>NW_028295680.1:0-1241775 GCF_964341445.2 Mesoplodon mirus | reverse complement strand
ACGATATCGGGGTTAACAGACATATACAAACACAGGTGACATATATAATCACCAAAGACCTACAGAGTACCAAGAGGGGACTACTCAACATTCTGTCATAACGTACATGGGAAAAGGATCCCAGGAAGAACAGTCATCTGTATATGTGTAAAAGAACCACATCTTCCACACCTACAACAAGCCAAACATTGTAATCAAACTTGCTGTAATAAAAAATATTAAATGAAATTAAATACACGAACAAGAAGTAGTGAGACAAACGTGAGGGGCTTTCTCCTGGCACATTCCATTCTAAACTCCAATCTAGAACACCACTTCCACTGAGGCTCTCTTGCCCTAGTAACCAGATTTGGTAAGGGTGAACTGCTGCCACCTTGTGGCCGTTTCACACAACAGCAGCTTTAATCCCAACGCTAATGGTCAGTTGATATTCAAAATCATTGCAGGCCTGTAAATGACACCTGCCCTGAAAACAATTCCTGGGGTCACATATCGACCAAAAAATTCAAAGGACGTCCATATTTCAAAATGACCGTTTCAAAAGGCATATTTTACGCACATTAGTGTTCTGCTTCTTTTCCTTTCTTTCCTTTTTTGTTAAAAAACACGGGAATGGAAAAAGGCATCCCTCAGAATGGGCGAAAATCGTTGCAGACGAATCAATGGACAGAGGTTTAATCTCCAATATATATAAACAGCTCATGCAGCTTAATATTAAAAAAACAAACAACCCAATACAAAAATGGGCAGAAGATCTAAAGAGACGTTTCTTCAAAGAAGACACAGAGATGGCCAAGACGCACATGAAAAGCTGCTCAACAGCACTAATTATTAGAGAAATGCAAATCAAAACTACAATGAGGTATCACCACACACCTGTTAGAATCGGCATCATCAGAATATCTACAAACAACCAATTCTGGGGAGGGTGTGGACAAAAGGAGCCCTCTTCCACTATTGGTGGGAATGTAAATTGATACAGTCACTATGGAGAACAGTATGGAGTTTCCTTAAAAAAACCTAGATATAGAATTACCATCTGATCCAGCAATCCCACTTCTGGGCATATACCCAGAGAAAACCGTAAATCAAAAAGGCACATTCACCACAATGTTCGTTGCAGCACTATTTACAATAGCCAGGTAATGGAAGCCACCTAAATGCCCACAGACAGATGAATGGATAAAGATGTGGTACATATATGAAATGGAATATTACTCGGCCATAAAAAGGAATGAAACCGGGTCATTTGTAGAGATATCGATGGATCGAGAGACTGTCATACAGAATGAAGTAAGTCAGAAAGAGGAAAACAAATATTGTATATTAATGCATATATGTGGAACCTAAAAAAATGGTACAGATGAACTGGTTTGCAGGGAAGAAATAGAGACACAGAGGTAGAGAACAAACGTATGGACACCAAGTGTGGGAAGCCATCGGGTGGTGGTGGTGGGATGAGTTGGGAGATTGGGATTGAACGGTATACATGTATATGCATAAAATACATAACTAATAATAACCTGCTGTATAAAAACATAAATAAAATTAAATTTCAAAATTTTAAAAAATAAAATTTAAAACTAAAACAGAAAAAAGTTCTTCCCGTCACACAGATGTATATATAGGAATGAATTATTTCCATACTTATATTTATAAATACATAAAAGAGGAATAAAATCTAACTTGAACCATAAAAGAAAAAAAAATTGAACCCACGAGTTATACAGAGGAAAACCCTATCACGGCACTTGCTCCAGCGGTCAACAATTCTGAAATTGGTCAGAGGTGGGGAACCATCTCCCATACAGCCAGCAACCCACCCCCTACGCAAGGAGCGTCCTCATTGCAAAGCTGGGGGACCGTGCCGAGGCATCTGTGAGTAAACGTGAGCTGAGCCCCAGGCCAGCTGCTGCTGAACTGTTCCCACCCTTTCCAGGTAAAACACCTGAATATGTACAAGGGCTTGAAAGCCTAGAGGAAGGACCGTGGAGCCACACCAGCGACAGCACGCAGGCCAACTTGGTGCCTGTAGGCCAGCCAGGGTGGTCCTGGCCCCGGGCGCCCTTCCAGAAGCTTTCCATTGCCCTGCCTGAGATACCCCTCCTGTCCCGGCCCCCACTGCTTTTTTCCTTCCTCACCTCTGTCCGGAGAGAAATTCCAGCGGAAGGTATGGGTGACACATCCTCTTCTTTACAGGCGGCAGCCTGGCAACTCCTGCAGAAAGGCCAGCAGAACCCCACTCACACCGGGCCACCCACAAAGCTGTGGCCCCTCACTCCCTCCCACCAGCACAGCCCCGAGACTGCTGACGGGGCAGAGAATATGGAGTCAGGCACAGCTTCAGGGGCTATTGCTGCCTGGAGCTCTGTTTATATTGACCTCAACGAGGCACACCTGGGGAGGGCGGGCCGGCAGGGTAAGGCTGCCCAGGTCAGCTAATCCACAACCCTCAGGGAATCACATTGTTGAAAATGGACCCCGCTAAGGCAGAAGAGAAGCCAAGGGAAAAAAGGACACAATGCCATTTGCAGCACCGTAGATGAGTCTAGAAGTAATCACGTGACTTGTAGTAAGTCAGAAAGTGAAAGACACATATCATATCATATCACTTATAGGTGTTACCTAAAAGTGGATACCAGGGCAGATATTTCCACGGAGAAGGGCAATCACAGATTCATTAAACAAACATGTGGTTCACCAATGGAAAGGTGTGAGGATTGGTTTCATTACGATATCGGGGTTAACAGACATATACAAACACAGGTGACATATATAATCACCAAAGACCTACAGAGTACCAAGAGGGGACTACTCAACATTCTGTCATAACGTACATGGGAAAAGGATCCCAGGAAGAACAGTCATCTGTATATGTGTAAAAGAACCACATCTTCCACACCTACAACAAGCCAAACATTGTAATCAAACTTGCTGTAATAAAAAATATTAAATGAAATTAAATACACGAACAAGAAGTAGTGAGACAAACGTGAGGGGCTTTCTCCTGGCACATTCCATTCTAAACTCCAATCTAGAACACCACTTCCACTGAGGCTCTCTTGCCCTAGTAACCAGATTTGGTAAGGGTGAACTGCTGCCACCTTGTGGCCGTTTCACACAACAGCAGCTTTAATCCCAACGCTAATGGTCAGTTGATATTCAAAATCATTGCAGGCCTGTAAATGACACCTGCCCTGAAAACAATTCCTGGGGTCACATATCGACCAAAAAATTCAAAGGACGTCCATATTTCAAAATGACCGTTTCAAAAGGCATATTTTACGCACATTAGTGTTCTGCTTCTTTTCCTTTCTTTCCTTTTTTGTTAAAAAACACGGGAATGGAAAAAGGCATCCCTCAGAATGGGCGAAAATCGTTGCAGACGAATCAATGGACAGAGGTTTAATCTCCAATATATATAAACAGCTCATGCAGCTTAATATTAAAAAAACAAACAACCCAATACAAAAATGGGCAGAAGATCTAAAGAGACGTTTCTTCAAAGAAGACACAGAGATGGCCAAGACGCACATGAAAAGCTGCTCAACAGCACTAATTATTAGAGAAATGCAAATCAAAACTACAATGAGGTATCACCACACACCTGTTAGAATCGGCATCATCAGAATATCTACAAACAACCAATTCTGGGGAGGGTGTGGACAAAAGGAGCCCTCTTCCACTATTGGTGGGAATGTAAATTGATACAGTCACTATGGAGAACAGTATGGAGTTTCCTTAAAAAAACCTAGATATAGAATTACCATCTGATCCAGCAATCCCACTTCTGGGCATATACCCAGAGAAAACCGTAAATCAAAAAGGCACATTCACCACAATGTTCGTTGCAGCACTATTTACAATAGCCAGGTAATGGAAGCCACCTAAATGCCCACAGACAGATGAATGGATAAAGATGTGGTACATATATGAAATGGAATATTACTCGGCCATAAAAAGGAATGAAACCGGGTCATTTGTAGAGATATCGATGGATCGAGAGACTGTCATACAGAATGAAGTAAGTCAGAAAGAGGAAAACAAATATTGTATATTAATGCATATATGTGGAACCTAAAAAAATGGTACAGATGAACTGGTTTGCAGGGAAGAAATAGAGACACAGAGGTAGAGAACAAACGTATGGACACCAAGTGTGGGAAGCCATCGGGTGGTGGTGGTGGGATGAGTTGGGAGATTGGGATTGAACGGTATACATGTATATGCATAAAATACATAACTAATAATAACCTGCTGTATAAAAACATAAATAAAATTAAATTTCAAAATTTTAAAAAATAAAATTTAAAACTAAAACAGAAAAAAGTTCTTCCCGTCACACAGATGTATATATAGGAATGAATTATTTCCATACTTATATTTATAAATACATAAAAGAGGAATAAAATCTAACTTGAACCATAAAAGAAAAAAAAATTGAACCCACGAGTTATACAGAGGAAAACCCTATCACGGCACTTGCTCCAGCGGTCAACAATTCTGAAATTGGTCAGAGGTGGGGAACCATCTCCCATACAGCCAGCAACCCACCCCCTACGCAAGGAGCGTCCTCATTGCAAAGCTGGGGGACCGTGCCGAGGCATCTGTGAGTAAACGTGAGCTGAGCCCCAGGCCAGCTGCTGCTGAACTGTTCCCACCCTTTCCAGGTAAAACACCTGAATATGTACAAGGGCTTGAAAGCCTAGAGGAAGGACCGTGGAGCCACACCAGCGACAGCACGCAGGCCAACTTGGTGCCTGTAGGCCAGCCAGGGTGGTCCTGGCCCCGGGCGCCCTTCCAGAAGCTTTCCATTGCCCTGCCTGAGATACCCCTCCTGTCCCGGCCCCCACTGCTTTTTTCCTTCCTCACCTCTGTCCGGAGAGAAATTCCAGCGGAAGGTATGGGTGACACATCCTCTTCTTTACAGGCGGCAGCCTGGCAACTCCTGCAGAAAGGCCAGCAGAACCCCACTCACACCGGGCCACCCACAAAGCTGTGGCCCCTCACTCCCTCCCACCAGCACAGCCCCGAGACTGCTGACGGGGCAGAGAATATGGAGTCAGGCACAGCTTCAGGGGCTATTGCTGCCTGGAGCTCTGTTTATATTGACCTCAACGAGGCACACCTGGGGAGGGCGGGCCGGCAGGGTAAGGCTGCCCAGGTCAGCTAATCCACAACCCTCAGGGAATCACATTGTTGAAAATGGACCCCGCTAAGGCAGAAGAGAAGCCAAGGGAAAAAAGGACACAATGCCATTTGCAGCACCGTAGATGAGTCTAGAAGTAATCACGTGACTTGTAGTAAGTCAGAAAGTGAAAGACACATATCATATCATATCACTTATAGGTGTTACCTAAAAGTGGATACCAGGGCAGATATTTCCACGGAGAAGGGCAATCACAGATTCATTAAACAAACATGTGGTTCACCAATGGAAAGGTGTGAGGATTGGTTTCATTACGATATCGGGGTTAACAGACATATACAAACACAGGTGACATATATAATCACCAAAGACCTACAGAGTACCAAGAGGGGACTACTCAACATTCTGTCATAACGTACATGGGAAAAGGATCCCAGGAAGAACAGTCATCTGTATATGTGTAAAAGAACCACATCTTCCACACCTACAACAAGCCAAACATTGTAATCAAACTTGCTGTAATAAAAAATATTAAATGAAATTAAATACACGAACAAGAAGTAGTGAGACAAACGTGAGGGGCTTTCTCCTGGCACATTCCATTCTAAACTCCAATCTAGAACACCACTTCCACTGAGGCTCTCTTGCCCTAGTAACCAGATTTGGTAAGGGTGAACTGCTGCCACCTTGTGGCCGTTTCACACAACAGCAGCTTTAATCCCAACGCTAATGGTCAGTTGATATTCAAAATCATTGCAGGCCTGTAAATGACACCTGCCCTGAAAACAATTCCTGGGGTCACATATCGACCAAAAAATTCAAAGGACGTCCATATTTCAAAATGACCGTTTCAAAAGGCATATTTTACGCACATTAGTGTTCTGCTTCTTTTCCTTTCTTTCCTTTTTTGTTAAAAAACACGGGAATGGAAAAAGGCATCCCTCAGAATGGGCGAAAATCGTTGCAGACGAATCAATGGACAGAGGTTTAATCTCCAATATATATAAACAGCTCATGCAGCTTAATATTAAAATAACAAACAACCCAATACAAAAATGGGCAGAAGATCTAAAGAGACGTTTCTTCAAAGAAGACACAGAGATGGCCAAGACGCACATGAAAAGCTGCTCAACAGCACTAATTATTAGAGAAATGCAAATCAAAACTACAATGAGGTATCACCACACACCTGTTAGAATCGGCATCATCAGAATATCTACAAACAACCAATTCTGGGGAGGGTGTGGACAAAAGGAGCCCTCTTCCACTATTGGTGGGAATGTAAATTGATACAGTCACTATGGAGAACAGTATGGAGTTTCCTTAAAAAAACCTAGATATAGAATTACCATCTGATCCAGCAATCCCACTTCTGGGCATATACCCAGAGAAAACCGTAAATCAAAAAGGCACATTCACCACAATGTTCGTTGCAGCACTATTTACAATAGCCAGGTAATGGAAGCAACCTAAATGCCCACAGACAGATGAATGGATAAAGATGTGGTACATATATGAAATGGAATATTACTCGGCCATAAAAAGGAATGAAACCGGGTCATTTGTAGAGATATCGATGGATCGAGAGACTGTCATACAGAATGAAGTAAGTCAGAAAGAGGAAAACAAATATTGTATATTAATGCATATATGTGGAACCTAAAAAAATGGTACAGATGAACTGGTTTGCAGGGAAGAAATAGAGACACAGAGGTAGAGAACAAACGTATGGACACCAAGTGTGGGAAGCCATCGGGTGGTGGTGGTGGGATGAGTTGGGAGATTGGGATTGAACGGTATACATGTATATGCATAAAATACATAACTAATAATAACCTGCTGTATAAAAACATAAATAAAATTAAATTTCAAAATTTTAAAAAATAAAATTTAAAACTAAAACAGAAAAAAGTTCTTCCCGTCACACAGATGTATATATAGGAATGAATTATTTCCATACTTATATTTATAAATACATAAAAGAGGAATAAAATCTAACTTGAACCATAAAAGAAAAAAAAATTGAACCCACGAGTTATACAGAGGAAAACCCTATCACGGCACTTGCTCCAGCGGTCAACAATTCTGAAATTGGTCAGAGGTGGGGAACCATCTCCCATACAGCCAGCAACCCACCCCCTACGCAAGGAGCGTCCTCATTGCAAAGCTGGGGGACCGTGCCGAGGCATCTGTGAGTAAACGTGAGCTGAGCCCCAGGCCAGCTGCTGCTGAACTGTTCCCACCCTTTCCAGGTAAAACACCTGAATATGTACAAGGGCTTGAAAGCCTAGAGGAAGGACCGTGGAGCCACACCAGCGACAGCACGCAGGCCAACTTGGTGCCTGTAGGCCAGCCAGGGTGGTCCTGGCCCCGGGCGCCCTTCCAGAAGCTTTCCATTGCCCTGCCTGAGATACCCCTCCTGTCCCGGCCCCCACTGCTTTTTTCCTTCCTCACCTCTGTCCGGAGAGAAATTCCAGCGGAAGGTATGGGTGACACATCCTCTTCTTTACAGGCGGCAGCCTGGCAACTCCTGCAGAAAGGCCAGCAGAACCCCACTCACACCGGGCCACCCACAAAGCTGTGGCCCCTCACTCCCTCCCACCAGCACAGCCCCGAGACTGCTGACGGGGCAGAGAATATGGAGTCAGGCACAGCTTCAGGGGCTATTGCTGCCTGGAGCTCTGTTTATATTGACCTCAACGAGGCACACCTGGGGAGGGCGGGCCGGCAGGGTAAGGCTGCCCAGGTCAGCTAATCCACAACCCTCAGGGAATCACATTGTTGAAAATGGACCCCGCTAAGGCAGAAGAGAAGCCAAGGGAAAAAAGGACACAATGCCATTTGCAGCACCGTAGATGAGTCTAGAAGTAATCACGTGACTTGTAGTAAGTCAGAAAGTGAAAGACACATATCATATCATATCACTTATAGGTGTTACCTAAAAGTGGATACCAGGGCAGATATTTCCACGGAGAAGGGCAATCACAGATTCATTAAACAAACATGTGGTTCACCAATGGAAAGGTGTGAGGATTGGTTTCATTACGATATCGGGGTTAACAGACATATACAAACACAGGTGACATATATAATCACCAAAGACCTACAGAGTACCAAGAGGGGACTACTCAACATTCTGTCATAACGTACATGGGAAAAGGATCCCAGGAAGAACAGTCATCTGTATATGTGTAAAAGAACCACATCTTCCACACCTACAACAAGCCAAACATTGTAATCAAACTTGCTGTAATAAAAAATATTAAATGAAATTAAATACACGAACAAGAAGTAGTGAGACAAACGTGAGGGGCTTTCTCCTGGCACATTCCATTCTAAACTCCAATCTAGAACACCACTTCCACTGAGGCTCTCTTGCCCTAGTAACCAGATTTGGTAAGGGTGAACTGCTGCCACCTTGTGGCCGTTTCACACAACAGCAGCTTTAATCCCAACGCTAATGGTCAGTTGATATTCAAAATCATTGCAGGCCTGTAAATGACACCTGCCCTGAAAACAATTCCTGGGGTCACATATCGACCAAAAAATTCAAAGGACGTCCATATTTCAAAATGACCGTTTCAAAAGGCATATTTTACGCACATTAGTGTTCTGCTTCTTTTCCTTTCTTTCCTTTTTTGTTAAAAAACACGGGAATGGAAAAAGGCATCCCTCAGAATGGGCGAAAATCGTTGCAGACGAATCAATGGACAGAGGTTTAATCTCCAATATATATAAACAGCTCATGCAGCTTAATATTAAAAAAACAAACAACCCAATACAAAAATGGGCAGAAGATCTAAAGAGACGTTTCTTCAAAGAAGACACAGAGATGGCCAAGACGCACATGAAAAGCTGCTCAACAGCACTAATTATTAGAGAAATGCAAATCAAAACTACAATGAGGTATCACCACACACCTGTTAGAATCGGCATCATCAGAATATCTACAAACAACCAATTCTGGGGAGGGTGTGGACAAAAGGAGCCCTCTTCCACTATTGGTGGGATTGTAAATTGATACAGTCACTATGGAGAACAGTATGGAGTTTCCTTAAAAAAAACTAGATATAGAATTACCATCTGATCCAGCAATCCCACTTCTGGGCATATACCCAGAGAAAACCGTAAATCAAAAAGGCACATTCACCACAATGTTCGTTGCAGCACTATTTACAATAGCCAGGTAATGGAAGCCACCTAAATGCCCACAGACAGATGAATGGATAAAGATGTGGTACATATATGAAATGGAATATTACTCGGCCATAAAAAGGAATGAAACCGGGTCATTTGTAGAGATATCGATGGATCGAGAGACTGTCATACAGAATGAAGTAAGTCAGAAAGAGGAAAACAAATATTGTATATTAATGCATATATGTGGAACCTAAAAAAATGGTACAGATGAACTGGTTTGCAGGGAAGAAATAGAGACACAGAGGTAGAGAACAAACGTATGGACACCAAGTGTGGGAAGCCATCGGGTGGTGGTGGTGGGATGAGTTGGGAGATTGGGATTGAACGGTATACATGTATATGCATAAAATACATAACTAATAATAACCTGCTGTATAAAAACATAAATAAAATTAAATTTCAAAATTTTAAAAAATAAAATTTAAAACTAAAACAGAAAAAAGTTCTTCCCGTCACACAGATGTATATATAGGAATGAATTATTTCCATACTTATATTTATAAATACATAAAAGAGGAATAAAATCTAACTTGAACCATAAAAGAAAAAAAAATTGAACCCACGAGTTATACAGAGGAAAACCCTATCACGGCACTTGCTCCAGCGGTCAACAATTCTGAAATTGGTCAGAGGTGGGGAACCATCTCCCATACAGCCAGCAACCCACCCCCTACGCAAGGAGCGTCCTCATTGCAAAGCTGGGGGACCGTGCCGAGGCATCTGTGAGTAAACGTGAGCTGAGCCCCAGGCCAGCTGCTGCTGAACTGTTCCCACCCTTTCCAGGTAAAACACCTGAATATGTACAAGGGCTTGAAAGCCTAGAGGAAGGACCGTGGAGCCACACCAGCGACAGCACGCAGGCCAACTTGGTGCCTGTAGGCCAGCCAGGGTGGTCCTGGCCCCGGGCGCCCTTCCAGAAGCTTTCCATTGCCCTGCCTGAGATACCCCTCCTGTCCCGGCCCCCACTGCTTTTTTCCTTCCTCACCTCTGTCCGGAGAGAAATTCCAGCGGAA
Organism: Mesoplodon mirus; assembly: GCF_964341445.2. NCBI lineage: Eukaryota > Metazoa > Chordata > Mammalia > Artiodactyla > Ziphiidae > Mesoplodon > Mesoplodon mirus. Next base: position 1,231,413 of record NW_028295680.1, on the reverse strand, counting down.
GGTATGGGTGACACATCCTCTTCTTTACAGGCGGCAGCCTGGCAACTCCTGCAGAAAGGCCAGCAGAACCCCACTCACACCGGGCCACCCACAAAGCTGTGGCCCCTCACTCCCTCCCACCAGCACAGCCCCGAGACTGCTGACGGGGCAGAGAATATGGAGTCAGGCACAGCTTCAGGGGCTATTGCTGCCTGGAGCTCTGTTTATATTGACCTCAACGAGGCACACCTGGGGAGGGCGGGCCGGCAGGGTAAGGCTGCCCAGGTCAGCTAATCCACAACCCTCAGGGAATCACATTGTTGAAAATGGACCCCGCTAAGGCAGAAGAGAAGCCAAGGGAAAAAAGGACACAATGCCATTTGCAGCACCGTAGATGAGTCTAGAAGTAATCACGTGACTTGTAGTAAGTCAGAAAGTGAAAGACACATATCATATCATATCACTTATAGGTGTTACCTAAAAGTGGATACCAGGGCAGATATTTCCACGGAGAAGGGCAATCACAGATTCATTAAACAAACATGTGGTTCACCAATGGAAAGGTGTGAGGATTGGTTTCATTACGATATCGGGGTTAACAGACATATACAAACACAGGTGACATATATAATCACCAAAGACCTACAGAGTACCAAGAGGGGACTACTCAACATTCTGTCATAACGTACATGGGAAAAGGATCCCAGGAAGAACAGTCATCTGTATATGTGTAAAAGAACCACATCTTCCACACCTACAACAAGCCAAACATTGTAATCAAACTTGCTGTAATAAAAAATATTAAATTAAATTAAATACACGAACAAGAAGTAGTGAGACAAACGTGAGGGGCTTTCTCCTGGCACATTCCATTCTAAACTCCAATCTAGAACACCACTTCCACTGAGGCTCTCTTGCCCTAGTAACCAGATTTGGTAAGGGTGAACTGCTGCCACCTTGTGGCCGTTTCACACAACAGCAGCTTTAATCCCAACGCTAATGGTCAGTTGATATTCAAAATCATTGCAGGCCTGTAAATGACACCTGCCCTGAAAACAATTCCTGGGGTCACATATCGACCAAAAAATTCAAAGGACGTCCATATTTCAAAATGACCGTTTCAAAAGGCATATTTTACGCACATTAGTGTTCTGCTTCTTTTCCTTTCTTTCCTTTTTTGTTAAAAAACACGGGAATGGAAAAAGGCATCCCTCAGAATGGGCGAAAATCGTTGCAGACGAATCAATGGACAGAGGTTTAATCTCCAATATATATAAACAGCTCATGCAGCTTAATATTAAAAAAACAAACAACCCAATACAAAAATGGGCAGAAGATCTAAAGAGACGTTTCTTCAAAGAAGACACAGAGATGGCCAAGACGCACATGAAAAGCTGCTCAACAGCACTAATTATTAGAGAAATGCAAATCAAAACTACAATGAGGTATCACCACACACCTGTTAGAATCGGCATCATCAGAATATCTACAAACAACCAATTCTGGGGAGGGTGTGGACAAAAGGAGCCCTCTTCCACTATTGGTGGGAATGTAAATTGATACAGTCACTATGGAGAACAGTATGGAGTTTCCTTAAAAAAACCTAGATATAGAATTACCATCTGATCCAGCAATCCCACTTCTGGGCATATACCCAGAGAAAACCGTAAATCAAAAAGGCACATTCACCACAATGTTCGTTGCAGCACTATTTACAATAGCCAGGTAATGGAAGCCACCTAAATGCCCACAGACAGATGAATGGATAAAGATGTGGTACATATATGAAATGGAATATTACTCGGCCATAAAAAGGAATGAAACCGGGTCATTTGTAGAGATATCGATGGATCGAGAGACTGTCATACAGAATGAAGTAAGTCAGAAAGAGGAAAACAAATATTGTATATTAATGCATATATGTGGAACCTAAAAAAATGGTACAGATGAACTGGTTTGCAGGGAAGAAATAGAGACACAGAGGTAGAGAACAAACGTATGGACACCAAGTGTGGGAAGCCATCGGGTGGTGGTGGTGGGATGAGTTGGGAGATTGGGATTGAACGGTATACATGTATATGCATAAAATACATAACTAATAATAACCTGCTGTATAAAAACATAAATAAAATTAAATTTCAAAATTTTAAAAAATAAAATTTAAAACTAAAACAGAAAAAAGTTCTTCCCGTCACACAGATGTATATATAGGAATGAATTATTTCCATACTTATATTTATAAATACATAAAAGAGGAATAAAATCTAACTTGAACCATAAAAGAAAAAAAAATTGAACCCACGAGTTATACAGAGGAAAACCCTATCACGGCACTTGCTCCAGCGGTCAACAATTCTGAAATTGGTCAGAGGTGGGGAACCATCTCCCATACAGCCAGCAACCCACCCCCTACGCAAGGAGCGTCCTCATTGCAAAGCTGGGGGACCGTGCCGAGGCATCTGTGAGTAAACGTGAGCTGAGCCCCAGGCCAGCTGCTGCTGAACTGTTCCCACCCTTTCCAGGTAAAACACCTGAATATGTACAAGGGCTTGAAAGCCTAGAGGAAGGACCGTGGAGCCACACCAGCGACAGCACGCAGGCCAACTTGGTGCCTGTAGGCCAGCCAGGGTGGTCCTGGCCCCGGGCGCCCTTCCAGAAGCTTTCCATTGCCCTGCCTGAGATACCCCTCCTGTCCCGGCCCCCACTGCTTTTTTCCTTCCTCACCTCTGTCCGGAGAGAAATTCCAGCGGAAGGTATGGGTGACACATCCTCTTCTTTACAGGCGGCAGCCTGGCAACTCCTGCAGAAAGGCCAGCAGAACCCCACTCACACCGGGCCACCCACAAAGCTGTGGCCCCTCACTCCCTCCCACCAGCACAGCCCCGAGACTGCTGACGGGGCAGAGAATATGGAGTCAGGCACAGCTTCAGGGGCTATTGCTGCCTGGAGCTCTGTTTATATTGACCTCAACGAGGCACACCTGGGGAGGGCGGGCCGGCAGGGTAAGGCTGCCCAGGTCAGCTAATCCACAACCCTCAGGGAATCACATTGTTGAAAATGGACCCCGCTAAGGCAGAAGAGAAGCCAAGGGAAAAAAGGACACAATGCCATTTGCAGCACCGTAGATGAGTCTAGAAGTAATCACGTGACTTGTAGTAAGTCAGAAAGTGAAAGACACATATCATATCATATCACTTATAGGTGTTACCTAAAAATGGATACCAGGGCAGATATTTCCACGGAGAAGGGCAATCACAGATTCATTAAACAAACATGTGGTTCACCAATGGAAAGGTGTGAGGATTGGTTTCATTACGATATCGGGGTTAACAGACATATACAAACACAGGTGACATATATAATCACCAAAGACCTACAGAGTACCAAGAGGGGACTACTCAACATTCTGTCATAACGTACATGGGAAAAGGATCCCAGGAAGAACAGTCATCTGTATATGTGTAAAAGAACCACATCTTCCACACCTACAACAAGCCAAACATTGTAATCAAACTTGCTGTAATAAAAAATATTAAATTAAATTAAATACACGAACAAGAAGTAGTGAGACAAACGTGAGGGGCTTTCTCCTGGCACATTCCATTCTAAACTCCAATCTAGAACACCACTTCCACTGAGGCTCTCTTGCCCTAGTAACCAGATTTGGTAAGGGTGAACTGCTGCCACCTTGTGGCCGTTTCACACAACAGCAGCTTTAATCCCAACGCTAATGGTCAGTTGATATTCAAAATCATTGCAGGCCTGTAAATGACACCTGCCCTGAAAACAATTCCTGGGGTCACATATCGACCAAAAAATTCAAAGGACGTCCATATTTCAAAATGACCGTTTCAAAAGGCATATTTTACGCACATTAGTGTTCTGCTTCTTTTCCTTTCTTTCCTTTTTTGTTAAAAAACACGGGAATGGAAAAAGGCATCCCTCAGAATGGGCGAAAATCGTTGCAGACGAATCAATGGACAGAGGTTTAATCTCCAATATATATAAACAGCTCATGCAGCTTAATATTAAAAAAACAAACAACCCAATACAAAAATGGGCAGAAGATCTAAAGAGACGTTTCTTCAAAGAAGACACAGAGATGGCCAAGACGCACATGAAAAGCTGCTCAACAGCACTAATTATTAGAGAAATGCAAATCAAAACTACAATGAGGTATCACCACACACCTGTTAGAATCGGCATCATCAGAATATCTACAAACAACCAATTCTGGGGAGGGTGTGGACAAAAGGAGCCCTCTTCCACTATTGGTGGGATTGTAAATTGATACAGTCACTATGGAGAACAGTATGGAGTTTCCTTAAAAAAAACTAGATATAGAATTACCATCTGATCCAGCAATCCCACTTCTGGGCATATACCCAGAGAAAACCGTAAATCAAAAAGGCACATTCACCACAATGTTCGTTGCAGCACTATTTACAATAGCCAGGTAATGGAAGCCACCTAAATGCCCACAGACAGATGAATGGATAAAGATGTGGTACATATATGAAATGGAATATTACTCGGCCATAAAAAGGAATGAAACCGGGTCATTTGTAGAGATATCGATGGATCGAGAGACTGTCATACAGAATGAAGTAAGTCAGAAAGAGGAAAACAAATATTGTATATTAATGCATATATGTGGAACCTAAAAAAATGGTACAGATGAACTGGTTTGCAGGGAAGAAATAGAGACACAGAGGTAGAGAACAAACGTATGGACACCAAGTGTGGGAAGCCATCGGGTGGTGGTGGTGGGATGAGTTGGGAGATTGGGATTGAACGGTATACATGTATATGCATAAAATACATAACTAATAATAACCTGCTGTATAAAAACATAAATAAAATTAAATTTCAAAATTTTAAAAAATAAAATTTAAAACTAAAACAGAAAAAAGTTCTTCCCGTCACACAGATGTATATATAGGAATGAATTATTTCCATACTTATATTTATAAATACATAAAAGAGGAATAAAATCTAACTTGAACCATAAAAGAAAAAAAAATTGAACCCACGAGTTATACAGAGGAAAACCCTATCACGGCACTTGCTCCAGCGGTCAACAATTCTGAAATTGGTCAGAGGTGGGGAACCATCTCCCATACAGCCAGCAACCCACCCCCTACGCAAGGAGCGTCCTCATTGCAAAGCTGGGGGACCGTGCCGAGGCATCTGTGAGTAAACGTGAGCTGAGCCCCAGGCCAGCTGCTGCTGAACTGTTCCCACCCTTTCCAGGTAAAACACCTGAATATGTACAAGGGCTTGAAAGCCTAGAGGAAGGACCGTGGAGCCACACCAGCGACAGCACGCAGGCCAACTTGGTGCCTGTAGGCCAGCCAGGGTGGTCCTGGCCCCGGGCGCCCTTCCAGAAGCTTTCCATTGCCCTGCCTGAGATACCCCTCCTGTCCCGGCCCCCACTGCTTTTTTCCTTCCTCACCTCTGTCCGGAGAGAAATTCCAGCGGAAGGTATGGGTGACACATCCTCTTCTTTACAGGCGGCAGCCTGGCAACTCCTGCAGAAAGGCCAGCAGAACCCCACTCACACCGGGCCACCCACAAAGCTGTGGCCCCTCACTCCCTCCCACCAGCACAGCCCCGAGACTGCTGACGGGGCAGAGAATATGGAGTCAGGCACAGCTTCAGGGGCTATTGCTGCCTGGAGCTCTGTTTATATTGACCTCAACGAGGCACACCTGGGGAGGGCGGGCCGGCAGGGTAAGGCTGCCCAGGTCAGCTAATCCACAACCCTCAGGGAATCACATTGTTGAAAATGGACCCCGCTAAGGCAGAAGAGAAGCCAAGGGAAAAAAGGACACAATGCCATTTGCAGCACCGTAGATGAGTCTAGAAGTAATCACGTGACTTGTAGTAAGTCAGAAAGTGAAAGACACATATCATATCATATCACTTATAGGTGTTACCTAAAAATGGATACCAGGGCAGATATTTCCACGGAGAAGGGCATTCACAGATTCATTAAACAAACATGTGGTTCACCAATGGAAAGGTGTGAGGATTGGTTTCATTACGATATCGGGGTTAACAGACATATACAAACACAGGTGACATATATAATCACCAAAGACCTACAGAGTACCAAGAGGGGACTACTCAACATTCTGTCATAACGTACATGGGAAAAGGATCCCAGGAAGAACAGTCATCTGTATATGTGTAAAAGAACCACATCTTCCACACCTACAACAAGCCAAACATTGTAATCAAACATGCTGTAATAAAAAATATTAAATTAAATCAAATACACGAACAAGAAGTAGTGAGACAAACGTGAGGGGCTTTCTCCTGGCACATTCCATTCTAAACTCCAATCTAGAACACCACTTCCACTGAGGCTCTCTTGCCCTAGTAACCAGATTTGGTAAGGGTGAACTGCTGCCACCTTGTGGCCGTTTCACACAACAGCAGCTTTAATCCCAACGCTAATGGTCAGTTGATATTCAAAATCATTGCAGGCCTGTAAATGACACCTGCCCTGAAAACAATTCCTGGGGTCACATATCGACCAAAAAATTCAAAGGACGTCCATATTTCAAAATGACCGTTTCAAAAGGCATATTTTACGCACATTAGTGTTCTGCTTCTTTTCCTTTCTTTCCTTTTTTGTTAAAAAACACGGGAATGGAAAAAGGCATCCCTCAGAATGGGCGAAAATCGTTGCAGACGAATCAATGGACAGAGGTTTAATCTCCAATATATATAAACAGCTCATGCAGCTTAATATTAAAAAAACAAACAACCCAATACAAAAATGGGCAGAAGATCTAAAGAGACGTTTCTTCAAAGAAGACACAGAGATGGCCAAGACGCACATGAAAAGCTGCTCAACAGCACTAATTATTAGAGAAATGCAAATCAAAACTACAATGAGGTATCACCACACACCTGTTAGAATCGGCATCATCAGAATATCTACAAACAACCAATTCTGGGGAGGGTGTGGACAAAAGGAGCCCTCTTCCACTATTGGTGGGATTGTAAATTGATACAGTCACTATGGAGAACAGTATGGAGTTTCCTTAAAAAAAACTAGATATAGAATTACCATCTGATCCAGCAATCCCACTTCTGGGCATATACCCAGAGAAAACCGTAAATCAAAAAGGCACATTCACCACAATGTTCGTTGCAGCACTATTTACAATAGCCAGGTAATGGAAGCCACCTAAATGCCCACAGACAGATGAATGGATAAAGATGTGGTACATATATGAAATGGAATATTACTCGGCCATAAAAAGGAATGAAACCGGGTCATTTGTAGAGATATCGATGGATCGAGAGACTGTCATACAGAATGAAGTAAGTCAGAAAGAGGAAAACAAATATTGTATATTAATGCATATATGTGGAACCTAAAAAAATGGTACAGATGAACTGGTTTGCAGGGAAGAAATAGAGACACAGAGGTAGAGAACAAACGTATGGACACCAAGTGTGGGAAGCCATCGGGTGGTGGTGGTGGGATGAGTTGGGAGATTGGGATTGAACGGTATACATGTATATGCATAAAATACATAACTAATAATAACCTGCTGTATAAAAACATAAATAAAATTAAATTTCAAAATTTTAAAAAATAAAATTTAAAACTAAAACAGAAAAAAGTTCTTCCCGTCACACAGATGTATATATAGGAATGAATTATTTCCATACTTATATTTATAAATACATAAAAGAGGAATAAAATCTAACTTGAACCATAAAAGAAAAAAAAATTGAACCCACGAGTTATACAGAGGAAAACCCTATCACGGCACTTGCTCCAGCGGTCAACAATTCTGAAATTGGTCAGAGGTGGGGAACCATCTCCCATACAGCCAGCAACCCACCCCCTACGCAAGGAGCGTCCTCATTGCAAAGCTGGGGGACCGTGCCGAGGCATCTGTGAGTAAACGTGAGCTGAGCCCCAGGCCAGCTGCTGCTGAACTGTTCCCACCCTTTCCAGGTAAAACACCTGAATATGTACAAGGGCTTGAAAGCCTAGAGGAAGGACCGTGGAGCCACACCAGCGACAGCACGCAGGCCAACTTGGTGCCTGTAGGCCAGCCAGGGTGGTCCTGGCCCCGGGCGCCCTTCCAGAAGCTTTCCATTGCCCTGCCTGAGATACCCCTCCTGTCCCGGCCCCCACTGCTTTTTTCCTTCCTCACCTCTGTCCGGAGAGAAATTCCAGCGGAAGGTATGGGTGACACATCCTCTTCTTTACAGGCGGCAGCCTGGCAACTCCTGCAGAAAGGCCAGCAGAACCCCACTCACACCGGGCCACCCACAAAGCTGTGGCCCCTCACTCCCTCCCACCAGCACAGCCCCGAGACTGCTGACGGGGCAGAGAATATGGAGTCAGGCACAGCTTCAGGGGCTATTGCTGCCTGGAGCTCTGTTTATATTGACCTCAACGAGGCACACCTGGGGAGGGCGGGCCGGCAGGGTAAGGCTGCCCAGGTCAGCTAATCCACAACCCTCAGGGAATCACATTGTTGAAAATGGACCCCGCTAAGGCAGAAGAGAAGCCAAGGGAGAAAAGGACACAATGCCATTTGCAGCACCGTAGATGAGTCTAGAAGTAATCACGTGACTTGTAGTAAGTCAGAAAGTGAAAGACACATATCATATCATATCACTTATAGGTGTTACCTAAAAATGGATACCAGGGCAGATATTTCCACGGAGAAGGGCAATCACAGATTCATTAAACAAACATATGGTTCACCAATGGAAAGGTGTGAGGATTGGTTTCATTACGATATCGGGGTTAACAGACATATACAAACACAGGTGACATATATAATCACCAAAGACCTACAGAGTACCAAGAGGGGACTACTCAACATTCTGTCATAACGTACATGGGAAAAGGATCCCAGGAAGAACAGTCATCTGTATATGTGTAAAAGAACCACATCTTCCACACCTACAACAAGCCAAACATTGTAATCAAACTTGCTGTAATAAAAAATATTAAATGAAATTAAATACACGAACAAGAAGTAGTGAGACAAACGTGAGGGGCTTTCTCCTGGCACATTCCATTCTAAACTCCAATCTAGAACACCACTTCCACTGAGGCTCTCTTGCCCTAGTAACCAGATTTGGTAAGGGTGAACTGCTGCCACCTTGTGGCCGTTTCACACAACAGCAGCTTTAATCCCAACGCTAATGGTCAGTTGATATTCAAAATCATTGCAGGCCTGTAAATGACACCTGCCCTGAAAACAATTCCTGGGGTCACATATCGACCAAAAAATTCAAAGGACGTCCATATTTCAAAAGGACCGTTTCAAAAGGCATATTTTACGCACATTAGTGTTCTGCTTCTTTTCCTTTCTTTCCTTTTTTGTTAAAAAACACGGGAATGGAAAAAGGCATCCCTCAGAATGGGCGAAAATCGTTGCAGACGAATCAATGGACAGAGGTTTAATCTCCAATATATATAAACAGCTCATGCAGCTTAATATTAAAAAAACAAACAACCCAATACAAAAATGGGCAGAAGATCTAAAGAGACGTTTCTTCAAAGAAGACACAGAGATGGCCAAGACGCACATGAAAAGCTGCTCAACAGCACTAATTATTAGAGAAATGCAAATCAAAACTACAATGAGGTATCACCACACACCTGTTAGAATCGGCATCATCAGAATATCTACAAACAACCAATTCTGGGGAGGGTGTGGACAAAAGGAGCCCTCTTGCACTATTGGTGGGAATGTAAATTGATACAGTCACTATGGAGAACAGTATGGAGTTTCCTTCAAAAAACTAGATATAGAATTACCATCTGATCCAGCAATCCCACTTCTGGGCATATACCCAGAGAAAACCGTAAATCAAAAAGGCACATTCACCACAATGTTCGTTGCAGCACTATTTACAATAGCCAGGTAATGGAAGCAACCTAAACGCCCACAGACAGATGAATGGATAAAGATGTGGTACATATATGAAATGGAATATTACTCGGCCATAAAAAGGAATGAAACGGGGTCATTTGTAGAGATATCGATGGATCGAGAGACTGTCATACAGAATGAAGTAAGTCAGAAAGAGGAAAACAAATATTGTATATTAATGCATATATGTGGAACCTAAAAAAATGGTACAGATGAACTGGTTTGCAGGGAAGAAATAGAGACACAGAGGTAGAGAACAAACGTATGGACACCAAGTGTGGGAAGCCATCGGGTGGTGGTGGTGGGATGAGTTGGGAGATTGGGATTGAACGGTATACATGTATATGCATAAAATACATAACTAATAATAACCTGCTGTATAAAAACATAAATAAAATTAAATTTCAAAATTTTAAAAAATAAAATTTAAAACTAAAACAGAAAAAAGTTCTTCCCGTCACACAGATGTATATATAGGAATGAATTATTTCCATACTTATATTTATAAATACATAAAAGAGGAATAAAATCTAACTTGAACCATAAAAGAAAAAAAAAATTGAACCCACGAGTTATACAGAGGAAAACCCTATCACGGCACTTGCTCCAGCGGTCAACAATTCTGAAATTGGTCAGAGGTGGGGAACCATCTCCCATACAGCCAGCAACCCACCCCCTACGCAAGGAGCGTCCTCATTGCAAAGCTGGGGGACCGTGCCGAGGCATCTGTGAGTAAACGTGAGCTGAGCCCCAGGCCAGCTGCTGCTGAACTGTTCCCACCCTTTCCAGGTAAAACACCTGAATATGTACAAGGGCTTGAAAGCCTAGAGGAAGGACCGTGGAGCCACACCAGCGACAGCACGCAGGCCAACTTGGTGCCTGTAGGCCAGCCAGGGTGGTCCTGGCCCCGGGCGCCCTTCCAGAAGCTTTCCATTGCCCTGCCTGAGATACCCCTCCTGTCCCGGCCCCCACTGCTTTTTTCCTTCCTCACCTCTGTCCGGAGAGAAATTCCAGCGGAAGGTATGGGTGACACATCCTCTTCTTTACAGGTGGCAGCCTGGCAACTCCTGCAGAAAGGCCAGCAGAACCCCACTCACACCGGGCCACCCACAAAGCTGTGGCCCCTCACTCCCTCCCACCAGCACAGCCCCGAGACTGCTGACGGGGCAGAGAATATGGAGTCAGGCACAGCTTCAGGGGCTATTGCTGCCTGGAGCTCTGTTTATATTGACCTCAACGAGGCACACCTGGGGAGGGCGGGCCGGCAGGGTAAGGCTGCCCAGGTCAGCTAATCCACAACCCTCAGGGAATCACATTGTTGAAAATGGACCCCGCTAAGGCAGAAGAGAAGCCAAGGGAGAAAAGGACACAATGCCATTTGCAGCACCGTAGATGAGTCTAGAAGTAATCACGTGACTTGTAGTAAGTCAGAAAGTGAAAGACACATATCATATCATATCACTTATAGGTGTTACCTAAAAGTGGATACCAGGGCAGATATTTCCACGGAGAAGGGCAATCACAGATTCATTAAACAAACATGTGGTTCACCAATGGAAAGGTGTGAGGATTGGTTTCATTACGATATCGGGGTTAACAGACATATACAAACACAGGTGACATATATAATCACCAAAGACCTACAGAGTACCAAGAGGGGACTACTCAACATTCTGTCATAACGTACATGGGAAAAGGATCCCAGGAAGAACAGTCATCTGTATATGTGTAAAAGAACCACATCTTCCACACCTACAACAAGCCAAACATTGTAATCAAACTTGCTGTAATAAAAAATATTAAATGAAATTAAATACACGAACAAGAAGTAGTGAGACAAACGTGAGGGGCTTTCTCCTGGCACATTCCATTCTAAACTCCAATCTAGAACACCACTTCCACTGAGGCTCTCTTGCCCTAGTAACCAGATTTGGTAAGGGTGAACTGCTGCCACCTTGTGGCCGTTTCACACAACAGCAGCTTTAATCCCAACGCTAATGGTCAGTTGATATTCAAAATCATTGCAGGCCTGTAAATGACACCTGCCCTGAAAACAATTCCTGGGGTCACATATCGACCAAAAAATTCAAAGGACGTCCATATTTCAAAATGACCGTTTCAAAAGGCATATTTTACGCACATTAGTGTTCTGCTTCTTTTCCTTTCTTTCCTTTTTTGTTAAAAAACACGGGAATGGAAAAAGGCATCCCTCAGAATGGGCGAAAATCGTTGCAGACGAATCAATGGACAGAGGTTTAATCTCCAATATATATAAACAGCTCATGCAGCTTAATATTAAAAAAACAAACAACCCAATACAAAAATGGGCAGAAGATCTAAAGAGACGTTTCTTCAAAGAAGACACAGAGATGGCCAAGACGCACATGAAAAGCTGCTCAACAGCACTAATTATTAGAGAAATGCAAATCAAAACTACAATGAGGTATCACCACACACCTGTTAGAATCGGCATCATCAGAATATCTACAAACAACCAATTCTGGGGAGGGTGTGGACAAAAGGAGCCCTCTTCCACTATTGGTGGGATTGTAAATTGATACAGTCACTATGGAGAACAGTATGGAGTTTCCTTAAAAAAAACTAGATATAGAATTACCATCTGATCCAGCAATCCCACTTCTGGGCATATACCCAGAGAAAACCGTAAATCAAAAAGGCACATTCACCACAATGTTCGTTGCAGCACTATTTACAATAGCCAGGTAATGGAAGCCACCTAAATGCCCACAGACAGATGAATGGATAAAGATGTGGTACATATATGAAATGGAATATTACTCGGCCATAAAAAGGAATGAAACCGGGTCATTTGTAGAGATATCGATGGATCGAGAGACTGTCATACAGAATGAAGTAAGTCAGAAAGAGGAAAACAAATATTGTATATTAATGCATATATGTGGAACCTAAAAAAATGGTACAGATGAACTGGTTTGCAGGGAAGAAATAGAGACACAGAGGTAGAGAACAAACGTATGGACACCAAGTGTGGGAAGCCATCGGGTGGTGGTGGTGGGATGAGTTGGGAGATTGGGATTGAACGGTATACATGTATATGCATAAAATACATAACTAATAATAACCTGCTGTATAAAAACATAAATAAAATTAAATTTCAAAATTTTAAAAAATAAAATTTAAAACTAAAACAGAAAAAAGTTCTTCCCGTCACACAGATGTATATATAGGAATGAATTATTTCCATACTTATATTTATAAATACATAAAAGAGGAATAAAATCTAACTTGAACCATAAAAGAAAAAAAAATTGAACCCACGAGTTATACAGAGGAAAACCCTATCACGGCACTTGCTCCAGCGGTCAACAATTCTGAAATTGGTCAGAGGTGGGGAACCATCTCCCATACAGCCAGCAACCCACCCCCTACGCAAGGAGCGTCCTCATTGCAAAGCTGGGGGACCGTGCCGAGGCATCTGTGAGTAAACGTGAGCTGAGCCCCAGGCCAGCTGCTGCTGAACTGTTCCCACCCTTTCCAGGTAAAACACCTGAATATGTACAAGGGCTTGAAAGCCTAGAGGAAGGACCGTGGAGCCACACCAGCGACAGCACGCAGGCCAACTTGGTGCCTGTAGGCCAGCCAGGGTGGTCCTGGCCCCGGGCGCCCTTCCAGAAGCTTTCCATTGCCCTGCCTGAGATACCCCTCCTGTCCCGGCCCCCACTGCTTTTTTCCTTCCTCACCTCTGTCCGGAGAGAAATTCCAGCGGAAGGTATGGGTGACACATCCTCTTCTTTACAGGCGGCAGCCTGGCAACTCCTGCAGAAAGGCCAGCAGAACCCCACTCACACCGGGCCACCCACAAAGCTGTGGCCCCTCACTCCCTCCCACCAGCACAGCCCCGAGACTGCTGACGGGGCAGAGAATATGGAGTCAGGCACAGCTTCAGGGGCTATTGCTGCCTGGAGCTCTGTTTATATTGACCTCAACGAGGCACACCTGGGGAGGGCGGGCCGGCAGGGTAAGGCTGCCCAGGTCAGCTAATCCACAACCCTCAGGGAATCACATTGTTGAAAATGGACCCCGCTAAGGCAGAAGAGAAGCCAAGGGAAAAAAGGACACAATGCCATTTGCAGCACCGTAGATGAGTCTAGAAGTAATCACGTGACTTGTAGTAAGTCAGAAAGTGAAAGACACATATCATATCATATCACTTATAGGTGTTACCTAAAAGTGGATACCAGGGCAGATATTTCCACGGAGAAGGGCAATCACAGATTCATTAAACAAACATGTGGTTCACCAATGGAAAGGTGTGAGGATTGGTTTCATTACGATATCGGGGTTAACAGACATATACAAACACAGGTGACATATATAATCACCAAAGACCTACAGAGTACCAAGAGGGGACTACTCAACATTCTGTCATAACGTACATGGGAAAAGGATCCCAGGAAGAACAGTCATCTGTATATGTGTAAAAGAACCACATCTTCCACACCTACAACAAGCCAAACATTGTAATCAAACTTGCTGTAATAAAAAATATTAAATTAAATTAAATACACGAACAAGAAGTAGTGAGACAAACGTGAGGGGCTTTCTCCTGGCACATTCCATTCTAAACTCCAATCTAGAACACCACTTCCACTGAGGCTCTCTTGCCCTAGTAACCAGATTTGGTAAGGGTGAACTGCTGCCACCTTGTGGCCGTTTCACACAACAGCAGCTTTAATCCCAACGCTAATGGTCAGTTGATATTCAAAATCATTGCAGGCCTGTAAATGACACCTGCCCTGAAAACAATTCCTGGGGTCACATATCGACCAAAAAATTCAAAGGACGTCCATATTTCAAAATGACCGTTTCAAAAGGCATATTTTACGCACATTAGTGTTCTGCTTCTTTTCCTTTCTTTCCTTTTTTGTTAAAAAACACGGGAATGGAAAAAGGCATCCCTCAGAATGGGCGAAAATCGTTGCAGACGAATCAATGGACAGAGGTTTAATCTCCAATATATATAAACAGCTCATGCAGCTTAATATTAAAAAAACAAACAACCCAATACAAAAATGGGCAGAAGATCTAAAGAGACGTTTCTTCAAAGAAGACACAGAGATGGCCAAGACGCACATGAAAAGCTGCTCAACAGCACTAATTATTAGAGAAATGCAAATCAAAACTACAATGAGGTATCACCACACACCTGTTAGAATCGGCATCATCAGAATATCTACAAACAACCAATTCTGGGGAGGGTGTGGACAAAAGGAGCCCTCTTCCACTATTGGTGGGATTGTAAATTGATACAGTCACTATGGAGAACAGTATGGAGTTTCCTTAAAAAAAAACTAGATATAGAATTACCATCTGATCCAGCAATCCCACTTCTGGGCATATACCCAGAGAAAACCGTAAATCAAAAAGGCACATTCACCACAATGTTCGTTGCAGCACTATTTACAATAGCCAGGTAATGGAAGCCACCTAAATGCCCACAGACAGATGAATGGATAAAGATGTGGTACATATATGAAATGGAATATTACTCGGCCATAAAAAGGAATGAAACCGGGTCATTTGTAGAGATATCGATGGATCGAGAGACTGTCATACAGAATGAAGTAAGTCAGAAAGAGGAAAACAAATATTGTATATTAATGCATATATGTGGAACCTAAAAAAATGGTACAGATGAACTGGTTTGCAGGGAAGAAATAGAGACACAGAGGTAGAGAACAAACGTATGGACACCAAGTGTGGGAAGCCATCGGGTGGTGGTGGTGGGATGAGTTGGGAGATTGGGATTGAACGGTATACATGTATATGCATAAAATACATAACTAATAATAACCTGCTGTATAAAAACATAAATAAAATTAAATTTCAAAATTTTAAAAAATAAAATTTAAAACTAAAACAGAAAAAAGTTCTTCCCGTCACACAGATGTATATATAGGAATGAATTATTTCCATACTTATATTTATAAATACATAAAAGAGGAATAAAATCTAACTTGAACCATAAAAGAAAAAAAAATTGAACCCACGAGTTATACAGAGGAAAACCCTATCACGGCACTTGCTCCAGCGGTCAACAATTCTGAAATTGGTCAGAGGTGGGGAACCATCTCCCATACAGCCAGCAACCCACCCCCTACGCAAGGAGCGTCCTCATTGCAAAGCTGGGGGACCGTGCCGAGGCATCTGTGAGTAAACGTGAGCTGAGCCCCAGGCCAGCTGCTGCTGAACTGTTCCCACCCTTTCCAGGTAAAACACCTGAATATGTACAAGGGCTTGAAAGCCTAGAGGAAGGACCGTGGAGCCACACCAGCGACAGCACGCAGGCCAACTTGGTGCCTGTAGGCCAGCCAGGGTGGTCCTGGCCCCGGGCGCCCTTCCAGAAGCTTTCCATTGCCCTGCCTGAGATACCCCTCCTGTCCCGGCCCCCACTGCTTTTTTCCTTCCTCACCTCTGTCCGGAGAGAAATTCCAGCGGAAGGTATGGGTGACACATCCTCTTCTTTACAGGCGGCAGCCTGGCAACTCCTGCAGAAAGGCCAGCAGAACCCCACTCACACCGGGCCACCCACAAAGCTGTGGCCCCTCACTCCCTCCCACCAGCACAGCCCCGAGACTGCTGACGGGGCAGAGAATATGGAGTCAGGCACAGCTTCAGGGGCTATTGCTGCCTGGAGCTCTGTTTATATTGACCTCAACGAGGCACACCTGGGGAGGGCGGGCCGGCAGGGTAAGGCTGCCCAGGTCAGCTAATCCACAACCCTCAGGGAATCACATTGTTGAAAATGGACCCCGCTAAGGCAGAAGAGAAGCCAAGGGAAAAAAGGACACAATGCCATTTGCAGCACCGTAGATGAGTCTAGAAGTAATCACGTGACTTGTAGTAAGTCAGAAAGTGAAAGACACATATCATATCATATCACTTATAGGTGTTACCTAAAAATGGATACCAGGGCAGATATTTCCACGGAGAAGGGCAATCACAGATTCATTAAACAAACATGTGGTTCACCAATGGAAAGGTGTGAGGATTGGTTTCATTACGATATCGGGGTTAACAGACATATACAAACACAGGTGACATATATAATCACCAAAGACCTACAGAGTACCAAGAGGGGACTACTCAACATTCTGTCATAACGTACATGGGAAAAGGATCCCAGGAAGAACAGTCATCTGTATATGTGTAAAAGAACCACATCTTCCACACCTACAACAAGCCAAACATTGTAATCAAACTTGCTGTAATAAAAAATATTAAATTAAATTAAATACACGAACAAGAAGTAGTGAGACAAACGTGAGGGGCTTTCTCCTGGCACATTCCATTCTAAACTCCAATCTAGAACACCACTTCCACTGAGGCTCTCTTGCCCTAGTAACCAGATTTGGTAAGGGTGAACTGCTGCCACCTTGTGGCCGTTTCACACAACAGCAGCTTTAATCCCAACGCTAATGGTCAGTTGATATTCAAAATCATTGCAGGCCTGTAAATGACACCTGCCCTGAAAACAATTCCTGGGGTCACATATCGACCAAAAAATTCAAAGGACGTCCATATTTCAAAATGACCGTTTCAAAAGGCATATTTTACGCACATTAGTGTTCTGCTTCTTTTCCTTTCTTTCCTTTTTTGTTAAAAAACACGGGAATGGAAAAAGGCATCCCTCAGAATGGGCGAAAATCGTTGCAGACGAATCAATGGACAGAGGTTTAATCTCCAATATATATAAACAGCTCATGCAGCTTAATATTAAAAAAACAAACAACCCAATACAAAAATGGGCAGAAGATCTAAAGAGACGTTTCTTCAAAGAAGACACAGAGATGGCCAAGACGCACATGAAAAGCTGCTCAACAGCACTAATTATTAGAGAAATGCAAATCAAAACTACAATGAGGTATCACCACACACCTGTTAGAATCGGCATCATCAGAATATCTACAAACAACCAATTCTGGGGAGGGTGTGGACAAAAGGAGCCCTCTTCCACTATTGGTGGGATTGTAAATTGATACAGTCACTATGGAGAACAGTATGGAGTTTCCTTAAAAAAAAACTAGATATAGAATTACCATCTGATCCAGCAATCCCACTTCTGGGCATATACCCAGAGAAAACCGTAAATCAAAAAGGCACATTCACCACAATGTTCGTTGCAGCACTATTTACAATAGCCAGGTAATGGAAGCCACCTAAATGCCCACAGACAGATGAATGGATAAAGATGTGGTACATATATGAAATGGAATATTACTCGGCCATAAAAAGGAATGAAACCGGGTCATTTGTAGAGATATCGATGGATCGAGAGACTGTCATACAGAATGAAGTAAGTCAGAAAGAGGAAAACAAATATTGTATATTAATGCATATATGTGGAACCTAAAAAAATGGTACAGATGAACTGGTTTGCAGGGAAGAAATAGAGACACAGAGGTAGAGAACAAACGTATGGACACCAAGTGTGGGAAGCCATCGGGTGGTGGTGGTGGGATGAGTTGGGAGATTGGGATTGAACGGTATACCTGTATATGCATAAAATACATAACTAATAATAACCTGCTGTATAAAAACATAAATAAAATTAAATTTCAAAATTTTAAAAAATAAAATTTAAAACTAAAACAGAAAAAAGTTCTTCCCGTCACACAGATGTATTTATAGGAATGAATTATTTCCATACTTATATTTATAAATACATAAAAGAGGAATAAAATCTAACTTGAACCATAAAAGAAAAAAAAATTGAACCCACGAGTTATACAGAGGAAAACCCTATCACGGCACTTGCTCCAGCGGTCAACAATTCTGAAATTGGTCAGAGGTGGGGAACCATCTCCCATACAGCCAGCAACCCACCCCCTACGCAAGGAGCGTCCTCATTGCAAAGCTGGGGGACCGTGCCGAGGCATCTGTGAGTAAACGTGAGCTGAGCCCCAGGCCAGCTGCTGCTGAACTGTTCCCACCCTTTCCAGGTAAAACACCTGAATATGTACAAGGGCTTGAAAGCCTAGAGGAAGGACCGTGGAGCCACACCAGCGACAGCACGCAGGCCAACTTGGTGCCTGTAGGCCAGCCAGGGTGGTCCTGGCCCCGGGCGCCCTTCCAGAAGCTTTCCATTGCCCTGCCTGAGATACCCCTCCTGTCCCGGCCCCCACTGCTTTTTTCCTTCCTCACCTCTGTCCGGAGAGAAATTCCAGCGGAAGGTATGGGTGACACATCCTCTTCTTTACAGGCGGCAGCCTGGCAACTCCTGCAGAAAGGCCAGCAGAACCCAACTCACAACGGGCCACCCACAAAGCTGTGGCCCCTCACTCCCTCCCACCAGCACAGCCCCGAGACTGCTGACGGGGCAGAGAATATGGAGTCAGGCACAGCTTCAGGGGCTATTTCTGTCTGGAGCTCTGTTTATATTGACCTCAACGAGGCACACCTGGGGAGGGCGGGCCGGCAGGGTAAGGCTGCCCAGGTCAGCTAATCCACAACCCTCAGGGAATCACATTGTTGAAAATGGACCCCGCTAAGGCAGAAGAGAAGCCAAGGGAAAAAAGGACACAATGCCATTTGCAGCACCGTAGATGAGTCTAGAAGTAATCACGTGACTTGTAGTAAGTCAGAAAGTGAAAGACACATATCATATCATATCACTTATAGGTGTTACCTAAAAATGGATACCAGGGCAGATATTTCCACGGAGAAGGGCATTCACAGATTCATTAAACAAACATGTGGTTCACCAATGGAAAGGTGTGAGGATTGGTTTCATTACGATATCGGGGTTAACAGACATATACAAACACAGGTGACATATATAATCACCAAAGACCTACAGAGTACCAAGAGGGGACTACTCAACATTCTGTCATAACGTACATGGGAAAAGGATCCCAGGAAGAACAGTCATCTGTATATGTGTAAAAGAACCACATCTTCCACACCTACAACAAGCCAAACATTGTAATCAAACATGCTGTAATAAAAAATATTAAATTAAATCAAATACACGAACAAGAAGTAGTGAGACAAACGTGAGGGGCTTTCTCCTGGCACATTCCATTCTAAACTCCAATCTAGAACACCACTTCCACTGAGGCTCTCTTGCCCTAGTAACCAGATTTGGTAAGGGTGAACTGCTGCCACCTTGTGGCCGTTTCACACAACAGCAGCTTTAATCCCAACGCTAATGGTCAGTTGATATTCAAAATCATTGCAGGCCTGTAAATGACACCTGCCCTGAAAACAATTCCTGGGGTCACATATCGACCAAAAAATTCAAAGGACGTCCATATTTCAAAATGACCGTTTCAAAAGGCATATTTTACGCACATTAGTGTTCTGCTTCTTTTCCTTTCTTTCCTTTTTTGTTAAAAAACACGGGAATGGAAAAAGGCATCCCTCAGAATGGGCGAAAATCGTTGCAGACGAATCAATGGACAGAGGTTTAATCTCCAATATATATAAACAGCTCATGCAGCTTAATATTAAAAAAACAAACAACCCAATACAAAAATGGGCAGAAGATCTAAAGAGACGTTTCTTCAAAGAAGACACAGAGATGGCCAAGACGCACATGAAAAGCTGCTCAACAGCACTAATTATTAGAGAAATGCAAATCAAAACTACAATGAGGTATCACCACACACCTGTTAGAATCGGCATCATCAGAATATCTACAAACAACCAATTCTGGGGAGGGTGTGGACAAAAGGAGCCCTCTTCCACTATTGGTGGGATTGTAAATTGATACAGTCACTATGGAGAACAGTATGGAGTTTCCTTAAAAAAAACTAGATATAGAATTACCATCTGATCCAGCAATCCCACTTCTGGGCATATACCCAGAGAAAACCGTAAATCAAAAAGGCACATTCACCACAATGTTCGTTGCAGCACTATTTACAATAGCCAGGTAATGGAAGCCACCTAAATGCCCACAGACAGATGAATGGATAAAGATGTGGTACATATATGAAATGGAATATTACTCGGCCATAAAAAGGAATGAAACCGGGTCATTTGTAGAGATCTCGATGGATCGAGAGACTGTCATACAGAATGAAGTAAGTCAGAAAGAGGAAAACAAATATTGTATATTAATGCATATATGTGGAACCTAAAAAAATGGTACAGATGAACTGGTTTGCAGGGAAGAAATAGAGACACAGAGGTAGAGAACAAACGTATGGACACCAAGTGTGGGAAGCCATCGGGTGGTGGTGGTGGGATGAGTTGGGAGATTGGGATTGAACGGTATACCTGTATATGCATAAAATACATAACTAATAATAACCTGCTGTATAAAAACATAAATAAAATTAAATTTCAAAATTTTAAAAAATAAAATTTAAAACTAAAACAGAAAAAAGTTCTTCCCGTCACACAGATGTATATATAGGAATGAATTATTTCCATACTTCTATTTATAAATACATAAAAGAGGAATAAAATCTAACTTGAACCATAAAAGAAAAAAAAATTGAACCCACGAGTTATACAGAGGAAAACCCTATCACGGCACTTGCTCCAGCGGTCAACAATTCTGAAATTGGTCAGAGGTGGGGAACCATCTCCCATACAGCCAGCAACCCACCCCCTACGCAAGGAGCGTCCTCATTGCAAAGCTGGGGGACCGTGCCGAGGCATCTGTGAGTAAACGTGAGCTGAGCCCCAGGCCAGCTGCTGCTGAACTGTTCCCACCCTTTCCAGGTAAAACACCTGAATATGTACAAGGGCTTGAAAGCCTAGAGGAAGGACCGTGGAGCCACACCAGCGACAGCACGCAGGCCAACTTGGTGCCTGTAGGCCAGCCAGGGTGGTCCTGGCCCCGGGCGCCCTTCCAGAAGCTTTCCATTGCCCTGCCTGAGATACCCCTCCTGTCCCGGCCCCCACTGCTTTTTTCCTTCCTCACCTCTGTCCGGAGAGAAATTCCAGCGGAAGGTATGGGTGACACATCCTCTTCTTTACAGGCGGCAGCCTGGCAACTCCTGCAGAAAGGCCAGCAGAACCCCACTCACACTGGGCCACCCACAAAGCTGTGGCCCCTCACTCCCTCCCACCAGCACAGCCCCGAGACTGCTGACGGGGCAGAGAATATGGAGTCAGGCACAGCTTCAGGGGCTATTGCTGCCTGGAGCTCTGTTTATATTGACCTCAACGAGGCACACCTGGGGAGGGCGGGCCGGCAGGGTAAGGCTGCCCAGGTCAGCTAATCCACAACCCTCAGGGAATCACATTGTTGAAAATGGACCCCGCTAAGGCAGAAGAGAAGCCAAGGGAGAAAAGGACACAATGCCATTTGCAGCACCGTAGATGAGTCTAGAAGTAATCACGTGACTTGTAGTAAGTCAGAAAGTGAAAGACACATATCATATCATATCACTTATAGGTGTTACCTAAAAATGGATACCAGGGCAGATATTTCCACGGAGAAGGGCATTCACAGATTCATTAAACAAACATGTGGTTCACCAATGGAAAGGTGTGAGGATTGGTTTCATTACGATATCGGGGTTAACAGACATATACAAACACAGGTGACATATATAATCACCAAAGACCTACAGAGTACCAAGAGGGGACTACTCAACATTCTGTCATAACGTACATGGGAAAAGGATCCCAGGAAGAACAGTCATCTGTATATGTGTAAAAGAACCACATCTTCCACACCTACAACAAGCCAAACATTGTAATCAAACTTGCTGTAATAAAAAATATTAAATGAAATTAAATACACGAACAAGAAGTAGTGAGACAAACGTGAGGGGCTTTCTCCTGGCACATTCCATTCTAAACTCCAATCTAGAACACCACTTCCACTGAGGCTCTCTTGCCCTAGTAACCAGATTTGGTAAGGGTGAACTGCTGCCACCTTGTGGCCGTTTCACACAACAGCAGCTTTAATCCCAACGCTAATGGTCAGTTGATATTCAAAATCATTGCAGGCCTGTAAATGACACCTGCCCTGAAAACAATTCCTGGGGTCACATATCGACCAAAAAATTCAAAGGACGTCCATATTTCAAAAGGACCGTTTCAAAAGGCATATTTTACGCACATTAGTGTTCTGCTTCTTTTCCTTTCTTTCCTTTTTTGTTAAAAAACACGGGAATGGAAAAAGGCATCCCTCAGAATGGGCGAAAATCGTTGCAGACGAATCAATGGACAGAGGTTTAATCTCCAATATATATAAACAGCTCATGCAGCTTAATATTAAAAAAACAAACAACCCAATACAAAAATGGGCAGAAGATCTAAAGAGACGTTTCTTCAAAGAAGACACAGAGATGGCCAAGACGCACATGAAAAGCTGCTCAACAGCACTAATTATTAGAGAAATGCAAATCAAAACTACAATGAGGTATCACCACACACCTGTTAGAATCGGCATCATCAGAATATCTACAAACAACCAATTCTGGGGAGGGTGTGGACAAAAGGAGCCCTCTTGCACTATTGGTGGGAATGTAAATTGATACAGTCACTATGGAGAACAGTATGGAGTTTCCTTAAAAAAAACTAGATATAGAATTACCATCTGATCCAGCAATCCCACTTCTGGGCATATACCCAGAGAAAACCGTAAATCAAAAAGGCACATTCACCACAATGTTCGTTGCAGCACTATTTACAATAGCCAGGTAATGGAAGCCACCTAAACGCCCACAGACAGATGAATGGATAAAGATGTGGTACATATATGAAATGGAATATTACTCGGCCATAAAAAGGAATGAAACGGGGTCATTTGTAGAGATATCGATGGATCGAGAGACTGTCATACAGAATGAAGTAAGTCAGAAAGAGGAAAACAAATATTGTATATTAATGCATATATGTGGAACCTAAAAAAATGGTACAGATGAACTGGTTTGCAGGGAAGAAATAGAGACACAGAGGTAGAGAACAAACGTATGGACACCAAGTGTGGGAAGCCATCGGGTGGTGGTGGTGGGATGAGTTGGGAGATTGGGATTGAACGGTATACATGTATATGCATAAAATACATAACTAATAATAACCTGCTGTATAAAAACATAAATAAAATTAAATTTCAAAATTTTAAAAAATAAAATTTAAAACTAAAACAGAAAAAAGTTCTTCCCGTCACACAGATGTATATATAGGAATGAATTATTTCCATACTTATATTTATAAATACATAAAAGAGGAATAAAATCTAACTTGAACCATAAAAGAAAAAAAAAATTGAACCCACGAGTTATACAGAGGAAAACCCTATCACGGCACTTGCTCCAGCGGTCAACAATTCTGAAATTGGTCAGAGGTGGGGAACCATCTCCCATACAGCCAGCAACCCACCCCCTACGCAAGGAGCGTCCTCATTGCAAAGCTGGGGGACCGTGCCGAGGCATCTGTGAGTAAACGTGAGCTGAGCCCCAGGCCAGCTGCTGCTGAACTGTTCCCACCCTTTCCAGGTAAAACACCTGAATATGTACAAGGGCTTGAAAGCCTAGAGGAAGGACCGTGGAGCCACACCAGCGACAGCACGCAGGCCAACTTGGTGCCTGTAGGCCAGCCAGGGTGGTCCTGGCCCCGGGCGCCCTTCCAGAAGCTTTCCATTGCCCTGCCTGAGATACCCCTCCTGTCCCGGCCCCCACTGCTTTTTTCCTTCCTCACCTCTGTCCGGAGAGAAATTCCAGCGGAAGGTATGGGTGACACATCCTCTTCTTTACAGGTGGCAGCCTGGCAACTCCTGCAGAAAGGCCAGCAGAACCCCACTCACACCGGGCCACCCACAAAGCTGTGGCCCCTCACTCCCTCCCACCAGCACAGCCCCGAGACTGCTGACGGGGCAGAGAATATGGAGTCAGGCACAGCTTCAGGGGCTATTGCTGCCTGGAGCTCTGTTTATATTGACCTCAACGAGGCACACCTGGGGAGGGCGGGCCGGCAGGGTAAGGCTGCCCAGGTCAGCTAATCCACAACCCTCAGGGAATCACATTGTTGAAAATGGACCCCGCTAAGGCAGAAGAGAAGCCAAGGGAGAAAAGGACACAATGCCATTTGCAGCACCGTAGATGAGTCTAGAAGTAATCACGTGACTTGTAGTAAGTCAGAAAGTGAAAGACACATATCATATCATATCACTTATAGGTGTTACCTAAAAATGGATACCAGGGCAGATATTTCCACGGAGAAGGGCAATCACAGATTCATTAAACAAACATATGGTTCACCAATGGAAAGGTGTGAGGATTGGTTTCATTACGATATCGGGGTTAACAGACATATACAAACACAGGTGACATATATAATCACCAAAGACCTACAGAGTACCAAGAGGGGACTACTCAACATTCTGTCATAACGTACATGGGAAAAGGATCCCAGGAAGAACAGTCATCTGTATATGTGTAAAAGAACCACATCTTCCACACCTACAACAAGCCAAACATTGTAATCAAACTTGCTGTAATAAAAAATATTAAATTAAATTAAATACACGAACAAGAAGTAGTGAGACAAACGTGAGGGGCTTTCTCCTGGCACATTCCATTCTAAACTCCAATCTAGAACACCACTTCCACTGAGGCTCTCTTGCCCTAGTAACCAGATTTGGTAAGGGTGAACTGCTGCCACCTTGTGGCCGTTTCACACAACAGCAGCTTTAATCCCAACGCTAATGGTCAGTTGATATTCAAAATCATTGCAGGCCTGTAAATGACACCTGCCCTGAAAACAATTCCTGGGGTCACATATCGACCAAAAAATTCAAAGGACGTCCATATTTCAAAATGACCGTTTTAAAAGGCATATTTTACGCACATTAGTGTTCTGCTTCTTTTCCTTTCTTTCCTTTTTTGTTAAAAAACACGGGAATGGAAAAAGGCATCCCTCAGAATGGGCGAAAATCGTTGCAGACGAATCAATGGACAGAGGTTTAATCTCCAATATATATAAACAGCTCATGCAGCTTAATATTAAAAAAACAAACAACCCAATACAAAAATGGGCAGAAGATCTAAAGAGACGTTTCTTCAAAGAAGACACAGAGATGGCCAAGACGCACATGAAAAGCTGCTCAACAGCACTAATTATTAGAGAAATGCAAATCAAAACTACAATGAGGTATCACCACACACCTGTTAGAATCGGCATCATCAGAATATCTACAAACAACCAATTCTGGGGAGGGTGTGGACAAAAGGAGCCCTCTTGCACTATTGGTGGGAATGTAAATTGATACAGTCACTATGGAGAACAGTATGGAGTTTCCTTAAAAAAAACTAGATATAGAATTACCATCTGATCCAGCAATCCCACTTCTGGGCATATACCCAGAGAAAACCGTAAATCAAAAAGGCACATTCACCACAATGTTCGTTGCAGCACTATTTACAATAGCCAGGTAATGGAAGCAACCTAAATGCCCACAGACAGATGAATGGATAAAGATGTGGTACATATATGAAATGGAATATTACTCGGCCATAAAAAGGAATGAAACCGGGTCATTTGTAGAGATATCGATGGATCGAGAGACTGTCATACAGAATGAAGTAAGTCAGAAAGAGGAAAACAAATATTGTATATTAATGCATATATGTGGAACCTAAAAAAATGGTACAGATGAACTGGTTTGCAGGGAAGAAATAGAGACACAGAGGTAGAGAACAAACGTATGGACACCAAGTGTGGGAAGCCATCGGGTGGTGGTGGTGGGATGAGTTGGGAGATTGGGATTGAACGGTATACCTGTATATGCATAAAATACATAACTAATAATAACCTGCTGTATAAAAACATAAATAAAATTAAATTTCAAAATTTTAAAAAATAAAATTTAAAACTAAAACAGAAAAAAGTTCTTCCCGTCACACAGATGTATATATAGGAATGAATTATTTCCATACTTATATTTATAAATACATAAAAGAGGAATAAAATCTAACTTGAACCATAAAAGAAAAAAAAATTGAACCCACGAGTTATACAGAGGAAAACCCTATCACGGCACTTGCTCCAGCGGTCAACAATTCTGAAATTGGTCAGAGGTGGGGAACCATCTCCCATACAGCCAGCAACCCACCCCCTACGCAAGGAGCGTCCTCATTGCAAAGCTGGGGGACCGTGCCGAGGCATCTGTGAGTAAACGTGAGCTGAGCCCCAGGCCAGCTGCTGCTGAACTGTTCCCACCCTTTCCAGGTAAAACACCTGAATATGTACAAGGGCTTGAAAGCCTAGAGGAAGGACCGTGGAGCCACACCAGCGACAGCACGCAGGCCAACTTGGTGCCTGTAGGCCAGCCAGGGTGGTCCTGGCCCCGGGCGCCCTTCCAGAAGCTTTCCATTGCCCTGCCTGAGATACCCCTC
Source organism: Mesoplodon mirus (assembly GCF_964341445.2). Taxonomy (NCBI): domain Eukaryota; kingdom Metazoa; phylum Chordata; class Mammalia; order Artiodactyla; family Ziphiidae; genus Mesoplodon; species Mesoplodon mirus. The sequence continues at coordinate 1,204,163 of NW_028295680.1, read as the reverse complement.
CTGTCCCGGCCCCCACTGCTTTTTTCCTTCCTCACCTCTGTCCGGAGAGAAATTCCAGCGGAAGGTATGGGTGACACATCCTCTTCTTTACAGGCGGCAGCCTGGCAACTCCTGCAGAAAGGCCAGCAGAACCCCACTCACACCGGGCCACCCACAAAGCTGTGGCCCCTCACTCCCTCCCACCAGCACAGCCCCGAGACTGCTGACGGGGCAGAGAATATGGAGTCAGGCACAGCTTCAGGGGCTATTGCTGCCTGGAGCTCTGTTTATATTGACCTCAACGAGGCACACCTGGGGAGGGCGGGCCGGCAGGGTAAGGCTGCCCAGGTCAGCTAATCCACAACCCTCAGGGAATCACATTGTTGAAAATGGACCCCGCTAAGGCAGAAGAGAAGCCAAGGGAGAAAAGGACACAATGCCATTTGCAGCACCGTAGATGAGTCTAGAAGTAATCACGTGACTTGTAGTAAGTCAGAAAGTGAAAGACACATATCATATCATATCACTTATAGGTGTTACCTAAAAATGGATACCAGGGCAGATATTTCCACGGAGAAGGGCAATCACAGATTCATTAAACAAACATATGGTTCACCAATGGAAAGGTGTGAGGATTGGTTTCATTACGATATCGGGGTTAACAGACATATACAAACACAGGTGACATATATAATCACCAAAGACCTACAGAGTACCAAGAGGGGACTACTCAACATTCTGTCATAACGTACATGGGAAAAGGATCCCAGGAAGAACAGTCATCTGTATATGTGTAAAAGAACCACATCTTCCACACCTACAACAAGCCAAACATTGTAATCAAACTTGCTGTAATAAAAAATATTAAATGAAATTAAATACACGAACAAGAAGTAGTGAGACAAACGTGAGGGGCTTTCTCCTGGCACATTCCATTCTAAACTCCAATCTAGAACACCACTTCCACTGAGGCTCTCTTGCCCTAGTAACCAGATTTGGTAAGGGTGAACTGCTGCCACCTTGTGGCCGTTTCACACAACAGCAGCTTTAATCCCAACGCTAATGGTCAGTTGATATTCAAAATCATTGCAGGCCTGTAAATGACACCTGCCCTGAAAACAATTCCTGGGGTCACATATCGACCAAAAAATTCAAAGGACGTCCATATTTCAAAAGGACCGTTTCAAAAGGCATATTTTACGCACATTAGTGTTCTGCTTCTTTTCCTTTCTTTCCTTTTTTGTTAAAAAACACGGGAATGGAAAAAGGCATCCCTCAGAATGGGCGAAAATCGTTGCAGACGAATCAATGGACAGAGGTTTAATCTCCAATATATATAAACAGCTCATGCAGCTTAATATTAAAAAAACAAACAACCCAATACAAAAATGGGCAGAAGATCTAAAGAGACGTTTCTTCAAAGAAGACACAGAGATGGCCAAGACGCACATGAAAAGCTGCTCAACAGCACTAATTATTAGAGAAATGCAAATCAAAACTACAATGAGGTATCACCACACACCTGTTAGAATCGGCATCATCAGAATATCTACAAACAACCAATTCTGGGGAGGGTGTGGACAAAAGGAGCCCTCTTGCACTATTGGTGGGAATGTAAATTGATACAGTCACTATGGAGAACAGTATGGAGTTTCCTTAAAAAAAACTAGATATAGAATTACCATCTGATCCAGCAATCCCACTTCTGGGCATATACCCAGAGAAAACCGTAAATCAAAAAGGCACATTCACCACAATGTTCGTTGCAGCACTATTTACAATAGCCAGGTAATGGAAGCAACCTAAATGCCCACAGACAGATGAATGGATAAAGATGTGGTACATATATGAAATGGAATATTACTCGGCCATAAAAAGGAATGAAACGGGGTCATTTGTAGAGATATCGATGGATCGAGAGACTGTCATACAGAATGAAGTAAGTCAGAAAGAGGAAAACAAATATTGTATATTAATGCATATATGTGGAACCTAAAAAAATGGTACAGATGAACTGGTTTGCAGGGAAGAAATAGAGACACAGAGGTAGAGAACAAACGTATGGACACCAAGTGTGGGAAGCCATCGGGTGGTGGTGGTGGGATGAGTTGGGAGATTGGGATTGAACGGTATACATGTATATGCATAAAATACATAACTAATAATAACCTGCTGTATAAAAACATAAATAAAATTAAATTTCAAAATTTTAAAAAATAAAATTTAAAACTAAAACAGAAAAAAGTTCTTCCCGTCACACAGATGTATATATAGGAATGAATTATTTCCATACTTATATTTATAAATACATAAAAGAGGAATAAAATCTAACTTGAACCATAAAAGAAAAAAAAAATTGAACCCACGAGTTATACAGAGGAAAACCCTATCACGGCACTTGCTCCAGCGGTCAACAATTCTGAAATTGGTCAGAGGTGGGGAACCATCTCCCATACAGCCAGCAACCCACCCCCTACGCAAGGAGCGTCCTCATTGCAAAGCTGGGGGACCGTGCCGAGGCATCTGTGAGTAAACGTGAGCTGAGCCCCAGGCCAGCTGCTGCTGAACTGTTCCCACCCTTTCCAGGTAAAACACCTGAATATGTACAAGGGCTTGAAAGCCTAGAGGAAGGACCGTGGAGCCACACCAGCGACAGCACGCAGGCCAACTTGGTGCCTGTAGGCCAGCCAGGGTGGTCCTGGCCCCGGGCGCCCTTCCAGAAGCTTTCCATTGCCCTGCCTGAGATACCCCTCCTGTCCCGGCCCCCACTGCTTTTTTCCTTCCTCACCTCTGTCCGGAGAGAAATTCCAGCGGAAGGTATGGGTGACACATCCTCTTCTTTACAGGTGGCAGCCTGGCAACTCCTGCAGAAAGGCCAGCAGAACCCCACTCACACCGGGCCACCCACAAAGCTGTGGCCCCTCACTCCCTCCCACCAGCACAGCCCCGAGACTGCTGACGGGGCAGAGAATATGGAGTCAGGCACAGCTTCAGGGGCTATTGCTGCCTGGAGCTCTGTTTATATTGACCTCAACGAGGCACACCTGGGGAGGGCGGGCCGGCAGGGTAAGGCTGCCCAGGTCAGCTAATCCACAACCCTCAGGGAATCACATTGTTGAAAATGGACCCCGCTAAGGCAGAAGAGAAGCCAAGGGAGAAAAGGACACAATGCCATTTGCAGCACCGTAGATGAGTCTAGAAGTAATCACGTGACTTGTAGTAAGTCAGAAAGTGAAAGACACATATCATATCATATCACTTATAGGTGTTACCTAAAAATGGATACCAGGGCAGATATTTCCACGGAGAAGGGCAATCACAGATTCATTAAACAAACATATGGTTCACCAATGGAAAGGTGTGAGGATTGGTTTCATTACGATATCGGGGTTAACAGACATATACAAACACAGGTGACATATATAATCACCAAAGACCTACAGAGTACCAAGAGGGGACTACTCAACATTCTGTCATAACGTACATGGGAAAAGGATCCCAGGAAGAACAGTCATCTGTATATGTGTAAAAGAACCACATCTTCCACACCTACAACAAGCCAAACATTGTAATCAAACTTGCTGTAATAAAAAATATTAAATTAAATTAAATACACGAACAAGAAGTAGTGAGACAAACGTGAGGGGCTTTCTCCTGGCACATTCCATTCTAAACTCCAATCTAGAACACCACTTCCACTGAGGCTCTCTTGCCCTAGTAACCAGATTTGGTAAGGGTGAACTGCTGCCACCTTGTGGCCGTTTCACACAACAGCAGCTTTAATCCCAACGCTAATGGTCAGTTGATATTCAAAATCATTGCAGGCCTGTAAATGACACCTGCCCTGAAAACAATTCCTGGGGTCACATATCGACCAAAAAATTCAAAGGACGTCCATATTTCAAAAGGACCGTTTCAAAAGGCATATTTTACGCACATTAGTGTTCTGCTTCTTTTCCTTTCTTTCCTTTTTTGTTAAAAAACACGGGAATGGAAAAAGGCATCCCTCAGAATGGGCGAAAATCGTTGCAGACGAATCAATGGACAGAGGTTTAATCTCCAATATATATAAACAGCTCATGCAGCTTAATATTAAAAAAACAAACAACCCAATACAAAAATGGGCAGAAGATCTAAAGAGACGTTTCTTCAAAGAAGACACAGAGATGGCCAAGACGCACATGAAAAGCTGCTCAACAGCACTAATTATTAGAGAAATGCAAATCAAAACTACAATGAGGTATCACCACACACCTGTTAGAATCGGCATCATCAGAATATCTACAAACAACCAATTCTGGGGAGGGTGTGGACAAAAGGAGCCCTCTTGCACTATTGGTGGGAATGTAAATTGATACAGTCACTATGGAGAACAGTATGGAGTTTCCTTAAAAAAAACTAGATATAGAATTACCATCTGATCCAGCAATCCCACTTCTGGGCATATACCCAGAGAAAACCGTAAATCAAAAAGGCACATTCACCACAATGTTCGTTGCAGCACTATTTACAATAGCCAGGTAATGGAAGCAACCTAAATGCCCACAGACAGATGAATGGATAAAGATGTGGTACATATATGAAATGGAATATTACTCGGCCATAAAAAGGAATGAAACGGGGTCATTTGTAGAGATATCGATGGATCGAGAGACTGTCATACAGAATGAAGTAAGTCAGAAAGAGGAAAACAAATATTGTATATTAATGCATATATGTGGAACCTAAAAAAATGGTACAGATGAACTGGTTTGCAGGGAAGAAATAGAGACACAGAGGTAGAGAACAAACGTATGGACACCAAGTGTGGGAAGCCATCGGGTGGTGGTGGTGGGATGAGTTGGGAGATTGGGATTGAACGGTATACATGTATATGCATAAAATACATAACTAATAATAACCTGCTGTATAAAAACATAAATAAAATTAAATTTCAAAATTTTAAAAAATAAAATTTAAAACTAAAACAGAAAAAAGTTCTTCCCGTCACACAGATGTATATATAGGAATGAATTATTTCCATACTTATATTTATAAATACATAAAAGAGGAATAAAATCTAACTTGAACCATAAAAGAAAAAAAAAATTGAACCCACGAGTTATACAGAGGAAAACCCTATCACGGCACTTGCTCCAGCGGTCAACAATTCTGAAATTGGTCAGAGGTGGGGAACCATCTCCCATACAGCCAGCAACCCACCCCCTACGCAAGGAGCGTCCTCATTGCAAAGCTGGGGGACCGTGCCGAGGCATCTGTGAGTAAACGTGAGCTGAGCCCCAGGCCAGCTGCTGCTGAACTGTTCCCACCCTTTCCAGGTAAAACACCTGAATATGTACAAGGGCTTGAAAGCCTAGAGGAAGGACCGTGGAGCCACACCAGCGACAGCACGCAGGCCAACTTGGTGCCTGTAGGCCAGCCAGGGTGGTCCTGGCCCCGGGCGCCCTTCCAGAAGCTTTCCATTGCCCTGCCTGAGATACCCCTCCTGTCCCGGCCCCCACTGCTTTTTTCCTTCCTCACCTCTGTCCGGAGAGAAATTCCAGCGGAAGGTATGGGTGACACATCCTCTTCTTTACAGGTGGCAGCCTGGCAACTCCTGCAGAAAGGCCAGCAGAACCCCACTCACACCGGGCCACCCACAAAGCTGTGGCCCCTCACTCCCTCCCACCAGCACAGCCCCGAGACTGCTGACGGGGCAGAGAATATGGAGTCAGGCACAGCTTCAGGGGCTATTGCTGCCTGGAGCTCTGTTTATATTGACCTCAACGAGGCACACCTGGGGAGGGCGGGCCGGCAGGGTAAGGCTGCCCAGGTCAGCTAATCCACAACCCTCAGGGAATCACATTGTTGAAAATGGACCCCGCTAAGGCAGAAGAGAAGCCAAGGGAGAAAAGGACACAATGCCATTTGCAGCACCGTAGATGAGTCTAGAAGTAATCACGTGACTTGTAGTAAGTCAGAAAGTGAAAGACACATATCATATCATATCACTTATAGGTGTTACCTAAAAATGGATACCAGGGCAGATATTTCCACGGAGAAGGGCAATCACAGATTCATTAAACAAACATATGGTTCACCAATGGAAAGGTGTGAGGATTGGTTTCATTACGATATCGGGGTTAACAGACATATACAAACACAGGTGACATATATAATCACCAAAGACCTACAGAGTACCAAGAGGGGACTACTCAACATTCTGTCATAACGTACATGGGAAAAGGATCCCAGGAAGAACAGTCATCTGTATATGTGTAAAAGAACCACATCTTCCACACCTACAACAAGCCAAACATTGTAATCAAACTTGCTGTAATAAAAAATATTAAATGAAATTAAATACACGAACAAGAAGTAGTGAGACAAACGTGAGGGGCTTTCTCCTGGCACATTCCATTCTAAACTCCAATCTAGAACACCACTTCCACTGAGGCTCTCTTGCCCTAGTAACCAGATTTGGTAAGGGTGAACTGCTGCCACCTTGTGGCCGTTTCACACAACAGCAGCTTTAATCCCAACGCTAATGGTCAGTTGATATTCAAAATCATTGCAGGCCTGTAAATGACACCTGCCCTGAAAACAATTCCTGGGGTCACATATCGACCAAAAAATTCAAAGGACGTCCATATTTCAAAAGGACCGTTTCAAAAGGCATATTTTACGCACATTAGTGTTCTGCTTCTTTTCCTTTCTTTCCTTTTTTGTTAAAAAACACGGGAATGGAAAAAGGCATCCCTCAGAATGGGCGAAAATCGTTGCAGACGAATCAATGGACAGAGGTTTAATCTCCAATATATATAAACAGCTCATGCAGCTTAATATTAAAAAAACAAACAACCCAATACAAAAATGGGCAGAAGATCTAAAGAGACGTTTCTTCAAAGAAGACACAGAGATGGCCAAGACGCACATGAAAAGCTGCTCAACAGCACTAATTATTAGAGAAATGCAAATCAAAACTACAATGAGGTATCACCACACACCTGTTAGAATCGGCATCATCAGAATATCTACAAACAACCAATTCTGGGGAGGGTGTGGACAAAAGGAGCCCTCTTGCACTATTGGTGGGAATGTAAATTGATACAGTCACTATGGAGAACAGTATGGAGTTTCCTTAAAAAAAACTAGATATAGAATTACCATCTGATCCAGCAATCCCACTTCTGGGCATATACCCAGAGAAAACCGTAAATCAAAAAGGCACATTCACCACAATGTTCGTTGCAGCACTATTTACAATAGCCAGGTAATGGAAGCAACCTAAATGCCCACAGACAGATGAATGGATAAAGATGTGGTACATATATGAAATGGAATATTACTCGGCCATAAAAAGGAATGAAACGGGGTCATTTGTAGAGATATCGATGGATCGAGAGACTGTCATACAGAATGAAGTAAGTCAGAAAGAGGAAAACAAATATTGTATATTAATGCATATATGTGGAACCTAAAAAAATGGTACAGATGAACTGGTTTGCAGGGAAGAAATAGAGACACAGAGGTAGAGAACAAACGTATGGACACCAAGTGTGGGAAGCCATCGGGTGGTGGTGGTGGGATGAGTTGGGAGATTGGGATTGAACGGTATACATGTATATGCATAAAATACATAACTAATAATAACCTGCTGTATAAAAACATAAATAAAATTAAATTTCAAAATTTTAAAAAATAAAATTTAAAACTAAAACAGAAAAAAGTTCTTCCCGTCACACAGATGTATATATAGGAATGAATTATTTCCATACTTATATTTATAAATACATAAAAGAGGAATAAAATCTAACTTGAACCATAAAAGAAAAAAAAAATTGAACCCACGAGTTATACAGAGGAAAACCCTATCACGGCACTTGCTCCAGCGGTCAACAATTCTGAAATTGGTCAGAGGTGGGGAACCATCTCCCATACAGCCAGCAACCCACCCCCTACGCAAGGAGCGTCCTCATTGCAAAGCTGGGGGACCGTGCCGAGGCATCTGTGAGTAAACGTGAGCTGAGCCCCAGGCCAGCTGCTGCTGAACTGTTCCCACCCTTTCCAGGTAAAACACCTGAATATGTACAAGGGCTTGAAAGCCTAGAGGAAGGACCGTGGAGCCACACCAGCGACAGCACGCAGGCCAACTTGGTGCCTGTAGGCCAGCCAGGGTGGTCCTGGCCCCGGGCGCCCTTCCAGAAGCTTTCCATTGCCCTGCCTGAGATACCCCTCCTGTCCCGGCCCCCACTGCTTTTTTCCTTCCTCACCTCTGTCCGGAGAGAAATTCCAGCGGAAGGTATGGGTGACACATCCTCTTCTTTACAGGTGGCAGCCTGGCAACTCCTGCAGAAAGGCCAGCAGAACCCCACTCACACCGGGCCACCCACAAAGCTGTGGCCCCTCACTCCCTCCCACCAGCACAGCCCCGAGACTGCTGACGGGGCAGAGAATATGGAGTCAGGCACAGCTTCAGGGGCTATTGCTGCCTGGAGCTCTGTTTATATTGACCTCAACGAGGCACACCTGGGGAGGGCGGGCCGGCAGGGTAAGGCTGCCCAGGTCAGCTAATCCACAACCCTCAGGGAATCACATTGTTGAAAATGGACCCCGCTAAGGCAGAAGAGAAGCCAAGGGAGAAAAGGACACAATGCCATTTGCAGCACCGTAGATGAGTCTAGAAGTAATCACGTGACTTGTAGTAAGTCAGAAAGTGAAAGACACATATCATATCATATCACTTATAGGTGTTACCTAAAAATGGATACCAGGGCAGATATTTCCACGGAGAAGGGCAATCACAGATTCATTAAACAAACATATGGTTCACCAATGGAAAGGTGTGAGGATTGGTTTCATTACGATATCGGGGTTAACAGACATATACAAACACAGGTGACATATATAATCACCAAAGACCTACAGAGTACCAAGAGGGGACTACTCAACATTCTGTCATAACGTACATGGGAAAAGGATCCCAGGAAGAACAGTCATCTGTATATGTGTAAAAGAACCACATCTTCCACACCTACAACAAGCCAAACATTGTAATCAAACTTGCTGTAATAAAAAATATTAAATTAAATTAAATACACGAACAAGAAGTAGTGAGACAAACGTGAGGGGCTTTCTCCTGGCACATTCCATTCTAAACTCCAATCTAGAACACCACTTCCACTGAGGCTCTCTTGCCCTAGTAACCAGATTTGGTAAGGGTGAACTGCTGCCACCTTGTGGCCGTTTCACACAACAGCAGCTTTAATCCCAACGCTAATGGTCAGTTGATATTCAAAATCATTGCAGGCCTGTAAATGACACCTGCCCTGAAAACAATTCCTGGGGTCACATATCGACCAAAAAATTCAAAGGACGTCCATATTTCAAAAGGACCGTTTCAAAAGGCATATTTTACGCACATTAGTGTTCTGCTTCTTTTCCTTTCTTTCCTTTTTTGTTAAAAAACACGGGAATGGAAAAAGGCATCCCTCAGAATGGGCGAAAATCGTTGCAGACGAATCAATGGACAGAGGTTTAATCTCCAATATATATAAACAGCTCATGCAGCTTAATATTAAAAAAACAAACAACCCAATACAAAAATGGGCAGAAGATCTAAAGAGACGTTTCTTCAAAGAAGACACAGAGATGGCCAAGACGCACATGAAAAGCTGCTCAACAGCACTAATTATTAGAGAAATGCAAATCAAAACTACAATGAGGTATCACCACACACCTGTTAGAATCGGCATCATCAGAATATCTACAAACAACCAATTCTGGGGAGGGTGTGGACAAAAGGAGCCCTCTTGCACTATTGGTGGGAATGTAAATTGATACAGTCACTATGGAGAACAGTATGGAGTTTCCTTCAAAAAACTAGATATAGAATTACCATCTGATCCAGCAATCCCACTTCTGGGCATATACCCAGAGAAAACCGTAAATCAAAAAGGCACATTCACCACAATGTTCGTTGCAGCACTATTTACAATAGCCAGGTAATGGAAGCAACCTAAATGCCCACAGACAGATGAATGGATAAAGATGTGGTACATATATGAAATGGAATATTACTCGGCCATAAAAAGGAATGAAACCGGGTCATTTGTAGAGATATCGATGGATCGAGAGACTGTCATACAGAATGAAGTAAGTCAGAAAGAGGAAAACAAATATTGTATATTAATGCATATATGTGGAACCTAAAAAAATGGTACAGATGAACTGGTTTGCAGGGAAGAAATAGAGACACAGAGGTAGAGAACAAACGTATGGACACCAAGTGTGGGAAGCCATCGGGTGGTGGTGGTGGGATGAGTTGGGAGATTGGGATTGAACGGTATACCTGTATATGCATAAAATACATAACTAATAATAACCTGCTGTATAAAAACATAAATAAAATTAAATTTCAAAATTTTAAAAAATAAAATTTAAAACTAAAACAGAAAAAAGTTCTTCCCGTCACACAGATGTATTTATAGGAATGAATTATTTCCATACTTATATTTATAAATACATAAAAGAGGAATAAAATCTAACTTGAACCATAAAAGAAAAAAAAATTGAACCCACGAGTTATACAGAGGAAAACCCTATCACGGCACTTGCTCCAGCGGTCAACAATTCTGAAATTGGTCAGAGGTGGGGAACCATCTCCCATACAGCCAGCAACCCACCCCCTACGCAAGGAGCGTCCTCATTGCAAAGCTGGGGGACCGTGCCGAGGCATCTGTGAGTAAACGTGAGCTGAGCCCCAGGCCAGCTGCTGCTGAACTGTTCCCACCCTTTCCAGGTAAAACACCTGAATATGTACAAGGGCTTGAAAGCCTAGAGGAAGGACCGTGGAGCCACACCAGCGACAGCACGCAGGCCAACTTGGTGCCTGTAGGCCAGCCAGGGTGGTCCTGGCCCCGGGCGCCCTTCCAGAAGCTTTCCATTGCCCTGCCTGAGATACCCCTCCTGTCCCGGCCCCCACTGCTTTTTTCCTTCCTCACCTCTGTCCGGAGAGAAATTCCAGCGGAAGGTATGGGTGACACATCCTCTTCTTTACAGGCGGCAGCCTGGCAACTCCTGCAGAAAGGCCAGCAGAACCCCACTCACACCGGGCCACCCACAAAGCTGTGGCCCCTCACTCCCTCCCACCAGCACAGCCCCGAGACTGCTGACGGGGCAGAGAATATGGAGTCAGGCACAGCTTCAGGGGCTATTGCTGCCTGGAGCTCTGTTTATATTGACCTCAACGAGGCACACCTGGGGAGGGCGGGCCGGCAGGGTAAGGCTGCCCAGGTCAGCTAATCCACAACCCTCAGGGAATCACATTGTTGAAAATGGACCCCGCTAAGGCAGAAGAGAAGCCAAGGGAGAAAAGGACACAATGCCATTTGCAGCACCGTAGATGAGTCTAGAAGTAATCACGTGACTTGTAGTAAGTCAGAAAGTGAAAGACACATATCATATCATATCACTTATAGGTGTTACCTAAAAATGGATACCAGGGCAGATATTTCCACGGAGAAGGGCAATCACAGATTCATTAAACAAACATATGGTTCACCAATGGAAAGGTGTGAGGATTGGTTTCATTACGATATCGGGGTTAACAGACATATACAAACACAGGTGACATATATAATCACCAAAGACCTACAGAGTACCAAGAGGGGACTACTCAACATTCTGTCATAACGTACATGGGAAAAGGATCCCAGGAAGAACAGTCATCTGTATATGTGTAAAAGAACCACATCTTCCACACCTACAACAAGCCAAACATTGTAATCAAACTTGCTGTAATAAAAAATATTAAATGAAATTAAATACACGAACAAGAAGTAGTGAGACAAACGTGAGGGGCTTTCTCCTGGCACATTCCATTCTAAACTCCAATCTAGAACACCACTTCCACTGAGGCTCTCTTGCCCTAGTAACCAGATTTGGTAAGGGTGAACTGCTGCCACCTTGTGGCCGTTTCACACAACAGCAGCTTTAATCCCAACGCTAATGGTCAGTTGATATTCAAAATCATTGCAGGCCTGTAAATGACACCTGCCCTGAAAACAATTCCTGGGGTCACATATCGACCAAAAAATTCAAAGGACGTCCATATTTCAAAATGACCGTTTCAAAAGGCATATTTTACGCACATTAGTGTTCTGCTTCTTTTCCTTTCTTTCCTTTTTTGTTAAAAAACACGGGAATGGAAAAAGGCATCCCTCAGAATGGGCGAAAATCGTTGCAGACGAATCAATGGACAGAGGTTTAATCTCCAATATATATAAACAGCTCATGCAGCTTAATATTAAAAAAAACAAACAACCCAATACAAAAATGGGCAGAAGATCTAAAGAGACGTTTCTTCAAAGAAGACACAGAGATGGCCAAGACGCACATGAAAAGCTGCTCAACAGCACTAATTATTAGAGAAATGCAAATCAAAACTACAATGAGGTATCACCACACACCTGTTAGAATCGGCATCATCAGAATATCTACAAACAACCAATTCTGGGGAGGGTGTGGACAAAAGGAGCCCTCTTGCACTATTGGTGGGAATGTAAATTGATACAGTCACTATGGAGAACAGTATGGAGTTTCCTTCAAAAAACTAGATATAGAATTACCATCTGATCCAGCAATCCCACTTCTGGGCATATACCCAGAGAAAACCGTAAATCAAAAAGGCACATTCACCACAATGTTCGTTGCAGCACTATTTACAATAGCCAGGTAATGGAAGCAACCTAAATGCCCACAGACAGATGAATGGATAAAGATGTGGTACATATATGAAATGGAATATTACTCGGCCATAAAAAGGAATGAAACCGGGTCATTTGTAGAGATATCGATGGATCGAGAGACTGTCATACAGAATGAAGTAAGTCAGAAAGAGGAAAACAAATATTGTATATTAATGCATATATGTGGAACCTAAAAAAATGGTACAGATGAACTGGTTTGCAGGGAAGAAATAGAGACACAGAGGTAGAGAACAAACGTATGGACACCAAGTGTGGGAAGCCATCGGGTGGTGGTGGTGGGATGAGTTGGGAGATTGGGATTGAACGGTATACCTGTATATGCATAAAATACATAACTAATAATAACCTGCTGTATAAAAACATAAATAAAATTAAATTTCAAAATTTTAAAAAATAAAATTTAAAACTAAAACAGAAAAAAGTTCTTCCCGTCACACAGATGTATTTATAGGAATGAATTATTTCCATACTTATATTTATAAATACATAAAAGAGGAATAAAATCTAACTTGAACCATAAAAGAAAAAAAAATTGAACCCACGAGTTATACAGAGGAAAACCCTATCACGGCACTTGCTCCAGCGGTCAACAATTCTGAAATTGGTCAGAGGTGGGGAACCATCTCCCATACAGCCAGCAACCCACCCCCTACGCAAGGAGCGTCCTCATTGCAAAGCTGGGGGACCGTGCCGAGGCATCTGTGAGTAAACGTGAGCTGAGCCCCAGGCCAGCTGCTGCTGAACTGTTCCCACCCTTTCCAGGTAAAACACCTGAATATGTACAAGGGCTTGAAAGCCTAGAGGAAGGACCGTGGAGCCACACCAGCGACAGCACGCAGGCCAACTTGGTGCCTGTAGGCCAGCCAGGGTGGTCCTGGCCCCGGGCGCCCTTCCAGAAGCTTTCCATTGCCCTGCCTGAGATACCCCTCCTGTCCCGGCCCCCACTGCTTTTTTCCTTCCTCACCTCTGTCCGGAGAGAAATTCCAGCGGAAGGTATGGGTGACACATCCTCTTCTTTACAGGCGGCAGCCTGGCAACTCCTGCAGAAAGGCCAGCAGAACCCCACTCACACCGGGCCACCCACAAAGCTGTGGCCCCTCACTCCCTCCCACCAGCACAGCCCCGAGACTGCTGACGGGGCAGAGAATATGGAGTCAGGCACAGCTTCAGGGGCTATTGCTGCCTGGAGCTCTGTTTATATTGACCTCAACGAGGCACACCTGGGGAGGGCGGGCCGGCAGGGTAAGGCTGCCCAGGTCAGCTAATCCACAACCCTCAGGGAATCACATTGTTGAAAATGGACCCCGCTAAGGCAGAAGAGAAGCCAAGGGAGAAAAGGACACAATGCCATTTGCAGCACCGTAGATGAGTCTAGAAGTAATCACGTGACTTGTAGTAAGTCAGAAAGTGAAAGACACATATCATATCATATCACTTATAGGTGTTACCTAAAAATGGATACCAGGGCAGATATTTCCACGGAGAAGGGCAATCACAGATTCATTAAACAAACATATGGTTCACCAATGGAAAGGTGTGAGGATTGGTTTCATTACGATATCGGGGTAAACAGACATATACAAACACAGGTGACATATATAATCACCAAAGACCTACAGAGTACCAAGAGGGGACTACTCAACATTCTGTCATAACGTACATGGGAAAAGGATCCCAGGAAGAACAGTCATCTGTATATGTGTAAAAGAACCACATCTTCCACACCTACAACAAGCCAAACATTGTAATCAAACTTGCTGTAATAAAAAATATTAAATTAAATTAAATACACGAACAAGAAGTAGTGAGACAAACGTGAGGGGCTTTCTCCTGGCACATTCCATTCTAAACTCCAATCTAGAACACCACTTCCACTGAGGCTCTCTTGCCCTAGTAACCAGATTTGGTAAGGGTGAACTGCTGCCACCTTGTGGCCGTTTCACACAACAGCAGCTTTAATCCCAACGCTAATGGTCAGTTGATATTCAAAATCATTGCAGGCCTGTAAATGACACCTGCCCTGAAAACAATTCCTGGGGTCACATATCGACCAAAAAATTCAAAGGACGTCCATATTTCAAAATGACCGTTTCAAAAGGCATATTTTACGCACATTAGTGTTCTGCTTCTTTTCCTTTCTTTCCTTTTTTGTTAAAAAACACGGGAATGGAAAAAGGCATCCCTCAGAATGGGCGAAAATCGTTGCAGACGAATCAATGGACAGAGGTTTAATCTCCAATATATATAAACAGCTCATGCAGCTTAATATTAAAAAAACAAACAACCCAATACAAAAATGGGCAGAAGATCTAAAGAGACGTTTCTTCAAAGAAGACACAGAGATGGCCAAGACGCACATGAAAAGCTGCTCAACAGCACTAATTATTAGAGAAATGCAAATCAAAACTACAATGAGGTATCACCACACACCTGTTAGAATCGGCATCATCAGAATATCTACAAACAACCAATTCTGGGGAGGGTGTGGACAAAAGGAGCCCTCTTCCACTATTGGTGGGAATGTAAATTGATACAGTCACTATGGAGAACAGTATGGAGTTTCCTTCAAAAAACTAGATATAGAATTACCATCTGATCCAGCAATCCCACTTCTGGGCATATACCCAGAGAAAACCGTAAATCAAAAAGGCACATTCACCACAATGTTCGTTGCAGCACTATTTACAATAGCCAGGTAATGGAAGCAACCTAAACGCCCACAGACAGATGAATGGATAAAGATGTGGTACATATATGAAATGGAATATTACTCGGCCATAAAAAGGAATGAAACGGGGTCATTTGTAGAGATATCGATGGATCGAGAGACTGTCATACAGAATGAAGTAAGTCAGAAAGAGGAAAACAAATATTGTATATTAATGCATATATGTGGAACCTAAAAAAATGGTACAGATGAACTGGTTTGCAGGGAAGAAATAGAGACACAGAGGTAGAGAACAAACGTATGGACACCAAGTGTGGGAAGCCATCGGTTGGTGGTGGTGGGATGAGTTGGGAGATTGGGATTGAACGGTATACCTGTATATGCATAAAATACATAACTAATAATAACCTGCTGTATAAAAACATAAATAAAATTAAATTTCAAAATTTTAAAAAATAAAATTTAAAACTAAAACAGAAAAAAGTTCTTCCCGTCACACAGATGTATTTATAGGAATGAATTATTTCCATACTTATATTTATAAATACATAAAAGAGGAATAAAATCTAACTTGAACCATAAAAGAAAAAAAAATTGAACCCACGAGTTATACAGAGGAAAACCCTATCACGGCACTTTCTCCAGCGGTCAACAATTCTGAAATTGGTCAGAGGTGGGGAACCATCTCCCATACAGCCAGCAACCCACCCCCTACGCAAGGAGCGTCCTCATTGCAAAGCTGGGGGACCGTGCCGAGGCATCTGTGAGTAAACGTGAGCTGAGCCCCAGGCCAGCTGCTGCTGAACTGTTCCCACCCTTTCCAGGTAAAACACCTGAATATGTACAAGGGCTTGAAAGCCTAGAGGAAGGACCGTGGAGCCACACCAGCGACAGCACGCAGGCCAACTTGGTGCCTGTAGGCCAGCCAGGGTGGTCCTGGCCCCGGGCGCCCTTCCAGAAGCTTTCCATTGCCCTGCCTGAGATACCCCTCCTGTCCCGGCCCCCACTGCTTTTTTCCTTCCTCACCTCTGTCCGGAGAGAAATTCCAGTGGAAGGTATGGGTGACACATCCTCTTCTTTACAGGCGGCAGCCTGGCAACTCCTGCAGAAAGGCCAGCAGAACCCCACTCACACCGGGCCACCCACAAAGCTGTGGCCCCTCACTCCCTCCCACCAGCACAGCCCCGAGACTGCTGACGGGGCAGAGAATATGGAGTCAGGCACAGCTTCAGGGGCTATTGCTGCCTGGAGCTCTGTTTATATTGACCTCAACGAGGCACACCTGGGGAGGGCGGGCCGGCAGGGTAAGGCTGCCCAGGTCAGCTAATCCACAACCCTCAGGGAATCACATTGTTGAAAATGGACCCCGCTAAGGCAGAAGAGAAGCCAAGGGAGAAAAGGACACAATGCCATTTGCAGCACCGTAGATGAGTCTAGAAGTAATCACGTGACTTGTAGTAAGTCAGAAAGTGAAAGACACATATCATATCATATCACTTATAGGTGTTACCTAAAAATGGATACCAGGGCAGATATTTCCACGGAGAAGGGCAATCACAGATTCATTAAACAAACATATGGTTCACCAATGGAAAGGTGTGAGGATTGGTTTCATTACGATATCGGGGTAAACAGACATATACAAACACAGGTGACATATATAATCACCAAAGACCTACAGAGTACCAAGAGGGGACTACTCAACATTCTGTCATAACGTACATGGGAAAAGGATCCCAGGAAGAACAGTCATCTGTATATGTGTAAAAGAACCACATCTTCCACACCTACAACAAGCCAAACATTGTAATCAAACTTGCTGTAATAAAAAATATTAAATTAAATTAAATACACGAACAAGAAGTAGTGAGACAAACGTGAGGGGCTTTCTCCTGGCACATTCCATTCTAAACTCCAATCTAGAACACCACTTCCACTGAGGCTCTCTTGCCCTAGTAACCAGATTTGGTAAGGGTGAACTGCTGCCACCTTGTGGCCGTTTCACACAACAGCAGCTTTAATCCCAACGCTAATGGTCAGTTGATATTCAAAATCATTGCAGGCCTGTAAATGACACCTGCCCTGAAAACAATTCCTGGGGTCACATATCGACCAAAAAATTCAAAGGACGTCCATATTTCAAAATGACCGTTTCAAAAGGCATATTTTACGCACATTAGTGTTCTGCTTCTTTTCCTTTCTTTCCTTTTTTGTTAAAAAACACGGGAATGGAAAAAGGCATCCCTCAGAATGGGCGAAAATCGTTGCAGACGAATCAATGGACAGAGGTTTAATCTCCAATATATATAAACAGCTCATGCAGCTTAATATTAAAAAAACAAACAACCCAATACAAAAATGGGCAGAAGATCTAAAGAGACGTTTCTTCAAAGAAGACACAGAGATGGCCAAGACGCACATGAAAAGCTGCTCAACAGCACTAATTATTAGAGAAATGCAAATCAAAACTACAATGAGGTATCACCACACACCTGTTAGAATCGGCATCATCAGAATATCTACAAACAACCAATTCTGGGGAGGGTGTGGACAAAAGGAGCCCTCTTCCACTATTGGTGGGAATGTAAATTGATACAGTCACTATGGAGAACAGTATGGAGTTTCCTTCAAAAAACTAGATATAGAATTACCATCTGATCCAGCAATCCCACTTCTGGGCATATACCCAGAGAAAACCGTAAATCAAAAAGGCACATTCACCACAATGTTCGTTGCAGCACTATTTACAATAGCCAGGTAATGGAAGCAACCTAAACGCCCACAGACAGATGAATGGATAAAGATGTGGTACATATATGAAATGGAATATTACTCGGCCATAAAAAGGAATGAAACGGGGTCATTTGTAGAGATATCGATGGATCGAGAGACTGTCATACAGAATGAAGTAAGTCAGAAAGAGGAAAACAAATATTGTATATTAATGCATATATGTGGAACCTAAAAAAATGGTACAGATGAACTGGTTTGCAGGGAAGAAATAGAGACACAGAGGTAGAGAACAAACGTATGGACACCAAGTGTGGGAAGCCATCGGGTGGTGGTGGTGGGATGAGTTGGGAGATTGGGATTGAACGGTATACCTGTATATGCATAAAATACATAACTAATAATAACCTGCTGTATAAAAACATAAATAAAATTAAATTTCAAAATTTTAAAAAATAAAATTTAAAACTAAAACAGAAAAAAGTTCTTCCCGTCACACAGATGTATTTATAGGAATGAATTATTTCCATACTTATATTTATAAATACATAAAAGAGGAATAAAATCTAACTTGAACCATAAAAGAAAAAAAAATTGAACCCACGAGTTATACAGAGGAAAACCCTATCACGGCACTTTCTCCAGCGGTCAACAATTCTGAAATTGGTCAGAGGTGGGGAACCATCTCCCATACAGCCAGCAACCCACCCCCTACGCAAGGAGCGTCCTCATTGCAAAGCTGGGGGACCGTGCCGAGGCATCTGTGAGTAAACGTGAGCTGAGCCCCAGGCCAGCTGCTGCTGAACTGTTCCCACCCTTTCCAGGTAAAACACCTGAATATGTACAAGGGCTTGAAAGCCTAGAGGAAGGACCGTGGAGCCACACCAGCGACAGCACGCAGGCCAACTTGGTGCCTGTAGGCCAGCCAGGGTGGTCCTGGCCCCGGGCGCCCTTCCAGAAGCTTTCCATTGCCCTGCCTGAGATACCCCTCCTGTCCCGGCCCCCACTGCTTTTTTCCTTCCTCACCTCTGTCCGGAGAGAAATTCCAGCGGAAGGTATGGGTGACACATCCTCTTCTTTACAGGCGGCAGCCTGGCAACTCCTGCAGAAAGGCCAGCAGAACCCCACTCACACCGGGCCACCCACAAAGCTGTGGCCCCTCACTCCCTCCCACCAGCACAGCCCCGAGACTGCTGACGGGGCAGAGAATATGGAGTCAGGCACAGCTTCAGGGGCTATTGCTGCCTGGAGCTCTGTTTATATTGACCTCAACGAGGCACACCTGGGGAGGGCGGGCCGGCAGGGTAAGGCTGCCCAGGTCAGCTAATCCACAACCCTCAGGGAATCACATTGTTGAAAATGGACCCCGCTAAGGCAGAAGAGAAGCCAAGGGAGAAAAGGACACAATGCCATTTGCAGCACCGTAGATGAGTCTAGAAGTAATCACGTGACTTGTAGTAAGTCAGAAAGTGAAAGACACATATCATATCATATCACTTATAGGTGTTACCTAAAAATGGATACCAGGGCAGATATTTCCACGGAGAAGGGCAATCACAGATTCATTAAACAAACATATGGTTCACCAATGGAAAGGTGTGAGGATTGGTTTCATTACGATATCGGGGTAAACAGACATATACAAACACAGGTGACATATATAATCACCAAAGACCTACAGAGTACCAAGAGGGGACTACTCAACATTCTGTCATAACGTACATGGGAAAAGGATCCCAGGAAGAACAGTCATCAGTATATGTGTAAAAGAACCACATCTTCCACACCTACAACAAGCCAAACATTGTAATCAAACTTGCTGTAATAAAAAATATTAAATTAAATTAAATACACTAACAAGAAGTAGTGAGACAAACGTGAGGGGCTTTCTCCTGGCACATTCCATTCTAAACTCCAATCTAGAACACCACTTCCACTGAGGCTCTCTTGCCCTAGTAACCAGATTTGGTAAGGGTGAACTGCTGCCACCTTGTGGCCGTTTCACACAACAGCAGCTTTAATCCCAACGCTAATGGTCAGTTGATATTCAAAATCATTGCAGGCCTGTAAATGACACCTGCCCTGAAAACAATTCCTGGGGTCACATATCGACCAAAAAATTCAAAGGACGTCCATATTTCAAAATGACCGTTTCAAAAGGCATATTTTACGCACATTAGTGTTCTGCTTCTTTTCCTTTCTTTCCTTTTTTGTTAAAAAACACGGGAATGGAAAAAGGCATCCCTCAGAATGGGCGAAAATCGTTGCAGACGAATCAATGGACAGAGGTTTAATCTCCAGTATATATAAACAGCTCATGCAGCTTAATATTAAAAAAAACAAACAACCCAATACAAAAATGGGCAGAAGATCTAAAGAGACGTTTCTTCAAAGAAGACACAGAGATGGCCAAGACGCACATGAAAAGCTGCTCAACAGCACTAATTATTAGAGAAATGCAAATCAAAACTACAATGAGGTATCACCACACACCTGTTAGAATCGGCATCATCAGAATATCTACAAACAACCAATTCTGGGGAGGGTGTGGACAAAAGGAGCCCTCTTGCACTATTGGTGGGAATGTAAATTGATACAGTCACTATGGAGAACAGTATGGAGTTTCCTTAAAAAAACTAGATATAGAATTACCATCTGATCCAGCAATCCCACTTCTGGGCATATACCCAGAGAAAACCGTAAATCAAAAAGGCACATTCACCACAATGTTCGTTGCAGCACTATTTACAATAGCCAGGTAATGGAAGCAACCTAAACGCCCACAGACAGATGAATGGATAAAGATGTGGTACATATATGAAATGGAATATTACTCGGCCATAAAAAGGAATGAAACGGGGTCATTTGTAGAGATATCGATGGATCGAGAGACTGTCATACAGAATGAAGTAAGTCAGAAAGAGGAAAACAAATATTGTATATTAATGCATATATGTGGAACCTAAAAAAATGGTACAGATGAACTGGTTTGCAGGGAAGAAATAGAGACACAGAGGTAGAGAACAAACGTATGGACACCAAGTGTGGGAAGCCATCGGGTGGTGGTGGTGGGATGAGTTGGGAGATTGGGATTGAACGGTATACCTGTATATGCATAAAATACATAACTAATAATAACCTGCTGTATAAAAACATAAATAAAATTAAATTTCAAAATTTTAAAAAATAAAATTTAAAACTAAAACAGAAAAAAGTTCTTCCCGTCACACAGATGTATTTATAGGAATGAATTATTTCCATACTTATATTTATAAATACATAAAAGAGGAATAAAATATAACTTGAACCATAAAAGAAAAAAAAATTGAACCCACGAGTTATACAGAGGAAAACCCTATCACGGCACTTGCTCCAGCGGTCAACAATTCTGAAATTGGTCAGAGGTGGGGAACCATCTCCCATACAGCCAGCAACCCACCCCCTACGCAAGGAGCGTCCTCATTGCAAAGCTGGGGGACCGTGCCGAGGCATCTGTGAGTAAACGTGAGCTGAGCCCCAGGCCAGCTGCTGCTGAACTGTTCCCACCCTTTCCAGGTAAAACACCTGAATATGTACAAGGGCTTGAAAGCCTAGAGGAAGGACCGTGGAGCCACACCAGCGACAGCACGCAGGCCAACTTGGTGCCTGTAGGCCAGCCAGGGTGGTCCTGGCCCCGGGCGCCCTTCCAGAAGCTTTCCATTGCCCTGCCTGAGATACCCCTCCTGTCCCGGCCCCCACTGCTTTTTTCCTTCCTCACCTCTGTCCGGAGAGAAATTCCAGCGGAAGGTATGGGTGACACATCCTCTTCTTTACAGGCGGCAGCCTGGCAACTCCTGCAGAAAGGCCAGCAGAACCCCACTCACACCGGGCCACCCACAAAGCTGTGGCCCCTCACTCCCTCCCACCAGCACAGCCCCGAGACTGCTGACGGGGCAGAGAATATGGAGTCAGGCACAGCTTCAGGGGCTATTGCTGCCTGGAGCTCTGTTTATATTGACCTCAACGAGGCACACCTGGGGAGGGCGGGCCGGCAGGGTAAGGCTGCCCAGGTCAGCTAATCCACAACCCTCAGGGAATCACATTGTTGAAAATGGACCCCGCTAAGGCAGAAGAGAAGCCAAGGGAGAAAAGGACACAATGCCATTTGCAGCACCGTAGATGAGTCTAGAAGTAATCACGTGACTTGTAGTAAGTCAGAAAGTGAAAGACACATATCATATCATATCACTTATAGGTGTTACCTAAAAATGGATACCAGGGCAGATATTTCCACGGAGAAGGGCAATCACAGATTCATTAAACAAACATATGGTTCACCAATGGAAAGGTGTGAGGATTGGTTTCATTACGATATCGGGGTAAACAGACATATACAAACACAGGTGACATATATAATCACCAAAGACCTACAGAGTACCAAGAGGGGACTACTCAACATTCTGTCATAACGTACATGGGAAAAGGATCCCAGGAAGAACAGTCATCAGTATATGTGTAAAAGAACCACATCTTCCACACCTACAACAAGCCAAACATTGTAATCAAACTTGCTGTAATAAAAAATATTAAATTAAATTAAATACACGAACAAGAAGTAGTGAGACAAACGTGAGGGGCTTTCTCCTGGCACATTCCATTCTAAACTCCAATCTAGAACACCACTTCCACTGAGGCTCTCTTGCCCTAGTAACCAGATTTGGTAAGGGTGAACTGCTGCCACCTTGTGGCCGTTTCACACAACAGCAGCTTTAATCCCAACGCTAATGGTCAGTTGATATTCAAAATCATTGCAGGCCTGTAAATGACACCTGCCCTGAAAACAATTCCTGGGGTCACATATCGACCAAAAAATTCAAAGGACGTCCATATTTCAAAATGACCGTTTCAAAAGGCATATTTTACGCACATTAGTGTTCTGCTTCTTTTCCTTTCTTTCCTTTTTTGTTAAAAAACACGGGAATGGAAAAAGGCATCCCTCAGAATGGGCGAAAATCGTTGCAGACGAATCAATGGACAGAGGTTTAATCTCCAGTATATATAAACAGCTCATGCAGCTTAATATTAAAAAAACAAACAACCCAATACAAAAATGGGCAGAAGATCTAAAGAGACGTTTCTTCAAAGAAGACACAGAGATGGCCAAGACGCACATGAAAAGCTGCTCAACAGCACTAATTATTAGAGAAATGCAAATCAAAACTACAATGAGGTATCACCACACACCTGTTAGAATCGGCATCATCAGAATATCTACAAACAACCAATTCTGGGGAGGGTGTGGACAAAAGGAGCCCTCTTGCACTATTGGTGGGAATGTAAATTGATACAGTCACTATGGAGAACAGTATGGAGTTTCCTTCAAAAAACTAGATATAGAATTACCATCTGATCCAGCAATCCCACTTCTGGGCATATACCCAGAGAAAACCGTAAATCAAAAAGGCACATTCACCACAATGTTCGTTGCAGCACTATTTACAATAGCCAGGTAATGGAAGCAACCTAAACGCCCACAGACAGATGAATGGATAAAGATGTGGTACATATATGAAATGGAATATTACTCGGCCATAAAAAGGAATGAAACGGGGTCATTTGTAGAGATATCGATGGATCGAGAGACTGTCATACAGAATGAAGTAAGTCAGAAAGAGGAAAACAAATATTGTATATTAATGCATATATGTGGAACCTAAAAAAATGGTACAGATGAACTGGTTTGCAGGGAAGAAATAGAGACACAGAGGTAGAGAACAAACGTATGGACACCAAGTGTGGGAAGCCATCGGGTGGTGGTGGTGGGATGAGTTGGGAGATTGGGATTGAACGGTATACCTGTATATGCATAAAATACATAACTAATAATAACCTGCTGTATAAAAACATAAATAAAATTAAATTTCAAAATTTTAAAAAATAAAATTTAAAACTAAAACAGAAAAAAGTTCTTCCCGTCACACAGATGTATTTATAGGAATGAATTATTTCCATACTTATATTTATAAATACATAAAAGAGGAATAAAATCTAACTTGAACCATAAAAGAAAAAAAAATTGAACCCACGAGTTATACAGAGGAAAACCCTATCACGGCACTTGCTCCAGCGGTCAACAATTCTGAAATTGGTCAGAGGTGGGGAACCATCTCCCATACAGCCAGCAACCCACCCCCTACGCAAGGAGCGTCCTCATTGCAAAGCTGGGGGACCGTGCCGAGGCATCTGTGAGTAAACGTGAGCTGAGCCCCAGGCCAGCTGCTGCTGAACTGTTCCCACCCTTTCCAGGTAAAACACCTGAATATGTACAAGGGCTTGAAAGCCTAGAGGAAGGACCGTGGAGCCACACCAGCGACAGCACGCAGGCCAACTTGGTGCCTGTAGGCCAGCCAGGGTGGTCCTGGCCCCGGGCGCCCTTCCAGAAGCTTTCCATTGCCCTGCCTGAGATACCCCTCCTGTCCCGGCCCCCACTGCTTTTTTCCTTCCTCACCTCTGTCCGGAGAGAAATTCCAGCGGAAGGTATGGGTGACACATCCTCTTCTTTACAGGCGGCAGCCTGGCAACTCCTGCAGAAAGGCCAGCAGAACCCCACTCACACCGGGCCACCCACAAAGCTGTGGCCCCTCACTCCCTCCCACCAGCACAGCCCCGAGACTGCTGACGGGGCAGAGAATATGGAGTCAGGCACAGCTTCAGGGGCTATTGCTGCCTGGAGCTCTGTTTATATTGACCTCAACGAGGCACACCTGGGGAGGGCGGGCCGGCAGGGTAAGGCTGCCCAGGTCAGCTAATCCACAACCCTCAGGGAATCACATTGTTGAAAATGGACCCCGCTAAGGCAGAAGAGAAGCCAAGGGAGAAAAGGACACAATGCCATTTGCAGCACCGTAGATGAGTCTAGAAGTAATCACGTGACTTGTAGTAAGTCAGAAAGTGAAAGACACATATCATATCATATCACTTATAGGTGTTACCTAAAAATGGATACCAGGGCAGATATTTCCACGGAGAAGGGCAATCACAGATTCATTAAACAAACATATGGTTCACCAATGGAAAGGTGTGAGGATTGGTTTCATTACGATATCGGGGTTAACAGACATATACAAACACAGGTGACATATATAATCACCAAAGACCTACAGAGTACCAAGAGGGGACTACTCAACATTCTGTCATAACGTACATGGGAAAAGGATCCCAGGAAGAACAGTCATCTGTATATGTGTAAAAGAACCACATCTTCCACACCTACAACAAGCCAAACATTGTAATCAAACTTGCTGTAATAAAAAATATTAAATGAAATTAAATACACGAACAAGAAGTAGTGAGACAAACGTGAGGGGCTTTCTCCTGGCACATTCCATTCTAAACTCCAATCTAGAACACCACTTCCACTGAGGCTCTCTTGCCCTAGTAACCAGATTTGGTAAGGGTGAACTGCTGCCACCTTGTGGCCGTTTCACACAACAGCAGCTTTAATCCCAACGCTAATGGTCAGTTGATATTCAAAATCATTGCAGGCCTGTAAATGACACCTGCCCTGAAAACAATTCCTGGGGTCACATATCGACCAAAAAATTCAAAGGACGTCCATATTTCAAAAGGACCGTTTCAAAAGGCATATTTTACGCACATTAGTGTTCTGCTTCTTTTCCTTTCTTTCCTTTTTTGTTAAAAAACACGGGAATGGAAAAAGGCATCCCTCAGAATGGGCGAAAATCGTTGCAGACGAATCAATGGACAGAGGTTTAATCTCCAATATATATAAACAGCTCATGCAGCTTAATATTAAAAAAACAAACAACCCAATACAAAAATGGGCAGAAGATCTAAAGAGACGTTTCTTCAAAGAAGACACAGAGATGGCCAAGACGCACATGAAAAGCTGCTCAACAGCACTAATTATTAGAGAAATGCAAATCAAAACTACAATGAGGTATCACCACACACCTGTTAGAATCGGCATCATCAGAATATCTACAAACAACCAATTCTGGGGAGGGTGTGGACAAAAGGAGCCCTCTTGCACTATTGGTGGGAATGTAAATTGATACAGTCACTATGGAGAACAGTATGGAGTTTCCTTCAAAAAACTAGATATAGAATTACCATCTGATCCAGCAATCCCACTTCTGGGCATATACCCAGAGAAAACCGTAAATCAAAAAGGCACATTCACCACAATGTTCGTTGCAGCACTATTTCCAATAGCCAGGTAATGGAAGCAACCTAAATGCCCACAGACAGATGAATGGATAAAGATGTGGTACATATATGAAATGGAATATTACTCGGCCATAAAAAGGAATGAAACCGGGTCATTTGTAGAGATATCGATGGATCGAGAGACTGTCATACAGAATGAAGTAAGTCAGAAAGAGGAAAACAAATATTGTATATTAATGCATATATGTGGAACCTAAAAAAATGGTACAGATGAACTGGTTTGCAGGGAAGAAATAGAGACACAGAGGTAGAGAACAAACGTATGGACACCAAGTGTGGGAAGCCATCGGGTGGTGGTGGTGGGATGAGTTGGGAGATTGGGATTGAACGGTATACCTGTATATGCATAAAATACATAACTAATAATAACCTGCTGTATAAAAACATAAATAAAATTAAATTTCAAAATTTTAAAAAATAAAATTTAAAACTAAAACAGAAAAAAGTTCTTCCCGTCACACAGATGTATTTATAGGAATGAATTATTTCCATACTTCTATTTATAAGTACATAAAAGAGGAATAAAATCTAACTTGAACCATAAAAGAAAAAAAAATTGAACCCACGAGTTATACAGAGGAAAACCCTATCACGGCACTTGCTCCAGCGGTCAACAATTCTGAAATTGGTCAGAGGTGGGGAACCATCTCCCATACAGCCAGCAACCCACCCCCTACGCAAGGAGCGTCCTCATTGCAAAGCTGGGGGACCGTGCCGAGGCATCTGTGAGTAAACGTGAGCTGAGCCCCAGGCCAGCTGCTGCTGAACTGTTCCCACCCTTTCCAGGTAAAACACCTGAATATGTACAAGGGCTTGAAAGCCTAGAGGAAGGACCGTGGAGCCACACCAGCGACAGCACGCAGGCCAACTTGGTGCCTGTAGGCCAGCCAGGGTGGTCCTGGCCCCGGGCGCCCTTCCAGAAGCTTTCCATTGCCCTGCCTGAGATACCCCTCCTGTCCCGGCCCCCACTGCTTTTTTCCTTCCTCACCTCTGTCCGGAGAGAAATTCCAGCGGAAGGTATGGGTGACACATCCTCTTCTTTACAGGCGGCAGCCTGGCAACTCCTGCAGAAAGGCCAGCAGAACCCCACTCACACCGGGCCACCCACAAAGCTGTGGCCCCTCACTCCCTCCCACCAGCACAGCCCCGAGACTGCTGACGGGGCAGAGAATATGGAGTCAGGCACAGCTTCAGGGGCTATTGCTGCCTGGAGCTCTGTTTATATTGACCTCAACGAGGCACACCTGGGGAGGGCGGGCCGGCAGGGTAAGGCTGCCCAGGTCAGCTAATCCACAACCCTCAGGGAATCACATTGTTGAAAATGGACCCCGCTAAGGCAGAAGAGAAGCCAAGGGAGAAAAGGACACAATGCCATTTGCAGCACCGTAGATGAGTCTAGAAGTAATCACGTGACTTGTAGTAAGTCAGAAAGTGAAAGACACATATCATATCATATCACTTATAGGTGTTACCTAAAAATGGATACCAGGGCAGATATTTCCACGGAGAAGGGCAATCACAGATTCATTAAACAAACATGTGGTTCACCAATGGAAAGGTGTGAGGATTGGTTTCATTACGATATCGGGGTTAACAGACATATACAAACACAGGTGACATATATAATCACCAAAGACCTACAGAGTACCAAGAGGGGACTACTCAACATTCTGTCATAACGTACATGGGAAAAGGATCCCAGGAAGAACAGTCATCTGTATATGTGTAAAAGAACCACATCTTCCACACCTACAACAAGCCAAACATTGTAATCAAACTTGCTGTAATAAAAAATATTAAATTAAATTAAATACACGAACAAGAAGTAGTGAGACAAACGTGAGGGGCTTTCTCCTGGCACATTCCATTCTAAACTCCAATCTAGAACACCACTTCCACTGAGGCTCTCTTGCCCTAGTAACCAGATTTGGTAAGGGTGAACTGCTGCCACCTTGTGGCCGTTTCACACAACAGCAGCTTTAATCCCAACGCTAATGGTCAGTTGATATTCAAAATCATTGCAGGCCTGTAAATGACACCTGCCCTGAAAACAATTCCTGGGGTCACATATCGACCAAAAAATTCAAAGGACGTCCATATTTCAAAAGGACCGTTTCAAAAGGCATATTTTACGCACATTAGTGTTCTGCTTCTTTTCCTTTCTTTCCTTTTTTGTTAAAAAACACGGGAATGGAAAAAGGCATCCCTCAGAATGGGCGAAAATCGTTGCAGACGAATCAATGGACAGAGGTTTAATCTCCAATATATATAAACAGCTCATGCAGCTTAATATTAAAAAAACAAACAACGCAATACAAAAATGGGCAGAAGATCTAAAGAGACGTTTCTTCAAAGAAGACACAGAGATGGCCAAGACGCACATGAAACGCTGCTCAACAGCACTAATTATTAGAGAAATGCAAATCAAAACTACAATGAGGTATCACCACACACCTGTTAGAATCGGCATCATCAGAATATCTACAAACAACCAATTCTGGGGAGGGTGTGGACAAAAGGAGCCCTCTTGCACTATTGGTGGGAATGTAAATTGATACAGTCACTATGGAGAACAGTATGGAGTTTCCTTCAAAAAACTAGGTATAGAATTACCATCTGATCCAGCAATCCCACTTCTGGGCATATACCCAGAGAAAACGGTAAATCAAAAAGGCACATTCACCACAATGTTCGTTGCAGCACTATTTACAATAGCCAGGTAATGGAAGCAACCTAAATGCCCACAGACAGATGAATGGATAAAGATGTGGTACATATATGAAATGGAATATTACTCGGCCATAAAAAGGAATGAAACCGGGTCATTTGTAGAGATCTCGATGGATCGAGAGACTGTCATACAGAATGAAGTAAGTCAGAAAGAGGAAAACAAATATTGTATATTAATGCATATATGTGGAACCTAAAAAAATGGTACAGATGAACTGGTTTGCAGGGAAGAAATAGAGACACAGAGGTAGAGAACAAACGTATGGACACCAAGTGTGGGAAGCCATCGGGTGGTGGTGGTGGGATGAGTTGGGAGATTGGGATTGAACGGTATACCTGTATATGCATAAAATACATAACTAATAATAACCTGCTGTATAAAAACATAAATAAAATTAAATTTCAAAATTTTAAAAAATAAAATTTAAAACTAAAACAGAAAAAAGTTCTTCCCGTCACACAGATGTATTTATAGGAATGAATTATTTCCATACTTCTATTTATAAGTACATAAAAGAGGAATAAAATCTAACTTGAACCATAAAAGAAAAAAAAATTGAACCCACGAGTTATACAGAGGAAAACCCTATCACGGCACTTTCTCCAGCGGTCAACAATTCTGAAATTGGTCAGAGGTGGGGAACCATCTCCCATACAGCCAGCAACCCACCCCCTACGCAAGGAGCGTCCTCATTGCAAAGCTGGGGGACCGTGCCGAGGCATCTGTGAGTAAACGTGAGCTGAGCCCCAGGCCAGCTGCTGCTGAACTGTTCCCACCCTTTCCAGGTAAAACACCTGAATATGTACAAGGGCTTGAAAGCCTAGAGGAAGGACCGTGGAGCCACACCAGCGACAGCACGCAGGCCAACTTGGTGCCTGTAGGCCAGCCAGGGTGGTCCTGGCCCCGGGCGCCCTTCCAGAAGCTTTCCATTGCCCTGCCTGAGATACCCCTCCTGTCCCGGCCCCCACTGCTTTTTTCCTTCCTCACCTCTGTCCGGAGAGAAATTCCAGCGGAAGGTATGGGTGACACATCCTCTTCTTTACAGGCGGCAGCCTGGCAACTCCTGCAGAAAGGCCAGCAGAACCCCACTCACACCGGGCCACCCACAAAGCTGTGGCCCCTCACTCCCTCCCACCAGCACAGCCCCGAGACTGCTGACGGGGCAGAGAATATGGAGTCAGGCACAGCTTCAGGGGCTATTGCTGCCTGGAGCTCTGTTTATATTGACCTCAACGAGGCACACCTGGGGAGGGCGGGCCGGCAGGGTAAGGCTGCCCAGGTCAGCTAATCCACAACCCTCAGGGAATCACATTGTTGAAAATGGACCCCGCTAAGGCAGAAGAGAAGCCAAGGGAGAAAAGGACACAATGCCATTTGCAGCACCGTAGATGAGTCTAGAAGTAATCACGTGACTTGTAGTAAGTCAGAAAGTGAAAGACACATATCATATCATATCACTTATAGGTGTTACCTAAAAATGGATACCAGGGCAGATATTTCCACGGAGAAGGGCAATCACAGATTCATTAAACAAACATGTGGTTCACCAATGGAAAGGTGTGAGGATTGGTTTCATTACGATATCGGGGTTAACAGACATATACAAACACAGGTGACATATATAATCACCAAAGACCTACAGAGTACCAAGAGGGGACTACTCAACATTCTGTCATAACGTACATGGGAAAAGGATCCCAGGAAGAACAGTCATCTGTATATGTGTAAAAGAACCACATCTTCCACACCTACAACAAGCCAAACATTGTAATCAAACTTGCTGTAATAAAAAATATTAAATTAAATTAAATACACGAACAAGAAGTAGTGAGACAAACGTGAGGGGCTTTCTCCTGGCACATTCCATTCTAAACTCCAATCTAGAACACCACTTCCACTGAGGCTCTCTTGCCCTAGTAACCAGATTTGGTAAGGGTGAACTGCTGCCACCTTGTGGCCGTTTCACACAACAGCAGCTTTAATCCCAACGCTAATGGTCAGTTGATATTCAAAATCATTGCAGGCCTGTAAATGACACCTGCCCTGAAAACAATTCCTGGGGTCACATATCGACCAAAAAATTCAAAGGACGTCCATATTTCAAAATGACCGTTTCAAAAGGCATATTTTACGCACATTAGTGTTCTGCTTCTTTTCCTTTCTTTCCTTTTTTGTTAAAAAACACGGGAATGGAAAAAGGCATCCCTCAGAATGGGCGAAAATCGTTGCAGACGAATCAATGGACAGAGGTTTAATCTCCAGTATATATAAACAGCTCATGCAGCTTAATATTAAAAAAACAAACAACCCAATACAAAAATGGGCAGAAGATCTAAAGAGACGTTTCTTCAAAGAAGACACAGAGATGGCCAAGACGCACATGAAAAGCTGCTCAACAGCACTAATTATTAGAGAAATGCAAATCAAAACTACAATGAGGTATCACCACACACCTGTTAGAATCGGCATCATCAGAATATCTACAAACAACCAATTCTGGGGAGGGTGTGGACAAAAGGAGCCCTCTTGCACTATTGGTGGGAATGTAAATTGATACAGTCACTATGGAGAACAGTATGGAGTTTCCTTCAAAAAACTAGATATAGAATTACCATCTGATCCAGCAATCCCACTTCTGGGCATATACCCAGAGAAAACCGTAAATCAAAAAGGCACATTCACCACAATGTTCGTTGCAGCACTATTTACAATAGCCAGGTAATGGAAGCAACCTAAACGCCCACAGACAGATGAATGGATAAAGATGTGGTACATATATGAAATGGAATATTACTCGGCCATAAAAAGGAATGAAACCGGGTCATTTGTAGAGATCTCGATGGATCGAGAGACTGTCATACAGAATGAAGTAAGTCAGAAAGAGGAAAACAAATATTGTATATTAATGCATATATGTGGAACCTAAAAAAATGGTACAGATGAACTGGTTTGCAGGGAAGAAATAGAGACACAGAGGTAGAGAACAAACGTATGGACACCAAGTGTGGGAAGCCATCGGGTGGTGGTGGTGGGATGAGTTGGGAGATTGGGATTGAACGGTATACCTGTATATGCATAAAATACATAACTAATAATAACCTGCTGTATAAAAACATAAATAAAATTAAATTTCAAAATTTTAAAAAATAAAATTTAAAACTAAAACAGAAAAAAGTTCTTCCCGTCACACAGATGTATTTATAGGAATGAATTATTTCCATACTTATATTTATAAGTACATAAAAGAGGAATAAAATCTAACTTGAACCATAAAAGAAAAAAAAATTGAACCCACGAGTTATACAGAGGAAAACCCTATCACGGCACTTGCTCCAGCGGTCAACAATTCTGAAATTGGTCAGAGGTGGGGAACCATCTCCCATACAGCCAGCAACCCACCCCCTACGCAAGGAGCGTCCTCATTGCAAAGCTGGGGGACCGTGCCGAGGCATCTGTGAGTAAACGTGAGCTGAGCCCCAGGCCAGCTGCTGCTGAACTGTTCCCACCCTTTCCAGGTAAAACACCTGAATATGTACAAGGGCTTGAAAGCCTAGAGGAAGGACCGTGGAGCCACACCAGCGACAGCACGCAGGCCAACTTGGTGCCTGTAGGCCAGCCAGGGTGGTCCTGGCCCCGGGCGCCCTTCCAGAAGCTTTCCATTGCCCTGCCTGAGATACCCCTCCTGTCCCGGCCCCCACTGCTTTTTTCCTTCTTCACCTCTGTCCGGAGAGAAATTCCAGCGGAAGGTATGGGTGACACATCCTCTTCTTTACAGTCGGCAGCCTGGCAACTCCTGCAGAAAGGCCAGCAGAACCCCACTCACACCGGGCCACCCACAAAGCTGTGGCCCCTCACTCCCTCCCACCAGCACAGCCCCGAGACTGCTGACGGGGCAGAGAATATGGAGTCAGGCACAGCTTCAGGGGCTATTGCTGCCTGGAGCTCTGTTTATATTGACCTCAACGAGGCACACCTGGGGAGGGCGGGCCGGCAGGGTAAGGCTGCCCAGGTCAGCTAATCCACAACCCTCAGGGAATCACATTGTTGAAAATGGACCCCGCTAAGGCAGAAGAGAAGCCAAGGGAGAAAAGGACACAATGCCATTTGCAGCACCGTAGATGAGTCTAGAAGTAATCACGTGACTTGTAGTAAGTCAGAAAGTGAAAGACACATATCATATCATATCACTTATAGGTGTTACCTAAAAATGGATACCAGGGCAGATATTTCCACGGAGAAGGGCAATCACAGATTCATTAAACAAACATGTGTTTCACCAATGGAAAGGTGTGAGGATTGGTTTCATTACGATATCGGGGTTAACAGACATATACAAACACAGGTGACATATATAATCACCAAAGACCTACAGAGTACCAAGAGGGGACTACTCAACATTCTGTCATAACGTACATGGGAAAAGGATCCCAGGAAGAACAGTCATCTGTATATGTGTAAAAGAACCACATCTTCCACACCTACAACAAGCCAAACATTGTAATCAAACTTGCTGTAATAAAAAATATTAAATTAAATTAAATACACGAACAAGAAGTAGTGAGACAAACGTGAGGGGCTTTCTCCTGGCACATTCCATTCTAAACTCCAATCTAGAACACCACTTCCACTGAGGCTCTCTTGCCCTAGTAACCAGATTTGGTAAGGGTGAACTGCTGCCACCTTGTGGCCGTTTCACACAACAGCAGCTTTAATCCCAACGCTAATGGTCAGTTGATATTCAAAATCATTGCAGGCCTGTAAATGACACCTGCCCTGAAAACAATTCCTGGGGTCACATATCGACCAAAAAATTCAAAGGACGTCCATATTTCAAAATGACCGTTTCAAAAGGCATATTTTACGCACATTAGTGTTCTGCTTCTTTTCCTTTCTTTCCTTTTTTGTTAAAAAACACGGGAATGGAAAAAGGCATCCCTCAGAATGGGCGAAAATCGTTGCAGACGAATCAATGGACAGAGGTTTAATCTCCAATATATATAAACAGCTCATGCAGCTTAATATTAAAAAAACAAACAACCCAATACAAAAATGGGCAGAAGATCTAAAGAGACGTTTCTTCAAAGAAGACACAGAGATGGCCAAGACGCACATGAAAAGCTGCTCAACAGCACTAATTATTAGAGAAATGCAAATCAAAACTACAATGAGGTATCACCACACACCTGTTAGAATCGGCATCATCAGAATATCTACAAACAACCAATTCTGGGGAGGGTGTGGACAAAAGGAGCCCTCTTGCACTATTGGTGGGAATGTAAATTGATACAGTCACTATGGAGAACAGTATGGAGTTTCCTTCAAAAAACTAGATATAGAATTACCATCTGATCCAGCAATCCCACTTCTGGGCATATACCCAGAGAAAACCGTAAATCAAAAAGGCACATTCACCACAATGTTCGTTGCAGCACTATTTCCAATAGCCAGGTAATGGAAGCAACCTAAATGCCCACAGACAGATGAATGGATAAAGATGTGGTACATATATGAAATGGAATATTACTCGGCCATAAAAAGGAATGAAACCGGGTCATTTGTAGAGATCTCGATGGATCGAGAGACTGTCATACAGAATGAAGTAAGTCAGAAAGAGGAAAACAAATATTGTATATTAATGCATATATGTGGAACCTAAAAAAATGGTACAGATGAACTGGTTTGCAGGGAAGAAATAGAGACACAGAGGTAGAGAACAAACGTATGGACACCAAGTGTGGGAAGCCATCGGGTGGTGGTGGTGGGATGAGTTGGGAGATTGGGATTGAACGGTATACCTGTATATGCATAAAATACATAACTAATAATAACCTGCTGTATAAAAACATAAATAAAATTAAATTTCAAAATTTTAAAAAATAAAATTTAAAACTAAAACA
The DNA here is from genome assembly GCF_964341445.2 of Mesoplodon mirus. Classification (NCBI taxonomy): domain Eukaryota; kingdom Metazoa; phylum Chordata; class Mammalia; order Artiodactyla; family Ziphiidae; genus Mesoplodon; species Mesoplodon mirus. The sequence goes on along the minus strand of NW_028295680.1, from coordinate 1,169,180 downwards.
GAAAAAAGTTCTTCCCGTCACACAGATGTATTTATAGGAATGAATTATTTCCATACTTCTATTTATAAGTACATAAAAGAGGAATAAAATCTAACTTGAACCATAAAAGAAAAAAAAATTGAACCCACGAGTTATACAGAGGAAAACCCTATCACGGCACTTGCTCCAGCGGTCAACAATTCTGAAATTGGTCAGAGGTGGGGAACCATCTCCCATACAGCCAGCAACCCACCCCCTACGCAAGGAGCGTCCTCATTGCAAAGCTGGGGGACCGTGCCGAGGCATCTGTGAGTAAACGTGAGCTGAGCCCCAGGCCAGCTGCTGCTGAACTCTTCCCACCCTTTCCAGGTAAAACACCTGAATATGTACAAGGGCTTGAAAGCCTAGAGGAAGGACCGTGGAGCCACACCAGCGACAGCACGCAGGCCAACTTGGTGCCTGTAGGCCAGCCAGGGTGGTCCTGGCCCCGGGCGCCCTTCCAGAAGCTTTCCATTGCCCTGCCTGAGATACCCCTCCTGTCCCGGCCCCCACTGCTTTTTTCCTTCCTCACCTCTGTCCGGAGAGAAATTCCAGCGGAAGGTATGGGTGACACATCCTCTTCTTTACAGGCGGCAGCCTGGCAACTCCTGCAGAAAGGCCAGCAGAACCCCACTCACACCGGGCCACCCACAAAGCTGTGGCCCCTCACTCCCTCCCACCAGCACAGCCCCGAGACTGCTGACGGGGCAGAGAATATGGAGTCAGGCACAGCTTCAGGGGCTATTGCTGCCTGGAGCTCTGTTTATATTGACCTCAACGAGGCACACCTGGGGAGGGCGGGCCGGCAGGGTAAGGCTGCCCAGGTCAGCTAATCCACAACCCTCAGGGAATCACATTGTTGAAAATGGACCCCGCTAAGGCAGAAGAGAAGCCAAGGGAGAAAAGGACACAATGCCATTTGCAGCACCGTAGATGAGTCTAGAAGTAATCACGTGACTTGTAGTAAGTCAGAAAGTGAAAGACACATATCATATCATATCACTTATAGGTGTTACCTAAAAATGGATACCAGGGCAGATATTTCCACGGAGAAGGGCAATCACAGATTCATTAAACAAACTTATGGTTCACCAATGGAAAGGTGTGAGGATTGGTTTCATTACGATATCGGGGTTAACAGACATATACAAACACAGGTGACATATATAATCACCAAAGACCTACAGAGTACCAAGAGGGGACTACTCAACATTCTGTCATAACGTACATGGGAAAAGGATCCCAGGAAGAACAGTCATCTGTATATGTGTAAAAGAACCACATCTTCCACACCTACAACAAGCCAAACATTGTAATCAAACTTGCTGTAATAAAAAATATTAAATGAAATTAAATACACGAACAAGAAGTAGTGAGACAAACGTGAGGGGCTTTCTCCTGGCACATTCCATTCTAAACTCCAATCTAGAACACCACTTCCACTGAGGCTCTCTTGCCCTAGTAACCAGATTTGGTAAGGGTGAACTGCTGCCACCTTGTGGCCGTTTCACACAACAGCAGCTTTAATCCCAACGCTAATGGTCAGTTGATATTCAAAATCATTGCAGGCCTGTAAATGACACCTGCCCTGAAAACAATTCCTGGGGTCACATATCGACCAAAAAATTCAAAGGACGTCCATATTTCAAAATGACCGTTTCAAAAGGCATATTTTACGCACATTAGTGTTCTGCTTCTTTTCCTTTCTTTCCTTTTTTGTTAAAAAACACGGGAATGGAAAAAGGCATCCCTCAGAATGGGCGAAAATCGTTGCAGACGAATCAATGGACAGAGGTTTAATCTCCAATATATATAAACAGCTCATGCAGCTTAATATTAGAAAAACAAACAACCCAATACAAAAATGGGCAGAAGATCTAAAGAGACGTTTCTTCAAAGAAGACACAGAGATGGCCAAGACGCACATGAAAAGCTGCTCAACAGCACTAATTATTAGAGAAATGCAAATCAAAACTACAATGAGGTATCACCACACACCTGTTAGAATCGGCATCATCAGAATATCTACAAACAACCAATTCTGGGGAGGGTGTGGACAAAAGGAGCCCTCTTCCACTATTGGTGGGAATGTAAATTGATACAGTCACTATGGAGAACAGTATGGAGTTTCCTTCAAAAAACTAGATATAGAATTACCATCTGATCCAGCAATCCCACTTCTGGGCATATACCCAGAGAAAACCGTAAATCAAAAAGGCACATTCACCACAATGTTCGTTGCAGCACTATTTCCAATAGCCAGGTAATGGAAGCAACCTAAATGCCCACAGACAGATGAATGGATAAAGATGTGGTACATATATGAAATGGAATATTACTCGGCCATAAAAAGGAATGAAACCGGTTCATTTGTAGAGATCTCGATGGATCGAGAGACTGTCATACAGAATGAAGTAAGTCAGAAAGAGGAAAACAAATATTGTATATTAATGCATATATGTGGAACCTAAAAAAATGGTACAGATGAACTGGTTTGCAGGGAAGAAATAGAGACACAGAGGTAGAGAACAAACGTATGGACACCAAGTGTGGGAAGCCATCGGGTGGTGGTGGTGGGATGAGTTGGGAGATTGGGATTGAACGGTATACCTGTATATGCATAAAATACATAACTAATAATAACCTGCTGTATAAAAACATAAATAAAATTAAATTTCAAAATTTTAAAAAATAAAATTTAAAACTAAAACAGAAAAAAGTTCTTCCCGTCACACAGATGTATTTATAGGAATGAATTATTTCCATACTTCTATTTATAAGTACATAAAAGAGGAATAAAATCTAACTTGAACCATAAAAGAAAAAAAAATTGAACCCACGAGTTATACAGAGGAAAACCCTATCACGGCACTTGCTCCAGCGGTCAACAATTCTGAAATTGGTCAGAGGTGGGGAACCATCTCCCATACAGCCAGCAACCCACCCCCTACGCAAGGAGCGTCCTCATTGCAAAGCTGGGGGACCGTGCCGAGGCATCTGTGAGTAAACGTGAGCTGAGCCCCAGGCCAGCTGCTGCTGAACTGTTCCCACCCTTTCCAGGTAAAACACCTGAATATGTACAAGGGCTTGAAAGCCTAGAGGAAGGACCGTGGAGCCACACCAGCGACAGCACGCAGGCCAACTTGGTGCCTGTAGGCCAGCCAGGGTGGTCCTGGCCCCGGGCGCCCTTCCAGAAGCTTTCCATTGCCCTGCCTGAGATACCCCTCCTGTCCCGGCCCCCACTGCTTTTTTCCTTCCTCACCTCTGTCCGGAGAGAAATTCCAGCGGAAGGTATGGGTGACACATCCTCTTCTTTACAGGCGGCAGCCTGGCAACTCCTGCAGAAAGGCCAGCAGAACCCCACTCACACCGGGCCACCCACAAAGCTGTGGCCCCTCACTCCCTCCCACCAGCACAGCCCCGAGACTGCTGACGGGGCAGAGAATATGGAGTCAGGCACAGCTTCAGGGGCTATTGCTGCCTGGAGCTCTGTTTATATTGACCTCAACGAGGCACACCTGGGGAGGGCGGGCCGGCAGGGTAAGGCTGCCCAGGTCAGCTAATCCACAACCCTCAGGGAATCACATTGTTGAAAATGGACCCCGCTAAGGCAGAAGAGAAGCCAAGGGAGAAAAGGACACAATGCCATTTGCAGCACCGTAGATGAGTCTAGAAGTAATCACGTGACTTGTAGTAAGTCAGAAAGTGAAAGACACATATCATATCATATCACTTATAGGTGTTACCTAAAAATGGATACCAGGGCAGATATTTCCACGGAGAAGGGCAATCACAGATTCATTAAACAAACTTATGGTTCACCAATGGAAAGGTGTGAGGATTGGTTTCATTACGATATCGGGGTTAACAGACATATACAAACACAGGTGACATATATAATCACCAAAGACCTACAGAGTACCAAGAGGGGACTACTCAACATTCTGTCATAACGTACATGGGAAAAGGATCCCAGGAAGAACAGTCATCTGTATATGTGTAAAAGAACCACATCTTCCACACCTACAACAAGCCAAACATTGTAATCAAACTTGCTGTAATAAAAAATATTAAATTAAATTAAATACACGAACAAGAAGTAGTGAGACAAACGTGAGGGGCTTTCTCCTGGCACATTCCATTCTAAACTCCAATCTAGAACACCACTTCCACTGAGGCTCTCTTGCCCTAGTAACCAGATTTGGTAAGGGTGAACTGCTGCCACCTTGTGGCCGTTTCACACAACAGCAGCTTTAATCCCAACGCTAATGGTCAGTTGATATTCAAAATCATTGCAGGCCTGTAAATGACACCTGCCCTGAAAACAATTCCTGGGGTCACATATCGACCAAAAAATTCAAAGGACGTCCATATTTCAAAATGACCGTTTCAAAAGGCATATTTTACGCACATTAGTGTTCTGCTTCTTTTCCTTTCTTTCCTTTTTTGTTAAAAAACACGGGAATGGAAAAAGGCATCCCTCAGAATGGGCGAAAATCGTTGCAGACGAATCAATGGACAGAGGTTTAATCTCCAATATATATAAACAGCTCATGCAGCTTAATATTAGAAAAACAAACAACCCAATACAAAAATGGGCAGAAGATCTAAAGAGACGTTTCTTCAAAGAAGACACAGAGATGGCCAAGACGCACATGAAAAGCTGCTCAACAGCACTAATTATTAGAGAAATGCAAATCAAAACTACAATGAGGTATCACCACACACCTGTTAGAATCGGCATCATCAGAATATCTACAAACAACCAATTCTGGGGAGGGTGTGGACAAAAGGAGCCCTCTTGCACTATTGGTGGGAATGTAAATTGATACAGTCACTATGGAGAACAGTATGGAGTTTCCTTCAAAAAACTAGATATAGAATTACCATCTGATCCAGCAATCCCACTTCTGGGCATATACCCAGAGAAAACCGTAAATCAAAAAGGCACATTCACCACAATGTTCGTTGCAGCACTATTTACAATAGCCAGGTAATGGAAGCAACCTAAATGCCCACAGACAGATGAATGGATAAAGATGTGGTACATATATGAAATGGAATATTACTCGGCCATAAAAAGGAATGAAACCGGGTCATTTGTAGAGATCTCGATGGATCGAGAGACTGTCATACAGAATGAAGTAAGTCAGAAAGAGGAAAACAAATATTGTATATTAATGCATATATGTGGAACCTAAAAAAATGGTACAGATGAACTGGTTTGCAGGGAAGAAATAGAGACACAGAGGTAGAGAACAAACGTATGGACACCAAGTGTGGGAAGCCATCGGGTGGTGGTGGTGGGATGAGTTGGGAGATTGGGATTGAACGGTATACCTGTATATGCATAAAATACATAACTAATAATAACCTGCTGTATAAAAACATAAATAAAATTAAATTTCAAAATTTTAAAAAATAAAATTTAAAACTAAAACAGAAAAAAGTTCTTCCCGTCACACAGATGTATATATAGGAATGAATTATTTCCATACTTCTATTTATAAATACATAAAAGAGGAATAAAATCTAACTTGAACCATAAAAGAAAAAAAAATTGAACCCACGAGTTATACAGAGGAAAACCCTATCACGGCACTTGCTCCAGCGGTCAACAATTCTGAAATTGGTCAGAGGTGGGGAACCATCTCCCATACAGCCAGCAACCCACCCCCTACGCAAGGAGCGTCCTCATTGCAAAGCTGGGGGACCGTGCCGAGGCATCTGTGAGTAAACGTGAGCTGAGCCCCAGGCCAGCTGCTGCTGAACTGTTCCCACCCTTTCCAGGTAAAACACCTGAATATGTACAAGGGCTTGAAAGCCTAGAGGAAGGACCGTGGAGCCACACCAGCGACAGCACGCAGGCCAACTTGGTGCCTGTAGGCCAGCCAGGGTGGTCCTGGCCCCGGGCGCCCTTCCAGAAGCTTTCCATTGCCCTGCCTGAGATACCCCTCCTGTCCCGGCCCCCACTGCTTTTTTCCTTCCTCACCTCTGTCCGGAGAGAAATTCCAGCGGAAGGTATGGGTGACACATCCTCTTCTTTACAGGCGGCAGCCTGGCAACTCCTGCAGAAAGGCCAGCAGAACCCCACTCACACCGGGCTACCCACAAAGCTGTGGCCCCTCACTCCCTCCCACCAGCACAGCCCCGAGACTGCTGACGGGGCAGAGAATATGGAGTCAGGCACAGCTTCAGGGGCTATTGCTGCCTGGAGCTCTGTTTATATTGACCTCAACGAGGCACACCTGGGGAGGGCGGGCCGGCAGGGTAAGGCTGCCCAGGTCAGCTAATCCACAACCCTCAGGGAATCACATTGTTGAAAATGGACCCCGCTAAGGCAGAAGAGAAGCCAAGGGAAAAAAGGACACAATGCCATTTGCAGCACCGTAGATGAGTCTAGAAGTAATCACGTGACTTGTAGTAAGTCAGAAAGTGAAAGACACATATCATATCATATCACTTATAGGTGTTACCTAAAAATGGATACCAGGGCAGATATTTCCACGGAGAAGGGCAATCACAGATTCATTAAACAAACTTATGGTTCACCAATGGAAAGGTGTGAGGATTGGTTTCATTACGATATCGGGGTTAACAGACATATACAAACACAGGTGACATATATAATCACCAAAGACCTACAGAGTACCAAGAGGGGACTACTCAACATTCTGTCATAACGTACATGGGAAAAGGATCCCAGGAAGAACAGTCATCTGTATATGTGTAAAAGAACCACATCTTCCACACCTACAACAAGCCAAACATTGTAATCAAACTTGCTGTAATAAAAAATATTAAATGAAATTAAATACACGAACAAGAAGTAGTGAGACAAACGTGAGGGGCTTTCTCCTGGCACATTCCATTCTAAACTCCAATCTAGAACACCACTTCCACTGAGGCTCTCTTGCCCTAGTAACCAGATTTGGTAAGGGTGAACTGCTGCCACCTTGTGGCCGTTTCACACAACAGCAGCTTTAATCCCAACGCTAATGGTCAGTTGATATTCAAAATCATTGCAGGCCTGTAAATGACACCTGCCCTGAAAACAATTCCTGGGGTCACATATCGACCAAAAAATTCAAAGGACGTCCATATTTCAAAATGACCGTTTCAAAAGGCATATTTTACGCACATTAGTGTTCTGCTTCTTTTCCTTTCTTTCCTTTTTTGTTAAAAAACACGGGAATGGAAAAAGGCATCCCTCAGAATGGGCGAAAATCGTTGCAGACGAATCAATGGACAGAGGTTTAATCTCCAATATATATAAACAGCTCATGCAGCTTAATATTAGAAAAACAAACAACCCAATACAAAAATGGGCAGAAGATCTAAAGAGACGTTTCTTCAAAGAAGACACAGAGATGGCCAAGACGCACATGAAAAGCTGCTCAACAGCACTAATTATTAGAGAAATGCAAATCAAAACTACAATGAGGTATCACCACACACCTGTTAGAATCGGCATCATCAGAATATCTACAAACAACCAATTCTGGGGAGAGTGTGGACAAAAGGAGCCCTCTTCCACTATTGGTGGGAATGTAAATTGATACAGTCACTATGGAGAACAGTATGGAGTTTCCTTCAAAAAACTAGATATAGAATTACCATCTGATCCAGCAATCCCACTTCTGGGCATATACCCAGAGAAAACCGTAAATCAAAAAGGCACATTCACCACAATGTTCGTTGCAGCACTATTTACAATAGCCAGGTAATGGAAGCAACCTAAATGCCCACAGACAGATGAATGGATAAAGATGTGGTACATATATGAAATGGAATATTACTCGGCCATAAAAAGGAATGAAACCGGTTCATTTGTAGAGATCTCGATGGATCGAGAGACTGTCATACAGAATGAAGTAAGTCAGAAAGAGGAAAACAAATATTGTATATTAATGCATATATGTGGAACCTAAAAAAATGGTACAGATGAACTGGTTTGCAGGGAAGAAATAGAGACACAGAGGTAGAGAACAAACGTATGGACACCAAGTGTGGGAAGCCATCGGGTGGTGGTGGTGGGATGAGTTGGGAGATTGGGATTGAACGGTATACCTGTATATGCATAAAATACATAACTAATAATAACCTGCTGTATAAAAACATAAATAAAATTAAATTTCAAAATTTTAAAAAATAAAATTTAAAACTAAAACAGAAAAAAGTTCTTCCCGTCACACAGATGTATTTATAGGAATGAATTATTTCCATACTTCTATTTATAAGTACATAAAAGAGGAATAAAATCTAACTTGAACCATAAAAGAAAAAAAAATTGAACCCACGAGTTATACAGAGGAAAACCCTATCACGGCACTTGCTCCAGCGGTCAACAATTCTGAAATTGGTCAGAGGTGGGGAACCATCTCCCATACAGCCAGCAACCCACCCCCTACGCAAGGAGCGTCCTCATTGCAAAGCTGGGGGACCGTGCCGAGGCATCTGTGAGTAAACGTGAGCTGAGCCCCAGGCCAGCTGCTGCTGAACTGTTCCCACCCTTTCCAGGTAAAACACCTGAATATGTACAAGGGCTTGAAAGCCTAGAGGAAGGACCGTGGAGCCACACCAGCGACAGCACGCAGGCCAACTTGGTGCCTGTAGGCCAGCCAGGGTGGTCCTGGCCCCGGGCGCCCTTCCAGAAGCTTTCCATTGCCCTGCCTGAGATACCCCTCCTGTCCCGGCCCCCACTGCTTTTTTCCTTCCTCACCTCTGTCCGGAGAGAAATTCCAGCGGAAGGTATGGGTGACACATCCTCTTCTTTACAGGCGGCAGCCTGGCAACTCCTGCAGAAAGGCCAGCAGAACCCCACTCACACCGGGCCACCCACAAAGCTGTGGCCCCTCACTCCCTCCCACCAGCACAGCCCCGAGACTGCTGACGGGGCAGAGAATATGGAGTCAGGCACAGCTTCAGGGGCTATTGCTGCCTGGAGCTCTGTTTATATTGACCTCAACGAGGCACACCTGGGGAGGGCGGGCCGGCAGGGTAAGGCTGCCCAGGTCAGCTAATCCACAACCCTCAGGGAATCACATTGTTGAAAATGGACCCCGCTAAGGCAGAAGAGAAGCCAAGGGAGAAAAGGACACAATGCCATTTGCAGCACCGTAGATGAGTCTAGAAGTAATCACGTGACTTGTAGTAAGTCAGAAAGTGAAAGACACATATCATATCATATCACTTATAGGTGTTACCTAAAAATGGATACCAGGGCAGATATTTCCACGGAGAAGGGCAATCACAGATTCATTAAACAAACTTATGGTTCACCAATGGAAAGGTGTGAGGATTGGTTTCATTACGATATCGGGGTTAACAGACATATACAAACACAGGTGACATATATAATCACCAAAGACCTACAGAGTACCAAGAGGGGACTACTCAACATTCTGTCATAACGTACATGGGAAAAGGATCCCAGGAAGAACAGTCATCTGTATATGTGTAAAAGAACCACATCTTCCACACCTACAACAAGCCAAACATTGTAATCAAACTTGCTGTAATAAAAAATATTAAATTAAATTAAATACACGAACAAGAAGTAGTGAGACAAACGTGAGGGGCTTTCTCCTGGCACATTCCATTCTAAACTCCAATCTAGAACACCACTTCCACTGAGGCTCTCTTGCCCTAGTAACCAGATTTGGTAAGGGTGAACTGCTGCCACCTTGTGGCCGTTTCACACAACAGCAGCTTTAATCCCAACGCTAATGGTCAGTTGATATTCAAAATCATTGCAGGCCTGTAAATGACACCTGCCCTGAAAACAATTCCTGGGGTCACATATCGACCAAAAAATTCAAAGGACGTCCATATTTCAAAATGACCGTTTCAAAAGGCATATTTTACGCACATTAGTGTTCTGCTTCTTTTCCTTTCTTTCCTTTTTTGTTAAAAAACACGGGAATGGAAAAAGGCATCCCTCAGAATGGGCGAAAATCGTTGCAGACGAATCAATGGACAGAGGTTTAATCTCCAATATATATAAACAGCTCATGCAGCTTAATATTAGAAAAACAAACAACCCAATACAAAAATGGGCAGAAGATCTAAAGAGACGTTTCTTCAAAGAAGACACAGAGATGGCCAAGACGCACATGAAAAGCTGCTCAACAGCACTAATTATTAGAGAAATGCAAATCAAAACTACAATGAGGTATCACCACACACCTGTTAGAATCGGCATCATCAGAATATCTACAAACAACCAATTCTGGGGAGGGTGTGGACAAAAGGAGCCCTCTTGCACTATTGGTGGGAATGTAAATTGATACAGTCACTATGGAGAACAGTATGGAGTTTCCTTCAAAAAACTAGATATAGAATTACCATCTGATCCAGCAATCCCACTTCTGGGCATATACCCAGAGAAAACCGTAAATCAAAAAGGCACATTCACCACAATGTTCGTTGCAGCACTATTTACAATAGCCAGGTAATGGAAGCAACCTAAATGCCCACAGACAGATGAATGGATAAAGATGTGGTACATATATGAAATGGAATATTACTCGGCCATAAAAAGGAATGAAACCGGGTCATTTGTAGAGATCTCGATGGATCGAGAGACTGTCATACAGAATGAAGTAAGTCAGAAAGAGGAAAACAAATATTGTATATTAATGCATATATGTGGAACCTAAAAAAATGGTACAGATGAACTGGTTTGCAGGGAAGAAATAGAGACACAGAGGTAGAGAACAAACGTATGGACACCAAGTGTGGGAAGCCATCGGGTGGTGGTGGTGGGATGAGTTGGGAGATTGGGATTGAACGGTATACCTGTATATGCATAAAATACATAACTAATAATAACCTGCTGTATAAAAACATAAATAAAATTAAATTTCAAAATTTTAAAAAATAAAATTTAAAACTAAAACAGAAAAAAGTTCTTCCCGTCACACAGATGTATATATAGGAATGAATTATTTCCATACTTCTATTTATAAATACATAAAAGAGGAATAAAATCTAACTTGAACCATAAAAGAAAAAAAAATTGAACCCACGAGTTATACAGAGGAAAACCCTATCACGGCACTTGCTCCAGCGGTCAACAATTCTGAAATTGGTCAGAGGTGGGGAACCATCTCCCATACAGCCAGCAACCCACCCCCTACGCAAGGAGCGTCCTCATTGCAAAGCTGGGGGACCGTGCCGAGGCATCTGTGAGTAAACGTGAGCTGAGCCCCAGGCCAGCTGCTGCTGAACTGTTCCCACCCTTTCCAGGTAAAACACCTGAATATGTACAAGGGCTTGAAAGCCTAGAGGAAGGACCGTGGAGCCACACCAGCGACAGCACGCAGGCCAACTTGGTGCCTGTAGGCCAGCCAGGGTGGTCCTGGCCCCGGGCGCCCTTCCAGAAGCTTTCCATTGCCCTGCCTGAGATACCCCTCCTGTCCCGGCCCCCACTGCTTTTTTCCTTCCTCACCTCTGTCCGGAGAGAAATTCCAGCGGAAGGTATGGGTGACACATCCTCTTCTTTACAGGCGGCAGCCTGGCAACTCCTGCAGAAAGGCCAGCAGAACCCCACTCACACCGGGCTACCCACAAAGCTGTGGCCCCTCACTCCCTCCCACCAGCACAGCCCCGAGACTGCTGACGGGGCAGAGAATATGGAGTCAGGCACAGCTTCAGGGGCTATTGCTGCCTGGAGCTCTGTTTATATTGACCTCAACGAGGCACACCTGGGGAGGGCGGGCCGGCAGGGTAAGGCTGCCCAGGTCAGCTAATCCACAACCCTCAGGGAATCACATTGTTGAAAATGGACCCCGCTAAGGCAGAAGAGAAGCCAAGGGAAAAAAGGACACAATGCCATTTGCAGCACCGTAGATGAGTCTAGAAGTAATCACGTGACTTGTAGTAAGTCAGAAAGTGAAAGACACATATCATATCATATCACTTATAGGTGTTACCTAAAAATGGATACCAGGGCAGATATTTCCACGGAGAAGGGCAATCACAGATTCATTAAACAAACTTATGGTTCACCAATGGAAAGGTGTGAGGATTGGTTTCATTACGATATCGGGGTTAACAGACATATACAAACACAGGTGACATATATAATCACCAAAGACCTACAGAGTACCAAGAGGGGACTACTCAACATTCTGTCATAACGTACATGGGAAAAGGATCCCAGGAAGAACAGTCATCTGTATATGTGTAAAAGAACCACATCTTCCACACCTACAACAAGCCAAACATTGTAATCAAACTTGCTGTAATAAAAAATATTAAATGAAATTAAATACACGAACAAGAAGTAGTGAGACAAACGTGAGGGGCTTTCTCCTGGCACATTCCATTCTAAACTCCAATCTAGAACACCACTTCCACTGAGGCTCTCTTGCCCTAGTAACCAGATTTGGTAAGGGTGAACTGCTGCCACCTTGTGGCCGTTTCACACAACAGCAGCTTTAATCCCAACGCTAATGGTCAGTTGATATTCAAAATCATTGCAGGCCTGTAAATGACACCTGCCCTGAAAACAATTCCTGGGGTCACATATCGACCAAAAAATTCAAAGGACGTCCATATTTCAAAATGACCGTTTCAAAAGGCATATTTTACGCACATTAGTGTTCTGCTTCTTTTCCTTTCTTTCCTTTTTTGTTAAAAAACACGGGAATGGAAAAAGGCATCCCTCAGAATGGGCGAAAATCGTTGCAGACGAATCAATGGACAGAGGTTTAATCTCCAATATATATAAACAGCTCATGCAGCTTAATATTAGAAAAACAAACAACCCAATACAAAAATGGGCAGAAGATCTAAAGAGACGTTTCTTCAAAGAAGACACAGAGATGGCCAAGACGCACATGAAAAGCTGCTCAACAGCACTAATTATTAGAGAAATGCAAATCAAAACTACAATGAGGTATCACCACACACCTGTTAGAATCGGCATCATCAGAATATCTACAAACAACCAATTCTGGGGAGGGTGTGGACAAAAGGAGCCCTCTTCCACTATTGGTGGGAATGTAAATTGATACAGTCACTATGGAGAACAGTATGGAGTTTCCTTCAAAAAACTAGATATAGAATTACCATCTGATCCAGCAATCCCACTTCTGGGCATATACCCAGAGAAAACCGTAAATCAAAAAGGCACATTCACCACAATGTTCGTTGCAGCACTATTTACAATAGCCAGGTAATGGAAGCAACCTAAATGCCCACAGACAGATGAATGGATAAAGATGTGGTACATATATGAAATGGAATATTACTCGGCCATAAAAAGGAATGAAACCGGTTCATTTGTAGAGATCTCGATGGATCGAGAGACTGTCATACAGAATGAAGTAAGTCAGAAAGAGGAAAACAAATATTGTATATTAATGCATATATGTGGAACCTAAAAAAATGGTACAGATGAACTGGTTTGCAGGGAAGAAATAGAGACACAGAGGTAGAGAACAAACGTATGGACACCAAGTGTGGGAAGCCATCGGGTGGTGGTGGTGGGATGAGTTGGGAGATTGGGATTGAACGGTATACCTGTATATGCATAAAATACATAACTAATAATAACCTGCTGTATAAAAACATAAATAAAATTAAATTTCAAAATTTTAAAAAATAAAATTTAAAACTAAAACAGAAAAAAGTTCTTCCCGTCACACAGATGTATTTATAGGAATGAATTATTTCCATACTTCTATTTATAAGTACATAAAAGAGGAATAAAATCTAACTTGAACCATAAAAGAAAAAAAAATTGAACCCACGAGTTATACAGAGGAAAACCCTATCACGGCACTTGCTCCAGCGGTCAACAATTCTGAAATTGGTCAGAGGTGGGGAACCATCTCCCATACAGCCAGCAACCCACCCCCTACGCAAGGAGCGTCCTCATTGCAAAGCTGGGGGACCGTGCCGAGGCATCTGTGAGTAAACGTGAGCTGAGCCCCAGGCCAGCTGCTGCTGAACTGTTCCCACCCTTTCCAGGTAAAACACCTGAATATGTACAAGGGCTTGAAAGCCTAGAGGAAGGACCGTGGAGCCACACCAGCGACAGCACGCAGGCCAACTTGGTGCCTGTAGGCCAGCCAGGGTGGTCCTGGCCCCGGGCGCCCTTCCAGAAGCTTTCCATTGCCCTGCCTGAGATACCCCTCCTGTCCCGGCCCCCACTGCTTTTTTCCTTCCTCACCTCTGTCCGGAGAGAAATTCCAGCGGAAGGTATGGGTGACACATCCTCTTCTTTACAGGCGGCAGCCTGGCAACTCCTGCAGAAAGGCCAGCAGAACCCCACTCACACCGGGCCACCCACAAAGCTGTGGCCCCTCACTCCCTCCCACCAGCACAGCCCCGAGACTGCTGACGGGGCAGAGAATATGGAGTCAGGCACAGCTTCAGGGGCTATTGCTGCCTGGAGCTCTGTTTATATTGACCTCAACGAGGCACACCTGGGGAGGGCGGGCCGGCAGGGTAAGGCTGCCCAGGTCAGCTAATCCACAACCCTCAGGGAATCACATTGTTGAAAATGGACCCCGCTAAGGCAGAAGAGAAGCCAAGGGAGAAAAGGACACAATGCCATTTGCAGCACCGTAGATGAGTCTAGAAGTAATCACGTGACTTGTAGTAAGTCAGAAAGTGAAAGACACATATCATATCATATCACTTATAGGTGTTACCTAAAAATGGATACCAGGGCAGATATTTCCACGGAGAAGGGCAATCACAGATTCATTAAACAAACTTATGGTTCACCAATGGAAAGGTGTGAGGATTGGTTTCATTACGATATCGGGGTTAACAGACATATACAAACACAGGTGACATATATAATCACCAAAGACCTACAGAGTACCAAGAGGGGACTACTCAACATTCTGTCATAACGTACATGGGAAAAGGATCCCAGGAAGAACAGTCATCTGTATATGTGTAAAAGAACCACATCTTCCACACCTACAACAAGCCAAACATTGTAATCAAACTTGCTGTAATAAAAAATATTAAATTAAATTAAATACACGAACAAGAAGTAGTGAGACAAACGTGAGGGGCTTTCTCCTGGCACATTCCATTCTAAACTCCAATCTAGAACACCACTTCCACTGAGGCTCTCTTGCCCTAGTAACCAGATTTGGTAAGGGTGAACTGCTGCCACCTTGTGGCCGTTTCACACAACAGCAGCTTTAATCCCAACGCTAATGGTCAGTTGATATTCAAAATCATTGCAGGCCTGTAAATGACACCTGCCCTGAAAACAATTCCTGGGGTCACATATCGACCAAAAAATTCAAAGGAC
Organism: Mesoplodon mirus; assembly: GCF_964341445.2. Lineage (NCBI taxonomy): Eukaryota > Metazoa > Chordata > Mammalia > Artiodactyla > Ziphiidae > Mesoplodon > Mesoplodon mirus. Next base: position 1,153,876 of record NW_028295680.1, on the reverse strand, counting down.
GTCCATATTTCAAAATGACCGTTTCAAAAGGCATATTTTACGCACATTAGTGTTCTGCTTCTTTTCCTTTCTTTCCTTTTTTGTTAAAAAACACGGGAATGGAAAAAGGCATCCCTCAGAATGGGCGAAAATCGTTGCAGACGAATCAATGGACAGAGGTTTAATCTCCAATATATATAAACAGCTCATGCAGCTTAATATTAGAAAAACAAACAACCCAATACAAAAATGGGCAGAAGATCTAAAGAGACGTTTCTTCAAAGAAGACACAGAGATGGCCAAGACGCACATGAAAAGCTGCTCAACAGCACTAATTATTAGAGAAATGCAAATCAAAACTACAATGAGGTATCACCACACACCTGTTAGAATCGGCATCATCAGAATATCTACAAACAACCAATTCTGGGGAGGGTGTGGACAAAAGGAGCCCTCTTCCACTATTGGTGGGAATGTAAATTGATACAGTCACTATGGAGAACAGTATGGAGTTTCCTTCAAAAAACTAGATATAGAATTACCATCTGATCCAGCAATCCCACTTCTGGGCATATACCCAGAGAAAACCGTAAATCAAAAAGGCACATTCACCACAATGTTCGTTGCAGCACTATTTACAATAGCCAGGTAATGGAAGCAACCTAAATGCCCACAGACAGATGAATGGATAAAGATGTGGTACATATATGAAATGGAATATTACTCGGCCATAAAAAGGAATGAAACCGGTTCATTTGTAGAGATCTCGATGGATCGAGAGACTGTCATACAGAATGAAGTAAGTCAGAAAGAGGAAAACAAATATTGTATATTAATGCATATATGTGGAACCTAAAAAAATGGTACAGATGAACTGGTTTGCAGGGAAGAAATAGAGACACAGAGGTAGAGAACAAACGTATGGACACCAAGTGTGGGAAGCCATCGGGTGGTGGTGGTGGGATGAGTTGGGAGATTGGGATTGAACGGTATACCTGTATATGCATAAAATACATAACTAATAATAACCTGCTGTATAAAAACATAAATAAAATTAAATTTCAAAATTTTAAAAAATAAAATTTAAAACTAAAACAGAAAAAAGTTCTTCCCGTCACACAGATGTATATATAGGAATGAATTATTTCCATACTTCTATTTATAAATACATAAAAGAGGAATAAAATCTAACTTGAACCATAAAAGAAAAAAAAATTGAACCCACGAGTTATACAGAGGAAAACCCTATCACGGCACTTGCTCCAGCGGTCAACAATTCTGAAATTGGTCAGAGGTGGGGAACCATCTCCCATACAGCCAGCAACCCACCCCCTACGCAAGGAGCGTCCTCATTGCAAAGCTGGGGGACCGTGCCGAGGCATCTGTGAGTAAACGTGAGCTGAGCCCCAGGCCAGCTGCTGCTGAACTGTTCCCACCCTTTCCAGGTAAAACACCTGAATATGTACAAGGGCTTGAAAGCCTAGAGGAAGGACCGTGGAGCCACACCAGCGACAGCACGCAGGCCAACTTGGTGCCTGTAGGCCAGCCAGGGTGGTCCTGGCCCCGGGCGCCCTTCCAGAAGCTTTCCATTGCCCTGCCTGAGATACCCCTCCTGTCCCGGCCCCCACTGCTTTTTTCCTTCCTCACCTCTGTCCGGAGAGAAATTCCAGCGGAAGGTATGGGTGACACATCCTCTTCTTTACAGGCGGCAGCCTGGCAACTCCTGCAGAAAGGCCAGCAGAACCCCACTCACACCGGGCCACCCACAAAGCTGTGGCCCCTCACTCCCTCCCACCAGCACAGCCCCGAGACTGCTGACGGGGCAGAGAATATGGAGTCAGGCACAGCTTCAGGGGCTATTGCTGCCTGGAGCTCTGTTTATATTGACCTCAACGAGGCACACCTGGGGAGGGCGGGCCGGCAGGGTAAGGCTGCCCAGGTCAGCTAATCCACAACCCTCAGGGAATCACATTGTTGAAAATGGACCCCGCTAAGGCAGAAGAGAAGCCAAGGGAGAAAAGGACACAATGCCATTTGCAGCACCGTAGATGAGTCTAGAAGTAATCACGTGACTTGTAGTAAGTCAGAAAGTGAAAGACACATATCATATCATATCACTTATAGGTGTTACCTAAAAATGGATACCAGGGCAGATATTTCCACGGAGAAGGGCAATCACAGATTCATTAAACAAACATGTGGTTCACCAATGGAAAGGTGTGAGGATTGGTTTCATTACGATATCGGGGTTAACAGACATATACAAACACAGGTGACATATATAATCACCAAAGACCTACAGAGTACCAAGAGGGGACTACTCAACATTCTGTCATAACGTACATGGGAAAAGGATCCCAGGAAGAACAGTCATCTGTATATGTGTAAAAGAACCACATCTTCCACACCTACAACAAGCCAAACATTGTAATCAAACTTGCTGTAATAAAAAATATTAAATGAAATTAAATACACGAACAAGAAGTAGTGAGACAAACGTGAGGGGCTTTCTCCTGGCACATTCCATTCTAAACTCCAATCTAGAACACCACTTCCACTGAGGCTCTCTTGCCCTAGTAACCAGATTTGGTAAGGGTGAACTGCTGCCACCTTGTGGCCGTTTCACACAACAGCAGCTTTAATCCCAACGCTAATGGTCAGTTGATATTCAAAATCATTGCAGGCCTGTAAATGACACCTGCCCTGAAAACAATTCCTGGGGTCACATATCGACCAAAAAATTCAAAGGACGTCCATATTTCAAAATGACCGTTTCAAAAGGCATATTTTACGCACATTAGTGTTCTGCTTCTTTTCCTTTCTTTCCTTTTTTGTTAAAAAACACGGGAATGGAAAAAGGCATCCCTCAGAATGGGCGAAAATCGTTGCAGACGAATCAATGGACAGAGGTTTAATCTCCAATATATATAAACAGCTCATGCAGCTTAATATTAGAAAAACAAACAACCCAATACAAAAATGGGCAGAAGATCTATAGAGACGTTTCTTCAAAGAAGACACAGAGATGGCCAAGACGCACATGAAAAGCTGCTCAACAGCACTAATTATTAGAGAAATGCAAATCAAAACTACAATGAGGTATCACCACACACCTGTTAGAATCGGCATCATCAGAATATCTACAAACAACCAATTCTGGGGAGGGTGTGGACAAAAGGAGCCCTCTTGCACTATTGGTGGGAATGTAAATTGATACAGTCACTATGGAGAACAGTATGGAGTTTCCTTCAAAAAACTAGATATAGAATTACCATCTGATCCAGCAATCCCACTTCTGGGCATATACCCAGAGAAAACCGTAAATCAAAAAGGCACATTCACCACAATGTTCGTTGCAGCACTATTTACAATAGCCAGGTAATGGAAGCAACCTAAATGCCCACAGACAGATGAATGGATAAAGATGTGGTACATATATGAAATGGAATATTACTCGGCCATAAAAAGGAATGAAACCGGGTCATTTGTAGAGATCTCGATGGATCGAGAGACTGTCATACAGAATGAAGTAAGTCAGAAAGAGGAAAACAAATATTGTATATTAATGCATATATGTGGAACCTAAAAAAATGGTACAGATGAACTGGTTTGCAGGGAAGAAATAGAGACACAGAGGTAGAGAACAAACGTATGGACACCAAGTGTGGGAAGCCATCGGGTGGTGGTGGTGGGATGAGTTGGGAGATTGGGATTGAACGGTATACCTGTATATGCATAAAATACATAACTAATAATAACCTGCTGTATAAAAACATAAATAAAATTAAATTTCAAAATTTTAAAAAATAAAATTTAAAACTAAAACAGAAAAAAGTTCTTCCCGTCACACAGATGTATATATAGGAATGAATTATTTCCATACTTCTATTTATAAATACATAAAAGAGGAATAAAATCTAACTTGAACCATAAAAGAAAAAAAAATTGAACCCACGAGTTATACAGAGGAAAACCCTATCACGGCACTTGCTCCAGCGGTCAACAATTCTGAAATTGGTCAGAGGTGGGGAACCATCTCCCATACAGCCAGCAACCCACCCCCTACGCAAGGAGCGTCCTCATTGCAAAGCTGGGGGACCGTGCCGAGGCATCTGTGAGTAAACGTGAGCTGAGCCCCAGGCCAGCTGCTGCTGAACTGTTCCCACCCTTTCCAGGTAAAACACCTGAATATGTACAAGGGCTTGAAAGCCTAGAGGAAGGACCGTGGAGCCACACCAGCGACAGCACGCAGGCCAACTTGGTGCCTGTAGGCCAGCCAGGGTGGTCCTGGCCCCGGGCGCCCTTCCAGAAGCTTTCCATTGCCCTGCCTGAGATACCCCTCCTGTCCCGGCCCCCACTGCTTTTTTCCTTCCTCACCTCTGTCCGGAGAGAAATTCCAGCGGAAGGTATGGGTGACACATCCTCTTCTTTACAGGCGGCAGCCTGGCAACTCCTGCAGAAAGGCCAGCAGAACCCCACTCACACCGGGCCACCCACAAAGCTGTGGCCCCTCACTCCCTCCCACCAGCACAGCCCCGAGACTGCTGACGGGGCAGAGAATATGGAGTCAGGCACAGCTTCAGGGGCTATTGCTGCCTGGAGCTCTGTTTATATTGACCTCAACGAGGCACACCTGGGGAGGGCGGGCCGGCAGGGTAAGGCTGCCCAGGTCAGCTAATCCACAACCCTCAGGGAATCACATTGTTGAAAATGGACCCCGCTAAGGCAGAAGAGAAGCCAAGGGAGAAAAGGACACAATGCCATTTGCAGCACCGTAGATGAGTCTAGAAGTAATCACGTGACTTGTAGTAAGTCAGAAAGTGAAAGACACATATCATATCATATCACTTATAGGTGTTACCTAAAAATGGATACCAGGGCAGATATTTCCACGGAGAAGGGCAATCACAGATTCATTAAACAAACATGTGGTTCACCAATGGAAAGGTGTGAGGATTGGTTTCATTACGATATCGGGGTTAACAGACATATACAAACACAGGTGACATATATAATCACCAAAGACCTACAGAGTACCAAGAGGGGACTACTCAACATTCTGTCATAACGTACATGGGAAAAGGATCCCAGGAAGAACAGTCATCTGTATATGTGTAAAAGAACCACATCTTCCACACCTACAACAAGCCAAACATTGTAATCAAACTTGCTGTAATAAAAAATATTAAATGAAATTAAATACACGAACAAGAAGTAGTGAGACAAACGTGAGGGGCTTTCTCCTGGCACATTCCATTCTAAACTCCAATCTAGAACACCACTTCCACTGAGGCTCTCTTGCCCTAGTAACCAGATTTGGTAAGGGTGAACTGCTGCCACCTTGTGGCCGTTTCACACAACAGCAGCTTTAATCCCAACGCTAATGGTCAGTTGATATTCAAAATCATTGCAGGCCTGTAAATGACACCTGCCCTGAAAACAATTCCTGGGGTCACATATCGACCAAAAAATTCAAAGGACGTCCATATTTCAAAATGACCGTTTCAAAAGGCATATTTTACGCACATTAGTGTTCTGCTTCTTTTCCTTTCTTTCCTTTTTTGTTAAAAAACACGGGAATGGAAAAAGGCATCCCTCAGAATGGGCGAAAATCGTTGCAGACGAATCAATGGACAGAGGTTTAATCTCCAATATATATAAACAGCTCATGCAGCTTAATATTAGAAAAACAAACAACCCAATACAAAAATGGGCAGAAGATCTATAGAGACGTTTCTTCAAAGAAGACACAGAGATGGCCAAGACGCACATGAAAAGCTGCTCAACAGCACTAATTATTAGAGAAATGCAAATCAAAACTACAATGAGGTATCACCACACACCTGTTAGAATCGGCATCATCAGAATATCTACAAACAACCAATTCTGGGGAGGGTGTGGACAAAAGGAGCCCTCTTGCACTATTGGTGGGAATGTAAATTGATACAGTCACTATGGAGAACAGTATGGAGTTTCCTTCAAAAAACTAGATATAGAATTACCATCTGATCCAGCAATCCCACTTCTGGGCATATACCCAGAGAAAACCGTAAATCAAAAAGGCACATTCACCACAATGTTCGTTGCAGCACTATTTACAATAGCCAGGTAATGGAAGCAACCTAAATGCCCACAGACAGATGAATGGATAAAGATGTGGTACATATATGAAATGGAATATTACTCGGCCATAAAAAGGAATGAAACCGGGTCATTTGTAGAGATCTCGATGGATCGAGAGACTGTCATACAGAATGAAGTAAGTCAGAAAGAGGAAAACAAATATTGTATATTAATGCATATATGTGGAACCTAAAAAAATGGTACAGATGAACTGGTTTGCAGGGAAGAAATAGAGACACAGAGGTAGAGAACAAACGTATGGACACCAAGTGTGGGAAGCCATCGGGTGGTGGTGGTGGGATGAGTTGGGAGATTGGGATTGAACGGTATACCTGTATATGCATAAAATACATAACTAATAATAACCTGCTGTATAAAAACATAAATAAAATTAAATTTCAAAATTTTAAAAAATAAAATTTAAAACTAAAACAGAAAAAAGTTCTTCCCGTCACACAGATGTATATATAGGAATGAATTATTTCCATACTTCTATTTATAAATACATAAAAGAGGAATAAAATCTAACTTGAACCATAAAAGAAAAAAAAATTGAACCCACGAGTTATACAGAGGAAAACCCTATCACGGCACTTGCTCCAGCGGTCAACAATTCTGAAATTGGTCAGAGGTGGGGAACCATCTCCCATACAGCCAGCAACCCACCCCCTACGCAAGGAGCGTCCTCATTGCAAAGCTGGGGGACCGTGCCGAGGCATCTGTGAGTAAACGTGAGCTGAGCCCCAGGCCAGCTGCTGCTGAACTGTTCCCACCCTTTCCAGGTAAAACACCTGAATATGTACAAGGGCTTGAAAGCCTAGAGGAAGGACCGTGGAGCCACACCAGCGACAGCACGCAGGCCAACTTGGTGCCTGTAGGCCAGCCAGGGTGGTCCTGGCCCCGGGCGCCCTTCCAGAAGCTTTCCATTGCCCTGCCTGAGATACCCCTCCTGTCCCGGCCCCCACTGCTTTTTTCCTTCTTCACCTCTGTCCGGAGAGAAATTCCAGCGGAAGGTATGGGTGACACATCCTCTTCTTTACAGGCGGCAGCCTGGCAACTCCTGCAGAAAGGCCAGCAGAACCCCACTCACACCGGGCCACCCACAAAGCTGTGGCCCCTCACTCCCTCCCACCAGCACAGCCCCGAGACTGCTGACGGGGCAGAGAATATGGAGTCAGGCACAGCTTCAGGGGCTATTGCTGCCTGGAGCTCTGTTTATATTGACCTCAACGAGGCACACCTGGGGAGGGCGGGCCGGCAGGGTAAGGCTGCCCAGGTCAGCTAATCCACAACCCTCAGGGAATCACATTGTTGAAAATGGACCCCGCTAAGGCAGAAGAGAAGCCAAGGGAAAAAAGGACACAATGCCATTTGCAGCACCGTAGATGAGTCTAGAAGTAATCACGTGACTTGTAGTAAGTCAGAAAGTGAAAGACACATATCATATCATATCACTTATAGGTGTTACCTAAAAATGGATACCAGGGCAGATATTTCCACGGAGAAGGGCAATCACAGATTCATTAAACAAACATGTGGTTCACCAATGGAAAGGTGTGAGGATTGGTTTCATTACGATATCGGGGTTAACAGACATATACAAACACAGGTGACATATATAATCACCAAAGACCTACAGAGTACCAAGAGGGGACTACTCAACATTCTGTCATAACGTACATGGGAAAAGGATCCCAGGAAGAACAGTCATCTGTATATGTGTAAAAGAACCACATCTTCCACACCTACAACAAGCCAAACATTGTAATCAAACTTGCTGTAATAAAAAATATTAAATTAAATTAAATACACGAACAAGAAGTAGTGAGACAAACGTGAGGGGCTTTCTCCTGGCACATTCCATTCTAAACTCCAATCTAGAACACCACTTCCACTGAGGCTCTCTTGCCCTAGTAACCAGATTTGGTAAGGGTGAACTGCTGCCACCTTGTGGCCGTTTCACACAACAGCAGCTTTAATCCCAACGCTAATGGTCAGTTGATATTCAAAATCATTGCAGGCCTGTAAATGACACCTGCCCTGAAAACAATTCCTGGGGTCACATATCGACCAAAAAATTCAAAGGACGTCCATATTTCAAAATGACCGTTTCAAAAGGCATATTTTACGCACATTAGTGTTCTGCTTCTTTTCCTTTCTTTCCTTTTTTGTTAAAAAACACGGGAATGGAAAAAGGCATCCCTCAGAATGGGCGAAAATCGTTGCAGACGAATCAATGGACAGAGGTTTAATCTCCAATATATATAAACAGCTCATGCAGCTTAATATTAGAAAAACAAACAACCCAATACAAAAATGGGCAGAAGATCTAAAGAGACGTTTCTTCAAAGAAGACACAGAGATGGCCAAGACGCACATGAAAAGCTGCTCAACAGCACTAATTATTAGAGAAATGCAAATCAAAACTACAATGAGGTATCACCACACACCTGTTAGAATCGGCATCATCAGAATATCTACAAACAACCAATTCTGGGGAGGGTGTGGACAAAAGGAGCCCTCTTGCACTATTGGTGGGAATGTAAATTGATACAGTCACTATGGAGAACAGTATGGAGTTTCCTTCAAAAAACTAGATATAGAATTACCATCTGATCCAGCAATCCCACTTCTGGGCATATACCCAGAGAAAACCGTAAATCAAAAAGGCACATTCACCACAATGTTCGTTGCAGCACTATTTACAATAGCCAGGTAATGGAAGCAACCTAAATGCCCACAGACAGATGAATGGATAAAGATGTGGTACATATATGAAATGGAATATTACTCGGCCATAAAAAGGAATGAAACCGGGTCATTTGTAGAGATCTCGATGGATCGAGAGACTGTCATACAGAATGAAGTAAGTCAGAAAGAGGAAAACAAATATTGTATATTAATGCATATATGTGGAACCTAAAAAAATGGTACAGATGAACTGGTTTGCAGGGAAGAAATAGAGACACAGAGGTAGAGAACAAACGTATGGACACCAAGTGTGGGAAGCCATCGGGTGGTGGTGGTGGGATGAGTTGGGAGATTGGGATTGAACGGTATACCTGTATATGCATAAAATACATAACTAATAATAACCTGCTGTATAAAAACATAAATAAAATTAAATTTCAAAATTTTAAAAAATAAAATTTAAAACTAAAACAGAAAAAAGTTCTTCCCGTCACACAGATGTATTTATAGGAATGAATTATTTCCATACTTATATTTATAAATACATAAAAGAGGAATAAAATCTAACTTGAACCATAAAAGAAAAAAAAATTGAACCCACGAGTTATACAGAGGAAAACCCTATCACGGCACTTGCTCCAGCGGTCAACAATTCTGAAATTGGTCAGAGGTGGGGAACCATCTCCCATACAGCCAGCAACCCACCCCCTACGCAAGGAGCGTCCTCATTGCAAAGCTGGGGGACCGTGCCGAGGCATCTGTGAGTAAACGTGAGCTGAGCCCCAGGCCAGCTGCTGCTGAACTGTTCCCACCCTTTCCAGGTAAAACACCTGAATATGTACAAGGGCTTGAAAGCCTAGAGGAAGGACCGTGGAGCCACACCAGCGACAGCACGCAGGCCAACTTGGTGCCTGTAGGCCAGCCAGGGTGGTCCTGGCCCCGGGCGCCCTTCCAGAAGCTTTCCATTGCCCTGCCTGAGATACCCCTCCTGTCCCGGCCCCCACTGCTTTTTTCCTTCCTCACCTCTGTCCGGAGAGAAATTCCAGCGGAAGGTATGGGTGACACATCCTCTTCTTTACAGGCGGCAGCCTGGCAACTCCTGCAGAAAGGCCAGCAGAACCCCACTCACACCGGGCCACCCACAAAGCTGTGGCCCCTCACTCCCTCCCACCAGCACAGCCCCGAGACTGCTGACGGGGCAGAGAATATGGAGTCAGGCACAGCTTCAGGGGCTATTGCTGCCTGGAGCTCTGTTTATATTGACCTCAACGAGGCACACCTGGGGAGGGCGGGCCGGCAGGGTAAGGCTGCCCAGGTCAGCTAATCCACAACCCTCAGGGAATCACATTGTTGAAAATGGACCCCGCTAAGGCAGAAGAGAAGCCAAGGGAAAAAAGGACACAATGCCATTTGCAGCACCGTAGATGAGTCTAGAAGTAATCACGTGACTTGTAGTAAGTCAGAAAGTGAAAGACACATATCATATCATATCACTTATAGGTGTTACCTAAAAATGGATACCAGGGCAGATATTTCCACGGAGAAGGGCAATCACAGATTCATTAAACAAACATATGGTTCACCAATGGAAAGGTGTGAGGATTGGTTTCATTACGATATCGGGGTTAACAGACATATACAAACACAGGTGACATATATAATCACCAAAGACCTACAGAGTACCAAGAGGGGACTACTCAACATTCTGTCATAACGTACATGGGAAAAGGATCCCAGGAAGAACAGTCATCTGTATATGTGTAAAAGAACCACATCTTCCACACCTACAACAAGCCAAACATTGTAATCAAACTTGCTGTAATAAAAAATATTAAATTAAATTAAATACACGAACAAGAAGTAGTGAGACAAACGTGAGGGGCTTTCTCCTGGCACATTCCATTCTAAACTCCAATCTAGAACACCACTTCCACTGAGGCTCTCTTGCCCTAGTAACCAGATTTGGTAAGGGTGAACTGCTGCCACCTTGTGGCCGTTTCACACAACAGCAGCTTTAATCCCAACGCTAATGGTCAGTTGATATTCAAAATCATTGCAGGCCTGTAAATGACACCTGCCCTGAAAACAATTCCTGGGGTCACATATCGACCAAAAAATTCAAAGGACGTCCATATTTCAAAATGACCGTTTCAAAAGGCATATTTTACGCACATTAGTGTTCTGCTTCTTTTCCTTTCTTTCCTTTTTTGTTAAAAAACACGGGAATGGAAAAAGGCATCCCTCAGAATGGGCGAAAATCGTTGCAGACGAATCAATGGACAGAGGTTTAATCTCCAATATATATAAACAGCTCATGCAGCTTAATATTAGAAAAACAAACAACCCAATACAAAAATGGGCAGAAGATCTAAAGAGACGTTTCTTCAAAGAAGACACAGAGATGGCCAAGACGCACATGAAAAGCTGCTCAACAGCACTAATTATTAGAGAAATGCAAATCAAAACTACAATGAGGTATCACCACACACCTGTTAGAATCGGCATCATCAGAATATCTACAAACAACCAATTCTGGGGAGGGTGTGGACAAAAGGAGCCCTCTTGCACTATTGGTGGGAATGTAAATTGATACAGTCACTATGGAGAACAGTATGGAGTTTCCTTCAAAAAACTAGATATAGAATTACCATCTGATCCAGCAATCCCACTTCTGGGCATATACCCAGAGAAAACCGTAAATCAAAAAGGCACATTCACCACAATGTTCGTTGCAGCACTATTTACAATAGCCAGGTAATGGAAGCAACCTAAATGCCCACAGACAGATGAATGGATAAAGATGTGGTACATATATGAAATGGAATATTACTCGGCCATAAAAAGGAATGAAACCGGGTCATTTGTAGAGATATCGATGGATCGAGAGACTGTCATACAGAATGAAGTAAGTCAGAAAGAGGAAAACAAATATTGTATATTAATGCATATATGTGGAACCTAAAAAAATGGTACAGATGAACTGGTTTGCAGGGAAGAAATAGAGACACAGAGGTAGAGAACAAACGTATGGACACCAAGTGTGGGAAGCCATCGGGTGGTGGTGGTGGGATGAGTTGGGAGATTGGGATTGAACGGTATACCTGTATATGCATAAAATACATAACTAATAATAACCTGCTGTATAAAAACATAAATAAAATTAAATTTCAAAATTTTAAAAAATAAAATTTAAAACTAAAACAGAAAAAAGTTCTTCCCGTCACACAGATGTATTTATAGGAATGAATTATTTCCATACTTCTATTTATAAATACATAAAAGAGGAATAAAATCTAACTTGAACCATAAAAGAAAAAAAAATTGAACCCACGAGTTATACAGAGGAAAACCCTATCACGGCACTTGCTCCAGCGGTCAACAATTCTGAAATTGGTCAGAGGTGGGGAACCATCTCCCATACAGCCAGCAACCCACCCCCTACGCAAGGAGCGTCCTCATTGCAAAGCTGGGGGACCGTGCCGAGGCATCTGTGAGTAAACGTGAGCTGAGCCCCAGGCCAGCTGCTGCTGAACTGTTCCCACCCTTTCCAGGTAAAACACCTGAATATGTACAAGGGCTTGAAAGCCTAGAGGAAGGACCGTGGAGCCACACCAGCGACAGCACGCAGGCCAACTTGGTGCCTGTAGGCCAGCCAGGGTGGTCCTGGCCCCGGGCGCCCTTCCAGAAGCTTTCCATTGCCCTGCCTGAGATACCCCTCCTGTCCCGGCCCCCACTGCTTTTTTCCTTCCTCACCTCTGTCCGGAGAGAAATTCCAGCGGAAGGTATGGGTGACACATCCTCTTCTTTACAGGCGGCAGCCTGGCAACTCCTGCAGAAAGGCCAGCAGAACCCCACTCACACCGGGCCACCCACAAAGCTGTGGCCCCTCACTCCCTCCCACCAGCACAGCCCCGAGACTGCTGACGGGGCAGAGAATATGGAGTCAGGCACAGCTTCAGGGGCTATTGCTGCCTGGAGCTCTGTTTATATTGACCTCAACGAGGCACACCTGGGGAGGGCGGGCCGGCAGGGTAAGGCTGCCCAGGTCAGCTAATCCACAACCCTCAGGGAATCACATTGTTGAAAATGGACCCCGCTAAGGCAGAAGAGAAGCCAAGGGAAAAAAGGACACAATGCCATTTGCAGCACCGTAGATGAGTCTAGAAGTAATCACGTGACTTGTAGTAAGTCAGAAAGTGAAAGACACATATCATATCATATCACTTATAGGTGTTACCTAAAAATGGATACCAGGGCAGATATTTCCACGGAGAAGGGCAATCACAGATTCATTAAACAAACATATGGTTCACCAATGGAAAGGTGTGAGGATTGGTTTCATTACGATATCGGGGTTAACAGACATATACAAACACAGGTGACATATATAATCACCAAAGACCTACAGAGTACCAAGAGGGGACTACTCAACATTCTGTCATAACGTACATGGGAAAAGGATCCCAGGAAGAACAGTCATCTGTATATGTGTAAAAGAACCACATCTTCCACACCTACAGCAAGCCAAACATTGTAATCAAACTTGCTGTAATAAAAAATATTAAATTAAATTAAATACACGAACAAGAAGTAGTGAGACAAACGTGAGGGGCTTTCTCCTGGCACATTCCATTCTAAACTCCAATCTAGAACACCACTTCCACTGAGGCTCTCTTGCCCTAGTAACCAGATTTGGTAAGGGTGAACTGCTGCCACCTTGTGGCCGTTTCACACAACAGCAGCTTTAATCCCAACGCTAATGGTCAGTTGATATTCAAAATCATTGCAGGCCTGTAAATGACACCTGCCCTGAAAACAATTCCTGGGGTCACATATCGACCAAAAAATTCAAAGGACGTCCATATTTCAAAATGACCGTTTCAAAAGGCATATTTTACGCACATTAGTGTTCTGCTTCTTTTCCTTTCTTTCCTTTTTTGTTAAAAAACACGGGAATGGAAAAAGGCATCCCTCAGAATGGGCGAAAATCGTTGCAGACGAATCAATGGACAGAGGTTTAATCTCCAATATATATAAACAGCTCATGCAGCTTAATATTAGAAAAACAAACAACCCAATACAAAAATGGGCAGAAGATCTAAAGAGACGTTTCTTCAAAGAAGACACAGAGATGGCCAAGACGCACATGAAAAGCTGCTCAACAGCACTAATTATTAGAGAAATGCAAATCAAAACTACAATGAGGTATCACCACACACCTGTTAGAATCGGCATCATCAGAATATCTACAAACAACCAATTCTGGGGAGGGTGTGGACAAAAGGAGCCCTCTTCCACTATTGGTGGGAATGTAAATTGATACAGTCACTATGGAGAACAGTATGGAGTTTCCTTCAAAAAACTAGATATAGAATTACCATCTGATCCAGCAATCCCACTTCTGGGCATATACCCAGAGAAAACCGTAAATCAAAAAGGCACATTCACCACAATGTTCGTTGCAGCACTATTTACAATAGCCAGGTAATGGAAGCAACCTAAATGCCCACAGACAGATGAATGGATAAAGATGTGGTACATATATGAAATGGAATATTACTCGGCCATAAAAAGGAATGAAACCGGGTCATTTGTAGAGATATCGATGGATCGAGAGACTGTCATACAGAATGAAGTAAGTCAGAAAGAGGAAAACAAATATTGTATATTAATGCATATATGTGGAACCTAAAAAAATGGTACAGATGAACTGGTTTGCAGGGAAGAAATAGAGACACAGAGGTAGAGAACAAACGTATGGACACCAAGTGTGGGAAGCCATCGGGTGGTGGTGGTGGGATGAGTTGGGAGATTGGGATTGAACGGTATACCTGTATATGCATAAAATACATAACTAATAATAACCTGCTGTATAAAAACATAAATAAAATTAAATTTCAAAATTTTAAAAAATAAAATTTAAAACTAAAACAGAAAAAAGTTCTTCCCGTCACACAGATGTATTTATAGGAATGAATTATTTCCATACTTCTATTTATAAATACATAAAAGAGGAATAAAATCTAACTTGAACCATAAAAGAAAAAAAAATTGAACCCACGAGTTATACAGAGGAAAACCCTATCACGGCACTTGCTCCAGCGGTCAACAATTCTGAAATTGGTCAGAGGTGGGGAACCATCTCCCATACAGCCAGCAACCCACCCCCTACGCAAGGAGCGTCCTCATTGCAAAGCTGGGGGACCGTGCCGAGGCATCTGTGAGTAAACGTGAGCTGAGCCCCAGGCCAGCTGCTGCTGAACTGTTCCCACCCTTTCCAGGTAAAACACCTGAATATGTACAAGGGCTTGAAAGCCTAGAGGAAGGACCGTGGAGCCACACCAGCGACAGCACGCAGGCCAACTTGGTGCCTGTAGGCCAGCCAGGGTGGTCCTGGCCCCGGGCGCCCTTCCAGAAGCTTTCCATTGCCCTGCCTGAGATACCCCTCCTGTCCCGGCCCCCACTGCTTTTTTCCTTCCTCACCTCTGTCCGGAGAGAAATTCCAGCGGAAGGTATGGGTGACACATCCTCTTCTTTACAGGCGGCAGCCTGGCAACTCCTGCAGAAAGGCCAGCAGAACCCCACTCACACCGGGCCACCCACAAAGCTGTGGCCCCTCACTCCCTCCCACCAGCACAGCCCCGAGACTGCTGACGGGGCAGAGAATATGGAGTCAGGCACAGCTTCAGGGGCTATTGCTGCCTGGAGCTCTGTTTATATTGACCTCAACGAGGCACACCTGGGGAGGGCGGGCCGGCAGGGTAAGGCTGCCCAGGTCAGCTAATCCACAACCCTCAGGGAATCACATTGTTGAAAATGGACCCCGCTAAGGCAGAAGAGAAGCCAAGGGAAAAAAGGACACAATGCCATTTGCAGCACCGTAGATGAGTCTAGAAGTAATCACGTGACTTGTAGTAAGTCAGAAAGTGAAAGACACATATCATATCATATCACTTATAGGTGTTACCTAAAAATGGATACCAGGGCAGATATTTCCACGGAGAAGGGCAATCACAGATTCATTAAACAAACATATGGTTCACCAATGGAAAGGTGTGAGGATTGGTTTCATTACGATATCGGGGTTAACAGACATATACAAACACAGGTGACATATATAATCACCAAAGACCTACAGAGTACCAAGAGGGGACTACTCAACATTCTGTCATAACGTACATGGGAAAAGGATCCCAGGAAGAACAGTCATCTGTATATGTGTAAAAGAACCACATCTTCCACACCTACAGCAAGCCAAACATTGTAATCAAACTTGCTGTAATAAAAAATATTAAATTAAATTAAATACACGAACAAGAAGTAGTGAGACAAACGTGAGGGGCTTTCTCCTGGCACATTCCATTCTAAACTCCAATCTAGAACACCACTTCCACTGAGGCTCTCTTGCCCTAGTAACCAGATTTGGTAAGGGTGAACTGCTGCCACCTTGTGGCCGTTTCACACAACAGCAGCTTTAATCCCAACGCTAATGGTCAGTTGATATTCAAAATCATTGCAGGCCTGTAAATGACACCTGCCCTGAAAACAATTCCTGGGGTCACATATCGACCAAAAAATTCAAAGGACGTCCATATTTCAAAATGACCGTTTCAAAAGGCATATTTTACGCACATTAGTGTTCTGCTTCTTTTCCTTTCTTTCCTTTTTTGTTAAAAAACACGGGAATGGAAAAAGGCATCCCTCAGAATGGGCGAAAATCGTTGCAGACGAATCAATGGACAGAGGTTTAATCTCCAATATATATAAACAGCTCATGCAGCTTAATATTAGAAAAACAAACAACCCAATACAAAAATGGGCAGAAGATCTAAAGAGACGTTTCTTCAAAGAAGACACAGAGATGGCCAAGACGCACATGAAAAGCTGCTCAACAGCACTAATTATTAGAGAAATGCAAATCAAAACTACAATGAGGTATCACCACACACCTGTTAGAATCGGCATCATCAGAATATCTACAAACAACCAATTCTGGGGAGGGTGTGGACAAAAGGAGCCCTCTTCCACTATTGGTGGGAATGTAAATTGATACAGTCACTATGGAGAACAGTATGGAGTTTCCTTCAAAAAACTAGATATAGAATTACCATCTGATCCAGCAATCCCACTTCTGGGCATATACCCAGAGAAAACCGTAAATCAAAAAGGCACATTCACCACAATGTTCGTTGCAGCACTATTTACAATAGCCAGGTAATGGAAGCAACCTAAATGCCCACAGACAGATGAATGGATAAAGATGTGGTACATATATGAAATGGAATATTACTCGGCCATAAAAAGGAATGAAACCGGGTCATTTGTAGAGATATCGATGGATCGAGAGACTGTCATACAGAATGAAGTAAGTCAGAAAGAGGAAAACAAATATTGTATATTAATGCATATATGTGGAACCTAAAAAAATGGTACAGATGAACTGGTTTGCAGGGAAGAAATAGAGACACAGAGGTAGAGAACAAACGTATGGACACCAAGTGTGGGAAGCCATCGGGTGGTGGTGGTGGGATGAGTTGGGAGATTGGGATTGAACGGTATACCTGTATATGCATAAAATACATAACTAATAATAACCTGCTGTATAAAAACATAAATAAAATTAAATTTCAAAATTTTAAAAAATAAAATTTAAAACTAAAACAGAAAAAAGTTCTTCCCGTCACACAGATGTATTTATAGGAATGAATTATTTCCATACTTATATTTATAAATACATAAAAGAGGAATAAAATCTAACTTGAACCATAAAAGAAAAAAAAATTGAACCCACGAGTTATACAGAGGAAAACCCTATCACGGCACTTGCTCCAGCGGTAAACAATTCTGAAATTGGTCAGAGGTGGGGAACCATCTCCCATACAGCCAGCAACCCACCCCCTACGCAAGGAGCGTCCTCATTGCAAAGCTGGGGGACCGTGCCGAGGCATCTGTGAGTAAACGTGAGCTGAGCCCCAGGCCAGCTGCTGCTGAACTGTTCCCACCCTTTCCAGGTAAAACACCTGAATATGTACAAGGGCTTGAAAGCCTAGAGGAAGGACCGTGGAGCCACACCAGCGACAGCACGCAGGCCAACTTGGTGCCTGTAGGCCAGCCAGGGTGGTCCTGGCCCCGGGCGCCCTTCCAGAAGCTTTCCATTGCCCTGCCTGAGATACCCCTCCTGTCCCGGCCCCCACTGCTTTTTTCCTTCCTCACCTCTGTCCGGAGAGAAATTCCAGCGGAAGGTATGGGTGACACATCCTCTTCTTTACAGGCGGCAGCCTGGCAACTCCTGCAGAAAGGCCAGCAGAACCCCACTCACACCGGGCCACCCACAAAGCTGTGGCCCCTCACTCCCTCCCACCAGCACAGCCCCGAGACTGCTGACGGGGCAGAGAATATGGAGTCAGGCACAGCTTCAGGGGCTATTGCTGCCTGGAGCTCTGTTTATATTGACCTCAACGAGGCACACCTGGGGAGGGCGGGCCGGCAGGGTAAGGCTGCCCAGGTCAGCTAATCCACAACCCTCAGGGAATCACATTGTTGAAAATGGACCCCGCTAAGGCAGAAGAGAAGCCAAGGGAAAAAAGGACACAATGCCATTTGCAGCACCGTAGATGAGTCTAGAAGTAATCACGTGACTTGTAGTAAGTCAGAAAGTGAAAGACACATATCATATCATATCACTTATAGGTGTTACCTAAAAATGGATACCAGGGCAGATATTTCCACGGAGAAGGGCAATCACAGATTCATTAAACAAACATATGGTTCACCAATGGAAAGGTGTGAGGATTGGTTTCATTACGATATCGGGGTTAACAGACATATACAAACACAGGTGACATATATAATCACCAAAGACCTACAGAGTACCAAGAGGGGACTACTCAACATTCTGTCATAACGTACATGGGAAAAGGATCCCAGGAAGAACAGTCATCTGTATATGTGTAAAAGAACCACATCTTCCACACCTACAACAAGCCAAACATTGTAATCAAACTTGCTGTAATAAAAAAATATTAAATTAAATTAAATACACGAACAAGAAGTAGTGAGACAAACGTGAGGGGCTTTCTCCTGGCACATTCCATTCTAAACTCCAATCTAGAACACCACTTCCACTGAGGCTCTCTTGCCCTAGTAACCAGATTTGGTAAGGGTGAACTGCTGCCACCTTGTGGCCGTTTCACACAACAGCAGCTTTAATCCCAACGCTAATGGTCAGTTGATATTCAAAATCATTGCAGGCCTGTAAATGACACCTGCCCTGAAAACAATTCCTGGGGTCACATATCGACCAAAAAATTCAAAGGACGTCCATATTTCAAAATGACCGTTTCAAAAGGCATATTTTACGCACATTAGTGTTCTGCTTCTTTTCCTTTCTTTCCTTTTTTGTTAAAAAACACGGGAATGGAAAAAGGCATCCCTCAGAATGGGCGAAAATCGTTGCAGACGAATCAATGGACAGAGGTTTAATCTCCAATATATATAAACAGCTCATGCAGCTTAATATTAAAAAAACAAACAACCCAATACAAAAATGGGCAGAAGATCTAAAGAGACGTTTCTTCAAAGAAGACACAGAGATGGCCAAGACGCACATGAAAAGCTGCTCAACAGCACTAATTATTAGAGAAATGCAAATCAAAACTACAATGAGGTATCACCACACACCTGTTAGAATCGGCATCATCAGAATATCTACAAACAACCAATTCTGGGGAGGGTGTGGACAAAAGGAGCCCTCTTCCACTATTGGTGGGAATGTAAATTGATACAGTCACTATGGAGAACAGTATGGAGTTTCCTTCAAAAAACTAGATATAGAATTACCATCTGATCCAGCAATCCCACTTCTGGGCATATACCCAGAGAAAACCGTAAATCAAAAAGGCACATTCACCACAATGTTCGTTGCAGCACTATTTACAATAGCCAGGTAATGGAAGCAACCTAAATGCCCACAGACAGATGAATGGATAAAGATGTGGTACATATATGAAATGGAATATTACTCGGCCATAAAAAGGAATGAAACCGGGTCATTTGTAGAGATATCGATGGATCGAGAGACTGTCATACAGAATGAAGTAAGTCAGAAAGAGGAAAACAAATATTGTATATTAATGCATATATGT
Source organism: Mesoplodon mirus (assembly GCF_964341445.2). Classification (NCBI taxonomy): domain Eukaryota; kingdom Metazoa; phylum Chordata; class Mammalia; order Artiodactyla; family Ziphiidae; genus Mesoplodon; species Mesoplodon mirus. The sequence continues at coordinate 1,133,939 of NW_028295680.1, read as the reverse complement.
GGAACCTAAAAACCTAAAAAAATGGTACAGATGAACTGGTTTGCAGGGAAGAAATAGAGACACAGAGGTAGAGAACAAACGTATGGACACCAAGTGTGGGAAGCCATCGGGTGGTGGTGGTGGGATGAGTTGGGAGATTGGGATTGAACGGTATACCTGTATATGCATAAAATACATAACTAATAATAACCTGCTGTATAAAAACATAAATAAAATTAAATTTCAAAATTTTAAAAAATAAAATTTAAAACTAAAACAGAAAAAAGTTCTTCCCGTCACACAGATGTATTTATAGGAATGAATTATTTCCATACTTATATTTATAAATACATAAAAGAGGAATAAAATCTAACTTGAACCATAAAAGAAAAAAAAATTGAACCCACGAGTTATACAGAGGAAAACCCTATCACGGCACTTGCTCCAGCGGTCAACAATTCTGAAATTGGTCAGAGGTGGGGAACCATCTCCCATACAGCCAGCAACCCACCCCCTACGCAAGGAGCGTCCTCATTGCAAAGCTGGGGGACCGTGCCGAGGCATCTGTGAGTAAACGTGAGCTGAGCCCCAGGCCAGCTGCTGCTGAACTGTTCCCACCCTTTCCAGGTAAAACACCTGAATATGTACAAGGGCTTGAAAGCCTAGAGGAAGGACCGTGGAGCCACACCAGCGACAGCACGCAGGCCAACTTGGTGCCTGTAGGCCAGCCAGGGTGGTCCTGGCCCCGGGCGCCCTTCCAGAAGCTTTCCATTGCCCTGCCTGAGATACCCCTCCTGTCCCGGCCCCCACTGCTTTTTTCCTTCCTCACCTCTGTCCGGAGAGAAATTCCAGCGGAAGGTATGGGTGACACATCCTCTTCTTTACAGGCGGCAGCCTGGCAACTCCTGCAGAAAGGCCAGCAGAACCCCACTCACACCGGGCCACCCACAAAGCTGTGGCCCCTCACTCCCTCCCACCAGCACAGCCCCGAGACTGCTGACGGGGCAGAGAATATGGAGTCAGGCACAGCTTCAGGGGCTATTGCTGCCTGGAGCTCTGTTTATATTGACCTCAACGAGGCACACCTGGGGAGGGCGGGCCGGCAGGGTAAGGCTGCCCAGGTCAGCTAATCCACAACCCTCAGGGAATCACATTGTTGAAAATGGACCCCGCTAAGGCAGAAGAGAAGCCAAGGGAAAAAAGGACACAATGCCATTTGCAGCACCGTAGATGAGTCTAGAAGTAATCACGTGACTTGTAGTAAGTCAGAAAGTGAAAGACACATATCATATCATATCACTTATAGGTGTTACCTAAAAATGGATACCAGGGCAGATATTTCCACGGAGAAGGGCAATCACAGATTCATTAAACAAACATATGGTTCACCAATGGAAAGGTGTGAGGATTGGTTTCATTACGATATCGGGGTTAACAGACATATACAAACACAGGTGACATATATAATCACCAAAGACCTACAGAGTACCAAGAGGGGACTACTCAACATTCTGTCATAACGTACATGGGAAAAGGATCCCAGGAAGAACAGTCATCTGTATATGTGTAAAAGAACCACATCTTCCACACCTACAACAAGCCAAACATTGTAATCAAACTTGCTGTAATAAAAAAATATTAAATTAAATTAAATACACGAACAAGAAGTAGTGAGACAAACGTGAGGGGCTTTCTCCTGGCACATTCCATTCTAAACTCCAATCTAGAACACCACTTCCACTGAGGCTCTCTTGCCCTAGTAACCAGATTTGGTAAGGGTGAACTGCTGCCACCTTGTGGCCGTTTCACACAACAGCAGCTTTAATCCCAACGCTAATGGTCAGTTGATATTCAAAATCATTGCAGGCCTGTAAATGACACCTGCCCTGAAAACAATTCCTGGGGTCACATATCGACCAAAAAATTCAAAGGACGTCCATATTTCAAAATGACCGTTTCAAAAGGCATATTTTACGCACATTAGTGTTCTGCTTCTTTTCCTTTCTTTCCTTTTTTGTTAAAAAACACGGGAATGGAAAAAGGCATCCCTCAGAATGGGCGAAAATCGTTGCAGACGAATCAATGGACAGAGGTTTAATCTCCAATATATATAAACAGCTCATGCAGCTTAATATTAAAAAAACAAACAACCCAATACAAAAATGGGCAGAAGATCTAAAGAGACGTTTCTTCAAAGAAGACACAGAGATGGCCAAGACGCACATGAAAAGCTGCTCAACAGCACTAATTATTAGAGAAATGCAAATCAAAACTACAATGAGGTATCACCACACACCTGTTAGAATCGGCATCATCAGAATATCTACAAACAACCAATTCTGGGGAGGGTGTGGACAAAAGGAGCCCTCTTCCACTATTGGTGGGAATGTAAATTGATACAGTCACTATGGAGAACAGTATGGAGTTTCCTTCAAAAAACTAGATATAGAATTACCATCTGATCCAGCAATCCCACTTCTGGGCATATACCCAGAGAAAACCGTAAATCAAAAAGGCACATTCACCACAATGTTCGTTGCAGCACTATTTACAATAGCCAGGTAATGGAAGCAACCTAAATGCCCACAGACAGATGAATGGATAAAGATGTGGTACATATATGAAATGGAATATTACTCGGCCATAAAAAGGAATGAAACCGGGTCATTTGTAGAGATATCGATGGATCGAGAGACTGTCATACAGAATGAAGTAAGTCAGAAAGAGGAAAACAAATATTGTATATTAATGCATATATGTGGAACCTAAAAACCTAAAAAAATGGTACAGATGAACTGGTTTGCAGGGAAGAAATAGAGACACAGAGGTAGAGAACAAACGTATGGACACCAAGTGTGGGAAGCCATCGGGTGGTGGTGGTGGGATGAGTTGGGAGATTGGGATTGAACGGTATACCTGTATATGCATAAAATACATAACTAATAATAACCTGCTGTATAAAAACATAAATAAAATTAAATTTCAAAATTTTAAAAAATAAAATTTAAAACTAAAACAGAAAAAAGTTCTTCCCGTCACACAGATGTATTTATAGGAATGAATTATTTCCATACTTATATTTATAAATACATAAAAGAGGAATAAAATCTAACTTGAACCATAAAAGAAAAAAAAATTGAACCCACGAGTTATACAGAGGAAAACCCTATCACGGCACTTGCTCCAGCGGTCAACAATTCTGAAATTGGTCAGAGGTGGGGAACCATCTCCCATACAGCCAGCAACCCACCCCCTACGCAAGGAGCGTCCTCATTGCAAAGCTGGGGGACCGTGCCGAGGCATCTGTGAGTAAACGTGAGCTGAGCCCCAGGCCAGCTGCTGCTGAACTGTTCCCACCCTTTCCAGGTAAAACACCTGAATATGTACAAGGGCTTGAAAGCCTAGAGGAAGGACCGTGGAGCCACACCAGCGACAGCACGCAGGCCAACTTGGTGCCTGTAGGCCAGCCAGGGTGGTCCTGGCCCCGGGCGCCCTTCCAGAAGCTTTCCATTGCCCTGCCTGAGATACCCCTCCTGTCCCGGCCCCCACTGCTTTTTTCCTTCCTCACCTCTGTCCGGAGAGAAATTCCAGCGGAAGGTATGGGTGACACATCCTCTTCTTTACAGGCGGCAGCCTGGCAACTCCTGCAGAAAGGCCAGCAGAACCCCACTCACACCGGGCCACCCACAAAGCTGTGGCCCCTCACTCCCTCCCACCAGCACAGCCCCGAGACTGCTGACGGGGCAGAGAATATGGAGTCAGGCACAGCTTCAGGGGCTATTGCTGCCTGGAGCTCTGTTTATATTGACCTCAACGAGGCACACCTGGGGAGGGCGGGCCGGCAGGGTAAGGCTGCCCAGGTCAGCTAATCCACAACCCTCAGGGAATCACATTGTTGAAAATGGACCCCGCTAAGGCAGAAGAGAAGCCAAGGGAAAAAAGGACACAATGCCATTTGCAGCACCGTAGATGAGTCTAGAAGTAATCACGTGACTTGTAGTAAGTCAGAAAGTGAAAGACACATATCATATCATATCACTTATAGGTGTTACCTAAAAATGGATACCAGGGCAGATATTTCCACGGAGAAGGGCAATCACAGATTCATTAAACAAACATATGGTTCACCAATGGAAAGGTGTGAGGATTGGTTTCATTACGATATCGGGGTTAACAGACATATACAAACACAGGTGACATATATAATCACCAAAGACCTACAGAGTACCAAGAGGGGACTACTCAACATTCTGTCATAACGTACATGGGAAAAGGATCCCAGGAAGAACAGTCATCTGTATATGTGTAAAAGAACCACATCTTCCACACCTACAGCAAGCCAAACATTGTAATCAAACTTGCTGTAATAAAAAATATTAAATTAAATTAAATACACGAACAAGAAGTAGTGAGACAAACGTGAGGGGCTTTCTCCTGGCACATTCCATTCTAAACTCCAATCTAGAACACCACTTCCACTGAGGCTCTCTTGCCCTAGTAACCAGATTTGGTAAGGGTGAACTGCTGCCACCTTGTGGCCGTTTCACACAACAGCAGCTTTAATCCCAACGCTAATGGTCAGTTGATATTCAAAATCATTGCAGGCCTGTAAATGACACCTGCCCTGAAAACAATTCCTGGGGTCACATATCGACCAAAAAATTCAAAGGACGTCCATATTTCAAAATGACCGTTTCAAAAGGCATATTTTACGCACATTAGTGTTCTGCTTCTTTTCCTTTCTTTCCTTTTTTGTTAAAAAACACGGGAATGGAAAAAGGCATCCCTCAGAATGGGCGAAAATCGTTGCAGACGAATCAATGGACAGAGGTTTAATCTCCAATATATATAAACAGCTCATGCAGCTTAATATTAGAAAAACAAACAACCCAATACAAAAATGGGCAGAAGATCTAAAGAGACGTTTCTTCAAAGAAGACACAGAGATGGCCAAGACGCACATGAAAAGCTGCTCAACAGCACTAATTATTAGAGAAATGCAAATCAAAACTACAATGAGGTATCACCACACACCTGTTAGAATCGGCATCATCAGAATATCTACAAACAACCAATTCTGGGGAGGGTGTGGACAAAAGGAGCCCTCTTCCACTATTGGTGGGAATGTAAATTGATACAGTCACTATGGAGAACAGTATGGAGTTTCCTTCAAAAAACTAGATATAGAATTACCATCTGATCCAGCAATCCCACTTCTGGGCATATACCCAGAGAAAACCGTAAATCAAAAAGGCACATTCACCACAATGTTCGTTGCAGCACTATTTACAATAGCCAGGTAATGGAAGCAACCTAAATGCCCACAGACAGATGAATGGATAAAGATGTGGTACATATATGAAATGGAATATTACTCGGCCATAAAAAGGAATGAAACCGGGTCATTTGTAGAGATATCGATGGATCGAGAGACTGTCATACAGAATGAAGTAAGTCAGAAAGAGGAAAACAAATATTGTATATTAATGCATATATGTGGAACCTAAAAAAATGGTACAGATGAACTGGTTTGCAGGGAAGAAATAGAGACACAGAGGTAGAGAACAAACGTATGGACACCAAGTGTGGGAAGCCATCGGGTGGTGGTGGTGGGATGAGTTGGGAGATTGGGATTGAACGGTATACCTGTATATGCATAAAATACATAACTAATAATAACCTGCTGTATAAAAACATAAATAAAATTAAATTTCAAAATTTTAAAAAATAAAATTTAAAACTAAAACAGAAAAAAGTTCTTCCCGTCACACAGATGTATTTATAGGAATGAATTATTTCCATACTTATATTTATAAATACATAAAAGAGGAATAAAATCTAACTTGAACCATAAAAGAAAAAAAAATTGAACCCACGAGTTATACAGAGGAAAACCCTATCACGGCACTTGCTCCAGCGGTAAACAATTCTGAAATTGGTCAGAGGTGGGGAACCATCTCCCATACAGCCAGCAACCCACCCCCTACGCAAGGAGCGTCCTCATTGCAAAGCTGGGGGACCGTGCCGAGGCATCTGTGAGTAAACGTGAGCTGAGCCCCAGGCCAGCTGCTGCTGAACTGTTCCCACCCTTTCCAGGTAAAACACCTGAATATGTACAAGGGCTTGAAAGCCTAGAGGAAGGACCGTGGAGCCACACCAGCGACAGCACGCAGGCCAACTTGGTGCCTGTAGGCCAGCCAGGGTGGTCCTGGCCCCGGGCGCCCTTCCAGAAGCTTTCCATTGCCCTGCCTGAGATACCCCTCCTGTCCCGGCCCCCACTGCTTTTTTCCTTCCTCACCTCTGTCCGGAGAGAAATTCCAGCGGAAGGTATGGGTGACACATCCTCTTCTTTACAGGCGGCAGCCTGGCAACTCCTGCAGAAAGGCCAGCAGAACCCCACTCACACCGGGCCACCCACAAAGCTGTGGCCCCTCACTCCCTCCCACCAGCACAGCCCCGAGACTGCTGACGGGGCAGAGAATATGGAGTCAGGCACAGCTTCAGGGGCTATTGCTGCCTGGAGCTCTGTTTATATTGACCTCAACGAGGCACACCTGGGGAGGGCGGGCCGGCAGGGTAAGGCTGCCCAGGTCAGCTAATCCACAACCCTCAGGGAATCACATTGTTGAAAATGGACCCCGCTAAGGCAGAAGAGAAGCCAAGGGAAAAAAGGACACAATGCCATTTGCAGCACCGTAGATGAGTCTAGAAGTAATCACGTGACTTGTAGTAAGTCAGAAAGTGAAAGACACATATCATATCATATCACTTATAGGTGTTACCTAAAAATGGATACCAGGGCAGATATTTCCACGGAGAAGGGCAATCACAGATTCATTAAACAAACATATGGTTCACCAATGGAAAGGTGTGAGGATTGGTTTCATTACGATATCGGGGTTAACAGACATATACAAACACAGGTGACATATATAATCACCAAAGACCTACAGAGTACCAAGAGGGGACTACTCAACATTCTGTCATAACGTACATGGGAAAAGGATCCCAGGAAGAACAGTCATCTGTATATGTGTAAAAGAACCACATCTTCCACACCTACAACAAGCCAAACATTGTAATCAAACTTGCTGTAATAAAAAAATATTAAATTAAATTAAATACACGAACAAGAAGTAGTGAGACAAACGTGAGGGGCTTTCTCCTGGCACATTCCATTCTAAACTCCAATCTAGAACACCACTTCCACTGAGGCTCTCTTGCCCTAGTAACCAGATTTGGTAAGGGTGAACTGCTGCCACCTTGTGGCCGTTTCACACAACAGCAGCTTTAATCCCAACGCTAATGGTCAGTTGATATTCAAAATCATTGCAGGCCTGTAAATGACACCTGCCCTGAAAACAATTCCTGGGGTCACATATCGACCAAAAAATTCAAAGGACGTCCATATTTCAAAATGACCGTTTCAAAAGGCATATTTTACGCACATTAGTGTTCTGCTTCTTTTCCTTTCTTTCCTTTTTTGTTAAAAAACACGGGAATGGAAAAAGGCATCCCTCAGAATGGGCGAAAATCGTTGCAGACGAATCAATGGACAGAGGTTTAATCTCCAATATATATAAACAGCTCATGCAGCTTAATATTAAAAAAAACAAACAACCCAATACAAAAATGGGCAGAAGATCTAAAGAGACGTTTCTTCAAAGAAGACACAGAGATGGCCAAGACGCACATGAAAAGCTGCTCAACAGCACTAATTATTAGAGAAATGCAAATCAAAACTACAATGAGGTATCACCACACACCTGTTAGAATCGGCATCATCAGAATATCTACAAACAACCAATTCTGGGGAGGGTGTGGACAAAAGGAGCCCTCTTCCACTATTGGTGGGAATGTAAATTGATACAGTCACTATGGAGAACAGTATGGAGTTTCCTTCAAAAAACTAGATATAGAATTACCATCTGATCCAGCAATCCCACTTCTGGGCATATACCCAGAGAAAACCGTAAATCAAAAAGGCACATTCACCACAATGTTCGTTGCAGCACTATTTACAATAGCCAGGTAATGGAAGCAACCTAAATGCCCACAGACAGATGAATGGATAAAGATGTGGTACATATATGAAATGGAATATTACTCGGCCATAAAAAGGAATGAAACCGGGTCATTTGTAGAGATATCGATGGATCGAGAGACTGTCATACAGAATGAAGTAAGTCAGAAAGAGGAAAACAAATATTGTATATTAATGCATATATGTGGAACCTAAAAAAATGGTACAGATGAACTGGTTTGCAGGGAAGAAATAGAGACACAGAGGTAGAGAACAAACGTATGGACACCAAGTGTGGGAAGCCATCGGGTGGTGGTGGTGGGATGAGTTGGGAGATTGGGATTGAACGGTATACCTGTATATGCATAAAATACATAACTAATAATAACCTGCTGTATAAAAACATAAATAAAATTAAATTTCAAAATTTTAAAAAATAAAATTTAAAACTAAAACAGAAAAAAGTTCTTCCCGTCACACAGATGTATTTATAGGAATGAATTATTTCCATACTTATATTTATAAATACATAAAAGAGGAATAAAATCTAACTTGAACCATAAAAGAAAAAAAAATTGAACCCACGAGTTATACAGAGGAAAACCCTATCACGGCACTTGCTCCAGCGGTCAACAATTCTGAAATTGGTCAGAGGTGGGGAACCATCTCCCATACAGCCAGCAACCCACCCCCTACGCAAGGAGCGTCCTCATTGCAAAGCTGGGGGACCGTGCCGAGGCATCTGTGAGTAAACGTGAGCTGAGCCCCAGGCCAGCTGCTGCTGAACTGTTCCCACCCTTTCCAGGTAAAACACCTGAATATGTACAAGGGCTTGAAAGCCTAGAGGAAGGACCGTGGAGCCACACCAGCGACAGCACGCAGGCCAACTTGGTGCCTGTAGGCCAGCCAGGGTGGTCCTGGCCCCGGGCGCCCTTCCAGAAGCTTTCCATTGCCCTGCCTGAGATACCCCTCCTGTCCCGGCCCCCACTGCTTTTTTCCTTCCTCACCTCTGTCCGGAGAGAAATTCCAGCGGAAGGTATGGGTGACACATCCTCTTCTTTACAGGCGGCAGCCTGGCAACTCCTGCAGAAAGGCCAGCAGAACCCCACTCACACCGGGCCACCCACAAAGCTGTGGCCCCTCACTCCCTCCCACCAGCACAGCCCCGAGACTGCTGACGGGGCAGAGAATATGGAGTCAGGCACAGCTTCAGGGGCTATTGCTGCCTGGAGCTCTGTTTATATTGACCTCAACGAGGCACACCTGGGGAGGGCGGGCCGGCAGGGTAAGGCTGCCCAGGTCAGCTAATCCACAACCCTCAGGGAATCACATTGTTGAAAATGGACCCCGCTAAGGCAGAAGAGAAGCCAAGGGAAAAAAGGACACAATGCCATTTGCAGCACCGTAGATGAGTCTAGAAGTAATCACGTGACTTGTAGTAAGTCAGAAAGTGAAAGACACATATCATATCATATCACTTATAGGTGTTACCTAAAAATGGATACCAGGGCAGATATTTCCACGGAGAAGGGCAATCACAGATTCATTAAACAAACATATGGTTCACCAATGGAAAGGTGTGAGGATTGGTTTCATTACGATATCGGGGTTAACAGACATATACAAACACAGGTGACATATATAATCACCAAAGACCTACAGAGTACCAAGAGGGGACTACTCAACATTCTGTCATAACGTACATGGGAAAAGGATCCCAGGAAGAACAGTCATCTGTATATGTGTAAAAGAACCACATCTTCCACACCTACAACAAGCCAAACATTGTAATCAAACTTGCTGTAATAAAAAAATATTAAATTAAATTAAATACACGAACAAGAAGTAGTGAGACAAACGTGAGGGGCTTTCTCCTGGCACATTCCATTCTAAACTCCAATCTAGAACACCACTTCCACTGAGGCTCTCTTGCCCTAGTAACCAGATTTGGTAAGGGTGAACTGCTGCCACCTTGTGGCCGTTTCACACAACAGCAGCTTTAATCCCAACGCTAATGGTCAGTTGATATTCAAAATCATTGCAGGCCTGTAAATGACACCTGCCCTGAAAACAATTCCTGGGGTCACATATCGACCAAAAAATTCAAAGGACGTCCATATTTCAAAATGACCGTTTCAAAAGGCATATTTTACGCACATTAGTGTTCTGCTTCTTTTCCTTTCTTTCCTTTTTTGTTAAAAAACACGGGAATGGAAAAAGGCATCCCTCAGAATGGGCGAAAATCGTTGCAGACGAATCAATGGACAGAGGTTTAATCTCCAATATATATAAACAGCTCATGCAGCTTAATATTAAAAAAACAAACAACCCAATACAAAAATGGGCAGAAGATCTAAAGAGACGTTTCTTCAAAGAAGACACAGAGATGGCCAAGACGCACATGAAAAGCTGCTCAACAGCACTAATTATTAGAGAAATGCAAATCAAAACTACAATGAGGTATCACCACACACCTGTTAGAATCGGCATCATCAGAATATCTACAAACAACCAATTCTGGGGAGGGTGTGGACAAAAGGAGCCCTCTTCCACTATTGGTGGGAATGTAAATTGATACAGTCACTATGGAGAACAGTATGGAGTTTCCTTCAAAAAACTAGATATAGAATTACCATCTGATCCAGCAATCCCACTTCTGGGCATATACCCAGAGAAAACCGTAAATCAAAAAGGCACATTCACCACAATGTTCGTTGCAGCACTATTTACAATAGCCAGGTAATGGAAGCAACCTAAATGCCCACAGACAGATGAATGGATAAAGATGTGGTACATATATGAAATGGAATATTACTCGGCCATAAAAAGGAATGAAACCGGGTCATTTGTAGAGATATCGATGGATCGAGAGACTGTCATACAGAATGAAGTAAGTCAGAAAGAGGAAAACAAATATTGTATATTAATGCATATATGTGGAACCTAAAAACCTAAAAAAATGGTACAGATGAACTGGTTTGCAGGGAAGAAATAGAGACACAGAGGTAGAGAACAAACGTATGGACACCAAGTGTGGGAAGCCATCGGGTGGTGGTGGTGGGATGAGTTGGGAGATTGGGATTGAACGGTATACCTGTATATGCATAAAATACATAACTAATAATAACCTGCTGTATAAAAACATAAATAAAATTAAATTTCAAAATTTTAAAAAATAAAATTTAAAACTAAAACAGAAAAAAGTTCTTCCCGTCACACAGATGTATTTATAGGAATGAATTATTTCCATACTTATATTTATAAATACATAAAAGAGGAATAAAATCTAACTTGAACCATAAAAGAAAAAAAAATTGAACCCACGAGTTATACAGAGGAAAACCCTATCACGGCACTTGCTCCAGCGGTAAACAATTCTGAAATTGGTCAGAGGTGGGGAACCATCTCCCATACAGCCAGCAACCCACCCCCTACGCAAGGAGCGTCCTCATTGCAAAGCTGGGGGACCGTGCCGAGGCATCTGTGAGTAAACGTGAGCTGAGCCCCAGGCCAGCTGCTGCTGAACTGTTCCCACCCTTTCCAGGTAAAACACCTGAATATGTACAAGGGCTTGAAAGCCTAGAGGAAGGACCGTGGAGCCACACCAGCGACAGCACGCAGGCCAACTTGGTGCCTGTAGGCCAGCCAGGGTGGTCCTGGCCCCGGGCGCCCTTCCAGAAGCTTTCCATTGCCCTGCCTGAGATACCCCTCCTGTCCCGGCCCCCACTGCTTCTTTCCTTCCTCACCTCTGTCCGGAGAGAAATTCCAGCGGAAGGTATGGGTGACACATCCTCTTCTTTACAGGCGGCAGCCTGGCAACTCCTGCAGAAAGGCCAGCAGAACCCCACTCACACCGGGCCACCCACAAAGCTGTGGCCCCTCACTCCCTCCCACCAGCACAGCCCCGAGACTGCTGACGGGGCAGAGAATATGGAGTCAGGCACAGCTTCAGGGGCTATTGCTGCCTGGAGCTCTGTTTATATTGACCTCAACGAGGCACACCTGGGGAGGGCGGGCCGGCAGGGTAAGGCTGCCCAGGTCAGCTAATCCACAACCCTCAGGGAATCACATTGTTGAAAATGGACCCCGCTAAGGCAGAAGAGAAGCCAAGGGAAAAAAGGACACAATGCCATTTGCAGCACCGTAGATGAGTCTAGAAGTAATCACGTGACTTGTAGTAAGTCAGAAAGTGAAAGACACATATCATATCATATCACTTATAGGTGTTACCTAAAAATGGATACCAGGGCAGATATTTCCACGGAGAAGGGCAATCACAGATTCATTAAACAAACATATGGTTCACCAATGGAAAGGTGTGAGGATTGGTTTCATTACGATATCGGGGTTAACAGACATATACAAACACAGGTGACATATATAATCACCAAAGACCTACAGAGTACCAAGAGGGGACTACTCAACATTCTGTCATAACGTACATGGGAAAAGGATCCCAGGAAGAACAGTCATCTGTATATGTGTAAAAGAACCACATCTTCCACACCTACAACAAGCCAAACATTGTAATCAAACTTGCTGTAATAAAAAATATTAAATTAAATTAAATACACGAACAAGAAGTAGTGAGACAAACGTGAGGGGCTTTCTCCTGGCACATTCCATTCTAAACTCCAATCTAGAACACCACTTCCACTGAGGCTCTCTTGCCCTAGTAACCAGATTTGGTAAGGGTGAACTGCTGCCACCTTGTGGCCGTTTCACACAACAGCAGCTTTAATCCCAACGCTAATGGTCAGTTGATATTCAAAATCATTGCAGGCCTGTAAATGACACCTGCCCTGAAAACAATTCCTGGGGTCACATATCGACCAAAAAATTCAAAGGACGTCCATATTTCAAAATGACCGTTTCAAAAGGCATATTTTACGCACATTAGTGTTCTGCTTCTTTTCCTTTCTTTCCTTTTTTGTTAAAAAACACGGGAATGGAAAAAGGCATCCCTCAGAATGGGCGAAAATCGTTGCAGACGAATCAATGGACAGAGGTTTAATCTCCAATATATATAAACAGCTCATGCAGCTTAATATTAAAAAAACAAACAACCCAATACAAAAATGGGCAGAAGATCTAAAGAGACGTTTCTTCAAAGAAGACACAGAGATGGCCAAGACGCACATGAAAAGCTGCTCAACAGCACTAATTATTAGAGAAATGCAAATCAAAACTACAATGAGGTATCACCACACACCTGTTAGAATCGGCATCATCAGAATATCTACAAACAACCAATTCTGGGGAGGGTGTGGACAAAAGGAGCCCTCTTGCACTATTGGTGGGAATGTAAATTGATACAGTCACTATGGAGAACAGTATGGAGTTTCCTTCAAAAAACTAGATATAGAATTACCATCTGATCCAGCAATCCCACTTCTGGGCATATACCCAGAGAAAACCGTAAATCAAAAAGGCACATTCACCACAATGTTCGTTGCAGCACTATTTACAATAGCCAGGTAATGGAAGCAACCTAAATGCCCACAGACAGATGAATGGATAAAGATGTGGTACATATATGAAATGGAATATTACTCGGCCATAAAAAGGAATGAAACCGGGTCATTTGTAGAGATATCGATGGATCGAGAGACTGTCATACAGAATGAAGTAAGTCAGAAAGAGGAAAACAAATATTGTATATTAATGCATATATGTGGAACCTAAAAAAATGGTACAGATGAACTGGTTTGCAGGGAAGAAATAGAGACACAGAGGTAGAGAACAAACGTATGGACACCAAGTGTGGGAAGCCATCGGGTGGTGGTGGTGGGATGAGTTGGGAGATTGGGATTGAACGGTATACCTGTATATGCATAAAATACATAACTAATAATAACCTGCTGTATAAAAACATAAATAAAATTAAATTTCAAAATTTTAAAAAATAAAATTTAAAACTAAAACAGAAAAAAGTTCTTCCCGTCACACAGATGTATTTATAGGAATGAATTATTTCCATACTTATATTTATAAATACATAAAATCTAACTTGAACCATAAAAGAAAAAAAAATTGAACCCACGAGTTATACAGAGGAAAACCCTATCACGGCACTTGCTCCAGCGGTAAACAATTCTGAAATTGGTCAGAGGTGGGGAACCATCTCCCATACAGCCAGCAACCCACCCCCTACGCAAGGAGCGTCCTCATTGCAAAGCTGGGGGACCGTGGCGAGGCATCTGTGAGTAAACGTGAGCTGAGCCCCAGGCCAGCTGCTGCTGAACTGTTCCCACCCTTTCCAGGTAAAACACCTGAATATGTACAAGGGCTTGAAAGCCTAGAGGAAGGACCGTGGAGCCACACCAGCGACAGCACGCAGGCCAACTTGGTGCCTGTAGGCCAGCCAGGGTGGTCCTGGCCCCGGGCGCCCTTCCAGAAGCTTTCCATTGCCCTGCCTGAGATACCCCTCCTGTCCCGGCCCCCACTGCTTTTTTCCTTCCTCACCTCTGTCCGGAGAGAAATTCCAGCGGAAGGTATGGGTGACACATCCTCTTCTTTACAGGCGGCAGCCTGGCAACTCCTGCAGAAAGGCCAGCAGAACCCCACTCACACCGGGCCACCCACAAAGCTGTGGCCCCTCACTCCCTCCCACCAGCACAGCCCCGAGACTGCTGACGGGGCAGAGAATATGGAGTCAGGCACAGCTTCAGGGGCTATTGCTGCCTGGAGCTCTGTTTATATTGACCTCAACGAGGCACACCTGGGGAGGGCGGGCCGGCAGGGTAAGGCTGCCCAGGTCAGCTAATCCACAACCCTCAGGGAATCACATTGTTGAAAATGGACCCCGCTAAGGCAGAAGAGAAGCCAAGGGAAAAAAGGACACAATGCCATTTGCAGCACCGTAGATGAGTCTAGAAGTAATCACGTGACTTGTAGTAAGTCAGAAAGTGAAAGACACATATCATATCATATCACTTATAGGTGTTACCTAAAAATGGATACCAGGGCAGATATTTCCACGGAGAAGGGCAATCACAGATTCATTAAACAAACATATGGTTCACCAATGGAAAGGTGTGAGGATTGGTTTCATTACGATATCGGGGTTAACAGACATATACAAACACAGGTGACATATATAATCACCAAAGACCTACAGAGTACCAAGAGGGGACTACTCAACATTCTGTCATAACGTACATGGGAAAAGGATCCCAGGAAGAACAGTCATCTGTATATGTGTAAAAGAACCACATCTTCCACACCTACAACAAGCCAAACATTGTAATCAAACTTGCTGTAATAAAAAATATTAAATTAAATTAAATACACGAACAAGAAGTAGTGAGACAAACGTGAGGGGCTTTCTCCTGGCACATTCCATTCTAAACTCCAATCTAGAACACCACTTCCACTGAGGCTCTCTTGCCCTAGTAACCAGATTTGGTAAGGGTGAACTGCTGCCACCTTGTGGCCGTTTCACACAACAGCAGCTTTAATCCCAACGCTAATGGTCAGTTGATATTCAAAATCATTGCAGGCCTGTAAATGACACCTGCCCTGAAAACAATTCCTGGGGTCACATATCGACCAAAAAATTCAAAGGACGTCCATATTTCAAAATGACCGTTTCAAAAGGCATATTTTACGCACATTAGTGTTCTGCTTCTTTTCCTTTCTTTCCTTTTTTGTTAAAAAACACGGGAATGGAAAAAGGCATCCCTCAGAATGGGCGAAAATCGTTGCAGACGAATCAATGGACAGAGGTTTAATCTCCAATATATATAAACAGCTCATGCAGCTTAATATTAGAAAAACAAACAACCCAATACAAAAATGGGCAGAAGATCTAAAGAGACGTTTCTTCAAAGAAGACACAGAGATGGCCAAGACGCACATGAAAAGCTGCTCAACAGCACTAATTATTAGAGAAATGCAAATCAAAACTACAATGAGGTATCACCACACACCTGTTAGAATCGGCATCATCAGAATATCTACAAACAACCAATTCTGGGGAGGGTGTGGACAAAAGGAGCCCTCTTGCACTATTGGTGGGAATGTAAATTGATACAGTCACTATGGAGAACAGTATGGAGTTTCCTTCAAAAAACTAGATATAGAATTACCATCTGATCCAGCAATCCCACTTCTGGGCATATACCCAGAGAAAACCGTAAATCAAAAAGGCACATTCACCACAATGTTCGTTGCAGCACTATTTACAATAGCCAGGTAATGGAAGCAACCTAAATGCCCACAGACAGATGAATGGATAAAGATGTGGTACATATATGAAATGGAATATTACTCGGCCATAAAAAGGAATGAAACCGGGTCATTTGTAGAGATCTCGATGGATCGAGAGACTGTCATACAGAATGAAGTAAGTCAGAAAGAGGAAAACAAATATTGTATATTAATGCATATATGTGGAACCTAAAAAAATGGTACAGATGAACTGGTTTGCAGGGAAGAAATAGAGACACAGAGGTAGAGAACAAACGTATGGACACCAAGTGTGGGAAGCCATCGGGTGGTGGTGGTGGGATGAGTTGGGAGATTGGGATTGAACGGTATACCTGTATATGCATAAAATACATAACTAATAATAACCTGCTGTATAAAAACATAAATAAAATTAAATTTCAAAATTTTAAAAAATAAAATTTAAAACTAAAACAGAAAAAAGTTCTTCCCGTCACACAGATGTATTTATAGGAATGAATTATTTCCATACTTATATTTATAAATACATAAAAGAGGAATAAAATCTAACTTGAACCATAAAAGAAAAAAAAAATTGAACCCACGAGTTATACAGAGGAAAACCCTATCACGGCACTTGCTCCAGCGGTAAACAATTCTGAAATTGGTCAGAGGTGGGGAACCATCTCCCATACAGCCAGCAACCCACCCCCTACGCAAGGAGCGTCCTCATTGCAAAGCTGGGGGACCGTGCCGAGGCATCTGTGAGTAAACGTGAGCTGAGCCCCAGGCCAGCTGCTGCTGAACTGTTCCCACCCTTTCCAGGTAAAACACCTGAATATGTACAAGGGCTTGAAAGCCTAGAGGAAGGACCGTGGAGCCACACCAGCGACAGCACGCAGGCCAACTTGGTGCCTGTAGGCCAGCCAGGGTGGTCCTGGCCCCGGGCGCCCTTCCAGAAGCTTTCCATTGCCCTGCCTGAGATACCCCTCCTGTCCCGGCCCCCACTGCTTTTTTCCTTCCTCACCTCTGTCCGGAGAGAAATTCCAGCGGAAGGTATGGGTGACACATCCTCTTCTTTACAGGTGGCAGCCTGGCAACTCCTGCAGAAAGGCCAGCAGAACCCCACTCACACCGGGCCACCCACAAAGCTGTGGCCCCTCACTCCCTCCCACCAGCACAGCCCCGAGACTGCTGACGGGGCAGAGAATATGGAGTCAGGCACAGCTTCAGGGGCTATTGCTGCCTGGAGCTCTGTTTATATTGACCTCAACGAGGCACACCTGGGGAGGGCGGGCCGGCAGGGTAAGGCTGCCCAGGTCAGCTAATCCACAACCCTCAGGGAATCACATTGTTGAAAATGGACCCCGCTAAGGCAGAAGAGAAGCCAAGGGAAAAAAGGACACAATGCCATTTGCAGCACCGTAGATGAGTCTAGAAGTAATCACGTGACTTGTAGTAAGTCAGAAAGTGAAAGACACATATCATATCATATCACTTATAGGTGTTACCTAAAAATGGATACCAGGGCAGATATTTCCACGGAGAAGGGCAATCACAGATTCATTAAACAAACATATGGTTCACCAATGGAAAGGTGTGAGGATTGGTTTCATTACGATATCGGGGTTAACAGACATATACAAACACAGGTGACATATATAATCACCAAAGACCTACAGAGTACCAAGAGGGGACTACTCAACATTCTGTCATAACGTACATGGGAAAAGGATCCCAGGAAGAACAGTCATCTGTATATGTGTAAAAGAACCACATCTTCCACACCTACAACAAGCCAAACATTGTAATCAAACTTGCTGTAATAAAAAATATTAAATGAAATTAAATACACGAACAAGAAGTAGTGAGACAAACGTGAGGGGCTTTCTCCTGGCACATTCCATTCTAAACTCCAATCTAGAACACCACTTCCACTGAGGCTCTCTTGCCCTAGTAACCAGATTTGGTAAGGGTGAACTGCTGCCACCTTGTGGCCGTTTCACACAACAGCAGCTTTAATCCCAACGCTAATGGTCAGTTGATATTCAAAATCATTGCAGGCCTGTAAATGACACCTGCCCTGAAAACAATTCCTGGGGTCACATATCGACCAAAAAATTCAAAGGACGTCCATATTTCAAAATGACCGTTTCAAAAGGCATATTTTACGCACATTAGTGTTCTGCTTCTTTTCCTTTCTTTCCTTTTTTGTTAAAAAACACGGGAATGGAAAAAGGCATCCCTCAGAATGGGCGAAAATCGTTGCAGACGAATCAATGGACAGAGGTTTAATCTCCAATATATATAAACAGCTCATGCAGCTTAATATTAGAAAAACAAACAACCCAATACAAAAATGGGCAGAAGATCTAAAGAGACGTTTCTTCAAAGAAGACACAGAGATGGCCAAGACGCACATGAAAAGCTGCTCAACAGCACTAATTATTAGAGAAATGCAAATCAAAACTACAATGAGGTATCACCACACACCTGTTAGAATCGGCATCATCAGAATATCTACAAACAACCAATTCTGGGGAGGGTGTGGACAAAAGGAGCCCTCTTGCACTATTGGTGGGAATGTAAATTGATACAGTCACTATGGAGAACAGTATGGAGTTTCCTTCAAAAAACTAGATATAGAATTACCATCTGATCCAGCAATCCCACTTCTGGGCATATACCCAGAGAAAACCGTAAATCAAAAAGGCACATTCACCACAATGTTCGTTGCAGCACTATTTACAATAGCCAGGTAATGGAAGCAACCTAAATGCCCACAGACAGATGAATGGATAAAGATGTGGTACATATATGAAATGGAATATTACTCGGCCATAAAAAGGAATGAAACCGGGTCATTTGTAGAGATCTCGATGGATCGAGAGACTGTCATACAGAATGAAGTAAGTCAGAAAGAGGAAAACAAATATTGTATATTAATGCATATATGTGGAACCTAAAAAAATGGTACAGATGAACTGGTTTGCAGGGAAGAAATAGAGACACAGAGGTAGAGAACAAACGTATGGACACCAAGTGTGGGAAGCCATCGGGTGGTGGTGGTGGGATGAGTTGGGAGATTGGGATTGAACGGTATACCTGTATATGCATAAAATACATAACTAATAATAACCTGCTGTATAAAAACATAAATAAAATTAAATTTCAAAATTTTAAAAAATAAAATTTAAAACTAAAACAGAAAAAAGTTCTTCCCGTCACACAGATGTATATATAGGAATGAATTATTTCCATACTTCTATTTATAAATACATAAAAGAGGAATAAAATCTAACTTGAACCATAAAAGAAAAAAAAATTGAACCCACGAGTTATACAGAGGAAAACCCTATCACGGCACTTGCTCCAGCGGTCAACAATTCTGAAATTGGTCAGAGGTGGGGAACCATCTCCCATACAGCCAGCAACCCACCCCCTACGCAAGGAGCGTCCTCATTGCAAAGCTGGGGGACCGTGCCGAGGCATCTGTGAGTAAACGTGAGCTGAGCCCCAGGCCAGCTGCTGCTGAACTGTTCCCACCCTTTCCAGGTAAAACACCTGAATATGTACAAGGGCTTGAAAGCCTAGAGGAAGGACCGTGGAGCCACACCAGCGACAGCACGCAGGCCAACTTGGTGCCTGTAGGCCAGCCAGGGTGGTCCTGGCCCCGGGCGCCCTTCCAGAAGCTTTCCATTGCCCTGCCTGAGATACCCCTCCTGTCCCGGCCCCCACTGCTTTTTTCCTTCTTCACCTCTGTCCGGAGAGAAATTCCAGCGGAAGGTATGGGTGACACATCCTCTTCTTTACAGGCGGCAGCCTGGCAACTCCTGCAGAAAGGCCAGCAGAACCCCACTCACACCGGGCCACCCACAAAGCTGTGGCCCCTCACTCCCTCCCACCAGCACAGCCCCGAGACTGCTGACGGGGCAGAGAATATGGAGTCAGGCACAGCTTCAGGGGCTATTGCTGCCTGGAGCTCTGTTTATATTGACCTCAACGAGGCACACCTGGGGAGGGCGGGCCGGCAGGGTAAGGCTGCCCAGGTCAGCTAATCCACAACCCTCAGGGAATCACATTGTTGAAAATGGACCCCGCTAAGGCAGAAGAGAAGCCAAGGGAAAAAAGGACACAATGCCATTTGCAGCACCGTAGATGAGTCTAGAAGTAATCACGTGACTTGTAGTAAGTCAGAAAGTGAAAGACACATATCATATCATATCACTTATAGGTGTTACCTAAAAATGGATACCAGGGCAGATATTTCCACGGAGAAGGGCAATCACAGATTCATTAAACAAACATATGGTTCACCAATGGAAAGGTGTGAGGATTGGTTTCATTACGATATCGGGGTTAACAGACATATACAAACACAGGTGACATATATAATCACCAAAGACCTACAGAGTACCAAGAGGGGACTACTCAACATTCTGTCATAACGTACATGGGAAAAGGATCCCAGGAAGAACAGTCATCTGTATATGTGTAAAAGAACCACATCTTCCACACCTACAACAAGCCAAACATTGTAATCAAACTTGCTGTAATAAAAAATATTAAATTAAATTAAATACACGAACAAGAAGTAGTGAGACAAACGTGAGGGGCTTTCTCCTGGCACATTCCATTCTAAACTCCAATCTAGAACACCACTTCCACTGAGGCTCTCTTGCCCTAGTAACCAGATTTGGTAAGGGTGAACTGCTGCCACCTTGTGGCCGTTTCACACAACAGCAGCTTTAATCCCAACGCTAATGGTCAGTTGATATTCAAAATCATTGCAGGCCTGTAAATGACACCTGCCCTGAAAACAATTCCTGGGGTCACATATCGACCAAAAAATTCAAAGGACGTCCATATTTCAAAATGACCGTTTCAAAAGGCATATTTTACGCACATTAGTGTTCTGCTTCTTTTCCTTTCTTTCCTTTTTTGTTAAAAAACACGGGAATGGAAAAAGGCATCCCTCAGAATGGGCGAAAATCGTTGCAGACGAATCAATGGACAGAGGTTTAATCTCCAATATATATAAACAGCTCATGCAGCTTAATATTAGAAAAACAAACAACCCAATACAAAAATGGGCAGAAGATCTAAAGAGACGTTTCTTCAAAGAAGACACAGAGATGGCCAAGACGCACATGAAAAGCTGCTCAACAGCACTAATTATTAGAGAAATGCAAATCAAAACTACAATGAGGTATCACCACACACCTGTTAGAATCGGCATCATCAGAATATCTACAAACAACCAATTCTGGGGAGGGTGTGGACAAAAGGAGCCCTCTTGCACTATTGGTGGGAATGTAAATTGATACAGTCACTATGGAGAACAGTATGGAGTTTCCTTCAAAAAACTAGATATAGAATTACCATCTGATCCAGCAATCCCACTTCTGGGCATATACCCAGAGAAAACCGTAAATCAAAAAGGCACATTCACCACAATGTTCGTTGCAGCACTATTTACAATAGCCAGGTAATGGAAGCAACCTAAATGCCCACAGACAGATGAATGGATAAAGATGTGGTACATATATGAAATGGAATATTACTCGGCCATAAAAAGGAATGAAACCGGGTCATTTGTAGAGATCTCGATGGATCGAGAGACTGTCATACAGAATGAAGTAAGTCAGAAAGAGGAAAACAAATATTGTATATTAATGCATATATGTGGAACCTAAAAAAATGGTACAGATGAACTGGTTTGCAGGGAAGAAATAGAGACACAGAGGTAGAGAACAAACGTATGGACACCAAGTGTGGGAAGCCATCGGGTGGTGGTGGTGGGATGAGTTGGGAGATTGGGATTGAACGGTATACCTGTATATGCATAAAATACATAACTAATAATAACCTGCTGTATAAAAACATAAATAAAATTAAATTTCAAAATTTTAAAAAATAAAATTTAAAACTAAAACAGAAAAAAGTTCTTCCCGTCACACAGATGTATTTATAGGAATGAATTATTTCCATACTTATATTTATAAATACATAAAAGAGGAATAAAATCTAACTTGAACCATAAAAGAAAAAAAAAATTGAACCCACGAGTTATACAGAGGAAAACCCTATCACGGCACTTGCTCCAGCGGTAAACAATTCTGAAATTGGTCAGAGGTGGGGAACCATCTCCCATACAGCCAGCAACCCACCCCCTACGCAAGGAGCGTCCTCATTGCAAAGCTGGGGGACCGTGCCGAGGCATCTGTGAGTAAACGTGAGCTGAGCCCCAGGCCAGCTGCTGCTGAACTGTTCCCACCCTTTCCAGGTAAAACACCTGAATATGTACAAGGGCTTGAAAGCCTAGAGGAAGGACCGTGGAGCCACACCAGCGACAGCACGCAGGCCAACTTGGTGCCTGTAGGCCAGCCAGGGTGGTCCTGGCCCCGGGCGCCCTTCCAGAAGCTTTCCATTGCCCTGCCTGAGATACCCCTCCTGTCCCGGCCCCCACTGCTTTTTTCCTTCCTCACCTCTGTCCGGAGAGAAATTCCAGCGGAAGGTATGGGTGACACATCCTCTTCTTTACAGGTGGCAGCCTGGCAACTCCTGCAGAAAGGCCAGCAGAACCCCACTCACACCGGGCCACCCACAAAGCTGTGGCCCCTCACTCCCTCCCACCAGCACAGCCCCGAGACTGCTGACGGGGCAGAGAATATGGAGTCAGGCACAGCTTCAGGGGCTATTGCTGCCTGGAGCTCTGTTTATATTGACCTCAACGAGGCACACCTGGGGAGGGCGGGCCGGCAGGGTAAGGCTGCCCAGGTCAGCTAATCCACAACCCTCAGGGAATCACATTGTTGAAAATGGACCCCGCTAAGGCAGAAGAGAAGCCAAGGGAAAAAAGGACACAATGCCATTTGCAGCACCGTAGATGAGTCTAGAAGTAATCACGTGACTTGTAGTAAGTCAGAAAGTGAAAGACACATATCATATCATATCACTTATAGGTGTTACCTAAAAATGGATACCAGGGCAGATATTTCCACGGAGAAGGGCAATCACAGATTCATTAAACAAACATATGGTTCACCAATGGAAAGGTGTGAGGATTGGTTTCATTACGATATCGGGGTTAACAGACATATACAAACACAGGTGACATATATAATCACCAAAGACCTACAGAGTACCAAGAGGGGACTACTCAACATTCTGTCATAACGTACATGGGAAAAGGATCCCAGGAAGAACAGTCATCTGTATATGTGTAAAAGAACCACATCTTCCACACCTACAACAAGCCAAACATTGTAATCAAACTTGCTGTAATAAAAAATATTAAATGAAATTAAATACACGAACAAGAAGTAGTGAGACAAACGTGAGGGGCTTTCTCCTGGCACATTCCATTCTAAACTCCAATCTAGAACACCACTTCCACTGAGGCTCTCTTGCCCTAGTAACCAGATTTGGTAAGGGTGAACTGCTGCCACCTTGTGGCCGTTTCACACAACAGCAGCTTTAATCCCAACGCTAATGGTCAGTTGATATTCAAAATCATTGCAGGCCTGTAAATGACACCTGCCCTGAAAACAATTCCTGGGGTCACATATCGACCAAAAAATTCAAAGGACGTCCATATTTCAAAATGACCGTTTCAAAAGGCATATTTTACGCACATTAGTGTTCTGCTTCTTTTCCTTTCTTTCCTTTTTTGTTAAAAAACACGGGAATGGAAAAAGGCATCCCTCAGAATGGGCGAAAATCGTTGCAGACGAATCAATGGACAGAGGTTTAATCTCCAATATATATAAACAGCTCATGCAGCTTAATATTAGAAAAACAAACAACCCAATACAAAAATGGGCAGAAGATCTAAAGAGACGTTTCTTCAAAGAAGACACAGAGATGGCCAAGACGCACATGAAAAGCTGCTCAACAGCACTAATTATTAGAGAAATGCAAATCAAAACTACAATGAGGTATCACCACACACCTGTTAGAATCGGCATCATCAGAATATCTACAAACAACCAATTCTGGGGAGGGTGTGGACAAAAGGAGCCCTCTTGCACTATTGGTGGGAATGTAAATTGATACAGTCACTATGGAGAACAGTATGGAGTTTCCTTCAAAAAACTAGATATAGAATTACCATCTGATCCAGCAATCCCACTTCTGGGCATATACCCAGAGAAAACCGTAAATCAAAAAGGCACATTCACCACAATGTTCGTTGCAGCACTATTTACAATAGCCAGGTAATGGAAGCAACCTAAATGCCCACAGACAGATGAATGGATAAAGATGTGGTACATATATGAAATGGAATATTACTCGGCCATAAAAAGGAATGAAACCGGGTCATTTGTAGAGATCTCGATGGATCGAGAGACTGTCATACAGAATGAAGTAAGTCAGAAAGAGGAAAACAAATATTGTATATTAATGCATATATGTGGAACCTAAAAAAATGGTACAGATGAACTGGTTTGCAGGGAAGAAATAGAGACACAGAGGTAGAGAACAAACGTATGGACACCAAGTGTGGGAAGCCATCGGGTGGTGGTGGTGGGATGAGTTGGGAGATTGGGATTGAACGGTATACCTGTATATGCATAAAATACATAACTAATAATAACCTGCTGTATAAAAACATAAATAAAATTAAATTTCAAAATTTTAAAAAATAAAATTTAAAACTAAAACAGAAAAAAGTTCTTCCCGTCACACAGATGTATATATAGGAATGAATTATTTCCATACTTCTATTTATAAATACATAAAAGAGGAATAAAATCTAACTTGAACCATAAAAGAAAAAAAAATTGAACCCACGAGTTATACAGAGGAAAACCCTATCACGGCACTTGCTCCAGCGGTCAACAATTCTGAAATTGGTCAGAGGTGGGGAACCATCTCCCATACAGCCAGCAACCCACCCCCTACGCAAGGAGCGTCCTCATTGCAAAGCTGGGGGACCGTGCCGAGGCATCTGTGAGTAAACGTGAGCTGAGCCCCAGGCCAGCTGCTGCTGAACTGTTCCCACCCTTTCCAGGTAAAACACCTGAATATGTACAAGGGCTTGAAAGCCTAGAGGAAGGACCGTGGAGCCACACCAGCGACAGCACGCAGGCCAACTTGGTGCCTGTAGGCCAGCCAGGGTGGTCCTGGCCCCGGGCGCCCTTCCAGAAGCTTTCCATTGCCCTGCCTGAGATACCCCTCCTGTCCCGGCCCCCACTGCTTTTTTCCTTCTTCACCTCTGTCCGGAGAGAAATTCCAGCGGAAGGTATGGGTGACACATCCTCTTCTTTACAGGCGGCAGCCTGGCAACTCCTGCAGAAAGGCCAGCAGAACCCCACTCACACCGGGCCACCCACAAAGCTGTGGCCCCTCACTCCCTCCCACCAGCACAGCCCCGAGACTGCTGACGGGGCAGAGAATATGGAGTCAGGCACAGCTTCAGGGGCTATTGCTGCCTGGAGCTCTGTTTATATTGACCTCAACGAGGCACACCTGGGGAGGGCGGGCCGGCAGGGTAAGGCTGCCCAGGTCAGCTAATCCACAACCCTCAGGGAATCACATTGTTGAAAATGGACCCCGCTAAGGCAGAAGAGAAGCCAAGGGAAAAAAGGACACAATGCCATTTGCAGCACCGTAGATGAGTCTAGAAGTAATCACGTGACTTGTAGTAAGTCAGAAAGTGAAAGACACATATCATATCATATCACTTATAGGTGTTACCTAAAAATGGATACCAGGGCAGATATTTCCACGGAGAAGGGCAATCACAGATTCATTAAACAAACATATGGTTCACCAATGGAAAGGTGTGAGGATTGGTTTCATTACGATATCGGGGTTAACAGACATATACAAACACAGGTGACATATATAATCACCAAAGACCTACAGAGTACCAAGAGGGGACTACTCAACATTCTGTCATAACGTACATGGGAAAAGGATCCCAGGAAGAACAGTCATCTGTATATGTGTAAAAGAACCACATCTTCCACACCTACAACAAGCCAAACATTGTAATCAAACTTGCTGTAATAAAAAATATTAAATTAAATTAAATACACGAACAAGAAGTAGTGAGACAAACGTGAGGGGCTTTCTCCTGGCACATTCCATTCTAAACTCCAATCTAGAACACCACTTCCACTGAGGCTCTCTTGCCCTAGTAACCAGATTTGGTAAGGGTGAACTGCTGCCACCTTGTGGCCGTTTCACACAACAGCAGCTTTAATCCCAACGCTAATGGTCAGTTGATATTCAAAATCATTGCAGGCCTGTAAATGACACCTGCCCTGAAAACAATTCCTGGGGTCACATATCGACCAAAAAATTCAAAGGACGTCCATATTTCAAAATGACCGTTTCAAAAGGCATATTTTACGCACATTAGTGTTCTGCTTCTTTTCCTTTCTTTCCTTTTTTGTTAAAAAACACGGGAATGGAAAAAGGCATCCCTCAGAATGGGCGAAAATCGTTGCAGACGAATCAATGGACAGAGGTTTAATCTCCAATATATATAAACAGCTCATGCAGCTTAATATTAGAAAAACAAACAACCCAATACAAAAATGGGCAGAAGATCTAAAGAGACGTTTCTTCAAAGAAGACACAGAGATGGCCAAGACGCACATGAAAAGCTGCTCAACAGCACTAATTATTAGAGAAATGCAAATCAAAACTACAATGAGGTATCACCACACACCTGTTAGAATCGGCATCATCAGAATATCTACAAACAACCAATTCTGGGGAGGGTGTGGACAAAAGGAGCCCTCTTGCACTATTGGTGGGAATGTAAATTGATACAGTCACTATGGAGAACAGTATGGAGTTTCCTTCAAAAAACTAGATATAGAATTACCATCTGATCCAGCAATCCCACTTCTGGGCATATACCCAGAGAAAACCGTAAATCAAAAAGGCACATTCACCACAATGTTCGTTGCAGCACTATTTACAATAGCCAGGTAATGGAAGCAACCTAAATGCCCACAGACAGATGAATGGATAAAGATGTGGTACATATATGAAATGGAATATTACTCGGCCATAAAAAGGAATGAAACCGGGTCATTTGTAGAGATCTCGATGGATCGAGAGACTGTCATACAGAATGAAGTAAGTCAGAAAGAGGAAAACAAATATTGTATATTAATGCATATATGTGGAACCTAAAAAAATGGTACAGATGAACTGGTTTGCAGGGAAGAAATAGAGACACAGAGGTAGAGAACAAACGTATGGACACCAAGTGTGGGAAGCCATCGGGTGGTGGTGGTGGGATGAGTTGGGAGATTGGGATTGAACGGTATACCTGTATATGCATAAAATACATAACTAATAATAACCTGCTGTATAAAAACATAAATAAAATTAAATTTCAAAATTTTAAAAAATAAAATTTAAAACTAAAACAGAAAAAAGTTCTTCCCGTCACACAGATGTATATATAGGAATGAATTATTTCCATACTTATATTTATAAATACATAAAAGAGGAATAAAATCTAACTTGAACCATAAAAGAAAAAAAAATTGAACCCACGAGTTATACAGAGGAAAACCCTATCACGGCACTTGCTCCAGCGGTCAACAATTCTGAAATTGGTCAGAGGTGGGGAACCATCTCCCATACAGCCAGCAACCCACCCCCTACGCAAGGAGCGTCCTCATTGCAAAGCTGGGGGACCGTGCCGAGGCATCTGTGAGTAAACGTGAGCTGAGCCCCAGGCCAGCTGCTGCTGAACTGTTCCCACCCTTTCCAGGTAAAACACCTGAATATGTACAAGGGCTTGAAAGCCTAGAGGAAGGACCGTGGAGCCACACCAGCGACAGCACGCAGGCCAACTTGGTGCCTGTAGGCCAGCCAGGGTGGTCCTGGCCCCGGGCGCCCTTCCAGAAGCTTTCCATTGCCCTGCCTGAGATACCCCTCCTGTCCCGGCCCCCACTGCTTCTTTCCTTCCTCACCTCTGTCCGGAGAGAAATTCCAGCGGAAGGTATGGGTGACACATCCTCTTCTTTACAGGCGGCAGCCTGGCAACTCCTGCAGAAAGGCCAGCAGAACCCCACTCACACCGGGCCACCCACAAAGCTGTGGCCCCTCACTCCCTCCCACCAGCACAGCCCCGAGACTGCTGACGGGGCAGAGAATATGGAGTCAGGCACAGCTTCAGGGGCTATTGCTGCCTGGAGCTCTGTTTATATTGACCTCAACGAGGCACACCTGGGGAGGGCGGGCCGGCAGGGTAAGCCTGCCCAGGTCAGCTAATCCACAACCCTCAGGGAATCACATTGTTGAAAATGGACCCCGCTAAGGCAGAAGAGAAGCCAAGGGAAAAAAGGACACAATGCCATTTGCAGCACCGTAGATGAGTCTAGAAGTAATCACGTGACTTGTAGTAAGTCAGAAAGTGAAAGACACATATCATATCATATCACTTATAGGTGTTACCTAAAAATGGATACCAGGGCAGATATTTCCACGGAGAAGGGCAATCACAGATTCATTAAACAAACATATGGTTCACCAATGGAAAGGTGTGAGGATTGGTTTCATTACGATATCGGGGTTAACAGACATATACAAACACAGGTGACATATATAATCACCAAAGACCTACAGAGTACCAAGAGGGGACTACTCAACATTCTGTCATAACGTACATGGGAAAAGGATCCCAGGAAGAACAGTCATCTGTATATGTGTAAAAGAACCACATCTTCCACACCTACAACAAGCCAAACATTGTAATCAAACTTGCTGTAATAAAAAATATTAAATGAAATTAAATACACGAACAAGAAGTAGTGAGACAAACGTGAGGGGCTTTCTCCTGGCACATTCCATTCTAAACTCCAATCTAGAACACCACTTCCACTGAGGCTCTCTTGCCCTAGTAACCAGATTTGGTAAGGGTGAACTGCTGCCACCTTGTGGCCGTTTCACACAACAGCAGCTTTAATCCCAACGCTAATGGTCAGTTGATATTCAAAATCATTGCAGGCCTGTAAATGACACCTGCCCTGAAAACAATTCCTGGGGTCACATATCGACCAAAAAATTCAAAGGACGTCCATATTTCAAAATGACCGTTTCAAAAGGCATATTTTACGCACATTAGTGTTCTGCTTCTTTTCCTTTCTTTCCTTTTTTGTTAAAAAACACGGGAATGGAAAAAGGCATCCCTCAGAATGGGCGAAAATCGTTGCAGACGAATCAATGGACAGAGGTTTAATCTCCAATATATATAAACAGCTCATGCAGCTTAATATTAGAAAAACAAACAACCCAATACAAAAATGGGCAGAAGATCTAAAGAGACGTTTCTTCAAAGAAGACACAGAGATGGCCAAGACGCACATGAAAAGCTGCTCAACAGCACTAATTATTAGAGAAATGCAAATCAAAACTACAATGAGGTATCACCACACACCTGTTAGAATCGGCATCATCAGAATATCTACAAACAACCAATTCTGGGGAGGGTGTGGACAAAAGGAGCCCTCTTCCACTATTGGTGGGAATGTAAATTGATACAGTCACTATGGAGAACAGTATGGAGTTTCCTTCAAAAAACTAGATATAGAATTACCATCTGATCCAGCAATCCCACTTCTGGGCATATACCCAGAGAAAACCGTAAATCAAAAAGGCACATTCACCACAATGTTCGTTGCAGCACTATTTACAATAGCCAGGTAATGGAAGCAACCTAAATGCCCACAGACAGATGAATGGATAAAGATGTGGTACATATATGAAATGGAATATTACTCGGCCATAAAAAGGAATGAAACCGGGTCATTTGTAGAGATCTCGATGGATCGAGAGACTGTCATACAGAATGAAGTAAGTCAGAAAGAGGAAAACAAATATTGTATATTAATGCATATATGTGGAACCTAAAAAAATGGTACAGATGAACTGGTTTGCAGGGAAGAAATAGAGACACAGAGGTAGAGAACAAACGTATGGACACCAAGTGTGGGAAGCCATCGGGTGGTGGTGGTGGGATGAGTTGGGAGATTGGGATTGAACGGTATACCTGTATATGCATAAAATACATAACTAATAATAACCTGCTGTATAAAAACATAAATAAAATTAAATTTCAAAATTTTAAAAAATAAAATTTAAAACTAAAACAGAAAAAAGTTCTTCCCGTCACACAGATGTATTTATAGGAATGAATTATTTCCATACTTATATTTATAAATACATAAAAGAGGAATAAAATCTAACTTGAACCATAAAAGAAAAAAAAATTGAACCCACGAGTTATACAGAGGAAAACCCTATCACGGCACTTGCTCCAGCGGTCAACAATTCTGAAATTGGTCAGAGGTGGGGAACCATCTCCCATACAGCCAGCAACCCACCCCCTACGCAAGGAGCGTCCTCATTGCAAAGCTGGGGGACCGTGCCGAGGCATCTGTGAGTAAACGTGAGCTGAGCCCCAGGCCAGCTGCTGCTGAACTGTTCCCACCCTTTCCAGGTAAAACACCTGAATATGTACAAGGGCTTGAAAGCCTAGAGGAAGGACCGTGGAGCCACACCAGCGACAGCACGCAGGCCAACTTGGTGCCTGTAGGCCAGCCAGGGTGGTCCTGGCCCCGGGCGCCCTTCCAGAAGCTTTCCATTGCCCTGCCTGAGATACCCCTCCTGTCCCGGCCCCCACTGCTTTTTTCCTTCCTCACCTCTGTCCGGAGAGAAATTCCAGCGGAAGGTATGGGTGACACATCCTCTTCTTTACAGGCGGCAGCCTGGCAACTCCTGCAGAAAGGCCAGCAGAACCCCACTCACACCGGGCCACCCACAAAGCTGTGGCCCCTCACTCCCTCCCACCAGCACAGCCCCGAGACTGCTGACGGGGCAGAGAATATGGAGTCAGGCACAGCTTCAGGGGCTATTGCTGCCTGGAGCTCTGTTTATATTGACCTCAACGAGGCACACCTGGGGAGGGCGGGCCGGCAGGGTAAGGCTGCCCAGGTCAGCTAATCCACAACCCTCAGGGAATCACATTGTTGAAAATGGACCCCGCTAAGGCAGAAGAGAAGCCAAGGGAAAAAAGGACACAATGCCATTTGCAGCACCGTAGATGAGTCTAGAAGTAATCACGTGACTTGTAGTAAGTCAGAAAGTGAAAGACACATATCATATCATATCACTTATAGGTGTTACCTAAAAATGGATACCAGGGCAGATATTTCCACGGAGAAGGGCAATCACAGATTCATTAAACAAACATATGGTTCACCAATGGAAAGGTGTGAGGATTGGTTTCATTACGATATCGGGGTTAACAGACATATACAAACACAGGTGACATATATAATCACCAAAGACCTACAGAGTACCAAGAGGGGACTACTCAACATTCTGTCATAACGTACATGGGAAAAGGATCCCAGGAAGAACAGTCATCTGTATATGTGTAAAAGAACCACATCTTCCACACCTACAACAAGCCAAACATTGTAATCAAACTTGCTGTAATAAAAAATATTAAATGAAATTAAATACACGAACAAGAAGTAGTGAGACAAACGTGAGGGGCTTTCTCCTGGCACATTCCATTCTAAACTCCAATCTAGAACACCACTTCCACTGAGGCTCTCTTGCCCTAGTAACCAGATTTGGTAAGGGTGAACTGCTGCCACCTTGTGGCCGTTTCACACAACAGCAGCTTTAATCCCAACGCTAATGGTCAGTTGATATTCAAAATCATTGCAGGCCTGTAAATGACACCTGCCCTGAAAACAATTCCTGGGGTCACATATCGACCAAAAAATTCAAAGGACGTCCATATTTCAAAATGACCGTTTCAAAAGGCATATTTTACGCACATTAGTGTTCTGCTTCTTTTCCTTTCTTTCCTTTTTTGTTAAAAAACACGGGAATGGAAAAAGGCATCCCTCAGAATGGGCGAAAATCGTTGCAGACGAATCAATGGACAGAGGTTTAATCTCCAATATATATAAACAGCTCATGCAGCTTAATATTAGAAAAACAAACAACCCAATACAAAAATGGGCAGAAGATCTAAAGAGACGTTTCTTCAAAGAAGACACAGAGATGGCCAAGACGCACATGAAAAGCTGCTCAACAGCACTAATTATTAGAGAAATGCAAATCAAAACTACAATGAGGTATCACCACACACCTGTTAGAATCGGCATCATCAGAATATCTACAAACAACCAATTCTGGGGAGGGTGTGGACAAAAGGAGCCCTCTTCCACTATTGGTGGGAATGTAAATTGATACAGTCACTATGGAGAACAGTATGGAGTTTCCTTCAAAAAACTAGATATAGAATTACCATCTGATCCAGCAATCCCACTTCTGGGCATATACCCAGAGAAAACCGTAAATCAAAAAGGCACATTCACCACAATGTTCGTTGCAGCACTATTTACAATAGCCAGGTAATGGAAGCAACCTAAATGCCCACAGACAGATGAATGGATAAAGATGTGGTACATATATGAAATGGAATATTACTCGGCCATAAAAAGGAATGAAACCGGGTCATTTGTAGAGATATCGATGGATCGAGAGACTGTCATACAGAATGAAGTAAGTCAGAAAGAGGAAAACAAATATTGTATATTAATGCATATATGTGGAACCTAAAAAAATGGTACAGATGAACTGGTTTGCAGGGAAGAAATAGAGACACAGAGGTAGAGAACAAACGTATGGACACCAAGTGTGGGAAGCCATCGGGTGGTGGTGGTGGGATGAGTTGGGAGATTGGGATTGAACGGTATACCTGTATATGCATAAAATACATAACTAATAATAACCTGCTGTATAAAAACATAAATAAAATTAAATTTCAAAATTTTAAAAAATAAAATTTAAAACTAAAACAGAAAAAAGTTCTTCCCGTCACACAGATGTATTTATAGGAATGAATTATTTCCATACTTATATTTATAAATACATAAAAGAGGAATAAAATCTAACTTGAACCATAAAAGAAAAAAAAATTGAACCCACGAGTTATACAGAGGAAAACCCTATCACGGCACTTGCTCCAGCGGTAAACAATTCTGAAATTGGTCAGAGGTGGGGAACCATCTCCCATACAGCCAGCAACCCACCCCCTACGCAAGGAGCGTCCTCATTGCAAAGCTGGGGGACCGTGCCGAGGCATCTGTGAGTAAACGTGAGCTGAGCCCCAGGCCAGCTGCTGCTGAACTGTTCCCACCCTTTCCAGGTAAAACACCTGAATATGTACAAGGGCTTGAAAGCCTAGAGGAAGGACCGTGGAGCCACACCAGCGACAGCACGCAGGCCAACTTGGTGCCTGTAGGCCAGCCAGGGTGGTCCTGGCCCCGGGCGCCCTTCCAGAAGCTTTCCATTGCCCTGCCTGAGATACCCCTCCTGTCCCGGCCCCCACTGCTTTTTTCCTTCCTCACCTCTGTCCGGAGAGAAATTCCAGCGGAAGGTATGGGTGACACATCCTCTTCTTTACAGGCGGCAGCCTGGCAACTCCTGCAGAAAGGCCAGCAGAACCCCACTCACACCGGGCCACCCACAAAGCTGTGGCCCCTCACTCCCTCCCACCAGCACAGCCCCGAGAATGCTGACGGGGCAGAGAATATGGAGTCAGGCACAGCTTCAGGGGCTATTGCTGCCTGGAGCTCTGTTTATATTGACCTCAACGAGGCACACCTGGGGAGGGCGGGCCGGCAGGGTAAGGCTGCCCAGGTCAGCTAATCCACAACCCTCAGGGAATCACATTGTTGAAAATGGACCCCGCTAAGGCAGAAGAGAAGCCAAGGGAAAAAAGGACACAATGCCATTTGCAGCACCGTAGATGAGTCTAGAAGTAATCACGTGACTTGTAGTAAGTCAGAAAGTGAAAGACACATATCATATCATATCACTTATAGGTGTTACCTAAAAATGGATACCAGGGCAGATATTTCCACGGAGAAGGGCAATCACAGATTCATTAAACAAACATATGGTTCACCAATGGAAAGGTGTGAGGATTGGTTTCATTACGATATCGGGGTTAACAGACATATACAAACACAGGTGACATATATAATCACCAAAGACCTACAGAGTACCAAGAGGGGACTACTCAACATTCTGTCATAACGTACATGGGAAAAGGATCCCAGGAAGAACAGTCATCTGTATATGTGTAAAAGAACCACATCTTCCACACCTACAACAAGCCAAACATTGTAATCAAACTTGCTGTAATAAAAAATATTAAATGAAATTAAATACACGAACAAGAAGTAGTGAGACAAACGTGAGGGGCTTTCTCCTGGCACATTCCATTCTAAACTCCAATCTAGAACACCACTTCCACTGAGGCTCTCTTGCCCTAGTAACCAGATTTGGTAAGGGTGAACTGCTGCCACCTTGTGGCCGTTTCACACAACAGCAGCTTTAATCCCAACGCTAATGGTCAGTTGATATTCAAAATCATTGCAGGCCTGTAAATGACACCTGCCCTGAAAACAATTCCTGGGGTCACATATCGACCAAAAAATTCAAAGGACGTCCATATTTCAAAATGACCGTTTCAAAAGGCATATTTTACGCACATTAGTGTTCTGCTTCTTTTCCTTTCTTTCCTTTTTTGTTAAAAAACACGGGAATGGAAAAAGGCATCCCTCAGAATGGGCGAAAATCGTTGCAGACGAATCAATGGACAGAGGTTTAATCTCCAATATATATAAACAGCTCATGCAGCTTAATATTAAAAAAACAAACAACCCAATACAAAAATGGGCAGAAGATCTAAAGAGACGTTTCTTCAAAGAAGACACAGAGATGGCCAAGACGCACATGAAAAGCTGCTCAACAGCACTAATTATTAGAGAAATGCAAATCAAAACTACAATGAGGTATCACCACACACCTGTTAGAATCGGCATCATCAGAATATCTACAAACAACCAATTCTGGGGAGGGTGTGGACAAAAGGAGCCCTCTTCCACTATTGGTGGGAATGTAAATTGATACAGTCACTATGGAGAACAGTATGGAGTTTCCTTCAAAAAACTAGATATAGAATTACCATCTGATCCAGCAATCCCACTTCTGGGCATATACCCAGAGAAAACCGTAAATCAAAAAGGCACATTCACCACAATGTTCGTTGCAGCACTATTTACAATAGCCAGGTAATGGAAGCAACCTAAATGCCCACAGACAGATGAATGGATAAAGATGTGGTACATATATGAAATGGAATATTACTCGGCCATAAAAAGGAATGAAACCGGGTCATTTGTAGAGATATCGATGGATCGAGAGACTGTCATACAGAATGAAGTAAGTCAGAAAGAGGAAAACAAATATTGTATATTAATGCATATATGTGGAACCTAAAAAAATGGTACAGATGAACTGGTTTGCAGGGAAGAAATAGAGACACAGAGGTAGAGAACAAACGTATGGACACCAAGTGTGGGAAGCCATCGGGTGGTGGTGGTGGGATGAGTTGGGAGATTGGGATTGAACGGTATACCTGTATATGCATAAAATACATAACTAATAATAACCTGCTGTATAAAAACATAAATAAAATTAAATTTCAAAATTTTAAAAAATAAAATTTAAAACTAAAACAGAAAAAAGTTCTTCCCGTCACACAGATGTATTTATAGGAATGAATTATTTCCATACTTATATTTATAAATACATAAAAGAGGAATAAAATCTAACTTGAACCATAAAAGAAAAAAAAATTGAACCCACGAGTTATACAGAGGAAAACCCTATCACGGCACTTGCTCCAGCGGTCAACAATTCTGAAATTGGTCAGAGGTGGGGAACCATCTCCCATACAGCCAGCAACCCACCCCCTACGCAAGGAGCGTCCTCATTGCAAAGCTGGGGGACCGTGCCGAGGCATCTGTGAGTAAACCTGAGCTGAGCCTCAGGCCAGCTGCTGCTGAACTGTTCCCACCCTTTCCAGGTAAAACACCTGAATATGTACAAGGGCTTGAAAGCCTAGAGGAAGGACCGTGGAGCCACACCAGCGACAGCACGCAGGCCAACTTGGTGCCTGTAGGCCAGCCAGGGTTGTCCTGGCACCGGGCGCCCTTCCAGAAGCTTTCCATTGCCCTGCCTGAGATACCCCTCCTGTCCCGGCCCCCACTGCTTTTTTCCTTCCTCACCTCTGTCCGGAGAGAAATTCCAGCGGAAGGTATGGGTGACACATCCTCTTCTTTACAGGCGGCAGCCTGGCAACTCCTGCAGAAAGGCCAGCAGAACCCCACTCACACCGGGCCACCCACAAAGCTGTGGCCCCTCACTCCCTCCCACCAGCACAGCCCCGAGACTGCTGACGGGGCAGAGAATATGGAGTCAGGCACAGCTTCAGGGGCTATTGCTGCCTGGAGCTCTGTTTATATTGACCTCAACGAGGCACACCTGGGGAGGGCGGGCCGGCAGGGTAAGGCTGCCCAGGTCAGCTAATCCACAACCCTCAGGGAATCACATTGTTGAAAATGGACCCCGCTAAGGCAGAAGAGAAGCCAAGGGAAAAAAGGACACAATGCCATTTGCAGCACCGTAGATGAGTCTAGAAGTAATCACGTGACTTGTAGTAAGTCAGAAAGTGAAAGACACATATCATATCATATCACTTATAGGTGTTACCTAAAAATGGATACCAGGGCAGATATTTCCACGGAGAAGGGCAATCACAGATTCATTAAACAAACATATGGTTCACCAATGGAAAGGTGTGAGGATTGGTTTCATTACGATATCGGGGTTAACAGACATATACAAACACAGGTGACATATATAATCACCAAAGACCTACAGAGTACCAAGAGGGGACTACTCAACATTCTGTCATAACGTACATGGGAAAAGGATCCCAGGAAGAACAGTCATCTGTATATGTGTAAAAGAACCACATCTTCCACACCTACAACAAGCCAAACATTGTAATCAAACTTGCTGTAATAAAAAATATTAAATGAAATTAAATACACGAACAAGAAGTAGTGAGACAAACGTGAGGGGCTTTCTCCTGGCACATTCCATTCTAAACTCCAATCTAGAACACCACTTCCACTGAGGCTCTCTTGCCCTAGTAACCAGATTTGGTAAGGGTGAACTGCTGCCACCTTGTGGCCGTTTCACACAAC
Organism: Mesoplodon mirus; assembly: GCF_964341445.2. NCBI lineage: Eukaryota > Metazoa > Chordata > Mammalia > Artiodactyla > Ziphiidae > Mesoplodon > Mesoplodon mirus. Next base: position 1,096,646 of record NW_028295680.1, on the reverse strand, counting down.
AGCAGCTTTAATCCCAACGCTAATGGTCAGTTGATATTCAAAATCATTGCAGGCCTGTAAATGACACCTGCCCTGAAAACAATTCCTGGGGTCACATATCGACCAAAAAATTCAAAGGACGTCCATATTTCAAAATGACCGTTTCAAAAGGCATATTTTACGCACATTAGTGTTCTGCTTCTTTTCCTTTCTTTCCTTTTTTGTTAAAAAACACGGGAATGGAAAAAGGCATCCCTCAGAATGGGCGAAAATCGTTGCAGACGAATCAATGGACAGAGGTTTAATCTCCAATATATATAAACAGCTCATGCAGCTTAATATTAAAAAAACAAACAACCCAATACAAAAATGGGCAGAAGATCTAAAGAGACGTTTCTTCAAAGAAGACACAGAGATGGCCAAGACGCACATGAAAAGCTGCTCAACAGCACTAATTATTAGAGAAATGCAAATCAAAACTACAATGAGGTATCACCACACACCTGTTAGAATCGGCATCATCAGAATATCTACAAACAACCAATTCTGGGGAGGGTGTGGACAAAAGGAGCCCTCTTCCACTATTGGTGGGAATGTAAATTGATACAGTCACTATGGAGAACAGTATGGAGTTTCCTTCAAAAAACTAGATATAGAATTACCATCTGATCCAGCAATCCCACTTCTGGGCATATACCCAGAGAAAACTGTAAATCAAAAAGGCACATTCACCACAATGTTCGTTGCAGCACTATTTACAATAGCCAGGTAATGGAAGCAACCTAAATGCCCACAGACAGATGAATGGATAAAGATGTGGTACATATATGAAATGGAATATTACTCGGCCATAAAAAGGAATGAAACCGGGTCATTTGTAGAGATATCGATGGATCGAGAGACTGTCATACAGAATGAAGTAAGTCAGAAAGAGGAAAACAAATATTGTATATTAATGCATATATGTGGAACCTAAAAAAATGGTACAGATGAACTGGTTTGCAGGGAAGAAATAGAGACACAGAGGTAGAGAACAAACGTATGGACACCAAGTGTGGGAAGCCATCGGGTGGTGGTGGTGGGATGAGTTGGGAGATTGGGATTGAACGGTATACCTGTATATGCATAAAATACATAACTAATAATAACCTGCTGTATAAAAACATAAATAAAATTAAATTTCAAAATTTTAAAAAATAAAATTTAAAACTAAAACAGAAAAAAGTTCTTCCCGTCACACAGATGTATTTATAGGAATGAATTATTTCCATACTTATATTTATAAATACATAAAAGAGGAATAAAATCTAACTTGAACCATAAAAGAAAAAAAAATTGAACCCACGAGTTATACAGAGGAAAACCCTATCACGGCACTTGCTCCAGCGGTCAACAATTCTGAAATTGGTCAGAGGTGGGGAACCATCTCCCATACAGCCAGCAACCCACCCCCTACGCAAGGAGCGTCCTCATTGCAAAGCTGGGGGACCGTGCCGAGGCATCTGTGAGTAAACGTGAGCTGAGCCCCAGGCCAGCTGCTGCTGAACTGTTCCCACCCTTTCCAGGTAAAACACCTGAATATGTACAAGGGCTTGAAAGCCTAGAGGAAGGACCGTGGAGCCACACCAGCGACAGCACGCAGGCCAACTTGGTGCCTGTAGGCCAGCCAGGGTGGTCCTGGCACCGGGCGCCCTTCCAGAAGCTTTCCATTGCCCTGCCTGAGATACCCCTCCTGTCCCGGCCCCCACTGCTTTTTTCCTTCCTCACCTCTGTCCGGAGAGAAATTCCAGCGGAAGGTATGGGTGACACATCCTCTTCTTTACAGGCGGCAGCCTGGCAACTCCTGCAGAAAGGCCAGCAGAACCCCACTCACACCGGGCCACCCACAAAGCTGTGGCCCCTCACTCCCTCCCACCAGCACAGCCCCGAGACTGCTGACGGGGCAGAGAATATGGAGTCAGGCACAGCTTCAGGGGCTATTGCTGCCTGGAGCTCTGTTTATATTGACCTCAACGAGACACACCTGGGGAGGGCGGGCCGGCAGGGTAAGGCTGCCCAGGTCAGCTAATCCACAACCCTCAGGGAATCACATTGTTGAAAATGGACCCCGCTAAGGCAGAAGAGAAGCCAAGGGAAAAAAGGACACAATGCCATTTGCAGCACCGTAGATGAGTCTAGAAGTAATCACGTGACTTGTAGTAAGTCAGAAAGTGAAAGACACATATCATATCATATCACTTATAGGTGTTACCTAAAAATGGATACCAGGGCAGATATTTCCACGGAGAAGGGCAATCACAGATTCATTAAACAAACATATGGTTCACCAATGGAAAGGTGTGAGGATTGGTTTCATTACGATATCGGGGTTAACAGACATATACAAACACAGGTGACATATATAATCACCAAAGACCTACAGAGTACCAAGAGGGGACTACTCAACATTCTGTCATAACGTACATGGGAAAAGGATCCCAGGAAGAACAGTCATCTGTATATGTGTAAAAGAACCACATCTTCCACACCTACAACAAGCCAAACATTGTAATCAAACTTGCTGTAATAAAAAATATTAAATTAAATTAAATACACGAACAAGAAGTAGTGAGACAAACGTGAGGGGCTTTCTCCTGGCACATTCCATTCTAAACTCCAATCTAGAACACCACTTCCACTGAGGCTCTCTTGCCCTAGTAACCAGATTTGGTAAGGGTGAACTGCTGCCACCTTGTGGCCGTTTCACACAACAGCAGCTTTAATCCCAACGCTAATGGTCAGTTGATATTCAAAATCATTGCAGGCCTGTAAATGACACCTGCCCTGAAAACAATTCCTGGGGTCACATATCGACCAAAAAATTCAAAGGACGTCCATATTTCAAAATGACCGTTTCAAAAGGCATATTTTACGCACATTAGTGTTCTGCTTCTTTTCCTTTCTTTCCTTTTTTGTTAAAAAACACGGGAATGGAAAAAGGCATCCCTCAGAATGGGCGAAAATCGTTGCAGACGAATCAATGGACAGAGGTTTAATCTCCAATATATATAAACAGCTCATGCAGCTTAATATTAAAAAAACAAACAACCCAATACAAAAATGGGCAGAAGATCTAAAGAGACGTTTCTTCAAAGAAGACACAGAGATGGCCAAGACGCACATGAAAAGCTGCTCAACAGCACTAATTATTAGAGAAATGCAAATCAAAACTACAATGAGGTATCACCACACACCTGTTAGAATCGGCATCATCAGAATATCTACAAACAACCAATTCTGGGGAGGGTGTGGACAAAAGGAGCCCTCTTCCACTATTGGTGGGAATGTAAATTGATACAGTCACTATGGAGAACAGTATGGAGTTTCCTTCAAAAAACTAGATATAGAATTACCATCTGATCCAGCAATCCCACTTCTGGGCATATACCCAGAGAAAACCGTAAATCAAAAAGGCACATTCACCACAATGTTCGTTGCAGCACTATTTACAATAGCCAGGTAATGGAAGCAACCTAAATGCCCACAGACAGATGAATGGATAAAGATGTGGTACATATATGAAATGGAATATTACTCGGCCATAAAAAGGAATGAAACCGGGTCATTTGTAGAGATATCGATGGATCGAGAGACTGTCATACAGAATGAAGTAAGTCAGAAAGAGGAAAACAAATATTGTATATTAATGCATATATGTGGAACCTAAAAAAATGGTACAGATGAACTGGTTTGCAGGGAAGAAATAGAGACACAGAGGTAGAGAACAAACGTATGGACACCAAGTGTGGGAAGCCATCGGGTGGTGGTGGTGGGATGAGTTGGGAGATTGGGATTGAACGGTATACCTGTATATGCATAAAATACATAACTAATAATAACCTGCTGTATAAAAACATAAATAAAATTAAATTTCAAAATTTTAAAAAATAAAATTTAAAACTAAAACAGAAAAAAGTTCTTCCCGTCACACAGATGTATTTATAGGAATGAATTATTTCCATACTTATATTTATAAATACATAAAAGAGGAATAAAATCTAACTTGAACCATAAAAGAAAAAAAAATTGAACCCACGAGTTATACAGAGGAAAACCCTATCACGGCACTTGCTCCAGCGGTCAACAATTCTGAAATTGGTCAGAGGTGGGGAACCATCTCCCATACAGCCAGCAACCCACCCCCTACGCAAGGAGCGTCCTCATTGCAAAGCTGGGGGACCGTGCCGAGGCATCTGTGAGTAAACGTGAGCTGAGCCCCAGGCCAGCTGCTGCTGAACTGTTCCCACCCTTTCCAGGTAAAACACCTGAATATGTACAAGGGCTTGAAAGCCTAGAGGAAGGACCGTGGAGCCACACCAGCGACAGCACGCAGGCCAACTTGGTGCCTGTAGGCCAGCCAGGGTGGTCCTGGCACCGGGCGCCCTTCCAGAAGCTTTCCATTGCCCTGCCTGAGATACCCCTCCTGTCCCGGCCCCCACTGCTTTTTTCCTTCCTCACCTCTGTCCGGAGAGAAATTCCAGCGGAAGGTATGGGTGACACATCCTCTTCTTTACAGGCGGCAGCCTGGCAACTCCTGCAGAAAGGCCAGCAGAACCCCACTCACACCGGGCCACCCACAAAGCTGTGGCCCCTCACTCCCTCCCACCAGCACAGCCCCGAGACTGCTGACGGGGCAGAGAATATGGAGTCAGGCACAGCTTCAGGGGCTATTGCTGCCTGGAGCTCTGTTTATATTGACCTCAACGAGGCACACCTGGGGAGGGCGGGCCGGCAGGGTAAGGCTGCCCAGGTCAGCTAATCCACAACCCTCAGGGAATCACATTGTTGAAAATGGACCCCGCTAAGGCAGAAGAGAAGCCAAGGGAAAAAAGGACACAATGCCATTTGCAGCACCGTAGATGAGTCTAGAAGTAATCACGTGACTTGTAGTAAGTCAGAAAGTGAAAGACACATATCATATCATATCACTTATAGGTGTTACCTAAAAATGGATACCAGGGCAGATATTTCCACGGAGAAGGGCAATCACAGATTCATTAAACAAACATGTGGTTCACCAATGGAAAGGTGTGAGGATTGGTTTCATTACGATATCGGGGTTAACAGACATATACAAACACAGGTGACATATATAATCACCAAAGACCTACAGAGTACCAAGAGGGGACTACTCAACATTCTGTCATAACGTACATGGGAAAAGGATCCCAGGAAGAACAGTCATCTGTATATGTGTAAAAGAACCACATCTTCCACACCTACAACAAGCCAAACATTGTAATCAAACTTGCTGTAATAAAAAATATTAAATTAAATTAAATACACGAACAAGAAGTAGTGAGACAAACGTGAGGGGCTTTCTCCTGGCACATTCCATTCTAAACTCCAATCTAGAACACCACTTCCACTGAGGCTCTCTTGCCCTAGTAACCAGATTTGGTAAGGGTGAACTGCTGCCACCTTGTGGCCGTTTCACACAACAGCAGCTTTAATCCCAACGCTAATGGTCAGTTGATATTCAAAATCATTGCAGGCCTGTAAATGACACCTGCCCTGAAAACAATTCCTGGGGTCACATATCGACCAAAAAATTCAAAGGACGTCCATATTTCAAAATGACCGTTTCAAAAGGCATATTTTACGCACATTAGTGTTCTGCTTCCTTTCCTTTCTTTCCTTTTTTGTTAAAAAACACGGGAATGGAAAAAGGCATCCCTCAGAATGGGCGAAAATCGTTGCAGACGAATCAATGGACAGAGGTTTAATCTCCAATATATATAAACAGCTCATGCAGCTTAATATTAAAAAAACAAACAACCCAATACAAAAATGGGCAGAAGATCTAAAGAGACGTTTCTTCAAAGAAGACACAGAGATGGCCAAGACGCACATGAAAAGCTGCTCAACAGCACTAATTATTAGAGAAATACAAATCAAAACTACAATGAGGTATCACCACACACCTGTTAGAATCGGCATCATCAGAATATCTACAAACAACCAATTCTGGGGAGGGTGTGGACAAAAGGAGCCCTCTTCCACTATTGGTGGGAATGTAAATTGATACAGTCACTATGGAGAACAGTATGGAGTTTCCTTCAAAAAACTAGATATAGAATTACCATCTGATCCAGCAATCCCACTTCTGGGCATATACCCAGAGAAAACCGTAAATCAAAAAGGCACATTCACCACAATGTTCGTTGCAGCACTATTTACAATAGCCAGGTAATGGAAGCAACCTAAATGCCCACAGACAGATGAATGGATAAAGATGTGGTACATATATGAAATGGAATATTACTCGGCCATAAAAAGGAATGAAACCGGGTCATTTGTAGAGATATCGATGGATCGAGAGACTGTCATACAGAATGAAGTAAGTCAGAAAGAGGAAAACAAATATTGTATATTAATGCATATATGTGGAACCTAAAAAAATGGTACAGATGAACTGGTTTGCAGGGAAGAAATAGAGACACAGAGGTAGAGAACAAACGTATGGACACCAAGTGTGGGAAGCCATCGGGTGGTGGTGGTGGGATGAGTTGGGAGATTGGGATTGAACGGTATACCTGTATATGCATAAAATACATAACTAATAATAACCTGCTGTATAAAAACATAAATAAAATTAAATTTCAAAATTTTAAAAAATAAAATTTAAAACTAAAACAGAAAAAAGTTCTTCCCGTCACACAGATGTATTTATAGGAATGAATTATTTCCATACTTATATTTATAAATACATAAAAGAGGAATAAAATCTAACTTGAACCATAAAAGAAAAAAAAAATTGAACCCACGAGTTATACAGAGGAAAACCCTATCACGGCACTTGCTCCAGCGGTCAACAATTCTGAAATTGGTCAGAGGTGGGGAACCATCTCCCATACAGCCAGCAACCCACCCCCTACGCAAGGAGCGTCCTCATTGCAAAGCTGGGGGACCGTGCCGAGGCATCTGTGAGTAAACGTGAGCTGAGCCCCAGGCCAGCTGCTGCTGAACTGTTCCCACCCTTTCCAGGTAAAACACCTGAATATGTACAAGGGCTTGAAAGCCTAGAGGAAGGACCGTGGAGCCACACCAGCGACAGCACGCAGGCCAACTTGGTGCCTGTAGGCCAGCCAGGGTGGTCCTGGCCCCGGGCGCCCTTCCAGAAGCTTTCCATTGCCCTGCCTGAGATACCCCTCCTGTCCCGGCCCCCACTGCTTCTTTCCTTCCTCACCTCTGTCCGGAGAGAAATTCCAGCGGAAGGTATGGGTGACACATCCTCTTCTTTACAGGCGGCAGCCTGGCAACTCCTGCAGAAAGGCCAGCAGAACCCCACTCACACCGGGCCACCCACAAAGCTGTGGCCCCTCACTCCCTCCCACCAGCACAGCCCCGAGACTGCTGACGGGGCAGAGAATATGGAGTCAGGCACAGCTTCAGGGGCTATTGCTGCCTGGAGCTCTGTTTATATTGACCTCAACGAGGCACACCTGGGGAGGGCGGGCCGGCAGGGTAAGGCTGCCCAGGTCAGCTAATCCACAACCCTCAGGGAATCACATTGTTGAAAATGGACCCCGCTAAGGCAGAAGAGAAGCCAAGGGAAAAAAGGACACAATGCCATTTGCAGCACCGTAGATGAGTCTAGAAGTAATCACGTGACTTGTAGTAAGTCAGAAAGTGAAAGACACATATCATATCATATCACTTATAGGTGTTACCTAAAAATGGATACCAGGGCAGATATTTCCACGGAGAAGGGCAATCACAGATTCATTAAACAAACATATGGTTCACCAATGGAAAGGTGTGAGGATTGGTTTCATTACGATATCGGGGTTAACAGACATATACAAACACAGGTGACATATATAATCACCAAAGACCTACAGAGTACCAAGAGGGGACTACTCAACATTCTGTCATAACGTACATGGGAAAAGGATCCCAGGAAGAACAGTCATCTGTATATGTGTAAAAGAACCACATCTTCCACACCTACAACAAGCCAAACATTGTAATCAAACTTGCTGTAATAAAAAATATTAAATGAAATTAAATACACGAACAAGAAGTAGTGAGACAAACGTGAGGGGCTTTCTCCTGGCACATTCCATTCTAAACTCCAATCTAGAACACCACTTCCACTGAGGCTCTCTTGCCCTAGTAACCAGATTTGGTAAGGGTGAACTGCTGCCACCTTGTGGCCGTTTCACACAACAGCAGCTTTAATCCCAACGCTAATGGTCAGTTGATATTCAAAATCATTGCAGGCCTGTAAATGACACCTGCCCTGAAAACAATTCCTGGGGTCACATATCGACCAAAAAATTCAAAGGACGTCCATATTTCAAAATGACCGTTTCAAAAGGCATATTTTACGCACATTAGTGTTCTGCTTCTTTTCCTTTCTTTCCTTTTTTGTTAAAAAACACGGGAATGGAAAAAGGCATCCCTCAGAATGGGCGAAAATCGTTGCAGACGAATCAATGGACAGAGGTTTAATCTCCAATATATATAAACAGCTCATGCAGCTTAATATTAAAAAAACAAACAACCCAATACAAAAATGGGCAGAAGATCTAAAGAGACGTTTCTTCAAAGAAGACACAGAGATGGCCAAGACGCACATGAAAAGCTGCTCAACAGCACTAATTATTAGAGAAATGCAAATCAAAACTACAATGAGGTATCACCACACACCTGTTAGAATCGGCATCATCAGAATATCTACAAACAACCAATTCTGGGGAGGGTGTGGACAAAAGGAGCCCTCTTCCACTATTGGTGGGAATGTAAATTGATACAGTCACTATGGAGAACAGTATGGAGTTTCCTTCAAAAAACTAGATATAGAATTACCATCTGATCCAGCAATCCCACTTCTGGGCATATACCCAGAGAAAACTGTAAATCAAAAAGGCACATTCACCACAATGTTCGTTGCAGCACTATTTACAATAGCCAGGTAATGGAAGCAACCTAAATGCCCACAGACAGATGAATGGATAAAGATGTGGTACATATATGAAATGGAATATTACTCGGCCATAAAAAGGAATGAAACCGGGTCATTTGTAGAGATATCGATGGATCGAGAGACTGTCATACAGAATGAAGTAAGTCAGAAAGAGGAAAACAAATATTGTATATTAATGCATATATGTGGAACCTAAAAAAATGGTACAGATGAACTGGTTTGCAGGGAAGAAATAGAGACACAGAGGTAGAGAACAAACGTATGGACACCAAGTGTGGGAAGCCATCGGGTGGTGGTGGTGGGATGAGTTGGGAGATTGGGATTGAACGGTATACCTGTATATGCATAAAATACATAACTAATAATAACCTGCTGTATAAAAACATAAATAAAATTAAATTTCAAAATTTTAAAAAATAAAATTTAAAACTAAAACAGAAAAAAGTTCTTCCCGTCACACAGATGTATTTATAGGAATGAATTATTTCCATACTTATATTTATAAATACATAAAAGAGGAATAAAATCTAACTTGAACCATAAAAGAAAAAAAAATTGAACCCACGAGTTATACAGAGGAAAACCCTATCACGGCACTTGCTCCAGCGGTCAACAATTCTGAAATTGGTCAGAGGTGGGGAACCATCTCCCATACAGCCAGCAACCCACCCCCTACGCAAGGAGCGTCCTCATTGCAAAGCTGGGGGACCGTGCCGAGGCATCTGTGAGTAAACGTGAGCTGAGCCCCAGGCCAGCTGCTGCTGAACTGTTCCCACCCTTTCCAGGTAAAACACCTGAATATGTACAAGGGCTTGAAAGCCTAGAGGAAGGACCGTGGAGCCACACCAGCGACAGCACGCAGGCCAACTTGGTGCCTGTAGGCCAGCCAGGGTGGTCCTGGCACCGGGCGCCCTTCCAGAAGCTTTCCATTGCCCTGCCTGAGATACCCCTCCTGTCCCGGCCCCCACTGCTTTTTTCCTTCCTCACCTCTGTCCGGAGAGAAATTCCAGCGGAAGGTATGGGTGACACATCCTCTTCTTTACAGGCGGCAGCCTGGCAACTCCTGCAGAAAGGCCAGCAGAACCCCACTCACACCGGGCCACCCACAAAGCTGTGGCCCCTCACTCCCTCCCACCAGCACAGCCCCGAGACTGCTGACGGGGCAGAGAATATGGAGTCAGGCACAGCTTCAGGGGCTATTGCTGCCTGGAGCTCTGTTTATATTGACCTCAACGAGACACACCTGGGGAGGGCGGGCCGACAGGGTAAGGCTGCCCAGGTCAGCTAATCCACAACCCTCAGGGAATCACATTGTTGAAAATGGACCCCGCTAAGGCAGAAGAGAAGCCAAGGGAAAAAAGGACACAATGCCATTTGCAGCACCGTAGATGAGTCTAGAAGTAATCACGTGACTTGTAGTAAGTCAGAAAGTGAAAGACACATATCATATCATATCACTTATAGGTGTTACCTAAAAATGGATACCAGGGCAGATATTTCCACGGAGAAGGGCAATCACAGATTCATTAAACAAACATATGGTTCACCAATGGAAAGGTGTGAGGATTGGTTTCATTACGATATCGGGGTTAACAGACATATACAAACACAGGTGACATATATAATCACCAAAGACCTACAGAGTACCAAGAGGGGACTACTCAACATTCTGTCATAACGTACATGGGAAAAGGATCCCAGGAAGAACAGTCATCTGTATATGTGTAAAAGAACCACATCTTCCACACCTACAACAAGCCAAACATTGTAATCAAACTTGCTGTAATAAAAAATATTAAATTAAATTAAATACACGAACAAGAAGTAGTGAGACAAACGTGAGGGGCTTTCTCCTGGCACATTCCATTCTAAACTCCAATCTAGAACACCACTTCCACTGAGGCTCTCTTGCCCTAGTAACCAGATTTGGTAAGGGTGAACTGCTGCCACCTTGTGGCCGTTTCACACAACAGCAGCTTTAATCCCAACGCTAATGGTCAGTTGATATTCAAAATCATTGCAGGCCTGTAAATGACACCTGCCCTGAAAACAATTCCTGGGGTCACATATCGACCAAAAAATTCAAAGGACGTCCATATTTCAAAATGACCGTTTCAAAAGGCATATTTTACGCACATTAGTGTTCTGCTTCTTTTCCTTTCTTTCCTTTTTTGTTAAAAAACACGGGAATGGAAAAAGGCATCCCTCAGAATGGGCGAAAATCGTTGCAGACGAATCAATGGACAGAGGTTTAATCTCCAATATATATAAACAGCTCATGCAGCTTAATATTAAAAAAACAAACAACCCAATACAAAAATGGGCAGAAGATCTAAAGAGACGTTTCTTCAAAGAAGACACAGAGATGGCCAAGACGCACATGAAAAGCTGCTCAACAGCACTAATTATTAGAGAAATGCAAATCAAAACTACAATGAGGTATCACCACACACCTGTTAGAATCGGCATCATCAGAATATCTACAAACAACCAATTCTGGGGAGGGTGTGGACAAAAGGAGCCCTCTTCCACTATTGGTGGGAATGTAAATTGATACAGTCACTATGGAGAACAGTATGGAGTTTCCTTCAAAAAACTAGATATAGAATTACCATCTGATCCAGCAATCCCACTTCTGGGCATATACCCAGAGAAAACTGTAAATCAAAAAGGCACATTCACCACAATGTTCGTTGCAGCACTATTTACAATAGCCAGGTAATGGAAGCAACCTAAATGCCCACAGACAGATGAATGGATAAAGATGTGGTACATATATGAAATGGAATATTACTCGGCCATAAAAAGGAATGAAACCGGGTCATTTGTAGAGATATCGATGGATCGAGAGACTGTCATACAGAATGAAGTAAGTCAGAAAGAGGAAAACAAATATTGTATATTAATGCATATATGTGGAACCTAAAAAAATGGTACAGATGAACTGGTTTGCAGGGAAGAAATAGAGACACAGAGGTAGAGAACAAACGTATGGACACCAAGTGTGGGAAGCCATCGGGTGGTGGTGGTGGGATGAGTTGGGAGATTGGGATTGAACGGTATACCTGTATATGCATAAAATACATAACTAATAATAACCTGCTGTATAAAAACATAAATAAAATTAAATTTCAAAATTTTAAAAAATAAAATTTAAAACTAAAACAGAAAAAAGTTCTTCCCGTCACACAGATGTATTTATAGGAATGAATTATTTCCATACTTATATTTATAAATACATAAAAGAGGAATAAAATCTAACTTGAACCATAAAAGAAAAAAAAATTGAACCCACGAGTTATACAGAGGAAAACCCTATCACGGCACTTGCTCCAGCGGTCAACAATTCTGAAATTGGTCAGAGGTGGGGAACCATCTCCCATACAGCCAGCAACCCACCCCCTACGCAAGGAGCGTCCTCATTGCAAAGCTGGGGGACCGTGCCGAGGCATCTGTGAGTAAACGTGAGCTGAGCCCCAGGCCAGCTGCTGCTGAACTGTTCCCACCCTTTCCAGGTAAAACACCTGAATATGTACAAGGGCTTGAAAGCCTAGAGGAAGGACCGTGGAGCCACACCAGCGACAGCACGCAGGCCAACTTGGTGCCTGTAGGCCAGCCAGGGTGGTCCTGGCACCGGGCGCCCTTCCAGAAGCTTTCCATTGCCCTGCCTGAGATACCCCTCCTGTCCCGGCCCCCACTGCTTTTTTCCTTCCTCACCTCTGTCCGGAGAGAAATTCCAGCGGAAGGTATGGGTGACACATCCTCTTCTTTACAGGCGGCAGCCTGGCAACTCCTGCAGAAAGGCCAGCAGAACCCCACTCACACCGGGCCACCCACAAAGCTGTGGCCCCTCACTCCCTCCCACCAGCACAGCCCCGAGACTGCTGACGGGGCAGAGAATATGGAGTCAGGCACAGCTTCAGGGGCTATTGCTGCCTGGAGCTCTGTTTATATTGACCTCAACGAGACACACCTGGGGAGGGCGGGCCGGCAGGGTAAGGCTGCCCAGGTCAGCTAATCCACAACCCTCAGGGAATCACATTGTTGAAAATGGACCCCGCTAAGGCAGAAGAGAAGCCAAGGGCAAAAAGGACACAATGCCATTTGCAGCACCGTAGATGAGTCTAGAAGTAATCACGTGACTTGTAGTAAGTCAGAAAGTGAAAGACACATATCATATCATATCACTTATAGGTGTTACCTAAAAATGGATACCAGGGCAGATATTTCCACGGAGAAGGGCAATCACAGATTCATTAAACAAACATATGGTTCACCAATGGAAAGGTGTGAGGATTGGTTTCATTACGATATCGGGGTTAACAGACATACAAACACAGGTGACATATATAATCACCAAAGACCTACAGAGTACCAAGAGGGGACTACTCAACATTCTGTCATAACGTACATGGGAAAAGGATCCCAGGAAGAACAGTCATCTGTATATGTGTAAAAGAACCACATCTTCCACACCTACAACAAGCCAAACATTGTAATCAAACTTGCTGTAATAAAAAATATTAAATGAAATTAAATACACGAACAAGAAGTAGTGAGACAAACGTGAGGGGCTTTCTCCTGGCACATTCCATTCTAAACTCCAATCTAGAACACCACTTCCACAGAGGCTCTCTTGCCCTAGTAACCAGATTTGGTAAGGGTGAACTGCTGCCACCTTGTGGCCGTTTCACACAACAGCAGCTTTAATCCCAACGCTAATGGTCAGTTGATATTCAAAATCATTGCAGGCCTGTAAATGACACCTGCCCTGAAAACAATTCCTGGGGTCACATATCGACCAAAAAATTCAAAGGACGTCCATATTTCAAAATGACCGTTTCAAAAGGCATATTTTACGCACATTAGTGTTCTGCTTCTTTTCCTTTCTTTCCTTTTTTGTTAAAAAACACGGGAATGGAAAAAGGCATCCCTCAGAATGGGCGAAAATCGTTGCAGACGAATCAATGGACAGAGGTTTAATCTCCAATATATATAAACAGCTCATGCAGCTTAATATTAAAAAAACAAACAACCCAATACAAAAATGGGCAGAAGATCTAAAGAGACGTTTCTTCAAAGAAGACACAGAGATGGCCAAGACGCACATGAAAAGCTGCTCAACAGCACAAATTATTAGAGAAATGCAAATCAAAACTACAATGAGGTATCACCACACACCTGTTAGAATCGGCATCATCAGAATATCTACAAACAACCAATTCTGGGGAGGGTGTGGACAAAAGGAGCCCTCTTCCACTATTGGTGGGAATGTAAATTGATACAGTCACTATGGAGAACAGTATGGAGTTTCCTTCAAAAAACTAGATATAGAATTACCATCTGATCCAGCAATCCCACTTCTGGGCATATACCCAGAGAAAACTGTAAATCAAAAAGGCACATTCACCACAATGTTCGTTGCAGCACTATTTACAATAGCCAGGTAATGGAAGCAACCTAAATGCCCACAGACAGATGAATGGATAAAGATGTGGTACATATATGAAATGGAATATTACTCGGCCATAAAAAGGAATGAAACCGGGTCATTTGTAGAGATATCGATGGATCGAGAGACTGTCATACAGAATGAAGTAAGTCAGAAAGAGGAAAACAAATATTGTATATTAATGCATATATGTGGAACCTAAAAAAATGGTACAGATGAACTGGTTTGCAGGGAAGAAATAGAGACACAGAGGTAGAGAACAAACGTATGGACACCAAGTGTGGGAAGCCATCGGGTGGTGGTGGTGGGATGAGTTGGGAGATTGGGATTGAACGGTATACCTGTATATGCATAAAATACATAACTAATAATAACCTGCTGTATAAAAACATAAATAAAATTAAATTTCAAAATTTTAAAAAATAAAATTTAAAACTAAAACAGAAAAAAGTTCTTCCCGTCACACAGATGTATTTATAGGAATGAATTATTTCCATACTTATATTTATAAATACATAAAAGAGGAATAAAATCTAACTTGAACCATAAAAGAAAAAAAAATTGAACCCACGAGTTATACAGAGGAAAACCCTATCACGGCACTTGCTCCAGCGGTCAACAATTCTGAAATTGGTCAGAGGTGGGGAACCATCTCCCATACAGCCAGCAACCCACCCCCTACGCAAGGAGCGTCCTCATTGCAAAGCTGGGGGACCGTGCCGAGGCATCTGTGAGTAAACGTGAGCTGAGCCCCAGGCCAGCTGCTGCTGAACTGTTCCCACCCTTTCCAGGTAAAACACCTGAATATGTACAAGGGCTTGAAAGCCTAGAGGAAGGACCGTGGAGCCACACCAGCGACAGCACGCAGGCCAACTTGGTGCCTGTAGGCCAGCCAGGGTGGTCCTGGCACCGGGCGCCCTTCCAGAAGCTTTCCATTGCCCTGCCTGAGATACCCCTCCTGTCCCGGCCCCCACTGCTTTTTTCCTTCCTCACCTCTGTCCGGAGAGAAATTCCAGCGGAAGGTATGGGTGACACATCCTCTTCTTTACAGGCGGCAGCCTGGCAACTCCTGCAGAAAGGCCAGCAGAACCCCACTCACACCGGGCCACCCACAAAGCTGTGGCCCCTCACTCCCTCCCACCAGCACAGCCCCGAGACTGCTGACGGGGCAGAGAATATGGAGTCAGGCACAGCTTCAGGGGCTATTGCTGCCTGGAGCTCTGTTTATATTGACCTCAACGAGGCACACCTGGGGAGGGCGGGCCGGCAGGGTAAGGCTGCCCAGGTCAGCTAATCCACAACCCTCAGGGAATCACATTGTTGAAAATGGACCCCGCTAAGGCAGAAGAGAAGCCAAGGGAAAAAAGGACACAATGCCATTTGCAGCACCGTAGATGAGTCTAGAAGTAATCACGTGACTTGTAGTAAGTCAGAAAGTGAAAGACACATATCATATCATATCACTTATAGGTGTTACCTAAAAATGGATACCAGGGCAGATATTTCCACGGAGAAGGGCAATCACAGATTCATTAAACAAACATGTGGTTCACCAATGGAAAGGTGTGAGGATTGGTTTCATTACGATATCGGGGTTAACAGACATATACAAACACAGGTGACATATATAATCACCAAAGACCTACAGAGTACCAAGAGGGGACTACTCAACATTCTGTCATAACGTACATGGGAAAAGGATCCCAGGAAGAACAGTCATCTGTATATGTGTAAAAGAACCACATCTTCCACACCTACAACAAGCCAAACATTGTAATCAAACTTGCTGTAATAAAAAATATTAAATGAAATTAAATACACGAACAAGAAGTAGTGAGACAAACGTGAGGGGCTTTCTCCTGGCACATTCCATTCTAAACTCCAATCTAGAACACCACTTCCACTGAGGCTCTCTTGCCCTAGTAACCAGATTTGGTAAGGGTGAACTGCTGCCACCTTGTGGCCGTTTCACACAACAGCAGCTTTAATCCCAACGCTAATGGTCAGTTGATATTCAAAATCATTGCAGGCCTGTAAATGACACCTGCCCTGAAAACAATTCCTGGGGTCACATATCGACCAAAAAATTCAAAGGACGTCCATATTTCAAAATGACCGTTTCAAAAGGCATATTTTACGCACATTAGTGTTCTGCTTCTTTTCCTTTCTTTCCTTTTTTGTTAAAAAACACGGGAATGGAAAAAGGCATCCCTCAGAATGGGCGAAAATCGTTGCAGACGAATCAATGGACAGAGGTTTAATCTCCAATATATATAAACAGCTCATGCAGCTTAATATTAAAAAAACAAACAACCCAATACAAAAATGGGCAGAAGATCTAAAGAGACGTTTCTTCAAAGAAGACACAGAGATGGCCAAGACGCACATGAAAAGCTGCTCAACAGCACAAATTATTAGAGAAATGCAAATCAAAACTACAATGAGGTATCACCACACACCTGTTAGAATCGGCATCATCAGAATATCTACAAACAACCAATTCTGGGGAGGGTGTGGACAAAAGGAGCCCTCTTCCACTATTGGTGGGAATGTAAATTGATACAGTCACTATGGAGAACAGTATGGAGTTTCCTTCAAAAAACTAGATATAGAATTACCATCTGATCCAGCAATCCCACTTCTGGGCATATACCCAGAGAAAACCGTAAATCAAAAAGGCACATTCACCACAATGTTCGTTGCAGCACTATTTACAATAGCCAGGTAATGGAAGCAACCTAAATGCCCACAGACAGATGAATGGATAAAGATGTGGTACATATATGAAATGGAATATTACTCGGCCATAAAAAGGAATGAAACCGGGTCATTTGTAGAGATATCGATGGATCGAGAGACTGTCATACAGAATGAAGTAAGTCAGAAAGAGGAAAACAAATATTGTATATTAATGCATATATGTGGAACCTAAAAAAATGGTACAGATGAACTGGTTTGCAGGGAAGAAATAGAGACACAGAGGTAGAGAACAAACGTATGGACACCAAGTGTGGGAAGCCATCGGGTGGTGGTGGTGGGATGAGTTGGGAGATTGGGATTGAACGGTATACCTGTATATGCATAAAATACATAACTAATAATAACCTGCTGTATAAAAACATAAATAAAATTAAATTTCAAAATTTTAAAAAATAAAATTTAAAACTAAAACAGAAAAAAGTTCTTCCCGTCACACAGATGTATTTATAGGAATGAATTATTTCCATACTTATATTTATAAATACATAAAAGAGGAATAAAATCTAACTTGAACCATAAAAGAAAAAAAAATTGAACCCACGAGTTATACAGAGGAAAACCCTATCACGGCACTTGCTCCAGCGGTCAACAATTCTGAAATTGGTCAGAGGTGGGGAACCATCTCCCATACAGCCAGCAACCCACCCCCTACGCAAGGAGCGTCCTCATTGCAAAGCTGGGGGACCGTGCCGAGGCATCTGTGAGTAAACGTGAGCTGAGCCCCAGGCCAGCTGCTGCTGAACTGTTCCCACCCTTTCCAGGTAAAACACCTGAATATGTACAAGGGCTTGAAAGCCTAGAGGAAGGACCGTGGAGCCACACCAGCGACAGCACGCAGGCCAACTTGGTGCCTGTAGGCCAGCCAGGGTGGTCCTGGCACCGGGCGCCCTTCCAGAAGCTTTCCATTGCCCTGCCTGAGATACCCCTCCTGTCCCGGCCCCCACTGCTTTTTTCCTTCCTCACCTCTGTCCGGAGAGAAATTCCAGCGGAAGGTATGGGTGACACATCCTCTTCTTTACAGGCGGCAGCCTGGCAACTCCTGCAGAAAGGCCAGCAGAACCCCACTCACACCGGGCCACCCACAAAGCTGTGGCCCCTCACTCCCTCCCACCAGCACAGCCCCGAGACTGCTGACGGGGCAGAGAATATGGAGTCAGGCACAGCTTCAGGGGCTATTGCTGCCTGGAGCTCTGTTTATATTGACCTCAACGAGGCACACCTGGGGAGGGCGGGCCGGCAGGGTAAGGCTGCCCAGGTCAGCTAATCCACAACCCTCAGGGAATCACATTGTTGAAAATGGACCCCGCTAAGGCAGAAGAGAAGCCAAGGGAAAAAAGGACACAATGCCATTTGCAGCACCGTAGATGAGTCTAGAAGTAATCACGTGACTTGTAGTAAGTCAGAAAGTGAAAGACACATATCATATCATATCACTTATAGGTGTTACCTAAAAATGGATACCAGGGCAGATATTTCCACGGAGAAGGGCAATCACAGATTCATTAAACAAACATGTGGTTCACCAATGGAAAGGTGTGAGGATTGGTTTCATTACGATATCGGGGTTAACAGACATATACAAACACAGGTGACATATATAATCACCAAAGACCTACAGAGTACCAAGAGGGGACTACTCAACATTCTGTCATAACGTACATGGGAAAAGGATCCCAGGAAGAACAGTCATCTGTATATGTGTAAAAGAACCACATCTTCCACACCTACAACAAGCCAAACATTGTAATCAAACTTGCTGTAATAAAAAATATTAAATTAAATTAAATACACGAACAAGAAGTAGTGAGACAAACGTGAGGGGCTTTCTCCTGGCACATTCCATTCTAAACTCCAATCTAGAACACCACTTCCACTGAGGCTCTCTTGCCCTAGTAACCAGATTTGGTAAGGGTGAACTGCTGCCACCTTGTGGCCGTTTCACACAACAGCAGCTTTAATCCCAACGCTAATGGTCAGTTGATATTCAAAATCATTGCAGGCCTGTAAATGACACCTGCCCTGAAAACAATTCCTGGGGTCACATATCGACCAAAAAATTCAAAGGACGTCCATATTTCAAAATGACCGTTTCAAAAGGCATATTTTACGCACATTAGTGTTCTGCTTCCTTTCCTTTCTTTCCTTTTTTGTTAAAAAACACGGGAATGGAAAAAGGCATCCCTCAGAATGGGCGAAAATCGTTGCAGACGAATCAATGGACAGAGGTTTAATCTCCAATATATATAAACAGCTCATGCAGCTTAATATTAAAAAAACAAACAACCCAATACAAAAATGGGCAGAAGATCTAAAGAGACGTTTCTTCAAAGAAGACACAGAGATGGCCAAGACGCACATGAAAAGCTGCTCAACAGCACTAATTATTAGAGAAATACAAATCAAAACTACAATGAGGTATCACCACACACCTGTTAGAATCGGCATCATCAGAATATCTACAAACAACCAATTCTGGGGAGGGTGTGGACAAAAGGAGCCCTCTTCCACTATTGGTGGGAATGTAAATTGATACAGTCACTATGGAGAACAGTATGGAGTTTCCTTCAAAAAACTAGATATAGAATTACCATCTGATCCAGCAATCCCACTTCTGGGCATATACCCAGAGAAAACCGTAAATCAAAAAGGCACATTCACCACAATGTTCGTTGCAGCACTATTTACAATAGCCAGGTAATGGAAGCAACCTAAATGCCCACAGACAGATGAATGGATAAAGATGTGGTACATATATGAAATGGAATATTACTCGGCCATAAAAAGGAATGAAACCGGGTCATTTGTAGAGATATCGATGGATCGAGAGACTGTCATACAGAATGAAGTAAGTCAGAAAGAGGAAAACAAATATTGTATATTAATGCATATATGTGGAACCTAAAAAAATGGTACAGATGAACTGGTTTGCAGGGAAGAAATAGAGACACAGAGGTAGAGAACAAACGTATGGACACCAAGTGTGGGAAGCCATCGGGTGGTGGTGGTGGGATGAGTTGGGAGATTGGGATTGAACGGTATACCTGTATATGCATAAAATACATAACTAATAATAACCTGCTGTATAAAAACATAAATAAAATTAAATTTCAAAATTTTAAAAAATAAAATTTAAAACTAAAACAGAAAAAAGTTCTTCCCGTCACACAGATGTATTTATAGGAATGAATTATTTCCATACTTATATTTATAAATACATAAAAGAGGAATAAAATCTAACTTGAACCATAAAAGAAAAAAAAAATTGAACCCACGAGTTATACAGAGGAAAACCCTATCACGGCACTTGCTCCAGCGGTCAACAATTCTGAAATTGGTCAGAGGTGGGGAACCATCTCCCATACAGCCAGCAACCCACCCCCTACGCAAGGAGCGTCCTCATTGCAAAGCTGGGGGACCGTGCCGAGGCATCTGTGAGTAAACGTGAGCTGAGCCCCAGGCCAGCTGCTGCTGAACTGTTCCCACCCTTTCCAGGTAAAACACCTGAATATGTACAAGGGCTTGAAAGCCTAGAGGAAGGACCGTGGAGCCACACCAGCGACAGCACGCAGGCCAACTTGGTGCCTGTAGGCCAGCCAGGGTGGTCCTGGCCCCGGGCGCCCTTCCAGAAGCTTTCCATTGCCCTGCCTGAGATACCCCTCCTGTCCCGGCCCCCACTGCTTCTTTCCTTCCTCACCTCTGTCCGGAGAGAAATTCCAGCGGAAGGTATGGGTGACACATCCTCTTCTTTACAGGCGGCAGCCTGGCAACTCCTGCAGAAAGGCCAGCAGAACCCCACTCACACCGGGCCACCCACAAAGCTGTGGCCCCTCACTCCCTCCCACCAGCACAGCCCCGAGACTGCTGACGGGGCAGAGAATATGGAGTCAGGCACAGCTTCAGGGGCTATTGCTGCCTGGAGCTCTGTTTATATTGACCTCAACGAGGCACACCTGGGGAGGGCGGGCCGGCAGGGTAAGGCTGCCCAGGTCAGCTAATCCACAACCCTCAGGGAATCACATTGTTGAAAATGGACCCCGCTAAGGCAGAAGAGAAGCCAAGGGAAAAAAGGACACAATGCCATTTGCAGCACCGTAGATGAGTCTAGAAGTAATCACGTGACTTGTAGTAAGTCAGAAAGTGAAAGACACATATCATATCATATCACTTATAGGTGTTACCTAAAAATGGATACCAGGGCAGATATTTCCACGGAGAAGGGCAATCACAGATTCATTAAACAAACATATGGTTCACCAATGGAAAGGTGTGAGGATTGGTTTCATTACGATATCGGGGTTAACAGACATATACAAACACAGGTGACATATATAATCACCAAAGACCTACAGAGTACCAAGAGGGGACTACTCAACATTCTGTCATAACGTACATGGGAAAAGGATCCCAGGAAGAACAGTCATCTGTATATGTGTAAAAGAACCACATCTTCCACACCTACAACAAGCCAAACATTGTAATCAAACTTGCTGTAATAAAAAATATTAAATTAAATTAAATACACGAACAAGAAGTAGTGAGACAAACGTGAGGGGCTTTCTCCTGGCACATTCCATTCTAAACTCCAATCTAGAACACCACTTCCACTGAGGCTCTCTTGCCCTAGTAACCAGATTTGGTAAGGGTGAACTGCTGCCACCTTGTGGCCGTTTCACACAACAGCAGCTTTAATCCCAACGCTAATGGTCAGTTGATATTCAAAATCATTGCAGGCCTGTAAATGACACCTGCCCTGAAAACAATTCCTGGGGTCACATATCGACCAAAAAATTCAAAGGACGTCCATATTTCAAAATGACCGTTTCAAAAGGCATATTTTACGCACATTAGTGTTCTGCTTCTTTTCCTTTCTTTCCTTTTTTGTTAAAAAACACGGGAATGGAAAAAGGCATCCCTCAGAATGGGCGAAAATCGTTGCAGACGAATCAATGGACAGAGGTTTAATCTCCAATATATATAAACAGCTCATGCAGCTTAATATTAAAAAAACAAACAACCCAATACAAAAATGGGCAGAAGATCTAAAGAGACGTTTCTTCAAAGAAGACACAGAGATGGCCAAGACGCACATGAAAAGCTGCTCAACAGCACTAATTATTAGAGAAATGCAAATCAAAACTACAATGAGGTATCACCACACACCTGTTAGAATCGGCATCATCAGAATATCTACAAACAACCAATTCTGGGGAGGGTGTGGACAAAAGGAGCCCTCTTCCACTATTGGTGGGAATGTAAATTGATACAGTCACTATGGAGAACAGTATGGAGTTTCCTTCAAAAAACTAGATATAGAATTACCATCTGATCCAGCAATCCCACTTCTGGGCATATACCCAGAGAAAACCGTAAATCAAAAAGGCACATTCACCACAATGTTCGTTGCAGCACTATTTACAATAGCCAGGTAATGGAAGCAACCTAAATGCCCACAGACAGATGAATGGATAAAGATGTGGTACATATATGAAATGGAATATTACTCGGCCATAAAAAGGAATGAAACCGGGTCATTTGTAGAGATATCGATGGATCGAGAGACTGTCATACAGAATGAAGTAAGTCAGAAAGAGGAAAACAAATATTGTATATTAATGCATATATGTGGAACCTAAAAAAATGGTACAGATGAACTGGTTTGCAGGGAAGAAATAGAGACACAGAGGTAGAGAACAAACGTATGGACACCAAGTGTGGGAAGCCATCGGGTGGTGGTGGTGGGATGAGTTGGGAGATTGGGATTGAACGGTATACCTGTATATGCATAAAATACATAACTAATAATAACCTGCTGTATAAAAACATAAATAAAATTAAATTTCAAAATTTTAAAAAATAAAATTTAAAACTAAAACAGAAAAAAGTTCTTCCCGTCACACAGATGTATTTATAGGAATGAATTATTTCCATACTTATATTTATAAATACATAAAAGAGGAATAAAATCTAACTTGAACCATAAAAGAAAAAAAAATTGAACCCACGAGTTATACAGAGGAAAACCCTATCACGGCACTTGCTCCAGCGGTCAACAATTCTGAAATTGGTCAGAGGTGGGGAACCATCTCCCATACAGCCAGCAACCCACCCCCTACGCAAGGAGCGTCCTCATTGCAAAGCTGGGGGACCGTGCCGAGGCATCTGTGAGTAAACGTGAGCTGAGCCCCAGGCCAGCTGCTGCTGAACTGTTCCCACCCTTTCCAGGTAAAACACCTGAATATGTACAAGGGCTTGAAAGCCTAGAGGAAGGACCGTGGAGCCACACCAGCGACAGCACGCAGGCCAACTTGGTGCCTGTAGGCCAGCCAGGGTGGTCCTGGCCCCGGGCGCCCTTCCAGAAGCTTTCCATTGCCCTGCCTGAGATACCCCTCCTGTCCCGGCCCCCACTGCTTCTTTCCTTCCTCACCTCTGTCCGGAGAGAAATTCCAGCGGAAGGTATGGGTGACACATCCTCTTCTTTACAGGCGGCAGCCTGGCAACTCCTGCAGAAAGGCCAGCAGAACCCCACTCACACCGGGCCACCCACAAAGCTGTGGCCCCTCACTCCCTCCCACCAGCACAGCCCCGAGACTGCTGACGGGGCAGAGAATATGGAGTCAGGCACAGCTTCAGGGGCTATTGCTGCCTGGAGCTCTGTTTATATTGACCTCAACGAGGCACACCTGGGGAGGGCGGGCCGGCAGGGTAAGGCTGCCCAGGTCAGCTAATCCACAACCCTCAGGGAATCACATTGTTGAAAATGGACCCCGCTAAGGCAGAAGAGAAGCCAAGGGAAAAAAGGACACAATGCCATTTGCAGCACCGTAGATGAGTCTAGAAGTAATCACGT
Organism: Mesoplodon mirus; assembly: GCF_964341445.2. NCBI lineage: Eukaryota > Metazoa > Chordata > Mammalia > Artiodactyla > Ziphiidae > Mesoplodon > Mesoplodon mirus. The sequence goes on along the minus strand of NW_028295680.1, from coordinate 1,072,637 downwards.
GACTTGTAGTAAGTCAGAAAGTGAAAGACACATATCATATCATATCACTTATAGGTGTTACCTAAAAATGGATACCAGGGCAGATATTTCCACGGAGAAGGGCAATCACAGATTCATTAAACAAACATATGGTTCACCAATGGAAAGGTGTGAGGATTGGTTTCATTACGATATCGGGGTTAACAGACATATACAAACACAGGTGACATATATAATCACCAAAGACCTACAGAGTACCAAGAGGGGACTACTCAACATTCTGTCATAACGTACATGGGAAAAGGATCCCAGGAAGAACAGTCATCTGTATATGTGTAAAAGAACCACATCTTCCACACCTACAACAAGCCAAACATTGTAATCAAACTTGCTGTAATAAAAAATATTAAATTAAATTAAATACACGAACAAGAAGTAGTGAGACAAACGTGAGGGGCTTTCTCCTGGCACATTCCATTCTAAACTCCAATCTAGAACACCACTTCCACTGAGGCTCTCTTGCCCTAGTAACCAGATTTGGTAAGGGTGAACTGCTGCCACCTTGTGGCCGTTTCACACAACAGCAGCTTTAATCCCAACGCTAATGGTCAGTTGATATTCAAAATCATTGCAGGCCTGTAAATGACACCTGCCCTGAAAACAATTCCTGGGGTCACATATCGACCAAAAAATTCAAAGGACGTCCATATTTCAAAATGACCGTTTCAAAAGGCATATTTTACGCACATTAGTGTTCTGCTTCTTTTCCTTTCTTTCCTTTTTTGTTAAAAAACACGGGAATGGAAAAAGGCATCCCTCAGAATGGGCGAAAATCGTTGCAGACGAATCAATGGACAGAGGTTTAATCTCCAATATATATAAACAGCTCATGCAGCTTAATATTAAAAAAACAAACAACCCAATACAAAAATGGGCAGAAGATCTAAAGAGACGTTTCTTCAAAGAAGACACAGAGATGGCCAAGACGCACATGAAAAGCTGCTCAACAGCACTAATTATTAGAGAAATGCAAATCAAAACTACAATGAGGTATCACCACACACCTGTTAGAATCGGCATCATCAGAATATCTACAAACAACCAATTCTGGGGAGGGTGTGGACAAAAGGAGCCCTCTTCCACTATTGGTGGGAATGTAAATTGATACAGTCACTATGGAGAACAGTATGGAGTTTCCTTCAAAAAACTAGATATAGAATTACCATCTGATCCAGCAATCCCACTTCTGGGCATATACCCAGAGAAAACCGTAAATCAAAAAGGCACATTCACCACAATGTTCGTTGCAGCACTATTTACAATAGCCAGGTAATGGAAGCAACCTAAATGCCCACAGACAGATGAATGGATAAAGATGTGGTACATATATGAAATGGAATATTACTCGGCCATAAAAAGGAATGAAACCGGGTCATTTGTAGAGATATCGATGGATCGAGAGACTGTCATACAGAATGAAGTAAGTCAGAAAGAGGAAAACAAATATTGTATATTAATGCATATATGTGGAACCTAAAAAAATGGTACAGATGAACTGGTTTGCAGGGAAGAAATAGAGACACAGAGGTAGAGAACAAACGTATGGACACCAAGTGTGGGAAGCCATCGGGTGGTGGTGGTGGGATGAGTTGGGAGATTGGGATTGAACGGTATACCTGTATATGCATAAAATACATAACTAATAATAACCTGCTGTATAAAAACATAAATAAAATTAAATTTCAAAATTTTAAAAAATAAAATTTAAAACTAAAACAGAAAAAAGTTCTTCCCGTCACACAGATGTATTTATAGGAATGAATTATTTCCATACTTATATTTATAAATACATAAAAGAGGAATAAAATCTAACTTGAACCATAAAAGAAAAAAAAATTGAACCCACGAGTTATACAGAGGAAAACCCTATCACGGCACTTGCTCCAGCGGTCAACAATTCTGAAATTGGTCAGAGGTGGGGAACCATCTCCCATACAGCCAGCAACCCACCCCCTACGCAAGGAGCGTCCTCATTGCAAAGCTGGGGGACCGTGCCGAGGCATCTGTGAGTAAACGTGAGCTGAGCCCCAGGCCAGCTGCTGCTGAACTGTTCCCACCCTTTCCAGGTAAAACACCTGAATATGTACAAGGGCTTGAAAGCCTAGAGGAAGGACCGTGGAGCCACACCAGCGACAGCACGCAGGCCAACTTGGTGCCTGTAGGCCAGCCAGGGTGGTCCTGGCACCGGGCGCCCTTCCAGAAGCTTTCCATTGCCCTGCCTGAGATACCCCTCCTGTCCCGGCCCCCACTGCTTTTTTCCTTCCTCACCTCTGTCCGGAGAGAAATTCCAGCGGAAGGTATGGGTGACACATCCTCTTCTTTACAGGCGGCAGCCTGGCAACTCCTGCAGAAAGGCCAGCAGAACCCCACTCACACCGGGCCACCCACAAAGCTGTGGCCCCTCACTCCCTCCCACCAGCACAGCCCCGAGACTGCTGACGGGGCAGAGAATATGGAGTCAGGCACAGCTTCAGGGGCTATTGCTGCCTGGAGCTCTGTTTATATTGACCTCAACGAGACACACCTGGGGAGGGCGGGCCGGCAGGGTAAGGCTGCCCAGGTCAGCTAATCCACAACCCTCAGGGAATCACATTGTTGAAAATGGACCCCGCTAAGGCAGAAGAGAAGCCAAGGGAAAAAAGGACACAATGCCATTTGCAGCACCGTAGATGAGTCTAGAAGTAATCACGTGACTTGTAGTAAGTCAGAAAGTGAAAGACACATATCATATCATATCACTTATAGGTGTTACCTAAAAATGGATACCAGGGCAGATATTTCCACGGAGAAGGGCAATCACAGATTCATTAAACAAACATATGGTTCACCAATGGAAAGGTGTGAGGATTGGTTTCATTACGATATCGGGGTTAACAGACATATACAAACACAGGTGACATATATAATCACCAAAGACCTACAGAGTACCAAGAGGGGACTACTCAACATTCTGTCATAACGTACATGGGAAAAGGATCCCAGGAAGAACAGTCATCTGTATATGTGTAAAAGAACCACATCTTCCACACCTACAACAAGCCAAACATTGTAATCAAACTTGCTGTAATAAAAAATATTAAATGAAATTAAATACACGAACAAGAAGTAGTGAGACAAACGTGAGGGGCTTTCTCCTGGCACATTCCATTCTAAACTCCAATCTAGAACACCACTTCCACTGAGGCTCTCTTGCCCTAGTAACCAGATTTGGTAAGGGTGAACTGCTGCCACCTTGTGGCCGTTTCACACAACAGCAGCTTTAATCCCAATGCTAATGGTCAGTTGATATTCAAAATCATTGCAGGCCTGTAAATGACACCTGCCCTGAAAACAATTCCTGGGGTCACATATCGACCAAAAAATTCAAAGGACGTCCATATTTCAAAATGACCGTTTCAAAAGGCATATTTTACGCACATTAGTGTTCTGCTTCTTTTCCTTTCTTTCCTTTTTTGTTAAAAAACACGGGAATGGAAAAAGGCATCCCTCAGAATGGGCGAAAATCGTTGCAGACGAATCAATGGACAGAGGTTTAATCTCCAATATATATAAACAGCTCATGCAGCTTAATATTAAAAAAACAAACAACCCAATACAAAAATGGGCAGAAGATCTAAAGAGACGTTTCTTCAAAGAAGACACAGAGATGGCCAAGACGCACATGAAAAGCTGCTCAACAGCACAAATTATTAGAGAAATGCAAATCAAAACTACAATGAGGTATCACCACACACCTGTTAGAATCGGCATCATCAGAATATCTACAAACAACCAATTCTGGGGAGGGTGTGGACAAAAGGAGCCCTCTTCCACTATTGGTGGGAATGTAAATTGATACAGTCACTATGGAGAACAGTATGGAGTTTCCTTCAAAAAACTAGATATAGAATTACCATCTGATCCAGCAATCCCACTTCTGGGCATATACCCAGAGAAAACTGTAAATCAAAAAGGCACATTCACCACAATGTTCGTTGCAGCACTATTTACAATAGCCAGGTAATGGAAGCAACCTAAATGCCCACAGACAGATGAATGGATAAAGATGTGGTACATATATGAAATGGAATATTACTCGGCCATAAAAAGGAATGAAACCGGGTCATTTGTAGAGATATCGATGGATCGAGAGACTGTCATACAGAATGAAGTAAGTCAGAAAGAGGAAAACAAATATTGTATATTAATGCATATATGTGGAACCTAAAAAAATGGTACAGATGAACTGGTTTGCAGGGAAGAAATAGAGACACAGAGGTAGAGAACAAACGTATGGACACCAAGTGTGGGAAGCCATCGGGTGGTGGTGGTGGGATGAGTTGGGAGATTGGGATTGAACGGTATACCTGTATATGCATAAAATACATAACTAATAATAACCTGCTGTATAAAAACATAAATAAAATTAAATTTCAAAATTTTAAAAAATAAAATTTAAAACTAAAACAGAAAAAAGTTCTTCCCGTCACACAGATGTATTTATAGGAATGAATTATTTCCATACTTATATTTATAAATACATAAAAGAGGAATAAAATCTAACTTGAACCATAAAAGAAAAAAAAATTGAACCCACGAGTTATACAGAGGAAAACCCTATCACGGCACTTGCTCCAGCGGTAAACAATTCTGAAATTGGTCAGAGGTGGGGAACCATCTCCCATACAGCCAGCAACCCACCCCCTACGCAAGGAGCGTCCTCATTGCAAAGCTGGGGGACCGTGCCGAGGCATCTGTGAGTAAACGTGAGCTGAGCCCCAGGCCAGCTGCTGCTGAACTGTTCCCACCCTTTCCAGGTAAAACACCTGAATATGTACAAGGGCTTGAAAGCCTAGAGGAAGGACCGTGGAGCCACACCAGCGACAGCACGCAGGCCAACTTGGTGCCTGTAGGCCAGCCAGGGTGGTCCTGGCCCCGGGCGCCCTTCCAGAAGCTTTCCATTGCCCTGCCTGAGATACCCCTCCTGTCCCGGCCCCCACTGCTTTTTTCCTTCCTCACCTCTGTCCGGAGAGAAATTCCAGCGGAAGGTATGGGTGACACATCCTCTTCTTTACAGGCGGCAGCCTGGCAACTCCTGCAGAAAGGCCAGCAGAACCCCACTCACACCGGGCCACCCACAAAGCTGTGGCCCCTCACTCCCTCCCACCAGCACAGCCCCGAGACTGCTGACGGGGCAGAGAATATGGAGTCAGGCACAGCTTCAGGGGCTATTGCTGCCTGGAGCTCTGTTTATATTGACCTCAACGAGGCACACCTGGGGAGGGCGGGCCGGCAGGGTAAGGCTGCCCAGGTCAGCTAATCCACAACCCTCAGGGAATCACATTGTTGAAAATGGACCCCGCTAAGGCAGAAGAGAAGCCAAGGGAAAAAAGGACACAATGCCATTTGCAGCACCGTAGATGAGTCTAGAAGTAATCACGTGACTTGTAGTAAGTCAGAAAGTGAAAGACACATATCATATCATATCACTTATAGGTGTTACCTAAAAATGGATACCAGGGCAGATATTTCCACGGAGAAGGGCAATCACAGATTCATTAAACAAACATGTGGTTCACCAATGGAAAGGTGTGAGGATTGGTTTCATTACGATATCGGGGTTAACAGACATATACAAACACAGGTGACATATATAATCACCAAAGACCTACAGAGTACCAAGAGGGGACTACTCAACATTCTGTCATAACGTACATGGGAAAAGGATCCCAGGAAGAACAGTCATCTGTATATGTGTAAAAGAACCACATCTTCCACACCTACAACAAGCCAAACATTGTAATCAAACTTGCTGTAATAAAAAATATTAAATTAAATTAAATACACGAACAAGAAGTAGTGAGACAAACGTGAGGGGCTTTCTCCTGGCACATTCCATTCTAAACTCCAATCTAGAACACCACTTCCACTGAGGCTCTCTTGCCCTAGTAACCAGATTTGGTAAGGGTGAACTGCTGCCACCTTGTGGCCGTTTCACACAACAGCAGCTTTAATCCCAACGCTAATGGTCAGTTGATATTCAAAATCATTGCAGGCCTGTAAATGACACCTGCCCTGAAAACAATTCCTGGGGTCACATATCGACCAAAAAATTCAAAGGACGTCCATATTTCAAAATGACCGTTTCAAAAGGCATATTTTACGCACATTAGTGTTCTGCTTCCTTTCCTTTCTTTCCTTTTTTGTTAAAAAACACGGGAATGGAAAAAGGCATCCCTCAGAATGGGCGAAAATCGTTGCAGACGAATCAATGGACAGAGGTTTAATCTCCAATATATATAAACAGCTCATGCAGCTTAATATTAAAAAAACAAACAACCCAATACAAAAATGGGCAGAAGATCTAAAGAGACGTTTCTTCAAAGAAGACACAGAGATGGCCAAGACGCACATGAAAAGCTGCTCAACAGCACTAATTATTAGAGAAATACAAATCAAAACTACAATGAGGTATCACCACACACCTGTTAGAATCGGCATCATCAGAATATCTACAAACAACCAATTCTGGGGAGGGTGTGGACAAAAGGAGCCCTCTTCCACTATTGGTGGGAATGTAAATTGATACAGTCACTATGGAGAACAGTATGGAGTTTCCTTCAAAAAACTAGATATAGAATTACCATCTGATCCAGCAATCCCACTTCTGGGCATATACCCAGAGAAAACCGTAAATCAAAAAGGCACATTCACCACAATGTTCGTTGCAGCACTATTTACAATAGCCAGGTAATGGAAGCAACCTAAATGCCCACAGACAGATGAATGGATAAAGATGTGGTACATATATGAAATGGAATATTACTCGGCCATAAAAAGGAATGAAACCGGGTCATTTGTAGAGATATCGATGGATCGAGAGACTGTCATACAGAATGAAGTAAGTCAGAAAGAGGAAAACAAATATTGTATATTAATGCATATATGTGGAACCTAAAAAAATGGTACAGATGAACTGGTTTGCAGGGAAGAAATAGAGACACAGAGGTAGAGAACAAACGTATGGACACCAAGTGTGGGAAGCCATCGGGTGGTGGTGGTGGGATGAGTTGGGAGATTGGGATTGAACGGTATACCTGTATATGCATAAAATACATAACTAATAATAACCTGCTGTATAAAAACATAAATAAAATTAAATTTCAAAATTTTAAAAAATAAAATTTAAAACTAAAACAGAAAAAAGTTCTTCCCGTCACACAGATGTATTTATAGGAATGAATTATTTCCATACTTATATTTATAAATACATAAAAGAGGAATAAAATCTAACTTGAACCATAAAAGAAAAAAAAAATTGAACCCACGAGTTATACAGAGGAAAACCCTATCACGGCACTTGCTCCAGCGGTCAACAATTCTGAAATTGGTCAGAGGTGGGGAACCATCTCCCATACAGCCAGCAACCCACCCCCTACGCAAGGAGCGTCCTCATTGCAAAGCTGGGGGACCGTGCCGAGGCATCTGTGAGTAAACGTGAGCTGAGCCCCAGGCCAGCTGCTGCTGAACTGTTCCCACCCTTTCCAGGTAAAACACCTGAATATGTACAAGGGCTTGAAAGCCTAGAGGAAGGACCGTGGAGCCACACCAGCGACAGCACGCAGGCCAACTTGGTGCCTGTAGGCCAGCCAGGGTGGTCCTGGCCCCGGGCGCCCTTCCAGAAGCTTTCCATTGCCCTGCCTGAGATACCCCTCCTGTCCCGGCCCCCACTGCTTCTTTCCTTCCTCACCTCTGTCCGGAGAGAAATTCCAGCGGAAGGTATGGGTGACACATCCTCTTCTTTACAGGCGGCAGCCTGGCAACTCCTGCAGAAAGGCCAGCAGAACCCCACTCACACCGGGCCACCCACAAAGCTGTGGCCCCTCACTCCCTCCCACCAGCACAGCCCCGAGACTGCTGACGGGGCAGAGAATATGGAGTCAGGCACAGCTTCAGGGGCTATTGCTGCCTGGAGCTCTGTTTATATTGACCTCAACGAGGCACACCTGGGGAGGGCGGGCCGGCAGGGTAAGGCTGCCCAGGTCAGCTAATCCACAACCCTCAGGGAATCACATTGTTGAAAATGGACCCCGCTAAGGCAGAAGAGAAGCCAAGGGAAAAAAGGACACAATGCCATTTGCAGCACCGTAGATGAGTCTAGAAGTAATCACGTGACTTGTAGTAAGTCAGAAAGTGAAAGACACATATCATATCATATCACTTATAGGTGTTACCTAAAAATGGATACCAGGGCAGATATTTCCACGGAGAAGGGCAATCACAGATTCATTAAACAAACATATGGTTCACCAATGGAAAGGTGTGAGGATTGGTTTCATTACGATATCGGGGTTAACAGACATATACAAACACAGGTGACATATATAATCACCAAAGACCTACAGAGTACCAAGAGGGGACTACTCAACATTCTGTCATAACGTACATGGGAAAAGGATCCCAGGAAGAACAGTCATCTGTATATGTGTAAAAGAACCACATCTTCCACACCTACAACAAGCCAAACATTGTAATCAAACTTGCTGTAATAAAAAATATTAAATTAAATTAAATACACGAACAAGAAGTAGTGAGACAAACGTGAGGGGCTTTCTCCTGGCACATTCCATTCTAAACTCCAATCTAGAACACCACTTCCACTGAGGCTCTCTTGCCCTAGTAACCAGATTTGGTAAGGGTGAACTGCTGCCACCTTGTGGCCGTTTCACACAACAGCAGCTTTAATCCCAACGCTAATGGTCAGTTGATATTCAAAATCATTGCAGGCCTGTAAATGACACCTGCCCTGAAAACAATTCCTGGGGTCACATATCGACCAAAAAATTCAAAGGACGTCCATATTTCAAAATGACCGTTTCAAAAGGCATATTTTACGCACATTAGTGTTCTGCTTCTTTTCCTTTCTTTCCTTTTTTGTTAAAAAACACGGGAATGGAAAAAGGCATCCCTCAGAATGGGCGAAAATCGTTGCAGACGAATCAATGGACAGAGGTTTAATCTCCAATATATATAAACAGCTCATGCAGCTTAATATTAAAAAAACAAACAACCCAATACAAAAATGGGCAGAAGATCTAAAGAGACGTTTCTTCAAAGAAGACACAGAGATGGCCAAGACGCACATGAAAAGCTGCTCAACAGCACTAATTATTAGAGAAATGCAAATCAAAACTACAATGAGGTATCACCACACACCTGTTAGAATCGGCATCATCAGAATATCTACAAACAACCAATTCTGGGGAGGGTGTGGACAAAAGGAGCCCTCTTCCACTATTGGTGGGAATGTAAATTGATACAGTCACTATGGAGAACAGTATGGAGTTTCCTTCAAAAAACTAGATATAGAATTACCATCTGATCCAGCAATCCCACTTCTGGGCATATACCCAGAGAAAACTGTAAATCAAAAAGGCACATTCACCACAATGTTCGTTGCAGCACTATTTACAATAGCCAGGTAATGGAAGCAACCTAAATGCCCACAGACAGATGAATGGATAAAGATGTGGTACATATATGAAATGGAATATTACTCGGCCATAAAAAGGAATGAAACCGGGTCATTTGTAGAGATATCGATGGATCGAGAGACTGTCATACAGAATGAAGTAAGTCAGAAAGAGGAAAACAAATATTGTATATTAATGCATATATGTGGAACCTAAAAAAATGGTACAGATGAACTGGTTTGCAGGGAAGAAATAGAGACACAGAGGTAGAGAACAAACGTATGGACACCAAGTGTGGGAAGCCATCGGGTGGTGGTGGTGGGATGAGTTGGGAGATTGGGATTGAACGGTATACCTGTATATGCATAAAATACATAACTAATAATAACCTGCTGTATAAAAACATAAATAAAATTAAATTTCAAAATTTTAAAAAATAAAATTTAAAACTAAAACAGAAAAAAGTTCTTCCCGTCACACAGATGTATTTATAGGAATGAATTATTTCCATACTTATATTTATAAATACATAAAAGAGGAATAAAATCTAACTTGAACCATAAAAGAAAAAAAAATTGAACCCACGAGTTATACAGAGGAAAACCCTATCACGGCACTTGCTCCAGCGGTCAACAATTCTGAAATTGGTCAGAGGTGGGGAACCATCTCCCATACAGCCAGCAACCCACCCCCTACGCAAGGAGCGTCCTCATTGCAAAGCTGGGGGACCGTGCCGAGGCATCTGTGAGTAAACGTGAGCTGAGCCCCAGGCCAGCTGCTGCTGAACTGTTCCCACCCTTTCCAGGTAAAACACCTGAATATGTACAAGGGCTTGAAAGCCTAGAGGAAGGACCGTGGAGCCACACCAGCGACAGCACGCAGGCCAACTTGGTGCCTGTAGGCCAGCCAGGGTGGTCCTGGCACCGGGCGCCCTTCCAGAAGCTTTCCATTGCCCTGCCTGAGATACCCCTCCTGTCCCGGCCCCCACTGCTTTTTTCCTTCCTCACCTCTGTCCGGAGAGAAATTCCAGCGGAAGGTATGGGTGACACATCCTCTTCTTTACAGGCGGCAGCCTGGCAACTCCTGCAGAAAGGCCAGCAGAACCCCACTCACACCGGGCCACCCACAAAGCTGTGGCCCCTCACTCCCTCCCACCAGCACAGCCCCGAGACTGCTGACGGGGCAGAGAATATGGAGTCAGGCACAGCTTCAGGGGCTATTGCTGCCTGGAGCTCTGTTTATATTGACCTCAACGAGACACACCTGGGGAGGGCGGGCCGGCAGGGTAAGGCTGCCCAGGTCAGCTAATCCACAACCCTCAGGGAATCACATTGTTGAAAATGGACCCCGCTAAGGCAGAAGAGAAGCCAAGGGAAAAAAGGACACAATGCCATTTGCAGCACCGTAGATGAGTCTAGAAGTAATCACGTGACTTGTAGTAAGTCAGAAAGTGAAAGACACATATCATATCATATCACTTATAGGTGTTACCTAAAAATGGATACCAGGGCAGATATTTCCACGGAGAAGGGCAATCACAGATTCATTAAACAAACATATGGTTCACCAATGGAAAGGTGTGAGGATTGGTTTCATTACGATATCGGGGTTAACAGACATATACAAACACAGGTGACATATATAATCACCAAAGACCTACAGAGTACCAAGAGGGGACTACTCAACATTCTGTCATAACGTACATGGGAAAAGGATCCCAGGAAGAACAGTCATCTGTATATGTGTAAAAGAACCACATCTTCCACACCTACAACAAGCCAAACATTGTAATCAAACTTGCTGTAATAAAAAATATTAAATTAAATTAAATACACGAACAAGAAGTAGTGAGACAAACGTGAGGGGCTTTCTCCTGGCACATTCCATTCTAAACTCCAATCTAGAACACCACTTCCACTGAGGCTCTCTTGCCCTAGTAACCAGATTTGGTAAGGGTGAACTGCTGCCACCTTGTGGCCGTTTCACACAACAGCAGCTTTAATCCCAACGCTAATGGTCAGTTGATATTCAAAATCATTGCAGGCCTGTAAATGACACCTGCCCTGAAAACAATTCCTGGGGTCACATATCGACCAAAAAATTCAAAGGACGTCCATATTTCAAAATGACCGTTTCAAAAGGCATATTTTACGCACATTAGTGTTCTGCTTCTTTTCCTTTCTTTCCTTTTTTGTTAAAAAACACGGGAATGGAAAAAGGCATCCCTCAGAATGGGCGAAAATCGTTGCAGACGAATCAATGGACAGAGGTTTAATCTCCAATATATATAAACAGCTCATGCAGCTTAATATTAAAAAAACAAACAACCCAATACAAAAATGGGCAGAAGATCTAAAGAGACGTTTCTTCAAAGAAGACACAGAGATGGCCAAGACGCACATGAAAAGCTGCTCAACAGCACAAATTATTAGAGAAATGCAAATCAAAACTACAATGAGGTATCACCACACACCTGTTAGAATCGGCATCATCAGAATATCTACAAACAACCAATTCTGGGGAGGGTGTGGACAAAAGGAGCCCTCTTCCACTATTGGTGGGAATGTAAATTGATACAGTCACTATGGAGAACAGTATGGAGTTTCCTTCAAAAAACTAGATATAGAATTACCATCTGATCCAGCAATCCCACTTCTGGGCATATACCCAGAGAAAACTGTAAATCAAAAAGGCACATTCACCACAATGTTCGTTGCAGCACTATTTACAATAGCCAGGTAATGGAAGCAACCTAAATGCCCACAGACAGATGAATGGATAAAGATGTGGTACATATATGAAATGGAATATTACTCGGCCATAAAAAGGAATGAAACCGGGTCATTTGTAGAGATATCGATGGATCGAGAGACTGTCATACAGAATGAAGTAAGTCAGAAAGAGGAAAACAAATATTGTATATTAATGCATATATGTGGAACCTAAAAAAATGGTACAGATGAACTGGTTTGCAGGGAAGAAATAGAGACACAGAGGTAGAGAACAAACGTATGGACACCAAGTGTGGGAAGCCATCGGGTGGTGGTGGTGGGATGAGTTGGGAGATTGGGATTGAACGGTATACCTGTATATGCATAAAATACATAACTAATAATAACCTGCTGTATAAAAACATAAATAAAATTAAATTTCAAAATTTTAAAAAATAAAATTTAAAACTAAAACAGAAAAAAGTTCTTCCCGTCACACAGATGTATTTATAGGAATGAATTATTTCCATACTTATATTTATAAATACATAAAAGAGGAATAAAATCTAACTTGAACCATAAAAGAAAAAAAAATTGAACCCACGAGTTATACAGAGGAAAACCCTATCACGGCACTTGCTCCAGCGGTAAACAATTCTGAAATTGGTCAGAGGTGGGGAACCATCTCCCATACAGCCAGCAACCCACCCCCTACGCAAGGAGCGTCCTCATTGCAAAGCTGGGGGACCGTGCCGAGGCATCTGTGAGTAAACGTGAGCTGAGCCCCAGGCCAGCTGCTGCTGAACTGTTCCCACCCTTTCCAGGTAAAACACCTGAATATGTACAAGGGCTTGAAAGCCTAGAGGAAGGACCGTGGAGCCACACCAGCGACAGCACGCAGGCCAACTTGGTGCCTGTAGGCCAGCCAGGGTGGTCCTGGCACCGGGCGCCCTTCCAGAAGCTTTCCATTGCCCTGCCTGAGATACCCCTCCTGTCCCGGCCCCCACTGCTTTTTTCCTTCCTCACCTCTGTCCGGAGAGAAATTCCAGCGGAAGGTATGGGTGACACATCCTCTTCTTTACAGGCGGCAGCCTGGCAACTCCTGCAGAAAGGCCAGCAGAACCCCACTCACACCGGGCCACCCACAAAGCTGTGGCCCCTCACTCCCTCCCACCAGCACAGCCCCGAGACTGCTGACGGGGCAGAGAATATGGAGTCAGGCACAGCTTCAGGGGCTATTGCTGCCTGGAGCTCTGTTTATATTGACCTCAACGAGGCACACCTGGGGAGGGCGGGCCGGCAGGGTAAGGCTGCCCAGGTCAGCTAATCCACAACCCTCAGGGAATCACATTGTTGAAAATGGACCCCGCTAAGGCAGAAGAGAAGCCAAGGGAAAAAAGGACACAATGCCATTTGCAGCACCGTAGATGAGTCTAGAAGTAATCACGTGACTTGTAGTAAGTCAGAAAGTGAAAGACACATATCATATCATATCACTTATAGGTGTTACCTAAAAATGGATACCAGGGCAGATATTTCCACGGAGAAGGGCAATCACAGATTCATTAAACAAACATGTGGTTCACCAATGGAAAGGTGTGAGGATTGGTTTCATTACGATATCGGGGTTAACAGACATATACAAACACAGGTGACATATATAATCACCAAAGACCTACAGAGTACCAAGAGGGGACTACTCAACATTCTGTCATAACGTACATGGGAAAAGGATCCCAGGAAGAACAGTCATCTGTATATGTGTAAAAGAACCACATCTTCCACACCTACAACAAGCCAAACATTGTAATCAAACTTGCTGTAATAAAAAATATTAAATTAAATTAAATACACGAACAAGAAGTAGTGAGACAAACGTGAGGGGCTTTCTCCTGGCACATTCCATTCTAAACTCCAATCTAGAACACCACTTCCACTGAGGCTCTCTTGCCCTAGTAACCAGATTTGGTAAGGGTGAACTGCTGCCACCTTGTGGCCGTTTCACACAACAGCAGCTTTAATCCCAACGCTAATGGTCAGTTGATATTCAAAATCATTGCAGGCCTGTAAATGACACCTGCCCTGAAAACAATTCCTGGGGTCACATATCGACCAAAAAATTCAAAGGACGTCCATATTTCAAAATGACCGTTTCAAAAGGCATATTTTACGCACATTAGTGTTCTGCTTCCTTTCCTTTCTTTCCTTTTTTGTTAAAAAACACGGGAATGGAAAAAGGCATCCCTCAGAATGGGCGAAAATCGTTGCAGACGAATCAATGGACAGAGGTTTAATCTCCAATATATATAAACAGCTCATGCAGCTTAATATTAAAAAAACAAACAACCCAATACAAAAATGGGCAGAAGATCTAAAGAGACGTTTCTTCAAAGAAGACACAGAGATGGCCAAGACGCACATGAAAAGCTGCTCAACAGCACTAATTATTAGAGAAATACAAATCAAAACTACAATGAGGTATCACCACACACCTGTTAGAATCGGCATCATCAGAATATCTACAAACAACCAATTCTGGGGAGGGTGTGGACAAAAGGAGCCCTCTTCCACTATTGGTGGGAATGTAAATTGATACAGTCACTATGGAGAACAGTATGGAGTTTCCTTCAAAAAACTAGATATAGAATTACCATCTGATCCAGCAATCCCACTTCTGGGCATATACCCAGAGAAAACCGTAAATCAAAAAGGCACATTCACCACAATGTTCGTTGCAGCACTATTTACAATAGCCAGGTAATGGAAGCAACCTAAATGCCCACAGACAGATGAATGGATAAAGATGTGGTACATATATGAAATGGAATATTACTCGGCCATAAAAAGGAATGAAACCGGGTCATTTGTAGAGATATCGATGGATCGAGAGACTGTCATACAGAATGAAGTAAGTCAGAAAGAGGAAAACAAATATTGTATATTAATGCATATATGTGGAACCTAAAAAAATGGTACAGATGAACTGGTTTGCAGGGAAGAAATAGAGACACAGAGGTAGAGAACAAACGTATGGACACCAAGTGTGGGAAGCCATCGGGTGGTGGTGGTGGGATGAGTTGGGAGATTGGGATTGAACGGTATACCTGTATATGCATAAAATACATAACTAATAATAACCTGCTGTATAAAAACATAAATAAAATTAAATTTCAAAATTTTAAAAAATAAAATTTAAAACTAAAACAGAAAAAAGTTCTTCCCGTCACACAGATGTATTTATAGGAATGAATTATTTCCATACTTATATTTATAAATACATAAAAGAGGAATAAAATCTAACTTGAACCATAAAAGAAAAAAAAATTGAACCCACGAGTTATACAGAGGAAAACCCTATCACGGCACTTGCTCCAGCGGTAAACAATTCTGAAATTGGTCAGAGGTGGGGAACCATCTCCCATACAGCCAGCAACCCACCCCCTACGCAAGGAGCGTCCTCATTGCAAAGCTGGGGGACCGTGCCGAGGCATCTGTGAGTAAACGTGAGCTGAGCCCCAGGCCAGCTGCTGCTGAACTGTTCCCACCCTTTCCAGGTAAAACACCTGAATATGTACAAGGGCTTGAAAGCCTAGAGGAAGGACCGTGGAGCCACACCAGCGACAGCACGCAGGCCAACTTGGTGCCTGTAGGCCAGCCAGGGTGGTCCTGGCCCCGGGCGCCCTTCCAGAAGCTTTCCATTGCCCTGCCTGAGATACCCCTCCTGTCCCGGCCCCCACTGCTTCTTTCCTTCCTCACCTCTGTCCGGAGAGAAATTCCAGCGGAAGGTATGGGTGACACATCCTCTTCTTTACAGGCGGCAGCCTGGCAACTCCTGCAGAAAGGCCAGCAGAACCCCACTCACACCGGGCCACCCACAAAGCTGTGGCACCTCACTCCCTCCCACCAGCACAGCCCCGAGACTGCTGACGGGGCAGAGAATATGGAGTCAGGCACAGCTTCAGGGGCTATTGCTGCCTGGAGCTCTGTTTATATTGACCTCAACGAGGCACACCTGGGGAGGGCGGGCCGGCAGGGTAAGGCTGCCCAGGTCAGCTAATCCACAACCCTCAGGGAATCACATTGTTGAAAATGGACCCCGCTAAGGCAGAAGAGAAGCCAAGGGAAAAAAGGACACAATGCCATTTGCAGCACCGTAGATGAGTCTAGAAGTAATCACGTGACTTGTAGTAAGTCAGAAAGTGAAAGACACATATCATATCATATCACTTATAGGTGTTACCTAAAAATGGATACCAGGGCAGATATTTCCACGGAGAAGGGCAATCACAGATTCATTAAACAAACATATGGTTCACCAATGGAAAGGTGTGAGGATTGGTTTCATTACGATATCGGGGTTAACAGACATATACAAACACAGGTGACATATATAATCACCAAAGACCTACAGAGTACCAAGAGGGGACTACTCAACATTCTGTCATAACGTACATGGGAAAAGGATCCCAGGAAGAACAGTCATCTGTATATGTGTAAAAGAACCACATCTTCCACACCTACAACAAGCCAAACATTGTAATCAAACTTGCTGTAATAAAAAATATTAAATGAAATTAAATACACGAACAAGAAGTAGTGAGACAAACGTGAGGGGCTTTCTCCTGGCACATTCCATTCTAAACTCCAATCTAGAACACCACTTCCACTGAGGCTCTCTTGCCCTAGTAACCAGATTTGGTAAGGGTGAACTGCTGCCACCTTGTGGCCGTTTCACACAACAGCAGCTTTAATCCCAATGCTAATGGTCAGTTGATATTCAAAATCATTGCAGGCCTGTAAATGACACCTGCCCTGAAAACAATTCCTGGGGTCACATATCGACCAAAAAATTCAAAGGACGTCCATATTTCAAAATGACCGTTTCAAAAGGCATATTTTACGCACATTAGTGTTCTGCTTCTTTTCCTTTCTTTCCTTTTTTGTTAAAAAACACGGGAATGGAAAAAGGCATCCCTCAGAATGGGCGAAAATCGTTGCAGACGAATCAATGGACAGAGGTTTAATCTCCAATATATATAAACAGCTCATGCAGCTTAATATTAAAAAAACAAACAACCCAATACAAAAATGGGCAGAAGATCTAAAGAGACGTTTCTTCAAAGAAGACACAGAGATGGCCAAGACGCACATGAAAAGCTGCTCAACAGCACTAATTATTAGAGAAATGCAAATCAAAACTACAATGAGGTATCACCACACACCTGTTAGAATCGGCATCATCAGAATATCTACAAACAACCAATTCTGGGGAGGGTGTGGACAAAAGGAGCCCTCTTCCACTATTGGTGGGAATGTAAATTGATACAGTCACTATGGAGAACAGTATGGAGTTTCCTTCAAAAAACTAGATATAGAATTACCATCTGATCCAGCAATCCCACTTCTGGGCATATACCCAGAGAAAACCGTAAATCAAAAAGGCACATTCACCACAATGTTCGTTGCAGCACTATTTACAATAGCCAGGTAATGGAAGCAACCTAAATGCCCACAGACAGATGAATGGATAAAGATGTGGTACATATATGAAATGGAATATTACTCGGCCATAAAAAGGAATGAAACCGGGTCATTTGTAGAGATATCGATGGATCGAGAGACTGTCATACAGAATGAAGTAAGTCAGAAAGAGGAAAACAAATATTGTATATTAATGCATATATGTGGAACCTAAAAAAATGGTACAGATGAACTGGTTTGCAGGGAAGAAATAGAGACACAGAGGTAGAGAACAAACGTATGGACACCAAGTGTGGGAAGCCATCGGGTGGTGGTGGTGGGATGAGTTGGGAGATTGGGATTGAACGGTATACCTGTATATGCATAAAATACATAACTAATAATAACCTGCTGTATAAAAACATAAATAAAATTAAATTTCAAAATTTTAAAAAATAAAATTTAAAACTAAAACAGAAAAAAGTTCTTCCCGTCACACAGATGTATTTATAGGAATGAATTATTTCCATACTTATATTTATAAATACATAAAAGAGGAATAAAATCTAACTTGAACCATAAAAGAAAAAAAAAATTGAACCCACGAGTTATACAGAGGAAAACCCTATCACGGCACTTGCTCCAGCGGTAAACAATTCTGAAATTGGTCAGAGGTGGGGAACCATCTCCCATACAGCCAGCAACCCACCCCCTACGCAAGGAGCGTCCTCATTGCAAAGCTGGGGGACCGTGCCGAGGCATCTGTGAGTAAACGTGAGCTGAGCCCCAGGCCAGCTGCTGCTGAACTGTTCCCACCCTTTCCAGGTAAAACACCTGAATATGTACAAGGGCTTGAAAGCCTAGAGGAAGGACCGTGGAGCCACACCAGCGACAGCACGCAGGCCAACTTGGTGCCTGTAGGCCAGCCAGGGTGGTCCTGGCCCCGGGCGCCCTTCCAGAAGCTTTCCATTGCCCTGCCTGAGATACCCCTCCTGTCCCGGCCCCCACTGCTTTTTTCCTTCCTCACCTCTGTCCGGAGAGAAATTCCAGCGGAAGGTATGGGTGACACATCCTCTTCTTTACAGGCGGCAGCCTGGCAACTCCTGCAGAAAGGCCAGCAGAACCCCACTCACACCGGGCCACCCACAAAGCTGTGGCCCCTCACTCCCTCCCACCAGCACAGCCCCGAGACTGCTGACGGGGCAGAGAATATGGAGTCAGGCACAGCTTCAGGGGCTATTGCTGCCTGGAGCTCTGTTTATATTGACCTCAACGAGGCACACCTGGGGAGGGCGGGCCGGCAGGGTAAGGCTGCCCAGGTCAGCTAATCCACAACCCTCAGGGAATCACATTGTTGAAAATGGACCCCGCTAAGGCAGAAGAGAAGCCAAGGGAAAAAAGGACACAATGCCATTTGCAGCACCGTAGATGAGTCTAGAAGTAATCACGTGACTTGTAGTAAGTCAGAAAGTGAAAGACACATATCATATCATATCACTTATAGGTGTTACCTAAAAATGGATACCAGGGCAGATATTTCCACGGAGAAGGGCAATCACAGATTCATTAAACAAACATGTGGTTCACCAATGGAAAGGTGTGAGGATTGGTTTCATTACGATATCGGGGTTAACAGACATATACAAACACAGGTGACATATATAATCACCAAAGACCTACAGAGTACCAAGAGGGGACTACTCAACATTCTGTCATAACGTACATGGGAAAAGGATCCCAGGAAGAACAGTCATCTGTATATGTGTAAAAGAACCACATCTTCCACACCTACAACAAGCCAAACATTGTAATCAAACTTGCTGTAATAAAAAATATTAAATGAAATTAAATACACGAACAAGAAGTAGTGAGACAAACGTGAGGGGCTTTCTCCTGGCACATTCCATTCTAAACTCCAATCTAGAACACCACTTCCACTGAGGCTCTCTTGCCCTAGTAACCAGATTTGGTAAGGGTGAACTGCTGCCACCTTGTGGCCGTTTCACACAACAGCAGCTTTAATCCCAACGCTAATGGTCAGTTGATATTCAAAATCATTGCAGGCCTGTAAATGACACCTGCCCTGAAAACAATTCCTGGGGTCACATATCGACCAAAAAATTCAAAGGACGTCCATATTTCAAAATGACCGTTTCAAAAGGCATATTTTACGCACATTAGTGTTCTGCTTCTTTTCCTTTCTTTCCTTTTTTGTTAAAAAACACGGGAATGGAAAAAGGCATCCCTCAGAATGGGCGAAAATCGTTGCAGACGAATCAATGGACAGAGGTTTAATCTCCAATATATATAAACAGCTCATGCAGCTTAATATTAAAAAAACAAACAACCCAATACAAAAATGGGCAGAAGATCTAAAGAGACGTTTCTTCAAAGAAGACACAGAGATGGCCAAGACGCACATGAAAAGCTGCTCAACAGCACTAATTATTAGAGAAATGCAAATCAAAACTACAATGAGGTATCACCACACACCTGTTAGAATCGGCATCATCAGAATATCTACAAACAACCAATTCTGGGGAGGGTGTGGACAAAAGGAGCCCTCTTCCACTATTGGTGGGAATGTAAATTGATACAGTCACTATGGAGAACAGTATGGAGTTTCCTTCAAAAAACTAGATATAGAATTACCATCTGATCCAGCAATCCCACTTCTGGGCATATACCCAGAGAAAACCGTAAATCAAAAAGGCACATTCACCACAATGTTCGTTGCAGCACTATTTACAATAGCCAGGTAATGGAAGCAACCTAAATGCCCACAGACAGATGAATGGATAAAGATGTGGTACATATATGAAATGGAATATTACTCGGCCATAAAAAGGAATGAAACCGGGTCATTTGTAGAGATATCGATGGATCGAGAGACTGTCATACAGAATGAAGTAAGTCAGAAAGAGGAAAACAAATATTGTATATTAATGCATATATGTGGAACCTAAAAAAATGGTACAGATGAACTGGTTTGCAGGGAAGAAATAGAGACACAGAGGTAGAGAACAAACGTATGGACACCAAGTGTGGGAAGCCATCGGGTGGTGGTGGTGGGATGAGTTGGGAGATTGGGATTGAACGGTATACCTGTATATGCATAAAATACATAACTAATAATAACCTGCTGTATAAAAACATAAATAAAATTAAATTTCAAAATTTTAAAAAATAAAATTTAAAACTAAAACAGAAAAAAGTTCTTCCCGTCACACAGATGTATTTATAGGAATGAATTATTTCCATACTTATATTTATAAATACATAAAAGAGGAATAAAATCTAACTTGAACCATAAAAGAAAAAAAAATTGAACCCACGAGTTATACAGAGGAAAACCCTATCACGGCACTTGCTCCAGCGGTAAACAATTCTGAAATTGGTCAGAGGTGGGGAACCATCTCCCATACAGCCAGCAACCCACCCCCTACGCAAGGAGCGTCCTCATTGCAAAGCTGGGGGACCGTGCCGAGGCATCTGTGAGTAAACGTGAGCTGAGCCCCAGGCCAGCTGCTGCTGAACTGTTCCCACCCTTTCCAGGTAAAACACCTGAATATGTACAAGGGCTTGAAAGCCTAGAGGAAGGACCGTGGAGCCACACCAGCGACAGCACGCAGGCCAACTTGGTGCCTGTAGGCCAGCCAGGGTGGTCCTGGCCCCGGGCGCCCTTCCAGAAGCTTTCCATTGCCCTGCCTGAGATACCCCTCCTGTCCCGGCCCCCACTGCTTCTTTCCTTCCTCACCTCTGTCCGGAGAGAAATTCCAGCGGAAGGTATGGGTGACACATCCTCTTCTTTACAGGCGGCAGCCTGGCAACTCCTGCAGAAAGGCCAGCAGAACCCCACTCACACCGGGCCACCCACAAAGCTGTGGCACCTCACTCCCTCCCACCAGCACAGCCCCGAGACTGCTGACGGGGCAGAGAATATGGAGTCAGGCACAGCTTCAGGGGCTATTGCTGCCTGGAGCTCTGTTTATATTGACCTCAACGAGGCACACCTGGGGAGGGCGGGCCGGCAGGGTAAGGCTGCCCAGGTCAGCTAATCCACAACCCTCAGGGAATCACATTGTTGAAAATGGACCCCGCTAAGGCAGAAGAGAAGCCAAGGGAAAAAAGGACACAATGCCATTTGCAGCACCGTAGATGAGTCTAGAAGTAATCACGTGACTTGTAGTAAGTCAGAAAGTGAAAGACACATATCATATCATATCACTTATAGGTGTTACCTAAAAATGGATACCAGGGCAGATATTTCCACGGAGAAGGGCAATCACAGATTCATTAAACAAACATATGGTTCACCAATGGAAAGGTGTGAGGATTGGTTTCATTACGATATCGGGGTTAACAGACATATACAAACACAGGTGACATATATAATCACCAAAGACCTACAGAGTACCAAGAGGGGACTACTCAACATTCTGTCATAACGTACATGGGAAAAGGATCCCAGGAAGAACAGTCATCTGTATATGTGTAAAAGAACCACATCTTCCACACCTACAACAAGCCAAACATTGTAATCAAACTTGCTGTAATAAAAAATATTAAATGAAATTAAATACACGAACAAGAAGTAGTGAGACAAACGTGAGGGGCTTTCTCCTGGCACATTCCATTCTAAACTCCAATCTAGAACACCACTTCCACTGAGGCTCTCTTGCCCTAGTAACCAGATTTGGTAAGGGTGAACTGCTGCCACCTTGTGGCCGTTTCACACAACAGCAGCTTTAATCCCAATGCTAATGGTCAGTTGATATTCAAAATCATTGCAGGCCTGTAAATGACACCTGCCCTGAAAACAATTCCTGGGGTCACATATCGACCAAAAAATTCAAAGGACGTCCATATTTCAAAATGACCGTTTCAAAAGGCATATTTTACGCACATTAGTGTTCTGCTTCTTTTCCTTTCTTTCCTTTTTTGTTAAAAAACACGGGAATGGAAAAAGGCATCCCTCAGAATGGGCGAAAATCGTTGCAGACGAATCAATGGACAGAGGTTTAATCTCCAATATATATAAACAGCTCATGCAGCTTAATATTAAAAAAACAAACAACCCAATACAAAAATGGGCAGAAGATCTAAAGAGACGTTTCTTCAAAGAAGACACAGAGATGGCCAAGACGCACATGAAAAGCTGCTCAACAGCACTAATTATTAGAGAAATGCAAATCAAAACTACAATGAGGTATCACCACACACCTGTTAGAATCGGCATCATCAGAATATCTACAAACAACCAATTCTGGGGAGGGTGTGGACAAAAGGAGCCCTCTTCCACTATTGGTGGGAATGTAAATTGATACAGTCACTATGGAGAACAGTATGGAGTTTCCTTCAAAAAACTAGATATAGAATTACCATCTGATCCAGCAATCCCACTTCTGGGCATATACCCAGAGAAAACCGTAAATCAAAAAGGCACATTCACCACAATGTTCGTTGCAGCACTATTTACAATAGCCAGGTAATGGAAGCAACCTAAATGCCCACAGACAGATGAATGGATAAAGATGTGGTACATATATGAAATGGAATATTACTCGGCCATAAAAAGGAATGAAACCGGGTCATTTGTAGAGATATCGATGGATCGAGAGACTGTCATACAGAATGAAGTAAGTCAGAAAGAGGAAAACAAATATTGTATATTAATGCATATATGTGGAACCTAAAAAAATGGTACAGATGAACTGGTTTGCAGGGAAGAAATAGAGACACAGAGGTAGAGAACAAACGTATGGACACCAAGTGTGGGAAGCCATCGGGTGGTGGTGGTGGGATGAGTTGGGAGATTGGGATTGAACGGTATACCTGTATATGCATAAAATACATAACTAATAATAACCTGCTGTATAAAAACATAAATAAAATTAAATTTCAAAATTTTAAAAAATAAAATTTAAAACTAAAACAGAAAAAAGTTCTTCCCGTCACACAGATGTATTTATAGGAATGAATTATTTCCATACTTATATTTATAAATACATAAAAGAGGAATAAAATCTAACTTGAACCATAAAAGAAAAAAAAAATTGAACCCACGAGTTATACAGAGGAAAACCCTATCACGGCACTTGCTCCAGCGGTAAACAATTCTGAAATTGGTCAGAGGTGGGGAACCATCTCCCATACAGCCAGCAACCCACCCCCTACGCAAGGAGCGTCCTCATTGCAAAGCTGGGGGACCGTGCCGAGGCATCTGTGAGTAAACGTGAGCTGAGCCCCAGGCCAGCTGCTGCTGAACTGTTCCCACCCTTTCCAGGTAAAACACCTGAATATGTACAAGGGCTTGAAAGCCTAGAGGAAGGACCGTGGAGCCACACCAGCGACAGCACGCAGGCCAACTTGGTGCCTGTAGGCCAGCCAGGGTGGTCCTGGCCCCGGGCGCCCTTCCAGAAGCTTTCCATTGCCCTGCCTGAGATACCCCTCCTGTCCCGGCCCCCACTGCTTTTTTCCTTCCTCACCTCTGTCCGGAGAGAAATTCCAGCGGAAGGTATGGGTGACACATCCTCTTCTTTACAGGCGGCAGCCTGGCAACTCCTGCAGAAAGGCCAGCAGAACCCCACTCACACCGGGCCACCCACAAAGCTGTGGCCCCTCACTCCCTCCCACCAGCACAGCCCCGAGACTGCTGACGGGGCAGAGAATATGGAGTCAGGCACAGCTTCAGGGGCTATTGCTGCCTGGAGCTCTGTTTATATTGACCTCAACGAGGCACACCTGGGGAGGGCGGGCCGGCAGGGTAAGGCTGCCCAGGTCAGCTAATCCACAACCCTCAGGGAATCACATTGTTGAAAATGGACCCCGCTAAGGCAGAAGAGAAGCCAAGGGAAAAAAGGACACAATGCCATTTGCAGCACCGTAGATGAGTCTAGAAGTAATCACGTGACTTGTAGTAAGTCAGAAAGTGAAAGACACATATCATATCATATCACTTATAGGTGTTACCTAAAAATGGATACCAGGGCAGATATTTCCACGGAGAAGGGCAATCACAGATTCATTAAACAAACATGTGGTTCACCAATGGAAAGGTGTGAGGATTGGTTTCATTACGATATCGGGGTTAACAGACATATACAAACACAGGTGACATATATAATCACCAAAGACCTACAGAGTACCAAGAGGGGACTACTCAACATTCTGTCATAACGTACATGGGAAAAGGATCCCAGGAAGAACAGTCATCTGTATATGTGTAAAAGAACCACATCTTCCACACCTACAACAAGCCAAACATTGTAATCAAACTTGCTGTAATAAAAAATATTAAATGAAATTAAATACACGAACAAGAAGTAGTGAGACAAACGTGAGGGGCTTTCTCCTGGCACATTCCATTCTAAACTCCAATCTAGAACACCACTTCCACTGAGGCTCTCTTGCCCTAGTAACCAGATTTGGTAAGGGTGAACTGCTGCCACCTTGTGGCCGTTTCACACAACAGCAGCTTTAATCCCAACGCTAATGGTCAGTTGATATTCAAAATCATTGCAGGCCTGTAAATGACACCTGCCCTGAAAACAATTCCTGGGGTCACATATCGACCAAAAAATTCAAAGGACGTCCATATTTCAAAATGACCGTTTCAAAAGGCATATTTTACGCACATTAGTGTTCTGCTTCTTTTCCTTTCTTTCCTTTTTTGTTAAAAAACACGGGAATGGAAAAAGGCATCCCTCAGAATGGGCGAAAATCGTTGCAGACGAATCAATGGACAGAGGTTTAATCTCCAATATATATAAACAGCTCATGCAGCTTAATATTAAAAAAACAAACAACCCAATACAAAAATGGGCAGAAGATCTAAAGAGACGTTTCTTCAAAGAAGACACAGAGATGGCCAAGACGCACATGAAAAGCTGCTCAACAGCACTAATTATTAGAGAAATGCAAATCAAAACTACAATGAGGTATCACCACACACCTGTTAGAATCGGCATCATCAGAATATCTACAAACAACCAATTCTGGGGAGGGTGTGGACAAAAGGAGCCCTCTTCCACTATTGGTGGGAATGTAAATTGATACAGTCACTATGGAGAACAGTATGGAGTTTCCTTCAAAAAACTAGATATAGAATTACCATCTGATCCAGCAATCCCACTTCTGGGCATATACCCAGAGAAAACCGTAAATCAAAAAGGCACATTCACCACAATGTTCGTTGCAGCACTATTTACAATAGCCAGGTAATGGAAGCAACCTAAATGCCCACAGACAGATGAATGGATAAAGATGTGGTACATATATGAAATGGAATATTACTCGGCCATAAAAAGGAATGAAACCGGGTCATTTGTAGAGATATCGATGGATCGAGAGACTGTCATACAGAATGAAGTAAGTCAGAAAGAGGAAAACAAATATTGTATATTAATGCATATATGTGGAACCTAAAAAAATGGTACAGATGAACTGGTTTGCAGGGAAGAAATAGAGACACAGAGGTAGAGAACAAACGTATGGACACCAAGTGTGGGAAGCCATCGGGTGGTGGTGGTGGGATGAGTTGGGAGATTGGGATTGAACGGTATACCTGTATATGCATAAAATACATAACTAATAATAACCTGCTGTATAAAAACATAAATAAAATTAAATTTCAAAATTTTAAAAAATAAAATTTAAAACTAAAACAGAAAAAAGTTCTTCCCGTCACACAGATGTATTTATAGGAATGAATTATTTCCATACTTATATTTATAAATACATAAAAGAGGAATAAAATCTAACTTGAACCATAAAAGAAAAAAAAAATTGAACCCACGAGTTATACAGAGGAAAACCCTATCACGGCACTTGCTCCAGCGGTAAACAATTCTGAAATTGGTCAGAGGTGGGGAACCATCTCCCATACAGCCAGCAACCCACCCCCTACGCAAGGAGCGTCCTCATTGCAAAGCTGGGGGACCGTGCCGAGGCATCTGTGAGTAAACGTGAGCTGAGCCCCAGGCCAGCTGCTGCTGAACTGTTCCCACCCTTTCCAGGTAAAACACCTGAATATGTACAAGGGCTTGAAAGCCTAGAGGAAGGACCGTGGAGCCACACCAGCGACAGCACGCAGGCCAACTTGGTGCCTGTAGGCCAGCCAGGGTGGTCCTGGCCCCGGGCGCCCTTCCAGAAGCTTTCCATTGCCCTGCCTGAGATACCCCTCCTGTCCCGGCCCCCACTGCTTTTTTCCTTCCTCACCTCTGTCCGGAGAGAAATTCCAGCGGAAGGTATGGGTGACACATCCTCTTCTTTACAGGCGGCAGCCTGGCAACTCCTGCAGAAAGGCCAGCAGAACCCCACTCACACCGGGCCACCCACAAAGCTGTGGCCCCTCACTCCCTCCCACCAGCACAGCCCCGAGACTGCTGACGGGGCAGAGAATATGGAGTCAGGCACAGCTTCAGGGGCTATTGCTGCCTGGAGCTCTGTTTATATTGACCTCAACGAGGCACACCTGGGGAGGGCGGGCCGGCAGGGTAAGGCTGCCCAGGTCAGCTAATCCACAACCCTCAGGGAATCACATTGTTGAAAATGGACCCCGCTAAGGCAGAAGAGAAGCCAAGGGAAAAAAGGACACAATGCCATTTGCAGCACCGTAGATGAGTCTAGAAGTAATCACGTGACTTGTAGTAAGTCAGAAAGTGAAAGACACATATCATATCATATCACTTATAGGTGTTACCTAAAAATGGATACCAGGGCAGATATTTCCACGGAGAAGGGCAATCACAGATTCATTAAACAAACATGTGGTTCACCAATGGAAAGGTGTGAGGATTGGTTTCATTACGATATCGGGGTTAACAGACATATACAAACACAGGTGACATATATAATCACCAAAGACCTACAGAGTACCAAGAGGGGACTACTCAACATTCTGTCATAACGTACATGGGAAAAGGATCCCAGGAAGAACAGTCATCTGTATATGTGTAAAAGAACCACATCTTCCACACCTACAACAAGCCAAACATTGTAATCAAACTTGCTGTAATAAAAAATATTAAATGAAATTAAATACACGAACAAGAAGTAGTGAGACAAACGTGAGGGGCTTTCTCCTGGCACATTCCATTCTAAACTCCAATCTAGAACACCACTTCCACTGAGGCTCTCTTGCCCTAGTAACCAGATTTGGTAAGGGTGAACTGCTGCCACCTTGTGGCCGTTTCACACAACAGCAGCTTTAATCCCAACGCTAATGGTCAGTTGATATTCAAAATCATTGCAGGCCTGTAAATGACACCTGCCCTGAAAACAATTCCTGGGGTCACATATCGACCAAAAAATTCAAAGGACGTCCATATTTCAAAATGACCGTTTCAAAAGGCATATTTTACGCACATTAGTGTTCTGCTTCTTTTCCTTTCTTTCCTTTTTTGTTAAAAAACACGGGAATGGAAAAAGGCATCCCTCAGAATGGGCGAAAATCGTTGCAGACGAATCAATGGACAGAGGTTTAATCTCCAATATATATAAACAGCTCATGCAGCTTAATATTAAAAAAACAAACAACCCAATACAAAAATGGGCAGAAGATCTAAAGAGACGTTTCTTCAAAGAAGACACAGAGATGGCCAAGACGCACATGAAAAGCTGCTCAACAGCACTAATTATTAGAGAAATGCAAATCAAAACTACAATGAGGTATCACCACACACCTGTTAGAATCGGCATCATCAGAATATCTACAAACAACCAATTCTGGGGAGGGTGTGGACAAAAGGAGCCCTCTTCCACTATTGGTGGGAATGTAAATTGATACAGTCACTATGGAGAACAGTATGGAGTTTCCTTCAAAAAACTAGATATAGAATTACCATCTGATCCAGCAATCCCACTTCTGGGCATATACCCAGAGAAAACCGTAAATCAAAAAGGCACATTCACCACAATGTTCGTTGCAGCACTATTTACAATAGCCAGGTAATGGAAGCAACCTAAATGCCCACAGACAGACGAATGGATAAAGATGTGGTACATATATGAAATGGAATATTACTCGGCCATAAAAAGGAATGAAACCGGGTCATTTGTAGAGATATCGATGGATCGAGAGACTGTCATACAGAATGAAGTAAGTCAGAAAGAGGAAAACAAATATTGTATATTAATGCATATATGTGGAACCTAAAAAAATGGTACAGATGAACTGGTTTGCAGGGAAGAAATAGAGACACAGAGGTAGAGAACAAACGTATGGACACCAAGTGTGGGAAGCCATCGGGTGGTGGTGGTGGGATGAGTTGGGAGATTGGGATTGAACGGTATACCTGTATATGCATAAAATACATAACTAATAAAAACCTGCTGTATAAAAACATAAATAAAATTAAATTTCAAAATTTTAAAAAATAAAATTTAAAACTAAAACAGAAAAAAGTTCTTCCCGTCACACAGATGTATTTATAGGAATGAATTATTTCCATACTTATATTTATAAATACATAAAAGAGGAATAAAATCTAACTTGAACCATAAAAGAAAAAAAAATTGAACCCACGAGTTATACAGAGGAAAACCCTATCACGGCACTTGCTCCAGCGGTAAACAATTCTGAAATTGGTCAGAGGTGGGGAACCATCTCCCATACAGCCAGCAACCCACCCCCTACGCAAGGAGCGTCCTCATTGCAAAGCTGGGGGACCGTGCCGAGGCATCTGTGAGTAAACGTGAGCTGAGCCCCAGGCCAGCTGCTGCTGAACTGTTCCCACCCTTTCCAGGTAAAACACCTGAATATGTACAAGGGCTTGAAAGCCTAGAGGAAGGACCGTGGAGCCACACCAGCGACAGCACGCAGGCCAACTTGGTGCCTGTAGGCCAGCCAGGGTGGTCCTGGCCCCGGGCGCCCTTCCAGAAGCTTTCCATTGCCCTGCCTGAGATACCCCTCCTGTCCCGGCCCCCACTGCTTTTTTCCTTCCTCACCTCTGTCCGGAGAGAAATTCCAGCGGAAGGTATGGGTGACACATCCTCTTCTTTACAGGCGGCAGCCTGGCAACTCCTGCAGAAAGGCCAGCAGAACCCCACTCACACCGGGCCACCCACAAAGCTGTGGCCCCTCACTCCCTCCCACCAGCACAGCCCCGAGACTGCTGACGGGGCAGAGAATATGGAGTCAGGCACAGCTTCAGGGGCTATTGCTGCCTGGAGCTCTGTTTATATTGACCTCAACGAGGCACACCTGGGGAGGGCGGGCCGGCAGGGTAAGGCTGCCCAGGTCAGCTAATCCACAACCCTCAGGGAATCACATTGTTGAAAATGGACCCCGCTAAGGCAGAAGAGAAGCCAAGGGAAAAAAGGACACAATGCCATTTGCAGCACCGTAGATGAGTCTAGAAGTAATCACGTGACTTGTAGTAAGTCAGAAAGTGAAAGACACATATCATATCATATCACTTATAGGTGTTACCTAAAAATGGATACCAGGGCAGATATTTCCACGGAGAAGGGCAATCACAGATTCATTAAACAAACATATGGTTCACCAATGGAAAGGTGTGAGGATTGGTTTCATTACGATATCGGGGTTAACAGACATATACAAACACAGGTGACATATATAATCACCAAAGACCTACAGAGTACCAAGAGGGGACTACTCAACATTCTGTCATAACGTACATGGGAAAAGGATCCCAGGAAGAACAGTCATCTGTATATGTGTAAAAGAACCACATCTTCCA
Source organism: Mesoplodon mirus (assembly GCF_964341445.2). Classification (NCBI taxonomy): domain Eukaryota; kingdom Metazoa; phylum Chordata; class Mammalia; order Artiodactyla; family Ziphiidae; genus Mesoplodon; species Mesoplodon mirus. The sequence continues at coordinate 1,042,268 of NW_028295680.1, read as the reverse complement.
CACCTACAACAAGCCAAACATTGTAATCAAACTTGCTGTAATAAAAAATATTAAATGAAATTAAATACACGAACAAGAAGTAGTGAGACAAACGTGAGGGGCTTTCTCCTGGCACATTCCATTCTAAACTCCAATCTAGAACACCACTTCCACTGAGGCTCTCTTGCCCTAGTAACCAGATTTGGTAAGGGTGAACTGCTGCCACCTTGTGGCCGTTTCACACAACAGCAGCTTTAATCCCAACGCTAATGGTCAGTTGATATTCAAAATCATTGCAGGCCTGTAAATGACACCTGCCCTGAAAACAATTCCTGGGGTCACATATCGACCAAAAAATTCAAAGGACGTCCATATTTCAAAATGACCGTTTCAAAAGGCATATTTTACGCACATTAGTGTTCTGCTTCTTTTCCTTTCTTTCCTTTTTTGTTAAAAAACACGGGAATGGAAAAAGGCATCCCTCAGAATGGGCGAAAATCGTTGCAGACGAATCAATGGACAGAGGTTTAATCTCCAATATATATAAACAGCTCATGCAGCTTAATATTAAAAAAACAAACAACCCAATACAAAAATGGGCAGAAGATCTAAAGAGACGTTTCTTCAAAGAAGACACAGAGATGGCCAAGACGCACATGAAAAGCTGCTCAACAGCACTAATTATTAGAGAAATGCAAATCAAAACTACAATGAGGTATCACCACACACCTGTTAGAATCGGCATCATCAGAATATCTACAAACAACCAATTCTGGGGAGGGTGTGGACAAAAGGAGCCCTCTTCCACTATTGGTGGGAATGTAAATTGATACAGTCACTATGGAGAACAGTATGGAGTTTCCTTCAAAAAACTAGATATAGAATTACCATCTGATCCAGCAATCCCACTTCTGGGCATATACCCAGAGAAAACCGTAAATCAAAAAGGCACATTCACCACAATGTTCGTTGCAGCACTATTTACAATAGCCAGGTAATGGAAGCAACCTAAATGCCCACAGACAGACGAATGGATAAAGATGTGGTACATATATGAAATGGAATATTACTCGGCCATAAAAAGGAATGAAACCGGGTCATTTGTAGAGATATCGATGGATCGAGAGACTGTCATACAGAATGAAGTAAGTCAGAAAGAGGAAAACAAATATTGTATATTAATGCATATATGTGGAACCTAAAAAAATGGTACAGATGAACTGGTTTGCAGGGAAGAAATAGAGACACAGAGGTAGAGAACAAACGTATGGACACCAAGTGTGGGAAGCCATCGTGTGGTGGTGGTGGGATGAGTTGGGAGATTGGGATTGAACGGTATACCTGTATATGCATAAAATACATAACTAATAATAACCTGCTGTATAAAAACATAAATAAAATTAAATTTCAAAATTTTAAAAAATAAAATTTAAAACTAAAACAGAAAAAAGTTCTTCCCGTCACACAGATGTATATATAGGAATGAATTATTTCCATACTTATATTTATAAATACATAAAAGAGGAATAAAATCTAACTTGAACCATAAAAGAAAAAAAAATTGAACCCACGAGTTATACAGAGGAAAACCCTATCACGGCACTTGCTCCAGCGGTAAACAATTCTGAAATTGGTCAGAGGTGGGGAACCATCTCCCATACAGCCAGCAACCCACCCCCTACGCAAGGAGCGTCCTCATTGCAAAGCTGGGGGACCGTGCCGAGGCATCTGTGAGTAAACGTGAGCTGAGCCCCAGGCCAGCTGCTGCTGAACTGTTCCCACCCTTTCCAGGTAAAACACCTGAATATGTACAAGGGCTTGAAAGCCTAGAGGAAGGACCGTGGAGCCACACCAGCGACAGCACGCAGGCCAACTTGGTGCCTGTAGGCAGGCCAGGGTGGTCCTGGCCCCGGGCGCCCTTCCAGAAGCTTTCCATTGCCCTGCCTGAGATACCCCTCCTGTCCCGGCCCCCACTGCTTTTTTCCTTCCTCACCTCTGTCCGGAGAGAAATTCCAGCGGAAGGTATGGGTGACACATCCTCTTCTTTACAGGCGGCAGCCTGGCAACTCCTGCAGAAAGGCCAGCAGAACCCCACTCACACCGGGCCACCCACAAAGCTGTGGCCCCTCACTCCCTCCCACCAGCACAGCCCTGAGACTGCTGACGGGGCAGAGAATATGGAGTCAGGCACAGCTTCAGGGGCTATTGCTGCCTGGAGCTCTGTTTATATTGACCTCAACGAGGCACACCTGGGGAGGGCGGGCCGGCAGGGTAAGGCTGCCCAGGTCAGCTAATCCACAACCCTCAGGGAATCACATTGTTGAAAATGGACCCCGCTAAGGCAGAAGAGAAGCCAAGGGAAAAAAGGACACAATGCCATTTGCAGCACCGTAGATGAGTCTAGAAGTAATCACGTGACTTGTAGTAAGTCAGAAAGTGAAAGACACATATCATATCATATCACTTATAGGTGTTACCTAAAAATGGATACCAGGGCAGATATTTCCACGGAGAAGGGCAATCACAGATTCATTAAACAAACATATGGTTCACCAATGGAAAGGTGTGAGGATTGGTTTCATTACGATATCGGGGTTAACAGACATATACAAACACAGGTGACATATATAATCACCAAAGACCTACAGAGTACCAAGAGGGGACTACTCAACATTCTGTCATAACGTACATGGGAAAAGGATCCCAGGAAGAACAGTCATCTGTATATGTGTAAAAGAACCACATCTTCCACACCTACAACAAGCCAAACATTGTAATCAAACTTGCTGTAATAAAAAATATTAAATGAAATTAAATACACGAACAAGAAGTAGTGAGACAAACGTGAGGGGCTTTCTCCTGGCACATTCCATTCTAAACTCCAATCTAGAACACCACTTCCACTGAGGCTCTCTTGCCCTAGTAACCAGATTTGGTAAGGGTGAACTGCTGCCACCTTGTGGCCGTTTCACACAACAGCAGCTTTAATCCCAACGCTAATGGTCAGTTGATATTCAAAATCATTGCAGGCCTGTAAATGACACCTGCCCTGAAAACAATTCCTGGGGTCACATATCGACCAAAAAATTCAAAGGACGTCCATATTTCAAAATGACCGTTTCAAAAGGCATATTTTACGCACATTAGTGTTCTGCTTCTTTTCCTTTCTTTCCTTTTTTGTTAAAAAACACGGGAATGGAAAAAGGCATCCCTCAGAATGGGCGAAAATCGTTGCAGACGAATCAATGGACAGAGGTTTAATCTCCAATATATATAAACAGCTCATGCAGCTTAATATTAAAAAAACAAACAACCCAATACAAAAATGGGCAGAAGATCTAAAGAGACGTTTCTTCAAAGAAGACACAGAGATGGCCAAGACGCACATGAAAAGCTGCTCAACAGCACTAATTATTAGAGAAATGCAAATCAAAACTACAATGAGGTATCACCACACACCTGTTAGAATCGGCATCATCAGAATATCTACAAACAACCAATTCTGGGGAGGGTGTGGACAAAAGGAGCCCTCTTCCACTATTGGTGGGAATGTAAATTGATACAGTCACTATGGAGAACAGTATGGAGTTTCCTTCAAAAAACTAGATATAGAATTACCATCTGATCCAGCAATCCCACTTCTGGGCATATACCCAGAGAAAACCGTAAATCAAAAAGGCACATTCACCACAATGTTCGTTGCAGCACTATTTACAATAGCCAGGTAATGGAAGCAACCTAAATGCCCACAGACAGATGAATGGATAAAGATGTGGTACATATATGAAATGGAATATTACTCGGCCATAAAAAGGAATGAAACCGGGTCATTTGTAGAGATATCGATGGATCGAGAGACTGTCATACAGAATGAAGTAAGTCAGAAAGAGGAAAACAAATATTGTATATTAATGCATATATGTGGAACCTAAAAAAATGGTACAGATGAACTGGTTTGCAGGGAAGAAATAGAGACACAGAGGTAGAGAACAAACGTATGGACACCAAGTGTGGGAAGCCATCGGGTGGTGGTGGTGGGATGAGTTGGGAGATTGGGATTGAACGGTATACCTGTATATGCATAAAATACATAACTAATAATAACCTGCTGTATAAAAACATAAATAAAATTAAATTTCAAAATTTTAAAAAATAAAATTTAAAACTAAAACAGAAAAAAGTTCTTCCCGTCACACAGATGTATTTATAGGAATGAATTATTTCCATACTTATATTTATAAATACATAAAAGAGGAATAAAATCTAACTTGAACCATAAAAGAAAAAAAAATTGAACCCACGAGTTATACAGAGGAAAACCCTATCACGGCACTTGCTCCAGCGGTAAACAATTCTGAAATTGGCCAGAGGTGGGGAACCATCTCCCATACAGCCAGCAACCCACCCCCTACGCAAGGAGCGTCCTCATTGCAAAGCTGGGGGACCGTGCCGAGGCATCTGTGAGTAAACGTGAGCTGAGCCCCAGGCCAGCTGCTGCTGAACTGTTCCCACCCTTTCCAGGTAAAACACCTGAATATGTACAAGGGCTTGAAAGCCTAGAGGAAGGACCGTGGAGCCACACCAGCGACAGCACGCAGGCCAACTTGGTGCCTGTAGGCCAGCCAGGGTGGTCCTGGCCCCGGGCGCCCTTCCAGAAGCTTTCCATTGCCCTGCCTGAGATACCCCTCCTGTCCCGGCCCCCACTGCTTTTTTCCTTCCTCACCTCTGTCCGGAGAGAAATTCCAGCGGAAGGTATGGGTGACACAACCTCTTCTTTACAGGCGGCAGCCTGGCAACTCCTGCAGAAAGGCCAGCAGAACCCCACTCACACCGGGCCACCCACAAAGCTGTGGCCCCTCACTCCCTCCCACCAGCACAGCCCTGAGACTGCTGACGGGGCAGAGAATATGGAGTCAGGCACAGCTTCAGGGGCTATTGCTGCCTGGAGCTCTGTTTATATTGACCTCAACGAGGCACACCTGGGGAGGGCGGGCCGGCAGGGTAAGGCTGCCCAGGTCAGCTAATCCACAACCCTCAGGTAATCACATTGTTGAAAATGGACCCCGCTAAGGCAGAAGAGAAGCCAAGGGAAAAAAGGACACAATGCCATTTGCAGCACCGTAGATGAGTCTAGAAGTAATCACGTGACTTGTAGTAAGTCAGAAAGTGAAAGACACATATCATATCATATCACTTATAGGTGTTACCTAAAAATGGATACCAGGGCAGATATTTCCACGGAGAAGGGCAATCACAGATTCATTAAACAAACATATGGTTCACCAATGGAAAGGTGTGAGGATTGGTTTCATTACGATATCGGGGTTAACAGACATATACAAACACAGGTGACATATATAATCACCAAAGACCTACAGAGTACCAAGAGGGGACTACTCAACATTCTGTCATAACGTACATGGGAAAAGGATCCCAGGAAGAACAGTCATCTGTATATGTGTAAAAGAACCACATCTTCCACACCTACAACAAGCCAAACATTGTAATCAAACTTGCTGTAATAAAAAATATTAAATTAAATTAAATACACGAACAAGAAGTAGTGAGACAAACGTGAGGGGCTTTCTCCTGGCACATTCCATTCTAAACTCCAATCTAGAACACCACTTCCACTGAGGCTCTCTTGCCCTAGTAACCAGATTTGGTAAGGGTGAACTGCTGCCACCTTGTGGCCGTTTCACACAACAGCAGCTTTAATCCCAACGCTAATGGTCAGTTGATATTCAAAATCATTGCAGGCCTGTAAATGACACCTGCCCTGAAAACAATTCCTGGGGTCACATATCGACCAAAAAATTCAAAGGACGTCCATATTTCAAAATGACCGTTTCAAAAGGCATATTTTACGCACATTAGTGTTCTGCTTCTTTTCCTTTCTTTCCTTTTTTGTTAAAAAACACGGGAATGGAAAAAGGCATCCCTCAGAATGGGCGAAAATCGTTGCAGACGAATCAATGGACAGAGGTTTAATCTCCAATATATATAAACAGCTCATGCAGCTTAATATTAAAAAAACAAACAACCCAATACAAAAATGGGCAGAAGATCTAAAGAGACGTTTCTTCAAAGAAGACACAGAGATGGCCAAGACGCACATGAAAAGCTGCTCAACAGCACAAATTATTAGAGAAATGCAAATCAAAACTACAATGAGGTATCACCACACACCTGTTAGAATCGGCATCATCAGAATATCTACAAACAACCAATTCTGGGGAGGGTGTGGACAAAAGGAGCCCTCTTCCACTATTGGTGGGAATGTAAATTGATACAGTCACTATGGAGAACAGTATGGAGTTTCCTTCAAAAAACTAGATATAGAATTACCATCTGATCCAGCAATCCCACTTCTGGGCATATACCCAGAGAAAACCGTAAATCAAAAAGGCACATTCACCACAATGTTCGTTGCAGCACTATTTACAATAGCCAGGTAATGGAAGCAACCTAAATGCCCACAGACAGATGAATGGATAAAGATGTGGTACATATATGAAATGGAATATTACTCGGCCATAAAAAGGAATGAAACCGGGTCATTTGTAGAGATATCGATGGATCGAGAGACTGTCATACAGAATGAAGTAAGTCAGAAAGAGGAAAACAAATATTGTATATTAATGCATATATGTGGAACCTAAAAAAATGGTACAGATGAACTGGTTTGCAGGGAAGAAATAGAGACACAGAGGTAGAGAACAAACGTATGGACACCAAGTGTGGGAAGCCATCGTGTGGTGGTGGTGGGATGAGTTGGGAGATTGGGATTGAACGGTATACCTGTATATGCATAAAATACATAACTAATAATAACCTGCTGTATAAAAACATAAATAAAATTAAATTTCAAAATTTTAAAAAATAAAATTTAAAACTAAAACAGAAAAAATGTCTTCCCATCACAGAGATGTATTTATAGGAATGAATTATTTCCATACTTATATTTATAAATACATAAAAGAGGAATAAAATCTAACTTGAACCATAAAAGAAAAAAAATTGAACCCACGAGTTATACAGAGGAAAACCCTATCACGGCACTTGCTCCAGCAGTAAACAATTCTGAAATTGGTCAGAGGTGGGGAACCATCTCCCATACAGCCAGCAACCCACCCCCTACGCAAGGAGCGTCCTCATTGCAAAGCTGGGGGACCGTGCCGAGGCATCTGTGAGTAAACGTGAGCTGAGCCCCAGGCCAGCTGCTGCTGAACTGTTCCCACCCTTTCCAGGTAAAACACCTGAATATGTACAAGGGCTTGAAAGCCTAGAGGAAGGACCGTGGAGCCACACCAGCGACAGCACGCAGGCCAACTTGGTGCCTGTAGGCCAGCCAGGGTGGTCCTGGCCCCGGGCGCCCTTCCAGAAGCTTTCCATTGCCCTGCCTGAGATACCCCTCCTGTCCCGGCCCCCACTGCTTTTTTCCTTCCTCACCTCTGTCCGGAGAGAAATTCCAGCGGAAGGTATGGGTGACACATCCTCTTCTTTACAGGCGGCAGCCTGGCAACTCCTGCAGAAAGGCCAGCAGAACCCCACTCACACCGGGCCACCCACAAAGCTGTGGCCCCTCACTCCCTCCCACCAGCACAGCCCCGAGACTGCTGACGGGGCAGAGAATATGGAGTCAGGCACAGCTTCAGGGGCTATTGCTGCCTGGAGCTCTGTTTATATTGACCTCAACGAGGCACACCTGGGGAGGGCGGGCCGGCAGGGTAAGGCTGCCCAGGTCAGCTAATCCACAACCCTCAGGGAATCACATTGTTGAAAATGGACCCCGCTAAGGCAGAAGAGAAGCCAAGGGAAAAAAGGACACAATGCCATTTGCAGCACCGTAGATGAGTCTAGAAGTAATCACGTGACTTGTAGTAAGTCAGAAAGTGAAAGACACATATCATATCATATCACTTATAGGTGTTACCTAAAAATGGATACCAGGGCAGATATTTCCACGGAGAAGGGCAATCACAGATTCATTAAACAAACATATGGTTCACCAATGGAAAGGTGTGAGGATTGGTTTCATTACGATATCGGGGTTAACAGACATATACAAACACAGGTGACATATATAATCACCAAAGACCTACAGAGTACCAAGAGGGGACTACTCAACATTCTGTCATAACGTACATGGGAAAAGGATCCCAGGAAGAACAGTCATCTGTATATGTGTAAAAGAACCACATCTTCCACACCTACAGCAAGCCAAACATTGTAATCAAACTTGCTGTAATAAAAAATATTAAATTAAATTAAATACACGAACAAGAAGTAGTGAGACAAACGTGAGGGGCTTTCTCCTGGCACATTCCATTCTAAACTCCAATCTAGAACACCACTTCCACTGAGGCTCTCTTGCCCTAGTAACCAGATTTGGTAAGGGTGAACTGCTGCCACCTTGTGGCCGTTTCACACAACAGCAGCTTTAATCCCAACGCTAATGGTCAGTTGATATTCAAAATCATTGCAGGCCTGTAAATGACACCTGCCCTGAAAACAATTCCTGGGGTCACATATCGACCAAAAAATTCAAAGGACGTCCATATTTCAAAATGACCGTTTCAAAAGGCATATTTTACGCACATTAGTGTTCTGCTTCTTTTCCTTTCTTTCCTTTTTTGTTAAAAAACACGGGAATGGAAAAAGGCATCCCTCAGAATGGGCGAAAATCGTTGCAGACGAATCAATGGACAGAGGTTTAATCTCCAATATATATAAACAGCTCATGCAGCTTAATATTAAAAAAAACAAACAACCCAATACAAAAATGGGCAGAAGATCTAAAGAGACGTTTCTTCAAAGAAGACACAGAGATGGCCAAGACGCACATGAAAAGCTGCTCAACAGCACACATTATTAGAGAAATGCAAATCAAAACTACAATGAGGTATCACCACACACCTGTTAGAATCGGCATCATCAGAATATCTACAAACAACCAATTCTGGGGAGGGTGTGGACAAAAGGAGCCCTCTTCCACTATTGGTGGGAATGTAAATTGATACAGTCACTATGGAGAACAGTATGGAGTTTCCTTCAAAAAACTAGATATAGAATTACCATCTGATCCAGCAATCCCACTTCTGGGCATATACCCAGAGAAAACTGTAAATCAAAAAGGCACATTCACCACAATGTTCGTTGCAGCACTATTTACAATAGCCAGGTAATGGAAGCAACCTAAATGCCCACAGACAGATGAATGGATAAAGATGTGGTACATATATGAAATGGAATATTACTCGGCCATAAAAAGGAATGAAACCGGGTCATTTGTAGAGATATCGATGGATCGAGAGACTGTCATACAGAATGAAGTAAGTCAGAAAGAGGAAAACAAATATTGTATATTAATGCATATATGTGGAACCTAAAAAAATGGTACAGATGAACTGGTTTGCAGGGAAGAAATAGAGACACAGAGGTAGAGAACAAACGTATGGACACCAAGTGTGGGAAGCCATCGGGTGGTGGTGGTGGGATGAGTTGGGAGATTGGGATTGAACGGTATACCTGTATATGCATAAAATACATAACTAATAATAACCTGCTGTATAAAAACATAAATAAAATTAAATTTCAAAATTTTAAAAAATAAAATTTAAAACTAAAACAGAAAAAAGTTCTTCCCGTCACACAGATGTATTTATAGGAATGAATTATTTCCATACTTATATTTATAAATACATAAAAGAGGAATAAAATCTAACTTGAACCATAAAAGAAAAAAAAATTGAACCCACGAGTTATACAGAGGAAAACCCTATCACGGCACTTGCTCCAGCGGTAAACAATTCTGAAATTGGTCAGAGGTGGGGAACCATCTCCCATACAGCCAGCAACCCACCCCCTACGCAAGGAGCGTCCTCATTGCAAAGCTGGGGGACCGTGCCGAGGCATCTGTGAGTAAACGTGAGCTGAGCCCCAGGCCAGCTGCTGCTGAACTGTTCCCACCCTTTCCAGGTAAAACACCTGAATATGTACAAGGGCTTGAAAGCCTAGAGGAAGGACCGTGGAGCCACACCAGCGACAGCACGCAGGCCAACTTGGTGCCTGTAGGCCAGCCAGGGTGGTCCTGGCCCCGGGCGCCCTTCCAGAAGCTTTCCATTGCCCTGCCTGAGATACCCCTCCTGTCCCGGCCCCCACTGCTTTTTTCCTTCCTCACCTCTGTCCGGAGAGAAATTCCAGCGGAAGGTATGGGTGACACATCCTCTTCTTTACAGGCGGCAGCCTGGCAACTCCTGCAGAAAGGCCAGCAGAACCCCACTCACACCGGGCCACCCACAAAGCTGTGGCCCCTCACTCCCTCCCACCAGCACAGCCCCGAGACTGCTGACGGGGCAGAGAATATGGAGTCAGGCACAGCTTCAGGGGCTATTGCTGCCTGGAGCTCTGTTTATATTGACCTCAATGAGGCACACCTGGGGAGGGCGGGCCGGCAGGGTAAGGCTGCCCAGGTCAGCTAATCCACAACCCTCAGGGAATCACATTGTTGAAAATGGACCCCGCTAAGGCAGAAGAGAAGCCAAGGGAAAAAAGGACACAATGCCATTTGCAGCACCGTAGATGAGTCTAGAAGTAATCACGTGACTTGTAGTAAGTCAGAAAGTGAAAGACACATATCATATCATATCACTTATAGGTGTTACCTAAAAATGGATACCAGGGCAGATATTTCCACGGAGAAGGGCAATCACAGATTCATTAAACAAACATATGGTTCACCAATGGAAAGGTGTGAGGATTGGTTTCATTACGATATCGGGGTTAACAGACATATACAAACACAGGTGACATATATAATCACCAAAGACCTACAGAGTACCAAGAGGGGACTACTCAACATTCTGTCATAACGTACATGGGAAAAGGATCCCAGGAAGAACAGTCATCTGTATATGTGTAAAAGAACCACATCTTCCACACCTACAACAAGCCAAACATTGTAATCAAACTTGCTGTAATAAAAAATATTAAATTAAATTAAATACACGAACAAGAAGTAGTGAGACAAACGTGAGGGGCTTTCTCCTGGCACATTCCATTCTAAACTCCAATCTAGAACACCACTTCCACTGAGGCTCTCTTGCCCTAGTAACCAGATTTGGTAAGGGTGAACTGCTGCCACCTTGTGGCCGTTTCACACAACAGCAGCTTTAATCCCAACGCTAATGGTCAGTTGATATTCAAAATCATTGCAGGCCTGTAAATGACACCTGCCCTGAAAACAATTCCTGGGGTCACATATCGACCAAAAAATTCAAAGGACGTCCATATTTCAAAATGACCGTTTCAAAAGGCATATTTTACGCACATTAGTGTTCTGCTTCTTTTCCTTTCTTTCCTTTTTTGTTAAAAAACACGGGAATGGAAAAAGGCATCCCTCAGAATGGGCGAAAATCGTTGCAGACGAATCAATGGACAGAGGTTTAATCTCCAATATATATAAACAGCTCATGCAGCTTAATATTAAAAAAACAAACAACCCAATACAAAAATGGGCAGAAGATCTAAAGAGACGTTTCTTCAAAGAAGACACAGAGATGGCCAAGACGCACATGAAAAGCTGCTCAACAGCACAAATTATTAGAGAAATGCAAATCAAAACTACAATGAGGTATCACCACACACCTGTTAGAATCAGCATCATCAGAATATCTACAAACAACCAATTCTGGGGAGGGTGTGGACAAAAGGAGCCCTCTTCCACTATTGGTGGGAATGTAAATTGATACAGTCACTATGGAGAACAGTATGGAGTTTCCTTCAAAAAACTAGATATAGAATTACCATCTGATCCAGCAATCCCACTTCTGGGCATATACCCAGAGAAAACCGTAAATCAAAAAGGCACATTCACCACAATGTTCGTTGCAGCACTATTTACAATAGCCAGGTAATGGAAGCAACCTAAATGCCCACAGACAGATGAATGGATAAAGATGTGGTACATATATGAAATGGAATATTACTCGGCCATAAAAAGGAATGAAACCGGGTCATTTGTAGAGATATCGATGGATCGAGAGACTGTCATACAGAATGAAGTAAGTCAGAAAGAGGAAAACAAATATTGTATATTAATGCATATATGTGGAACCTAAAAAAATGGTACAGATGAACTGGTTTGCAGGGAAGAAATAGAGACACAGAGGTAGAGAACAAACGTATGGACACCAAGTGTGGGAAGCCATCGTGTGGTGGTGGTGGGATGAGTTGGGAGATTGGGATTGAACGGTATACCTGTATATGCATAAAATACATAACTAATAATAACCTGCTGTATAAAAACATAAATAAAATTAAATTTCAAAATTTTAAAAAATAAAATTTAAAACTAAAACAGAAAAAATGTCTTCCCATCACAGAGATGTATTTATAGGAATGAATTATTTCCATACTTATATTTATAAATACATAAAAGAGGAATAAAATCTAACTTGAACCATAAAAGAAAAAAAATTGAACCCACGAGTTATACAGAGGAAAACCCTATCACGGCACTTGCTCCAGCGGTAAACAATTCTGAAATTGGTCAGAGGTGGGGAACCATCTCCCATACAGCCAGCAACCCAACCCCTACGCAAGGAGCGTCCTCATTGCAAAGCTGGGGGACCGTGCCGAGGCATCTGTGAGTAAACGTGAGCTGAGCCCCAGGCCAGCTGCTGCTGAACTGTTCCCACCCTTTCCAGGTAAAACACCTGAATATGTACAAGGGCTTGAAAGCCTAGAGGAAGGACCGTGGAGCCACACCAGCGACAGCACGCAGGCCAACTTGGTGCCTGTAGGCCAGCCAGGGTGGTCCTGGCCCCGGGCGCCCTTCCAGAAGCTTTCCATTGCCCTGCCTGAGATACCCCTCCTGTCCCGGCCCCCACTGCTTTTTTCCTTCCTCACCTCTGTCCGGAGAGAAATTCCAGCGGAAGGTATGGGTGACACATCCTCTTCTTTACAGGCGGCAGCCTGGCAACTCCTGCAGAAAGGCCAGCAGAACCCCACTCACACCGGGCCACCCACAAAGCTGTGGCCCCTCACTCCCTCCCACCAGCACAGCCCCGAGACTGCTGACGGGGCAGAGAATATGGAGTCAGGCACAGCTTCAGGGGCTATTGCTGCCTGGAGCTCTGTTTATATTGACCTCAACGAGGCACACCTGGGGAGGGCGGGCCGGCAGGGTAAGGCTGCCCAGGTCAGCTAATCCACAACCCTCAGGGAATCACATTGTTGAAAATGGACCCTGCTAAGGCAGAAGAGAAGCCAAGGGAAAAAAGGACACAATGCCATTTGCAGCACCGTAGATGAGTCTAGAAGTAATCACGTGACTTGTAGTAAGTCAGAAAGTGAAAGACACATATCATATCATATCACTTATAGGTGTTACCTAAAAATGGATACCAGGGCAGATATTTCCACGGAGAAGGGCAATCACAGATTCATTAAACAAACATATGGTTCACCAATGGAAAGGTGTGAGGATTGGTTTCATTACGATATCGGGGTTAACAGACATATACAAACACAGGTGACATATATAATCACCAAAGACCTACAGAGTACCAAGAGGGGACTACTCAACATTCTGTCATAACGTACATGGGAAAAGGATCCCAGGAAGAACAGTCATCTGTATATGTGTAAAAGAACCACATCTTCCACACCTACAACAAGCCAAACATTGTAATCAAACTTGCTGTAATAAAAAATATTAAATTAAATTAAATACACGAACAAGAAGTAGTGAGACAAACGTGAGGGGCTTTCTCCTGGCACATTCCATTCTAAACTCCAATCTAGAACACCACTTCCACTGAGGCTCTCTTGCCCTAGTAACCAGATTTGGTAAGGGTGAACTGCTGCCACCTTGTGGCCGTTTCACACAACAGCAGCTTTAATCCCAACGCTAATGGTCAGTTGATATTCAAAATCATTGCAGGCCTGTAAATGACACCTGCCCTGAAAACAATTCCTGGGGTCACATATCGACCAAAAAATTCAAAGGACGTCCATATTTCAAAATGACCGTTTCAAAAGGCATATTTTACGCACATTAGTGTTCTGCTTCTTTTCCTTTCTTTCCTTTTTTGTTAAAAAACACGGGAATGGAAAAAGGCATCCCTCAGAATGGGCGAAAATCGTTGCAGACGAATCAATGGACAGAGGTTTAATCTCCAATATATATAAACAGCTCATGCAGCTTAATATTAAAAAAAACAAACAACCCAATACAAAAATGGGCAGAAGATCTAAAGAGACGTTTCTTCAAAGAAGACACAGAGATGGCCAAGACGCACATGAAAAGCTGCTCAACAGCACACATTATTAGAGAAATGCAAATCAAAACTACAATGAGGTATCACCACACACCTGTTAGAATCGGCATCATCAGAATATCTACAAACAACCAATTCTGGGGAGGGTGTGGACAAAAGGAGCCCTCTTCCACTATTGGTGGGAATGTAAATTGATACAGTCACTATGGAGAACAGTATGGAGTTTCCTTCAAAAAACTAGATATAGAATTACCATCTGATCCAGCAATCCCACTTCTGGGCATATACCCAGAGAAAACTGTAAATCAAAAAGGCACATTCACCACAATGTTCGTTGCAGCACTATTTACAATAGCCAGGTAATGGAAGCAACCTAAATGCCCACAGACAGATGAATGGATAAAGATGTGGTACATATATGAAATGGAATATTACTCGGCCATAAAAAGGAATGAAACCGGGTCATTTGTAGAGATATCGATGGATCGAGAGACTGTCATACAGAATGAAGTAAGTCAGAAAGAGGAAAACAAATATTGTATATTAATGCATATATGTGGAACCTAAAAAAATGGTACAGATGAACTGGTTTGCAGGGAAGAAATAGAGACACAGAGGTAGAGAACAAACGTATGGACACCAAGTGTGGGAAGCCATCGGGTGGTGGTGGTGGGATGAGTTGGGAGATTGGGATTGAACGGTATACCTGTATATGCATAAAATACATAACTAATAATAACCTGCTGTATAAAAACATAAATAAAATTAAATTTCAAAATTTTAAAAAATAAAATTTAAAACTAAAACAGAAAAAAGTTCTTCCCGTCACACAGATGTATTTATAGGAATGAATTATTTCCATACTTATATTTATAAATACATAAAAGAGGAATAAAATCTAACTTGAACCATAAAAGAAAAAAAAATTGAACCCACGAGTTATACAGAGGAAAACCCTATCACGGCACTTGCTCCAGCGGTAAACAATTCTGAAATTGGTCAGAGGTGGGGAACCATCTCCCATACAGCCAGCAACCCACCCCCTACGCAAGGAGCGTCCTCATTGCAAAGCTGGGGGACCGTGCCGAGGCATCTGTGAGTAAACGTGAGCTGAGCCCCAGGCCAGCTGCTGCTGAACTGTTCCCACCCTTTCCAGGTAAAACACCTGAATATGTACAAGGGCTTGAAAGCCTAGAGGAAGGACCGTGGAGCCACACCAGCGACAGCACGCAGGCCAACTTGGTGCCTGTAGGCCAGCCAGGGTGGTCCTGGCCCCGGGCGCCCTTCCAGAAGCTTTCCATTGCCCTGCCTGAGATACCCCTCCTGTCCCGGCCCCCACTGCTTTTTTCCTTCCTCACCTCTGTCCGGAGAGAAATTCCAGCGGAAGGTATGGGTGACACATCCTCTTCTTTACAGGCGGCAGCCTGGCAACTCCTGCAGAAAGGCCAGCAGAACCCCACTCACACCGGGCCACCCACAAAGCTGTGGCCCCTCACTCCCTCCCACCAGCACAGCCCCGAGACTGCTGACGGGGCAGAGAATATGGAGTCAGGCACAGCTTCAGGGGCTATTGCTGCCTGGAGCTCTGTTTATATTGACCTCAACGAGGCACACCTGGGGAGGGCGGGCCGGCAGGGTAAGGCTGCCCAGGTCAGCTAATCCACAACCCTCAGGGAATCACATTGTTGAAAATGGACCCCGCTAAGGCAGAAGAGAAGCCAAGGGAAAAAAGGACACAATGCCATTTGCAGCACCGTAGATGAGTCTAGAAGTAATCACGTGACTTGTAGTAAGTCAGAAAGTGAAAGACACATATCATATCATATCACTTATAGGTGTTACCTAAAAATGGATACCAGGGCAGATATTTCCACGGAGAAGGGCAATCACAGATTCATTAAACAAACATATGGTTCACCAATGGAAAGGTGTGAGGATTGGTTTCATTACGATATCGGGGTTAACAGACATATACAAACACAGGTGACATATATAATCACCAAAGACCTACAGAGTACCAAGAGGGGACTACTCAACATTCTGTCATAACGTACATGGGAAAAGGATCCCAGGAAGAACAGTCATCTGTATATGTGTAAAAGAACCACATCTTCCACACCTACAACAAGCCAAACATTGTAATCAAACTTGCTGTAATAAAAAATATTAAATTAAATTAAATACACGAACAAGAAGTAGTGAGACAAACGTGAGGGGCTTTCTCCTGGCACATTCCATTCTAAACTCCAATCTAGAACACCACTTCCACTGAGGCTCTCTTGCCCTAGTAACCAGATTTGGTAAGGGTGAACTGCTGCCACCTTGTGGCCGTTTCACACAACAGCAGCTTTAATCCCAACGCTAATGGTCAGTTGATATTCAAAATCATTGCAGGCCTGTAAATGACACCTGCCCTGAAAACAATTCCTGGGGTCACATATCGACCAAAAAATTCAAAGGACGTCCATATTTCAAAATGACCGTTTCAAAAGGCATATTTTACGCACATTAGTGTTCTGCTTCTTTTCCTTTCTTTCCTTTTTTGTTAAAAAACACGGGAATGGAAAAAGGCATCCCTCAGAATGGGCGAAAATCGTTGCAGACGAATCAATGGACAGAGGTTTAATCTCCAATATATATAAACAGCTCATGCAGCTTAATATTAAAAAAACAAACAACCCAATACAAAAATGGGCAGAAGATCTAAAGAGACGTTTCTTCAAAGAAGACACAGAGATGGCCAAGACGCACATGAAAAGCTGCTCAACAGCACTAATTATTAGAGAAATGCAAATCAAAACTACAATGAGGTATCACCACACACCTGTTAGAATCGGCATCATCAGAATATCTACAAACAACCAATTCTGGGGAGGGTGTGGACAAAAGGAGCCCTCTTCCACTATTGGTGGGAATGTAAATTGATACAGTCACTATGGAGAACAGTATGGAGTTTCCTTCAAAAAACTAGATATAGAATTACCATCTGATCCAGCAATCCCACTTCTGGGCATATACCCAGAGAAAACCGTAAATCAAAAAGGCACATTCACCACAATGTTCGTTGCAGCACTATTTACAATAGCCAGGTAATGGAAGCAACCTAAATGCCCACAGACAGATGAATGGATAAAGATGTGGTACATATATGAAATGGAATATTACTCGGCCATAAAAAGGAATGAAACCGGGTCATTTGTAGAGATATCGATGGATCGAGAGACTGTCATACAGAATGAAGTAAGTCAGAAAGAGGAAAACAAATATTGTATATTAATGCATATATGTGGAACCTAAAAAAATGGTACAGATGAACTGGTTTGCAGGGAAGAAATAGAGACACAGAGGTAGAGAACAAACGTATGGACACCAAGTGTGGGAAGCCATCGGGTGGTGGTGGTGGGATGAGTTGGGAGATTGGGATTGAACGGTATACCTGTATATGCATAAAATACATAACTAATAATAACCTGCTGTATAAAAACATAAATAAAATTAAATTTCAAAATTTTAAAAAATAAAATTTAAAACTAAAACAGAAAAATGTTCTTCCCGTCACACAGATGTATTTATAGGAATGAATTATTTCCATACTTATATTTATAAATACATAAAAGAGGAATAAAATCTAACTTGAACCATAAAAGAAAAAAAAAATTGAACCCACGAGTTATACAGAGGAAAACCCTATCACGGCACTTGCTCCAGCGGTCAACAATTCTGAAATTGGTCAGAGGTGGGGAACCATCTCCCATACAGCCAGCAACCCACCCCCTACGCAAGGAGCGTCCTCATTGCAAAGCTGGGGGACCGTGCCGAGGCATCTGTGAGTAAACGTGAGCTGAGCCCCAGGCCAGCTGCTGCTGAACTGTTCCCACCCTTTCCAGGTAAAACACCTGAATATGTACAAGGGCTTGAAAGCCTAGAGGAAGGACCGTGGAGCCACACCAGCGACAGCACGCAGGCCAACTTGGTGCCTGTAGGCCAGCCAGGGTGGTCCTGGCCCCGGGCGCCCTTCCAGAAGCTTTCCATTGCCCTGCCTGAGATACCCCTCCTGTCCCGGCCCCCACTGCTTTTTTCCTTCCTCACCTCTGTCCGGAGAGAAATTCCAGCGGAAGGTATGGGTGACACATCCTCTTCTTTACAGGCGGCAGCCTGGCAACTCCTGCAGAAAGGCCAGCAGAACCCCACTCACACCGGGCCACCCACAAAGCTGTGGCCCCTCACTCCCTCCCACCAGCACAGCCCCGAGACTGCTGACGGGGCAGAGAATATGGAGTCAGGCACAGCTTCAGGGGCTATTGCTGCCTGGAGCTCTGTTTATATTGACCTCAACGAGGCACACCTGGGGAGGGCGGGCCGGCAGGGTAAGGCTGCCCAGGTCAGCTAATCCACAACCCTCAGGGAATCACATTGTTGAAAATGGACCCCGCTAAGGCAGAAGAGAAGCCAAGGGAAAAAAGGACACAATGCCATTTGCAGCACCGTAGATGAGTCTAGAAGTAATCACGTGACTTGTAGTAAGTCAGAAAGTGAAAGACACATATCATATCATATCACTTATAGGTGTTACCTAAAAATGGATACCAGGGCAGATATTTCCACGGAGAAGGGCAATCACAGATTCATTAAACAAACATATGGTTCACCAATGGAAAGGTGTGAGGATTGGTTTCATTACGATATCGGGGTTAACAGACATATACAAACACAGGTGACATATATAATCACCAAAGACCTACAGAGTACCAAGAGGGGACTACTCAACATTCTGTCATAACGTACATGGGAAAAGGATCCCAGGAAGAACAGTCATCTGTATATGTGTAAAAGAACCACATCTTCCACACCTACAACAAGCCAAACATTGTAATCAAACTTGCTGTAATAAAAAATATTAAATGAAATTAAATACACGAACAAGAAGTAGTGAGACAAACGTGAGGGGCTTTCTCCTGGCACATTCCATTCTAAACTCCAATCTAGAACACCACTTCCACTGAGGCTCTCTTGCCCTAGTAACCAGATTTGGTAAGGGTGAACTGCTGCCACCTTGTGGCCGTTTCACACAACAGCAGCTTTAATCCCAACGCTAATGGTCAGTTGATATTCAAAATCATTGCAGGCCTGTAAATGACACCTGCCCTGAAAACAATTCCTGGGGTCACATATCGACCAAAAAATTCAAAGGACGTCCATATTTCAAAATGACCGTTTCAAAAGGCATATTTTACGCACATTAGTGTTCTGCTTCTTTTCCTTTCTTTCCTTTTTTGTTAAAAAACACGGGAATGGAAAAAGGCATCCCTCAGAATGGGCGAAAATCGTTGCAGACGAATCAATGGACAGAGGTTTAATCTCCAATATATATAAACAGCTCATGCAGCTTAATATTAAAAAAACAAACAACCCAATACAAAAATGGGCAGAAGATCTAAAGAGACGTTTCTTCAAAGAAGACACAGAGATGGCCAAGACGCACATGAAAAGCTGCTCAACAGCACTAATTATTAGAGAAATGCAAATCAAAACTACAATGAGGTATCACCACACACCTGTTAGAATCGGCATCATCAGAATATCTACAAACAACCAATTCTGGGGAGGGTGTGGACAAAAGGAGCCCTCTTGCACTATTGGTGGGAATGTAAATTGATACAGTCACTATGGAGAACAGTATGGAGTTTCCTTCAAAAAACTAGATATAGAATTACCATCTGATCCAGCAATCCCACTTCTGGGCATATACCCAGAGAAAACCGTAAATCAAAAAGGCACATTCACCACAATGTTCGTTGCAGCACTATTTACAATAGCCAGGTAATGGAAGCAACCTAAATGCCCACAGACAGATGAATGGATAAAGATGTGGTACATATATGAAATGGAATATTACTCGGCCATAAAAAGGAATGAAACCGGGTCATTTGTAGAGATATCGATGGATCGAGAGACTGTCATACAGAATGAAGTAAGTCAGAAAGAGGAAAACAAATATTGTATATTAATGCATATATGTGGAACCTAAAAAAATGGTACAGATGAACTGGTTTGCAGGGAAGAAATAGAGACACAGAAGTAGAGAACAAACGTATGGACACCAAGTGTGGGAAGCCATTGGGTGGTGGTGGTGGGATGAGTTGGGAGATTGGGATTGAACGGTATACCTGTATATGCATAAAATACATAACTAATAATAACCTGCTGTATAAAAACATAAATAAAATTAAATTTCAAAATTTTAAAAAATAAAATTTAAAACTAAAACAGAAAAAAGTTCTTCCCGTCACACAGATGTATTTATAGGAATGAATTATTTCCATACTTATATTTATAAATACATAAAAGAGGAATAAAATCTAACTTGAACCATAAAAGAAAAAAAAATTGAACCCACGAGTTATACAGAGGAAAACCCTATCACGGCACTTGCTCCAGCGGTCAACAATTCTGAAATTGGTCAGAGGTGGGGAACCATCTCCCATACAGCCAGCAACCCACCCCCTACGCAAGGAGCGTCCTCATTGCAAAGCTGGGGGACCGTGCCGAGGCATCTGTGAGTAAACGTGAGCTGAGCCCCAGGCCAGCTGCTGCTGAACTGTTCCCACCCTTTCCAGGTAAAACACCTGAATATGTACAAGGGCTTGAAAGCCTAGAGGAAGGACCGTGGAGCCACACCAGCGACAGCACGCAGGCCAACTTGGTGCCTGTAGGCCAGCCAGGGTGGTCCTGGCCCCGGGCGCCCTTCCAGAAGCTTTCCATTGCCCTGCCTGAGATACCCCTCCTGTCCCGGCCCCCACTGCTTTTTTCCTTCCTCACCTCTGTCCGGAGAGAAATTCCAGCGGAAGGTATGGGTGACACATCCTCTTCTTTACAGGCGGCAGCCTGGCAACTCCTGCAGAAAGGCCAGCAGAACCCCACTCACACCGGGCCACCCACAAAGCTGTGGCCCCTCACTCCCTCCCACCAGCACAGCCCCGAGACTGCTGACGGGGCAGAGAATATGGAGTCAGGCACAGCTTCAGGGGCTATTGCTGCCTGGAGCTCTGTTTATATTGACCTCAACGAGGCACACCTGGGGAGGGCGGGCCGGCAGGGTAAGGCTGCCCAGGTCAGCTAATCCACAACCCTCAGGGAATCACATTGTTGAAAATGGACCCCGCTAAGGCAGAAGAGAAGCCAAGGGAAAAAAGGACACAATGCCATTTGCAGCACCGTAGATGAGTCTAGAAGTAATCACGTGACTTGTAGTAAGTCAGAAAGTGAAAGACACATATCATATCATATCACTTATAGGTGTTACCTAAAAATGGATACCAGGGCAGATATTTCCACGGAGAAGGGCAATCACAGATTCATTAAACAAACATATGGTTCACCAATGGAAAGGTGTGAGGATTGGTTTCATTACGATATCGGGGTTAACAGACATATACAAACACAGGTGACATATATAATCACCAAAGACCTACAGAGTACCAAGAGGGGACTACTCAACATTCTGTCATAACGTACATGGGAAAAGGATCCCAGGAAGAACAGTCATCTGTATATGTGTAAAAGAACCACATCTTCCACACCTACAACAAGCCAAACATTGTAATCAAACTTGCTGTAATAAAAAATATTAAATTAAATTAAATACACGAACAAGAAGTAGTGAGACAAACGTGAGGGGCTTTCTCCTGGCACATTCCATTCTAAACTCCAATCTAGAACACCACTTCCACTGAGGCTCTCTTGCCCTAGTAACCAGATTTGGTAAGGGTGAACTGCTGCCACCTTGTGGCCGTTTCACACAACAGCAGCTTTAATCCCAACGCTAATGGTCAGTTGATATTCAAAATCATTGCAGGCCTGTAAATGACACCTGCCCTGAAAACAATTCCTGGGGTCACATATCGACCAAAAAATTCAAAGGACGTCCATATTTCAAAATGACCGTTTCAAAAGGCATATTTTACGCACATTAGTGTTCTGCTTCTTTTCCTTTCTTTCCTTTTTTGTTAAAAAACACGGGAATGGAAAAAGGCATCCCTCAGAATGGGCGAAAATCGTTGCAGACGAATCAATGGACAGAGGTTTAATCTCCAATATATATAAACAGCTCATGCAGCTTAATATTAAAAAAACAAACAACCCAATACAAAAATGGGCAGAAGATCTAAAGAGACGTTTCTTCAAAGAAGACACAGAGATGGCCAAGACGCACATGAAAAGCTGCTCAACAGCACAAATTATTAGAGAAATGCAAATCAAAACTACAATGAGGTATCACCACACACCTGTTAGAATCGGCATCATCAGAATATCTACAAACAACCAATTCTGGGGAGGGTGTGGACAAAAGGAGCCCTCTTCCACTATTGGTGGGAATGTAAATTGATACAGTCACTATGGAGAACAGTATGGAGTTTCCTTCAAAAAACTAGATATAGAATTACCATCTGATCCAGCAATCCCACTTCTGGGCATATACCCAGAGAAAACTGTAAATCAAAAAGGCACATTCACCACAATGTTCGTTGCAGCACTATTTACAATAGCCAGGTAATGGAAGCAACCTAAATGCCCACAGACAGATGAATGGATAAAGATGTGGTACATATATGAAATGGAATATTACTCGGCCATAAAAAGGAATGAAACCGGGTCATTTGTAGAGATATCGATGGATCGAGAGACTGTCATACAGAATGAAGTAAGTCAGAAAGAGGAAAACAAATATTGTATATTAATGCATATATGTGGAACCTAAAAAAATGGTACAGATGAACTGGTTTGCAGGGAAGAAATAGAGACACAGAGGTAGAGAACAAACGTATGGACACCAAGTGTGGGAAGCCATCGGGTGGTGGTGGTGGGATGAGTTGGGAGATTGGGATTGAACGGTATACCTGTATATGCATAAAATACATAACTAATAATAACCTGCTGTATAAAAACATAAATAAAATTAAATTTCAAAATTTTAAAAAATAAAATTTAAAACTAAAACAGAAAAATGTTCTTCCCGTCACACAGATGTATTTATAGGAATGAATTATTTCCATACTTATATTTATAAATACATAAAAGAGGAATAAAATCTAACTTGAACCATAAAAGAAAAAAAAATTGAACCCACGAGTTATACAGAGGAAAACCCTATCACGGCACTTGCTCCAGCGGTCAACAATTCTGAAATTGGTCAGAGGTGGGGAACCATCTCCCATACAGCCAGCAACCCACCCCCTACGCAAGGAGCGTCCTCATTGCAAAGCTGGGGGACCATGCCGAGGCATCTGTGAGTAAACGTGAGCTGAGCCCCAGGCCAGCTGCTGCTGAACTGTTCCCACCCTTTCCAGGTAAAACACCTGAATATGTACAAGGGCTTGAAAGCCTAGAGGAAGGACCGTGGAGCCACACCAGCGACAGCACGCAGGCCAACTTGGTGCCTGTAGGCCAGCCAGGGTGGTCCTGGCCCCGGGCGCCCTTCCAGAAGCTTTCCATTGCCCTGCCTGAGATACCCCTCCTGTCCCGGCCCCCACTGCTTTTTTCCTTCCTCACCTCTGTCCGGAGAGAAATTCCAGCGGAAGGTATGGGTGACACATCCTCTTCTTTACAGGCGGCAGCCTGGCAACTCCTGCAGAAAGGCCAGCAGAACCCCACTCACACCGGGCCACCCACAAAGCTGTGGCCCCTCACTCCCTCCCACCAGCACAGCCCCGAGACTGCTGACGGGGCAGAGAATATGGAGTCAGGCACAGCTTCAGGGGCTATTGCTGCCTGGAGCTCTGTTTATATTGACCTCAACGAGGCACACCTGGGGAGGGCGGGCCGGCAGGGTAAGGCTGCCCAGGTCAGCTAATCCACAACCCTCAGGGAATCACATTGTTGAAAATGGACCCCGCTAAGGCAGAAGAGAAGCCAAGGGAAAAAAGGACACAATGCCATTTGCAGCACCGTAGATGAGTCTAGAAGTAATCACGTGACTTGTAGTAAGTCAGAAAGTGAAAGACACATATCATATCATATCACTTATAGGTGTTACCTAAAAATGGATACCAGGGCAGATATTTCCACGGAGAAGGGCAATCACAGATTCATTAAACAAACATATGGTTCACCAATGGAAAGGTGTGAGGATTGGTTTCATTACGATATCGGGGTTAACAGACATATACAAACACAGGTGACATATATAATCACCAAAGACCTACAGAGTACCAAGAGGGGACTACTCAACATTCTGTCATAACGTACATGGGAAAAGGATCCCAGGAAGAACAGTCATCTGTATATGTGTAAAAGAACCACATCTTCCACACCTACAACAAGCCAAACATTGTAATCAAACTTGCTGTAATAAAAAATATTAAATTAAATTAAATACACGAACAAGAAGTAGTGAGACAAACGTGAGGGGCTTTCTCCTGGCACATTCCATTCTAAACTCCAATCTAGAACACCACTTCCACTGAGGCTCTCTTGCCCTAGTAACCAGATTTGGTAAGGGTGAACTGCTGCCACCTTGTGGCCGTTTCACACAACAGCAGCTTTAATCCCAACGCTAATGGTCAGTTGATATTCAAAATCATTGCAGGCCTGTAAATGACACCTGCCCTGAAAACAATTCCTGGGGTCACATATCGACCAAAAAATTCAAAGGACGTCCATATTTCAAAATGACCGTTTCAAAAGGCATATTTTACGCACATTAGTGTTCTGCTTCTTTTCCTTTCTTTCCTTTTTTGTTAAAAAACACGGGAATGGAAAAAGGCATCCCTCAGAATGGGCGAAAATCGTTGCAGACGAATCAATGGACAGAGGTTTAATCTCCAATATATATAAACAGCTCATACAGCTTAATATTAAAAAAACAAACAACCCAATACAAAAATGGGCAGAAGATCTAAAGAGACGTTTCTTCAAAGAAGACACAGAGATGGCCAAGACGCACATGAAAAGCTGCTCAACAGCACTAATTATTAGAGAAATGCAAATCAAAACTACAATGAGGTATCACCACACACCTGTTAGAATCGGCATCATCAGAATATCTACAAACAACCAATTCTGGGGAGGGTGTGGACAAAAGGAGCCCTCTTCCACTATTGGTGGGAATGTAAATTGATACAGTCACTATGGAGAACAGTATGGAGTTTCCTTCAAAAAACTAGATATAGAATTACCATCTGATCCAGCAATCCCACTTCTGGGCATATACCCAGAGAAAACCGTAAATCAAAAAGGCACATTCACCACAATGTTCGTTGCAGCACTATTTACAATAGCCAGGTAATGGAAGCAACCTAAATGCCCACAGACAGATGAATGGATAAAGATGTGGTACATATATGAAATGGAATATTACTCGGCCATAAAAAGGAATGAAACCGGGTCATTTGTAGAGATATCGATGGATCGAGAGACTGTCATACAGAATGAAGTAAGTCAGAAAGAGGAAAACAAATATTGTATATTAATGCATATATGTGGAACCTAAAAAAATGGTACAGATGAACTGGTTTGCAGGGAAGAAATAGAGACACAGAGGTAGAGAACAAACGTATGGACACCAAGTGTGGGAAGCCATCGGGTGGTGGTGGTGGGATGAGTTGGGAGATTGGGATTGAACGGTATACCTGTATATGCATAAAATACATAACTAATAATAACCTGCTGTATAAAAACATAAATAAAATTAAATTTCAAAATTTTAAAAAATAAAATTTAAAACTAAAACAGAAAAATGTTCTTCCCGTCACACAGATGTATTTATAGGAATGAATTATTTCCATACTTATATTTATAAATACATAAAAGAGGAATAAAATCTAACTTGAACCATAAAAGAAAAAAAAAATTGAACCCACGAGTTATACAGAGGAAAACCCTATCACGGCACTTGCTCCAGCGGTCAACAATTCTGAAATTGGTCAGAGGTGGGGAACCATCTCCCATACAGCCAGCAACCCACCCCCTACGCAAGGAGCGTCCTCATTGCAAAGCTGGGGGACCGTGCCGAGGCATCTGTGAGTAAACGTGAGCTGAGCCCCAGGCCAGCTGCTGCTGAACTGTTCCCACCCTTTCCAGGTAAAACACCTGAATATGTACAAGGGCTTGAAAGCCTAGAGGAAGGACCGTGGAGCCACACCAGCGACAGCACGCAGGCCAACTTGGTGCCTGTAGGCCAGCCAGGGTGGTCCTGGCCCCGGGCGCCCTTCCAGAAGCTTTCCATTGCCCTGCCTGAGATACCCCTCCTGTCCCGGCCCCCACTGCTTTTTTCCTTCCTCACCTCTGTCCGGAGAGAAATTCCAGCGGAAGGTATGGGTGACACATCCTCTTCTTTACAGGCGGCAGCCTGGCAACTCCTGCAGAAAGGCCAGCAGAACCCCACTCACACCGGGCCACCCACAAAGCTGTGGCCCCTCACTCCCTCCCACCAGCACAGCCCCGAGACTGCTGACGGGGCAGAGAATATGGAGTCAGGCACAGCTTCAGGGGCTATTGCTGCCTGGAGCTCTGTTTATATTGACCTCAACGAGGCACACCTGGGGAGGGCGGGCCGGCAGGGTAAGGCTGCCCAGGTCAGCTAATCCACAACCCTCAGGGAATCACATTGTTGAAAATGGACCCCGCTAAGGCAGAAGAGAAGCCAAGGGAAAAAAGGACACAATGCCATTTGCAGCACCGTAGATGAGTCTAGAAGTAATCACGTGACTTGTAGTAAGTCAGAAAGTGAAAGACACATATCATATCATATCACTTATAGGTGTTACCTAAAAATGGATACCAGGGCAGATATTTCCACGGAGAAGGGCAATCACAGATTCATTAAACAAACATATGGTTCACCAATGGAAAGGTGTGAGGATTGGTTTCATTACGATATCGGGGTTAACAGACATATACAAACACAGGTGACATATATAATCACCAAAGACCTACAGAGTACCAAGAGGGGACTACTCAACATTCTGTCATAACGTACATGGGAAAAGGATCCCAGGAAGAACAGTCATCTGTATATGTGTAAAAGAACCACATCTTCCACACCTACAACAAGCCAAACATTGTAATCAAACTTGCTGTAATAAAAAATATTAAATTAAATTAAATACACGAACAAGAAGTAGTGAGACAAACGTGAGGGGCTTTCTCCTGGCACATTCCATTCTAAACTCCAATCTAGAACACCACTTCCACTGAGGCTCTCTTGCCCTAGTAACCAGATTTGGTAAGGGTGAACTGCTGCCACCTTGTGGCCGTTTCACACAACAGCAGCTTTAATCCCAACGCTAATGGTCAGTTGATATTCAAAATCATTGCAGGCCTGTAAATGACACCTGCCCTGAAAACAATTCCTGGGGTCACATATCGACCAAAAAATTCAAAGGACGTCCATATTTCAAAATGACCGTTTCAAAAGGCATATTTTACGCACATTAGTGTTCTGCTTCTTTTCCTTTCTTTCCTTTTTTGTTAAAAAACACGGGAATGGAAAAAGGCATCCCTCAGAATGGGCGAAAATCGTTGCAGACGAATCAATGGACAGAGGTTTAATCTCCAATATATATAAACAGCTCATGCAGCTTAATATTAAAAAAACAAACAACCCAATACAAAAATGGGCAGAAGATCTAAAGAGACGTTTCTTCAAAGAAGACACAGAGATGGCCAAGACGCACATGAAAAGCTGCTCAACAGCACTAATTATTAGAGAAATGCAAATCAAAACTACAATGAGGTATCACCACACACCTGTTAGAATCGGCATCATCAGAATATCTACAAACAACCAATTCTGGGGAGGGTGTGGACAAAAGGAGCCCTCTTGCACTATTGGTGGGAATGTAAATTGATACAGTCACTATGGAGAACAGTATGGAGTTTCCTTCAAAAAACTAGATATAGAATTACCATCTGATCCAGCAATCCCACTTCTGGGCATATACCCAGAGAAAACCGTAAATCAAAAAGGCACATTCACCACAATGTTCGTTGCAGCACTATTTACAATAGCCAGGTAATGGAAGCAACCTAAATGCCCACAGACAGATGAATGGATAAAGATGTGGTACATATATGAAATGGAATATTACTCGGCCATAAAAAGGAATGAAACCGGGTCATTTGTAGAGATATCGATGGATCGAGAGACTGTCATACAGAATGAAGTAAGTCAGAAAGAGGAAAACAAATATTGTATATTAATGCATATATGTGGAACCTAAAAAAATGGTACAGATGAACTGGTTTGCAGGGAAGAAATAGAGACACAGAAGTAGAGAACAAACGTATGGACACCAAGTGTGGGAAGCCATCGGGTGGTGGTGGTGGGATGAGTTGGGAGATTGGGATTGAACGGTATACCTGTATATGCATAAAATACATAACTAATAATAACCTGCTGTATAAAAACATAAATAAAATTAAATTTCAAAATTTTAAAAAATAAAATTTAAAACTAAAACAGAAAAAAGTTCTTCCCGTCACACAGATGTATTTATAGGAATGAATTATTTCCATACTTATATTTATAAATACATAAAAGAGGAATAAAATCTAACTTGAACCATAAAAGAAAAAAAAATTGAACCCACGAGTTATACAGAGGAAAACCCTATCAGGGCACTTGCTCCAGCGGTCAACAATTCTGAAATTGGTCAGAGGTGGGGAACCATCTCCCATACAGCCAGCAACCCACCCCCTACGCAAGGAGCGTCCTCATTGCAAAGCTGGGGGACCGTGCCGAGGCATCTGTGAGTAAACGTGAGCTGAGCCCCAGGCCAGCTGCTGCTGAACTGTTCCCACCCTTTCCAGGTAAAACACCTGAATATGTACAAGGGCTTGAAAGCCTAGAGGAAGGACCGTGGAGCCACACCAGCGACAGCACGCAGGCCAACTTGGTGCCTGTAGGCCAGCCAGGGTGGTCCTGGCCCCGGGCGCCCTTCCAGAAGCTTTCCATTGCCCTGCCTGAGATACCCCTCCTGTCCCGGCCCCCACTGCTTTTTTCCTTCCTCACCTCTGTCCGGAGAGAAATTCCAGCGGAAGGTATGGGTGACACATCCTCTTCTTTACAGGCGGCAGCCTGGCAACTCCTGCAGAAAGGCCAGCAGAACCCCACTCACACCGGGCCACCCACAAAGCTGTGGCCCCTCACTCCCTCCCACCAGCACAGCCCCGAGACTGCTGACGGGGCCGAGAATATGGAGTCAGGCACAGCTTCAGGGGCTATTGCTGCCTGGAGCTCTGTTTATATTGACCTCAACGAGGCACACCTGGGGAGGGCGGGCCGGCAGGGTAAGGCTGCCCAGGTCAGCTAATCCACAACCCTCAGGGAATCACATTGTTGAAAATGGACCCCGCTAAGGCAGAAGAGAAGCCAAGGGAAAAAAGGACACAATGCCATTTGCAGCACCGTAGATGAGTCTAGAAGTAATCACGTGACTTGTAGTAAGTCAGAAAGTGAAAGACACATATCATATCATATCACTTATAGGTGTTACCTAAAAATGGATACCAGGGCAGATATTTCCACGGAGAAGGGCAATCACAGATTCATTAAACAAACATATGGTTCACCAATGGAAAGGTGTGAGGATTGGTTTCATTACGATATCGGGGTTAACAGACATATACAAACACAGGTGACATATATAATCACCAAAGACCTACAGAGTACCAAGAGGGGACTACTCAACATTCTGTCATAACGTACATGGGAAAAGGATCCCAGGAAGAACAGTCATCTGTATATGTGTAAAAGAACCACATCTTCCACACCTACAACAAGCCAAACATTGTAATCAAACTTGCTGTAATAAAAAATATTAAATTAAATTAAATACACGAACAAGAAGTAGTGAGACAAACGTGAGGGGCTTTCTCCTGGCACATTCCATTCTAAACTCCAATCTAGAACACCACTTCCACTGAGGCTCTCTTGCCCTAGTAACCAGATTTGGTAAGGGTGAACTGCTGCCACCTTGTGGCCGTTTCACACAACAGCAGCTTTAATCCCAACGCTAATGGTCAGTTGATATTCAAAATCATTGCAGGCCTGTAAATGACACCTGCCCTGAAAACAATTCCTGGGGTCACATATCGACCAAAAAATTCAAAGGACGTCCATATTTCAAAATGACCGTTTCAAAAGGCATATTTTACGCACATTAGTGTTCTGCTTCTTTTCCTTTCTTTCCTTTTTTGTTAAAAAACACGGGAATGGAAAAAGGCATCCCTCAGAATGGGCGAAAATCGTTGCAGACGAATCAATGGACAGAGGTTTA
This sequence comes from Mesoplodon mirus, assembly GCF_964341445.2. NCBI lineage: Eukaryota > Metazoa > Chordata > Mammalia > Artiodactyla > Ziphiidae > Mesoplodon > Mesoplodon mirus. The sequence continues at coordinate 1,011,727 of NW_028295680.1, read as the reverse complement.
ATCTCCAATATATATAAACAGCTCATGCAGCTTAATATTAAAAAAACAAACAACCCAATACAAAAATGGGCAGAAGATCTAAAGAGACGTTTCTTCAAAGAAGACACAGAGATGGCCAAGACGCACATGAAAAGCTGCTCAACAGCACTAATTATTAGAGAAATGCAAATCAAAACTACAATGAGGTATCACCACACACCTGTTAGAATCGGCATCATCAGAATATCTACAAACAACCAATTCTGGGGAGGGTGTGGACAAAAGGAGCCCTCTTCCACTATTGGTGGGAATGTAAATTGATACAGTCACTATGGAGAACAGTATGGAGTTTCCTTAAAAAAAACTAGATATAGAATTACCATCTGATCCAGCAATCCCACTTCTGGGCATATACCCAGAGAAAACCGTAAATCAAAAAGGCACATTCACCACAATGTTCGTTGCAGCACTATTTACAATAGCCAGGTAATGGAAGCAACCTAAATGCCCACAGACAGATGAATGGATAAAGATGTGGTACATATATGAAATGGAATATTACTCGGCCATAAAAAGGAATGAAACCGGGTCATTTGTAGAGATATCGATGGATCGAGAGACTGTCATACAGAATGAAGTAAGTCAGAAAGAGGAAAACAAATATTGTATATTAATGCATATATGTGGAACCTAAAAAAATGGTACAGATGAACTGGTTTGCAGGGAAGAAATAGAGACACAGAAGTAGAGAACAAACGTATGGACACCAAGTGTGGGAAGCCATCGGGTGGTGGTGGTGGGATGAGTTGGGAGATTGGGATTGAACGGTATACCTGTATATGCATAAAATACATAACTAATAATAACCTGCTGTATAAAAACATAAATAAAATTAAATTTCAAAATTTTAAAAAATAAAATTTAAAACTAAAACAGAAAAAAGTTCTTCCCGTCACACAGATGTATTTATAGGAATGAATTATTTCCATACTTATATTTATAAATACATAAAAGAGGAATAAAATCTAACTTGAACCATAAAAGAAAAAAAAATTGAACCCACGAGTTATACAGAGGAAAACCCTATCAGGGCACTTGCTCCAGCGGTCAACAATTCTGAAATTGGTCAGAGGTGGGGAACCATCTCCCATACAGCCAGCAACCCACCCCCTACGCAAGGAGCGTCCTCATTGCAAAGCTGGGGGACCGTGCCGAGGCATCTGTGAGTAAACGTGAGCTGAGCCCCAGGCCAGCTGCTGCTGAACTGTTCCCACCCTTTCCAGGTAAAACACCTGAATATGTACAAGGGCTTGAAAGCCTAGAGGAAGGACCGTGGAGCCACACCAGCGACAGCACGCAGGCCAACTTGGTGCCTGTAGGCCAGCCAGGGTGGTCCTGGCCCCGGGCGCCCTTCCAGAAGCTTTCCATTGCCCTGCCTGAGATACCCCTCCTGTCCCGGCCCCCACTGCTTTTTTCCTTCCTCACCTCTGTCCGGAGAGAAATTCCAGCGGAAGGTATGGGTGACACATCCTCTTCTTTACAGGCGGCAGCCTGGCAACTCCTGCAGAAAGGCCAGCAGAACCCCACTCACACCGGGCCACCCACAAAGCTGTGGCCCCTCACTCCCTCCCACCAGCACAGCCCCGAGACTGCTGACGGGGCCGAGAATATGGAGTCAGGCACAGCTTCAGGGGCTATTGCTGCCTGGAGCTCTGTTTATATTGACCTCAACGAGGCACACCTGGGGAGGGCGGGCCGGCAGGGTAAGGCTGCCCAGGTCAGCTAATCCACAACCCTCAGGGAATCACATTGTTGAAAATGGACCCCGCTAAGGCAGAAGAGAAGCCAAGGGAAAAAAGGACACAATGCCATTTGCAGCACCGTAGATGAGTCTAGAAGTAATCACGTGACTTGTAGTAAGTCAGAAAGTGAAAGACACATATCATATCATATCACTTATAGGTGTTACCTAAAAATGGATACCAGGGCAGATATTTCCACGGAGAAGGGCAATCACAGATTCATTAAACAAACATATGGTTCACCAATGGAAAGGTGTGAGGATTGGTTTCATTACGATATCGGGGTTAACAGACATATACAAACACAGGTGACATATATAATCACCAAAGACCTACAGAGTACCAAGAGGGGACTACTCAACATTCTGTCATAACGTACATGGGAAAAGGATCCCAGGAAGAACAGTCATCTGTATATGTGTAAAAGAACCACATCTTCCACACCTACAACAAGCCAAACATTGTAATCAAACTTGCTGTAATAAAAAATATTAAATTAAATTAAATACACGAACAAGAAGTAGTGAGACAAACGTGAGGGGCTTTCTCCTGGCACATTCCATTCTAAACTCCAATCTAGAACACCACTTCCACTGAGGCTCTCTTGCCCTAGTAACCAGATTTGGTAAGGGTGAACTGCTGCCACCTTGTGGCCGTTTCACACAACAGCAGCTTTAATCCCAACGCTAATGGTCAGTTGATATTCAAAATCATTGCAGGCCTGTAAATGACACCTGCCCTGAAAACAATTCCTGGGGTCACATATCGACCAAAAAATTCAAAGGACGTCCATATTTCAAAATGACCGTTTCAAAAGGCATATTTTACGCACATTAGTGTTCTGCTTCTTTTCCTTTCTTTCCTTTTTTGTTAAAAAACACGGGAATGGAAAAAGGCATCCCTCAGAATGGGCGAAAATCGTTGCAGACGAATCAATGGACAGAGGTTTAATCTCCAATATATATAAACAGCTCATGCAGCTTAATATTAAAAAAACAAACAACCCAATACAAAAATGGGCAGAAGATCTAAAGAGACGTTTCTTCAAAGAAGACACAGAGATGGCCAAGACGCACATGAAAAGCTGCTCAACAGCACTAATTATTAGAGAAATGCAAATCAAAACTACAATGAGGTATCACCACACACCTGTTAGAATCGGCATCATCAGAATATCTACAAACAACCAATTCTGGGGAGGGTGTGGACAAAAGGAGCCCTCTTCCACTATTGGTGGGAATGTAAATTGATACAGTCACTATGGAGAACAGTATGGAGTTTCCTTAAAAAAAACTAGATATAGAATTACCATCTGATCCAGCAATCCCACTTCTGGGCATATACCCAGAGAAAACCGTAAATCAAAAAGGCACATTCACCACAATGTTCGTTGCAGCACTATTTACAATAGCCAGGTAATGGAAGCAACCTAAATGCCCACAGACAGATGAATGGATAAAGATGTGGTACATATATGAAATGGAATATTACTCGGCCATAAAAAGGAATGAAACCGGGTCATTTGTAGAGATATCGATGGATCGAGAGACTGTCATACAGAATGAAGTAAGTCAGAAAGAGGAAAACAAATATTGTATATTAATGCATATATGTGGAACCTAAAAAAATGGTACAGATGAACTGGTTTGCAGGGAAGAAATAGAGACACAGAGGTAGAGAACAAACGTATGGACACCAAGTGTGGGAAGCCATCGGGTGGTGGTGGTGGGATGAGTTGGGAGATTGGGATTGAACGGTATACCTGTATATGCATAAAATACATAACTAATAATAACCTGCTGTATAAAAACATAAATAAAATTAAATTTCAAAATTTTAAAAAATAAAATTTAAAACTAAAACAGAAAAAAGTTCTTCCCGTCACACAGATGTATTTATAGGAATGAATTATTTCCATACTTATATTTATAAATACATAAAAGAGGAATAAAATCTAACTTGAACCATAAAAGAAAAAAAAATTGAACCCACGAGTTATACAGAGGAAAACCCTATCACGGCACTTGCTCCAGCGGTCAACAATTCTGAAATTGGTCAGAGGTGGGGAACCATCTCCCATACAGCCAGCAACCCACCCCCTACGCAAGGAGCGTCCTCATTGCAAAGCTGGGGGACCGTGCCGAGGCATCTGTGAGTAAACGTGAGCTGAGCCCCAGGCCAGCTGCTGCTGAACTGTTCCCACCCTTTCCAGGTAAAACACCTGAATATGTACAAGGGCTTGAAAGCCTAGAGGAAGGACCGTGGAGCCACACCAGCGACAGCACGCAGGCCAACTTGGTGCCTGTAGGCCAGCCAGGGTGGTCCTGGCCCCGGGCGCCCTTCCAGAAGCTTTCCATTGCCCTGCCTGAGATACCCCTCCTGTCCCGGCCCCCACTGCTTTTTTCCTTCCTCACCTCTGTCCGGAGAGAAATTCCAGCGGAAGGTATGGGTGACACATCCTCTTCTTTACAGGCGGCAGCCTGGCAACTCCTGCAGAAAGGCCAGCAGAACCCCACTCACACCGGGCCACCCACAAAGCTGTGGCCCCTCACTCCCTCCCACCAGCACAGCCCCGAGACTGCTGACGGGGCAGAGAATATGGAGTCAGGCACAGCTTCAGGGGCTATTGCTGCCTGGAGCTCTGTTTATATTGACCTCAACGAGGCACACCTGGGGAGGGCGGGCCGGCAGGGTAAGGCTGCCCAGGTCAGCTAATCCACAACCCTCAGGGAATCACATTGTTGAAAATGGACCCCGCTAAGGCAGAAGAGAAGCCAAGGGAAAAAAGGACACAATGCCATTTGCAGCACCATAGATGAGTCTAGAAGTAATCACGTGACTTGTAGTAAGTCAGAAAGTGAAAGACACATATCATATCATATCACTTATAGGTGTTACCTAAAAATGGATACCAGGGCAGATATTTCCACGGAGAAGGGCAATCACAGATTCATTAAACAAACATATGGTTCACCAATGGAAAGGTGTGAGGATTGGTTTCATTACGATATCGGGGTTAACAGACATATACAAACACAGGTGACATATATAATCACCAAAGACCTACAGAGTACCAAGAGGGGACTACTCAACATTCTGTCATAACGTACATGGGAAAAGGATCCCAGGAAGAACAGTCATCTGTATATGTGTAAAAGAACCACATCTTCCACACCTACAACAAGCCAAACATTGTAATCAAACTTGCTGTAATAAAAAATATTAAATTAAATTAAATACACGAACAAGAAGTAGTGAGACAAACGTGAGGGGCTTTCTCCTGGCACATTCCATTCTAAACTCCAATCTAGAACACCACTTCCACTGAGGCTCTCTTGCCCTAGTAACCAGATTTGGTAAGGGTGAACTGCTGCCACCTTGTGGCCGTTTCACACAACAGCAGCTTTAATCCCAACGCTAATGGTCAGTTGATATTCAAAATCATTGCAGGCCTGTAAATGACACCTGCCCTGAAAACAATTCCTGGGGTCACATATCGACCAAAAAATTCAAAGGACGTCCATATTTCAAAATGACCGTTTCAAAAGGCATATTTTACGCACATTAGTGTTCTGCTTCTTTTCCTTTCTTTCCTTTTTTGTTAAAAAACACGGGAATGGAAAAAGGCATCCCTCAGAATGGGCGAAAATCGTTGCAGACGAATCAATGGACAGAGGTTTAATCTCCAATATATATAAACAGCTCATGCAGCTTAATATTAAAAAAAAACAAACAACCCAATACAAAAATGGGCAGAAGATCTAAAGAGACGTTTCTTCAAAGAAGACACAGAGATGGCCAAGACGCACATGAAAAGCTGCTCAACAGCACTAATTATTAGAGAAATGCAAATCAAAACTACAATGAGGTATCACCACACACCTGTTAGAATCGGCATCATCAGAATATCTACAAACAACCAATTCTGGGGAGGGTGTGGACAAAAGGAGCCCTCTTCCACTATTGGTGGGAATGTAAATTGATACAGTCACTATGGAGAACAGTATGGAGTTTCCTTCAAAAAACTAGATATAGAATTACCATCTGATCCAGCAATCCCACTTCTGGGCATATACCCAGAGAAAACCGTAAATCAAAAAGGCACATTCACCACAATGTTCGTTGCAGCACTATTTACAATAGCCAGGTAATGGAAGCAACCTAAATGCCCACAGACAGATGAATGGATAAAGATGTGGTACATATATGAAATGGAATATTACTCGGCCATAAAAAGGAATGAAACCGGGTCATTTGTAGAGATCTCGATGGATCGAGAGACTGTCATACAGAATGAAGTAAGTCAGAAAGAGGAAAACAAATATTGTATATTAATGCATATATGTGGAACCTAAAAAAATGGTACAGATGAACTGGTTTGCAGGGAAGAAATAGAGACACAGAGGTAGAGAACAAACGTATGGACACCAAGTGTGGGAAGCCATCGGGTGGTGGTGGTGGGATGAGTTGGGAGATTGGGATTGAACGGTATACCTGTATATGCATAAAATACATAACTAATAATAACCTGCTGTATAAAAACATAAATAAAATTAAATTTCAAAATTTTAAAAAATAAAATTTAAAACTAAAACAGAAAAAAGTTCTTCCCGTCACACAGATGTATATATAGGAATGAATTATTTCCATACTTCTATTTATAAATACATAAAAGAGGAATAAAATCTAACTTGAACCATAAAAGAAAAAAAAATTGAACCCACGAGTTATACAGAGGAAAACCCTATCACGGCACTTGCTCCAGCGGTCAACAATTCTGAAATTGGTCAGAGGTGGGGAACCATCTCCCATACAGCCAGCAACCCACCCCCTACGCAAGGAGCGTCCTCATTGCAAAGCTGGGGGACCGTGCCGAGGCATCTGTGAGTAAACGTGAGCTGAGCCCCAGGCCAGCTGCTGCTGAACTGTTCCCACCCTTTCCAGGTAAAACACCTGAATATGTACAAGGGCTTGAAAGCCTAGAGGAAGGACCGTGGAGCCACACCAGCGACAGCACGCAGGCCAACTTGGTGCCTGTAGGCCAGCCAGGGTGGTCCTGGCCCCGGGCGCCCTTCCAGAAGCTTTCCATTGCCCTGCCTGAGATACCCCTCCTGTCCCGGCCCCCACTGCTTTTTTCCTTCCTCACCTCTGTCCGGAGAGAAATTCCAGCGGAAGGTATGGGTGACACATCCTCTTCTTTACAGGCGGCAGCCTGGCAACTCCTGCAGAAAGGCCAGCAGAACCCCACTCACACCGGGCCACCCACAAAGCTGTGGCCCCTCACTCCCTCCCACCAGCACAGCCCCGAGACTGCTGACGGGGCAGAGAATATGGAGTCAGGCACAGCTTCAGGGGCTATTGCTGCCTGGAGCTCTGTTTATATTGACCTCAACGAGGCACACCTGGGGAGGGCGGGCCGGCAGGGTAAGGCTGCCCAGGTCAGCTAATCCACAACCCTCAGGGAATCACATTGTTGAAAATGGACCCCGCTAAGGCAGAAGAGAAGCCAAGGGAAAAAAGGACACAATGCCATTTGCAGCACCGTAGATGAGTCTAGAAGTAATCACGTGACTTGTAGTAAGTCAGAAAGTGAAAGACACATATCATATCATATCACTTATAGGTGTTACCTAAAAATGGATACCAGGGCAGATATTTCCACGGAGAAGGGCAATCACAGATTCATTAAACAAACATATGGTTCACCAATGGAAAGGTGTGAGGATTGGTTTCATTACGATATCGGGGTTAACAGACATATACAAACACAGGTGACATATATAATCACCAAAGACCTACAGAGTACCAAGAGGGGACTACTCAACATTCTGTCATAACGTACATGGGAAAAGGATCCCAGGAAGAACAGTCATCTGTATATGTGTAAAAGAACCACATCTTCCACACCTACAACAAGCCAAACATTGTAATCAAACTTGCTGTAATAAAAATTATTAAATTAAATTAAATACACGAACAAGAAGTAGTGAGACAAACGTGAGGGGCTTTCTCCTGGCACATTCCATTCTAAACTCCAATCTAGAACACCACTTCCACTGAGGCTCTCTTGCCCTAGTAACCAGATTTGGTAAGGGTGAACTGCTGCCACCTTGTGGCCGTTTCACACAACAGCAGCTTTAATCCCAACGCTAATGGTCAGTTGATATTCAAAATCATTGCAGGCCTGTAAATGACACCTGCCCTGAAAACAATTCCTGGGGTCACATATCAACCAAAAAATTCAAAGGACGTCCATATTTCAAAATGACCGTTTCAAAAGGCATATTTTACGCACATTAGTGTTCTGCTTCTTTTCCTTTCTTTCCTTTTTTGTTAAAAAACACGGGAATGGAAAAAGGCATCCCTCAGAATGGGCGAAAATCGTTGCAGACGAATCAATGGACAGAGGTTTAATCTCCAATATATATAAACAGCTCATGCAGCTTAATATTAAAAAAAACAAACAACCCAATACAAAAATGGGCAGAAGATCTAAAGAGACGTTTCTTCAAAGAAGACACAGAGATGGCCAAGACGCACATGAAAAGCTGCTCAACAGCACTAATTATTAGAGAAATGCAAATCAAAACTACAATGAGGTATCACCACACACCTGTTAGAATCGGCATCATCAGAATATCTACAAACAACCAATTCTGGGGAGGGTGTGGACAAAAGGAGCCCTCTTCCACTATTGGTGGGAATGTAAATTGATACAGTCACTATGGAGAACAGTATGGAGTTTCCTTCAAAAAACTAGATATAGAATTACCATCTGATCCAGCAATCCCACTTCTGGGCATATACCCAGAGAAAACGGTAAATCAAAAAGGCACATTCACCACAATGTTCGTTGCAGCACTATTTACAATAGCCAGGTAATGGAAGCAACCTAAATGCCCACAGACAGATGAATGGATAAAGATGTGGTACATATATGAAATGGAATATTACTCGGCCATAAAAAGGAATGAAACCGGGTCATTTGTAGAGATATCGATGGATCGAGAGACTGTCATACAGAATGAAGTAAGTCAGAAAGAGGAAAACAAATATTGTATATTAATGCATATATGTGGAACCTAAAAAAATGGTACAGATGAACTGGTTTGCAGGGAAGAAATAGAGACACAGAGGTAGAGAACAAACGTATGGACACCAAGTGTGGGAAGCCATCGGTTGGTGGTGGTGGGATGAGTTGGGAGATTGGGATTGAACGGTATACATGTATATGCATAAAATACATAACTAATAATAACCTGCTGTATAAAAACATAAATAAAATTAAATTTCAAAATTTTAAAAAATAAAATTTAAAACTAAAACAGAAAAAAGTTCTTCCCGTCACACAGATGTATTTATAGGAATGAATTATTTCCATACTTATATTTATAAATACATAAAAGAGGAATAAAATCTAACTTGAACCATAAAAGAAAAAAAAAATTGAACCCACGAGTTATACAGAGGAAAACCCTATCACGGCACTTGCTCCAGCGGTCAACAATTCTGAAATTGGTCAGAGGTGGGGAACCATCTCCCATACAGCCAGCAACCCACCCCCTACGCAAGGAGCGTCCTCATTGCAAAGCTGGGGGACCGTGCCGAGGCATCTGTGAGTAAACGTGAGCTGAGCCCCAGGCCAGCTGCTGCTGAACTGTTCCCACCCTTTCCAGGTAAAACACCTGAATATGTACAAGGGCTTGAAAGCCTAGAGGAAGGACCGTGGAGCCACACCAGCGACAGCACGCAGGCCAACTTGGTGCCTGTAGGCCAGCCAGGGTGGTCCTGGCCCCGGGCGCCCTTCCAGAAGCTTTCCATTGCCCTGCCTGAGATACCCCTCCTGTCCCGGCCCCCACTGCTTTTTTCCTTCCTCACCTCTGTCCGGAGAGAAATTCCAGCGGAAGGTATGGGTGACACATCCTCTTCTTTACAGGCGGCAGCCTGGCAACTCCTGCAGAAAGGCCAGCAGAACCCCACTCACACCGGGCCACCCACAAAGCTGTGGCCCCTCACTCCCTCCCACCAGCACAGCCCCGAGACTGCTGACGGGGCAGAGAATATGGAGTCAGGCACAGCTTCAGGGGCTATTGCTGCCTGGAGCTCTGTTTATATTGACCTCAACGAGGCACACCTGGGGAGGGCGGGCCGGCAGGGTAAGGCTGCCCAGGTCAGCTAATCCACAACCCTCAGGGAATCACATTGTTGAAAATGGACCCCGCTAAGGCAGAAGAGAAGCCAAGGGAAAAAAGGACACAATGCCATTTGCAGCACCGTAGATGAGTCTAGAAGTAATCACGTGACTTGTAGTAAGTCAGAAAGTGAAAGACACATATCATATCATATCACTTATAGGTGTTACCTAAAAATGGATACCAGGGCAGATATTTCCACGGAGAAGGGCAATCACAGATTCATTAAACAAACATATGGTTCACCAATGGAAAGGTGTGAGGATTGGTTTCATTACGATATCGGGGTTAACAGACATATACAAACACAGGTGACATATATAATCACCAAAGACCTACAGAGTACCAAGAGGGGACTACTCAACATTCTGTCATAACGTACATGGGAAAAGGATCCCAGGAAGAACAGTCATCTGTATATGTGTAAAAGAACCACATCTTCCACACCTACAACAAGCCAAACATTGTAATCAAACTTGCTGTAATAAAAAATATTAAATTAAATTAAATACACGAACAAGAAGTAGTGAGACAAACGTGAGGGGCTTTCTCCTGGCACATTCCATTCTAAACTCCAATCTAGAACACCACTTCCACTGAGGCTCTCTTGCCCTAGTAACCAGATTTGGTAAGGGTGAACTGCTGCCACCTTGTGGCCGTTTCACACAACAGCAGCTTTAATCCCAACGCTAATGGTCAGTTGATATTCAAAATCATTGCAGGCCTGTAAATGACACCTGCCCTGAAAACAATTCCTGGGGTCACATATCGACCAAAAAATTCAAAGGACGTCCATATTTCAAAATGACCGTTTCAAAAGGCATATTTTACGCACATTAGTGTTCTGCTTCTTTTCCTTTCTTTCCTTTTTTGTTAAAAAACACGGGAATGGAAAAAGGCATCCCTCAGAATGGGCGAAAATCGTTGCAGACGAATCAATGGACAGAGGTTTAATCTCCAATATATATAAACAGCTCATGCAGCTTAATATTAAAAAAACAAACAACCCAATACAAAAATGGGCAGAAGATCTAAAGAGACGTTTCTTCAAAGAAGACACAGAGATGGCCAAGACGCACATGAAAAGCTGCTCAACAGCACTAATTATTAGAGAAATGCAAATCAAAACTACAATGAGGTATCACCACACACCTGTTAGAATCGGCATCATCAGAATATCTACAAACAACCAATTCTGGGGAGGGTGTGGACAAAAGGAGCCCTCTTCCACTATTGGTGGGAATGTAAATTGATACAGTCACTATGGAGAACAGTATGGAGTTTCCTTAAAAAAAACTAGATATAGAATTACCATCTGATCCAGCAATCCCACTTCTGGGCATATACCCAGAGAAAACCGTAAATCAAAAAGGCACATTCACCACAATGTTCGTTGCAGCACTATTTACAATAGCCAGGTAATGGAAGCAACCTAAATGCCCACAGACAGATGAATGGATAAAGATGTGGTACATATATGAAATGGAATATTACTCGGCCATAAAAAGGAATGAAACCGGGTCATTTGTAGAGATATCGATGGATCGAGAGACTGTCATACAGAATGAAGTAAGTCAGAAAGAGGAAAACAAATATTGTATATTAATGCATATATGTGGAACCTAAAAAAATGGTACAGATGAACTGGTTTGCAGGGAAGAAATAGAGACACAGAGGTAGAGAACAAACGTATGGACACCAAGTGTGGGAAGCCATCGTGTGGTGGTGGTGGGATGAGTTGGGAGATTGGGATTGAACGGTATACCTGTATATGCATAAAATACATAACTAATAATAACCTGCTGTATAAAAACATAAATAAAATTAAATTTCAAAATTTTAAAAAATAAAATTTAAAACTAAAACAGAAAAAAGTTCTTCCCGTCACACAGATGTATATATAGGAATGAATTATTTCCATACTTCTATTTATAAATACATAAAAGAGGAATAAAATCTAACTTGAACCATAAAAGAAAAAAAAATTGAACCCACGAGTTATACAGAGGAAAACCCTATCACGGCACTTGCTCCAGCGGTCAACAATTCTGAAATTGGTCAGAGGTGGGGAACCATCTCCCATACAGCCAGCAACCCACCCCCTACGCAAGGAGCGTCCTCATTGCAAAGCTGGGGGACCGTGCCGAGGCATCTGTGAGTAAACGTGAGCTGAGCCCCAGGCCAGCTGCTGCTGAACTGTTCCCACCCTTTCCAGGTAAAACACCTGAATATGTACAAGGGCTTGAAAGCCTAGAGGAAGGACCGTGGAGCCACACCAGCGACAGCACGCAGGCCAACTTGGTGCCTGTAGGCCAGCCAGGGTGGTCCTGGCCCCGGGCGCCCTTCCAGAAGCTTTCCATTGCCCTGCCTGAGATACCCCTCCTGTCCCGGCCCCCACTGCTTTTTTCCTTCCTCACCTCTGTCCGGAGAGAAATTCCAGCGGAAGGTATGGGTGACACATCCTCTTCTTTACAGGCGGCAGCCTGGCAACTCCTGCAGAAAGGCCAGCAGAACCCCACTCACACCGGGCCACCCACAAAGCTGTGGCCCCTCACTCCCTCCCACCAGCACAGCCCCGAGACTGCTGACGGGGCAGAGAATATGGAGTCAGGCACAGCTTCAGGGGCTATTGCTGCCTGGAGCTCTGTTTATATTGACCTCAACGAGGCACACCTGGGGAGGGCGGGCCGGCAGGGTAAGGCTGCCCAGGTCAGCTAATCCACAACCCTCAGGGAATCACATTGTTGAAAATGGACCCCGCTAAGGCAGAAGAGAAGCCAAGGGAAAAAAGGACACAATGCCATTTGCAGCACCGTAGATGAGTCTAGAAGTAATCACGTGACTTGTAGTAAGTCAGAAAGTGAAAGACACATATCATATCATATCACTTATAGGTGTTACCTAAAAATGGATACCAGGGCAGATATTTCCACGGAGAAGGGCAATCACAGATTCATTAAACAAACATATGGTTCACCAATGGAAAGGTGTGAGGATTGGTTTCATTACGATATCGGGGTTAACAGACATATACAAACACAGGTGACATATATAATCACCAAAGACCTACAGAGTACCAAGAGGGGACTACTCAACATTCTGTCATAACGTACATGGGAAAAGGATCCCAGGAAGAACAGTCATCTGTATATGTGTAAAAGAACCACATCTTCCACACCTACAACAAGCCAAACATTGTAATCAAACTTGCTGTAATAAAAAATATTAAATGAAATTAAATACACGAACAAGAAGTAGTGAGACAAACGTGAGGGGCTTTCTCCTGGCACATTCCATTCTAAACTCCAATCTAGAACACCACTTCCACTGAGGCTCTCTTGCCCTAGTAACCAGATTTGGTAAGGGTGAACTGCTGCCACCTTGTGGCCGTTTCACACAACAGCAGCTTTAATCCCAACGCTAATGGTCAGTTGATATTCAAAATCATTGCAGGCCTGTAAATGACACCTGCCCTGAAAACAATTCCTGGGGTCACATATCGACCAAAAAATTCAAAGGACGTCCATATTTCAAAATGACCGTTTCAAAAGGCATATTTTACGCACATTAGTGTTCTGCTTCTTTTCCTTTCTTTCCTTTTTTGTTAAAAAACACGGGAATGGAAAAAGGCATCCCTCAGAATGGGCGAAAATCGTTGCAGACGAATCAATGGACAGAGGTTTAATCTCCAATATATATAAACAGCTCATGCAGCTTAATATTAAAAAAAAACAAACAACCCAATACAAAAATGGGCAGAAGATCTAAAGAGACGTTTCTTCAAAGAAGACACAGAGATGGCCAAGACGCACATGAAAAGCTGCTCAACAGCACTAATTATTAGAGAAATGCAAATCAAAACTACAATGAGGTATCACCACACACCTGTTAGAATCGGCATCATCAGAATATCTACAAACAACCAATTCTGGGGAGGGTGTGGACAAAAGGAGCCCTCTTCCACTATTGGTGGGAATGTAAATTGATACAGTCACTATGGAGAACAGTATGGAGTTTCCTTCAAAAAACTAGATATAGAATTACCATCTGATCCAGCAATCCCACTTCTGGGCATATACCCAGAGAAAACCGTAAATCAAAAAGGCACATTCACCACAATGTTCGTTGCAGCACTATTTACAATAGCCAGGTAATGGAAGCAACCTAAATGCCCACAGACAGATGAATGGATAAAGATGTGGTACATATATGAAATGGAATATTACTCGGCCATAAAAAGGAATGAAACCGGGTCATTTGTAGAGATCTCGATGGATCGAGAGACTGTCATACAGAATGAAGTAAGTCAGAAAGAGGAAAACAAATATTGTATATTAATGCATATATGTGGAACCTAAAAAAATGGTACAGATGAACTGGTTTGCAGGGAAGAAATAGAGACACAGAGGTAGAGAACAAACGTATGGACACCAAGTGTGGGAAGCCATCGGGTGGTGGTGGTGGGATGAGTTGGGAGATTGGGATTGAACGGTATACCTGTATATGCATAAAATACATAACTAATAATAACCTGCTGTATAAAAACATAAATAAAATTAAATTTCAAAATTTTAAAAAATAAAATTTAAAACTAAAACAGAAAAAAGTTCTTCCCGTCACACAGATGTATATATAGGAATGAATTATTTCCATACTTCTATTTATAAATACATAAAAGAGGAATAAAATCTAACTTGAACCATAAAAGAAAAAAAAATTGAACCCACGAGTTATACAGAGGAAAACCCTATCACGGCACTTGCTCCAGCGGTCAACAATTCTGAAATTGGTCAGAGGTGGGGAACCATCTCCCATACAGCCAGCAACCCACCCCCTACGCAAGGAGCGTCCTCATTGCAAAGCTGGGGGACCGTGCCGAGGCATCTGTGAGTAAACGTGAGCTGAGCCCCAGGCCAGCTGCTGCTGAACTGTTCCCACCCTTTCCAGGTAAAACACCTGAATATGTACAAGGGCTTGAAAGCCTAGAGGAAGGACCGTGGAGCCACACCAGCGACAGCACGCAGGCCAACTTGGTGCCTGTAGGCCAGCCAGGGTGGTCCTGGCCCCGGGCGCCCTTCCAGAAGCTTTCCATTGCCCTGCCTGAGATACCCCTCCTGTCCCGGCCCCCACTGCTTTTTTCCTTCCTCACCTCTGTCCGGAGAGAAATTCCAGCGGAAGGTATGGGTGACACATCCTCTTCTTTACAGGCGGCAGCCTGGCAACTCCTGCAGAAAGGCCAGCAGAACCCCACTCACACCGGGCCACCCACAAAGCTGTGGCCCCTCACTCCCTCCCACCAGCACAGCCCCGAGACTGCTGACGGGGCAGAGAATATGGAGTCAGGCACAGCTTCAGGGGCTATTGCTGCCTGGAGCTCTGTTTATATTGACCTCAACGAGGCACACCTGGGGAGGGCGGGCCGGCAGGGTAAGGCTGCCCAGGTCAGCTAATCCACAACCCTCAGGGAATCACATTGTTGAAAATGGACCCCGCTAAGGCAGAAGAGAAGCCAAGGGAAAAAAGGACACAATGCCATTTGCAGCACCATAGATGAGTCTAGAAGTAATCACGTGACTTGTAGTAAGTCAGAAAGTGAAAGACACATATCATATCATATCACTTATAGGTGTTACCTAAAAATGGATACCAGGGCAGATATTTCCACGGAGAAGGGCAATCACAGATTCATTAAACAAACATATGGTTCACCAATGGAAAGGTGTGAGGATTGGTTTCATTACGATATCGGGGTTAACAGACATATACAAACACAGGTGACATATATAATCACCAAAGACCTACAGAGTACCAAGAGGGGACTACTCAACATTCTGTCATAACGTACATGGGAAAAGGATCCCAGGAAGAACAGTCATCTGTATATGTGTAAAAGAACCACATCTTCCACACCTACAACAAGCCAAACATTGTAATCAAACTTGCTGTAATAAAAAATATTAAATTAAATTAAATACACGAACAAGAAGTAGTGAGACAAACGTGAGGGGCTTTCTCCTGGCACATTCCATTCTAAACTCCAATCTAGAACACCACTTCCACTGAGGCTCTCTTGCCCTAGTAACCAGATTTGGTAAGGGTGAACTGCTGCCACCTTGTGGCCGTTTCACACAACAGCAGCTTTAATCCCAACGCTAATGGTCAGTTGATATTCAAAATCATTGCAGGCCTGTAAATGACACCTGCCCTGAAAACAATTCCTGGGGTCACATATCAACCAAAAAATTCAAAGGACGTCCATATTTCAAAATGACCGTTTCAAAAGGCATATTTTACGCACATTAGTGTTCTGCTTCTTTTCCTTTCTTTCCTTTTTTGTTAAAAAACACGGGAATGGAAAAAGGCATCCCTCAGAATGGGCGAAAATCGTTGCAGACGAATCAATGGACAGAGGTTTAATCTCCAATATATATAAACAGCTCATGCAGCTTAATATTAAAAAAAACAAACAACCCAATACAAAAATGGGCAGAAGATCTAAAGAGACGTTTCTTCAAAGAAGACACAGAGATGGCCAAGACGCACATGAAAAGCTGCTCAACAGCACTAATTATTAGAGAAATGCAAATCAAAACTACAATGAGGTATCACCACACACCTGTTAGAATCGGCATCATCAGAATATCTACAAACAACCAATTCTGGGGAGGGTGTGGACAAAAGGAGCCCTCTTCCACTATTGGTGGGAATGTAAATTGATACAGTCACTATGGAGAACAGTATGGAGTTTCCTTCAAAAAACTAGATATAGAATTACCATCTGATCCAGCAATCCCACTTCTGGGCATATACCCAGAGAAAACGGTAAATCAAAAAGGCACATTCACCACAATGTTCGTTGCAGCACTATTTACAATAGCCAGGTAATGGAAGCAACCTAAATGCCCACAGACAGATGAATGGATAAAGATGTGGTACATATATGAAATGGAATATTACTCGGCCATAAAAAGGAATGAAACCGGGTCATTTGTAGAGATATCGATGGATCGAGAGACTGTCATACAGAATGAAGTAAGTCAGAAAGAGGAAAACAAATATTGTATATTAATGCATATATGTGGAACCTAAAAAAATGGTACAGATGAACTGGTTTGCAGGGAAGAAATAGAGACACAGAGGTAGAGAACAAACGTATGGACACCAAGTGTGGGAAGCCATCGGTTGGTGGTGGTGGGATGAGTTGGGAGATTGGGATTGAACGGTATACATGTATATGCATAAAATACATAACTAATAATAACCTGCTGTATAAAAACATAAATAAAATTAAATTTCAAAATTTTAAAAAATAAAATTTAAAACTAAAACAGAAAAAAGTTCTTCCCGTCACACAGATGTATTTATAGGAATGAATTATTTCCATACTTATATTTATAAATACATAAAAGAGGAATAAAATCTAACTTGAACCATAAAAGAAAAAAAAATTGAACCCACGAGTTATACAGAGGAAAACCCTATCACGGCACTTGCTCCAGCGGTCAACAATTCTGAAATTGGTCAGAGGTGGGGAACCATCTCCCATACAGCCAGCAACCCACCCCCTACGCAAGGAGCGTCCTCATTGCAAAGCTGGGGGACCGTGCCGAGGCATCTGTGAGTAAACGTGAGCTGAGCCCCAGGCCAGCTGCTGCTGAACTGTTCCCACCCTTTCCAGGTAAAACACCTGAATATGTACAAGGGCTTGAAAGCCTAGAGGAAGGACCGTGGAGCCACACCAGCGACAGCACGCAGGCCAACTTGGTGCCTGTAGGCCAGCCAGGGTGGTCCTGGCCCCGGGCGCCCTTCCAGAAGCTTTCCATTGCCCTGCCTGAGATACCCCTCCTGTCCCGGCCCCCACTGCTTTTTTCCTTCCTCACCTCTGTCCGGAGAGAAATTCCAGCGGAAGGTATGGGTGACACATCCTCTTCTTTACAGGCGGCAGCCTGGCAACTCCTGCAGAAAGGCCAGCAGAACCCCACTCACACCGGGCCACCCACAAAGCTGTGGCCCCTCACTCCCTCCCACCAGCACAGCCCCGAGACTGCTGACGGGGCAGAGAATATGGAGTCAGGCACAGCTTCAGGGGCTATTGCTGCCTGGAGCTCTGTTTATATTGACCTCAACGAGGCACACCTGGGGAGGGCGGGCCGGCAGGGTAAGGCTGCCCAGGTCAGCTAATCCACAACCCTCAGGGAATCACATTGTTGAAAATGGACCCCGCTAAGGCAGAAGAGAAGCCAAGGGAAAAAAGTACACAATGCCATTTGCAGCACCGTAGATGAGTCTAGAAGTAATCACGTGACTTGTAGTAAGTCAGAAAGTGAAAGACACATATCATATCATATCACTTATAGGTGTTACCTAAAAATGGATACCAGGGCAGATATTTCCACGGAGAAGGGCAATCACAGATTCATTAAACAAACATATGGTTCACCAATGGAAAGGTGTGAGGATTGGTTTCATTACGATATCGGGGTTAACAGACATATACAAACACAGGTGACATATATAATCACCAAAGACCTACAGAGTACCAAGAGGGGACTACTCAACATTCTGTCATAACGTACATGGGAAAAGGATCCCAGGAAGAACAGTCATCTGTATATGTGTAAAAGAACCACATCTTCCACACCTACAACAAGCCAAACATTGTAATCAAACTTGCTGTAATAAAAAATATTAAATTAAATTAAATACACGAACAAGAAGTAGTGAGACAAACGTGAGGGGCTTTCTCCTGGCACATTCCATTCTAAACTCCAATCTAGAACACCACTTCCACTGAGGCTCTCTTGCCCTAGTAACCAGATTTGGTAAGGGTGAACTGCTGCCACCTTGTGGCCGTTTCACACAACAGCAGCTTTAATCCCAACGCTAATGGTCAGTTGATATTCAAAATCATTGCAGGCCTGTAAATGACACCTGCCCTGAAAACAATTCCTGGGGTCACATATCGACCAAAAAATTCAAAGGACGTCCATATTTCAAAATGACCGTTTCAAAAGGCATATTTTACGCACATTAGTGTTCTGCTTCTTTTCCTTTCTTTCCTTTTTTGTTAAAAAACACGGGAATGGAAAAAGGCATCCCTCAGAATGGGCGAAAATCGTTGCAGACGAATCAATGGACAGAGGTTTAATCTCCAATATATATAAACAGCTCATGCAGCTTAATATTAAAAAAACAAACAACCCAATACAAAAATGGGCAGAAGATCTAAAGAGACGTTTCTTCAAAGAAGACACAGAGATGGCCAAGACGCACATGAAAAGCTGCTCAACAGCACTAATTATTAGAGAAATGCAAATCAAAACTACAATGAGGTATCACCACACACCTGTTAGAATCGGCATCATCAGAATATCTACAAACAACCAATTCTGGGGAGGGTGTGGACAAAAGGAGCCCTCTTCCACTATTGGTGGGAATGTAAATTGATACAGTCACTATGGAGAACAGTATGGAGTTTCCTTAAAAAAAACTAGATATAGAATTACCATCTGATCCAGCAATCCCACTTCTGGGCATATACCCAGAGAAAACCGTAAATCAAAAAGGCACATTCACCACAATGTTCGTTGCAGCACTATTTACAATAGCCAGGTAATGGAAGCAACCTAAATGCCCACAGACAGATGAATGGATAAAGATGTGGTACATATATGAAATGGAATATTACTCGGCCATAAAAAGGAATGAAACCGGGTCATTTGTAGAGATATCGATGGATCGAGAGACTGTCATACAGAATGAAGTAAGTCAGAAAGAGGAAAACAAATATTGTATATTAATGCATATATGTGGAACCTAAAAAAATGGTACAGATGAACTGGTTTGCAGGGAAGAAATAGAGACACAGAGGTAGAGAACAAACGTATGGACACCAAGTGTGGGAAGCCATCGGGTGGTGGTGGTGGGATGAGTTGGGAGATTGGGATTGAACGGTATACCTGTATATGCATAAAATACATAACTAATAATAACCTGCTGTATAAAAACATAAATAAAATTAAATTTCAAAATTTTAAAAAATAAAATTTAAAACTAAAACAGAAAAAAGTTCTTCCCGTCACACAGATGTATTTATAGGAATGAATTATTTCCATACTTATATTTATAAATACATAAAAGAGGAATAAAATCTAACTTGAACCATAAAAGAAAAAAAAATTGAACCCACGAGTTATACAGAGGAAAACCCTATCACGGCACTTGCTCCAGCGGTCAACAATTCTGAAATTGGTCAGAGGTGGGGAACCATCTCCCATACAGCCAGCAACCCACCCCCTACGCAAGGAGCGTCCTCATTGCAAAGCTGGGGGACCGTGCCGAGGCATCTGTGAGTAAACGTGAGCTGAGCCCCAGGCCAGCTGCTGCTGAACTGTTCCCACCCTTTCCAGGTAAAACACCTGAATATGTACAAGGGCTTGAAAGCCTAGAGGAAGGACCGTGGAGCCACACCAGCGACAGCACGCAGGCCAACTTGGTGCCTGTAGGCCAGCCAGGGTGGTCCTGGCCCCGGGCGCCCTTCCAGAAGCTTTCCATTGCCCTGCCTGAGATACCCCTCCTGTCCCGGCCCCCACTGCTTTTTTCCTTCCTCACCTCTGTCCGGAGAGAAATTCCAGCGGAAGGTATGGGTGACACATCCTCTTCTTTACAGGCGGCAGCCTGGCAACTCCTGCAGAAAGGCCAGCAGAACCCCACTCACACCGGGCCACCCACAAAGCTGTGGCCCCTCACTCCCTCCCACCAGCACAGCCCCGAGACTGCTGACGGGGCAGATAATATGGAGTCAGGCACAGCTTCAGGGGCTATTGCTGCCTGGAGCTCTGTTTATATTGACCTCAACGAGGCACACCTGGGGAGGGCGGGCCGGCAGGGTAAGGCTGCCCAGGTCAGCTAATCCACAACCCTCAGGGAATCACATTGTTGAAAATGGACCCCGCTAAGGCAGAAGAGAAGCCAAGGGAAAAAAGGACACAATGCCATTTGCAGCACCGTAGATGAGTCTAGAAGTAATCACGTGACTTGTAGTAAGTCAGAAAGTGAAAGACACATATCATATCATATCACTTATAGGTGTTACCTAAAAATGGATACCAGGGCAGATATTTCCACGGAGAAGGGCAATCACAGATTCATTAAACAAACATATGGTTCACCAATGGAAAGGTGTGAGGATTGGTTTCATTACGATATCGGGGTTAACAGACATATACAAACACAGGTGACATATATAATCACCAAAGACCTACAGAGTACCAAGAGGGGACTACTCAACATTCTGTCATAACGTACATGGGAAAAGGATCCCAGGAAGAACAGTCATCTGTATATGTGTAAAAGAACCACATCTTCCACACCTACAACAAGCCAAACATTGTAATCAAACTTGCTGTAATAAAAAATATTAAATGAAATTAAATACACGAACAAGAAGTAGTGAGACAAACGTGAGGGGCTTTCTCCTGGCACATTCCATTCTAAACTCCAATCTAGAACACCACTTCCACTGAGGCTCTCTTGCCCTAGTAACCAGATTTGGTAAGGGTGAACTGCTGCCACCTTGTGGCCGTTTCACACAACAGCAGCTTTAATCCCAACGCTAATGGTCAGTTGATATTCAAAATCATTGCAGGCCTGTAAATGACACCTGCCCTGAAAACAATTCCTGGGGTCACATATCGACCAAAAAATTCAAAGGACGTCCATATTTCAAAATGACCGTTTCAAAAGGCATATTTTACGCACATTAGTGTTCTGCTTCTTTTCCTTTCTTTCCTTTTTTGTTAAAAAACACGGGAATGGAAAAAGGCATCCCTCAGAATGGGCGAAAATCGTTGCAGACGAATCAATGGACAGAGGTTTAATCTCCAATATATATAAACAGCTCATGCAGCTTAATATTAAAAAAAACAAACAACCCAATACAAAAATGGGCAGAAGATCTAAAGAGACGTTTCTTCAAAGAAGACACAGAGATGGCCAAGACGCACATGAAAAGCTGCTCAACAGCACTAATTATTAGAGAAATGCAAATCAAAACTACAATGAGGTATCACCACACACCTGTTAGAATCGGCATCATCAGAATATCTACAAACAACCAATTCTGGGGAGGGTGTGGACAAAAGGAGCCCTCTTCCACTATTGGTGGGAATGTAAATTGATACAGTCACTATGGAGAACAGTATGGAGTTTCCTTCAAAAAACTAGATATAGAATTACCATCTGATCCAGCAATCCCACTTCTGGGCATATACCCAGAGAAAACGGTAAATCAAAAAGGCACATTCACCACAATGTTCGTTGCAGCACTATTTACAATAGCCAGGTAATGGAAGCAACCTAAATGCCCACAGACAGATGAATGGATAAAGATGTGGTACATATATGAAATGGAATATTACTCGGCCATAAAAAGGAATGAAACCGGGTCATTTGTAGAGATATCGATGGATCGAGAGACTGTCATACAGAATGAAGTAAGTCAGAAAGAGGAAAACAAATATTGTATATTAATGCATATATGTGGAACCTAAAAAAATGGTACAGATGAACTGGTTTGCAGGGAAGAAATAGAGACACAGAGGTAGAGAACAAACGTATGGACACCAAGTGTGGGAAGCCATCGGTTGGTGGTGGTGGGATGAGTTGGGAGATTGGGATTGAACGGTATACATGTATATGCATAAAATACATAACTAATAATAACCTGCTGTATAAAAACATAAATAAAATTAAATTTCAAAATTTTAAAAAATAAAATTTAAAACTAAAACAGAAAAAAGTTCTTCCCGTCACACAGATGTATTTATAGGAATGAATTATTTCCATACTTATATTTATAAATACATAAAAGAGGAATAAAATCTAACTTGAACCATAAAAGAAAAAAAAAATTGAACCCACGAGTTATACAGAGGAAAACCCTATCACGGCACTTGCTCCAGCGGTCAACAATTCTGAAATTGGTCAGAGGTGGGGAACCATCTCCCATACAGCCAGCAACCCACCCCCTACGCAAGGAGCGTCCTCATTGCAAAGCTGGGGGACCGTGCCGAGGCATCTGTGAGTAAACGTGAGCTGAGCCCCAGGCCAGCTGCTGCTGAACTGTTCCCACCCTTTCCAGGTAAAACACCTGAATATGTACAAGGGCTTGAAAGCCTAGAGGAAGGACCGTGGAGCCACACCAGCGACAGCACGCAGGCCAACTTGGTGCCTGTAGGCCAGCCAGGGTGGTCCTGGCCCCGGGCGCCCTTCCAGAAGCTTTCCATTGCCCTGCCTGAGATACCCCTCCTGTCCCGGCCCCCACTGCTTTTTTCCTTCCTCACCTCTGTCCGGAGAGAAATTCCAGCGGAAGGTATGGGTGACACATCCTCTTCTTTACAGGCGGCAGCCTGGCAACTCCTGCAGAAAGGCCAGCAGAACCCCACTCACACCGGGCCACCCACAAAGCTGTGGCCCCTCACTCCCTCCCACCAGCACAGCCCCGAGACTGCTGACGGGGCAGAGAATATGGAGTCAGGCACAGCTTCAGGGGCTATTGCTGCCTGGAGCTCTGTTTATATTGACCTCAACGAGGCACACCTGGGGAGGGCGGGCCGGCAGGGTAAGGCTGCCCAGGTCAGCTAATCCACAACCCTCAGGGAATCACATTGTTGAAAATGGACCCCGCTAAGGCAGAAGAGAAGCCAAGGGAAAAAAGGACACAATGCCATTTGCAGCACCGTAGATGAGTCTAGAAGTAATCACGTGACTTGTAGTAAGTCAGAAAGTGAAAGACACATATCATATCATATCACTTATAGGTGTTACCTAAAAATGGATACCAGGGCAGATATTTCCACGGAGAAGGGCAATCACAGATTCATTAAACAAACATATGGTTCACCAATGGAAAGGTGTGAGGATTGGTTTCATTACGATATCGGGGTTAACAGACATATACAAACACAGGTGACATATATAATCACCAAAGACCTACAGAGTACCAAGAGGGGACTACTCAACATTCTGTCATAACGTACATGGGAAAAGGATCCCAGGAAGAACAGTCATCTGTATATGTGTAAAAGAACCACATCTTCCACACCTACAACAAGCCAAACATTGTAATCAAACTTGCTGTAATAAAAAATATTAAATTAAATTAAATACACGAACAAGAAGTAGTGAGACAAACGTGAGGGGCTTTCTCCTGGCACATTCCATTCTAAACTCCAATCTAGAACACCACTTCCACTGAGGCTCTCTTGCCCTAGTAACCAGATTTGGTAAGGGTGAACTGCTGCCACCTTGTGGCCGTTTCACACAACAGCAGCTTTAATCCCAACGCTAATGGTCAGTTGATATTCAAAATCATTGCAGGCCTGTAAATGACACCTGCCCTGAAAACAATTCCTGGGGTCACATATCGACCAAAAAATTCAAAGGACGTCCATATTTCAAAATGACCGTTTCAAAAGGCATATTTTACGCACATTAGTGTTCTGCTTCTTTTCCTTTCTTTCCTTTTTTGTTAAAAAACACGGGAATGGAAAAAGGCATCCCTCAGATTGGGCGAAAATCGTTGCAGACGAATCAATGGACAGAGGTTTAATCTCCAATATATATAAACAGCTCATGCAGCTTAATATTAAAAAAAACAAACAACCCAATACAAAAATGGGCAGAAGATCTAAAGAGACGTTTCTTCAAAGAAGACAGAGATGGCCAAGACGCACATGAAAAGCTGCTCAACAGCACTAATTATTAGAGAAATGCAAATCAAAACTACAATGAGGTATCACCACACACCTGTTAGAATCGGCATCATCAGAATATCTACAAACAACCAATTCTGGGGAGGGTGTGGACAAAAGGAGCCCTCTTCCACTATTGGTGGGAATGTAAATTGATACAGTCACTATGGAGAACAGTATGGAGTTTCCTTCAAAAAACTAGATATAGAATTACCATCTGATCCAGCAATCCCACTTCTGGGCATATACCCAGAGAAAACCGTAAATCAAAAAGGCACATTCACCACAATGTCCGTTGCAGCACTATTTACAATAGCCAGGTAATGGAAGCAACCTAAATGCCCACAGACAGATGAATGGATAAAGATGTGGTACATATATGAAATGGAATATTACTCGGCCATAAAAAGGAATGAAACCGGGTCATTTGTAGAGATATCGATGGATCGAGAGACTGTCATACAGAATGAAGTAAGTCAGAAAGAGGAAAACAAATATTGTATATTAATGCATATATGTGGAACCTAAAAAAATGGTACAGATGAACTGGTTTGCAGGGAAGAAATAGAGACACAGAGGTAGAGAACAAACGTATGGACACCAAGTGTGGGAAGCCATCGGGTGGTGGTGGTGGGATGAGTTGGGAGATTGGGATTGAACGGTATACATGTATATGCATAAAATACATAACTAATAATAACCTGCTGTATAAAAACATAAATAAAATTAAATTTCAAAATTTTAAAAAATAAAATTTAAAACTAAAACAGAAAAAAGTTCTTCCCGTCACACAGATGTATTTATAGGAATGAATTATTTCCATACTTATATTTATAAATACATAAAAGAGGAATAAAATCTAACTTGAACCATAAAAGAAAAAAAAATTGAACCCACGAGTTATACAGAGGAAAACCCTATCACGGCACTTGCTCCAGCGGTCAACAATTCTGAAATTGGTCAGAGGTGGGGAACCATCTCCCATACAGCCAGCAACCCACCCCCTACGCAAGGAGCGTCCTCATTGCAAAGCTGGGGGACCGTGCCGAGGCATCTGTGAGTAAACGTGAGCTGAGCCCCAGGCCAGCTGCTGCTGAACTGTTCCCACCCTTTCCAGGTAAAACACCTGAATATGTACAAGGGCTTGAAAGCCTAGAGGAAGGACCGTGGAGCCACACCAGCGACAGCACGCAGGCCAACTTGGTGCCTGTAGGCCAGCCAGGGTGGTCCTGGCCCCGGGCGCCCTTCCAGAAGCTTTCCATTGCCCTGCCTGAGATACCCCTCCTGTCCCGGCCCCCACTGCTTTTTTCCTTCCTCACCTCTGTCCGGAGAGAAATTCCAGCGGAAGGTATGGGTGACACATCCTCTTCTTTACAGGCGGCAGCCTGGCAACTCCTGCAGAAAGGCCAGCAGAACCCCACTCACACCGGGCCACCCACAAAGCTGTGGCACCTCACTCCCTCCCACCAGCACAGCCCCGAGACTGCTGACGGGGCAGAGAATATGGAGTCAGGCACAGCTTCAGGGGCTATTGCTGCCTGGAGCTCTGTTTATATTGACCTCAACGAGGCACACCTGGGGAGGGCGGGCCGGCAGGGTAAGGCTGCCCAGGTCAGCTAATCCACAACCCTCAGGGAATCACATTGTTGAAAATGGACTCCGCTAAGGCAGAAGAGAAGCCAAGGGAAAAAAGGACACAATGCCATTTGCAGCACCGTAGATGAGTCTAGAAGTAATCACGTGACTTGTAGTAAGTCAGAAAGTGAAAGACACATATCATATCATATCACTTATAGGTGTTACCTAAAAATGGATACCAGGGCAGATATTTCCACGGAGAAGGGCAATCACAGATTCATTAAACAAACATATGGTTCACCAATGGAAAGGTGTGAGGATTGGTTTCATTACGATATCGGGGTTAACAGACATATACAAACACAGGTGACATATATAATCACCAAAGACCTACAGAGTACCAAGAGGGGACTACTCAACATTCTGTCATAACGTACATGGGAAAAGGATCCCAGGAAGAACAGTCATCTGTATATGTGTAAAAGAACCACATCTTCCACACCTACAACAAGCCAAACATTGTAATCAAACTTGCTGTAATAAAAAATATTAAATGAAATTAAATACACGAACAAGAAGTAGTGAGACAAACGTGAGGGGCTTTCTCCTGGCACATTCCATTCTAAACTCCAATCTAGAACACCACTTCCACTGAGGCTCTCTTGCCCTAGTAACCAGATTTGGTAAGGGTGAACTGCTGCCACCTTGTGGCCGTTTCACACAACAGCAGCTTTAATCCCAACGCTAATGGTCAGTTGATATTCAAAATCATTGCAGGCCTGTAAATGACACCTGCCCTGAAAACAATTCCTGGGGTCACATATCGACCAAAAAATTCAAAGGACGTCCATATTTCAAAATGACCGTTTCAAAAGGCATATTTTACGCACATTAGTGTTCTGCTTCTTTTCCTTTCTTTCCTTTTTTGTTAAAAAACACGGGAATGGAAAAAGGCATCCCTCAGAATGGGCGAAAATCGTTGCAGACGAATCAATGGACAGAGGTTTAATCTCCAATATATATAAACAGCTCATGCAGCTTAATATTAAAAAAACAAACAACCCAATACAAAAATGGGCAGAAGATCTAAAGAGACGTTTCTTCAAAGAAGACACAGAGATGGCCAAGACGCACATGAAAAGCTGCTCAACAGCACTAATTATTAGAGAAATGCAAATCAAAACTACAATGAGGTATCACCACACACCTGTTAGAATCGGCATCATCAGAATATCTACAAACAACCAATTCTGGGGAGGGTGTGGACAAAAGGAGCCCTCTTCCACTATTGGTGGGAATGTAAATTGATACAGTCACTATGGAGAACAGTATGGAGTTTCCTTCAAAAAACTAGATATAGAATTACCATCTGATCCAGCAATCCCACTTCTGGGCATATACCCAGAGAAAACCGTAAATCAAAAAGGCACATTCACCACAATGTTCGTTGCAGCACTATTTACAATAGCCAGGTAATGGAAGCAACCTAAATGCCCACAGACAGATGAATGGATAAAGATGTGGTACATATATGAAATGGAATATTACTCGGCCATAAAAAGGAATGAAACCGGGTCATTTGTAGAGATATCGATGGATCGAGAGACTGTCATACAGAATGAAGTAAGTCAGAAAGAGGAAAACAAATATTGTATATTAATGCATATATGTGGAACCTAAAAAAATGGTACAGATGAACTGGTTTGCAGGGAAGAAATAGAGACACAGAGGTAGAGAACAAACGTATGGACACCAAGTGTGGGAAGCCATCGGGTGGTGGTGGTGGGATGAGTTGGGAGATTGGGATTGAACGGTATACCTGTATATGCATAAAATACATAACTAATAATAACCTGCTGTATAAAAACATAAATAAAATTAAATTTCAAAATTTTAAAAAATAAAATTTAAAACTAAAACAGAAAAAAGTTCTTCCCGTCACACAGATGTATTTATAGGAATGAATTATTTCCATACTTATATTTATAAATACATAAAAGAGGAATAAAATCTAACTTGAACCATAAAAGAAAAAAAAATTGAACCCACGAGTTATACAGAGGAAAACCCTATCACGGCACTTGCTCCAGCGGTCAACAATTCTGAAATTGGTCAGAGGTGGGGAACCATCTCCCATACAGCCAGCAACCCACCCCCTACGCAAGGAGCGTCCTCATTGCAAAGCTGGGGGACCGTGCCGAGGCATCTGTGAGTAAACGTGAGCTGAGCCCCAGGCCAGCTGCTGCTGAACTGTTCCCACCCTTTCCAGGTAAAACACCTGAATATGTACAAGGGCTTGAAAGCCTAGAGGAAGGACCGTGGAGCCACACCAGCGACAGCACGCAGGCCAACTTGGTGCCTGTAGGCCAGCCAGGGTGGTCCTGGCCCCGGGCGCCCTTCCAGAAGCTTTCCATTGCCCTGCCTGAGATACCCCTCCTGTCCCGGCCCCCACTGCTTTTTTCCTTCCTCACCTCTGTCCGGAGAGAAATTCCAGCGGAAGGTATGGGTGACACATCCTCTTCTTTACAGGCGGCAGCCTGGCAACTCCTGCAGAAAGGCCAGCAGAACCCCACTCACACCGGGCCACCCACAAAGCTGTGGCCCCTCACTCCCTCCCACCAGCACAGCCCCGAGACTGCTGACGGGGCAGAGAATATGGAGTCAGGCACAGCTTCAGGGGCTATTGCTGCCTGGAGCTCTGTTTATATTGACCTCAACGAGGCACACCTGGGGAGGGCGGGCCGGCAGGGTAAGGCTGCCCAGGTCAGCTAATCCACAACCCTCAGGGAATCACATTGTTGAAAATGGACCCCGCTAAGGCAGAAGAGAAGCCAAGGGAAAAAAGGACACAATGCCATTTGCAGCACCGTAGATGAGTCTAGAAGTAATCACGTGACTTGTAGTAAGTCAGAAAGTGAAAGACACATATCATATCATATCACTTATAGGTGTTACCTAAAAGTGGATACCAGGGCAGATATTTCCACGGAGAAGGGCAATCACAGATTCATTAAACAAACATGTGGTTCACAAATGGAAAGGTGTGAGGATTGGTTTCATTACGATATCGGGGTTAACAGACATATACAAACACAGGTGACATATATAATCACCAAAGACCTACAGAGTACCAAGAGGGGACTACTCAACATTCTGTCATAACGTACATGGGAAAAGGATCCCAGGAAGAACAGTCATCTGTATATGTGTAAAAGAACCACATCTTCCACACCTACAACAAGCCAAACATTGTAATCAAACTTGCTGTAATAAAAAATATTAAATTAAATTAAATACACGAACAAGATGTAGTGAGACAAACATGAGGGGCTTTCTCCTGGCACATTCCATTCTAAACTCCAATCTAAAACATCACTTCCACTGAGGCTCTCTTGCCCTAGTAACCAGATTTGGTAAGGGTGAACTGCTGCCACCTTGTGGCCGTTTCACACAACAGCAGCTTTAATCCCAACGCTAATGGTCAGTTGATATTCAAAATCATTGCAGGCCTGTAAATGACACCTGCCCTGAAAACAATTCCTGGGGTCACATATCGACCAAAAAATTCAAAGGACGTCCATATTTCAAAATGACCGTTTCAAAAGGCATATTTTACGCACATTAGTGTTCTGCTTCTTTTCCTTTCTTTCCTTTTTTGTTAAAAAACACGGGAATGGAAAAAGGCATCCCTCAGAATGGGCGAAAATCGTTGCAGACGAATCAATGGACAGAGGTTTAATCTCCAATATATATAAACAGCTCATGCAGCTTAATATTAAAAAAACAAACAACCCAATACAAAAATGGGCAGAAGATCTAAAGAGACGTTTCTTCAAAGAAGACACAGAGATGGCCAAGACGCACATGAAAAGCTGCTCAACAGCACTAATTATTAGAGAAATGCAAATCAAAACTACAATGAGGTATCACCACACACCTGTTAGAATCGGCATCATCAGAATATCTACAAACAACCAATTCTGGGGAGGGTGTGGACAAAAGGAGCCCTCTTCCACTATTGGTGGGAATGTAAATTGATACAGTCACTATGGAGAACAGTATGGAGTTTCCTTAAAAAAAACTAGATATAGAATTACCATCTGATCCAGCAATCCCACTTCTGGGCATATACCCAGAGAAAACCGTAAATCAAAAAGGCACATTCACCACAATGTTCGTTGCAGCACTATTTACAATAGCCAGGTAATGGAAGCAACCTAAATGCCCACAGACAGATGAATGGATAAAGATGTGGTACATATATGAAATGGAATATTACTCGGCCATAAAAAGGAATGAAACCGGGTCATTTGTAGAGATATCGATGGATCGAGAGACTGTCATACAGAATGAAGTAAGTCAGAAAGAGGAAAACAAATATTGTATATTAATGCATATATGTGGAACCTAAAAAAATGGTACAGATGAACTGGTTTGCAGGGAAGAAATAGAGACACAGAGGTAGAGAACAAACGTATGGACACCAAGTGTGGGAAGCCATCGGGTGGTGGTGGTGGGATGAGTTGGGAGATTGGGATTGAACGGTATACATGTATATGCATAAAATACATAACTAATAATAACCTGCTGTATAAAAACATAAATAAAATTAAATTTCAAAATTTTAAAAAATAAAATTTAAAACTAAAACAGAAAAAAGTTCTTCCCGTCACACAGATGTATATATAGGAATGAATTATTTCCATACTTATATTTATAAATACATAAAAGAGGAATAAAATCTAACTTGAACCATAAAAGAAAAAAAAATTGAACCCACGAGTTATACAGAGGAAAACCCTATCACGGCACTTGCTCCAGTGGTCAACAATTCTGAAATTGGTCAGAGGTGGGGAACCATCTCCCATACAGCCAGCAACCCACCCCCTACGCAAGGAGCGTCCTCATTGCAAAGCTGGGGGACCGTGCCGAGGCATCTGTGAGTAAACGTGAGCTGAGCCCCAGGCCAGCTGCTGCTGAACTGTTCCCACCCTTTCCAGGTAAAACACCTGAATATGTACAAGGGCTTGAAAGCCTAGAGGAAGGACCGTGGAGCCACACCAGCGACAGCACGCAGGCCAACTTGGTGCCTGTAGGCCAGCCAGGGTGGTCCTGGCCCCGGGCGCCCTTCCAGAAGCTTTCCATTGCCCTGCCTGAGATACCCCTCCTGTCCCGGCCCCCACTGCTTTTTTCCTTCCTCACCTCTGTCCGGAGAGAAATTCCAGCGGAAGGTATGGGTGACACATCCTCTTCTTTACAGGCGGCAGCCTGGCAACTCCTGCAGAAAGGCCAGCAGAACCCCACTCACACCGGGCCACCCACAAAGCTGTGGCCCCTCACTCCCTCCCACCAGCACAGCCCCGAGACTGCTGACGGGGCAGAGAATATGGAGTCAGGCACAGCTTCAGGGGCTATTGCTGCCTGGAGCTCTGTTTATATTGACCTCAACGAGGCACACCTGGGGAGGGCGGGCCGGCAGGGTAAGGCTGCCCAGGTCAGCTAATCCACAACCCTCAGGGAATCACATTGTTGAAAATGGACCCCGCTAAGGCAGAAGAGAAGCCAAGGGAAAAAAGGACACAATGCCATTTGCAGCACCGTAGATGAGTCTAGAAGTAATCACGTGACTTGTAGTAAGTCAGAAAGTGAAAGACACATATCATATCATATCACTTATAGGTGTTACCTAAAAATGGATACCAGGGCAGATATTTCCACGGAGAAGGGCAATCACAGATTCATTAAACAAACATATGGTTCACCAATGGAAAGGTGTGAGGATTGGTTTCATTACGATATCGGGGTTAACAGACATATACAAACACAGGTGACATATATAATCACCAAAGACCTACAGAGTACCAAGAGGGGACTACTCAACATTCTGTCATAACGTACATGGGAAAAGGATCCCAGGAAGAACAGTCATCTGTATATGTGTAAAAGAACCACATCTTCCACACCTACAACAAGCCAAACATTGTAATCAAACTTGCTGTAATAAAAAATATTAAATTAAATTAAATACACGAACAAGAAGTAGTGAGACAAACGTGAGGGGCTTTCTCCTGGCACATTCCATTCTAAACTCCAATCTAGAACACCACTTCCACTGAGGCTCTCTTGCCCTAGTAACCAGATTTGGTAAGGGTGAACTGCTGCCACCTTGTGGCCGTTTCACACAACAGCAGCTTTAATCCCAACGCTAATGGTCAGTTGATATTCAAAATCATTGCAGGCCTGTAAATGACACCTGCCCTGAAAACAATTCCTGGGGTCACATATCGACCAAAAAATTCAAAGGACGTCCATATTTCAAAATGACCGTTTCAAAAGGCATATTTTACGCACATTAGTGTTCTGTTTCTTTTCCTTTCTTTCCTTTTTTGTTAAAAAACACGGGAATGGAAAAAGGCATCCCTCAGAATGGGCGAAAATCGTTGCAGACGAATCAATGGACAGAGGTTTAATCTCCAATATATATAAACAGCTCATGCAGCTTAATATTAAAAAAACAAACAACCCAATACAAAAATGGGCAGAAGATCTAAAGAGACGTTTCTTCAAAGAAGACACAGAGATGGCCAAGACGCACATGAAAAGCTGCTCAACAGCACTAATTATTAGAGAAATGCAAATCAAAACTACAATGAGGTATCACCACACACCTGTTAGAATCGGCATCATCAGAATATCTACAAACAACCAATTCTGGGGAGGGTGTGGACAAAAGGAGCCCTCTTCCACTATTGGTGGGAATGTAAATTGATACAGTCACTATGGAGAACAGTATGGAGTTTCCTTCAAAAAACTAGATATAGAATTACCATCTGATCCAGCAATCCCACTTCTGGGCATATACCCAGAGAAAACCGTAAATCAAAAAGGCACATTCACCACAATGTTCGTTGCAGCACTATTTACAATAGCCAGGTAATGGAAGCAACCTAAACGCCCACAGACAGATGAATGGATAAAGATGTGGTACATATATGAAATGGAATATTACTCGGCCATAAAAAGGAATGAAACGGGGTCATTTGTAGAGATATCGATGGATCGAGAGACTGTCATACAGAATGAAG
This sequence comes from Mesoplodon mirus, assembly GCF_964341445.2. Classification (NCBI taxonomy): domain Eukaryota; kingdom Metazoa; phylum Chordata; class Mammalia; order Artiodactyla; family Ziphiidae; genus Mesoplodon; species Mesoplodon mirus. Next base: position 978,338 of record NW_028295680.1, on the reverse strand, counting down.
TAAGTCAGAAAGAGGAAAACAAATATTGTATATTAATGCATATATGTGGAACCTAAAAAAATGGTACAGATGAACTGGTTTGCAGGGAAGAAATAGAGACACAGAGGTAGAGAACAAACGTATGGACACCAAGTGTGGGAAGCCATCGGGTGGTGGTGGTGGGATGAGTTGGGAGATTGGGATTGAACGGTATACCTGTATATGCATAAAATACATAACTAATAATAACCTGCTGTATAAAAACATAAATAAAATTAAATTTCAAAATTTTAAAAAATAAAATTTAAAACTAAAACAGAAAAAAGTTCTTCCCGTCACACAGATGTATATATAGGAATGAAATATTTCCATACTTATATTTATAAATACATAAAAGAGGAATAAAATCTAACTTGAACCATAAAAGAAAAAAAAATTGAACCCACGAGTTATACAGAGGAAAACCCTATCACGGCACTTGCTCCAGCGGTCAACAATTCTGAAATTGGTCAGAGGTGGGGAACCATCTCCCATACAGCCAGCAACCCACCCCCTACGCAAGGAGCGTCCTCATTGCAAAGCTGGGGGACCGTGCCGAGGCATCTGTGAGTAAACGTGAGCTGAGCCCCAGGCCAGCTGCTGCTGAACTGTTCCCACCCTTTCCAGGTAAAACACCTGAATATGTACAAGGGCTTGAAAGCCTAGAGGAAGGACCGTGGAGCCACACCAGCGACAGCACGCAGGCCAACTTGGTGCCTGTAGGCCAGCCAGGGTGGTCCTGGCCCCGGGCGCCCTTCCAGAAGCTTTCCATTGCCCTGCCTGAGATACCCCTCCTGTCCCGGCCCCCACTGCTTTTTTCCTTCCTCACCTCTGTCCGGAGAGAAATTCCAGCGGAAGGTATGGGTGACACATCCTCTTCTTTACAGGTGGCAGCCTGGCAACTCCTGCAGAAAGGCCAGCAGAACCCCACTCACACCGGGCCACCCACAAAGCTGTGGCCCCTCACTCCCTCCCACCAGCACAGCCCCGAGACTGCTGACGGGGCAGAGAATATGGAGTCAGGCACAGCTTCAGGGGCTATTGCTGCCTGGAGCTCTGTTTATATTGACCTCAACGAGGCACACCTGGGGAGGGCGGGCCGGCAGGGTAAGGCTGCCCAGGTCAGCTAATCCACAACCCTCAGGGAATCACATTGTTGAAAATGGACCCCGCTAAGGCAGAAGAGAAGCCAAGGGAGAAAAGGACACAATGCCATTTGCAGCACCGTAGATGAGTCTAGAAGTAATCACGTGACTTGTAGTAAGTCAGAAAGTGAAAGACACATATCATATCATATCACTTATAGGTGTTACCTAAAAATGGATACCAGGGCAGATATTTCCACGGAGAAGGGCAATCACAGATTCATTAAACAAACATATGGTTCACCAATGGAAAGGTGTGAGGATTGGTTTCATTACGATATCGGGGTTAACAGACATATACAAACACAGGTGACATATATAATCACCAAAGACCTACAGAGTACCAAGAGGGGACTACTCAACATTCTGTCATAACGTACATGGGAAAAGGATCCCAGGAAGAACAGTCATCTGTATATGTGTAAAAGAACCACATCTTCCACACCTACAACAAGCCAAACATTGTAATCAAACTTGCTGTAATAAAAAATATTAAATGAAATTAAATACACGAACAAGAAGTAGTGAGACAAACGTGAGGGGCTTTCTCCTGGCACATTCCATTCTAAACTCCAATCTAGAACACCACTTCCACTGAGGCTCTCTTGCCCTAGTAACCAGATTTGGTAAGGGTGAACTGCTGCCACCTTGTGGCCGTTTCACACAACAGCAGCTTTAATCCCAACGCTAATGGTCAGTTGATATTCAAAATCATTGCAGGCCTGTAAATGACACCTGCCCTGAAAACAATTCCTGGGGTCACATATCGACCAAAAAATTCAAAGGACGTCCATATTTCAAAATGACCGTTTCAAAAGGCATATTTTACGCACATTAGTGTTCTGCTTCTTTTCCTTTCTTTCCTTTTTTGTTAAAAAACACGGGAATGGAAAAAGGCATCCCTCAGAATGGGCGAAAATCGTTGCAGACGAATCAATGGACAGAGGTTTAATCTCCAATATATATAAACAGCCCATGCAGCTTAATATTAAAAAAACAAACAACCCAATACAAAAATGGGCAGAAGATCTAAAGAGACGTTTCTTCAAAGAAGACACAGAGATGGCCAAGACGCACATGAAAAGCTGCTCAACAGCACTAATTATTAGAGAAATGCAAATCAAAACTACAATGAGGTATCACCACACACCTGTTAGAATCGGCATCATCAGAATATCTACAAACAACCAATTCTGGGGAGGGTGTGGACAAAAGGAGCCCTCTTCCACTATTGGTGGGAATGTAAATTGATACAGTCACTATGGAGAACAGTATGGAGTTTCCTTAAAAAAAACTAGATATAGAATTACCATCTGATCCAGCAATCCCACTTCTGGGCATATACCCAGAGAAAACCGTAAATCAAAAAGGCACATTCACCACAATGTTCGTTGCAGCACTATTTACAATAGCCAGGTAATGGAAGCAACCTAAATGCCCACAGACAGATGAATGGATAAAGATGTGGTACATATATGAAATGGAATATTACTCGGCCATAAAAAGGAATGAAACCGGGTCATTTGTAGAGATATCGATGGATCGAGAGACTGTCATACAGAATGAAGTAAGTCAGAAAGAGGAAAACAAATATTGTATATTAATGCATATATGTGGAACCTAAAAAAATGGTACAGATGAACTGGTTTGCAGGGAAGAAATAGAGACACAGAGGTAGAGAACAAACGTATGGACACCAAGTGTGGGAAGCCATCGGGTGGTGGTGGTGGGATGAGTTGGGAGATTGGGATTGAACGGTATACCTGTATATGCATAAAATACATAACTAATAATAACCTGCTGTATAAAAACATAAATAAAATTAAATTTCAAAATTTTAAAAAATAAAATTTAAAACTAAAACAGAAAAAAGTTCTTCCCGTCACACAGATGTATATATAGGAATGCATTATTTCCATACTTATATTTATAAATACATAAAAGAGGAATAAAATCTAACTTGAACCATAAAAGAAAAAAAAATTGAACCCACGAGTTATACAGAGGAAAACCCTATCACGGCACTTGCTCCAGCGGTCAACAATTCTGAAATTGGTCAGAGGTGGGGAACCATCTCCCATACAGCCAGCAACCCACCCCCTACGCAAGGAGCGTCCTCATTGCAAAGCTGGGGGACCGTGCCGAGGCATCTGTGAGTAAACGTGAGCTGAGCCCCAGGCCAGCTGCTGCTGAACTGTTCCCACCCTTTCCAGGTAAAACACCTGAATATGTACAAGGGCTTGAAAGCCTAGAGGAAGGACCGTGGAGCCACACCAGCGACAGCACGCAGGCCAACTTGGTGCCTGTAGGCCAGCCAGGGTGGTCCTGGCCCCGGGCGCCCTTCCAGAAGCTTTCCATTGCCCTGCCTGAGATAACCCTCCTGTCCCGGCCCCCACTGCTTTTTTCCTTCCTCACCTCTGTCCGGAGAGAAATTCCAGCGGAAGGTATGGGTGACACATCCTCTTCTTTACAGGCGGCAGCCTGGCAACTCCTGCAGAAAGGCCAGCAGAACCCCACTCACACCGGGCCACCCACAAAGCTGTGGCCCCTCACTCCCTCCCACCAGCACAGCCCCGAGACTGCTGACGGGGCAGAGAATATGGAGTCAGGCACAGCTTCAGGGGCTATTGCTGCCTGGAGCTCTGTTTATATTGACCTCAACGAGGCACACCTGGGGAGGGCGGGCCGGCAGGGTAAGGCTGCCCAGGTCAGCTAATCCACAACCCTCAGGGAATCACATTGTTGAAAATGGACCCCGCTAAGGCAGAAGAGAAGCCAAGGGAAAAAAGGACACAATGCCATTTGCAGCACCGTAGATGAGTCTAGAAGTAATCACGTGACTTGTAGTAAGTCAGAAAGTGAAAGACACATATCATATCATATCACTTATAGGTGTTACCTAAAAATGGATACCAGGGCAGATATTTCCACGGAGAAGGGCAATCACAGATTCATTAAACAAACATGTGGTTCACCAATGGAAAGGTGTGAGGATTGGTTTCATTACGATATCGGGGTTAACAGACATATACAAACACAGGTGACATATATAATCACCAAAGACCTACAGAGTACCAAGAGGGGACTACTCAACATTCTGTCATAACGTACATGGGAAAAGGATCCCAGGAAGAACAGTCATCTGTATATGTGTAAAAGAACCACATCTTCCACACCTACAACAAGCCAAACATTGTAATCAAACTTGCTGTAATAAAAAATATTAAATTAAATTAAATACACGAACAAGAAGTAGTGAGACAAACATGAGGGGCTTTCTCCTGGCACATTCCATTCTAAACTCCAATCTAAAACATCACTTCCACTGAGGCTCTCTTGCCCTAGTAACCAGATTTGGTAAGGGTGAACTGCTGCCACCTTGTGGCCGTTTCACACAACAGCAGCTTTAATCCCAACGCTAATGGTCAGTTGATATTCAAAATCATTGCAGGCCTGTAAATGACACCTGCCCTGAAAACAATTCCTGGGGTCACATATCGACCAAAAAATTCAAAGGACGTCCATATTTCAAAATGACCGTTTCAAAAGGCATATTTTACGCACATTAGTGTTCTGCTTCTTTTCCTTTCTTTCCTTTTTTGTTAAAAAACACGGGAATGGAAAAAGGCATCCCTCAGAATGGGCGAAAATCGTTGCAGACGAATCAATGGACAGAGGTTTAATCTCCAATATATATAAACAGCTCATGCAGCTTAATATTAAAAAAACAAACAACCCAATACAAAAATGGGCAGAAGATCTAAAGAGACGTTTCTTCAAAGAAGACACAGAGATGGCCAAGACGCACATGAAAAGCTGCTCAACAGCACTAATTATTAGAGAAATGCAAATCAAAACTACAATGAGGTATCACCACACACCTGTTAGAATCGGCATCATCAGAATATCTACAAACAACCAATTCTGGGGAGGGTGTGGACAAAAGGAGCCCTCTTCCACTATTGGTGGGAATGTAAATTGATACAGTCACTATGGAGAACAGTATGGAGTTTCCTTAAAAAAAACTAGATATAGAATTACCATCTGATCCAGCAATCCCACTTCTGGGCATATACCCAGAGAAAACCGTAAATCAAAAAGGCACATTCACCACAATGTTCGTTGCAGCACTATATACAATAGCCAGGTAATGGAAGCAACCTAAATGCCCACAGACAGATGAATGGATAAAGATGTGGTACATATATGAAATGGAATATTACTCGGCCATAAAAAGGAATGAAACCGGGTCATTTGTAGAGATATCGATGGATCGAGAGACTGTCATACAGAATGAAGTAAGTCAGAAAGAGGAAAACAAATATTGTATATTAATGCATATATGTGGAACCTAAAAAAATGGTACAGATGAACTGGTTTGCAGGGAAGAAATAGAGACACAGAGGTAGAGAACAAACGTATGGACACCAAGTGTGGGAAGCCATCGGGTGGTGGTGGTGGGATGAGTTGGGAGATTGGGATTGAACGGTATACATGTATATGCATAAAATACATAACTAATAATAACCTGCTGTATAAAAACATAAATAAAATTAAATTTCAAAATTTTAAAAAATAAAATTTAAAACTAAAACAGAAAAAAGTTCTTCCCGTCACACAGATGTATATATAGGAATGAATTATTTCCATACTTATATTTATAAATACATAAAAGAGGAATAAAATCTAACTTGAACCATAAAAGAAAAAAAAATTGAACCCACGAGTTATACAGAGGAAAACCCTATCACGGCACTTGCTCCAGCGGTCAACAATTCTGAAATTGGTCAGAGGTGGGGAACCATCTCCCATACAGCCAGCAACCCACCCCCTACGCAAGGAGCGTCCTCATTGCAAAGCTGGGGGACCGTGCCGAGGCATCTGTGAGTAAACGTGAGCTGAGCCCCAGGCCAGCTGCTGCTGAACTGTTCCCACCCTTTCCAGGTAAAACACCTGAATATGTACAAGGGCTTGAAAGCCTAGAGGAAGGACCGTGGAGCCACACCAGCGACAGCACGCAGGCCAACTTGGTGCCTGTAGGCCAGCCAGGGTGGTCCTGGCCCCGGGCGCCCTTCCAGAAGCTTTCCATTGCCCTGCCTGAGATACCCCTCCTGTCCCGGCCCCCACTGCTTTTTTCCTTCCTCACCTCTGTCCGGAGAGAAATTCCAGCGGAAGGTATGGGTGACACATCCTCTTCCTTACAGGCGGCAGCCTGGCAACTCCTGCAGAAAGGCCAGCAGAACCCCACTCACACCGGGCCACCCACAAAGCTGTGGCCCCTCACTCCCTCCCACCAGCACAGCCCCGAGACTGCTGACGGGGCAGAGAATATGGAGTCAGGCACAGCTTCAGGGGCTATTGCTGCCTGGAGCTCTGTTTATATTGACCTCAACAAGGCACACCTGGGGAGGGCGGGCCGGCAGGGTAAGGCTGCCCAGGTCAGCTAATCCACAACCCTCAGGGAATCACATTGTTGAAAATGGACCCCGCTAAGGCAGAAGAGAAGCCAAGGGAAAAAAGGACACAATGCCATTTGCAGCACCGTAGATGAGTCTAGAAGTAATCACGTGACTTGTAGTAAGTCAGAAAGTGAAAGACACATATCATATCATATCACTTATAGGTGTTACCTAAAAATGGATACCAGGGCAGATATTTCCACGGAGAAGGGCAATCACAGATTCATTAAACAAACATATGGTTCACCAATGGAAAGGTGTGAGGATTGGTTTCATTACGATATCGGGGTTAACAGACATATACAAACACAGGTGACATATATAATCACCAAAGACCTACAGAGTACCAAGAGGGGACTACTCAACATTCTGTCATAACGTACATGGGAAAAGGATCCCAGGAAGAACAGTCATCTGTATATGTGTAAAAGAACCACATCTTCCACACCTACAACAAGCCAAACATTGTAATCAAACTTGCTGTAATAAAAAATATTAAATGAAATTAAATACACGAACAAGAAGTAGTGAGACAAACGTGAGGGGCTTTCTCCTGGCACATTCCATTCTAAACTCCAATCTAGAACACCACTTCCACTGAGGCTCTCTTGCCCTAGTAACCAGATTTGGTAAGGGTGAACTGCTGCCACCTTGTGGCCGTTTCACACAACAGCAGCTTTAATCCCAACGCTAATGGTCAGTTGATATTCAAAATCATTGCAGGCCTGTAAATGACACCTGCCCTGAAAACAATTCCTGGGGTCACATATCGACCAAAAGATTCAAAGGACGTCCATATTTCAAAATGACCGTTTCAAAAGGCATATTTTACGCACATTAGTGTTCTGCTTCTTTTCCTTTCTTTCCTTTTTTGTTAAAAAACACGGGAATGGAAAAAGGCATCCCTCAGAATGGGCGAAAATCGTTGCAGACGAATCAATGGACAGAGGTTTAATCTCCAATATATATAAACAGCTCATGCAGCTTAATATTAAAAAAACAAACAACCCAATACAAAAATGGGCAGAAGATCTAAAGAGACGTTTCTTCAAAGAAGACACAGAGATGGCCAAGACGCACATGAAAAGCTGCTCAACAGCACTAATTATTAGAGAAATGCAAATCAAAACTACAATGAGGTATCACCACACACCTGTTAGAATCGGCATCATCAGAATATCTACAAACAACCAATTCTGGGGAGGGTGTGGACAAAAGGAGCCCTCTTCCACTATTGGTGGGAATGTAAATTGATACAGTCACTATGGAGAACAGTATGGAGTTTCCTTCAAAAAACTAGATATAGAATTACCATCTGATCCAGCAATCCCACTTCTGGGCATATACCCAGAGAAAACCGTAAATCAAAAAGGCACATTCACCACAATGTTCGTTGCAGCACTATTTACAATAGCCAGGTAATGGAAGCAACCTAAACGCCCACAGACAGATGAATGGATAAAGATGTGGTACATATATGAAATGGAATATTACTCGGCCATAAAAAGGAATGAAACGGGGTCATTTGTAGAGATATCGATGGATCGAGAGACTGTCATACAGAATGAAGTAAGTCAGAAAGAGGAAAACAAATATTGTATATTAATGCATATATGTGGAACCTAAAAAAATGGTACAGATGAACTGGTTTGCAGGGAAGAAATAGAGACACAGAGGTAGAGAACAAACGTATGGACACCAAGTGTGGGAAGCCATCGGGTGGTGGTGGTGGGATGAGTTGGGAGATTGGGATTGAACGGTATACCTGTATATGCATAAAATACATAACTAATAATAACCTGCTGTATAAAAACATAAATAAAATTAAATTTCAAAATTTTAAAAAATAAAATTTAAAACTAAAACAGAAAAAAGTTCTTCCCGTCACACAGATGTATATATAGGAATGAATTATTTCCATACTTATATTTATAAATACATAAAAGAGGAATAAAATCTAACTTGAACCATAAAAGAAAAAAAAATTGAACCCACGAGTTATACAGAGGAAAACCCTATCACGGCACTTGCTCCAGCGGTCAACAATTCTGAAATTGGTCAGAGGTGGGGAACCATCTCCCATACAGCCAGCAACCCACCCCCTACGCAAGGAGCGTCCTCATTGCAAAGCTGGGGGACCGTGCCGAGGCATCTGTGAGTAAACGTGAGCTGAGCCCCAGGCCAGCTGCTGCTGAACTGTTCCCACCCTTTCCAGGTAAAACACCTGAATATGTACAAGGGCTTGAAAGCCTAGAGGAAGGACCGTGGAGCCACACCAGCGACAGCACGCAGGCCAACTTGGTGCCTGTAGGCCAGCCAGGGTGGTCCTGGCCCCGGGCGCCCTTCCAGAAGCTTTCCATTGCCCTGCCTGAGATACCCCTCCTGTCCCGGCCCCCACTGCTTTTTTCCTTCCTCACCTCTGTCCGGAGAGAAATTCCAGCGGAAGGTATGGGTGACACATCCTCTTCTTTACAGGTGGCAGCCTGGCAACTCCTGCAGAAAGGCCAGCAGAACCCCACTCACACCGGGCCACCCACAAAGCTGTGGCCCCTCACTCCCTCCCACCAGCACAGCCCCGAGACTGCTGACGGGGCAGAGAATATGGAGTCAGGCACAGCTTCAGGGGCTATTGCTGCCTGGAGCTCTGTTTATATTGACCTCAACGAGGCACACCTGGGGAGGGCGGGCCGGCAGGGTAAGGCTGCCCAGGTCAGCTAATCCACAACCCTCAGGGAATCACATTGTTGAAAATGGACCCCGCTAAGGCAGAAGAGAAGCCAAGGGAGAAAAGGACACAATGCCATTTGCAGCACCGTAGATGAGTCTAGAAGTAATCACGTGACTTGTAGTAAGTCAGAAAGTGAAAGACACATATCATATCATATCACTTATAGGTGTTACCTAAAAATGGATACCAGGGCAGATATTTCCACGGAGAAGGGCAATCACAGATTCATTAAACAAACATATGGTTCACCAATGGAAAGGTGTGAGGATTGGTTTCATTACGATATCGGGGTTAACAGACATATACAAACACAGGTGACATATATAATCACCAAAGACCTACAGAGTACCAAGAGGGGACTACTCAACATTCTGTCATAACGTACATGGGAAAAGGATCCCAGGAAGAACAGTCATCTGTATATGTGTAAAAGAACCACATCTTCCACACCTACAACAAGCCAAACATTGTAATCAAACTTGCTGTAATAAAAAATATTAAATGAAATTAAATACACGAACAAGAAGTAGTGAGACAAACGTGAGGGGCTTTCTCCTGGCACATTCCATTCTAAACTCCAATCTAGAACACCACTTCCACTGAGGCTCTCTTGCCCTAGTAACCAGATTTGGTAAGGGTGAACTGCTGCCACCTTGTGGCCGTTTCACACAACAGCAGCTTTAATCCCAACGCTAATGGTCAGTTGATATTCAAAATCATTGCAGGCCTGTAAATGACACCTGCCCTGAAAACAATTCCTGGGGTCACATATCGACCAAAAAATTCAAAGGACGTCCATATTTCAAAATGACCGTTTCAAAAGGCATATTTTACGCACATTAGTGTTCTGCTTCTTTTCCTTTCTTTCCTTTTTTGTTAAAAAACACGGGAATGGAAAAAGGCATCCCTCAGAATGGGCGAAAATCGTTGCAGACGAATCAATGGACAGAGGTTTAATCTCCAATATATATAAACAGCCCATGCAGCTTAATATTAAAAAAACAAACAACCCAATACAAAAATGGGCAGAAGATCTAAAGAGACGTTTCTTCAAAGAAGACACAGAGATGGCCAAGACGCACATGAAAAGCTGCTCAACAGCACTAATTATTAGAGAAATGCAAATCAAAACTACAATGAGGTATCACCACACACCTGTTAGAATCGGCATCATCAGAATATCTACAAACAACCAATTCTGGGGAGGGTGTGGACAAAAGGAGCCCTCTTCCACTATTGGTGGGAATGTAAATTGATACAGTCACTATGGAGAACAGTATGGAGTTTCCTTAAAAAAAACTAGATATAGAATTACCATCTGATCCAGCAATCCCACTTCTGGGCATATACCCAGAGAAAACCGTAAATCAAAAAGGCACATTCACCACAATGTTCGTTGCAGCACTATTTACAATAGCCAGGTAATGGAAGCAACCTAAATGCCCACAGACAGATGAATGGATAAAGATGTGGTACATATATGAAATGGAATATTACTCGGCCATAAAAAGGAATGAAACCGGGTCATTTGTAGAGATATCGATGGATCGAGAGACTGTCATACAGAATGAAGTAAGTCAGAAAGAGGAAAACAAATATTGTATATTAATGCATATATGTGGAACCTAAAAAAATGGTACAGATGAACTGGTTTGCAGGGAAGAAATAGAGACACAGAGGTAGAGAACAAACGTATGGACACCAAGTGTGGGAAGCCATCGGGTGGTGGTGGTGGGATGAGTTGGGAGATTGGGATTGAACGGTATACCTGTATATGCATAAAATACATAACTAATAATAACCTGCTGTATAAAAACATAAATAAAATTAAATTTCAAAATTTTAAAAAATAAAATTTAAAACTAAAACAGAAAAAAGTTCTTCCCGTCACACAGATGTATATATAGGAATGAATTATTTCCATACTTATATTTATAAATACATAAAAGAGGAATAAAATCTAACTTGAACCATAAAAGAAAAAAAAATTGAACCCACGAGTTATACAGAGGAAAACCCTATCACGGCACTTGCTCCAGCGGTCAACAATTCTGAAATTGGTCAGAGGTGGGGAACCATCACCCATACAGCCAGCAACCCACCCCCTACGCAAGGAGCGTCCTCATTGCAAAGCTGGGGGACCGTGCCGAGGCATCTGTGAGTAAACGTGAGCTGAGCCCCAGGCCAGCTGCTGCTGAACTGTTCCCACCCTTTCCAGGTAAAACACCTGAATATGTACAAGGGCTTGAAAGCCTAGAGGAAGGACCGTGGAGCCACACCAGCGACAGCACGCAGGCCAACTTGGTGCCTGTAGGCCAGCCAGGGTGGTCCTGGCCCCGGGCGCCCTTCCAGAAGCTTTCCATTGCCCTGCCTGAGATACCCCTCCTGTCCCGGCCCCCACTGCTTTTTTCCTTCCTCACCTCTGTCCGGAGAGAAATTCCAGCGCAAGGTATGGGTGACACATCCTCTTCTTTACAGGCGGCAGCCTGGCAACTCCTGCAGAAAGGCCAGCAGAACCCCACTCACACCGGGCCACCCACAAAGCTGTGGCCCCTCACTCCCTCCCACCAGCACAGCCCCGAGACTGCTGACGGGGCAGAGAATATGGAGTCAGGCACAGCTTCAGGGGCTATTGCTGCCTGGAGCTCTGTTTATATTGACCTCAACGAGGCACACCTGGGGAGGGCGGGCCGGCAGGGAAAGGCTGCCCAGGTCAGCTAATCCACAACCCTCAGGGAATCACATTGTTGAAAATGGACCCCGCTAAGGCAGAAGAGAAGCCAAGGGAAAAAAGGACACAATGCCATTTGCAGCACCGTAGATGAGTCTAGAAGTAATCACGTGACTTGTAGTAAGTCAGAAAGTGAAAGACACATATCATATCATATCACTTATAGGTGTTACCTAAAAATGGATACCAGGGCAGATATTTCCACGGAGAAGGGCAATCACAGATTCATTAAACAAACATATGGTTCACCAATGGAAAGGTGTGAGGATTGGTTTCATTACGATATCGGGGTTAACAGACATATACAAACACAGGTGACATATATAATCACCAAAGACCTACAGAGTACCAAGAGGGGACTACTCAACATTCTGTCATAACGTACATGGGAAAAGGATCCCAGGAAGAACAGTCATCTGTATATGTGTAAAAGAACCACATCTTCCACACCTACAACAAGCCAAACATTGTAATCAAACTTGCTGTAATAAAAAATATTAAATGAAATTAAATACACGAACAAGAAGTAGTGAGACAAACGTGAGGGGCTTTCTCCTGGCACATTCCATTCTAAACTCCAATCTAGAACACCACTTCCACTGAGGCTCTCTTGCCCTAGTAACCAGATTTGGTAAGGGTGAACTGCTGCCACCTTGTGGCCGTTTCACACAACAGCAGCTTTAATCCCAACGCTAATGGTCAGTTGATATTCAAAATCATTGCAGGCCTGTAAATGACACCTGCCCTGAAAACAATTCCTGGGGTCACATATCGACCAAAAAATTCAAAGGACGTCCATATTTCAAAAGGACCGTTTCAAAAGGCATATTTTACGCACATTAGTGTTCTGCTTCTTTTCCTTTCTTTCCTTTTTTGTTAAAAAACACGGGAATGGAAAAAGGCATCCCTCAGAATGGGCGAAAATCGTTGCAGACGAATCAATGGACAGAGGTTTAATCTCCAATATATATAAACAGCTCATGCAGCTTAATATTAAAAAAACAAACAACCCAATACAAAAATGGGCAGAAGATCTAAAGAGACGTTTCTTCAAAGAAGACACAGAGATGGCCAAGACGCACATGAAAAGCTGCTCAACAGCACTAATTATTAGAGAAATGCAAATCAAAACTACAATGAGGTATCACCACACACCTGTTAGAATCGGCATCATCAGAATATCTACAAACAACCAATTCTGGGGAGGGTGTGGACAAAAGGAGCCCTCTTCCACTATTGGTGGGAATGTAAATTGATACAGTCACTATGGAGAACAGTATGGAGTTTCCTTAAAAAAAACTAGATATAGAATTACCATCTGATCCAGCAATCCCACTTCTGGGCATATACCCAGACAAAACCGTAAATCAAAAAGGCACATTCACCACAATGTTCGTTGCAGCACTATTTACAATAGCCAGGTAATGGAAGCAACCTAAACGCCCACAGACAGATGAATGGATAAAGATGTGGTACATATATGAAATGGAATATTACTCGGCCATAAAAAGGAATGAAACGGGGTCATTTGTAGAGATATCGATGGATCGAGAGACTGTCATACAGAATGAAGTAAGTCAGAAAGAGGAAAACAAATATTGTATATTAATGCATATATGTGGAACCTAAAAAAATGGTACAGATGAACTGGTTTGCAGGGAAGAAATAGAGACACAGAGGTAGAGAACAAACGTATGGACACCAAGTGTGGGAAGCCATCGGGTGGTGGTGGTGGGATGAGTTGGGAGATTGGGATTGAACGGTATACATGTATATGCATAAAATACATAACTAATAATAACCTGCTGTATAAAAACATAAATAAAATTAAATTTCAAAATTTTAAAAAATAAAATTTAAAACTAAAACAGAAAAAAGTTCTTCCCGTCACACAGATGTATTTATAGGAATGAATTATTTCCATACTTATATTTATAAATACATAAAAGAGGAATAAAATCTAACTTGAACCATAAAAGAAAAAAAAATTGAACCCACGAGTTATACAGAGGAAAACCCTATCACGGCACTTGCTCCAGCGGTCAACAATTCTGAAATTGGTCAGAGGTGGGGAACCATCTCCCATACAGCCAGCAACCCACCCCCTACGCAAGGAGCGTCCTCATTGCAAAGCTGGGGGACCGTGCCGAGGCATCTGTGAGTAAACGTGAGCTGAGCCCCAGGCCAGCTGCTGCTGAACTGTTCCCACCCTTTCCAGGTAAAACACCTGAATATGTACAAGGGCTTGAAAGCCTAGAGGAAGGACCGTGGAGCCACACCAGCGACAGCACGCAGGCCAACTTGGTGCCTGTAGGCCAGCCAGGGTGGTCCTGGCCCCGGGCGCCCTTCCAGAAGCTTTCCATTGCCCTGCCTGAGATACCCCTCCTGTCCCGGCCCCCACTGCTTTTTTCCTTCCTCACCTCTGTCCGGAGAGAAATTCCAGCGGAAGGTATGGGTGACACATCCTCTTCTTTACAGGCGGCAGCCTGGCAACTCCTGCAGAAAGGCCAGCAGAACCCCACTCACACCGGGCCACCCACAAAGCTGTGGCCCCTCACTCCCTCCCACCAGCACAGCCCCGAGACTGCTGACGGGACAGAGAATATGGAGTCAGGCACAGCTTCAGGGGCTATTGCTGCCTGGAGCTCTGTTTATATTGACCTCAACGAGGCACACCTGGGGAGGGCGGGCCGGCAGGGTAAGGCTGCCCAGGTCAGCTAATCCACAACCCTCAGGGAATCACATTGTTGAAAATGGACCCCGCTAAGGCAGAAGAGAAGCCAAGGGAGAAAAGGACACAATGCCATTTGCAGCATCGTAGATGAGTCTAGAAGTAATCACGTGACTTGTAGTAAGTCAGAAAGTGAAAGACACATATCATATCATATCACTTATAGGTGTTACCTAAAAATGGATACCAGGGCAGATATTTCCACGGAGAAGGGCAATCACAGATTCATTAAACAAACATATGGTTCACCAATGGAAAGGTGTGAGGATTGGTTTCATTACGATATCGGGGTAAACAGACATATACAAACACAGGTGACATATATAATCACCAAAGACCTACAGAGTACCAAGAGGGGACTACTCAACATTCTGTCATAACGTACATGGGAAAAGGATCCCAGGAAGAACAGTCATCAGTATATGTGTAAAAGAACCACATCTTCCACACCTACAACAAGCCAAACATTGTAATCAAACTTGCTGTAATAAAAAATATTAAATGAAATTAAATACACGAACAAGAAGTAGTGAGACAAACGTGAGGGGCTTTCTCCTGGCACATTCCATTCTAAACTCCAATCTAGAACACCACTTCCACTGAGGCTCTCTTGCCCTAGTAACCAGATTTGGTAAGGGTGAACTGCTGCCACCTTGTGGCCGTTTCACACAACAGCAGCTTTAATCCCAACGCTAATGGTCAGTTGATATTCAAAATCATTGCAGGCCTGTAAATGACACCTGCCCTGAAAACAATTCCTGGGGTCACATATCGACCAAAAAATTCAAAGGACGTCCATATTTCAAAATGACCGTTTCAAAAGGCATATTTTACGCACATTAGTGTTCTGCTTCTTTTCCTTTCTTTCCTTTTTTGTTAAAAAACACGGGAATGGAAAAAGGCATCCCTCAGAATGGGCGAAAATCGTTGCAGACGAATCAATGGACAGAGGTTTAATCTCCAATATATATAAACAGCCCATGCAGCTTAATATTAAAAAAACAAACAACCCAATACAAAAATGGGCAGAAGATCTAAAGAGACGTTTCTTCAAAGAAGACACAGAGATGGCCAAGACGCACATGAAAAGCTGCTCAACAGCACTAATTATTAGAGAAATGCAAATCAAAACTACAATGAGGTATCACCACACACCTGTTAGAATCGGCATCATCAGAATATCTACAAACAACCAATTCTGGGGAGGGTGTGGACAAAAGGAGCCCTCTTCCACTATTGGTGGGAATGTAAATTGATACAGTCACTATGGAGAACAGTATGGAGTTTCCTTAAAAAAACTAGAAATAGAATTACCATCTGATCCAGCAATCCCACTTCTGGGCATATACCCAGACAAAACCGTAAATCAAAAAGGCACATTCACCACAATGTTCGTTGCAGCACTATTTACAATAGCCAGGTAATGGAAGCAACCTAAACGCCCACAGACAGATGAATGGATAAAGATGTGGTACATATATGAAATGGAATATTACTCGGCCATAAAAAGGAATGAAACGGGGTCATTTGTAGAGATATCGATGGATCGAGAGACTGTCATACAGAATGAAGTAAGTCAGAAAGAGGAAAACAAATATTGTATATTAATGCATATATGTGGAACCTAAAAAAATGGTACAGATGAACTGGTTTGCAGGGAAGAAATAGAGACACAGAGGTAGAGAACAAACGTATGGACACCATGTGTGGGAAGCCATCGGGTGGTGGTGGTGGGATGAGTTGGGAGATTGGGATTGAACGGTATACATGTATATGCATAAAATACATAACTAATAATAACCTGCTGTATAAAAACATAAATAAAATTAAATTTCAAAATTTTAAAAAATAAAATTTAAAACTAAAACAGAAAAAAGTTCTTCCCGTCACACAGATGTATTTATAGGAATGAATTATTTCCATACTTATATTTATAAATACATAAAAGAGGAATAAAATCTAACTTGAACCATAAAAGAAAAAAAAATTGAACCCACGAGTTATACAGAGGAAAACCCTATCACGGCACTTGCTCCAGCGGTCAACAATTCTGAAATTGGTCAGAGGTGGGGAACCATCTCCCATACAGCCAGCAACCCACCCCCTACGCAAGGAGCGTCCTCATTGCAAAGCTGGGGGACCGTGCCGAGGCATCTGTGAGTAAACGTGAGCTGAGCCCCAGGCCAGCTGCTGCTGAACTGTTCCCACCCTTTCCAGGTAAAACACCTGAATATGTACAAGGGCTTGAAAGCCTAGAGGAAGGACCGTGGAGCCACACCAGCGACAGCACGCAGGCCAACTTGGTGCCTGTAGGCCAGCCAGGGTGGTCCTGGCCCCGGGCGCCCTTCCAGAAGCTTTCCATTGCCCTGCCTGAGATACCCCTCCTGTCCCGGCCCCCACTGCTTTTTTCCTTCCTCACCTCTGTCCGGAGAGAAATTCCAGCGGAAGGTATGGGTGACACATCCTCTTCTTTACAGGCGGCAGCCTGGCAACTCCTGCAGAAAGGCCAGCAGAACCCCACTCACACCGGGCCACCCACAAAGCTGTGGCCCCTCACTCCCTCCCACCAGCACAGCCCCGAGACTGCTGACGGGACAGAGAATATGGAGTCAGGCACAGCTTCAGGGGCTATTGCTGCCTGGAGCTCTGTTTATATTGACCTCAACGAGGCACACCTGGGGAGGGCGGGCCGGCAGGGTAAGGCTGCCCAGGTCAGCTAATCCACAACCCTCAGGGAATCACATTGTTGAAAATGGACCCCGCTAAGGCAGAAGAGAAGCCAAGGGAGAAAAGGACACAATGCCATTTGCAGCATCGTAGATGAGTCTAGAAGTAATCACGTGACTTGTAGTAAGTCAGAAAGTGAAAGACACATATCATATCATATCACTTATAGGTGTTACCTAAAAATGGATACCAGGGCAGATATTTCCACGGAGAAGGGCAATCACAGATTCATTAAACAAACATATGGTTCACCAATGGAAAGGTGTGAGGATTGGTTTCATTACGATATCGGGGTAAACAGACATATACAAACACAGGTGACATATATAATCACCAAAGACCTACAGAGTACCAAGAGGGGACTACTCAACATTCTGTCATAACGTACATGGGAAAAGGATCCCAGGAAGAACAGTCATCAGTATATGTGTAAAAGAACCACATCTTCCACACCTACAACAAGCCAAACATTGTAATCAAACTTGCTGTAATAAAAAATATTAAATGAAATTAAATACACGAACAAGAAGTAGTGAGACAAACGTGAGGGGCTTTCTCCTGGCACATTCCATTCTAAACTCCAATCTAGAACACCACTTCCACTGAGGCTCTCTTGCCCTAGTAACCAGATTTGGTAAGGGTGAACTGCTGCCACCTTGTGGCCGTTTCACACAACAGCAGCTTTAATCCCAACGCTAATGGTCAGTTGATATTCAAAATCATTGCAGGCCTGTAAATGACACCTGCCCTGAAAACAATTCCTGGGGTCACATATCGACCAAAAAATTCAAAGGACGTCCATATTTCAAAATGACCGTTTCAAAAGGCATATTTTACGCACATTAGTGTTCTGCTTCTTTTCCTTTCTTTCCTTTTTTGTTAAAAAACACGGGAATGGAAAAAGGCATCCCTCAGAATGGGCGAAAATCGTTGCAGACGAATCAATGGACAGAGGTTTAATCTCCAATATATATAAACAGCCCATGCAGCTTAATATTAAAAAAACAAACAACCCAATACAAAAATGGGCAGAAGATCTAAAGAGACGTTTCTTCAAAGAAGACACAGAGATGGCCAAGACGCACATGAAAAGCTGCTCAACAGCACTAATTATTAGAGAAATGCAAATCAAAACTACAATGAGGTATCACCACACACCTGTTAGAATCGGCATCATCAGAATATCTACAAACAACCAATTCTGGGGAGGGTGTGGACAAAAGGAGCCCTCTTCCACTATTGGTGGGAATGTAAATTGATACAGTCACTATGGAGAACAGTATGGAGTTTCCTTAAAAAAAACTAGATATAGAATTACCATCTGATCCAGCAATCCCACTTCTGGGCATATACCCAGAGAAAACCGTAAATCAAAAAGGCACATTCACCACAATGTTCGTTGCAGCACTATTTACAATAGCCAGGTAATGGAAGCAACCTAAATGCCCACAGACAGATGAATGGATAAAGATGTGGTACATATATGAAATGGAATATTACTCGGCCATAAAAAGGAATGAAACCGGGTCATTTGTAGAGATATCGATGGATCGAGAGACTGTCATACAGAATGAAGTAAGTCAGAAAGAGGAAAACAAATATTGTATATTAATGCATATATGTGGAACCTAAAAAAATGGTACAGATGAACTGGTTTGCAGGGAAGAAATAGAGACACAGAGGTAGAGAACAAACGTATGGACACCAAGTGTGGGAAGCCATCGGGTGGTGGTGGTGGGATGAGTTGGGAGATTGGGATTGAACGGTATACCTGTATATGCATAAAATACATAACTAATAATAACCTGCTGTATAAAAACATAAATAAAATTAAATTTCAAAATTTTAAAAAATAAAATTTAAAACTAAAACAGAAAAAGGTTCTTCCCGTCACACAGATGTATTTATAGGAATGAATTATTTCCATACTTATATTTATAAATACATAAAAGAGGAATAAAATCTAACTTGAACCATAAAAGAAAAAAAAAATTGAACCCACGAGTTATACAGAGGAAAACCCTATCACGGCACTTGCTCCAGCGGTCAACAATTCTGAAATTGGTCAGAGGTGGGGAACCATCTCCCATACAGCCAGCAACCCACCCCCTACGCAAGGAGCGTCCTCATTGCAAAGCTGGGGGACCGTGCCGAGGCATCTGTGAGTAAACGTGAGCTGAGCCCCAGGCCAGCTGCTGCTGAACTGTTCCCACCCTTTCCAGGTAAAACACCTGAATATGTACAAGGGCTTGAAAGCCTAGAGGAAGGACCGTGGAGCCACACCAGCGACAGCACGCAGGCCAACTTGGTGCCTGTAGGCCAGCCAGGGTGGTCCTGGCCCCGGGCGCCCTTCCAGAAGCTTTCCATTGCCCTGCCTGAGATACCCCTCCTGTCCCGGCCCCCACTGCTTTTTTCCTTCCTCACCTCTGTCCGGAGAGAAATTCCAGCGGAAGGTATGGGTGACACATCCTCTTCTTTACAGGCGGCAGCCTGGCAACTCCTGCAGAAAGGCCAGCAGAACCCCACTCACACCGGGCCACCCACAAAGCTGTGGCCCCTCACTCCCTCCCACCAGCACAGCCCCGAGACTGCTGACGGGGCAGAGAATATGGAGTCAGGCACAGCTTCAGGGGCTATTGCTGCCTGGAGCTCTGTTTATATTGACCTCAACGAGGCACACCTGGGGAGGGCGGGCCGGCAGGGTAAGGCTGCCCAGGTCAGCTAATCCACAACCCTCAGGGAATCACATTGTTGAAAATGGACCCCGCTAAGGCAGAAGAGAAGCCAAGGGAGAAAAGGACACAATGCCATTTGCAGCACCGTAGATGAGTCTAGAAGTAATCACGTGACTTGTAGTAAGTCAGAAAGTGAAAGACACATATCATATCATATCACTTATAGGTGTTACCTAAAAATGGATACCAGGGCAGATATTTCCACGGAGAAGGGCAATCACAGATTCATTAAACAAACATATGGTTCACCAATGGAAAGGTGTGAGGATTGGTTTCATTACGATATCGGGGTAAACAGACATATACAAACACAGGTGACATATATAATCACCAAAGACCTACAGAGTACCAAGAGGGGACTACTCAACATTCTGTCATAACGTACATGGGAAAAGGATCCCAGGAAGAACAGTCATCAGTATATGTGTAAAAGAACCACATCTTCCACACCTACAACAAGCCAAACATTGTAATCAAACTTGCTGTAATAAAAAATATTAAATGAAATTAAATACACGAACAAGAAGTAGTGAGACAAACGTGAGGGGCTTTCTCCTGGCACATTCCATTCTAAACTCCAATCTAGAACACCACTTCCACTGAGGCTCTCTTGCCCTAGTAACCAGATTTGGTAAGGGTGAACTGCTGCCACCTTGTGGCCGTTTCACACAACAGCAGCTTTAATCCCAACGCTAATGGTCAGTTGATATTCAAAATCATTGCAGGCCTGTAAATGACACCTGCCCTGAAAACAATTCCTGGGGTCACATATCGACCAAAAAATTCAAAGGACGTCCATATTTCAAAATGACCGTTTCAAAAGGCATATTTTACGCACATTAGTGTTCTGCTTCTTTTCCTTTCTTTCCTTTTTTGTTAAAAAACACGGGAATGGAAAAAGGCATCCCTCAGAATGGGCGAAAATCGTTGCAGACGAATCAATGGACAGAGGTTTAATCTCCAATATATATAAACAGCTCATGCAGCTTAATATTAAAAAAAACAAACAACCCAATACAAAAATGGGCAGAAGATCTAAAGAGACGTTTCTTCAAAGAAGACACAGAGATGGCCAAGACGCACATGAAAAGCTGCTCAACAGCACTAATTATTAGAGAAATGCAAATCAAAACTACAATGAGGTATCACCACACACCTGTTAGAATCGGCATCATCAGAATATCTACAAACAACCAATTCTGGGGAGGGTGTGGACAAAAGGAGCCCTCTTGCACTATTGGTGGGAATGTAAATTGATACAGTCACTATGGAGAACAGTATGGAGTTTCCTTAAAAAAACTAGATATAGAATTACCATCTGATCCAGCAATCCCACTTCTGGGCATATACCCAGAGAAAACGGTAAATCAAAAAGGCACATTCACCACAATGTTCGTTGCAGCACTATTTACAATAGCCAGGTAATGGAAGCAACCTAAATGCCCACAGACAGATGAATGGATAAAGATGTGGTACATATATGAAATGGAATATTACTCGGCCATAAAAAGGAATGAAACCGGGTCATTTGTAGAGATATCGATGGATCGAGAGACTGTCATACAGAATGAAGTAAGTCAGAAAGAGGAAAACAAATATTGTATATTAATGCATATGTGTGGAACCTAAAAAAATGGTACAGATGAACTGGTTTGCAGGGAAGAAATAGAGACACAGAGGTAGAGAACAAACGTATGGACACCAAGTGTGGGAAGCCATCGGGTGGTGGTGGTGGGATGAGTTGGGAGATTGGGATTGAACGGTATACCTGTATATGCATAAAATACATAACTAATAATAACCTGCTGTATAAAAACATAAATAAAATTAAATTTCAAAATTTTAAAAAATAAAATTTAAAACTAAAACAGAAAAAAGTTCTTCCCGTCACACAGATGTATTTATAGGAATGAATTATTTCCATACTTATATTTATAAATACATAAAAGAGGAATAAAATCTAACTTGAACCATAAAAGAAAAAAAATTGAACCCACGAGTTATACAGAGGAAAACCCTATCACGGCACTTGCTCCAGCGGTCAACAATTCTGAAATTGGTCAGAGGTGGGGAACCATCTCCCATACAGCCAGCAACCCACCCCCTACGCAAGGAGCGTCCTCATTGCAAAGCTGGGGGACCGTGCCGAGGCATCTGTGAGTAAACGTGAGCTGAGCCCCAGGCCAGCTGCTGCTGAACTGTTCCCACCCTTTCCAGGTAAAACACCTGAATATGTACAAGGGCTTGAAAGCCTAGAGGAAGGACCGTGGAGCCACACCAGCGACAGCACGCAGGCCAACTTGGTGCCTGTAGGCCAGCCAGGGTGGTCCTGGCCCTGGGCGCCCTTCCAGAAGCTTTCCATTGCCCTGCCTGAGATACCCCTCCTGTCCCGGCCCCCACTGCTTTTTTCCTTCCTCACCTCTGTCCGGAGAGAAATTCCAGCGGAAGGTATGGGTGACACATCCTCTTCTTTACAGGTGGCAGCCTGGCAACTCCTGCAGAAAGGCCAGCAGAACCCCACTCACACCGGGCCACCCACAAAGCTGTGGCCCCTCACTCCCTCCCACCAGCACAGCCCCGAGACTGCTGACGGGGCAGAGAATATGGAGTCAGGCACAGCTTCAGGGGCTATTGCTGCCTGGAGCTCTGTTTATATTGACCTCAACGAGGCACACCTGGGGAGGGCGGGCCGGCAGGGTAAGGCTGCCCAGGTCAGCTAATCCACAACCCTCAGGGAATCACATTGTTGAAAATGGACCCCGCTAAGGCAGAAGAGAAGCCAAGGGAGAAAAGGACACAATGCCATTTGCAGCACCGTAGATGAGTCTAGAAGTAATCACGTGACTTGTAGTAAGTCAGAAAGTGAAAGACACATATCATATCATATCACTTATAGGTGTTACCTAAAAATGGATACCAGGGCAGATATTTCCACGGAGAAGGGCAATCACAGATTCATTAAACAAACATATGGTTCACCAATGGAAAGGTGTGAGGATTGGTTTCATTACGATATCGGGGTTAACAGACATATACAAACACAGGTGACATATATAATCACCAAAGACCTACAGAGTACCAAGAGGGGACTACTCAACATTCTGTCATAACGTACATGGGAAAAGGATCCCAGGAAGAACAGTCATCTGTATATGTGTAAAAGAACCACATCTTCCACACCTACAACAAGCCAAACATTGTAATCAAACTTGCTGTAATAAAAAATATTAAATGAAATTAAATACACGAACAAGAAGTAGTGAGACAAACGTGAGGGGCTTTCTCCTGGCACATTCCATTCTAAACTCCAATCTAGAACACCACTTCCACTGAGGCTCTCTTGCCCTAGTAACCAGATTTGGTAAGGGTGAACTGCTGCCACCTTGTGGCCGTTTCACACAACAGCAGCTTTAATCCCAACGCTAATGGTCAGTTGATATTCAAAATCATTGCAGGCCTGTAAATGACACCTGCCCTGAAAACAATTCCTGGGGTCACATATCGACCAAAAAATTCAAAGGACGTCCATATTTCAAAATGACCGTTTCAAAAGGCATATTTTACGCACATTAGTGTTCTGCTTCTTTTCCTTTCTTTCCTTTTTTGTTAAAAAACACGGGAATGGAAAAAGGCATCCCTCAGAATGGGCGAAAATCGTTGCAGACGAATCAATGGACAGAGGTTTAATCTCCAATATATATAAACAGCTCATGCAGCTTAATATTAAAAAAAACAAACAACCCAATACAAAAATGGGCAGAAGATCTAAAGAGACGTTTCTTCAAAGAAGACACAGAGATGGCCAAGACGCACATGAAAAGCTGCTCAACAGCACTAATTATTAGAGAAATGCAAATCAAAACTACAATGAGGTATCACCACACACCTGTTAGAATCGGCATCATCAGAATATCTACAAACAACCAATTCTGGGGAGGGTGTGGACAAAAGGAGCCCTCTTGCACTATTGGTGGGAATGTAAATTGATACAGTCACTATGGAGAACAGTATGGAGTTTCCTTAAAAAAACTAGATATAGAATTACCATCTGATCCAGCAATCCCACTTCTGGGCATATACCCAGAGAAAACGGTAAATCAAAAAGGCACATTCACCACAATGTTCGTTGCAGCACTATTTACAATAGCCAGGTAATGGAAGCAACCTAAATGCCCACAGACAGATGAATGGATAAAGATGTGGTACATATATGAAATGGAATATTACTCGGCCATAAAAAGGAATGAAACCGGGTCATTTGTAGAGATATCGATGGATCGAGAGACTGTCATACAGAATGAAGTAAGTCAGAAAGAGGAAAACAAATATTGTATATTAATGCATATGTGTGGAACCTAAAAAAATGGTACAGATGAACTGGTTTGCAGGGAAGAAATAGAGACACAGAGGTAGAGAACAAACGTATGGACACCAAGTGTGGGAAGCCATCGGGTGGTGGTGGTGGGATGAGTTGGGAGATTGGGATTGAACGGTATACCTGTATATGCATAAAATACATAACTAATAATAACCTGCTGTATAAAAACATAAATAAAATTAAATTTCAAAATTTTAAAAAATAAAATTTAAAACTAAAACAGAAAAAAGTTCTTCCCGTCACACAGATGTATTTATAGGAATGAATTATTTCCATACTTATATTTATAAATACATAAAAGAGGAATAAAATCTAACTTGAACCATAAAAGAAAAAAAATTGAACCCACGAGTTATACAGAGGAAAACCCTATCACGGCACTTGCTCCAGCGGTCAACAATTCTGAAATTGGTCAGAGGTGGGGAACCATCTCCCATACAGCCAGCAACCCACCCCCTACGCAAGGAGCGTCCTCATTGCAAAGCTGGGGGACCGTGCCGAGGCATCTGTGAGTAAACGTGAGCTGAGCCCCAGGCCAGCTGCTGCTGAACTGTTCCCACCCTTTCCAGGTAAAACACCTGAATATGTACAAGGGCTTGAAAGCCTAGAGGAAGGACCGTGGAGCCACACCAGCGACAGCACGCAGGCCAACTTGGTGCCTGTAGGCCAGCCAGGGTGGTCCTGGCCCTGGGCGCCCTTCCAGAAGCTTTCCATTGCCCTGCCTGAGATACCCCTCCTGTCCCGGCCCCCACTGCTTTTTTCCTTCCTCACCTCTGTCCGGAGAGAAATTCCAGCGGAAGGTATGGGTGACACATCCTCTTCTTTACAGGTGGCAGCCTGGCAACTCCTGCAGAAAGGCCAGCAGAACCCCACTCACACCGGGCCACCCACAAAGCTGTGGCCCCTCACTCCCTCCCACCAGCACAGCCCCGAGACTGCTGACGGGGCAGAGAATATGGAGTCAGGCACAGCTTCAGGGGCTATTGCTGCCTGGAGCTCTGTTTATATTGACCTCAACGAGGCACACCTGGGGAGGGTGGGCCGGCAGGGTAAGGCTGCCCAGGTCAGCTAATCCACAACCCTCAGGGAATCACATTGTTGAAAATGGACCCCGCTAAGGCAGAAGAGAAGCCAAGGGAGAAAAGGACACAATGCCATTTGCAGCACCGTAGATGAGTCTAGAAGTAATCACGTGACTTGTAGTAAGTCAGAAAGTGAAAGACACATATCATATCATATCACTTATAGGTGTTACCTAAAAATGGATACCAGGGCAGATATTTCCACGGAGAAGGGCAATCACAGATTCATTAAACAAACATATGGTTCACCAATGGAAAGGTGTGAGGATTGGTTTCATTACGATATCGGGGTTAACAGACATATACAAACACAGGTGACATATATAATCACCAAAGACCTACAGAGTACCAAGAGGGGACTACTCAACATTCTGTCATAACGTACATGGGAAAAGGATCCCAGGAAGAACAGTCATCTGTATATGTGTAAAAGAACCACATCTTCCACACCTACAACAAGCCAAACATTGTAATCAAACTTGCTGTAATAAAAAATATTAAATTAAATTAAATACACGAACAAGAAGTAGTGAGACAAACGTGAGGGGCTTTCTCCTGGCACATTCCATTCTAAACTCCAATCTAGAACACCACTTCCACTGAGGCTCTCTTGCCCTAGTAACCAGATTTGGTAAGGGTGAACTGCTGCCACCTTGTGGCCGTTTCACACAACAGCAGCTTTAATCCCAACGCTAATGGTCAGTTGATATTCAAAATCATTGCAGGCCTGTAAATGACACCTGCCCTGAAAACAATTCCTGGGGTCACATATCGACCAAAAAATTCAAAGGACGTCCATATTTCAAAATGACCGTTTCAAAAGGCATATTTTACGCACATTAGTGTTCTGCTTCTTTTCCTTTCTTTCCTTTTTTGTTAAAAAACACGGGAATGGAAAAAGGCATCCCTCAGAATGGGCGAAAATCGTTGCAGACGAATCAATGGACAGAGGTTTAATCTCCAATATATATAAACAGCTCATGCAGCTTAATATTAAAAAAAACAAACAACCCAATACAAAAATGGG
Source organism: Mesoplodon mirus (assembly GCF_964341445.2). Taxonomy (NCBI): domain Eukaryota; kingdom Metazoa; phylum Chordata; class Mammalia; order Artiodactyla; family Ziphiidae; genus Mesoplodon; species Mesoplodon mirus. Next base: position 951,577 of record NW_028295680.1, on the reverse strand, counting down.
CAGAAGATCTAAAGAGACGTTTCTTCAAAGAAGACACAGAGATGGCCAAGACGCACATGAAAAGCTGCTCAACAGCACTAATTATTAGAGAAATGCAAATCAAAACTACAATGAGGTATCACCACACACCTGTTAGAATCGGCATCATCAGAATATCTACAAACAACCAATTCTGGGGAGGGTGTGGACAAAAGGAGCCCTCTTGCACTATTGGTGGGAATGTAAATTGATACAGTCACTATGGAGAACAGTATGGAGTTTCCTTAAAAAAACTAGATATAGAATTACCATCTGATCCAGCAATCCCACTTCTGGGCATATACCCAGAGAAAACGGTAAATCAAAAAGGCACATTCACCACAATGTTCGTTGCAGCACTATTTACAATAGCCAGGTAATGGAAGCAACCTAAATGCCCACAGACAGATGAATGGATAAAGATGTGGTACATATATGAAATGGAATATTACTCGGCCATAAAAAGGAATGAAACCGGGTCATTTGTAGAGATATCGATGGATCGAGAGACTGTCATACAGAATGAAGTAAGTCAGAAAGAGGAAAACAAATATTGTATATTAATGCATATATGTGGAACCTAAAAAAATGGTACAGATGAACTGGTTTGCAGGGAAGAAATAGAGACACAGAGGTAGAGAACAAACGTATGGACACCAAGTGTGGGAAGCCATCGGGTGGTGGTGGTGGGATGAGTTGGGAGATTGGGATTGAACGGTATACCTGTATATGCATAAAATACATAACTAATAATAACCTGCTGTATAAAAACATAAATAAAATTAAATTTCAAAATTTTAAAAAATAAAATTTAAAACTAAAACAGAAAAAAGTTCTTCCCGTCACACAGATGTATTTATAGGAATGAAATATTTCCATACTTATATTTATAAATACATAAAAGAGGAATAAAATCTAACTTGAACCATAAAAGAAAAAAAAAATTGAACCCACGAGTTATACAGAGGAAAACCCTATCACGGCACTTGCTCCAGCGGTCAACAATTCTGAAATTGGTCAGAGGTGGGGAACCATCTCCCATACAGCCAGCAACCCACCCCCTACGCAAGGAGCGTCCTCATTGCAAAGCTGGGGGACCGTGCCGAGGCATCTGTGAGTAAACGTGAGCTGAGCCCCAGGCCAGCTGCTGCTGAACTGTTCCCACCCTTTCCAGGTAAAACACCTGAATATGTACAAGGGCTTGAAAGCCTAGAGGAAGGACCGTGGAGCCACACCAGCGACAGCACGCAGGCCAACTTGGTGCCTGTAGGCCAGCCAGGGTGGTCCTGGCCCCGGGCGCCCTTCCAGAAGCTTTCCATTGCCCTGCCTGAGATACCGCTCCTGTCCCGGCCCCCACTGCTTTTTTCCTTCCTCACCTCTGTCCGGAGAGAAATTCCAGCGGAAGGTATGGGTGACACATCCTCTTGTTTACAGGCGGCAGCCTGGCAACTCCTGCAGAAAGGCCAGCAGAACCCCACTCACACCGGGCCACCCACAAAGCTGTGGCCCCTCACTCCCTCCCACCAGCACAGCCCCGAGACTGCTGACGGGGCAGAGAATATGGAGTCAGGCACAGCTTCAGGGGCTATTGCTGCCTGGAGCTCTGTTTATATTGACCTCAACGAGGCACACCTGGGGAGGGCGGGCCGGCAGGGTAAGGCTGCCCAGGTCAGCTAATCCACAACCCTCAGGGAATCACATTGTTGAAAATGGACCCCGCTAAGGCAGAAGAGAAGCCAAGGGAGAAAAGGACACAATGCCATTTGCAGCACCGTAGATGAGTCTAGAAGTAATCACGTGACTTGTAGTAAGTCAGAAAGTGAAAGACACATATCATATCATATCACTTATAGGTGTTACCTAAAAATGGATACCAGGGCAGATATTTCCACGGAGAAGGGCAATCACAGATTCATTAAACAAACATATGGTTCACCAATGGAAAGGTGTGAGGATTGGTTTCATTACGATATCGGGGTAAACAGACATATACAAACACAGGTGACATATATAATCACCAAAGACCTACAGAGTACCAAGAGGGGACTACTCAACATTCTGTCATAACGTACATGGGAAAAGGATCCCAGGAAGAACAGTCATCAGTATATGTGTAAAAGAACCACATCTTCCACACCTACAACAAGCCAAACATTGTAATCAAACTTGCTGTAATAAAAAATATTAAATGAAATTAAATACACGAACAAGAAGTAGTGAGACAAACGTGAGGGGCTTTCTCCTGGCACATTCCATTCTAAACTCCAATCTAGAACACCACTTCCACTGAGGCTCTCTTGCCCTAGTAACCAGATTTGGTAAGGGTGAACTGCTGCCACCTTGTGGCCGTTTCACACAACAGCAGCTTTAATCCCAACGCTAATGGTCAGTTGATATTCAAAATCATTGCAGGCCTGTAAATGACACCTGCCCTGAAAACAATTCCTGGGGTCACATATCGACCAAAAAATTCAAAGGACGTCCATATTTCAAAATGACCGTTTCAAAAGGCATATTTTACGCACATTAGTGTTCTGCTTCTTTTCCTTTCTTTCCTTTTTTGTTAAAAAACACGGGAATGGAAAAAGGCATCCCTCAGAATGGGCGAAAATCGTTGCAGACGAATCAATGGACAGAGGTTTAATCTCCAATATATATAAACAGCTCATGCAGCTTAATATTAAAAAAAACAAACAACCCAATACAAAAATGGGCAGAAGATCTAAAGAGACGTTTCTTCAAAGAAGACACAGAGATGGCCAAGACGCACATGAAAAGCTGCTCAACAGCACTAATTATTAGAGAAATGCAAATCAAAACTACAATGAGGTATCACCACACACCTGTTAGAATCGGCATCATCAGAATATCTACAAACAACCAATTCTGGGGAGGGTGTGGACAAAAGGAGCCCTCTTGCACTATTGGTGGGAATGTAAATTGATACAGTCACTATGGAGAACAGTATGGAGTTTCCTTAAAAAAAACTAGATATAGAATTACCATCTGATCCAGCAATCCCACTTCTGGGCATATACCCAGAGAAAACGGTAAATCAAAAAGGCACATTCACCACAATGTTCGTTGCAGCACTATTTACAATAGCCAGGTAATGGAAGCAACCTAAATGCCCACAGACAGATGAATGGATAAAGATGTGGTACATATATGAAATGGAATATTACTCGGCCATAAAAAGGAATGAAACCGGGTCATTTGTAGAGATATCGATGGATCGAGAGACTGTCATACAGAATGAAGTAAGTCAGAAAGAGGAAAACAAATATTGTATATTAATGCATATATGTGGAACCTAAAAAAATGGTACAGATGAACTGGTTTGCAGGGAAGAAATAGAGACACAGAGGTAGAGAACAAACGTATGGACACCAAGTGTGGGAAGCCATCGGGTGGTGGTGGTGGGATGAGTTGGGAGATTGGGATTGAACGGTATACCTGTATATGCATAAAATACATAACTAATAATAACCTGCTGTATAAAAACATAAATAAAATTAAATTTCAAAATTTTAAAAAATAAAATTTAAAACTAAAACAGAAAAAAGTTCTTCCCGTCACACAGATGTATTTATAGGAATGAAATATTTCCATACTTATATTTATAAATACATAAAAGAGGAATAAAATCTAACTTGAACCATAAAAGAAAAAAAAATTGAACCCACGAGTTATACAGAGGAAAACCCTATCACGGCACTTGCTCCAGCGGTCAACAATTCTGAAATTGGTCAGAGGTGGGGAACCATCTCCCATACAGCCATCAACCCACCCCCTACGCAAGGAGCGTCCTCATTGCAAAGCTGGGGGACCGTGCCGAGGCATCTGTGAGTAAACGTGAGCTGAGCCCCAGGCCAGCTGCTGCTGAACTGTTCCCACCCTTTCCAGGTAAAACACCTGAATATGTACAAGGGCTTGAAAGCCTAGAGGAAGGACCGTGGAGCCACACCAGCGACAGCACGCAGGCCAACTTGGTGCCTGTAGGCCAGCCAGGGTGGTCCTGGCCCCGGGCGCCCTTCCAGAAGCTTTCCATTGCCCTGCCTGAGATACCGCTCCTGTCCCGGCCCCCACTGCTTTTTTCCTTCCTCACCTCTGTCCGGAGAGAAATTCCAGCGGAAGGTATGGGTGACACATCCTCTTCTTTACAGGCGGCAGCCTGGCAACTCCTGCAGAAAGGCCAGCAGAACCCCACTCACACCGGGCCACCCACAAAGCTGTGGCCCCTCACTCCCTCCCACCAGCACAGCCCCGAGACTGCTGACGGGGCAGAGAATATGGAGTCAGGCACAGCTTCAGGGGCTATTGCTGCCTGGAGCTCTGTTTATATTGACCTCAACGAGGCACACCTGGGGAGGGCGGGCCGGCAGGGTAAGGCTGCCCAGGTCAGCTAATCCACAACCCTCAGGGAATCACATTGTTGAAAATGGACCCCGCTAAGGCAGAAGAGAAGCCAAGGGAGAAAAGGACACAATGCCATTTGCAGCACCGTAGATGAGTCTAGAAGTAATCACGTGACTTGTAGTAAGTCAGAAAGTGAAAGACACATATCATATCATATCACTTATAGGTGTTACCTAAAAATGGATACCAGGGCAGATATTTCCACGGAGAAGGGCAATCACAGATTCATTAAACAAACATATGGTTCACCAATGGAAAGGTGTGAGGATTGGTTTCATTACGATATCGGGGTAAACAGACATATACAAACACAGGTGACATATATAATCACCAAAGACCTACAGAGTACCAAGAGGGGACTACTCAACATTCTGTCATAACGTACATGGGAAAAGGATCCCAGGAAGAACAGTCATCAGTATATGTGTAAAAGAACCACATCTTCCACACCTACAACAAGCCAAACATTGTAATCAAACTTGCTGTAATAAAAAATATTAAATTAAATTAAATACACGAACAAGAAGTAGTGAGACAAACGTGAGGGGCTTTCTCCTGGCACATTCCATTCTAAACTCCAATCTAGAACACCACTTCCACTGAGGCTCTCTTGCCCTAGTAACCAGATTTGGTAAGGGTGAACTGCTGCCACCTTGTGGCCGTTTCACACAACAGCAGCTTTAATCCCAACGCTAATGGTCAGTTGATATTCAAAATCATTGCAGGCCTGTAAATGACACCTGCCCTGAAAACAATTCCTGGGGTCACATATCGACCAAAAAATTCAAAGGACGTCCATATTTCAAAATGACCGTTTCAAAAGGCATATTTTACGCACATTAGTGTTCTGCTTCTTTTCCTTTCTTTCCTTTTTTGTTAAAAAACACGGGAATGGAAAAAGGCATCCCTCAGAATGGGCGAAAATCGTTGCAGACGAATCAATGGACAGAGGTTTAATCTCCAATATATATAAACAGCTCATGCAGCTTAATATTAAAAAAACAAACAACCCAATACAAAAATGGGCAGAAGATCTAAAGAGACGTTTCTTCAAAGAAGACACAGAGATGGCCAAGACGCACATGAAAAGCTGCTCAACAGCACTAATTATTAGAGAAATGCAAATCAAAACTACAATGAGGTATCACCACACACCTGTTAGAATCGGCATCATCAGAATATCTACAAACAACCAATTCTGGGGAGGGTGTGGACAAAAGGAGCCCTCTTGCACTATTGGTGGGAATGTAAATTGATACAGTCACTATGGAGAACAGTATGGAGTTTCCTTAAAAAAACTAGATATAGAATTACCATCTGATCCAGCAATCCCACTTCTGGGCATATACCCAGAGAAAACGGTAAATCAAAAAGGCACATTCACCACAATGTTCGTTGCAGCACTATTTACAATAGCCAGGTAATGGAAGCAACCTAAATGCCCACAGACAGATGAATGGATAAAGATGTGGTACATATATGAAATGGAATATTACTCGGCCATAAAAAGGAATGAAACCGGGTCATTTGTAGAGATATCGATGGATCGAGAGACTGTCATACAGAATGAAGTAAGTCAGAAAGAGGAAAACAAATATTGTATATTAATGCATATATGTGGAACCTAAAAAAATGGTACAGATGAACTGGTTTGCAGGGAAGAAATAGAGACACAGAGGTAGAGAACAAACGTATGGACACCAAGTGTGGGAAGCCATCGGGTGGTGGTGGTGGGATGAGTTGGGAGATTGGGATTGAACGGTATACCTGTATATGCATAAAATACATAACTAATAATAACCTGCTGTATAAAAACATAAATAAAATTAAATTTCAAAATTTTAAAAAATAAAATTTAAAACTAAAACAGAAAAAAGTTCTTCCCGTCACACAGATGTATTTATAGGAATGAATTATTTCCATACTTATATTTATAAATACATAAAAGAGGAATAAAATCTAACTTGAACCATAAAAGAAAAAAAAATTGAACCCACGAGTTATACAGAGGAAAACCCTATCACGGCACTTGCTCCAGCGGTCAACAATTCTGAAATTGGTCAGAGGTGGGGAACCATCTCCCATACAGCCAGCAACCCACCCCCTACGCAAGGAGCGTCCTCATTGCAAAGCTGGGGGACCGTGCCGAGGCATCTGTGAGTAAACGTGAGCTGAGCCCCAGGCCAGCTGCTGCTGAACTGTTCCCACCCTTTCCAGGTAAAACACCTGAATATGTACAAGGGCTTGAAAGCCTAGAGGAAGGACCGTGGAGCCACACCAGCGACAGCACGCAGGCCAACTTGGTGCCTGTAGGCCAGCCAGGGTGGTCCTGGCCCCGGGCGCCCTTCCAGAAGCTTTCCATTGCCCTGCCTGAGATACCCCTCCTGTCCCGGCCCCCACTGCTTTTTTCCTTCCTCACCTCTGTCCGGAGAGAAATTCCAGCGGAAGGTATGGGTGACACATCCTCTTCTTTACAGGCGGCAGCCTGGCAACTCCTGCAGAAAGGCCAGCAGAACCCCACTCACACCGGGCCACCCACAAAGCTGTGGCCCCTCACTCCCTCCCACCAGCACAGCCCCGAGACTGCTGACGGGGCAGAGAATATGGAGTCAGGCACAGCTTCAGGGGCTATTGCTGCCTGGAGCTCTGTTTATATTGACCTCAACGAGGCACACCTGGGGAGGGCGGGCCGGCAGGGTAAGGCTGCCCAGGTCAGCTAATCCACAACCCTCAGGGAATCACATTGTTGAAAATGGACCCCGCTAAGGCAGAAGAGAAGCCAAGGGAGAAAAGGACACAATGCCATTTGCAGCACCGTAGATGAGTCTAGAAGTAATCACGTGACTTGTAGTAAGTCAGAAAGTGAAAGACACATATCATATCATATCACTTATAGGTGTTACCTAAAAATGGATACCAGGGCAGATATTTCCACGGAGAAGGGCAATCACAGATTCATTAAACAAACATGTGGTTCACCAATGGAAAGGTGTGAGGATTGGTTTCATTACGATATCGGGGTTAACAGACATATACAAACACAGGTGACATATATAATCACCAAAGACCTACAGAGTACCAAGAGGGGACTACTCAACATTCTGTCATAACGTACATGGGAAAAGGATCCCAGGAAGAACAGTCATCTGTATATGTGTAAAAGAACCACATCTTCCACACCTACAACAAGCCAAACATTGTAATCAAACTTGCTGTAATAAAAAATATTAAATTAAATTAAATACACGAACAAGAAGTAGTGAGACAAACGTGAGGGGCTTTCTCCTGGCACATTCCATTCTAAACTCCAATCTAGAACACCACTTCCACTGAGGCTCTCTTGCCCTAGTAACCAGATTTGGTAAGGGTGAACTGCTGCCACCTTGTGGCCGTTTCACACAACAGCAGCTTTAATCCCAACGCTAATGGTCAGTTGATATTCAAAATCATTGCAGGCCTGTAAATGACACCTGCCCTGAAAACAATTCCTGGGGTCACATATCGACCAAAAAATTCAAAGGACGTCCATATTTCAAAATGACCGTTTCAAAAGGCATATTTTACGCACATTAGTGTTCTGCTTCTTTTACTTTCTTTCCTTTTTTGTTAAAAAACACGGGAATGGAAAAAGGCATCCCTCAGAATGGGCGAAAATCGTTGCAGACGAATCAATGGACAGAGGTTTAATCTCCAATATATATAAACAGCTCATGCAGCTTAATATTAAAAAAAAACAAACAACCCAATACAAAAATGGGCAGAAGATCTAAAGAGACGTTTCTTCAAAGAAGACACAGAGATGGCCAAGACGCACATGAAAAGCTGCTCAACAGCACTAATTATTAGAGAAATGCAAATCAAAACTACAATGAGGTATCACCACACACCTGTTAGAATCGGCATCATCAGAATATTTACAAACAACCAATTCTGGGGAGGGTGTGGACAAAAGGAGCCCTCTTGCACTATTGGTGGGAATGTAAATTGATACAGTCACTATGGAGAACAGTATGGAGTTTCCTTCAAAAAACTAGATATAGAATTACCATCTGATCCAGCAATCCCACTTCTGGGCATATACCCAGAGAAAACGGTAAATCAAAAAGGCACATTCACCACAATGTTCGTTGCAGCACTATTTACAATAGCCAGGTAATGGAAGCAACCTAAATGCCCACAGACAGATGAATGGATAAAGATGTGGTACATATATGAAATGGAATATTACTCGGCCATAAAAAGGAATGAAACCGGGTCATTTGTAGAGATATCGATGGATCGAGAGACTGTCATACAGAATGAAGTAAGTCAGAAAGAGGAAAACAAATATTGTATATTAATGCATATATGTGGAACCTAAAAAAATGGTACAGATGAACTGGTTTGCAGGGAAGAAATAGAGACACAGAGGTAGAGAACAAACGTATGGACACCAAGTGTGGGAAGCCATCGGGTGGTGGTGGTGGGATGAGTTGGGAGATTGGGATTGAACGGTATACCTGTATATGCATAAAATACATAACTAATAATAACCTGCTGTATAAAAACATAAATAAAATTAAATTTCAAAATTTTAAAAAATAAAATTTAAAACTAAAACAGAAAAAAGTTCTTCCCGTCACACAGATGTATTTATAGGAATGAATTATTTCCATACTTATATTTATAAATACATAAAAGAGGAATAAAATCTAACTTGAACCATAAAAGAAAAAAAAAATTGAACCCACGAGTTATACAGAGGAAAACCCTATCACGGCACTTTCTCCAGCGGTCAACAATTCTGAAATTGGTCAGAGGTGGGGAACCATCTCCCATACAGCCAGCAACCCACCCCCTACGCAAGGAGCGTCCTCATTGCAAAGCTGGGGGACCGTGCCGAGGCATCTGTGAGTAAACGTGAGCTGAGCCCCAGGCCAGCTGCTGCTGAACTGTTCCCACCCTTTCCAGGTAAAACACCTGAATATGTACAAGGGCTTGAAAGCCTAGAGGAAGGACCGTGGAGCCACACCAGCGACAGCACGCAGGCCAACTTGGTGCCTGTAGGCCAGCCAGGGTGGTCCTGGCCCCGGGCGCCCTTCCAGAAGCTTTCCATTGCCCTGCCTGAGATACCCCTCCTGTCCCGGCCCCCACTGCTTTTTTCCTTCCTCACCTCTGTCCGGAGAGAAATTCCAGCGGAAGGTATGGGTGACACATCCTCTTCTTTACAGGCGGCAGCCTGGCAACTCCTGCAGAAAGGCCAGCAGAACCCCACTCACACCGGGCCACCCACAAAGCTGTGGCCCCTCACTCCCTCCCACCAGCACAGCCCCGAGACTGCTGACGGGGCAGAGAATATGGAGTCAGGCACAGCTTCAGGGGCTATTGCTGCCTGGAGCTCTGTTTATATTGACCTCAACGAGGCACACCTGGGGAGGGCGGGCCGGCAGGGTAAGGCTGCCCAGGTCAGCTAATCCACAACCCTCAGGGAATCACATTGTTGAAAATGGACCCCGCTAAGGCAGAAGAGAAGCCAAGGGAGAAAAGGACACAATGCCATTTGCAGCACCGTAGATGAGTCTAGAAGTAATCACGTGACTTGTAGTAAGTCAGAAAGTGAAAGACACATATCATATCATATCACTTATAGGTGTTACCTAAAAATGGATACCAGGGCAGATATTTCCACGGAGAAGGGCAATCACAGATTCATTAAACAAACATGTGGTTCACCAATGGAAAGGTGTGAGGATTGGTTTCATTACGATATCGGGGTTAACAGACATATACAAACACAGGTGACATATATAATCACCAAAGACCTACAGAGTACCAAGAGGGGACTACTCAACATTCTGTCATAACGTACATGGGAAAAGGATCCCAGGAAGAACAGTCATCTGTATATGTGTAAAAGAACCACATCTTCCACACCTACAACAAGCCAAACATTGTAATCAAACTTGCTGTAATAAAAAATATTAAATTAAATTAAATACACGAACAAGAAGTAGTGAGACAAACGTGAGGGGCTTTCTCCTGGCACATTCCATTCTAAACTCCAATCTAGAACACCACTTCCACTGAGGCTCTCTTGCCCTAGTAACCAGATTTGGTAAGGGTGAACTGCTGCCACCTTGTGGCCGTTTCACACAACAGCAGCTTTAATCCCAACGCTAATGGTCAGTTGATATTCAAAATCATTGCAGGCCTGTAAATGACACCTGCCCTGAAAACAATTCCTGGGGTCACATATCGACCAAAAAATTCAAAGGACGTCCATATTTCAAAATGACCGTTTCAAAAGGCATATTTTACGCACATTAGTGTTCTGCTTCTTTTACTTTCTTTCCTTTTTTGTTAAAAAACACGGGAATGGAAAAAGGCATCCCTCAGAATGGGCGAAAATCGTTGCAGACGAATCAATGGACAGAGGTTTAATCTCCAATATATATAAACAGCTCATGCAGCTTAATATTAAAAAAACAAACAACCCAATACAAAAATGGGCAGAAGATCTAAAGAGACGTTTCTTCAAAGAAGACACAGAGATGGCCAAGACGCACATGAAAAGCTGCTCAACAGCACTAATTATTAGAGAAATGCAAATCAAAACTACAATGAGGTATCACCACACACCTGTTAGAATCGGCATCATCAGAATATCTACAAACAACCAATTCTGGGGAGGGTGTGGACAAAAGGAGCCCTCTTGCACTATTGGTGGGAATGTAAATTGATACAGTCACTATGGAGAACAGTATGGAGTTTCCTTCAAAAAACTAGATATAGAATTACCATCTGATCCAGCAATCCCACTTCTGGGCATATACCCAGAGAAAACCGTAAATCAAAAAGGCACATTCACCACAATGTTCGTTGCAGCACTATTTACAATAGCCAGGTAATGGAAGCAACCTAAATGCCCACAGACAGATGAATGTATAAAGATGTGGTACATATATGAAATGGAATATTACTCGGCCATAAAAAGGAATGAAACCGGGTCATTTGTAGAGATATCGATGGATCGAGAGACTGTCATACAGAATGAAGTAAGTCAGAAAGAGGAAAACAAATATTGTATATTAATGCATATATGTGGAACCTAAAAAAATGGTACAGATGAACTGGTTTGCAGGGAAGAAATAGAGACACAGAGGTAGAGAACAAACGTATGGACACCAAGTGTGGGAAGCCATCGGGTGGTGGTGGTGGGATGAGTTGGGAGATTGGGATTGAACGGTATACCTGTATATGCATAAAATACATAACTAATAATAACCTGCTGTATAAAAACATAAATAAAATTAAATTTCAAAATTTTAAAAAATAAAATTTAAAACTAAAACAGAAAAAAGTTCTTCCCGTCACACAGATGTATTTATAGGAATGAATTATTTCCATACTTATATTTATAAGTACATAAAAGAGGAATAAAATCTAACTTGAACCATAAAAGAAAAAAAAATTGAACCCACGAGTTATACAGAGGAAAACCCTATCACGGCACTTGCTCCAGCGGTCAACAATTCTGAAATTGGTCAGAGGTGGGGAACCATCTCCCATACAGCCAGCAACCCACCCCCTACGCAAGGAGCGTCCTCATTGCAAAGCTGGGGGACCGTGCCGAGGCATCTGTGAGTAAACGTGAGCTGAGCCCCAGGCCAGCTGCTGCTGAACTGTTCCCACCCTTTCCAGGTAAAACACCTGAATATGTACAAGGGCTTGAAAGCCTAGAGGAAGGACCGTGGAGCCACACCAGCGACAGCACGCAGGCCAACTTGGTGCCTGTAGGCCAGCCAGGGTGGTCCTGGCCCCGGGCGCCCTTCCAGAAGCTTTCCATTGCCCTGCCTGAGATACCCCTCCTGTCCCGGCCCCCACTGCTTTTTTCCTTCCTCACCTCTGTCCGGAGAGAAATTCCAGCGGAAGGTATGGGTGACACATCCTCTTCTTTACAGGCGGCAGCCTGGCAACTCCTGCAGAAAGGCCAGCAGAACCCCACTCACACCGGGCCACCCACAAAGCTGTGGCCCCTCACTCCCTCCCACCAGCACAGCCCCGAGACTGCTGACGGGGCAGAGAATATGGAGTCAGGCACAGCTTCAGGGGCTATTGCTGCCTGGAGCTCTGTTTATATTGACCTCAACGAGGCACACCTGGGGAGGGCGGGCCGGCAGGGTAAGGCTGCCCAGGTCAGCTAATCCACAACCCTCAGGGAATCACATTGTTGAAAATGGACCCCGCTAAGGCAGAAGAGAAGCCAAGGGAGAAAAGGACACAATGCCATTTGCAGCACCGTAGATGAGTCTAGAAGTAATCACGTGACTTGTAGTAAGTCAGAAAGTGAAAGACACATATCATATCATATCACTTATAGGTGTTACCTAAAAATGGATACCAGGGCAGATATTTCCACGGAGAAGGGCAATCACAGATTCATTAAACAAACATATGGTTCACCAATGGAAAGGTGTGAGGATTGGTTTCATTACGATATCGGGGTTAACAGACATATACAAACACAGGTGACATATATAATCACCAAAGACCTACAGAGTACCAAGAGGGGACTACTCAACATTCTGTCATAACGTACATGGGAAAAGGATCCCAGGAAGAACAGTCATCTGTATATGTGTAAAAGAACCACATCTTCCACACCTACAACAAGCCAAACATTGTAATCAAACTTGCTGTAATAAAAAATATTAAATTAAATTAAATACACGAACAAGAAGTAGTGAGACAAACGTGAGGGGCTTTCTCCTGGCACATTCCATTCTAAACTCCAATCTAGAACACCACTTCCACTGAGGCTCTCTTGCCCTAGTAACCAGATTTGGTAAGGGTGAACTGCTGCCACCTTGTGGCCGTTTCACACAACAGCAGCTTTAATCCCAACGCTAATGGTCAGTTGATATTCAAAATCATTGCAGGCCTGTAAATGACACCTGCCCTGAAAACAATTCCTGGGGTCACATATCGACCAAAAAATTCAAAGGACGTCCATATTTCAAAATGACCGTTTCAAAAGGCATATTTTACGCACATTAGTGTTCTGCTTCTTTTCCTTTCTTTCCTTTTTTGTTAAAAAACACGGGAATGGAAAAAGGCATCCCTCAGAATGGGCGAAAATCGTTGCAGACGAATCAATGGACAGAGGTTTAATCTCCAATATATATAAACAGCTCATGCAGCTTAATATTAAAAAAACAAACAACCCAATACAAAAATGGGCAGAAGATCTAAAGAGACGTTTCTTCAAAGAAGACACAGAGATGGCCAAGACGCACATGAAAAGCTGCTCAACAGCACTAATTATTAGAGAAATGCAAATCAAATCTACAATGAGGTATCACCACACACCTGTTAGAATCGGCATCATCAGAATATCTACAAACAACCAATTCTGGGGAGGGTGTGGACAAAAGGAGCCCTCTTCCACTATTGGTGGGAATGTAAATTGATACAGTCCCTATGGAGAACAGTATGGAGTTTCCTTCAAAAAACTAGATATAGAATTACCATCTGATCCAGCAATCCCACTTCTGGGCATATACCCAGAGAAAACCGTAAATCAAAAAGGCACATTCACCACAATGTTCGTTGCAGCACTATTTACAATAGCCAGGTAATGGAAGCAACCTAAATGCCCACAGACAGATGAATGGATAAAGATGTGGTACATATATGAAATGGAATATTACTCGGCCATAAAAAGGAATGAAACCGGGTCATTTGTAGAGATATCGATGGATCGAGAGACTGTCATACAGAATGAAGTAAGTCAGAAAGAGGAAAACAAATATTGTATATTAATGCATATATGTGGAACCTAAAAAAATGGTACAGATGAACTGGTTTGCAGGGAAGAAATAGAGACACAGAGGTAGAGAACAAACGTATGGACACCAAGTGTGGGAAGCCATCGGGTGGTGGTGGTGGGATGAGTTGGGAGATTGGGATTGAACGGTATACATGTATGTGCATAAAATACATAACTAATAATAACCTGCTGTATAAAAACATAAATAAAATTAAATTTCAAAATTTTAAAAAATAAAATTTAAAACTAAAACAGAAAAAAGTTCTTCCCGTCACACAGATGTATATATAGGAATGAATTATTTCCATACTTCTATTTATAAATACATAAAAGAGGAATAAAATCTAACTTGAACCATAAAAGAAAAAAAAATTGAACCCACGAGTTATACAGAGGAAAACCCTATCACGGCACTTGCTCCAGCGGTCAACAATTCTGAAATTGGTCAGAGGTGGGGAACCATCTCCCATACAGCCAGCAACCCACCCCCTACGCAAGGAGCGTCCTCATTGCAAAGCTGGGGGACCGTGCCGAGGCATCTGTGAGTAAACGTGAGCTGAGCCCCAGGCCAGCTGCTGCTGAACTGTTCCCACCCTTTCCAGGTAAAACACCTGAATATGTACAAGGGCTTGAAAGCCTAGAGGAAGGACCGTGGAGCCACACCAGCGACAGCACGCAGGCCAACTTGGTGCCTGTAGGCCAGCCAGGGTGGTCCTGGCCCCGGGCGCCCTTCCAGAAGCTTTCCATTGCCCTGCCTGAGATACCCCTCCTGTCCCGGCCCCCACTGCTTTTTTCCTTCCTCACCTCTGTCCGGAGAGAAATTCCAGCGCAAGGTATGGGTGACACATCCTCTTCTTTACAGGCGGCAGCCTGGCAACTCCTGCAGAAAGGCCAGCAGAACCCCACTCACACCGGGCCACCCACAAAGCTGTGGCCCCTCACTCCCTCCCACCAGCACAGCCCCGAGACTGCTGACGGGGCAGAGAATATGGAGTCAGGCACAGCTTCAGGGGCTATTGCTGCCTGGAGCTCTGTTTATATTGACCTCAACGAGGCACACCTGGGGAGGGCGGGCCGGCAGGGTAAGGCTGCCCAGGTCAGCTAATCCACAACCCTCAGGGAATCACATTGTTGAAAATGGACCCCGCTAAGGCAGAAGAGAAGCCAAGGGAAAAAAGGACACAATGCCATTTGCAGCACCGTAGATGAGTCTAGAAGTAATCACGTGACTTGTAGTAAGTCAGAAAGTGAAAGACACATATCATATCATATCACTTATAGGTGTTACCTAAAAATGGATACCAGGGCAGATATTTCCACGGAGAAGGGCAATCACAGATTCATTAAACAAACATATGGTTCACCAATGGAAAGGTGTGAGGATTGGTTTCATTACGATATCGGGGTTAACAGACATATACAAACACAGGTGACATATATAATCACCAAAGACCTACAGAGTACCAAGAGGGGACTACTCAACATTCTGTCATAACGTACATGGGAAAAGGATCCCAGGAAGAACAGTCATCTGTATATGTGTAAAAGAACCACATCTTCCACACCTACAACAAGCCAAACATTGTAATCAAACTTGCTGTAATAAAAAATATTAAATTAAATTAAATACACGAACAAGAAGTAGTGAGACAAACGTGAGGGGCTTTCTCCTGGCACATTCCATTCTAAACTCCAATCTAGAACACCACTTCCACTGAGGCTCTCTTGCCCTAGTAACCAGATTTGGTAAGGGTGAACTGCTGCCACCTTGTGGCCGTTTCACACAACAGCAGCTTTAATCCCAACGCTAATGGTCAGTTGATATTCAAAATCATTGCAGGCCTGTAAATGACACCTGCCCTGAAAACAATTCCTGGGGTCACATATCGACCAAAAAATTCAAAGGACGTCCATATTTCAAAATGACCGTTTCAAAAGGCATATTTTACGCACATTAGTGTTCTGCTTCTTTTCCTTTCTTTCCTTTTTTGTTAAAAAACACGGGAATGGAAAAAGGCATCCCTCAGAATGGGCGAAAATCGTTGCAGACGAATCAATGGACAGAGGTTTAATCTCCAATATATATAAACAGCTCATGCAGCTTAATATTAAAAAAACAAACAACCCAATACAAAAATGGGCAGAAGATCTAAAGAGACGTTTCTTCAAAGAAGACACAGAGATGGCCAAGACGCACATGAAAAGCTGCTCAACAGCACTAATTATTAGAGAAATGCAAATCAAATCTACAATGAGGTATCACCACACACCTGTTAGAATCGGCATCATCAGAATATCTACAAACAACCAATTCTGGGGAGGGTGTGGACAAAAGGAGCCCTCTTCCACTATTGGTGGGAATGTAAATTGATACAGTCCCTATGGAGAACAGTATGGAGTTTCCTTCAAAAAACTAGATATAGAATTACCATCTGATCCAGCAATCCCACTTCTGGGCATATACCCAGAGAAAACCGTAAATCAAAAAGGCACATTCACCACAATGTTCGTTGCAGCACTATTTACAATAGCCAGGTAATGGAAGCAACCTAAATGCCCACAGACAGATGAATGGATAAAGATGTGGTACATATATGAAATGGAATATTACTCGGCCATAAAAAGGAATGAAACCGGGTCATTTGTAGAGATATCGATGGATCGAGAGACTGTCATACAGAATGAAGTAAGTCAGAAAGAGGAAAACAAATATTGTATATTAATGCATATATGTGGAACCTAAAAAAATGGTACAGATGAACTGGTTTGCAGGGAAGAAATAGAGACACAGAGGTAGAGAACAAACGTATGGACACCAAGTGTGGGAAGCCATCGGGTGGTGGTGGTGGGATGAGTTGGGAGATTGGGATTGAACGGTATACATGTATGTGCATAAAATACATAACTAATAATAACCTGCTGTATAAAAACATAAATAAAATTAAATTTCAAAATTTTAAAAAATAAAATTTAAAACTAAAACAGAAAAAAGTTCTTCCCGTCACACAGATGTATATATAGGAATGAATTATTTCCATACTTATATTTATAAATACATAAAAGAGGAATAAAATCTAACTTGAACCATAAAAGAAAAAAAAATTGAACCCACGAGTTATACAGAGGAAAACCCTATCACGGCACTTGCTCCAGCGGTCAACAATTCTGAAATTGGTCAGAGGTGGGGAACCATCTCCCATACAGCCAGCAACCCACCCCCTACGCAAGGAGCGTCCTCATTGCAAAGCTGGGGGACCGTGCCGAGGCATCTGTGAGTAAACGTGAGCTGAGCCCCAGGCCAGCTGCTGCTGAACTGTTCCCACCCTTTCCAGGTAAAACACCTGAATATGTACAAGGGCTTGAAAGCCTAGAGGAAGGACCGTGGAGCCACACCAGCGACAGCACGCAGGCCAACTTGGTGCCTGTAGGCCAGCCAGGGTGGTCCTGGCCCCGGGCGCCCTTCCAGAAGCTTTCCATTGCCCTGCCTGAGATACCCCTCCTGTCCCGGCCCCCACTGCTTTTTTCCTTCCTCACCTCTGTCCGGAGAGAAATTCCAGCGCAAGGTATGGGTGACACATCCTCTTCTTTACAGGCGGCAGCCTGGCAACTCCTGCAGAAAGGCCAGCAGAACCCCACTCACACCGGGCCACCCACAAAGCTGTGGCCCCTCACTCCCTCCCACCAGCACAGCCCCGAGACTGCTGACGGGGCAGAGAATATGGAGTCAGGCACAGCTTCAGGGGCTATTGCTGCCTGGAGCTCTGTTTATATTGACCTCAACGAGGCACACCTGGGGAGGGCGGGCCGGCAGGGTAAGGCTGCCCAGGTCAGCTAATCCACAACCCTCAGGGAATCACATTGTTGAAAATGGACCCCGCTAAGGCAGAAGAGAAGCCAAGGGAAAAAAGGACACAATGCCATTTGCAGCACCGTAGATGAGTCTAGAAGTAATCACGTGACTTGTAGTAAGTCAGAAAGTGAAAGACACATATCATATCATATCACTTATAGGTGTTACCTAAAAATGGATACCAGGGCAGATATTTCCACGGAGAAGGGCAATCACAGATTCATTAAACAAACATATGGTTCACCAATGGAAAGGTGTGAGGATTGGTTTCATTACGATATCGGGGTTAACAGACATATACAAACACAGGTGACATATATAATCACCAAAGACCTACAGAGTACCAAGAGGGGACTACTCAACATTCTGTCATAACGTACATGGGAAAAGGATCCCAGGAAGAACAGTCATCTGTATATGTGTAAAAGAACCACATCTTCCACACCTACAACAAGCCAAACATTGTAATCAAACTTGCTGTAATAAAAAATATTAAATTAAATTAAATACACGAACAAGAAGTAGTGAGACAAACGTGAGGGGCTTTCTCCTGGCACATTCCATTCTAAACTCCAATCTAGAACACCACTTCCACTGAGGCTCTCTTGCCCTAGTAACCAGATTTGGTAAGGGTGAACTGCTGCCACCTTGTGGCCGTTTCACACAACAGCAGCTTTAATCCCAACGCTAATGGTCAGTTGATATTCAAAATCATTGCAGGCCTGTAAATGACACCTGCCCTGAAAACAATTCCTGGGGTCACATATCGACCAAAAAATTCAAAGGACGTCCATATTTCAAAATGACCGTTTCAAAAGGCATATTTTACGCACATTAGTGTTCTGCTTCTTTTCCTTTCTTTCCTTTTTTGTTAAAAAACACGGGAATGGAAAAAGGCATCCCTCAGAATGGGCGAAAATCGTTGCAGACGAATCAATGGACAGAGGTTTAATCTCCAATATATATAAACAGCTCATGCAGCTTAATATTAAAAAAACAAACAACCCAATACAAAAATGGGCAGAAGATCTAAAGAGACGTTTCTTCAAAGAAGACACAGAGATGGCCAAGACGCACATGAAAAGCTGCTCAACAGCACTAATTATTAGAGAAATGCAAATCAAATCTACAATGAGGTATCACCACACACCTGTTAGAATCGGCATCATCAGAATATCTACAAACAACCAATTCTGGGGAGGGTGTGGACAAAAGGAGCCCTCTTCCACTATTGGTGGGAATGTAAATTGATACAGTCCCTATGGAGAACAGTATGGAGTTTCCTTCAAAAAACTAGATATAGAATTACCATCTGATCCAGCAATCCCACTTCTGGGCATATACCCAGAGAAAACCGTAAATCAAAAAGGCACATTCACCACAATGTTCGTTGCAGCACTATTTACAATAGCCAGGTAATGGAAGCAACCTAAATGCCCACAGACAGATGAATGGATAAAGATGTGGTACATATATGAAATGGAATATTACTCGGCCATAAAAAGGAATGAAACCGGGTCATTTGTAGAGATATCGATGGATCGAGAGACTGTCATACAGAATGAAGTAAGTCAGAAAGAGGAAAACAAATATTGTATATTAATGCATATATGTGGAACCTAAAAAAATGGTACAGATGAACTGGTTTGCAGGGAAGAAATAGAGACACAGAGGTAGAGAACAAACGTATGGACACCAAGTGTGGGAAGCCATCGGGTGGTGGTGGTGGGATGAGTTGGGAGATTGGGATTGAACGGTATACATGTATGTGCATAAAATACATAACTAATAATAACCTGCTGTATAAAAACATAAATAAAATTAAATTTCAAAATTTTAAAAAATAAAATTTAAAACTAAAACAGAAAAAAGTTCTTCCCGTCACACAGATGTATATATAGGAATGAATTATTTCCATACTTATATTTATAAATACATAAAAGAGGAATAAAATCTAACTTGAACCATAAAAGAAAAAAAAATTGAACCCACGAGTTATACAGAGGAAAACCCTATCACGGCACTTGCTCCAGCGGTCAACAATTCTGAAATTGGTCAGAGGTGGGGAACCATCTCCCATACAGCCAGCAACCCACCCCCTACGCAAGGAGCGTCCTCATTGCAAAGCTGGGGGACCGTGCCGAGGCATCTGTGAGTAAACGTGAGCTGAGCCCCAGGCCAGCTGCTGCTGAACTGTTCCCACCCTTTCCAGGTAAAACACCTGAATATGTACAAGGGCTTGAAAGCCTAGAGGAAGGACCGTGGAGCCACACCAGCGACAGCACGCAGGCCAACTTGGTGCCTGTAGGCCAGCCAGGGTGGTCCTGGCCCTGGGCGCCCTTCCAGAAGCTTTCCATTGCCCTGCCTGAGATACCCCTCCTGTCCCGGCCCCCACTGCTTTTTTCCTTCCTCACCTCTGTCCGGAGAGAAATTCCAGCGCAAGGTATGGGTGACACATCCTCTTCTTTACAGGCGGCAGCCTGGCAACTCCTGCAGAAAGGCCAGCAGAACCCCACTCACACCGGGCCACCCACAAAGCTGTGGCCCCTCACTCCCTCCCACCAGCACAGCCCCGAGACTGCTGACGGGGCAGAGAATATGGAGTCAGGCACAGCTTCAGGGGCTATTGCTGCCTGGAGCTCTGTTTATATTGACCTCAACGAGGCACACCTGGGGAGGGCGGGCCGGCAGGGTAAGGCTGCCCAGGTCAGCTAATCCACAACCCTCAGGGAATCACATTGTTGAAAATGGACCCCGCTAAGGCAGAAGAGAAGCCAAGGGAAAAAAGGACACAATGCCATTTGCAGCACCGTAGATGAGTCTAGAAGTAATCACGTGACTTGTAGTAAGTCAGAAAGTGAAAGACACATATCATATCATATCACTTATAGGTGTTACCTAAAAATGGATACCAGGGCAGATATTTCCACGGAGAAGGGCAATCACAGATTCATTAAACAAACATATGGTTCACCAATGGAAAGGTGTGAGGATTGGTTTCATTACGATATCGGGGTTAACAGACATATACAAACACAGGTGACATATATAATCACCAAAGACCTACAGAGTACCAAGAGGGGACTACTCAACATTCTGTCATAACGTACATGGGAAAAGGATCCCAGGAAGAACAGTCATCTGTATATGTGTAAAAGAACCACATCTTCCACACCTACAACAAGCCAAACATTGTAATCAAACTTGCTGTAATAAAAAATATTAAATTAAATTAAATACACGAACAAGAAGTAGTGAGACAAACGTGAGGGGCTTTCTCCTGGCACATTCCATTCTAAACTCCAATCTAGAACACCACTTCCACTGAGGCTCTCTTGCCCTAGTAACCAGATTTGGTAAGGGTGAACTGCTGCCACCTTGTGGCCGTTTCACACAACAGCAGCTTTAATCCCAACGCTAATGGTCAGTTGATATTCAAAATCATTGCAGGCCTGTAAATGACACCTGCCCTGAAAACAATTCCTGGGGTCACATATCGACCAAAAAATTCAAAGGACGTCCATATTTCAAAATGACCGTTTCAAAAGGCATATTTTACGCACATTAGTGTTCTGCTTCTTTTCCTTTCTTTCCTTTTTTGTTAAAAAACACGGGAATGGAAAAAGGCATCCCTCAGAATGGGCGAAAATCGTTGCAGACGAATCAATGGACAGAGGTTTAATCTCCAATATATATAAACAGCTCATGCAGCTTAATATTAAAAAAACAAACAACCCAATACAAAAATGGGCAGAAGATCTAAAGAGACGTTTCTTCAAAGAAGACACAGAGATGGCCAAGACGCACATGAAAAGCTGCTCAACAGCACTAATTATTAGAGAAATGCAAATCAAATCTACAATGAGGTATCACCACACACCTGTTAGAATCGGCATCATCAGAATATCTACAAACAACCAATTCTGGGGAGGGTGTGGACAAAAGGAGCCCTCTTCCACTATTGGTGGGAATGTAAATTGATACAGTCCCTATGGAGAACAGTATGGAGTTTCCTTCAAAAAACTAGATATAGAATTACCATCTGATCCAGCAATCCCACTTCTGGGCATATACCCAGAGAAAACCGTAAATCAAAAAGGCACATTCACCACAATGTTCGTTGCAGCACTATTTACAATAGCCAGGTAATGGAAGCAACCTAAATGCCCACAGACAGATGAATGGATAAAGATGTGGTACATATATGAAATGGAATATTACTCGGCCATAAAAAGGAATGAAACCGGGTCATTTGTAGAGATATCGATGGATCGAGAGACTGTCATACAGAATGAAGTAAGTCAGAAAGAGGAAAACAAATATTGTATATTAATGCATATATGTGGAACCTAAAAAAATGGTACAGATGAACTGGTTTGCAGGGAAGAAATAGAGACACAGAGGTAGAGAACAAACGTATGGACACCAAGTGTGGGAAGCCATCGGGTGGTGGTGGTGGGATGAGTTGGGAGATTGGGATTGAACGGTATACATGTATGTGCATAAAATACATAACTAATAATAACCTGCTGTATAAAAACATAAATAAAATTAAATTTCAAAATTTTAAAAAATAAAATTTAAAACTAAAACAGAAAAAAGTTCTTCCCGTCACACAGATGTATATATAGGAATGAATTATTTCCATACTTATATTTATAAATACATAAAAGAGGAATAAAATCTAACTTGAACCATAAAAGAAAAAAAAATTGAACCCACGAGTTATACAGAGGAAAACCCTATCACGGCACTTGCTCCAGCGGTCAACAATTCTGAAATTGGTCAGAGGTGGGGAACCATCTCCCATACAGCCAGCAACCCACCCCCTACGCAAGGAGCGTCCTCATTGCAAAGCTGGGGGACCGTGCCGAGGCATCTGTGAGTAAACGTGAGCTGAGCCCCAGGCCAGCTGCTGCTGAACTGTTCCCACCCTTTCCAGGTAAAACACCTGAATATGTACAAGGGCTTGAAAGCCTAGAGGAAGGACCGTGGAGCCACACCAGCGACAGCACGCAGGCCAACTTGGTGCCTGTAGGCCAGCCAGGGTGGTCCTGGCCCCGGGCGCCCTTCCAGAAGCTTTCCATTGCCCTGCCTGAGATACCCCTCCTGTCCCGGCCCCCACTGCTTTTTTCCTTCCTCACCTCTGTCCGGAGAGAAATTCCAGCGCAAGGTATGGGTGACACATCCTCTTCTTTACAGGCGGCAGCCTGGCAACTCCTGCAGAAAGGCCAGCAGAACCCCACTCACACCGGGCCACCCACAAAGCTGTGGCCCCTCACTCCCTCCCACCAGCACAGCCCCGAGACTGCTGACGGGGCAGAGAATATGGAGTCAGGCACAGCTTCAGGGGCTATTGCTGCCTGGAGCTCTGTTTATATTGACCTCAACGAGGCACACCTGGGGAGGGCGGGCCGGCAGGGTAAGGCTGCCCAGGTCAGCTAATCCACAACCCTCAGGGAATCACATTGTTGAAAATGGACCCCGCTAAGGCAGAAGAGAAGCCAAGGGAAAAAAGGACACAATGCCATTTGCAGCACCGTAGATGAGTCTAGAAGTAATCACGTGACTTGTAGTAAGTCAGAAAGTGAAAGACACATATCATATCATATCACTTATAGGTGTTACCTAAAAATGGATACCAGGGCAGATATTTCCACGGAGAAGGGCAATCACAGATTCATTAAACAAACATATGGTTCACCAATGGAAAGGTGTGAGGATTGGTTTCATTACGATATCGGGGTTAACAGACATATACAAACACAGGTGACATATATAATCACCAAAGACCTACAGAGTACCAAGAGGGGACTACTCAACATTCTGTCATAACGTACATGGGAAAAGGATCCCAGGAAGAACAGTCATCTGTATATGTGTAAAAGAACCACATCTTCCACACCTACAACAAGCCAAACATTGTAATCAAACTTGCTGTAATAAAAAATATTAAATTAAATTAAATACACGAACAAGAAGTAGTGAGACAAACGTGAGGGGCTTTCTCCTGGCACATTCCATTCTAAACTCCAATCTAGAACACCACTTCCACTGAGGCTCTCTTGCCCTAGTAACCAGATTTGGTAAGGGTGAACTGCTGCCACCTTGTGGCCGTTTCACACAACAGCAGCTTTAATCCCAACGCTAATGGTCAGTTGATATTCAAAATCATTGCAGGCCTGTAAATGACACCTGCCCTGAAAACAATTCCTGGGGTCACATATCGACCAAAAAATTCAAAGGACGTCCATATTTCAAAATGACCGTTTCAAAAGGCATATTTTACGCACATTAGTGTTCTGCTTCTTTTCCTTTCTTTCCTTTTTTGTTAAAAAACACGGGAATGGAAAAAGGCATCCCTCAGAATGGGCGAAAATCGTTGCAGACGAATCAATGGACAGAGGTTTAATCTCCAATATATATAAACAGCTCATGCAGCTTAATATTAAAAAAACAAACAACCCAATACAAAAATGGGCAGAAGATCTAAAGAGACGTTTCTTCAAAGAAGACACAGAGATGGCCAAGACGCACATGAAAAGCTGCTCAACAGCACTAATTATTAGAGAAATGCAAATCAAATCTACAATGAGGTATCACCACACACCTGTTAGAATCGGCATCATCAGAATATCTACAAACAACCAATTCTGGGGAGGGTGTGGACAAAAGGAGCCCTCTTCCACTATTGGTGGGAATGTAAATTGATACAGTCCCTATGGAGAACAGTATGGAGTTTCCTTCAAAAAACTAGATATAGAATTACCATCTGATCCAGCAATCCCACTTCTGGGCATATACCCAGAGAAAACCGTAAATCAAAAAGGCACATTCACCACAATGTTCGTTGCAGCACTATTTACAATAGCCAGGTAATGGAAGCAACCTAAATGCCCACAGACAGATGAATGGATAAAGATGTGGTACATATATGAAATGGAATATTACTCGGCCATAAAAAGGAATGAAACCGGGTCATTTGTAGAGATATCGATGGATCGAGAGACTGTCATACAGAATGAAGTAAGTCAGAAAGAGGAAAACAAATATTGTATATTAATGCATATATGTGGAACCTAAAAAAATGGTACAGATGAACTGGTTTGCAGGGAAGAAATAGAGACACAGAGGTAGAGAACAAACGTATGGACACCAAGTGTGGGAAGCCATCGGGTGGTGGTGGTGGGATGAGTTGGGAGATTGGGATTGAACGGTATACATGTATGTGCATAAAATACATAACTAATAATAACCTGCTGTATAAAAACATAAATAAAATTAAATTTCAAAATTTTAAAAAATAAAATTTAAAACTAAAACAGAAAAAAGTTCTTCCCGTCACACAGATGTATATATAGGAATGAATTATTTCCATACTTATATTTATAAATACATAAAAGAGGAATAAAATCTAACTTGAACCATAAAAGAAAAAAAAATTGAACCCACGAGTTATACAGAGGAAAACCCTATCACGGCACTTGCTCCAGCGGTCAACAATTCTGAAATTGGTCAGAGGTGGGGAACCATCTCCCATACAGCCAGCAACCCACCCCCTACGCAAGGAGCGTCCTCATTGCAAAGCTGGGGGACCGTGCCGAGGCATCTGTGAGTAAACGTGAGCTGAGCCCCAGGCCAGCTGCTGCTGAACTGTTCCCACCCTTTCCAGGTAAAACACCTGAATATGTACAAGGGCTTGAAAGCCTAGAGGAAGGACCGTGGAGCCACACCAGCGACAGCACGCAGGCCAACTTGGTGCCTGTAGGCCAGCCAGGGTGGTCCTGGCCCCGGGCGCCCTTCCAGAAGCTTTCCATTGCCCTGCCTGAGATACCCCTCCTGTCCCGGCCCCCACTGCTTTTTTCCTTCCTCACCTCTGTCCGGAGAGAAATTCCAGCGCAAGGTATGGGTGACACATCCTCTTCTTTACAGGCGGCAGCCTGGCAACTCCTGCAGAAAGGCCAGCAGAACCCCACTCACACCGGGCCACCCACAAAGCTGTGGCCCCTCACTCCCTCCCACCAGCACAGCCCCGAGACTGCTGACGGGGCAGAGAATATGGAGTCAGGCACAGCTTCAGGGGCTATTGCTGCCTGGAGCTCTGTTTATATTGACCTCAACGAGGCACACCTGGGGAGGGCGGGCCGGCAGGGTAAGGCTGCCCAGGTCAGCTAATCCACAACCCTCAGGGAATCACATTGTTGAAAATGGACCCCGCTAAGGCAGAAGAGAAGCCAAGGGAAAAAAGGACACAATGCCATTTGCAGCACCGTAGATGAGTCTAGAAGTAATCACGTGACTTGTAGTAAGTCAGAAAGTGAAAGACACATATCATATCATATCACTTATAGGTGTTACCTAAAAATGGATACCAGGGCAGATATTTCCACGGAGAAGGGCAATCACAGATTCATTAAACAAACATATGGTTCACCAATGGAAAGGTGTGAGGATTGGTTTCATTACGATATCGGGGTTAACAGACATATACAAACACAGGTGACATATATAATCACCAAAGACCTACAGAGTACCAAGAGGG
Organism: Mesoplodon mirus; assembly: GCF_964341445.2. Taxonomy (NCBI): domain Eukaryota; kingdom Metazoa; phylum Chordata; class Mammalia; order Artiodactyla; family Ziphiidae; genus Mesoplodon; species Mesoplodon mirus. The sequence continues at coordinate 924,940 of NW_028295680.1, read as the reverse complement.
GACTACTCAACATTCTGTCATAACGTACATGGGAAAAGGATCCCAGGAAGAACAGTCATCTGTATATGTGTAAAAGAACCACATCTTCCACACCTACAACAAGCCAAACATTGTAATCAAACTTGCTGTAATAAAAAATATTAAATTAAATTAAATACACGAACAAGAAGTAGTGAGACAAACGTGAGGGGCTTTCTCCTGGCACATTCCATTCTAAACTCCAATCTAGAACACCACTTCCACTGAGGCTCTCTTGCCCTAGTAACCAGATTTGGTAAGGGTGAACTGCTGCCACCTTGTGGCCGTTTCACACAACAGCAGCTTTAATCCCAACGCTAATGGTCAGTTGATATTCAAAATCATTGCAGGCCTGTAAATGACACCTGCCCTGAAAACAATTCCTGGGGTCACATATCGACCAAAAAATTCAAAGGACGTCCATATTTCAAAATGACCGTTTCAAAAGGCATATTTTACGCACATTAGTGTTCTGCTTCTTTTCCTTTCTTTCCTTTTTTGTTAAAAAACACGGGAATGGAAAAAGGCATCCCTCAGAATGGGCGAAAATCGTTGCAGACGAATCAATGGACAGAGGTTTAATCTCCAATATATATAAACAGCTCATGCAGCTTAATATTAAAAAAACAAACAACCCAATACAAAAATGGGCAGAAGATCTAAAGAGACGTTTCTTCAAAGAAGACACAGAGATGGCCAAGACGCACATGAAAAGCTGCTCAACAGCACTAATTATTAGAGAAATGCAAATCAAATCTACAATGAGGTATCACCACACACCTGTTAGAATCGGCATCATCAGAATATCTACAAACAACCAATTCTGGGGAGGGTGTGGACAAAAGGAGCCCTCTTCCACTATTGGTGGGAATGTAAATTGATACAGTCCCTATGGAGAACAGTATGGAGTTTCCTTCAAAAAACTAGATATAGAATTACCATCTGATCCAGCAATCCCACTTCTGGGCATATACCCAGAGAAAACCGTAAATCAAAAAGGCACATTCACTACAATGTTCGTTGCAGCACTATTTACAATAGCCAGGTAATGGAAGCAACCTAAATGCCCACAGACAGATGAATGGATAAAGATGTGGTACATATATGAAATGGAATATTACTCGGCCATAAAAAGGAATGAAACCGGGTCATTTGTAGAGATATCGATGGATCGAGAGACTGTCATACAGAATGAAGTAAGTCAGAAAGAGGAAAACAAATATTGTATATTAATGCATATATGTGGAACCTAAAAAAATGGTACAGATGAACTGGTTTGCAGGGAAGAAATAGAGACACAGAGGTAGAGAACAAACGTATGGACACCAAGTGTGGGAAGCCATCGGGTGGTGGTGGTGGGATGAGTTGGGAGATTGGGATTGAACGGTATACATGTATGTGCATAAAATACATAACTAATAATAACCTGCTGTATAAAAACATAAATAAAATTAAATTTCAAAATTTTAAAAAATAAAATTTAAAACTAAAACAGAAAAAAGTTCTTCCCGTCACACAGATGTATATATAGGAATGAATTATTTCCATACTTATATTTATAAATACATAAAAGAGGAATAAAATCTAACTTGAACCATAAAAGAAAAAAAAATTGAACCCACGAGTTATACAGAGGAAAACCCTATCACGGCACTTGCTCCAGCGGTCAACAATTCTGAAATTGGTCAGAGGTGGGGAACCATCTCCCATACAGCCAGCAACCCACCCCCTACGCAAGGAGCGTCCTCATTGCAAAGCTGGGGGACCGTGCCGAGGCATCTGTGAGTAAACGTGAGCTGAGCCCCAGGCCAGCTGCTGCTGAACTGTTCCCACCCTTTCCAGGTAAAACACCTGAATATGTACAAGGGCTTGAAAGCCTAGAGGAAGGACCGTGGAGCCACACCAGCGACAGCACGCAGGCCAACTTGGTGCCTGTAGGCCAGCCAGGGTGGTCCTGGCCCCGGGCGCCCTTCCAGAAGCTTTCCATTGCCCTGCCTGAGATACCCCTCCTGTCCCGGCCCCCACTGCTTTTTTCCTTCCTCACCTCTGTCCGGAGAGAAATTCCAGCGCAAGGTATGGGTGACACATCCTCTTCTTTACAGGCGGCAGCCTGGCAACTCCTGCAGAAAGGCCAGCAGAACCCCACTCACACCGGGCCACCCACAAAGCTGTGGCCCCTCACTCCCTCCCACCAGCACAGCCCCGAGACTGCTGACGGGGCAGAGAATATGGAGTCAGGCACAGCTTCAGGGGCTATTGCTGCCTGGAGCTCTGTTTATATTGACCTCAACGAGGCACACCTGGGGAGGGCGGGCCGGCAGGGTAAGGCTGCCCAGGTCAGCTAATCCACAACCCTCAGGGAATCACATTGTTGAAAATGGACCCCGCTAAGGCAGAAGAGAAGCCAAGGGAAAAAAGGACACAATGCCATTTGCAGCACCGTAGATGAGTCTAGAAGTAATCACGTGACTTGTAGTAAGTCAGAAAGTGAAAGACACATATCATATCATATCACTTATAGGTGTTACCTAAAAATGGATACCAGGGCAGATATTTCCACGGAGAAGGGCAATCACAGATTCATTAAACAAACATATGGTTCACCAATGGAAAGGTGTGAGGATTGGTTTCATTACGATATCGGGGTTAACAGACATATACAAACACAGGTGACATATATAATCACCAAAGACCTACAGAGTACCAAGAGGGGACTACTCAACATTCTGTCATAACGTACATGGGAAAAGGATCCCAGGAAGAACAGTCATCTGTATATGTGTAAAAGAACCACATCTTCCACACCTACAACAAGCCAAACATTGTAATCAAACTTGCTGTAATAAAAAATATTAAATTAAATTAAATACACGAACAAGAAGTAGTGAGACAAACGTGAGGGGCTTTCTCCTGGCACATTCCATTCTAAACTCCAATCTAGAACACCACTTCCACTGAGGCTCTCTTGCCCTAGTAACCAGATTTGGTAAGGGTGAACTGCTGCCACCTTGTGGCCGTTTCACACAACAGCAGCTTTAATCCCAACGCTAATGGTCAGTTGATATTCAAAATCATTGCAGGCCTGTAAATGACACCTGCCCTGAAAACAATTCCTGGGGTCACATATCGACCAAAAAATTCAAAGGACGTCCATATTTCAAAATGACCGTTTCAAAAGGCATATTTTACGCACATTAGTGTTCTGCTTCTTTTCCTTTCTTTCCTTTTTTGTTAAAAAACACGGGAATGGAAAAAGGCATCCCTCAGAATGGGCGAAAATCGTTGCAGACGAATCAATGGACAGAGGTTTAATCTCCAATATATATAAACAGCTCATGCAGCTTAATATTAAAAAAACAAACAACCCAATACAAAAATGGGCAGAAGATCTAAAGAGACGTTTCTTCAAAGAAGACACAGAGATGGCCAAGACGCACATGAAAAGCTGCTCAACAGCACTAATTATTAGAGAAATGCAAATCAAATCTACAATGAGGTATCACCACACACCTGTTAGAATCGGCATCATCAGAATATCTACAAACAACCAATTCTGGGGAGGGTGTGGACAAAAGGAGCCCTCTTCCACTATTGGTGGGAATGTAAATTGATACAGTCCCTATGGAGAACAGTATGGAGTTTCCTTCAAAAAACTAGATATAGAATTACCATCTGATCCAGCAATCCCACTTCTGGGCATATACCCAGAGAAAACCGTAAATCAAAAAGGCACATTCACTACAATGTTCGTTGCAGCACTATTTACAATAGCCAGGTAATGGAAGCAACCTAAATGCCCACAGACAGATGAATGGATAAAGATGTGGTACATATATGAAATGGAATATTACTCGGCCATAAAAAGGAATGAAACCGGGTCATTTGTAGAGATATCGATGGATCGAGAGACTGTCATACAGAATGAAGTAAGTCAGAAAGAGGAAAACAAATATTGTATATTAATGCATATATGTGGAACCTAAAAAAATGGTACAGATGAACTGGTTTGCAGGGAAGAAATAGAGACACAGAGGTAGAGAACAAACGTATGGACACCAAGTGTGGGAAGCCATCGGGTGGTGGTGGTGGGATGAGTTGGGAGATTGGGATTGAACGGTATACATGTATGTGCATAAAATACATAACTAATAATAACCTGCTGTATAAAAACATAAATAAAATTAAATTTCAAAATTTTAAAAAATAAAATTTAAAACTAAAACAGAAAAAAGTTCTTCCCGTCACACAGATGTATATATAGGAATGAATTATTTCCATACTTATATTTATAAATACATAAAAGAGGAATAAAATCTAACTTGAACCATAAAAGAAAAAAAAATTGAACCCACGAGTTATACAGAGGAAAACCCTATCACGGCACTTGCTCCAGCGGTCAACAATTCTGAAATTGGTCAGAGGTGGGGAACCATCTCCCATACAGCCAGCAACCCACCCCCTACGCAAGGAGCGTCCTCATTGCAAAGCTGGGGGACCGTGCCGAGGCATCTGTGAGTAAACGTGAGCTGAGCCCCAGGCCAGCTGCTGCTGAACTGTTCCCACCCTTTCCAGGTAAAACACCTGAATATGTACAAGGGCTTGAAAGCCTAGAGGAAGGACCGTGGAGCCACACCAGCGACAGCACGCAGGCCAACTTGGTGCCTGTAGGCCAGCCAGGGTGGTCCTGGCCCCGGGCGCCCTTCCAGAAGCTTTCCATTGCCCTGCCTGAGATACCCCTCCTGTCCCGGCCCCCACTGCTTTTTTCCTTCCTCACCTCTGTCCGGAGAGAAATTCCAGCGGAAGGTATGGGTGACACATCCTCTTCTTTACAGGCGGCAGCCTGGCAACTCCTGCAGAAAGGCCAGCAGAACCCCACTCACACCGGGCCACCCACAAAGCTGTGGCCCCTCACTCCCTCCCACCAGCACAGCCCCGAGACTGCTGACGGGGCAGAGAATATGGAGTCAGGCACAGCTTCAGGGGCTATTGCTGCCTGGAGCTCTGTTTATATTGACCTCAACGAGGCACACCTGGGGAGGGCGGGCCGGCAGGGTAAGGCTGCCCAGGTCAGCTAATCCACAACCCTCAGGGAATCACATTGTTGAAAATGGACCCCGCTAAGGCAGAAGAGAAGCCAAGGGAAAAAAGGACACAATGCCATTTGCAGCACCGTAGATGAGTCTAGAAGTAATCACGTGACTTGTAGTAAGTCAGAAAGTGAAAGACACATATCATATCATATCACTTATAGGTGTTACCTAAAAATGGATACCAGGGCAGATATTTCCACGGAGAAGGGCAATCACAGATTCATTAAACAAACATATGGTTCACCAATGGAAAGGTGTGAGGATTGGTTTCATTACGATATCGGGGTTAACAGACATATACAAACACAGGTGACATATATAATCACCAAAGACCTACAGAGTACCAAGAGGGGACTACTCAACATTCTGTCATAACGTACATGGGAAAAGGATCCCAGGAAGAACAGTCATCTGTATATGTGTAAAAGAACCACATCTTCCACACCTACAACAAGCCAAACATTGTAATCAAACTTGCTGTAATAAAAAATATTAAATTAAATTAAATACACGAACAAGAAGTAGTGAGACAAACGTGAGGGGCTTTCTCCTGGCACATTCCATTCTAAACTCCAATCTAGAACACCACTTCCACTGAGGCTCTCTTGCCCTAGTAACCAGATTTGGTAAGGGTGAACTGCTGCCACCTTGTGGCCGTTTCACACAACAGCAGCTTTAATCCCAACGCTAATGGTCAGTTGATATTCAAAATCATTGCAGGCCTGTAAATGACACCTGCCCTGAAAACAATTCCTGGGGTCACATATCGACCAAAAAATTCAAAGGACGTCCATATTTCAAAATGACCGTTTCAAAAGGCATATTTTACGCACATTAGTGTTCTGCTTCTTTTCCTTTCTTTCCTTTTTTGTTAAAAAACACGGGAATGGAAAAAGGCATCCCTCAGAATGGGCGAAAATCGTTGCAGACGAATCAATGGACAGAGGTTTAATCTCCAATATATATAAACAGCTCATGCAGCTTAATATTAAAAAAACAAACAACCCAATACAAAAATGGGCAGAAGATCTAAAGAGACGTTTCTTCAAAGAAGACACAGAGATGGCCAAGACGCACATGAAAAGCTGCTCAACAGCACTAATTATTAGAGAAATGCAAATCAAATCTACAATGAGGTATCACCACACACCTGTTAGAATCGACATCATCAGAATATCTACAAACAACCAATTCTGGGGAGGGTGTGGACAAAAGGAGCCCTCTTCCACTATTGGTGGGAATGTAAATTGATACAGTCCCTATGGAGAACAGTATGGAGTTTCCTTCAAAAAACTAGATATAGAATTACCATCTGATCCAGCAATCCCACTTCTGGGCATATACCCAGAGAAAACCGTAAATCAAAAAGGCACATTCACTACAATGTTCGTTGCAGCACTATTTACAATAGCCAGGTAATGGAAGCAACCTAAATGCCCACAGACAGATGAATGGATAAAGATGTGGTACATATATGAAATGGAATATTACTCGGCCATAAAAAGGAATGAAACCGGGTCATTTGTAGAGATATCGATGGATCGAGAGACTGTCATACAGAATGAAGTAAGTCAGAAAGAGGAAAACAAATATTGTATATTAATGCATATATGTGGAACCTAAAAAAATGGTACAGATGAACTGGTTTGCAGGGAAGAAATAGAGACACAGAGGTAGAGAACAAACGTATGGACACCAAGTGTGGGAAGCCATCGGGTGGTGGTGGTGGGATGAGTTGGGAGATTGGGATTGAACGGTATACATGTATGTGCATAAAATACATAACTAATAATAACCTGCTGTATAAAAACATAAATAAAATTAAATTTCAAAATTTTAAAAAATAAAATTTAAAACTAAAACAGAAAAAAGTTCTTCCCGTCACACAGATGTATATATAGGAATGAATTATTTCCATACTTATATTTATAAATACATAAAAGAGGAATAAAATCTAACTTGAACCATAAAAGAAAAAAAAAATTGAACCCACGAGTTATACAGAGGAAAACCCTATCACGGCACTTGCTCCAGCGGTCAACAATTCTGAAATTGGTCAGAGGTGGGGAACCATCTCCCATACAGCCAGCAACCCACCCCCTACGCAAGGAGCGTCCTCATTGCAAAGCTGGGGGACCGTGCCGAGGCATCTGTGAGTAAACGTGAGCTGAGCCCCAGGCCAGCTGCTGCTGAACTGTTCCCACCCTTTCCAGGTAAAACACCTGAATATGTACAAGGGCTTGAAAGCCTAGAGGAAGGACCGTGGAGCCACACCAGCGACAGCACGCAGGCCAACTTGGTGCCTGTAGGCCAGCCAGGGTGGTCCTGGCCCCGGGCGCCCTTCCAGAAGCTTTCCATTGCCCTGCCTGAGATACCCCTCCTGTCCCGGCCCCCACTGCTTTTTTCCTTCCTCACCTCTGTCCGGAGAGAAATTCCAGCGGAAGGTATGGGTGACACATCCTCTTCTTTACAGGCGGCAGCCTGGCAACTCCTGCAGAAAGGCCAGCAGAACCCCACTCACACCGGGCCACCCACAAAGCTGTGGCCCCTCACTCCCTCCCACCAGCACAGCCCCGAGACTGCTGACGGGGCAGAGAATATGGAGTCAGGCACAGCTTCAGGGGCTATTGCTGCCTGGAGCTCTGTTTATATTGACCTCAACGAGGCACACCTGGGGAGGGCGGGCCGGCAGGGTAAGGCTGCCCAGGTCAGCTAATCCACAACCCTCAGGGAATCACATTGTTGAAAATGGACCCCGCTAAGGCAGAAGAGAAGCCAAGGGAAAAAAGGACACAATGCCATTTGCAGCACCGTAGATGAGTCTAGAAGTAATCACGTGACTTGTAGTAAGTCAGAAAGTGAAAGACACATATCATATCATATCACTTATAGGTGTTACCTAAAAATGGATACCAGGGCAGATATTTCCACGGAGAAGGGCAATCACAGATTCATTAAACAAACATATGGTTCACCAATGGAAAGGTGTGAGGATTGGTTTCATTACGATATCGGGGTTAACAGACATATACAAACACAGGTGACATATATAATCACCAAAGACCTACAGAGTACCAAGAGGGGACTACTCAACATTCTGTCATAACGTACATGGGAAAAGGATCCCAGGAAGAACAGTCATCTGTATATGTGTAAAAGAACCACATCTTCCACACCTACAACAAGCCAAACATTGTAATCAAACTTGCTGTAATAAAAAATATTAAATTAAATTAAATACACGAACAAGAAGTAGTGAGACAAACGTGAGGGGCTTTCTCCTGGCACATTCCATTCTAAACTCCAATCTAGAACACCACTTCCACTGAGGCTCTCTTGCCCTAGTAACCAGATTTGGTAAGGGTGAACTGCTGCCACCTTGTGGCCGTTTCACACAACAGCAGCTTTAATCCCAACGCTAATGGTCAGTTGATATTCAAAATCATTGCAGGCCTGTAAATGACACCTGCCCTGAAAACAATTCCTGGGGTCACATATCGACCAAAAAATTCAAAGGACGTCCATATTTCAAAATGACCGTTTCAAAAGGCATATTTTACGCACATTAGTGTTCTGCTTCTTTTCCTTTCTTTCCTTTTTTGTTAAAAAACACGGGAATGGAAAAAGGCATCCCTCAGAATGGGCGAAAATCGTTGCAGACGAATCAATGGACAGAGGTTTAATCTCCAATATATATAAACAGCTCATGCAGCTTAATATTAAAAAAACAAACAACCCAATACAAAAATGGGCAGAAGATCTAAAGAGACGTTTCTTCAAAGAAGACACAGAGATGGCCAAGACGCACATGAAAAGCTGCTCAACAGCACTAATTATTAGAGAAATGCAAATCAAATCTACAATGAGGTATCACCACACACCTGTTAGAATCGGCATCATCAGAATATCTACAAACAACCAATTCTGGGGAGGGTGTGGACAAAAGGAGCCCTCTTCCACTATTGGTGGGAATGTAAATTGATACAGTCCCTATGGAGAACAGTATGGAGTTTCCTTCAAAAAACTAGATATAGAATTACCATCTGATCCAGCAATCCCACTTCTGGGCATATACCCAGAGAAAACCGTAAATCAAAAAGGCACATTCACCACAATGTTCGTTGCAGCACTATTTACAATAGCCAGGTAATGGAAGCAACCTAAATGCCCACAGACAGATGAATGGATAAAGATGTGGTACATATATGAAATGGAATATTACTCGGCCATAAAAAGGAATGAAACCGGGTCATTTGTAGAGATATCGATGGATCGAGAGACTGTCATACAGAATGAAGTAAGTCAGAAAGAGGAAAACAAATATTGTATATTAATGCATATATGTGGAACCTAAAAAAATGGTACAGATGAACTGGTTTGCAGGGAAGAAATAGAGACACAGAGGTAGAGAACAAACGTATGGACACCAAGTGTGGGAAGCCATCGGGTGGTGGTGGTGGGATGAGTTGGGAGATTGGGATTGAACGGTATACCTGTATATGCATAAAATACATAACTAATAATAACCTGCTGTATAAAAACATAAATAAAATTAAATTTCAAAATTTTAAAAAATAAAATTTAAAACTAAAACAGAAAAAAGTTCTTCCCTTCACACAGATGTATATATAGGAATGAATTATTTCCATACTTATATTTATAAATACATAAAAGAGGAATAAATACTAACTTGAACCATAAAAGAAAAAAAAATTGAACCCACGAGTTATACAGAGGAAAACCCTATCACGGCACTTGCTCCAGCGGTCAACAATTCTGAAATTGGTCAGAGGTGGGGAACCATCTCCCATAGAGCCAGCAACCCACCCCCTACGCAAGGAGCGTCCTCATTGCAAAGCTGGGGGACCGTGCCGAGGCATCTGTGAGTAAACGTGAGCTGAGCCCCAGGCCAGCTGCTGCTGAACTGTTCCCACCCTTTCCAGGTAAAACACCTGAATATGTACAAGGGCTTGAAAGCCTAGAGGAAGGACCGTGGAGCCACACAAGCGACAGCACGCAGGCCAACTTGGTGCCTGTAGGCCAGCCAGGGTGGTCCTGGCCCCGGGCGCCCTTCCAGAAGCTTTCCATTGCCCTGCCTGAGATACCCCTCCTGTCCCGGCCCCCACTGCTTTTTTCCTTCCTCACCTCTGTCCGGAGAGAAATTCCAGCGGAAGGTATGGGTGACACATCCTCTTCTTTACAGGCGGCAGCCTGGCAACTCCTGCAGAAAGGCCAGCAGAACCCCACTCACACCGGGCCACCCACAAAGCTGTGGCCCCTCACTCCCTCCCACCAGCACAGCCCCGAGACTGCTGACGGGGCAGAGAATATGGAGTCAGGCACAGCTTCAGGGGCTATTGCTGCCTGGAGCTCTGTTTATATTGACCTCAACGAGGCACACCTGGGGAGGGCGGGCCGGCAGGGAAAGGCTGCCCAGGTCAGCTAATCCACAACCCTCAGGGAATCACATTGTTGAAAATGGACCCCGCTAAGGCAGAAGAGAAGCCAAGGGAAAAAAGGACACAATGCCATTTGCAGCACCGTAGATGAGTCTAGAAGTAATCACGTGACTTGTAGTAAGTCAGAAAGTGAAAGACACATATCATATCATATCACTTATAGGTGTTACCTAAAAATGGATACCAGGGCAGATATTTCCACGGAGAAGGGCAATCACAGATTCATTAAACAAACATATGGTTCACCAATGGAAAGGTGTGAGGATTGGTTTCATTACGATATCGGGGTTAACAGACATATACAAACACAGGTGACATATATAATCACCAAAGACCTACAGAGTACCAAGAGGGGACTACTCAACATTCTGTCATAACGTACATGGGAAAAGGATCCCAGGAAGAACAGTCATCTGTATATGTGTAAAAGAACCACATCTTCCACACCTACAACAAGCCAAACATTGTAATCAAACTTGCTGTAATAAAAAATATTAAATTAAATTAAATACACGAACAAGAAGTAGTGAGACAAACGTGAGGGGCTTTCTCCTGGCACATTCCATTCTAAACTCCAATCTAGAACACCACTTCCACTGAGGCTCTCTTGCCCTAGTAACCAGATTTGGTAAGGGTGAACTGCTGCCACCTTGTGGCCGTTTCACACAACAGCAGCTTTAATCCCAACGCTAATGGTCAGTTGATATTCAAAATCATTGCAGGCCTGTAAATGACACCTGCCCTGAAAACAATTCCTGGGGTCACATATCGACCAGAAAATTCAAAGGACGTCCATATTTCAAAATGACCGTTTCAAAAGGCATATTTTACGCACATTAGTGTTCTGCTTCTTTTCCTTTCTTTCCTTTTTTGTTAAAAAACACGGGAATGGAAAAAGGCATCCCTCAGAATGGGCGAAAATCGTTGCAGACGAATCAATGGACAGAGGTTTAATCTCCAATATATATAAACAGCTCATGCAGCTTAATATTAAAAAAACAAACAACCCAATACAAAAATGGGCAGAAGATCTAAAGAGACGTTTCTTCAAAGAAGACACAGAGATGGCCAAGACGCACATGAAAAGCTGCTCAACAGCACTAATTATTAGAGAAATGCAAATCAAAACTACAATGAGGTATCACCACACACCTGTTAGAATCGGCATCATCAGAATATCTACAAACAACCAATTCTGGGGAGGGTGTGGACAAAAGGAGCCCTCTTCCACTATTGGTGGGAATGTAAATTGATACAGTCACTATGGAGAACAGTATGGAGTTTCCTTAAAAAAACTAGATATAGAATTACCATCTGATCCAGCAATCCCACTTCTGGGCATATACCCAGAGAAAACCGTAAATCAAAAAGGCACATTCACCACAATGTTCGTTGCAGCACTATTTACAATAGCCAGGTAATGGAAGCAACCTAAATGCCCACAGACAGATGAATGGATAAAGATGTGGTACATATATGAAATGGAATATTACTCGGCCATAAAAAGGAATGAAACCGGGTCATTTGTAGAGATATCGATGGATCGAGAGACTGTCATACAGAATGAAGTAAGTCAGAAAGAGGAAAACAAATATTGTATATTAATGCATATATGTGGAACCTAAAAAAATGGTACAGATGAACTGGTTTGCAGGGAAGAAATAGAGACACAGAGGTAGAGAACAAACGTATGGACACCAAATGTGGGAAGCCATCGGGTGGTGGTGGTGGGATGAGTTGGGAGATTGGGATTGAACGGTATACATGTATATGCATAAAATACATAACTAATAATAACCTGCTGTATAAAAACATAAATAAAATTAAATTTCAAAATTTTAAAAAATAAAATTTAAAACTAAAACAGAAAAAAGTTCTTCCCGTCACACAGATGTATTTATAGGAATGAATTATTTCCATACTTATATTTATAAGTACATAAAAGAGGAATAAAATCTAACTTGAACCATAAAAGAAAAAAAAATTGAACCCACGAGTTATACAGAGGAAAACCCTATCACGGCACTTGCTCCAGTGGTAAACAATTCTGAAATTGGTCAGAGGTGGGGAACCATCTCCCATACAGCCAGCAACCCACCCCCTACGCAAGGAGCGTCCTCATTGCAAAGCTGGGGGACCGTGCCGAGGCATCTGTGAGTAAACGTGAGCTGAGCCCCAGGCCAGCTGCTGCTGAACTGTTCCCACCCTTTCCAGGTAAAACACCTGAATATGTACAAGGGCTTGAAAGCCTAGAGGAAGGACCGTGGAGCCACACCAGCGACAGCACGCAGGCCAACTTGGTGCCTGTAGGCCAGCCAGGGTGGTCCTGGCCCCGGGCGCCCTTCCAGAAGCTTTCCATTGCCCTGCCTGAGATACCCCTCCTGTCCCGGCCCCCACTGCTTTTTTCCTTCCTCACCTCTGTCCGGAGAGAAATTCCAGCGGAAGGTATGGGTGACACATCCTCTTCTTTACAGGCGGCAGCCTGGCAACTCCTGCAGAAAGTCCAGCAGAGTCCCACTCACACCGGGCCACCCACAAAGCTGTGGCCCCTCACTCCCTCCCACCAGCACAGCCCCGAGACTGCTGACGGGGCAGAGAATATGGAGTCAGGCACAGCTTCAGGGGCTATTGCTGCCTGGAGCTCTGTTTATATTGACCTCAACGAGGCACACCTGGGGAGGGCGGGCCGGCAGGGTAAGGCTGCCCAGGTCAGCTAATCCACAACCCTCAGGGAATCACATTGTTGAAAATGGACCCCGCTAAGGCAGAAGAGAAGCCAAGGGAGAAAAGGACACAATGCCATTTGCAGCACCGTAGATGAGTCTAGAAGTAATCACGTGACTTGTAGTAAGTCAGAAAGTGAAAGACACATATCATATCATATCACTTATAGGTGTTACCTAAAAATGGATACCAGGGCAGATATTGCCACGGAGAAGGGCAATCACAGATTCATTAAACAAACATATGGTTCACCAATGGAAAGGTGTGAGGATTGGTTTCATTACGATATCGGGGTTAACAGACATATACAAACACAGGTGACATATATAATCACCAAAGACCTACAGAGTACCAAGAGGGGACTACTCAACATTCTGTCATAACGTACATGGGAAAAGGATCCCAGGAAGGACAGTCATCTGTATATGTGTAAAAGAACCACATCTTCCACACCTACAACAAGCCAAACATTGTAATCAAACTTGCTGTAATAAAAAATATTAAATTAAATTAAATACACGAACAAGAAGTAGTGAGACAAACGTGAGGGGCTTTCTCCTGGCACATTCCATTCTAAACTCCAATCTAGAACACCACTTCCACTGAGGCTCTCTTGCCCTAGTAACCAGATTTGGTAAGGGTGAACTGCTGCCACCTTGTGGCCGTTTCACACAACAGCAGCTTTAATCCCAACGCTAATGGTCAGTTGATATTCAAAATCATTGCAGGCCTGTAAATGACACCTGCCCTGAAAACAATTCCTGGGGTCACATATCGACCAGAAAATTCAAAGGACGTCCATATTTCAAAATGACCGTTTCAAAAGGCATATTTTACGCACATTAGTGTTCTGCTTCTTTTCCTTTCTTTCCTTTTTTGTTAAAAAACACGGGAATGGAAAAAGGCATCCCTCAGAATGGGCGAAAATCGTTGCAGACGAATCAATGGACAGAGGTTTAATCTCCAATATATATAAACAGCTCATGCAGCTTAATATTAATAAAACAAACAACCCAATACAAAAATGGGCAGAAGATCTAAAGAGACGTTTCTTCAAAGAAGACACAGAGATGGCCAAGACGCACATGAAAAGCTGCTCAACAGCACTAATTATTAGAGAAATGCAAATCAAAACTACAATGAGGTATCACCACACACCTGTTAGAATCGGCATCATCAGAATATCTACAAACAACCAATTCTGGGGAGGGTGTGGACAAAAGGAGCCCTCTTCCACTATTGGTGGGAATGTAAATTGATACAGTCACTATGGAGAACAGTATGGAGTTTCCTTAAAAAAAACTAGATATAGAATTACCATCTGATCCAGCAATCCCACTTCTGGGCATATACCCAGAGAAAACCGTAAATCAAAAAGGCACATTCACCACAATGTTCGTTGCAGCACTATTTACAATAGCCAGGTAATGGAAGCAACCTAAATGCCCACAGACAGATGAATGGATAAAGATGTGGTACATATATGAAATGGAATATTACTCGGCCATAAAAAGGAATGAAACCGGGTCATTTGTAGAGATATCGATGGATCGAGAGACTGTCATACAGAATGAAGTAAGTCAGAAAGAGGAAAACAAATATTGTATATTAATGCATATATGTGGAACCTAAAAAAATGGTACAGATGAACTGGTTTGCAGGGAAGAAATAGAGACACAGAGGTAGAGAACAAACGTATGGACACCAAGTGTGGGAAGCCATCGGGTGGTGGTGGTGGGATGAGTTGGGAGATTGGGATTGAACGGTATACATGTATATGCATAAAATACATAACTAATAATAACCTGCTGTATAAAAACATAAATAAAATTAAATTTCAAAATTTTAAAAAATAAAATTTAAAACTAAAACAGAAAAAAGTTCTTCCCGTCACACAGATGTATTTATAGGAATGAATTATTTCCATACTTATATTTATAAGTACATAAAATAGGAATAAAATCTAACTTGAACCATAAAAGAAAAAAAAAATTGAACCCACGAGTTATACAGAGGAAAACCCTATCACGGCACTTGCTCCAGCGGTAAACAATTCTGAAATTGGTCAGAGGTGGGGAACCATCTCCCATACAGCCAGCAACCCACCCCCTACGCAAGGAGCATCCTCATTGCAAAGCTGGGGGACCGTGCCGAGGCATCTGTGAGTAAACGTGAGCTGAGCCCCAGGCC
The DNA here is from genome assembly GCF_964341445.2 of Mesoplodon mirus. Classification (NCBI taxonomy): domain Eukaryota; kingdom Metazoa; phylum Chordata; class Mammalia; order Artiodactyla; family Ziphiidae; genus Mesoplodon; species Mesoplodon mirus. The sequence goes on along the minus strand of NW_028295680.1, from coordinate 909,459 downwards.
AGCTGCTGCTGAACTGTTCCCACCCTTTCCAGGTAAAACACCTGAATATGTACAAGGGCTTGAAAGCCTAGAGGAAGGACCGTGGAGCCACACCAGCGACAGCACGCAGGCCAACTTGGTGCCTGTAAGCCAGCCAGGGTGGTCCTGGCCCCGGGCGCCCTTCCAGAAGCTTTCCATTGCCCTGCCTGAGATACCCCTCCTGTCCCGGCCCCCACTGCTTTTTTCCTTCCTCACCTCTGTCCGGAGAGAAATTCCAGCGGAAGGTATGGGTGACACATCCTCTTCTTTACAGGCGGCAGCCTGGCAACTCCTGCAGGAAGGCCAGCAGAACCCCACTCACACCGGGCCACCCACAAAGCTGTGGCCCCTCACTCCCTCCCACCAGCACAGCCCCGAGACTGCTGACGGGGCAGAGAATATGGAGTCAGGCACAGCTTCAGGGGCTATTGCTGCCTGGAGCTCTGTTTATATTGACCTCAACGAGGCACACCTGGGGAGGGCGGGCCGGCAGGGTAAGGCTGCCCAGGTCAGCTAATCCACAACCCTCAGGGAATCACATTGTTGAAAATGGACCCCGCTAAGGCAGAAGAGAAGCCAAGGGAAAAAAGGACACAATGCCATTTGCAGCACCGTAGATGAGTCTAGAAGTAATCACGTGACTTGTAGTAAGTCAGAAAGTGAAAGACACATATCATATCATATCACTTATAGGTGTTACCTAAAAATGGATACCAGGGCAGATATTTCCACGGAGAAGGGCAATCACAGATTCATTAAACAAACATATGGTTCACCAATGGAAAGGTGTGAGGATTGGTTTCATTACGATATCGGGGTTAACAGACATATACAAACACAGGTGACATATATAATCACCAAAGACCTACAGAGTACCAAGAGGGGACTACTCAACATTCTGTCATAACGTACATGGGAAAAGGATCCCAGGAAGGACAGTCATCTGTATATGTGTAAAAGAACCACATCTTCCACACCTACAACAAGCCAAACATTGTAATCAAACTTGCTGTAATAAAAAATATTAAATTAAATTAAATACACGAACAAGAAGTAGTGAGACAAACGTGAGGGGCTTTCTCCTGGCACATTCCATTCTAAACTCCAATCTAGAACACCACTTCCACTGAGGCTCTCTTGCCCTAGTAACCAGATTTGGTAAGGGTGAACTGCTGCCACCTTGTGGCCGTTTCACACAACAGCAGCTTTAATCCCAACGCTAATGGTCAGTTGATATTCAAAATCATTGCAGGCCTGTAAATGACACCTGCCCTGAAAACAATTCCTGGGGTCACATATCGACCAGAAAATTCAAAGGACGTCCATATTTCAAAATGACCGTTTCAAAAGGCATATTTTACGCACATTAGTGTTCTGCTTCTTTTCCTTTCTTTCCTTTTTTGTTAAAAAACACGGGAATGGAAAAAGGCATCCCTCAGAATGGGCGAAAATCGTTGCAGACGAATCAATGGACAGAGGTTTAATCTCCAATATATATAAACAGCTCATGCAGCTTAATATTAATAAAACAAACAACCCAATACAAAAATGGGCAGAAGATCTAAAGAGACGTTTCTTCAAAGAAGACACAGAGATGGCCAAGACGCACATGAAAAGCTGCTCAACAGCACTAATTATTAGAGAAATGCAAATCAAAACTACAATGAGGTATCACCACACACCTGTTAGAATCGGCATCATCAGAATATCTACAAACAACCAATTCTGGGGAGGGTGTGGACAAAAGGAGCCCTCTTCCACTATTGGTGGGAATGTAAATTGATACAGTCACTATGGAGAACAGTATGGAGTTTCCTTAAAAAAAACTAGATATAGAATTACCATCTGATCCAGCAATCCCACTTCTGGGCATATACCCAGAGAAAACCGTAAATCAAAAAGGCACATTCACCACAATGTTCGTTGCAGCACTATTTACAATAGCCAGGTAATGGAAGCAACCTAAATGCCCACAGACAGATGAATGGATAAAGATGTGGTACATATATGAAATGGAATATTACTCGGCCATAAAAAGGAATGAAACCGGGTCATTTGTAGAGATATCGATGGATCGAGAGACTGTCATACAGAATGAAGTAAGTCAGAAAGAGGAAAACAAATATTGTATATTAATGCATATATGTGGAACCTAAAAAAATGGTACAGATGAACTGGTTTGCAGGGAAGAAATAGAGACACAGAGGTAGAGAACAAACGTATGGACACCAAGTGTGGGAAGCCATCGGGTGGTGGTGGTGGGATGAGTTGGGAGATTGGGATTGAACGGTATACATGTATATGCATAAAATACATAACTAATAATAACCTGCTGTATAAAAACATAAATAAAATTAAATTTCAAAATTTTAAAAAATAAAATTTAAAACTAAAACAGAAAAAAGTTCTTCCCGTCACACAGATGTATTTATAGGAATGAATTATTTCCATACTTATATTTATAAGTACATAAAATAGGAATAAAATCTAACTTGAACCATAAAAGAAAAAAAAAATTGAACCCACGAGTTATACAGAGGAAAACCCTATCACGGCACTTGCTCCAGCGGTAAACAATTCTGAAATTGGTCAGAGGTGGGGAACCATCTCCCATACAGCCAGCAACCCACCCCCTACGCAAGGAGCATCCTCATTGCAAAGCTGGGGGACCGTGCCGAGGCATCTGTGAGTAAACGTGAGCTGAGCCCCAGGCCAGCTGCTGCTGAACTGTTCCCACCCTTTCCAGGTAAAACACCTGAATATGTACAAGGGCTTGAAAGCCTAGAGGAAGGACCGTGGAGCCACACCAGCGACAGCACGCAGGCCAACTTGGTGCCTGTAAGCCAGCCAGGGTGGTCCTGGCCCCGGGCGCCCTTCCAGAAGCTTTCCATTGCCCTGCCTGAGATACCCCTCCTGTCCCGGCCCCCACTGCTTTTTTCCTTCCTCACCTCTGTCCGGAGAGAAATTCCAGCGGAAGGTATGGGTGACACATCCTCTTCTTTACAGGCGGCAGCCTGGCAACTCCTGCAGGAAGGCCAGCAGAACCCCACTCACACCGGGCCACCCACAAAGCTGTGGCCCCTCACTCCCTCCCACCAGCACAGCCCCGAGACTGCTGACGGGGCAGAGAATATGGAGTCAGGCACAGCTTCAGGGGCTATTGCTGCCTGGAGCTCTGTTTATATTGACCTCAACGAGGCACACCTGGGGAGGGCGGGCCGGCAGGGTAAGGCTGCCCAGGTCAGCTAATCCACAACCCTCAGGGAATCACATTGTTGAAAATGGACCCCGCTAAGGCAGAAGAGAAGCCAAGGGAAAAAAGGACACAATGCCATTTGCAGCACCGTAGATGAGTCTAGAAGTAATCACGTGACTTGTAGTAAGTCAGAAAGTGAAAGACACATATCATATCATATCACTTATAGGTGTTACCTAAAAATGGATACCAGGGCAGATATTTCCACGGAGAAGGGCAATCACAGATTCATTAAACAAACATATGGTTCACCAATGGAAAGGTGTGAGGATTGGTTTCATTACGATATCGGGGTTAACAGACATATACAAACACAGGTGACATATATAATAACCAAAGACCTACAGAGTACCAAGAGGGGACTACTCAACATTCTGTCATAACGTACATGGGAAAAGGATCCCAGGAAGGACAGTCATCTGTATATGTGTAAAAGAACCACATCTTCCACACCTACAACAAGCCAAACATTGTAATCAAACTTGCTGTAATAAAAAATATTAAATTAAATTAAATACACGAACAAGAAGTAGTGAGACAAACGTGAGGGGCTTTCTCCTGGCACATTCCATTCTAAACTCCAATCTAGAACACCACTTCCACTGAGGCTCTCTTGCCCTAGTAACCAGATTTGGTAAGGGTGAACTGCTGCCACCTTGTGGCCGTTTCACACAACAGCAGCTTTAATCCCAACGCTAATGGTCAGTTGATATTCAAAATCATTGCAGGCCTGTAAATGACACCTGCCCTGAAAACAATTCCTGGGGTCACATATCGACCAGAAAATTCAAAGGACGTCCATATTTCAAAATGACCGTTTCAAAAGGCATATTTTACGCACATTAGTGTTCTGCTTCTTTTCCTTTCTTTCCTTTTTTGTTAAAAAACACGGGAATGGAAAAAGGCATCCCTCAGAATGGGCGAAAATCGTTGCAGACGAATCAATGGACAGAGGTTTAATCTCCAATATATATAAACAGCTCATGCAGCTTAATATTAAAAAAACAAACAACCCAATACAAAAATGGGCAGAAGATCTAAAGAGACGTTTCTTCAAAGAAGACACAGAGATGGCCAAGACGCACATGAAAAGCTGCTCAACAGCACTAATTATTAGAGAAATGCAAATCAAAACTACAATGAGGTATCACCACACACCTGTTAGAATCGGCATCATCAGAATATCTACAAACAACCAATTCTGGGGAGGGTGTGGACAAAAGGAGCCCTCTTCCACTATTGGTGGGAATGTAAATTGATACAGTCACTATGGAGAACAGTATGGAGTTTCCTTAAAAAAACTAGATATAGAATTACCATCTGATCCAGCAATCCCACTTCTGGGCATATACCCAGAGAAAACCGTAAATCAAAAAGGCACATTCACCACAATGTTCGTTGCAGCACTATTTACAATAGCCAGGTAATGGAAGCAACCTAAATGCCCACAGACAGATGAATGGATAAAGATGTGGTACATATATGAAATGGAATATTACTCGGCCATAAAAAGGAATGAAACCGGGTCATTTGTAGAGATATCGATGGATCGAGAGACTGTCATACAGAATGAAGTAAGTCAGAAAGAGGAAAACAAATATTGTATATTAATGCATATATGTGGAACCTAAAAAAATGGTACAGATGAACTGGTTTGCAGGGAAGAAATAGAGACACAGAGGTAGAGAACAAACGTATGGACACCAAGTGTGGGAAGCCATCGGGTGGTGGTGGTGGGATGAGTTGGGAGATTGGGATTGAACGGTATACCTGTATATGCATAAAATACATAACTAATAATAACCTGCTGTATAAAAACATAAATAAAATTAAATTTCAAAATTTTAAAAAATAAAATTTAAAACTAAAACAGAAAAAAGTTCTTCCCGTCACACAGATGTATTTATAGGAATGAATTATTTCCATACTTATATTTATAAATACATAAAAGAGGAATAAAATCTAACTTGAACCATAAAAGAAAAAAAATTGAACCCACGAGTTATACAGAGGAAAACCCTATCACGGCACTTGCTCCAGCGGTAAACAATTCTGAAATTGGTCAGAGGTGGGGAACCATCTCCCATACAGCCAGCAACCCACGCCCTACGCAAGGAGCGTCCTCATTGCAAAGCTGGGGGACCGTGCCGAGGCATCTGTGAGTAAACGTGAGCTGAGCCCCAGGCCAGCTGCTGCTGAACTGTTCCCACCCTTTCCAGGTAAAACACCTGAATATGTACAAGGGCTTGAAAGCCTAGAGGAAGGACCGTGGAGCCACACCAGCGACAGCACGCAGGCCAACTTGGTGCCTGTAGGCCAGCCAGGGTGGTCCTGGCCCCGGGCGCCCTTCCAGAAGCTTTCCATTGCCCTGCCTGAGATACCCCTCCTGTCCCGGCCCCCACTGCTTTTTTCCTTCCTCACCTCTGTCCGGAGAGAAATTCCAGCGCAAGGTATGGGTGACACATCCTCTTCTTTACAGGCGGCAGCCTGGCAACTCCTGCAGAAAGGCCAGCAGAACCCCACTCACACCGGGCCACCCACAAAGCTGTGGCCCCTCACTCCCCCCCACCAGCACAGCCCCGAGACTGCTGATGGGGCAGAGAATATGGAGTCAGGCACAGCTTCAGGGGCTATTGCTGCCTGGAGCTCTGTTTATATTGACCTCAACGAGGCACACCTGGGGAGGGCGGGCCGGCAGGGTAAGGCTGCCCAGGTCAGCTAATCCACAACCCTCAGGGAATCACATTGTTGAAAATGGACCCCGCTAAGGCAGAAGAGAAGCCAAGGGAAAAAAGGACACAATGCCATTTGCAGCACCGTAGATGAGTCTAGAAGTAATCACGTGACTTGTAGTAAGTCAGAAAGTGAAAGACACATATCATATCATATCACTTATAGGTGTTACCTAAAAATGGATACCAGGGCAGATATTTCCACGGAGAAGGGCAATCACAGATTCATTAAACAAACATATGGTTCACCAATGGAAAGGTGTGAGGATTGGTTTCATTACGATATCGGGGTTAACAGACATATACAAACACAGGTGACATATATAATCACCAAAGACCTACAGAGTACCAAGAGGGGACTACTCAACATTCTGTCATAACGTACATGGGAAAAGGATCCCAGGAAGAACAGTCATCTGTATATGTGTAAAAGAACCACATCTTCCACACCTACAACAAGCCAAACATTGTAATCAAACTTGCTGTAATAAAAAATATTAAATTAAATTAAATACACGAACAAGAAGTAGTGAGACAAACGTGAGGGGCTTTCTCCTGGCACATTCCATTCTAAACTCCAATCTAGAACACCACTTCCACTGAGGCTCTCTTGCCCTAGTAACCAGATTTGGTAAGGGTGAACTGCTGCCACCTTGTGGCCGTTTCACACAACAGCAGCTTTAATCCCAACGCTAATGGTCAGTTGATATTCAAAATCATTGCAGGCCTGTAAATGACACCTGCCCTGAAAACAATTCCTGGGGTCACATATCGACCAAAAAATTCAAAGGACGTCCATATTTCAAAATGACCGTTTCAAAAGGCATATTTTACGCACATTAGTGTTCTGCTTCTTTTCCTTTCTTTCCTTTTTTGTTAAAAAACACGGGAATGGAAAAAGGCATCCCTCAGAATGGGCGAAAATCGTTGCAGACGAATCAATGGACAGAGGTTTAATCTCCAATATATATAAACAGCTCATGCAGCTTAATATTAAAAAAAACAAACAACCCAATACAAAAATGGGCAGAAGATCTAAAGAGACGTTTCTTCAAAGAAGACACAGAGATGGCCAAGACGCACATGAAAAGCTGCTCAACAGCACTAATTATTAGAGAAATGCAAATCAAAACTACAATGAGGTATCACCACACACCTGTTAGAATCGGCATCATCAGAATATCTACAAACAACCAATTCTGGGGAGGGTGTGGACAAAAGGAGCCCTCTTCCACTATTGGTGGGAATGTAAATTGATACAGTCACTATGGAGAACAGTATGGAGTTTCCTTAAAAAAACTAGATATAGAATTACCATCTGATCCAGCAATCCCACTTCTGGGCATATACCCAGAGAAAACCGTAAATCAAAAAGGCACATTCACCACAATGTCCGTTGCAGCACTATTTACAATAGCCAGGTAATGGAAGCAACCTAAATGCCCACAGACAGATGAATGGATAAAGATGTGGTACATATATGAAATGGAATATTACTCGGCCATAAAAAGGAATGAAACCGGGTCATTTGTAGAGATATCGATGGATCGAGAGACTGTCATACAGAATGAAGTAAGTCAGAAAGAGGAAAACAAATATTGTATATTAATGCATATATGTGGAACCTAAAAAAATGGTACAGATGAACTGGTTTGCAGGGAAGAAATAGAGACACAGAGGTAGAGAACAAACGTATGGACACCAAGTGTGGGAAGCCATCGGGTGGTGGTGGTGGGATGAGTTGGGAGATTGGGATTGAACGGTATACATGTATATGCATAAAATACATAACTAATAATAACCTGCTGTATAAAAACATAAATAAAATTAAATTTCAAAATTTTAAAAAATAAAATTTAAAACTAAAACAGAAAAAAGTTCTTCCCGTCACACAGATGTATTTATAGGAATGAATTATTTCCATACTTATATTTATAAATACATAAAAGAGGAATAAAATCTAACTTGAACCATAAAAGAAAAAAAAAATTGAACCCACGAGTTATACAGAGGAAAACCCTATCACGGCACTTGCTCCAGCGGTCAACAATTCTGAAATTGGTCAGAGGTGGGGAACCATCTCCCATACAGCCAGCAACCCACCCCCTACGCAAGGAGCGTCCTCATTGCAAAGCTGGGGGACCGTGCCGAGGCATCTGTGAGTAAACGTGAGCTGAGCCCCAGGCCAGCTGCTGCTGAACTGTTCCCACCCTTTCCAGGTAAAACACCTGAATATGTACAAGGGCTTGAAAGCCTAGAGGAAGGACCGTGGAGCCACACCAGCGACAGCACGCAGGCCAACTTGGTGCCTGTAGGCCAGCCAGGGTGGTCCTGGCCCCGGGCGCCCTTCCAGAAGCTTTCCATTGCCCTGCCTGAGATACCCCTCCTGTCCCGGCCCCCACTGCTTTTTTCCTTCCTCACCTCTGTCCGGAGAGAAATTCCAGCGCAAGGTATGGGTGACACATCCTCTTCTTTACAGGCGGCAGCCTGGCAACTCCTGCAGAAAGGCCAGCAGAACCCCACTCACACCGGGCCACCCACAAAGCTGTGGCCCCTCACTCCCTCCCACCAGCACAGCCCCGAGACTGCTGACGGGGCAGAGAATATGGAGTCAGGCACAGCTTCAGGGGCTATTGCTGCCTGGAGCTCTGTTTATATTGACCTCAACGAGGCACACCTGGGGAGGGCGGGCCGGCAGGGTAAGGCTGCCCAGGTCAGCTAATCCACAACCCTCAGGGAATCACATTGTTGAAAATGGACCCCGCTAAGGCAGAAGAGAAGCCAAGGGAAAAAAGGACACAATGCCATTTGCAGCACCGTAGATGAGTCTAGAAGTAATCACGTGACTTGTAGTAAGTCAGAAAGTGAAAGACACATATCATATCATATCACTTATAGGTGTTACCTAAAAATGGATACCAGGGCAGATATTTCCACGGAGAAGGGCAATCACAGATTCATTAAACAAACATATGGTTCACCAATGGAAAGGTGTGAGGATTGGTTTCATTACGATATCGGGGTTAACAGACATATACAAACACAGGTGACATATATAATCACCAAAGACCTACAGAGTACCAAGAGGGGACTACTCAACATTCTGTCATAACGTACATGGGAAAAGGATCCCAGGAAGAACAGTCATCTGTATATGTGTAAAAGAACCACATCTTCCACACCTACAACAAGCCAAACATTGTAATCAAACTTGCTGTAATAAAAAATATTAAATTAAATTAAATACACGAACAAGAAGTAGTGAGACAAACGTGAGGGGCTTTCTCCTGGCACATTCCATTCTAAACTCCAATCTAGAACACCACTTCCACTGAGGCTCTCTTGCCCTAGTAACCAGATTTGGTAAGGGTGAACTGCTGCCACCTTGTGGCCGTTTCACACAACAGCAGCTTTAATCCCAACGCTAATGGTCAGTTGATATTCAAAATCATTGCAGGCCTGTAAATGACACCTGCCCTGAAAACAATTCCTGGGGTCACATATCGACCAAAAAATTCAAAGGACGTCCATATTTCAAAATGACCGTTTCAAAAGGCATATTTTACGCACATTAGTGTTCTGCTTCTTTTCCTTTCTTTCCTTTTTTGTTAAAAAACACGGGAATGGAAAAAGGCATCCCTCAGAATGGGCGAAAATCGTTGCAGACGAATCAATGGACAGAGGTTTAATCTCCAATATATATAAACAGCTCATGCAGCTTAATATTAAAAAAACAAACAACCCAATACAAAAATGGGCAGAAGATCTAAAGAGACGTTTCTTCAAAGAAGACACAGAGATGGCCAAGACGCACATGAAAAGCTGCTCAACAGCACTAATTATTAGAGAAATGCAAATCAAATCTACAATGAGGTATCACCACACACCTGTTAGAATCGGCATCATCAGAATATCTACAAACAACCAATTCTGGGGAGGGTGTGGACAAAAGGAGCCCTCTTCCACTATTGGTGGGAATGTAAATTGATACAGTCCCTATGGAGAACAGTATGGAGTTTCCTTCAAAAAACTAGATATAGAATTACCATCTGATCCAGCAATCCCACTTCTGGGCATATACCCAGAGAAAACCGTAAATCAAAAAGGCACATTCACTACAATGTTCGTTGCAGCACTATTTACAATAGCCAGGTAATGGAAGCAACCTAAATGCCCACAGACAGATGAATGGATAAAGATGTGGTACATATATGAAATGGAATATTACTCGGCCATAAAAAGGAATGAAACCGGGTCATTTGTAGAGATATCGATGGATCGAGAGACTGTCATACAGAATGAAGTAAGTCAGAAAGAGGAAAACAAATATTGTATATTAATGCATATATGTGGAACCTAAAAAAATGGTACAGATGAACTGGTTTGCAGGGAAGAAATAGAGACACAGAGGTAGAGAACAAACGTATGGACACCAAGTGTGGGAAGCCATCGGGTGGTGGTGGTGGGATGAGTTGGGAGATTGGGATTGAACGGTATACTTGTATGTGCATAAAATACATAACTAATAATAACCTGCTGTATAAAAACATAAATAAAATTAAATTTCAAAATTTTAAAAAATAAAATTTAAAACTAAAACAGAAAAAAGTTCTTCCCGTCACACAGATGTATATATAGGAATGAATTATTTCCATACTTATATTTATAAATACATAAAAGAGGAATAAAATCTAACTTGAACCATAAAAGAAAAAAAAATTGAACCCACGAGTTATACAGAGGAAAACCCTATCACGGCACTTGCTCCAGCGGTCAACAATTCTGAAATTGGTCAGAGGTGGGGAACCATCTCCCATACAGCCAGCAACCCACCCCCTACGCAAGGAGCGTCCTCATTGCAAAGCTGGGGGACCGTGCCGAGGCATCTGTGAATAAACGTGAGCTGAGCCCCAGGCCAGCTGCTGCTGAACTGTTCCCACCCTTTCCAGGTAAAACACCTGAATATGTACAAGGGCTTGAAAGCCTAGAGGAAGGACCGTGGAGCCACAGCAGCGACAGCACGCAGGCCAACTTGGTGCCTGTAGGCCAGCCAGGGTGGTCCTGGCCCCGGGCGCCCTTCCAGAAGCTTTCCATTGCCCTGCCTGAGATACCCCTCCTGTCCCGGCCCCCACTGCTTTTTTCCTTCCTCACCTCTGTCCGGAGAGAAATTCCAGCGGAAGGTATGGGTGACACATCCTCTTCTTTACAGGCGGCAGCCTGGCAACTCCTGCAGAAAGGCCAGCAGAACCCCACTCACACCGGGCCACCCACAAAGCTGTGGCCCCTCACTCCCTCCCACCAGCACAGCCCCGAGACTGCTGACGGGGCAGAGAATATGGAGTCAGGCACAGCTTCAGGGGCTATTGCTGCCTGGAGCTCTGTTTATATTGACCTCAACGAGGCACACCTGGGGAGGGCGGGCCGGCAGGGTAAGGCTGCCCAGGTCAGCTAATCCACAACCCTCAGGGAATCACATTGTTGAAAATGGACCCCGCTAAGGCAGAAGAGAAGCCAAGGGAAAAAAGGACACAATGCCATTTGCAGCACCGTAGATGAGTCTAGAAGTAATCACGTGACTTGTAGTAAGTCAGAAAGTGAAAGACACATATCATATCATATCACTTATAGGTGTTACCTAAAAATGGATACCAGGGCAGATATTTCCACGGAGAAGGGCAATCACAGATTCATTAAACAAACATATGGTTCACCAATGGAAAGGTGTGAGGATTGGTTTCATTACGATATCGGGGTTAACAGACATATACAAACACAGGTGACATATATAATCACCAAAGACCTACAGAGTACCAAGAGGGGACTACTCAACATTCTGTCATAACGTACATGGGAAAAGGATCCCAGGAAGAACAGTCATCTGTATATGTGTAAAAGAACCACATCTTCCACACCTACAACAAGCCAAACATTGTAATCAAACTTGCTGTAATAAAAAATATTAAATTAAATTAAATACACGAACAAGAAGTAGTGAGACAAACGTGAGGGGCTTTCTCCTGGCACATTCCATTCTAAACTCCAATCTAGAACACCACTTCCACTGAGGCTCTCTTGCCCTAGTAACCAGATTTGGTAAGGGTGAACTGCTGCCACCTTGTGGCCGTTTCACACAACAGCAGCTTTAATCCCAACGCTAATGGTCAGTTGATATTCAAAATCATTGCAGGCCTGTAAATGACACCTGCCCTGAAAACAATTCCTGGGGTCACATATCGACCAAAAAATTCAAAGGACGTCCATATTTCAAAATGACCGTTTCAAAAGGCATATTTTACGCACATTAGTGTTCTGCTTCTTTTCCTTTCTTTCCTTTTTTGTTAAAAAACACGGGAATGGAAAAAGGCATCCCTCAGAATGGGCGAAAATCGTTGCAGACGAATCAATGGACAGAGGTTTAATCTCCAATATATATAAACAGCTCATGCAGCTTAATATTAAAAAAACAAACAACCCAATACAAAAATGGGCAGAAGATCTAAAGAGACGTTTCTTCAAAGAAGACACAGAGATGGCCAAGACGCACATGAAAAGCTGCTCAACAGCACTAATTATTAGAGAAATGCAAATCAAATCTACAATGAGGTATCACCACACACCTGTTAGAATCGACATCATCAGAATATCTACAAACAACCAATTCTGGGGAGGGTGTGGACAAAAGGAGCCCTCTTCCACTATTGGTGGGAATGTAAATTGATACAGTCCCTATGGAGAACAGTATGGAGTTTCCTTCAAAAAACTAGATATAGAATTACCATCTGATCCAGCAATCCCACTTCTGGGCATATACCCAGAGAAAACCGTAAATCAAAAAGGCACATTCACTACAATGTTCGTTGCAGCACTATTTACAATAGCCAGGTAATGGAAGCAACCTAAATGCCCACAGACAGATGAATGGATAAAGATGTGGTACATATATGAAATGGAATATTACTCGGCCATAAAAAGGAATGAAACCGGGTCATTTGTAGAGATATCGATGGATCGAGAGACTGTCATACAGAATGAAGTAAGTCAGAAAGAGGAAAACAAATATTGTATATTAATGCATATATGTGGAACCTAAAAAAATGGTACAGATGAACTGGTTTGCAGGGAAGAAATAGAGACACAGAGGTAGAGAACAAACGTATGGACACCAAGTGTGGGAAGCCATCGGGTGGTGGTGGTGGGATGAGTTGGGAGATTGGGATTGAACGGTATACATGTATGTGCATAAAATACATAACTAATAATAACCTGCTGTATAAAAACATAAATAAAATTAAATTTCAAAATTTTAAAAAATAAAATTTAAAACTAAAACAGAAAAAAGTTCTTCCCGTCACACAGATGTATATATAGGAATGAATTATTTCCATACTTATATTTATAAATACATAAAAGAGGAATAAAATCTAACTTGAACCATAAAAGAAAAAAAAATTGAACCCACGAGTTATACAGAGGAAAACCCTATCACGGCACTTGCTCCAGCGGTCAACAATTCTGAAATTGGTCAGAGGTGGGGAACCATCTCCCATACAGCCAGCAACCCACCCCCTACGCAAGGAGCGTCCTCATTGCAAAGCTGGGGGACCGTGCCGAGGCATCTGTGAGTAAACGTGAGCTGAGCCCCAGGCCAGCTGCTGCTGAACTGTTCCCACCCTTTCCAGGTAAAACACCTGAATATGTACAAGGGCTTGAAAGCCTAGAGGAAGGACCGTGGAGCCACACCAGCGACAGCACGCAGGCCAACTTGGTGCCTGTAGGCCAGCCAGGGTGGTCCTGGCCCCGGGCGCCCTTCCAGAAGCTTTCCATTGCCCTGCCTGAGATACCCCTCCTGTCCCGGCCCCCACTGCTTTTTTCCTTCCTCACCTCTGTCCGGAGAGAAATTCCAGCGGAAGGTATGGGTGACACATCCTCTTCTTTACAGGCGGCAGCCTGGCAACTCCTGCAGAAAGGCCAGCAGAACCCCACTCACACCGGGCCACCCACAAAGCTGTGGCCCCTCACTCCCTCCCACCAGCACAGCCCCGAGACTGCTGACGGGGCAGAGAATATGGAGTCAGGCACAGCTTCAGGGGCTATTGCTGCCTGGAGCTCTGTTTATATTGACCTCAACGAGGCACACCTGGGGAGGGCGGGCCGGCAGGGTAAGGCTGCCCAGGTCAGCTAATCCACAACCCTCAGGGAATCACATTGTTGAAAATGGACCCCGCTAAGGCAAAAGAGAAGCCAAGGGAAAAAAGGACACAATGCCATTTGCAGCACCGTAGATGAGTCTAGAAGTAATCACGTGACTTGTAGTAAGTCAGAAAGTGAAAGACACATATCATATCATATCACTTATAGGTGTTACCTAAAAATGGATACCAGGGCAGATATTTCCACGGAGAAGGGCAATCACAGATTCATTAAACAAACATATGGTTCACCAATGGAAAGGTGTGAGGATTGGTTTCATTACGATATCGGGGTTAACAGACATATACAAACACAGGTGACATATATAATCACCAAAGACCTACAGAGTACCAAGAGGGGACTACTCAACATTCTGTCATAACGTACATGGGAAAAGGATCCCAGGAAGAACAGTCATCTGTATATGTGTAAAAGAACCACATCTTCCACACCTACAACAAGCCAAACATTGTAATCAAACTTGCTGTAATAAAAAATATTAAATGAAATTAAATACACGAACAAGAAGTAGTGAGACAAACGTGAGGGGCTTTCTCCTGGCACATTCCATTCTAAACTCCAATCTAGAACACCACTTCCACTGAGGCTCTCTTGCCCTAGTAACCAGATTTGGTAAGGGTGAACTGCTGCCACCTTGTGGCCGTTTCACACAACAGCAGCTTTAATCCCAATGCTAATGGTCAGTTGATATTCAAAATCATTGCAGGCCTGTAAATGACACCTGCCCTGAAAACAATTCCTGGGGTCACATATCGACCAAAAAATTCAAAGGACGTCCATATTTCAAAATGACCGTTTCAAAAGGCATATTTTACGCACATTAGTGTTCTGCTTCTTTTCCTTTCTTTCCTTTTTTGTTAAAAAACACGGGAATGGAAAAAGGCATCCCTCAGAATGGGCGAAAATCGTTGCAGACGAATCAATGGACAGAGGTTTAATCTCCAATATATATAAACAGCTCATGCAGCTTAATATTAAAAAAACAAACAACCCAATACAAAAATGGGCAGAAGATCTAAAGAGACGTTTCTTCAAAGAAGACACAGAGATGGCCAAGACGCACATGAAAAGCTGCTCAACAGCACTAATTATTAGAGAAATGCAAATCAAAACTACAATGAGGTATCACCACACACCTGTTAGAATCGGCATCATCAGAATATCTACAAACAACCAATTCTGGGGAGGGTGTGGACAAAAGGAGCCCTCTTCCACTATTGGTGGGAATGTAAATTGATACAGTCACTATGGAGAACAGTATGGAGTTTCCTTCAAAAAACTAGATATAGAATTACCATCTGATCCAGCAATCCCACTTCTGGGCATATACCCAGAGAAAACCGTAAATCAAAAAGGCACATTCACCACAATGTTCGTTGCAGCACTATTTAC
This sequence comes from Mesoplodon mirus, assembly GCF_964341445.2. Lineage (NCBI taxonomy): Eukaryota > Metazoa > Chordata > Mammalia > Artiodactyla > Ziphiidae > Mesoplodon > Mesoplodon mirus. The sequence continues at coordinate 893,850 of NW_028295680.1, read as the reverse complement.
AATAGCCAGGTAATGGAAGCAACCTAAATGCCCACAGACAGATGAATGGATAAAGATGTGGTACATATATGAAATGGAATATTACTCGGCCATAAAAAGGAATGAAACCGGGTCATTTGTAGAGATATCGATGGATCGAGAGACTGTCATACAGAATGAAGTAAGTCAGAAAGAGGAAAACAAATATTGTATATTAATGCATATATGTGGAACCTAAAAAAATGGTACAGATGAACTGGTTTGCAGGGAAGAAATAGAGACACAGAGGTAGAGAACAAACGTATGGACACCAAGTGTGGGAAGCCATCGGGTGGTGGTGGTGGGATGAGTTGGGAGATTGGGATTGAACGGTATACCTGTATATGCATAAAATACATAACTAATAATAACCTGCTGTATAAAAACATAAATAAAATTAAATTTCAAAATTTTAAAAAATAAAATTTAAAACTAAAACAGAAAAAAGTTCTTCCCGTCACACAGATGTATATATAGGAATGAATTATTTCCATACTTATATTTATAAATACATAAAAGAGGAATAAAATCTAACTTGAACCATAAAAGAAAAAAAAATTGAACCCACGAGTTATACAGAGGAAAACCCTATCACGGCACTTGCTCCAGCGGTCAACAATTCTGAAATTGGTCAGAGGTGGGGAACCATCTCCCATACAGCCAGCAACCCACCCCCTACGCAAGGAGCGTCCTCATTGCAAAGCTGGGGGACCGTGCCGAGGCATCTGTGAGTAAACGTGAGCTGAGCCCCAGGCCAGCTGCTGCTGAACTGTTCCCACCCTTTCCAGGTAAAACACCTGAATATGTACAAGGGCTTGAAAGCCTAGAGGAAGGACCGTGGAGCCACACAAGCGACAGCACGCAGGCCAACTTGGTGCCTGTAGGCCAGCCAGGGTGGTCCTGGCCCCGGGCGCCCTTCCAGAAGCTTTCCATTGCCCTGCCTGAGATACCCCTCCTGTCCCGGCCCCCACTGCTTTTTTCCTTCCTCACCTCTGTCCGGAGAGAAATTCCAGCGGAAGGTATGGGTGACACATCCTCTTCTTTACAGGCGGCAGCCTGGCAACTCCTGCAGAAAGGCCAGCAGAACCCCACTCACACCGGGCCACCCACAAAGCTGTGGCCCCTCACTCCCTCCCACCAGCACAGCCCCGAGACTGCTGACGGGGCAGAGAATATGGAGTCAGGCACAGCTTCAGGGGCTATTGCTGCCTGGAGCTCTGTTTATATTGACCTCAACGAGGCACACCTGGGGAGGGCGGGCCGGCAGGGAAAGGCTGCCCAGGTCAGCTAATCCACAACCCTCAGGGAATCACATTGTTGAAAATGGACCCCGCTAAGGCAGAAGAGAAGCCAAGGGAAAAAAGGACACAATGCCATTTGCAGCACCGTAGATGAGTCTAGAAGTAATCACGTGACTTGTAGTAAGTCAGAAAGTGAAAGACACATATCATATCATATCACTTATAGGTGTTACCTAAAAATGGATACCAGGGCAGATATTTCCACGGAGAAGGGCAATCACAGATTCATTAAACAAACATATGGTTCACCAATGGAAAGGTGTGAGGATTGGTTTCATTACGATATCGGGGTTAACAGACATATACAAACACAGGTGACATATATAATCACCAAAGACCTACAGAGTACCAAGAGGGGACTACTCAACATTCTGTCATAACGTACATGGGAAAAGGATCCCAGGAAGAACAGTCATCTGTATATGTGTAAAAGAACCACATCTTCCACACCTACAACAAGCCAAACATTGTAATCAAACTTGCTGTAATAAAAAATATTAAATTAAATTAAATACACGAACAAGAAGTAGTGAGACAAACGTGAGGGGCTTTCTCCTGGCACATTCCATTCTAAACTCCAATCTAGAACACCACTTCCACTGAGGCTCTCTTGCCCTAGTAACCAGATTTGGTAAGGGTGAACTGCTGCCACCTTGTGGCCGTTTCACACAACAGCAGCTTTAATCCCAACGCTAATGGTCAGTTGATATTCAAAATCATTGCAGGCCTGTAAATGACACCTGCCCTGAAAACAATTCCTGGGGTCACATATCGACCAGAAAATTCAAAGGACGTCCATATTTCAAAATGACCGTTTCAAAAGGCATATTTTACGCACATTAGTGTTCTGCTTCTTTTCCTTTCTTTCCTTTTTTGTTAAAAAACACGGGAATGGAAAAAGGCATCCCTCAGAATGGGCGAAAATCGTTGCAGACGAATCAATGGACAGAGGTTTAATCTCCAATATATATAAACAGCTCATGCAGCTTAATATTAAAAAAAAAACAACCCAATACAAAAATGGGCAGAAGATCTAAAGAGACGTTTCTTCAAAGAAGACACAGAGATGGCCAAGACGCACATGAAAAGCTGCTCAACAGCACTAATTATTAGAGAAATGCAAATCAAAACTACAATGAGGTATCACCACACACCTGTTAGAATCGGCATCATCAGAATATCTACAAACAACCAATTCTGGGGAGGGTGTGGACAAAAGGAGCCCTCTTCCACTATTGGTGGGAATGTAAATTGATACAGTCACTATGGAGAACAGTATGGAGTTTCCTTCAAAAAACTAGATATAGAATTACCATCTGATCCAGCAATCCCACTTCTGGGCATATACCCAGAGAAAACCGTAAATCAAAAAGGCACATTCACCACAATGTTCGTTGCAGCACTATTTACAATAGCCAGGTAATGGAAGCAACCTAAATGCCCACAGACAGATGAATGGATAAAGATGTGGTACATATATGAAATGGAATATTACTCGGCCATAAAAAGGAATGAAACCGGGTCATTTGTAGAGATATCGATGGATCGAGAGACTGTCATACAGAATGAAGTAAGTCAGAAAGAGGAAAACAAATATTGTATATTAATGCATATATGTGGAACCTAAAAAAATGGTACAGATGAACTGGTTTGCAGGGAAGAAATAGAGACACAGAGGTAGAGAACAAACGTATGGACACCAAGTGTGGGAAGCCATCGGGTGGTGGTGGTGGGATGAGTTGGGAGATTGGGATTGAACGGTATACCTGTATATGCATAAAATACATAACTAATAATAACCTGCTGTATAAAAACATAAATAAAATTAAATTTCAAAATTTTAAAAAATAAAATTTAAAACTAAAACAGAAAAAAGTTCTTCCCGTCACACAGATGTATTTATAGGAATGAATTATTTCCATACTTATATTTATAAGTACATAAAAGAGGAATAAAATCTAACTTGAACCATAAAAGAAAAAAAAATTGAACCCACGAGTTATACAGAGGAAAACCCTATCACGGCACTTGCTCCAGCGGTCAACAATTCTGAAATTGGTCAGAGGTGGGGAACCATCTCCCATACAGCCAGCAACCCACCCCCTACGCAAGGAGCGTCCTCATTGCAAAGCTGGGGGACCGTGCCGAGGCATCTGTGAGTAAACGTGAGCTGAGCCCCAGGCCAGCTGCTGCTGAACTGTTCCCACCCTTTCCAGGTAAAACACCTGAATATGTACAAGGGCTTGAAAGCCTAGAGGAAGGACCGTGGAGCCACACCAGCGACAGCACGCAGGCCAACTTGGTGCCTGTAGGCCAGCCAGGGTGGTCCTGGCCCCGGGCGCCCTTCCAGAAGCTTTCCATTGCCCTGCCTGAGATACCCCTCCTGTCCCGGCCCCCACTGCTTTTTTCCTTCCTCACCTCTGTCCGGAGAGAAATTCCAGCGGAAGGTATGGGTGACACATCCTCTTCTTTACAGGCGGCAGCCTGGCAACTCCTGCAGAAAGGCCAGCAGAACCCCACTCACACCGGGCCACCCACAAAGCTGTGGCCCCTCACTCCCTCCCACCAGCACAGCCCCGAGACTGCTGACGGGGCAGAGAATATGGAGTCAGGCACAGCTTCAGGGGCTATTGCTGCCTGGAGCTCTGTTTATATTGACCTCAACGAGGCACACCTGGGGAGGGCGGGCCGGCAGGGTAAGGCTGCCCAGGTCAGCTAATCCACAACCCTCAGGGAATCACATTGTTGAAAATGGACCCCGCTAAGGCAGAAGAGAAGCCAAGGGAGAAAAGGACACAATGCCATTTGCAGCACCGTAGATGAGTCTAGAAGTAATCACGTGACTTGTAGTAAGTCAGAAAGTGAAAGACACATATCATATCATATCACTTATAGGTGTTACCTAAAAATGGATACCAGGGCAGATATTTCCACGGAGAAGGGCAATCACAGATTCATTAAACAAACATATGGTTCACCAATGGAAAGGTGTGAGGATTGGTTTCATTACGATATCGGGGTTAACAGACATATACAAACACAGGTGACATATATAATCACCAAAGACCTACAGAGTACCAAGAGGGGACTACTCAACATTCTGTCATAACGTACATGGGAAAAGGATCCCAGGAAGAACAGTCATCTGTATATGTGTAAAAGAACCACATCTTCCACACCTACAACAAGCCAAACATTGTAATCAAACTTGCTGTAATAAAAAATATTAAATTAAATTAAATACACGAACAAGAAGTAGTGAGACAAACGTGAGGGGCTTTCTCCTGGCACATTCCATTCTAAACTCCAATCTAGAACACCACTTCCACTGAGGCTCTCTTGCCCTAGTAACCAGATTTGGTAAGGGTGAACTGCTGCCACCTTGTGGCCGTTTCACACAACAGCAGCTTTAATCCCAACGCTAATGGTCAGTTGATATTCAAAATCATTGCAGGCCTGTAAATGACACCTGCCCTGAAAACAATTCCTGGGGTCACATATCGACCAAAAAATTCAAAGGACGTCCATATTTCAAAATGACCGTTTCAAAAGGCATATTTTACGCACATTAGTGTTCTGCTTCTTTTCCTTTCTTTCCTTTTTTGTTAAAAAACACGGGAATGGAAAAAGGCATCCCTCAGAATGGGCGAAAATCGTTGCAGACGAATCAATGGACAGAGGTTTAATCTCCAATATATATAAACAGCTCATGCAGCTTAATATTAAAAAAAACAAACAACCCAATACAAAAATGGGCAGAAGATCTAAAGAGACGTTTCTTCAAAGAAGACACAGAGATGGCCAAGACGCACATGAAAAGCTGCTCAACAGCACTAATTATTAGAGAAATGCAAATCAAAACTACAATGAGGTATCACCACACACCTGTTAGAATCGGCATCATCAGAATATCTACAAACAACCAATTCTGGGGAGGGTGTGGACAAAAGGAGCCCTCTTCCACTATTGGTGGGAATGTAAATTGATACAGTCACTATGGAGAACAGTATGGAGTTTCCTTCAAAAAACTAGATATAGAATTACCATCTGATCCAGCAATCCCACTTCTGGGCATATACCCAGAGAAAACCGTAAATCAAAAAGGCACATTCACCACAATGTTCGTTGCAGCACTATTTACAATAGCCAGGTAATGGAAGCAACCTAAATGCCCACAGACAGATGAATGGATAAAGATGTGGTACATATATGAAATGGAATATTACTCGGCCATAAAAAGGAATGAAACGGGGTCATTTGTAGAGATATCGATGGATCGAGAGACTGTCATACAGAATGAAGTAAGTCAGAAAGAGGAAAACAAATATTGTATATTAATGCATATATGTGGAACCTAAAAAAATGGTACAGATGAACTGGTTTGCAGGGAAGAAATAGAGACACAGAGGTAGAGAACAAACGTATGGACACCAAGTGTGGGAAGCCATCGGGTGGTGGTGGTGGGATGAGTTGGGAGATTGGGATTGAACGGTATACCTGTATATGCATAAAATACATAACTAATAATAACCTGCTGTATAAAAACATAAATAAAATTAAATTTCAAAATTTTAAAAAATAAAATTTAAAACTAAAACAGAAAAAAGTTCTTCCCGTCACACAGATGTATTTATAGGAATGAATTATTTCCATACTTATATTTATAAATACATAAAAGAGGAATAAAATCTAACTTGAACCATAAAAGAAAAAAAAATTGAACCCACGAGTTATACAGAGGAAAACCCTATCACGGCACTTGCTCCAGCGGTCAACAATTCTGAAATTGGTCAGAGGTGGGGAACCATCTCCCATACAGCCAGCAACCCACCCCCTACGCAAGGAGCGTCCTCATTGCAAAGCTGGGGGACCGTGCCGAGGCATCTGTGAGTAAACGTGAGCTGAGCCCCAGGCCAGCTGCTGCTGAACTGTTCCCACCCTTTCCAGGTAAAACACCTGAATATGTACAAGGGCTTGAAAGCCTAGAGGAAGGACCGTGGAGCCACACCAGCGACAGCACGCAGGCCAACTTGGTGCCTGTAGGCCAGCCAGGGTGGTCCTGGCCCCGGGCGCCCTTCCAGAAGCTTTCCATTGCCCTGCCTGAGATACCCCTCCTGTCCCGGCCCCCACTGCTTTTTTCCTTCCTCACCTCTGTCCGGAGAGAAATTCCAGCGGAAGGTATGGGTGACACATCCTCTTCTTTACAGGCGGCAGCCTGGCAACTCCTGCAGAAAGTCCAGCAGAGTCCCACTCACACCGGGCCACCCACAAAGCTGTGGCCCCTCACTCCCTCCCACCAGCACAGCCCCGAGACTGCTGACGGGGCAGAGAATATGGAGTCAGGCACAGCTTCAGGGGCTATTGCTGCCTGGAGCTCTGTTTATATTGACCTCAACGAGGCACACCTGGGGAGGGCGGGCCGGCAGGGTAAGGCTGCCCAGGTCAGCTAATCCACAACCCTCAGGGAATCACATTGTTGAAAATGGACCCCGCTAAGGCAGAAGAGAAGCCAAGGGAGAAAAGGACACAATGCCATTTGCAGCACCGTAGATGAGTCTAGAAGTAATCACGTGACTTGTAGTAAGTCAGAAAGTGAAAGACACATATCATATCATATCACTTATAGGTGTTACCTAAAAATGGATACCAGGGCAGATATTGCCACGGAGAAGGGCAATCACAGATTCATTAAACAAACATATGGTTCACCAATGGAAAGGTGTGAGGATTGGTTTCATTACGATATCGGGGTTAACAGACATATACAAACACAGGTGACATATATAATCACCAAAGACCTACAGAGTACCAAGAGGGGACTACTCAACATTCTGTCATAACGTACATGGGAAAAGGATCCCAGGAAGGACAGTCATCTGTATATGTGTAAAAGAACCACATCTTCCACACCTACAACAAGCCAAACATTGTAATCAAACTTGCTGTAATAAAAAATATTAAATGAAATTAAATACACGAACAAGAAGTAGTGAGACAAACGTGAGGGGCTTTCTCCTGGCACATTCCATTCTAAACTCCAATCTAGAACACCACTTCCACTGAGGCTCTCTTGCCCTAGTAACCAGATTTGGTAAGGGTGAACTGCTGCCACCTTGTGGCCGTTTCACACAACAGCAGCTTTAATCCCAACGCTAATGGTCAGTTGATATTCAAAATCATTGCAGGCCTGTAAATGACACCTGCCCTGAAAACAATTCCTGGGGTCACATATCGACCAAAAAATTCAAAGGACGTCCATATTTCAAAATGACCGTTTCAAAAGGCATATTTTACGCACATTAGTGTTCTGCTTCTTTTCCTTTCTTTCCTTTTTTGTTAAAAAACACGGGAATGGAAAAAGGCATCCCTCAGAATGGGCGAAAATCGTTGCAGACGAATCAATGGACAGAGGTTTAATCTCCAATATATATAAACAGCTCATGCAGCTTAATATTAAAAAAAACAAACAACCCAATACAAAAATGGGCAGAAGATCTAAAGAGACGTTTCTTCAAAGAAGACACAGAGATGGCCAAGACGCACATGAAAAGCTGCTCAACAGCACTAATTATTAGAGAAATGCAAATCAAAACTACAATGAGGTATCACCACACACCTGTTAGAATCGGCATCATCAGAATATCTACAAACAACCAATTCTGGGGAGGGTGTGGACAAAAGGAGCCCTCTTCCACTATTGGTGGGAATGTAAATTGATACAGTCACTATGGAGAACAGTATGGAGTTTCCTTAAAAAAACTAGATATAGAATTACCATCTGATCCAGCAATCCCACTTCTGGGCATATACCCAGAGAAAACCGTAAATCAAAAAGGCACATTCACCACAATGTTCGTTGCAGCACTATTTACAATAGCCAGGTAATGGAAGCAACCTAAATGCCCACAGACAGATGAATGGATAAAGATGTGGTACATATATGAAATGGAATATTACTCGGCCATAAAAAGGAATGAAACGGGGTCATTTGTAGAGATATCGATGGATCGAGAGACTGTCATACAGAATGAAGTAAGTCAGAAAGAGGAAAACAAATATTGTATATTAATGCATATATGTGGAACCTAAAAAAATGGTACAGATGAACTGGTTTGCAGGGAAGAAATAGAGACACAGAGGTAGAGAACAAACGTATGGACACCAAGTGTGGGAAGCCATCGGGTGGTGGTGGTGGGATGAGTTGGGAGATTGGGATTGAACGGTGTACATGTATATGCATAAAATACATAACTAATAATAACCTGCTGTATAAAAACATAAATAAAATTAAATTTCAAAATTTTAAAAAATAAAATTTAAAACTAAAACAGAAAAAAGTTCTTCCCGTCACACAGATGTATTTATAGGAATGAATTATTTCCATACTTATATTTATAAGTACATAAAAGAGGAATAAAATCTAACTTGAACCATAAAAGAAAAAAAAAATTGAACCCACGAGTTATACAGAGGAAAACCCTATCACGGCACTTGCTCCAGCGGTAAACAATTCTGAAATTGGTCAGAGGTGGGGAACCATCTCCCATACAGCCAGCAACCCACCCCCTACGCAAGGAGCGTCCTCATTGCAAAGCTGGGGGACCGTGCCGAGGCATCTGTGAGTAAACGTGAGCTGAGCCCCAGGCCAGCTGCTGCTGAACTGTTCCCACCCTTTCCAGGTAAAACACCTGAATATGTACAAGGGCTTGAAAGCCTAGAGGAAGGACCGTGGAGCCACACCAGCGACAGCACGCAGGCCAACTTGGTGCCTGTAAGCCAGCCAGGGTGGTCCTGGCCCCGGGCGCCCTTCCAGAAGCTTTCCATTGCCCTGCCTGAGATACCCCTCCTGTCCCGGCCCCCACTGCTTTTTTCCTTCCTCACCTCTGTCCGGAGAGAAATTCCAGCGGAAGGTATGGGTGACACATCCTCTTCTTTACAGGCGGCAGCCTGGCAACTCCTGCAGGAAGGCCAGCAGAACCCCACTCACACCGGGCCACCCACAAAGCTGTGGCCCCTCACTCCCTCCCACCAGCACAGCCCCGAGACTGCTGACGGGGCAGAGAATATGGAGTCAGGCACAGCTTCAGGGGCTATTGCTGCCTGGAGCTCTGTTTATATTGACCTCAACGAGGCACACCTGGGGAGGGCGGGCCGGCAGGGTAAGGCTGCCCAGGTCAGCTAATCCACAACCCTCAGGGAATCACATTGTTGAAAATGGACCCCGCTAAGGCAGAAGAGAAGCCAAGGGAAAAAAGGACACAATGCCATTTGCAGCACCGTAGATGAGTCTAGAAGTAATCACGTGACTTGTAGTAAGTCAGAAAGTGAAAGACACATATCATATCATATCACTTATAGGTGTTACCTAAAAATGGATACCAGGGCAGATATTTCCACGGAGAAGGGCAATCACAGATTCATTAAACAAACATATGGTTCACCAATGGAAAGGTGTGAGGATTGGTTTCATTACGATATCGGGGTTAACAGACATATACAAACACAGGTGACATATATAATCACCAAAGACCTACAGAGTACCAAGAGGGGACTACTCAACATTCTGTCATAACGTACATGGGAAAAGGATCCCAGGAAGGACAGTCATCTGTATATGTGTAAAAGAACCACATCTTCCACACCTACAACAAGCCAAACATTGTAATCAAACTTGCTGTAATAAAAAAATATTAAATGAAATTAAATACACGAACAAGAAGTAGTGAGACAAACGTGAGGGGCTTTCTCCTGGCACATTCCATTCTAAACTCCAATCTAGAACACCACTTCCACTGAGGCTCTCTTGCCCTAGTAACCAGATTTGGTAAGGGTGAACTGCTGCCACCTTGTGGCCGTTTCACACAACAGCAGCTTTAATCCCAACGCTAATGGTCAGTTGATATTCAAAATCATTGCAGGCCTGTAAATGACACCTGCCCTGAAAACAAATCCTGGGGTCACATATCGACCAAAAAATTCAAAGGACGTCCATATTTCAAAATGACCGTTTCAAAAGGCATATTTTACGCACATTAGTGTTCTGCTTCTTTTCCTTTCTTTCCTTTTTTGTTAAAAAACACGGGAATGGAAAAAGGCATCCCTCAGAATGGGCGAAAATCGTTGCAGACGAATCAATGGACAGAGGTTTAATCTCCAATATATATAAACAGCTCATGCAGCTTAATATTAAAAAAAACAAACAACCCAATACAAAAATGGGCAGAAGATCTAAAGAGACGTTTCTTCAAAGAAGACACAGAGATGGCCAAGACGCACATGAAAAGCTGCTCAACAGCACTAATTATTAGAGAAATGCAAATCAAAACTACAATGAGGTATCACCACACACCTGTTAGAATCGGCATCATCAGAATATCTACAAACAACCAATTCTGGGGAGGGTGTGGACAAAAGGAGCCCTCTTCCACTATTGGTGGGAATGTAAATTGATACAGTCACTATGGAGAACAGTATGGAGTTTCCTTCAAAAAACTAGATATAGAATTACCATCTGATCCAGCAATCCCACTTCTGGGCATATACCCAGAGAAAACCGTAAATCAAAAAGGCACATTCACCACAATGTTCGTTGCAGCACTATTTACAATAGCCAGGTAATGGAAGCAACCTAAATGCCCACAGACAGATGAATGGATAAAGATGTGGTACATATATGAAATGGAATATTACTCGGCCATAAAAAGGAATGAAACGGGGTCATTTGTAGAGATATCGATGGATCGAGAGACTGTCATACAGAATGAAGTAAGTCAGAAAGAGGAAAACAAATATTGTATATTAATGCATATATGTGGAACCTAAAAAAATGGTACAGATGAACTGGTTTGCAGGGAAGAAATAGAGACACAGAGGTAGAGAACAAACGTATGGACACCAAGTGTGGGAAGCCATCGGGTGGTGGTGGTGGGATGAGTTGGGAGATTGGGATTGAACGGTATACCTGTATATGCATAAAATACATAACTAATAATAACCTGCTGTATAAAAACATAAATAAAATTAAATTTCAAAATTTTAAAAAATAAAATTTAAAACTAAAACAGAAAAAAGTTCTTCCCGTCACACAGATGTATTTATAGGAATGAATTATTTCCATACTTATATTTATAAATACATAAAAGAGGAATAAAATCTAACTTGAACCATAAAAGAAAAAAAAATTGAACCCACGAGTTATACAGAGGAAAACCCTATCACGGCACTTGCTCCAGCGGTCAACAATTCTGAAATTGGTCAGAGGTGGGGAACCATCTCCCATACAGCCAGCAACCCACCCCCTACGCAAGGAGCGTCCTCATTGCAAAGCTGGGGGACCGTGCCGAGGCATCTGTGAGTAAACGTGAGCTGAGCCCCAGGCCAGCTGCTGCTGAACTGTTCCCACCCTTTCCAGGTAAAACACCTGAATATGTACAAGGGCTTGAAAGCCTAGAGGAAGGACCGTGGAGCCACACCAGCGACAGCACGCAGGCCAACTTGGTGCCTGTAGGCCAGCCAGGGTGGTCCTGGCCCCGGGCGCCCTTCCAGAAGCTTTCCATTGCCCTGCCTGAGATACCCCTCCTGTCCCGGCCCCCACTGCTTTTTTCCTTCCTCACCTCTGTCCGGAGAGAAATTCCAGCGGAAGGTATGGGTGACACATCCTCTTCTTTACAGGCGGCAGCCTGGCAACTCCTGCAGAAAGTCCAGCAGAGTCCCACTCACACCGGGCCACCCACAAAGCTGTGGCCCCTCACTCCCTCCCACCAGCACAGCCCCGAGACTGCTGACGGGGCAGAGAATATGGAGTCAGGCACAGCTTCAGGGGCTATTGCTGCCTGGAGCTCTGTTTATATTGACCTCAACGAGGCACACCTGGGGAGGGCGGGCCGGCAGGGTAAGGCTGCCCAGGTCAGCTAATCCACAACCCTCAGGGAATCACATTGTTGAAAATGGACCCCGCTAAGGCAGAAGAGAAGCCAAGGGAGAAAAGGACACAATGCCATTTGCAGCACCGTAGATGAGTCTAGAAGTAATCACGTGACTTGTAGTAAGTCAGAAAGTGAAAGACACATATCATATCATATCACTTATAGGTGTTACCTAAAAATGGATACCAGGGCAGATATTGCCACGGAGAAGGGCAATCACAGATTCATTAAACAAACATATGGTTCACCAATGGAAAGGTGTGAGGATTGGTTTCATTACGATATCGGGGTTAACAGACATATACAAACACAGGTGACATATATAATCACCAAAGACCTACAGAGTACCAAGAGGGGACTACTCAACATTCTGTCATAACGTACATGGGAAAAGGATCCCAGGAAGGACAGTCATCTGTATATGTGTAAAAGAACCACATCTTCCACACCTACAACAAGCCAAACATTGTAATCAAACTTGCTGTAATAAAAAATATTAAATGAAATTAAATACACGAACAAGAAGTAGTGAGACAAACGTGAGGGGCTTTCTCCTGGCACATTCCATTCTAAACTCCAATCTAGAACACCACTTCCACTGAGGCTCTCTTGCCCTAGTAACCAGATTTGGTAAGGGTGAACTGCTGCCACCTTGTGGCCGTTTCACACAACAGCAGCTTTAATCCCAACGCTAATGGTCAGTTGATATTCAAAATCATTGCAGGCCTGTAAATGACACCTGCCCTGAAAACAATTCCTGGGGTCACATATCGACCAAAAAATTCAAAGGACGTCCATATTTCAAAATGACCGTTTCAAAAGGCATATTTTACGCACATTAGTGTTCTGCTTCTTTTCCTTTCTTTCCTTTTTTGTTAAAAAACACGGGAATGGAAAAAGGCATCCCTCAGAATGGGCGAAAATCGTTGCAGACGAATCAATGGACAGAGGTTTAATCTCCAATATATATAAACAGCTCATGCAGCTTAATATTAAAAAAAACAAACAACCCAATACAAAAATGGGCAGAAGATCTAAAGAGACGTTTCTTCAAAGAAGACACAGAGATGGCCAAGACGCACATGAAAAGCTGCTCAACAGCACTAATTATTAGAGAAATGCAAATCAAAACTACAATGAGGTATCACCACACACCTGTTAGAATCGGCATCATCAGAATATCTACAAACAACCAATTCTGGGGAGGGTGTGGACAAAAGGAGCCCTCTTCCACTATTGGTGGGAATGTAAATTGATACAGTCACTATGGAGAACAGTATGGAGTTTCCTTAAAAAAACTAGATATAGAATTACCATCTGATCCAGCAATCCCACTTCTGGGCATATACCCAGAGAAAACCGTAAATCAAAAAGGCACATTCACCACAATGTTCGTTGCAGCACTATTTACAATAGCCAGGTAATGGAAGCAACCTAAATGCCCACAGACAGATGAATGGATAAAGATGTGGTACATATATGAAATGGAATATTACTCGGCCATAAAAAGGAATGAAACGGGGTCATTTGTAGAGATATCGATGGATCGAGAGACTGTCATACAGAATGAAGTAAGTCAGAAAGAGGAAAACAAATATTGTATATTAATGCATATATGTGGAACCTAAAAAAATGGTACAGATGAACTGGTTTGCAGGGAAGAAATAGAGACACAGAGGTAGAGAACAAACGTATGGACACCAAGTGTGGGAAGCCATCGGGTGGTGGTGGTGGGATGAGTTGGGAGATTGGGATTGAACGGTGTACATGTATATGCATAAAATACATAACTAATAATAACCTGCTGTATAAAAACATAAATAAAATTAAATTTCAAAATTTTAAAAAATAAAATTTAAAACTAAAACAGAAAAAAGTTCTTCCCGTCACACAGATGTATTTATAGGAATGAATTATTTCCATACTTATATTTATAAGTACATAAAAGAGGAATAAAATCTAACTTGAACCATAAAAGAAAAAAAAAATTGAACCCACGAGTTATACAGAGGAAAACCCTATCACGGCACTTGCTCCAGCGGTAAACAATTCTGAAATTGGTCAGAGGTGGGGAACCATCTCCCATACAGCCAGCAACCCACCCCCTACGCAAGGAGCGTCCTCATTGCAAAGCTGGGGGACCGTGCCGAGGCATCTGTGAGTAAACGTGAGCTGAGCCCCAGGCCAGCTGCTGCTGAACTGTTCCCACCCTTTCCAGGTAAAACACCTGAATATGTACAAGGGCTTGAAAGCCTAGAGGAAGGACCGTGGAGCCACACCAGCGACAGCACGCAGGCCAACTTGGTGCCTGTAAGCCAGCCAGGGTGGTCCTGGCCCCGGGCGCCCTTCCAGAAGCTTTCCATTGCCCTGCCTGAGATACCCCTCCTGTCCCGGCCCCCACTGCTTTTTTCCTTCCTCACCTCTGTCCGGAGAGAAATTCCAGCGGAAGGTATGGGTGACACATCCTCTTCTTTACAGGCGGCAGCCTGGCAACTCCTGCAGGAAGGCCAGCAGAACCCCACTCACACCGGGCCACCCACAAAGCTGTGGCCCCTCACTCCCTCCCACCAGCACAGCCCCGAGACTGCTGACGGGGCAGAGAATATGGAGTCAGGCACAGCTTCAGGGGCTATTGCTGCCTGGAGCTCTGTTTATATTGACCTCAACGAGGCACACCTGGGGAGGGCGGGCCGGCAGGGTAAGGCTGCCCAGGTCAGCTAATCCACAACCCTCAGGGAATCACATTGTTGAAAATGGACCCCGCTAAGGCAGAAGAGAAGCCAAGGGAAAAAAGGACACAATGCCATTTGCAGCACCGTAGATGAGTCTAGAAGTAATCACGTGACTTGTAGTAAGTCAGAAAGTGAAAGACACATATCATATCATATCACTTATAGGTGTTACCTAAAAATGGATACCAGGGCAGATATTTCCACGGAGAAGGGCAATCACAGATTCATTAAACAAACATATGGTTCACCAATGGAAAGGTGTGAGGATTGGTTTCATTACGATATCGGGGTTAACAGACATATACAAACACAGGTGACATATATAATCACCAAAGACCTACAGAGTACCAAGAGGGGACTACTCAACATTCTGTCATAACGTACATGGGAAAAGGATCCCAGGAAGGACAGTCATCTGTATATGTGTAAAAGAACCACATCTTCCACACCTACAACAAGCCAAACATTGTAATCAAACTTGCTGTAATAAAAAATATTAAATGAAATTAAATACACGAACAAGAAGTAGTGAGACAAACGTGAGGGGCTTTCTCCTGGCACATTCCATTCTAAACTCCAATCTAGAACACCACTTCCACTGAGGCTCTCTTGCCCTAGTAACCAGATTTGGTAAGGGTGAACTGCTGCCACCTTGTGGCCGTTTCACACAACAGCAGCTTTAATCCCAACGCTAATGGTCAGTTGATATTCAAAATCATTGCAGGCCTGTAAATGACACCTGCCCTGAAAACAAATCCTGGGGTCACATATCGACCAGAAAATTCAAAGGACGTCCATATTTCAAAATGACCGTTTCAAAAGGCATATTTTACGCACATTAGTGTTCTGCTTCTTTTCCTTTCTTTCCTTTTTTTGTTAAAAAACACGGGAATGGAAAAAGGCATCCCTCAGAATGGGCGAAAATCGTTGCAGACGAATCAATGGACAGAGGTTTAATCTCCAATATATATAAACAGCTCATGCAGCTTAATATTAAAAAAACAAACAACCCAATACAAAAATGGGCAGAAGATCTAAAGAGACGTTTCTTCAAAGAAGACACAGAGATGGCCAAGACGCACATGAAAAGCTGCTCAACAGCACTAATTATTAGAGAAATGCAAATCAAAACTACAATGAGGTATCACCACACACCTGTTAGAATCGGCATCATCAGAATATCTACAAACAACCAATTCTGGGGAGGGTGTGGACAAAAGGAGCCCTCTTCCACTATTGGTGGGAATGTAAATTGATACAGTCACTATGGAGAACAGTATGGAGTTTCCTTAAAAAAAACTAGATATAGAATTACCATCTGATCCAGCAATCCCACTTCTGGGCATATACCCAGAGAAAACCGTAAATCAAAAAGGCACATTCACCACAATGTTCGTTGCAGCACTATTTACAATAGCCAGGTAATGGAAGCAACCTAAATGCCCACAGACAGATGAATGGATAAAGATGTGGTACATATATGAAATGGAATATTACTCGGCCATAAAAAGGAATGAAACCGGGTCATTTGTAGAGATATCGATGGATCGAGAGACTGTCATACAGAATGAAGTAAGTCAGAAAGAGGAAAACAAATATTGTATATTAATGCATATATGTGGAACCTAAAAAAATGGTACAGATGAACTGGTTTGCAGGGAAGAAATAGAGACACAGAGGTAGAGAACAAACGTATGGACACCAAGTGTGGGAAGCCATCGGGTGGTGGTGGTGGGATGAGTTGGGAGATTGGGATTGAACGGTATACATGTATATGCATAAAATACATAACTAATAATAACCTGCTGTATAAAAACATAAATAAAATTAAATTTCAAAATTTTAAAAAATAAAATTTAAAACTAAAACAGAAAAAAGTTCTTCCCGTCACACAGATGTATTTATAGGAATGAATTATTTCCATACTTATATTTATAAGTACATAAAAGAGGAATAAAATCTAACTTGAACCATAAAAGAAAAAAAAAATTGAACCCACGAGTTATACAGAGGAAAACCCTATCACGGCACTTGCTCCAACGGTAAACAATTCTGAAATTGGTCAGAGGTGGGGAACCATCTCCCATACAGCCAGCAACCCACCCCCTACGCAAGGAGCATCCTCATTGCAAAGCTGGGGGACCGTGCCGAGGCATCTGTGAGTAAACGTGAGCTGAGCCCCAGGCCAGCTGCTGCTGAACTGTTCCCACCCTTTCCAGGTAAAACACCTGAATATGTACAAGGGCTTGAAAGCCTAGAGGAAGGACCGTGGAGCCACACCAGCGACAGCACGCAGGCCAACTTGGTGCCTGTAAGCCAGCCAGGGTGGTCCTGGCCCCGGGCGCCCTTCCAGAAGCTTTCCATTGCCCTGCCTGAGATACCCCTCCTGTCCCGGCCCCCACTGCTTTTTTCCTTCCTCACCTCTGTCCGGAGAGAAATTCCAGCGGAAGGTATGGGTGACACATCCTCTTCTTTACAGGCGGCAGCCTGGCAACTCCTGCAGGAAGGCCAGCAGAACCCCACTCACACCGGGCCACCCACAAAGCTGTGGCCCCTCACTCCCTCCCACCAGCACAGCCCCGAGACTGCTGACGGGGCAGAGAATATGGAGTCAGGCACAGCTTCAGGGGCTATTGCTGCCTGGAGCTCTGTTTATATTGACCTCAACGAGGCACACCTGGGGAGGGCGGGCCGGCAGGGTAAGGCTGCCCAGGTCAGCTAATCCACAACCCTCAGGGAATCACATTGTTGAAAATGGACCCCGCTAAGGCAGAAGAGAAGCCAAGGGAAAAAAGGACACAATGCCATTTGCAGCACCGTAGATGAGTCTAGAAGTAATCACGTGACTTGTAGTAAGTCAGAAAGTGAAAGACACATATCATATCATATCACTTATAGGTGTTACCTAAAAATGGATACCAGGGCAGATATTTCCACGGAGAAGGGCAATCACAGATTCATTAAACAAACATATGGTTCACCAATGGAAAGGTGTGAGGATTGGTTTCATTATGATATCGGGGTTAACAGACATATACAAACACAGGTGACATATATAATCACCAAAGACCTACAGAGTACCAAGAGGGGACTACTCAACATTCTGTCATAACGTACATGGGAAAAGGATCCCAGGAAGGACAGTCATCTGTATATGTGTAAAAGAACCACATCTTCCACACCTACAACAAGCCAAACATTGTAATCAAACTTGCTGTAATAAAAAATATTAAATTAAATTAAATACACGAACAAGAAGTAGTGAGACAAACGTGAGGGGCTTTCTCCTGGCACATTCCATTCTAAACTCCAATCTAGAACACCACTTCCACTGAGGCTCTCTTGCCCTAGTAACCAGATTTGGTAAGGGTGAACTGCTGCCACCTTGTGGCCGTTTCACACAACAGCAGCTTTAATCCCAACGCTAATGGTCAGTTGATATTCAAAATCATTGCAGGCCTGTAAATGACACCTGCCCTGAAAACAATTCCTGGGGTCACATATCGACCAGAAAATTCAAAGGACGTCCATATTTCAAAATGACCGTTTCAAAAGGCATATTTTACGCACATTAGTGTTCTGCTTCTTTTCCTTTCTTTCCTTTTTTGTTAAAAAACACGGGAATGGAAAAAGGCATCCCTCAGAATGGGCGAAAATCGTTGCAGACGAATCAATGGACAGAGGTTTAATCTCCAATATATATAAACAGCTCATGCAGCTTAATATTAAAAAAACAAACAACCCAATACAAAAATGGGCAGAAGATCTAAAGAGACGTTTCTTCAAAGAAGACACAGAGATGGCCAAGACGCACATGAAAAGCTGCTCAACAGCACTAATTATTAGAGAAATGCAAATCAAAACTACAATGAGGTATCACCACACACCTGTTAGAATCGGCATCATCAGAATATCTACAAACAACCAATTCTGGGGAGGGTGTGGACAAAAGGAGCCCTCTTCCACTATTGGTGGGAATGTAAATTGATACAGTCACTATGGAGAACAGTATGGAGTTTCCTTCAAAAAACTAGATATAGAATTACCATCTGATCCAGCAATCCCACTTCTGGGCATATACCCAGAGAAAACCGTAAATCAAAAAGGCACATTCACCACAATGTTCGTTGCAGCACTATTTACAATAGCCAGGTAATGGAAGCAACCTAAATGCCCACAGACAGATGAATGGATAAAGATGTGGTACATATATGAAATGGAATATTACTCGGCCATAAAAAGGAATGAAACCGGGTCATTTGTAGAGATATCGATGGATCGAGAGACTGTCATACAGAATGAAGTAAGTCAGAAAGAGGAAAACAAATATTGTATATTAATGCATATATGTGGAACCTAAAAAAATGGTACAGATGAACTGGTTTGCAGGGAAGAAATAGAGACACAGAGGTAGAGAACAAACGTATGGACACCAAGTGTGGGAAGCCATCGGGTGGTGGTGGTGGGATGAGTTGGGAGATTGGGATTGAACGGTATACATGTATATGCATAAAATACATAACTAATAATAACCTGCTGTATAAAAACATAAATAAAATTAAATTTCAAAATTTTAAAAAATAAAATTTAAAACTAAAACAGAAAAAAGTTCTTCCCGTCACACAGATGTATTTATAGGAATGAATTATTTCCATACTTATATTTATAAATACATAAAAGAGGAATAAAATCTAACTTGAACCATAAAAGAAAAAAAATTGAACCCACGAGTTATACAGAGGAAAACCCTATCACGGCACTTGCTCCAGCGGTAAACAATTCTGAAATTGGTCAGAGGTGGGGAACCATCTCCCATACAGCCAGCAACCCACCCCCTACGCAAGGAGCATCCTCATTGCAAAGCTGGGGGACCGTGCCGAGGCATCTGTGAGTAAACGTGAGCTGAGCCCCAGGCCAGCTGCTGCTGAACTGTTCCCACCCTTTCCAGGTAAAACACCTGAATATGTACAAGGGCTTGAAAGCCTAGAGGAAGGACCGTGGAGCCACACCAGCGACAGCACGCAGGCCAACTTGGTGCCTGTAGGCCAGCCAGGGTGGTCCTGGCCCCGGGCGCCCTTCCAGAAGCTTTCCATTGCCCTGCCTGAGATACCCCTCCTGTCCCGGCCCCCACTGCTTTTTTCCTTCCTCACCTCTGTCCGGAGAGAAATTCCAGCGCAAGGTATGGGTGACACATCCTCTTCTTTACAGGCGGCAGCCTGGCAACTCCTGCAGAAAGGCCAGCAGAACCACACTCACACCGGGCCACCCACAAAGCTGTGGCCCCTCACTCCCCCCCACCAGCACAGCCCCGAGACTGCTGACGGGGCAGAGAATATGGAGTCAGGCACAGCTTCAGGGGCTATTGCTGCCTGGAGCTCTGTTTATATTGACCTCAACGAGGCACACCTGGGGAGGGCGGGCCGGCAGGGTAAGGCTGCCCAGGTCAGCTAATCCACAACCCTCAGGGAATCACATTGTTGAAAATGGACACCGCTAAGGCAGAAGAGAAGCCAAGGGAAAAAAGGACACAATGCCATTTGCAGCACCGTAGATGAGTCTAGAAGTAATCACGTGACTTGTAGTAAGTCAGAAAGTGAAAGACACATATCATATCATATCACTTATAGGTGTTACCTAAAAATGGATACCAGGGCAGATACTTCCACGGAGAAGGGCAATCACAGATTCATTAAACAAACATATGGTTCACCAATGGAAAGGTGTGAGGATTGGTTTCATTACGATATCGGGGTTAACAGACATATACAAACACAGGTGACATATATAATCACCAAAGACCTACAGAGTACCAAGAGGGGACTACTCAACATTCTGTCATAACGTACATGGGAAAAGGATCCCAGGAAGGACAGTCATCTGTATATGTGTAAAAGAACCACATCTTCCACACCTACAACAAGCCAAACATTGTAATCAAACTTGCTGTAATAAAAAATATTAAATTAAATTAAATACACGAACAAGAAGTAGTGAGACAAACGTGAGGGGCTTTCTCCTGGCACATTCCATTCTAAACTCCAATCTAGAACACCACTTCCACTGAGGCTCTCTTGCCCTAGTAACCAGATTTGGTAAGGGTGAACTGCTGCCACCTTGTGGCCGTTTCACACAACAGCAGCTTTAATCCCAACGCTAATGGTCAGTTGATATTCAAAATCATTGCAGGCCTGTAAATGACACCTGCCCTGAAAACAAATCCTGGGGTCACATATCGACCAAAAAATTCAAAGGACGTCCATATTTCAAAATGACCGTTTCAAAAGGCATATTTTACGCACATTAGTGTTCTGCTTCTTTTCCTTTCTTTCCTTTTTTGTTAAAAAACACGGGAATGGAAAAAGGCATCCCTCAGAATGGGCGAAAATCGTTGCAGACGAATCAATGGACAGAGGTTTAATCTCCAATATATATAAACAGCTCATGCAGCTTAATATTAAAAAAAACAAACAACCCAATACAAAAATGGGCAGAAGATCTAAAGAGACGTTTCTTCAAAGAAGACACAGAGATGGCCAAGACGCACATGAAAAGCTGCTCAACAGCACTAATTATTAGAGAAATGCAAATCAAAACTACAATGAGGTATCACCACACACCTGTTAGAATCGGCATCATCAGAATATCTACAAACAACCAATTCTGGGGAGGGTGTGGACAAAAGGAGCCCTCTTCCACTATTGGTGGGAATGTAAATTGATACAGTCACTATGGAGAACAGTATGGAGTTTCCTTCAAAAAACTAGATATAGAATTACCATCTGATCCAGCAATCCCACTTCTGGGCATATACCCAGAGAAAACCGTAAATCAAAAAGGCACATTCACCACAATGTTCGTTGCAGCACTATTTACAATAGCCAGGTAATGGAAGCAACCTAAATGCCCACAGACAGATGAATGGATAAAGATGTGGTACATATATGAAATGGAATATTACTCGGCCATAAAAAGGAATGAAACCGGGTCATTTGTAGAGATATCGATGGATCGAGAGACTGTCATACAGAATGAAGTAAGTCAGAAAGAGGAAAACAAATATTGTATATTAATGCATATATGTGGAACCTAAAAAAATGGTACAGATGAACTGGTTTGCAGGGAAGAAATAGAGACACAGAGGTAGAGAACAAACGTATGGACACCAAGTGTGGGAAGCCATCGGGTGGTGGTGGTGGGATGAGTTGGGAGATTGGGATTGAACGGTATACCTGTATATGCATAAAATACATAACTAATAATAACCTGCTGTATAAAAACATAAATAAAATTAAATTTCAAAATTTTAAAAAATAAAATTTAAAACTAAAACAGAAAAAAGTTCTTCCCGTCACACAGATGTATTTATAGGAATGAATTATTTCCATACTTATATTTATAAATACATAAAAGAGGAATAAAATCTAACTTGAACCATAAAAGAAAAAAAAATTGAACCCACGAGTTATACAGAGGAAAACCCTATCACGGCACTTGCTCCAGCGGTCAACAATTCTGAAATTGGTCAGAGGTGGGGAACCATCTCCCATACAGCCAGCAACCCACCCCCTACGCAAGGAGCGTCCTCATTGCAAAGCTGGGGGACCGTGCCGAGGCATCTGTGAGTAAACGTGAGCTGAGCCCCAGGCCAGCTGCTGCTGAACTGTTCCCACCCTTTCCAGGTAAAACACCTGAATATGTACAAGGGCTTGAAAGCCTAGAGGAAGGACCGTGGAGCCACACCAGCGACAGCACGCAGGCCAACTTGGTGCCTGTAGGCCAGCCAGGGTGGTCCTGGCCCCGGGCGCCCTTCCAGAAGCTTTCCATTGCCCTGCCTGAGATACCCCTCCTGTCCCGGCCCCCACTGCTTTTTTCCTTCCTCACCTCTGTCCGGAGAGAAATTCCAGCGCAAGGTATGGGTGACACATCCTCTTCTTTACAGGCGGCAGCCTGGCAACTCCTGCAGAAAGGCCAGCAGAACCCCACTCACACCGGGCCACCCACAAAGCTGTGGCCCCTCACTCCCTCCCACCAGCACAGCCCCGAGACTGCTGACGGGGCAGAGAATATGGAGTCAGGCACAGCTTCAGGGGCTATTGCTGCCTGGAGCTCTGTTTATATTGACCTCAACGAGGCACACCTGGGGAGGGCGGGCTGGCAGGGTAAGGCTGCCCAGGTCAGCTAATCCACAACCCTCAGGGAATCACATTGTTGAAAATGGACCCCGCTAAGGCAGAAGAGAAGCCAAGGGAAAAAAGGACACAATGCCATTTGCAGCACCGTAGATGAGTCTAGAAGTAATCACGTGACTTGTAGTAAGTCAGAAAGTGAAAGACACATATCATATCATATCACTTATAGGTGTTACCTAAAAATGGATACCAGGGCAGATATTTCCACGGAGAAGGGCAATCACAGATTCATTAAACAAACATATGGTTCACCAATGGAAAGGTGTGAGGATTGGTTTCATTACGAGATCTGGGTTAACAGACATATACAAACACAGGTGACATATATAATCACCAAAGACCTACAGAGTACCAAGAGGGGACTACTCAACATTCTGTCATAACGTACATGGGAAAAGGATCCCAGGAAGAACAGTCATCTGTATATGTGTAAAAGAACCACATCTTCCACACCTACAACAAGCCAAACATTGTAATCAAACTTGCTGTAATAAAAAATATTAAATTAAATTAAATACACGAACAAGAAGTAGTGAGACAAACGTGAGGGGCTTTCTCCTGGCACATTCCATTCTAAACTCCAATCTAGAACACCACTTCCACTGAGGCTCTCTTGCCCTAGTAACCAGATTTGGTAAGGGTGAACTGCTGCCACCTTGTGGCCGTTTCACACAACAGCAGCTTTAATCCCAACGCTAATGGTCAGTTGATATTCAAAATCATTGCAGGCCTGTAAATGACACCTGCCCTGAAAACAATTCCTGGGGTCACATATCGACCAAAAAATTCAAAGGACGTCCATATTTCAAAATGACCGTTTCAAAAGGCATATTTTACGCACATTAGTGTTCTGCTTCTTTTCCTTTCTTTCCTTTTTTGTTAAAAAACACGGGAATGGAAAAAGGCATCCCTCAGAATGGGCGAAAATCGTTGCAGACGAATCAATGGACAGAGGTTTAATCTCCAATATATATAAACAGCTCATGCAGCTTAATATTAAAAAAAACAAACAACCCAATACAAAAATGGGCAGAAGATCTAAAGAGACGTTTCTTCAAAGAAGACACAGAGATGGCCAAGACGCACATGAAAAGCTGCTCAACAGCACTAATTATTAGAGAAATGCAAATCAAAACTACAATGAGGTATCACCACACACCTGTTAGAATCGGCATCATCAGAATATCTACAAACAACCAATTCTGGGGAGGGTGTGGACAAAAGGAGCCCTCTTCCACTATTGGTGGGAATGTAAATTGATACAGTCACTATGGAGAACAGTATGGAGTTTCCTTCAAAAAACTAGATATAGAATTACCATCTGATCCAGCAATCCCACTTCTGGGCATATACCCAGAGAAAACCGTAAATCAAAAAGGCACATTCACCACAATGTTCGTTGCAGCACTATTTACAATAGCCAGGTAATGGAAGCAACCTAAATGCCCACAGACAGATGAATGGATAAAGATGTGGTACATATATGAAATGGAATATTACTCGGCCATAAAAAGGAATGAAACTGGGTCATTTGTAGAGATATCGATGGATCGAGAGACTGTCATACAGAATGAAGTAAGTCAGAAAGAGGAAAACAAATATTGTATATTAATGCATATATGTGGAACCTAAAAAAATGGTACAGATGAACTGGTTTGCAGGGAAGAAATAGAGACACAGAGGTAGAGAACAAACGTATGGACACCAAGTGTGGGAAGCCATCGGGTGGTGGTGGTGGGATGAGTTGGGAGATTGGGATTGAACGGTATACCTGTATATGCATAAAATACATAACTAATAATAACCTGCTGTATAAAAACATAAATAAAATTAAATTTCAAAATTTTAAAAAATAAAATTTAAAACTAAAACAGAAAAAAGTTCTTCCCGTCACACAGATGTATATATAGGAATGAATTATTTCCATACTTATATTTATAAATACATAAAAGAGGAATAAAATCTAACTTGAACCATAAAAGAAAAAAAAAATTGAACCCACGAGTTATACAGAGGAAAACCCTATCACGGCACTTGCTCCAGCGGTCAACAATTCTGAAATTGGTCAGAGGTGGGGAACCATCTCCCATACAGCCAGCAACCCACCCCCTACGCAAGGAGCGTCCTCATTGCAAAGCTGGGGGACCGTGCCGAGGCATCTGTGAGTAAACGTGAGCTGAGCCCCAGGCCAGCTGCTGCTGAACTGTTCCCACCCTTTCCAGGTAAAACACCTGAATATGTACAAGGGCTTGAAAGCCTAGAGGAAGGACCGTGGAGCCACACCAGCGACAGCACGCAGGCCAACTTGGTGCCTGTAGGCCAGCCAGGGTGGTCCTGGCCCCGGGCGCCCTTCCAGAAGCTTTCCATTGCCCTGCCTGAGATACCCCTCCTGTCCCGGCCCCCACTGCTTTTTTCCTTCCTCACCTCTGTCCGGAGAGAAATTCCAGCGGAAGGTATGGGTGACACATCCTCTTCTTTACAGGCGGCAGCCTGGCAACTCCTGCAGAAAGGCCAGCAGAACCCCACTCACACCGGGCCACCCACAAAGCTGTGGCCCCTCACTCCCTCCCACCAGCACAGCCCCGAGACTGCTGACGGGGCAGAGAATATGGAGTCAGGCACAGCTTCAGGGGCTATTGCTGCCTGGAGCTCTGTTTATATTGACCTCAACGAGGCACACCTGGGGAGGGCGGGCCGGCAGGGTAAGGCTGCCCAGGTCAGCTAATCCACAACCCTCAGGGAATCACATTGTTGAAAATGGACCCCGCTAAGGCAGAAGAGAAGCCAAGGGAAAAAAGGACACAATGCCATTTGCAGCACCGTAGATGAGTCTAGAAGTAATCACGTGACTTGTAGTAAGTCAGAAAGTGAAAGACACATATCATATCATATCACTTATAGGTGTTACCTAAAAATGGATACCAGGGCAGATATTTCCACGGAGAAGGGCAATCACAGATTCATTAAACAAACATATGGTTCACCAATGGAAAGGTGTGAGGATTGGTTTCATTACGATATCGGGGTTAACAGACATATACAAACACAGGTGACATATATAATCACCAAAGACCTACAGAGTACCAAGAGGGGACTACTCAACATTCTGTCATAACGTACATGGGAAAAGGATCCCAGGAAGAACAGTCATCTGTATATGTGTAAAAGAACCACATCTTCCACACCTACAACAAGCCAAACATTGTAATCAAACTTGCTGTAATAAAAAATATTAAATTAAATTAAATACACGAACAAGAAGTAGTGAGACAAACGTGAGGGGCTTTCTCCTGGCACATTCCATTCTAAACTCCAATCTAGAACACCACTTCCACTGAGGCTCTCTTGCCCTAGTAACCAGATTTGGTAAGGGTGAACTGCTGCCACCTTGTGGCCGTTTCACACAACAGCAGCTTTAATCCCAACGCTAATGGTCAGTTGATATTCAAAATCATTGCAGGCCTGTAAATGACACCTGCCCTGAAAACAATTCCTGGGGTCACATATCGACCAAAAAATTCAAAGGACGTCCATATTTCAAAATGACCGTTTCAAAAGGCATATTTTACGCACATTAGTGTTCTGCTTCTTTTCCTTTCTTTCCTTTTTTGTTAAAAAACACGGGAATGGAAAAAGGCATCCCTCAGAATGGGCGAAAATCGTTGCAGACGAATCAATGGACAGAGGTTTAATCTCCAATATATATAAACAGCTCATGCAGCTTAATATTAAAAAAAACAAACAACCCAATACAAAAATGGGCAGAAGATCTAAAGAGACGTTTCTTCAAAGAAGACACAGAGATGGCCAAGACGCACATGAAAAGCTGCTCAACAGCACTAATTATTAGAGAAATGCAAATCAAAACTACAATGAGGTATCACCACACACCTGTTAGAATCGGCATCATCAGAATATCTACAAACAACCAATTCTGGGGAGGGTGTGGACAAAAGGAGCCCTCTTCCACTACTGGTGGGAATGTAAATTGATACAGTCACTATGGAGAACAGTATGGAGTTTCCTTCAAAAAACTAGATATAGAATTACCATCTGATCCAGCAATCCCACTTCTGGGCATATACCCAGAGAAAACCGTAAATCAAAAAGGCACATTCACCACAATGTTCGTTGCAGCACTATTTACAATAGCCAGGTAATGGAAGCAACCTAAATGCCCACAGACAGATGAATGGATAAAGATGTGGTACATATATGAAATGGAATATTACTCGGCCATAAAAAGGAATGAAACCGGGTCATTTGTAGAGATATCGATGGATCGAGAGACTGTCATACAGAATGAAGTAAGTCAGAAAGAGGAAAACAAATATTGTATATTAATGCATATATGTGGAACCTAAAAAAATGGTACAGATGAACTGGTTTGCAGGGAAGAAATAGAGACACAGAGGTAGAGAACAAACGTATGGACACCAAGTGTGGGAAGCCATCGGGTGGTGGTGGTGGGATGAGTTGGGAGATTGGGATTGAACGGTATACCTGTATATGCATAAAATACATAACTAATAATAACCTGCTGTATAAAAACATAAATAAAATTAAATTTCAAAATTTTAAAAAATAAAATTTAAAACTAAAACAGAAAAAAGTTCTTCCCGTCACACAGATGTATTTATAGGAATGAATTATTTCCATACTTATATTTATAATTACATAAAAGAGGAATAAAATCTAACTTGAACCATAAAAGAAAAAAAAATTGAACCCACGAGTTATACAGAGGAAAACCCTATCACGGCACTTGCTCCAGCGGTCAACAATTCTGAAATTGGTCAGAGGTGGGGAACCATCTCCCATACAGCCAGCAACCCACCCCCTACGCAAGGAGCGTCCTCATTGCAAAGCTGTGGGACCGTGCCGAGGCATCTGTGAGTAAACGTGAGCTGAGCCCCAGGCCAGCTGCTGCTGAACTGTTCCCACCCTTTCCAGGTAAAACACCTGAATATGTACAAGGGCTTGAAAGCCTAGAGGAAGGACCGTGGAGCCACACCAGCGACAGCACGCAGGCCAACTTGGTGCCTGTAGGCCAGCCAGGGTGGTCCTGGCCCCGGGCGCCCTTCCAGAAGCTTTCCATTGCCCTGCCTGAGATACCCCTCCTGTCCCGGCCCCCACTGCTTTTTTCCTTCCTCACCTCTGTCCGGAGAGAAATTCCAGCGGAAGGTATGGGTGACACATCCTCTTCTTTACAGGCGGCAGCCTGGCAACTCCTGCAGAAAGGCCAGCAGAACCCCACTCACACCGGGCCACCCACAAAGCTGTGGCCCCTCACTCCCTCCCACCAGCACAGCCCCGAGACTGCTGACGGGGCAGAGAATATGGAGTCAGGCACAGCTTCAGGGGCTATTGCTGCCTGGAGCTCTGTTTATATTGACCTCAACGAGGCACACCTGGGGAGGGCGGGCCGGCAGGGTAAGGCTGCCCAGGTCAGCTAATCCACAACCCTCAGGGAATCACATTGTTGAAAATGGACCCCGCTAAGGCAGAAGAGAAGCCAAGGGAAAAAAGGACACAATGCCATTTGCAGCACCGTAGATGAGTCTAGAAGTAATCACGTGACTTGTAGTAAGTCAGAAAGTGAAAGACACATATCATATCATATCACTTATAGGTGTTACCTAAAAATGGATACCAGGGCAGATATTTCCACGGAGAAGGGCAATCACAGATTCATTAAACAAACATATGGTTCACCAATGGAAAGGTGTGAGGATTGGTTTCATTACGATATCGGGGTTAACAGACATATACAAACACAGGTGACATATATAATCACCAAAGACCTACAGAGTACCAAGAGGGGACTACTCAACATTCTGTCATAACGTACATGGGAAAAGGATCCCAGGAAGAACAGTCATCTGTATATGTGTAAAAGAACCACATCTTCCACACCTACAACAAGCCAAACATTGTAATCAAACTTGCTGTAATAAAAAATATTAAATTAAATTAAATACACGAACAAGAAGTAGTGAGACAAACGTGAGGGGCTTTCTCCTGGCACATTCCATTCTAAACTCCAATCTAGAACACCACTTCCACTGAGGCTCTCTTGCCCTAGTAACCAGATTTGGTAAGGGTGAACTGCTGCCACCTTGTGGCCGTTTCACACAACAGCAGCTTTAATCCCAACGCTAATGGTCAGTTGATATTCAAAATCATTGCAGGCCTGTAAATGACACCTGCCCTGAAAACAATTCCTGGGGTCACATATCGACCAAAAAATTCAAAGGACGTCCATATTTCAAAATGACCGTTTCAAAAGGCATATTTTACGCACATTAGTGTTCTGCTTCTTTTCCTTTCTTTCCTTTTTTGTTAAAAAACACGGGAATGGAAAAAGGCATCCCTCAGAATGGGCGAAAATCGTTGCAGACGAATCAATGGACAGAGGTTTAATCTCCAATATATATAAACAGCTCATGCAGCTTAATATTAAAAAAAACAAACAACCCAATACAAAAATGGGCAGAAGATCTAAAGAGACGTTTCTTCAAAGAAGACACAGAGATGGCCAAGACGCACATGAAAAGCTGCTCAACAGCACTAATTATTAGAGAAATGCAAATCAAAACTACAATGAGGTATCACCACACACCTGTTAGAATCGGCATCATCAGAATATCTACAAACAACCAATTCTGGGGAGGGTGTGGACAAAAGGAGCCCTCTTCCACTATTGGTGGGAATGTAAATTGATACAGTCACTATGGAGAACAGTATGGAGTTTCCTTCAAAAAACTAGATATAGAATTACCATCTGATCCAGCAATCCCACTTCTGGGCATATACCCAGAGAAAACCGTAAATCAAAAAGGCACATTCACCACAATGTTCGTTGCAGCACTATTTACAATAGCCAGGTAATGGAAGCAACCTAAATGCCCACAGACAGATGAATGGATAAAGATGTGGTACATATATGAAATGGAATATTACTCGGCCATAAAAAGGAATGAAACTGGGTCATTTGTAGAGATATCGATGGATCGAGAGACTGTCATACAGAATGAAGTAAGTCAGAAAGAGGAAAACAAATATTGTATATTAATGCATATATGTGGAACCTAAAAAAATGGTACAGATGAACTGGTTTGCAGGGAAGAAATAGAGACACAGAGGTAGAGAACAAACGTATGGACACCAAGTGTGGGAAGCCATCGGGTGGTGGTGGTGGGATGAGTTGGGAGATTGGGATTGAACGGTATACCTGTATATGCATAAAATACATAACTAATAATAACCTGCTGTATAAAAACATAAATAAAATTAAATTTCAAAATTTTAAAAAATAAAATTTAAAACTAAAACAGAAAAAAGTTCTTCCCGTCACACAGATGTATATATAGGAATGAATTATTTCCATACTTATATTTATAAATACATAAAAGAGGAATAAAATCTAACTTGAACCATAAAAGAAAAAAAAAATTGAACCCACGAGTTATACAGAGGAAAACCCTATCACGGCACTTGCTCCAGCGGTCAACAATTCTGAAATTGGTCAGAGGTGGGGAACCATCTCCCATACAGCCAGCAACCCACCCCCTACGCAAGGAGCGTCCTCATTGCAAAGCTGGGGGACCGTGCCGAGGCATCTGTGAGTAAACGTGAGCTGAGCCCCAGGCCAGCTGCTGCTGAACTGTTCCCACCCTTTCCAGGTAAAACACCTGAATATGTACAAGGGCTTGAAAGCCTAGAGGAAGGACCGTGGAGCCACACCAGCGACAGCACGCAGGCCAACTTGGTGCCTGTAGGCCAGCCAGGGTGGTCCTGGCCCCGGGCGCCCTTCCAGAAGCTTTCCATTGCCCTGCCTGAGATACCCCTCCTGTCCCGGCCCCCACTGCTTTTTTCCTTCCTCACCTCTGTCCGGAGAGAAATTCCAGCGGAAGGTATGGGTGACACATCCTCTTCTTTACAGGCGGCAGCCTGGCAACTCCTGCAGAAAGGCCAGCAGAACCCCACTCACACCGGGCCACCCACAAAGCTGTGGCCCCTCACTCCCTCCCACCAGCACAGCCCCGAGACTGCTGACGGGGCAGAGAATATGGAGTCAGGCACAGCTTCAGGGGCTATTGCTGCCTGGAGCTCTGTTTATATTGACCTCAACGAGGCACACCTGGGGAGGGCGGGCCGGCAGGGTAAGGCTGCCCAGGTCAGCTAATCCACAACCCTCAGGGAATCACATTGTTGAAAATGGACCCCGCTAAGGCAGAAGAGAAGCCAAGGGAAAAAAGGACACAATGCCATTTGCAGCACCGTAGATGAGTCTAGAAGTAATCACGTGACTTGTAGTAAGTCAGAAAGTGAAAGACACATATCATATCATATCACTTATAGGTGTTACCTAAAAATGGATACCAGGGCAGATATTTCCACGGAGAAGGGCAATCACAGATTCATTAAACAAACATATGGTTCACCAATGGAAAGGTGTGAGGATTGGTTTCATTACGATATCGGGGTTAACAGACATATACAAACACAGGTGACATATATAATCACCAAAGACCTACAGAGTACCAAGAGGGGACTACTCAACATTCTGTCATAACGTACATGGGAAAAGGATCCCAGGAAGAACAGTCATCTGTATATGTGTAAAAGAACCACATCTTCCACACCTACAACAAGCCAAACATTGTAATCAAACTTGCTGTAATAAAAAATATTAAATTAAATTAAATACACGAACAAGAAGTAGTGAGACAAACGTGAGGGGCTTTCTCCTGGCACATTCCATTCTAAACTCCAATCTAGAACACCACTTCCACTGAGGCTCTCTTGCCCTAGTAACCAGATTTGGTAAGGGTGAACTGCTGCCACCTTGTGGCCGTTTCACACAACAGCAGCTTTAATCCCAACGCTAATGGTCAGTTGATATTCAAAATCATTGCAGGCCTGTAAATGACACCTGCCCTGAAAACAATTCCTGGGGTCACATATCGACCAAAAAATTCAAAGGACGTCCATATTTCAAAATGACCGTTTCAAAAGGCATATTTTACGCACATTAGTGTTCTGCTTCTTTTCCTTTCTTTCCTTTTTTGTTAAAAAACACGGGAATGGAAAAAGGCATCCCTCAGAATGGGCGAAAATCGTTGCAGACGAATCAATGGACAGAGGTTTAATCTCCAATATATATAAACAGCTCATGCAGCTTAATATTAAAAAAAACAAACAACCCAATACAAAAATGGGCAGAAGATCTAAAGAGACGTTTCTTCAAAGAAGACACAGAGATGGCCAAGACGCACATGAAAAGCTGCTCAACAGCACTAATTATTAGAGAAATGCAAATCAAAACTACAATGAGGTATCACCACACACCTGTTAGAATCGGCATCATCAGAATATCTACAAACAACCAATTCTGGGGAGGGTGTGGACAAAAGGAGCCCTCTTCCACTACTGGTGGGAATGTAAATTGATACAGTCACTATGGAGAACAGTATGGAGTTTCCTTCAAAAAACTAGATATAGAATTACCATCTGATCCAGCAATCCCACTTCTGGGCATATACCCAGAGAAAACCGTAAATCAAAAAGGCACATTCACCACAATGTTCGTTGCAGCACTATTTACAATAGCCAGGTAATGGAAGCAACCTAAATGCCCACAGACAGATGAATGGATAAAGATGTGGTACATATATGAAATGGAATATTACTCGGCCATAAAAAGGAATGAAACCGGGTCATTTGTAGAGATATCGATGGATCGAGAGACTGTCATACAGAATGAAGTAAGTCAGAAAGAGGAAAACAAATATTGTATATTAATGCATATATGTGGAACCTAAAAAAATGGTACAGATGAACTGGTTTGCAGGGAAGAAATAGAGACACAGAGGTAGAGAACAAACGTATGGACACCAAGTGTGGGAAGCCATCGGGTGGTGGTGGTGGGATGAGTTGGGAGATTGGGATTGAACGGTATACCTGTATATGCATAAAATACATAACTAATAATAACCTGCTGTATAAAAACATAAATAAAATTAAATTTCAAAATTTTAAAAAATAAAATTTAAAACTAAAACAGAAAAAAGTTCTTCCCGTCACACAGATGTATATATAGGAATGAATTATTTCCATACTTATATTTATAAATACATAAAAGAGGAATAAAATCTAACTTGAACCATAAAAGAAAAAAAAATTGAACCCACGAGTTATACAGAGGAAAACCCTATCACGGCACTTGCTCCAGCGGTAAACAATTCTGAAATTGGTCAGAGGTGGGGAACCATCTCCCATACAGCCAGCAACCCACCCCCTACGCAAGGAGCGTCCTCATTGCAAAGCTGGGGGACCGTGCCGAGGCATCTGTGAGTAAACGTGAGCTGAGCCCCAGGCCAGCTGCTGCTGAACTGTTCCCACCCTTTCCAGGTAAAACACCTGAATATGTACAAGGGCTTGAAAGCCTAGAGGAAGGACCGTGGAGCCACACCAGCGACAGCACACAGGCCAACTTGGTGCCTGTAGGCCAGCCAGGGTGGTCCTGGCCCCGGGCGCCCTTCCAGAAGCTTTCCATTGCCCTGCCTGAGATACCCCTCCTGTCCCGGCCCCCACTGCTTTCTTCCTTCCTCACCTCTGTCCGGAGAGAAATTCCAGCGCAAGGTATGGGTGACACATCCTCTTCTTTACAGGCGGCAGCCTGGCAACTCCTGCAGAAAGGCCAGCAGAACCCCACTCACACCGGGCCACCCACAAAGCTGTGGCCCCTCACTCCCTCCCACCAGCACAGCCCCGAGACTGCTGACGGGGCAGAGAATATGGAGTCAGACACAGCTTCAGGGGCTATTGCTGCCTGGAGCTCTGTTTATATTGACCTCAACGAGGCACACCTGGGGAGGGCGGGCCGGCAGGGTAAGGCTGCCCAGGTCAGCTAATCCACAACCCTCAGGGAATCACATTGTTGAAAATGGACCCCGCTAAGGCAGAAGAGAAGCCAAGGGAAAAAAGGACACAATGCCATTTGCAGCACCGTAGATGAGTCTAGAAGTAATCACGTGACTTGTAGTAAGTCAGAAAGTGAAAGACACATATCATATCATATCACTTATAGGTGTTACCTAAAAATGGATACCAGGGCAGATATTTCCACGGAGAAGGGCAATCACAGATTCATTAAACAAACATATGGTTCACCAATGGAAAGGTGTGAGGATTGGTTTCATTACGATATCGGGGTTAACAGACATATACAAACACAGGTGACATATATAATCACCAAAGACCTACAGAGTACCAAGAGGGGACTACTCAACATTCTGTCATAACGTACATGGGAAAAGGATCCCAGGACGGACAGTCATCTGTATATGTGTAAAAGAAACACATCTTCCACACCTACAACAAGCCAAACATTGTAATCAAACTTGCTGTAATAAAAAATATTAAATTAAATTAAATACACGAACAAGAAGTAGTGAGACAAACGTGAGGGGCTTTCTCCTGGCACATTCCATTCTAAACTCCAATCTAGAACACCACTTCCACTGAGGCTCTCTTGCCCTAGTAACCAGATTTGGTAAGGGTGAACTGCTGCCACCTTGTGGCCGTTTCACACAACAGCAGCTTTAATCCCAACGCTAATGGTCAGTTGATATTCAAAATCATTGCAGGCCTGTAAATGACACCTGCCCTGAAAACAATTCCTGGGGTCACATATCGACCAAAAAATTCAAAGGACGTCCATATTTCAAAATGACCGTTTCAAAAGGCATATTTTACGCACATTAGTGTTCTGCTTCTTTTCCTTTCTTTCCTTTTTTGTTAAAAAACACGGGAATGGAAAAAGGCATCCCTCAGAATGGGCGAAAATCGTTGCAGACGAATCAATGGACAGAGGTTTAATCTCCAATATATATAAACAGCTCATGCAGCTTAATATTAAAAAAAACAAACAACCCAATACAAAAATGGGCAGAAGATCTAAAGAGACGTTTCTTCAAAGAAGACACAGAGATGGCCAAGACGCACATGAAAAGCTCCTCAACAGCACTAATTATTAGAGAAATGCAAATCAAAACTACAATGAGGTATCACCACACACCTGTTAGAATCGGCATCATCAGAATATCTACAAACAACCAATTCTGGGGAGGGTGTGGACAAAAGGAGCCCTCTTCCACTATTGGTGGGAATGTAAATTGATACAGTCACTATGGAGAACAGTATGGAGTTTCCTTCAAAAAACTAGATATAGAATTACCATCTGATCCAGCAATCCCACTTCTGGGCATATACCCAGAGAAAACCGTAAATCAAAAAGGCACATTCACCACAATGTTCGTTGCAGCACTATTTACAATAGCCAGGTAATGGAAGCAACCTAAATGCCCACAGACAGATGAATGGATAAAGATGTGGTACATATATGAAATGGAATATTACTCGGCCATAAAAAGGAATGAAACCGGGTCATTTGTAGAGATATCGATGGATCGAGAGACTGTCATACAGAATGAAGTAAGTCAGAAAGAGGAAAACAAATATTGTATATTAATGCATATATGTGGAACCTAAAAAAATGGTACAGATGAACTGGTTTGCAGGGAAGAAATAGAGACACAGAGGTAGAGAACAAACGTATGGACACCAAGTGTGGGAAGCCATCGGGTGGTGGTGGTGGGATGAGTTGGGAGATTGGGATTGAACGGTATACCTGTATATGCATAAAATACATAACTAATAATAACCTGCTGTATAAAAACATAAATAAAATTAAATTTCAAAATTTTAAAAAATAAAATTTAAAACTAAAACAGAAAAAAGTTCTTCCCGTCACACAGATGTATTTATAGGAATGAATTATTTCCATACTTATATTTATAAATACATAAAAGAGGAATAAAATCTAACTTGAACCATAAAAGAAAAAAAAATTGAACCCACGAGTTATACAGAGGAAAACCCTATCACGGCACTTGCTCCAGCGGTCAACAATTCTGAAATTGGTCAGAGGTGGGGAACCATCTCCCATACAGCCAGCAACCCACCCCCTACACAAGGAGCGTCCTCATTGCAAAGCTGGGGGACCGTGCCGAGGCATCTGTGAGTAAACGTGAGCTGAGCCCCAGGCCAGCTGCTGCTGAACTGTTCCCACCCTTTCCAGGTAAAACACCTGAATATGTACAAGGGCTTGAAAGCCTAGAGGAAGGACCGTGGAGCCACACCAGCGACAGCACGCAGGCCAACTTGGTGCCTGTAGGCCAGCCAGGGTGGTCCTGGCCCCGGGCGCCCTTCCAGAAGCTTTCCATTGCCCTGCCTGAGATACCCCTCCTGTCCCGGCCCCCACTGCTTTTTTCCTTCCTCACCTCTGTCCGGAGAGAAATTCCAGCGCAAGGTATGGGTGACACATCCTCTTCTTTACAGGCGGCAGCCTGGCAACTCCTGCAGAAAGGCCAGCAGAACCCCACTCACACCGGGCCACCCACAAAGCTGTGGCCCCTCACTCCCTCCCACCAGCACAGCCCCGAGACTGCTGACGGGGCAGAGAATATGGAGTCAGGCACAGCTTCAGGGGCTATTGCTGCCTGGAGCTCTGTTTATATTGACCTCAACGAGGCACACCTGGGGAGGGCGGGCCGGCAGGGTAAGGCTGCCCAGGTCAGCTAATCCACAACCCTCAGGGAATCACATTGTTGAAAATGGACCCCACTAAAGCAGAAGAGAAGCCAAGGGAAAAAAGGACACAATGCCATTTGCAGCACCGTAGATGAGTCTAGAAGTAATCACGTGACTTGTAGTAAGTCAGAAAGTGAAAGACACATATCATATCATATCACTTATAGGTGTTACCTAAAAATGGATACCAGGGCAGATATTTCCACGGAGAAGGGCAATCACAGATTCATTAAACAAACATATGGTTCACCAATGGAAAGGTGTGAGGATTGGTTTCATTACGATATCGGGGTTAACAGACATATACAAACACAGGTGACATATATAATCACCAAAGACCTACAGAGTACCAAGAGGGGACTACTCAACATTCTGTCATAACGTACATGGGAAAAGGATCCCAGGAAGAACAGTCATCTGTATATGTGTAAAAGAACCACATCTTCCACACCTACAACAAGCCAAACATTGTAATCAAACTTGCTGTAATAAAAAATATTAAATTAAATTAAATACACGAACAAGAAGTAGTGAGACAAACGTGAGGGGCTTTCTCCTGGCACATTCCATTCTAAACTCCAATCTAGAACACCACTTCCACTGAGGCTCTCTTGCCCTAGTAACCAGATTTGGTAAGGGTGAACTGCTGCCACCTTGTGGCCGTTTCACACAACAGCAGCTTTAATCCCAACGCTAATGGTCAGTTGATATTCAAAATCATTGCAGGCCTGTAAATGACACCTGCCCTGAAAACAATTCCTGGGGTCACATATCGACCAAAAAATTCAAAGGACGTCCATATTTCAAAATGACCGTTTCAAAAGGCATATTTTACGCACATTAGTGTTCTGCTTCTTTTCCTTTCTTTCCTTTTTTGTTAAAAAACACGGGAATGGAAAAAGGCATCCCTCAGAATGGGCGAAAATCGTTGCAGACGAATCAATGGACAGAGGTTTAATCTCCAATATATATAAACAGCTCATGCAGCTTAATATTAAAAAAAACAAACAACCCAATACAAAAATGGGCAGAAGATCTAAAGAGACGTTTCTTCAAAGAAGACACAGAGATGGCCAAGACGCACATGAAAAGCTGCTCAACAGCACTAATTATTAGAGAAATGCAAATCAAAACTACAATGAGGTATCACCACACACCTGTTAGAATCGGCATCATCAGAATATCTACAAACAACCAATTCTGGGGAGGGTGTGGACAAAAGGAGCCCTCTTCCACTATTGGTGGGAATGTAAATTGATACAGTCACTATGGAGAACAGTATGGAGTTTCCTTCAAAAAACTAGATATAGAATTACCATCTGATCCAGCAATCCCACTTCTGGGCATATACCCAGAGAAAACCGTAAATCAAAAAGGCACATTCACCACAATGTTCGTTGCAGCACTATTTACAATAGCCAGGTAATGGAAGCAACCTAAATGCCCACAGACAGATGAATGGATAAAGATGTGGTACATATATGAAATGGAATATTACTCGGCCATAAAAAGGAATGAAACCGGGTCATTTGTAGAGATATCGATGGATCGAGAGACTGTCATACAGAATGAAGTAAGTCAGAAAGAGGAAAACAAATATTGTATATTAATGCATATATGTGGAACCTAAAAAAATGGTACAGATGAACTGGTTTGCAGGGAAGAAATAGAGACACAGAGGTAGAGAACAAACGTATGGACACCAAGTGTGGGAAGCCATCGGGTGGTGGTGGTGGGATGAGTTGGGAGATTGGGATTGAACGGTATACCTGTATATGCATAAAATACATAACTAATAATAACCTGCTGTATAAAAACATAAATAAAATTAAATTTCAAAATTTTAAAAAATAAAATTTAAAACTAAAACAGAAAAAAGTTCTTCCCGTCACACAGATGTATTTATAGGAATGAATTATTTCCATACTTATATTTATAAATACATAAAAGAGGAATAAAATCTAACTTGAACCATAAAAGAAAAAAAAATTGAACCCACGAGTTATACAGAGGAAAACCCTATCACGGCACTTGCTCCAGCGGTCAACAATTCTGAAATTGGTCAGAGGTGGGGAACCATCTCCCATACAGCCAGCAACCCACCCCCTACGCAAGGAGCGTCCTCATTGCAAAGCTGGGGGACCGTGCCGAGGCATCTGTGAGTAAACGTGAGCTGAGCCCCAGGCCAGCTGCTGCTGAACTGTTCCCACCCTTTCCAGGTAAAACACCTGAATATGTACAAGGGCTTGAAAGCCTAGAGGAAGGACCGTGGAGCCACACCAGCGACAGCACGCAGGCCAACTTGGTGCCTGTAGGCCAGCCAGGGTGGTCCTGGCCCCGGGCGCCCTTCCAGAAGCTTTCCATTGCCCTGCCTGAGATACCCCTCCTGTCCCGGCCCCCACTGCTTTTTTCCTTCCTCACCTCTGTCCGGAGAGAAATTCCAGCGCAAGGTATGGGTGACACATCCTCTTCTTTACAGGCGGCAGCCTGGCAACTCCTGCAGAAAGGCCAGCAGAACCCCACTCACACCGGGCCACCCACAAAGCTGTGGCCCCTCACTCCCTCCCACCAGCACAGCCCCGAGACTGCTGACGGGGCAGAGAATATGGAGTCAGGCACAGCTTCAGGGGCTATTGCTGCCTGGAGCTCTGTTTATATTGACCTCAACGAGGCACACCTGGGGAGGGCGGGCCGGCAGGGTAAGGCTGCCCAGGTCAGCTAATCCACAACCCTCAGGGAATCACATTGTTGAAAATGGACCCCGCTAAGGCAGAAGAGAAGCCAAGGGAAAAAAGGACACAATGCCATTTGCAGCACCGTAGATGAGTCTAGAAGTAATCACGTGACTTGTAGTAAGTCAGAAAGTGAAAGACACATATCATATCATATCACTTATAGGTGTTACCTAAAAATGGATACCAGGGCAGATATTTCCACGGAGAAGGGCAATCACAGATTCATTAAACAAACATATGGTTCACCAATGGAAAGGTGTGAGGATTGGTTTCATTACGAGATCGGGGTTAACAGACATATACAAACACAGGTGACATATATAATCACCAAAGACCTACAGAGTACCAAGAGGGGACTACTCAACATTCTGTCATAACGTACATGGGAAAAGGATCCCAGGAAGAACAGTCATCTGTATATGTGTAAAAGAACCACATCTTCCACACCTACAACAAGCCAAACATTGTAATCAAACTTGCTGTAATAAAAAATATTAAATTAAATTAAATACACGAACAAGAAGTAGTGAGACAAACGTGAGGGGCTTTCTCCTGGCACATTCCATTCTAAACTCCAATCTAGAACACCACTTCCACTGAGGCTCTCTTGCCCTAGTAACCAGATTTGGTAAGGGTGAACTGCTGCCACCTTGTGGCCGTTTCACACAACAGCAGCTTTAATCCCAACGCTAATGGTCAGTTGATATTCAAAATCATTGCAGGCCTGTAAATGACACCTGCCCTGAAAACAATTCCTGGGGTCACATATCGACCAAAAAATTCAAAGGACGTCCATATTTCAAAATGACCGTTTCAAAAGGCATATTTTACGCACATTAGTGTTCTGCTTCTTTTCCTTTCTTTCCTTTTTTGTTAAAAAACACGGGAATGGAAAAAGGCATCCCTCAGAATGGGCGAAAATCGTTGCAGACGAATCAATGGACAGAGGTTTAATCTCCAATATATATAAACAGCTCATGCAGCTTAATATTAAAAAAACAAACAACCCAATACAAAAATGGGCAGAAGATCTAAAGAGACGTTTCTTCAAAGAAGACTCAGAGATGGCCAAGACGCACATGAAAAGCTGCTCAACAGCACTAATTATTAGAGAAATGCAAATCAAAACTACAATGAGGTATCACCACACACCTGTTAGAATCGGCATCATCAGAATATCTACAAACAACCAATTCTGGGGAGGGTGTGGACAAAAGGAGCCCTCTTCCACTATTGGTGGGAATGTAAATTGATACAGTCACTATGGAGAACAGTATGGAGTTTCCTTCAAAAAACTAGATATAGAATTACCATCTGATCCAGCAATCCCACTTCTGGGCATATACCCAGAGAAAACCGTAAATCAAAAAGGCACATTCACCACAATGTTCGTTGCAGCACTATTTCCAATAGCCAGGTAATGGAAGCAACCTAAATGCCCACAGACAGATGAATGGATAAAGATGTGGTACATATATGAAATGGAATATTACTCGGCCATAAAAAGGAATGAAACCGGGTCATTTGTAGAGATATCGATGGATCGAGAGACTGTCATACAGAATGAAGTAAGTCAGAAAGAGGAAAACAAATATTGTATATTAATGCATATATGTGGAACCTAAAAAAATGGTACAGATGAACTGGTTTGCAGGGAAGAAATAGAGACACAGAGGTAGAGAACAAACGTATGGACACCAAGTGTGGGAAGCCATCGGGTGGTGGTGGTGGGATGAGTTGGGAGATTGGGATTGAACGGTATACCTGTATATGCATAAAATACATAACTAATAATAACCTGCTGTATAAAAACATAAATAAAATTAAATTTCAAAATTTTAAAAAATAAAATTTAAAACTAAAACAGAAAAAAGTTCTTCCCGTCACACAGATGTATTTATAGGAATGAATTATTTCCATACTTATATTTATAAATACATAAAAGAGGAATAAAATCTAACTTGAACCATAAAAGAAAAAAAAATTGAACCCACGAGTTATACAGAGGAAAACCCTATCACGGCACTTGCTCCAGCGGTCAACAATTCTGAAATTGGTCAGAGGTGGGGAACCATCTCCCATACAGCCAGCAACCCACCCCCTACGCAAGGAGCGTCCTCATTGCAAAGCTGGGGGACCGTGCCGAGGCATCTGTGAGTAAACGTGAGCTGAGCCCCAGGCCAGCTGCTGCTGAACTGTTCCCACCCTTTCCAGGTAAAACACCTGAATA
Source organism: Mesoplodon mirus (assembly GCF_964341445.2). Classification (NCBI taxonomy): domain Eukaryota; kingdom Metazoa; phylum Chordata; class Mammalia; order Artiodactyla; family Ziphiidae; genus Mesoplodon; species Mesoplodon mirus. Next base: position 852,061 of record NW_028295680.1, on the reverse strand, counting down.
TGTACAAGGGCTTGAAAGCCTAGAGGAAGGACCGTGGAGCCACACCAGCGACAGCACGCAGGCCAACTTGGTGCCTGTAGGCCAGCCAGGGTGGTCCTGGCCCCGGGCGCCCTTCCAGAAGCTTTCCATTGCCCTGCCTGAGATACCCCTCCTGTCCCGGCCCCCACTGCTTTTTTCCTTCCTCACCTCTGTCCGGAGAGAAATTCCAGCGCAAGGTATGGGTGACACATCCTCTTCTTTACAGGCGGCAGCCTGGCAACTCCTGCAGAAAGGCCAGCAGAACCACACTCACACCGGGCCACCCACAAAGCTGTGGCCCCTCACTCCCTCCCACCAGCACAGCCCCGAGACTGCTGACGGGGCAGAGAATATGGAGTCAGGCACAGCTTCAGGGGCTATTGCTGCCTGGAGCTCTGTTTATATTGACCTCAACGAGGCACACCTGGGGAGGGCGGGCCGGCAGGGTAAGGCTGCCCAGGTCAGCTAATCCACAACCCTCAGGGAATCACATTGTTGAAAATGGACCCCGCTAAGGCAGAAGAGAAGCCAAGGGAAAAAAGGACACAATGCCATTTGCAGCACCGTAGATGAGTCTAGAAGTAATCACGTGACTTGTAGTAAGTCAGAAAGTGAAAGACACATATCATATCATATCACTTATAGGTGTTACCTAAAAATGGATACCAGGGCAGATATTTCCACGGAGAAGGGCAATCACAGATTCATTAAACAAACATATGGTTCACCAATGGAAAGGTGTGAGGATTGGTTTCATTACGATATCGGGGTTAACAGACATATACAAACACAGGTGACATATATAATCACCAAAGACCTACAGAGTACCAAGAGGGGACTACTCAACATTCTGTCATAACGTACATGGGAAAAGGATCCCAGGACGGACAGTCATCTGTATATGTGTAAAAGAACCACATCTTCCACACCTACAACAAGCCAAACATTGTAATCAAACTTGCTGTAATAAAAAATATTAAATTAAATTAAATACACGAACAAGAAGTAGTGAGACAAACGTGAGGGGCTTTCTCCTGGCACATTCCATTCTAAACTCCAATCTAGAACACCACTTCCACTGAGGCTCTCTTGCCCTAGTAACCAGATTTGGTAAGGGTGAACTGCTGCCACCTTGTGGCCGTTTCACACAACAGCAGCTTTAATCCCAACGCTAATGGTCAGTTGATATTCAAAATCATTGCAGGCCTGTAAATGACACCTGCCCTGAAAACAATTCCTGGGGTCACATATCGACCAAAAAATTCAAAGGACGTCCATATTTCAAAATGACCGTTTCAAAAGGCATATTTTACGCACATTAGTGTTCTGCTTCTTTTCCTTTCTTTCCTTTTTTGTTAAAAAACACGGGAATGGAAAAAGGCATCCCTCAGAATGGGCGAAAATCGTTGCAGACGAATCAATGGACAGAGGTTTAATCTCCAATATATATAAACAGCTCATGCAGCTTAATATTAAAAAAAACAAACAACCCAATACAAAAATGGGCAGAAGATCTAAAGAGACGTTTCTTCAAAGAAGACACAGAGATGGCCAAGACGCACATGAAAAGCTCCTCAACAGCACTAATTATTAGAGAAATGCAAATCAAAACTACAATGAGGTATCACCACACACCTGTTAGAATCGGCATCATCAGAATATCTACAAACAACCAATTCTGGGGAGGGTGTGGACAAAAGGAGCCCTCTTCCACTATTGGTGGGAATGTAAATTGATACAGTCACTATGGAGAACAGTATGGAGTTTCCTTCAAAAAACTAGATATAGAATTACCATCTGATCCAGCAATCCCACTTCTGGGCATATACCCAGAGAAAACCGTAAATCAAAAAGGCACATTCACCACAATGTTCGTTGCAGCACTATTTACAATAGCCAGGTAATGGAAGCAACCTAAATGCCCACAGACAGATGAATGGATAAAGATGTGGTACATATATGAAATGGAATATTACTCGGCCATAAAAAGGAATGAAACCGGGTCATTTGTAGAGATATCGATGGATCGAGAGACTGTCATACAGAATGAAGTAAGTCAGAAAGAGGAAAACAAATATTGTATATTAATGCATATATGTGGAACCTAAAAAAATGGTACAGATGAACTGGTTTGCAGGGAAGAAATAGAGACACAGAGGTAGAGAACAAACGTATGGACACCAAGTGTGGGAAGCCATCGGGTGGTGGTGGTGGGATGAGTTGGGAGATTGGGATTGAACGGTATACCTGTATATGCATAAAATACATAACTAATAATAACCTGCTGTATAAAAACATAAATAAAATTAAATTTCAAAATTTTAAAAAATAAAATTTAAAACTAAAACAGAAAAAAGTTCTTCCCGTCACACAGATGTATTTATAGGAATGAATTATTTCCATACTTATATTTATAAATACATAAAAGAGGAATAAAATCTAACTTGAACCATAAAAGAAAAAAAAATTGAACCCACGAGTTATACAGAGGAAAACCCTATCACGGCACTTGCTCCAGCGGTCAACAATTCTGAAATTGGTCAGAGGTGGGGAACCATCTCCCATACAGCCAGCAACCCACCCCCTACACAAGGAGCGTCCTCATTGCAAAGCTGGGGGACCGTGCCGAGGCATCTGTGAGTAAACGTGAGCTGAGCCCCAGGCCAGCTGCTGCTGAACTGTTCCCACCCTTTCCAGGTAAAACACCTGAATATGTACAAGGGCTTGAAAGCCTAGAGGAAGGACCGTGGAGCCACACCAGCGACAGCACGCAGGCCAACTTGGTGCCTGTAGGCCAGCCAGGGTGGTCCTGGCCCCGGGCGCCCTTCCAGAAGCTTTCCATTGCCCTGCCTGAGATACCCCTCCTGTCCCGGCCCCCACTGCTTTTTTCCTTCCTCACCTCTGTCCGGAGAGAAATTCCAGCGCAAGGTATGGGTGACACATCCTCTTCTTTACAGGCGGCAGCCTGGCAACTCCTGCAGAAAGGCCAGCAGAACCCCACTCACACCGGGCCACCCACAAAGCTGTGGCCCCTCACTCCCTCCCACCAGCACAGCCCCGAGACTGCTGACGGGGCAGAGAATATGGAGTCAGGCACAGCTTCAGGGGCTATTGCTGCCTGGAGCTCTGTTTATATTGACCTCAACGAGGCACACCTGGGGAGGGCGGGCCGGCAGGGTAAGGCTGCCCAGGTCAGCTAATCCACAACCCTCAGGGAATCACATTGTTGAAAATGGACCCCGCTAAGGCAGAAGAGAAGCCAAGGGAAAAAAGGACACAATGCCATTTGCAGCACCGTAGATGAGTCTAGAAGTAATCACGTGACTTGTAGTAAGTCAGAAAGTGAAAGACACATATCATATCATATCACTTATAGGTGTTACCTAAAAATGGATACCAGGGCAGATATTTCCACGGAGAAGGGCAATCACAGATTCATTAAACAAACATATGGTTCACCAATGGAAAGGTGTGAGGATTGGTTTCATTACGAGATCGGGGTTAACAGACATATACAAACACAGGTGACATATATAATCACCAAAGACCTACAGAGTACCAAGAGGGGACTACTCAACATTCTGTCATAACGTACATGGGAAAAGGATCCCAGGAAGAACAGTCATCTGTATATGTGTAAAAGAACCACATCTTCCACACCTACAACAAGCCAAACATTGTAATCAAACTTGCTGTAATAAAAAATATTAAATGAAATTAAATACACGAACAAGAAGTAGTGAGACAAACGTGAGGGGCTTTCTCCTGGCACATTCCATTCTAAACTCCAATCTAGAACACCACTTCCACTGAGGCTCTCTTGCCCTAGTAACCAGATTTGGTAAGGGTGAACTGCTGCCACCTTGTGGCCGTTTCACACAACAGCAGCTTTAATCCCAACGCTAATGGTCAGTTGATATTCAAAATCATTGCAGGCCTGTAAATGACACCTGCCCTGAAAACAATTCCTGGGGTCACATATCGACCAAAAAATTCAAAGGACGTCCATATTTCAAAATGACCGTTTCAAAAGGCATATTTTACGCACATTAGTGTTCTGCTTCTTTTCCTTTCTTTCCTTTTTTGTTAAAAAACACGGGAATGGAAAAAGGCATCCCTCAGAATGGGCGAAAATCGTTGCAGACGAATCAATGGACAGAGGTTTAATCTCCAATATATATAAACAGCTCATGCAGCTTAATATTAAAAAAAACAAACAACCCAATACAAAAATGGGCAGAAGATCTAAAGAGACGTTTCTTCAAAGAAGACACAGAGATGGCCAAGACGCACATGAAAAGCTGCTCAACAGCACTAATTATTAGAGAAATGCAAATCAAAACTACAATGAGGTATCACCACACACCTGTTAGAATCGGCATCATCAGAATATCTACAAACAACCAATTCTGGGGAGGGTGTGGACAAAAGGAGCCCTCTTCCACTATTGGTGGGAATGTAAATTGATACAGTCACTATGGAGAACAGTATGGAGTTTCCTTCAAAAAACTAGATATAGAATTACCATCTGATCCAGCAATCCCACTTCTGGGCATATACCCAGAGAGAACCGTAAATCAAAAAGGCACATTCACCACAATGTTCGTTGCAGCACTATTTACAATAGCCAGGTAATGGAAGCAACCTAAATGCCCACAGACAGATGAATGGATAAAGATGTGGTACATATATGAAATGGAATATTACTCGGCCATAAAAAGGAATGAAACCGGGTCATTTGTAGAGATATCGATGGATCGAGAGACTGTCATACAGAATGAAGTAAGTCAGAAAGAGGAAAACAAATATTGTATATTAATGCATATATGTGGAACCTAAAAAAATGGTACAGATGAACTGGTTTGCAGGGAAGAAATAGAGACACAGAGGTAGAGAACAAACGTATGGACACCAAGTGTGGGAAGCCATCGGGTGGTGGTGGTGGGATGAGTTGGGAGATTGGGATTGAACGGTATACCTGTATATGCATAAAATACATAACTAATAATAACCTGCTGTATAAAAACATAAATAAAATTAAATTTCAAAATTTAAAAAAATAAAATTTAAAACTAAAACAGAAAAAAGTTCTTCCCGTCACACAGATGTATTTATAGGAATGAATTATTTCCATACTTATATTTATAAATACATAAAAGAGGAATAAAATCTAACTTGAACCATAAAAGAAAAAAAAATTGAACCCACGAGTTATACAGAGGAAAACCCTATCACGGCACTTGCTCCAGCGGTCAACAATTCTGAAATTGGTCAGAGGTGGGGAACCATCTCCCATACAGCCAGCAACCCACCCCCTACGCAAGGAGCGTCCTCATTGCAAAGCTGGGGGACCGTGCCGAGGCATCTGTGAGTAAACGTGAGCTGAGCCCCAGGCCAGCTGCTGCTGAACTGTTCCCACCCTTTCCAGGTAAAACACCTGAATATGTACAAGGGCTTGAAAGCCTAGAGGAAGGACCGTGGAGCCACACCAGCGACAGCACGCAGGCCAACTTGGTGCCTGTAGGCCAGCCAGGGTGGTCCTGGACCCGGGCGCCCTTCCAGAAGCTTTCCATTGCCCTGCCTGAGATACCCCTCCTGTCCCGGCCCCCACTGCTTTTTTCCTTCCTCACCTCTGTCCGGAGAGAAATTCCAGCGCAAGGTATGGGTGACACATCCTCTTCTTTACAGGCGGCAGCCTGGCAACTCCTGCAGAAAGGCCAGCAGAACCCCACTCACACCGGGCCACCCACAAAGCTGTGGCCCCTCACTCCCTCCCACCAGCACAGCCCCGAGACTGCTGACGGGGCAGAGAATATGGAGTCAGGCACAGCTTCAGGGGCTATTGCTGCCTGGAGCTCTGTTTATATTGACCTCAACGAGGCACACCTGGGGAGGGCGGGCCGGCAGGGTAAGGCTGCCCAGGTCAGCTAATCCACAACCCTCAGGGAATCACATTGTTGAAAATGGACCCCGCTAAGGCAGAAGAGAAGCCAAGGGAGAAAAGGACACAATGCCATTTGCAGCACCGTAGATGAGTCTAGAAGTAATCACGTGACTTGTAGTAAGTCAGAAAGTGAAAGACACATATCATATCATATCACTTATAGGTGTTACCTAAAAATGGATACCAGGGCAGATATTTCCACGGAGAAGGGCAATCACAGATTCATTAAACAAACATATGGTTCACCAATGGAAAGGTGTGAGGATTGGTTTCATTACGATATCGGGGTTAACAGACATATACAAACACAGGTGACATATATAATCACCAAAGACCTACAGAGTACCAAGAGGGGACTACTCAACATTCTGTCATAACGTACATGGGAAAAGGATCCCAGGAAGAACAGTCATCTGTATATGTGTAAAAGAACCACATCTTCCACACCTACAACAAGCCAAACATTGTAATCAAACTTGCTGTAATAAAAAATATTAAATTAAATTAAATACACGAACAAGAAGTAGTGAGACAAACGTGAGGGGCTTTCTCCTGGCACATTCCATTCTAAACTCCAATCTAGAACACCACTTCCACTGAGGCTCTCTTGCCCTAGTAACCAGATTTGGTAAGGGTGAACTGCTGCCACCTTGTGGCCGTTTCACACAACAGCAGCTTTAATCCCAACGCTAATGGTCAGTTGATATTCAAAATCATTGCAGGCCTGTAAATGACACCTGCCCTGAAAACAATTCCTGGGGTCACATATCGACCAAAAAATTCAAAGGACGTCCATATTTCAAAATGACCGTTTCAAAAGGCATATTTTACGCACATTAGTGTTCTGCTTCTTTTCCTTTCTTTCCTTTTTTGTTAAAAAACACGGGAATGGAAAAAGGCATCCCTCAGAATGGGCGAAAATCGTTGCAGACGAATCAATGGACAGAGGTTTAATCTCCAATATATATAAACAGCTCATGCAGCTTAATATTAAAAAAAACAAACAACCCAATACAAAAATGGGCAGAAGATCTAAAGAGACGTTTCTTCAAAGAAGACACAGAGATGGCCAAGACGCACATGAAAAGCTGCTCAACAGCACTAATTATTAGAGAAATGCAAATCAAAACTACAATGAGGTATCACCACACACCTGTTAGAATCGGCATCATCAGAATATCTACAAACAACCAATTCTGGGGAGGGTGTGGACAAAAGGAGCCCTCTTCCACTATTGGTGGGAATGTAAATTGATACAGTCACTATGGAGAACAGTATGGAGTTTCCTTCAAAAAACTAGATATAGAATTACCATCTGATCCAGCAATCCCACTTCTGGGCATATACCCAGAGAAAACCGTAAATCAAAAAGGCACATTCACCACAATGTTCGTTGCAGCACTATTTCCAATAGCCAGGTAATGGAAGCAACCTAAATGCCCACAGACAGATGAATGGATAAAGATGTGGTACATATATGAAATGGAATATTACTCGGCCATAAAAAGGAATGAAACCGGGTCATTTGTAGAGATATCGATGGATCGAGAGACTGTCATACAGAATGAAGTAAGTCAGAAAGAGGAAAACAAATATTGTATATTAATGCATATATGTGGAACCTAAAAAAATGGTACAGATGAACTGGTTTGCAGGGAAGAAATAGAGACACAGAGGTAGAGAACAAACGTATGGACACCAAGTGTGGGAAGCCATCGGGTGGTGGTGGTGGGATGAGTTGGGAGATTGGGATTGAACGGTATACCTGTATATGCATAAAATACATAACTAATAATAACCTGCTGTATAAAAACATAAATAAAATTAAATTTCAAAATTTTAAAAAATAAAATTTAAAACTAAAACAGAAAAAAGTTCTTCCCGTCACACAGATGTATTTATAGGAATGAATTATTTCCATACTTATATTTATAAATACATAAAAGAGGAATAAAATCTAACTTGAACCATAAAAGAAAAAAAAATTGAACCCACGAGTTATACAGAGGAAAACCCTATCAGGGCACTTGCTCCAGCGGTCAACAATTCTGAAATTGGTCAGAGGTGGGGAACTATCTCCCATACAGCCAGCAACCCACCCCCTACGCAAGGAGCGTCCTCATTGCAAAGCTGGGGGACCGTGCCGAGGCATCTGTGAGTAAACGTGAGCTGAGCCCCAGGCCAGCTGCTGCTGAACTGTTCCCACCCTTTCCAGGTAAAACACCTGAGTATGTACAAGGGCTTGAAAGCCTAGAGGAAGGACCGTGGAGCCACACCAGCGACAGCACGCAGGCCAACTTGGTGCCTGTAGGCCAGCCAGGGTGGTCCTGGCCCCGGGCGCCCTTCCAGAAGCTTTCCATTGCCCTGCCTGAGATACCCCTCCTGTCCCGGCCCCCACTGCTTTTTTCCTTCCTCACCTCTGTCCGGAGAGAAATTCCAGCGGAAGGTATGGGTGACACATCCTCTTCTTTACAGGCGGCAGCCTGGCAACTCCTGCAGAAAGGCCAGCAGAACCCCACTCACACCGGGCCACCCACAAAGCTGTGGCCCCTCACTCCCTCCCACCAGCACAGCCCCGAGACTGCTGACGGGGCAGAGAATATGGAGTCAGGCACAGCTTCAGGGGCTATTGCTGCCTGGAGCTCTGTTTATATTGACCTCAACGAGGCACACCTGGGGAGGGCGGGCCGGCAGGGTAAGGCTGCCCAGGTCAGCTAATCCACAACCCTCAGGGAATCACATTGTTGAAAATGGACCCCGCTAAGGCAGAAGAGAAGCCAAGGGAAAAAAGGACACAATGCCATTTGCAGCACCGTAGATGAGTCTAGAAGTAATCACGTGACTTGTAGTAAGTCAGAAAGTGAAAGACACATATCATATCATATCACTTATAGGTGTTACCTAAAAATGGATACCAGGGCAGATATTTCCACGGAGAAGGGCAATCACAGATTCATTAAACAAACATATGGTTCACCAATGGAAAGGTGTGAGGATTGGTTTCATTACGATATCGGGGTTAACAGACATATACAAACACAGGTGACATATATAATCACCAAAGACCTACAGAGTACCAAGAGGGGACTACACAACATTCTGTCATAACGTACATGGGAAAAGGATCCCAGGAAGAACAGTCATCTGTATATGTGTAAAAGAACCACATCTTCCACACCTACAACAAGCCAAACATTGTAATCAAACTTGCTGTAATAAAAAATATTAAATTAAATTAAATACACGAACAAGAAGTAGTGAGACAAACGTGAGGGGCTTTCTCCTGGCACATTCCATTCTAAACTCCAATCTAGAACACCACTTCCACTGAGGCTCTCTTGCCCTAGTAACCAGATTTGGTAAGGGTGAACTGCTGCCACCTTGTGGCCGTTTCACACAACAGCATCTTTAATCCCAACGCTAATGGTCAGTTGATATTCAAAATCATTGCAGGCCTGTAAATGACACCTGACCTGAAAACAAATACTGGGGTCACATATCGACCAAAAAATTCAAAGGACGTCCATATTTCAAAATGACCGTTTCAAAAGGCATATTTTACGCACATTAGTGTTCTGCTTCTTTTCCTTTCTTTCCTTTTTTGTTAAAAAACACGGGAATGAAAAAGGCATCCCTCAGAATGGGCGAAAACCGTTGCAGACGAATCAATGGACAGAGGTTTAATCTCCAATATATATAAACAGCTCATGCAGCTTAATATTAAAAAAACAAACAACCCAATACAAAAATGGGCAGAAGATCTAAAGAGACGTTTCTTCAAAGAAGACACAGAGATGGCCAAGACGCACATGAAAAGCTGCTCAACAGCACTAATTATTAGAGAAATGCAAATCAAAACTACAATGAGGTATCACCTCACACCTGTTAGAATCGGCATCATCAGAATATCTACAAACAACCAATTCTGGGGAGGGTGTGGACAAAAGGAGCCCTCTTCCACTATTGGTGGGAATGTAAATTGATACAGTCACTATGGAGAACAGTATGGAGTTTCCTTCAAAAAACTAGATATAGAATTACCATCTGATCCAGCAATCCCACTTCTGGGCATATACCCAGAGAGAACCGTAAATCAAAAAGGCACATTCACCACAATGTTCGTTGCAGCACTATTTACAATAGCCAGGTAATGGAAGCAACCTAAATGCCCACAGACAGATGAATGGATAAAGATGTGGTACATATATGAAATGGAATATTACTCGGCCATAAAAAGGAATGAAACCGGGTCATTTGTAGAGATATCGATGGATCGAGAGACTGTCATACAGAATGAAGTAAGTCAGAAAGAGGAAAACAAATATTGTATATTAATGCATATATGTGGAACCTAAAAAAATGGTACAGATGAACTGGTTTGCAGGGAAGAAATAGAGACACAGAGGTAGAGAACAAACGTATGGACACCAAGTGTGGGAAGCCATCGGGTGGTGGTGGTGGGATGAGTTGGGAGATTGGGATTGAACGGTATACCTGTATATGCATAAAATACATAACTAATAATAACCTGCTGTATAAAAACATAAATAAAATTAAATTTCAAAATTTTAAAAAATAAAATTTAAAACTAAAACAGAAAAAAGTTCTTCCCGTCACACAGATGTATTTATAGGAATGAATTATTTCCATACTTATATTTATAAATACATAAAAGAGGAATAAAATCTAACTTGAACCATAAAAGAAAAAAAAATTGAACCCACGAGTTATACAGAGGAAAACCCTATCACGGCACTTGCTCCAGCGGTCAACAATTCTGAAATTGGTCAGAGGTGGGGAACCATCTCCCATACAGCCAGCAACCCACCCCCTACGCAAGGAGCGTCCTCATTGCAAAGCTGGGGGACCGTGCCGAGGCATCTGTGAGTAAACGTGAGCTGAGCCCCAGGCCAGCTGCTGCTGAACTGTTCCCACCCTTTCCAGGTAAAACACCTGAATATGTACAAGGGCTTGAAAGCCTAGAGGAAGGACCGTGGAGCCACACCAGCGACAGCACGCAGGCCAACTTGGTGCCTGTAGGCCAGCCAGGGTGGTCCTGGACCCGGGCGCCCTTCCAGAAGCTTTCCATTGCCCTGCCTGAGATACCCCTCCTGTCCCGGCCCCCACTGCTTTTTTCCTTCCTCACCTCTGTCCGGAGAGAAATTCCAGCGGAAGGTATGGGTGACACATCCTCTTCTTTACAGGCGGCAGCCTGGCAACTCCTGCAGAAAGGCCAGCAGAACCCCACTCACACCGGGCCACCCACAAAGCTGTGGCCCCTCACTCCCTCCCACCAGCACAGCCCCGAGACTGCTGACGGGGCAGAGAATATGGAGTCAGGCACAGCTTCAGGGGCTATTGCTGCCTGGAGCTCTGTTTATATTGACCTCAACGAGGCACACCTGGGGAGGGCGGGCCGGCAGGGTAAGGCTGCCCAGGTCAGCTAATCCACAACCCTCAGGGAATCACATTGTTGAAAATGGACCCCGCTAAGGCAGAAGAGAAGCCAAGGGAAAAAAGGACACAATGCCATTTGCAGCACCGTAGATGAGTCTAGAAGTAATCACGTGACTTGTAGTAAGTCAGAAAGTGAAAGACACATATCATATCATATCACTTATAGGTGTTACCTAAAAATGGATACCAGGGCAGATATTTCCACGGAGAAGGGCAATCACAGATTCATTAAACAAACATATGGTTCACCAATGGAAAGGTGTGAGGATTGGTTTCATTACGATATCGGGGTTAACAGACATATACAAACACAGGTGACATATATAATCACCAAAGACCTACAGAGTACCAAGAGGGGACTACTCAACATTCTGTCATAACGTACATGGGAAAAGGATCCCAGGAAGAACAGTCATCTGTATATGTGTAAAAGAACCACATCTTCCACACCTACAACAAGCCAAACATTGTAATCAAACTTGCTGTAATAAAAAATATTAAATTAAATTAAATACACGAACAAGAAGTAGTGAGACAAACGTGAGGGGCTTTCTCCTGGCACATTCCATTCTAAACTCCAATCTAGAACACCACTTCCACTGAGGCTCTCTTGCCCTAGTAACCAGATTTGGTAAGGGTGAACTGCTGCCACCTTGTGGCCGTTTCACACAACAGCAGCTTTAATCCCAACGCTAATGGTCAGTTGATATTCAAAATCATTGCAGGCCTGTAAATGACACCTGCCCTGAAAACAATTCCTGGGGTCACATATCGACCAAAAAATTCAAAGGACGTCCATATTTCAAAATGACCGTTTCAAAAGGCATATTTTACGCACATTAGTGTTCTGCTTCTTTTCCTTTCTTTCCTTTTTTGTTAAAAAACACGGGAATGGAAAAAGGCATCCCTCAGAATGGGCGAAAATCGTTGCAGACGAATCAATGGACAGAGGTTTAATCTCCAATATATATAAACAGCTCATGCAGCTTAATATTAAAAAAAACAAACAACCCAATACAAAAATGGGCAGAAGATCTAAAGAGACGTTTCTTCAAAGAAGACACAGAGATGGCCAAGACGCACATGAAAAGCTGCTCAACAGCACTAATTATTAGAGAAATGCAAATCAAAACTACAATGAGGTATCACCACACACCTGTTAGAATCGGCATCATCAGAATATCTACAAACAACCAATTCTGGGGAGGGTGTGGACAAAAGGAGCCCTCTTCCACTATTGGTGGGAATGTAAATTGATACAGTCACTATGGAGAACAGTATGGAGTTTCCTTCAAAAAACTAGATATAGAATTACCATCTGATCCAGCAATCCCACTTCTGGGCATATACCCAGAGAAAACCGTAAATCAAAAAGGCACATTCACCACAATGTTCGTTGCAGCACTATTTACAATAGCCAGGTAATGGAAGCAACCTAAATGCCCACAGACAGATGAATGGATAAAGATGTGGTACATATATGAAATGGAATATTACTCGGCCATAAAAAGGAATGAAACCGGGTCATTTGTAGAGATATCGATGGATCGAGAGACTGTCATACAGAATGAAGTAAGTCAGAAAGAGGAAAACAAATATTGTATATTAATGCATATATGTGGAACCTAAAAAAATGGTACAGATGAACTGGTTTGCAGGGAAGAAATAGAGACACAGAGGTAGAGAACAAACGTATGGACACCAAGTGTGGGAAGCCATCGGGTGGTGGTGGTGGGATGAGTTGGGAGATTGGGATTGAACGGTATACCTGTATATGCATAAAATACATAACTAATAATAACCTGCTGTATAAAAACATAAATAAAATTAAATTTCAAAATTTAAAAAAATAAAATTTAAAACTAAAACAGAAAAAAGTTCTTCCCGTCACACAGATGTATTTATAGGAATGAATTATTTCCATACTTATATTTATAAATACATAAAAGAGGAATAAAATCTAACTTGAACCATAAAAGAAAAAAAAATTGAACCCACGAGTTATACAGAGGAAAACCCTATCAGGGCACTTGCTCCAGCGGTCAACAATTCTGAAATTGGTCAGAGGTGGGGAACTATCTCCCATACAGCCAGCAACCCACCCCCTACGCAAGGAGCGTCCTCATTGCAAAGCTGGGGGACCGTGCCGAGGCATCTGTGAGTAAACGTGAGCTGAGCCCCAGGCCAGCTGCTGCTGAACTGTTCCCACCCTTTCCAGGTAAAACACCTGAGTATGTACAAGGGCTTGAAAGCCTAGAGGAAGGACCGTGGAGCCACACCAGCGACAGCACGCAGGCCAACTTGGTGCCTGTAGGCCAGCCAGGGTGGTCCTGGCCCCGGGCGCCCTTCCAGAAGCTTTCCATTGCCCTGCCTGAGATACCCCTCCTGTCCCGGCCCCCACTGCTTTTTTCCTTCCTCACCTCTGTCCGGAGAGAAATTCCAGCGGAAGGTATGGGTGACACATCCTCTTCTTTACAGGCGGCAGCCTGGCAACTCCTGCAGAAAGGCCAGCAGAACCCCACTCACACCGGGCCACCCACAAAGCTGTGGCCCCTCACTCCCTCCCACCAGCACAGCCCCGAGACTGCTGACGGGGCAGAGAATATGGAGTCAGGCACAGCTTCAGGGGCTATTGCTGCCTGGAGCTCTGTTTATATTGACCTCAACGAGGCACACCTGGGGAGGGCGGGCCGGCAGGGTAAGGCTGCCCAGGTCAGCTAATCCACAACCCTCAGGGAATCACATTGTTGAAAATGGACCCCGCTAAGGCAGAAGAGAAGCCAAGGGAAAAAAGGACACAATGCCATTTGCAGCACCGTAGATGAGTCTAGAAGTAATCACGTGACTTGTAGTAAGTCAGAAAGTGAAAGACACATATCATATCATATCACTTATAGGTGTTACCTAAAAATGGATACCAGGGCAGATATTTCCACGGAGAAGGGCAATCACAGATTCATTAAACAAACATATGGTTCACCAATGGAAAGGTGTGAGGATTGGTTTCATTACGATATCGGGGTTAACAGACATATACAAACACAGGTGACATATATAATCACCAAAGACCTACAGAGTACCAAGAGGGGACTACACAACATTCTGTCATAACGTACATGGGAAAAGGATCCCAGGAAGAACAGTCATCTGTATATGTGTAAAAGAACCACATCTTCCACACCTACAACAATCCAAACATTGTAATCAAACTTGCTGTAATAAAAAATATTAAATTAAATTAAATACACGAACAAGAAGTAGTGAGACAAACGTGAGGGGCTTTCTCCTGGCACATTCCATTCTAAACTCCAATCTAGAACACCACTTCCACTGAGGCTCTCTTGCCCTAGTAACCAGATTTGGTAAGGGTGAACTGCTGCCACCTTGTGGCCGTTTCACACAACAGCATCTTTAATCCCAACGCTAATGGTCAGTTGATATTCAAAATCATTGCAGGCCTGTAAATGACACCTGACCTGAAAACAAATACTGGGGTCACATATTGACCAAAAAATTCAAAGGACGTCCATATTTCAAAATGACCGTTTCAAAAGGCATATTTTACGCACATTAGTGTTCTGCTTCTTTTCCTTTCTTTCCTTTTTTGTTAAAAAACACGGGAATGAAAAAGGCATCCCTCAGAATGGGCGAAAACCGTTGCAGACGAATCAATGGACAGAGGTTTAATCTCCAATATATATAAACAGCTCATGCAGCTTAATATTAAAAAAACAAACAACCCAATACAAAAATGGGCAGAAGATCTAAAGAGACGTTTCTTCAAAGAAGACACAGAGATGGCCAAGACGCACATGAAAAGCTGCTCAACAGCACTAATTATTAGAGAAATGCAAATCAAAACTACAATGAGGTATCACCTCACACCTGTTAGAATCGGCATCATCAGAAAATCTACAAACAACCAATTCTGGGGAGGGTGTGGACAAAAGGAGCCCTCTTCCACTATTGGTGGGAATGTAAATTGATACAGTCACTATGGAGAACAGTATGGAGTTTCCTTAAAAAAACTAGAAATAGAATTACCATCTGATCCAGCAATCCCACTTCTGGGCATATACCCAGGAAAACCGTATTTCAAAAAGGCACATTCACCACAATGTTCATTGCAGCACTATTTACAATAGCCAGGTAATGGAAGCAACCTAAATGCCCACAGACAGATGAATGGATAAAGATGTGGTACATATATGAAATGGAATATTACTCGGCCATAAAAAGGAATGAAACTGGGTCATTTGTAGAGACATCGATGGATCGAGAGACTGTCATACAGAATGAAGTAAGTCAGAAACAGGAAAACAAATATTGTATATTAATGCATATATGTGGAACCTAAAAAAATGGTACAGATGAACTGGTTTGCAGGAAAGAAATAGAGACACAGAGGGAGAGAACAAACGTATGGACACCAAGTGTGGGAAGCCATGGGGTGGTGGTGGTGGGATGAGTTGGGAGATTGGGATTGACCTGTATACATGTATATGCATAAAATACATAACTAATAATAACGTGCTGTATAAAAACATAAATAAAATTAAATTTCAAAATTTTAAAAAATAAAATTTAAAAATAAAACAGAAAAAATTCTTCCCGTCACACAGATGTATTTATAGGAATGAATTATTTCCATGCTTATATTTATAAATACATAAAAGAGGAATAAAATCTAACTTGAACCAAAAAAGAAAAAAAAATTGAACCCACGGGTTATACAGAGGAAAACCCTATAACGGCACTTGCTCCAGCGGTAAACAATTCTGAAATTGGTCAGAGGTGGGGAACCATCTCCCATACAGCCAGCCACCCACCACCCACACAAGGAGCGTCCTCATTGCAAAGCTGGGGGCCCGTGCCGAGGCATCTGTGAGTAAACGTGAGCTGAGCCCCAGGCCAGCTGCTGCTGAACTGTTCCCAACCTTTCCAGGTAAAACACCTGAATATGTACAAGGGCTTGAAAGCCTAGAGGAAGGACTGTGGTGCCACACCAGCGACAACACGCAGGCCAACTTGGTGCCTGTAGGCCAGCCAGCGTGGTCCTGGCCCCAGGCGCTCTTCCAGAAGCTTTCCATTGCCCTGCCTGAGATACACCTCCTGTCCCGGACCCCACTGCTTTTTTCCTTCCTCACCTCTGTCCGGAGAGAAATTCCAGCGGAAGGTATGGGTGACACATCCTCTTCTTTACAGGCGGCAGCCTGGCAACACCTGCAGAAAGGCCAGCAGAACCCCACTCACACAGGGCCACCAACAAAGCTGTGGCCCCTCACTCCCTCCCACCAACACAGCCCCGAGACTGCTGACGGGGCAGAGAATATGGAGTCAGGCACAGCTTCAGGGGCTATTGCTGCCTGGAGCTCTGTTTATATTGATCTCAACGAGGCACACCTGGGGAGGGCGGGCCGGCAGGGTAAGGCTGCCCAGGTCAGCTAATCCACAACCCTCAGGGAATCACATTGTTGAAAATGGACCCCACTAAGGCAGAAGAGAAGCCAAGGAAAAAAGGACACAATGCCAGTTGCAGCACCGTAGATGAGTCTAGAAGTAATCACGTGACTTGTAGTAAGTCAGAAAGTGAAAGACACATATCATATCATATCACTTATAGGTGTTACCTAAAAATGGATACCAGGGCAGATATTGCCACGGAGAAGGGCAATCACAGATTCATTAAACAAACTTATGGTTCACCAATGGAAAGGTGTGAGGATTGGTTTCATTACGATATCGGGGTTAACAGACATATACAAACACAGGTGACATATATAATCACCAAAGACCTACAGAATACCAAGAGAGGACTACTCAACATTCTGTCATAACGTACATGGGAAAAGGATCCCAGGAAGAACAGTCATAGGTATATGTGTAAAAGAACCACATCTTCCACACCTACAACAAGCCAAACATTGTAATCAAACTTGCTGTAATAAAAAATAAAAACTTAAATTAAAAACACGAACAAGAAGTAGTGAGACAAACGTGAGGGGCTTTCTCCTGGTACATTCCATTCTAAACTCCAATTTAGAACACCACTTCCACTGAGGCTCTCTTGCCCTAGTAACCAGATTTGGTAAGGGTGAACTGCTGCCACCTTGTGGCCGTTTCACACAACAGCAGCTTTAATCCCAGCGCTAATGGTCAGTTGACATTCAAAATCATTGCAGGCCTGTAAATGACACCTGCCCTGAAAACAAATCCTGGGGTCACATATCGACCAAAAAACTCAAAGCACGTCCATATTTAAAAAAGACCGTTTCAAAAGGCATATTTTATGCACATTAGTGTTCTGCTTCTTTTCCTTTCTTTCCTTTTTTGTTAAAAAACCCGGGAATGGAAAAAGGCATCCCTCAGAATGGGCGAAAATCGTTGCAAACGAATCAATGGACAGAGGTTTAATCTCCAATATATATAAACAGCTCATGCAGCTTAATATTAAAAAAACAAACAACCCAATACAAAAATGGGCAGAAGATCTAAAGAGACGTGACTTCAAAGAAGACACAGAGATGGCCAAGACGCACATGAAAAGCTGCTCAACAGCACTAATTATTAGAGAAATGCAAATCAAAACTACAATGAGGTATCACCTCACACCTGTTAGAATCGGCATCATCAGAAAATCTATAAACAATGATTTCTGGGGAGGGTGTGGACAAAAGGAGCCCTCTTCCACTATTGGTGGGAATGTAAATTGATACAGTCACTATGGAGAACAGTATGGAATTTCCTTAAAAATCTAGAAATAGAATTACCATCTGATCCAGCAATCCCACTTCTGGGCATATACCCAGAGAAAACCGTATTTCAAAAAGGCACATTCACCACAATGTTCATTGCAGCACTATTTACAATAGCCAGGTAATGGAAGCAACCTAAATGCCCACAGACAGATGAATGGATAAAGATGTGGTACATATATGAAATGGAATATTACTCGGCCATAAAAAGGAATGAAACTGGGTCATTTGTAGAGACATCGATGGATCGAGAGACTGTCATACAGAATGAAGTAAGTCAGAAAGAAGAAAACAAATATTGTATATTAACGCATATATGTGGAGCCTAAAAATGGTACAGATGAACTGGTTTGCAGGGAAGAAATAGAGACACAGAGGTAGAGAACAAACGTATGGACACCAAGTGTGGGAAGCCATGGTGTGGTGGTGGTGGGATGAGTTGGGAGTTTGGGATTGACCTGTATACATGTATATGCATAAAATACATAACTAATAATAACGTGCTGTATAACAAAATAAATATAATTAAATTTCAAAATTTTAAAAAATAAAATTTAAAAATAAAACAGAAAAAATTTCTTCACGTCACACAGATGTATTTATAGGAATGAATTATTTCCATGCTTATATCTATACATACATAAAAGGGGAATAAAATCTAACTTGAATCATAAAAGAAAAAAAAACCTGAAGCCACGAGTTATACAGAGGAAAACCCTATCAGGGCACTTGCTCCAGTGGTAAACAATTCTGAAATTGGTCAGAGGTGGGGAACCATCTCCCATACAGCCAGCAACCCACCCCCTACGCAAGGAGCGTCCTCATTGCAAAGCTGGGGGACCGTGCCGAGGCATCTGTGAGTAAACGTGAGCTGAGCCCCAGGCCAGCTGCTGCTGAACTGTTCCCACCCTTTCCAGGTAAAACACCTGAATATGTACAAGGGCTTGAAAGCCTAGAGGAAGGACCGTGGAGCCACACCAGCGACAGCACGCAGGCCAACTTGGTGCCTGCAGGCCAGCCAGGGTGGTCCTGGCCCCGGGCGCTCTTCCAGAAGCTTTCCATTGCCCTGCCTGAGATACCCCTTCTGTCTGGGTCCCCGCTGCTTTTTTCCTTCCTCACCTCTGTCAGGAGAGAAATTCCAGCGGAAGGTATGTGTGACACAACCTCTTCTTTACAGGCGGCAGCCTGGCAACTCCTGCAGAAAGGCCAGCAGAACCCCACTCACACCGGGCCACCCACAAAGCTGTGGCCCCTCACTCTCTCCCACCAGCACAGCCCCGAGACTGCTGACGGGGCAGAGAATATGGAGTCAGGCACAGCTGCAGGGGCTATTGCTGCCTGGAGCTCTGTTTATATTGACCTCAACGAGGCACACCTGGGGAGGGCGGGCCGGCAGTGTAAGGCTGCCCAGGTCAGCTAATCCACAACCTTCAGGGAATCACATTGTTGAAAATGGACCCCGCTAAGGCAGAAGAGAAGCCAAGGAAAAACGGACACAATGCCATTTGCAGCACCGTAGATGAGTCTAGAAGTAATCACGTGACTTGTAGTAAGTCAGAAAGTGAAAGACACATATCATATCATATCACTTATAGGTGTTACCTAAAAATGGATACCAGGGCAGATATTTCAACGGAGAAGGGCAATCACAGATTCATTAAACAAACTTATGGTTCACCAATGGAAAGGTGTGAGGATTGGTTTCATTACGATATCGGGGTTAACAGACATATACAAACACAGGTGACATATATAATCACCAAAGATCTACAGAATACCAAGAGAGGACTACTCAACATTCTGTCATAACGTACATGGGAAAAGGATCCCAGGAAGAACAGACATCTGTATATGTGTAAAAGAACCACATCTTCCACACCTACAGCAAGCCAAACATTGTAATCAAACTTGCTGTAATAAAAAATATTAAATTAAATTAAATACACGAACAAGAAGTAGTGAGACAAACGTGAGGGGCTTTCTCCTGGCACATTCCATTCTAAACTCCAGTCTAGAAGACCACTTCCACTGAGGCTCTCTTGCCCTAGTAACCAGATTTGGTAAGGGTGAACTGCTGCCACCTTGTGGCCGTTTCACACAATAGCAGCTTTAATCCCAACGCTAATGGTCAGTTGATATTCAAAATCATTGCAGGTCTGTAAATGACACCTGCCCTGAAAATAAATCCTGGGGTCACATATCGACCAAAAATTTCAAAGGACGTCCATATTTCAAAACGACCGTTTCAAAAGGCATATTTTACGCACATTAGTGTTCTGCTTCTTTTCCTTTCTTTCCTTTTTTGTTTAAAAACACGGGAATGGAAAAAGGCATCCCTCAGAATGGGCGAAAATCGTTGCAGACGAATCAATGGACAGAGGTTTAATCTCCAATATATATAAACAGCTCATGGAGCTTAATATTAAAAAAACAAACAACACAATACAAAAATGGGCAGAAGATCTAAAGAGACGTGACTTCAAAGAAGACACAGAGATGGCCAAGACGCACATGAAAAGCTGCTCAACAGCACTAATTATTAGAGAAATGCAAATCAAAACTACAATGAGGTATCACCTCACACCTCTTAGAATCGGCATCATCAGAAAATCTATAAACAACGATTTCTGGGGAGGGTGTGGACAAAAGGAGCCCTCTTCCACTATTGGTGGGAATGTAAATTGATACAGTCACTATGGAGAACAGTATGGAGTTTCCTTAAAAATCTAGAAATAGAATTACCATCTGATCCAGCAATCCCACTTCTGGGCATATACCCAGAGAAAACCGTATTTCAAAAAGGCACATTCACCACAATGTTCATTGCAGCTCTATTTACAATAGCCAGGTAATGGAAGCAACCTAAATGCCCACAGACAGATGAATGGATAAAGATGTGGTACATATATGAAATGGAATATTACTCGGCCATAAAACGGAATGAAACTGGGTCATTTGTAGAGACATCGATGGATCGAGAGACTGTCATACAGAATGAAGTATGTCAGAAAGAGGAAAACAAATATTGTATATTAATGCATATATGTGGAGCCTAAAAATGGTACAGATGAACTGGTTTGCAGGGAAGAAATAGAGACACAGAGGTAGAGAACAAACGTATGGACACCAAGTGTGGGAAGCCATGGGGTGGTGGTGGTGGGATGAATTGGGAGTTTGGGATTGACCTGTATACATGTATATACATAAAATACATAACTACTAATAACGTGGTGTATAAAAAAATAAATAAAATTAAATTTCAAAATTTTAAAAAATAAAATTTAAAAATAAAACAGAAAATATTCTTCCCATCACACAGATGTATTTATAGGAATGAATTATTTCCATGCTTATATCTATAAATACATAAAAGAGGAATAAAATCTAACTTGAACCATAAAAGAAAAAACATCCTGAACCCACGAGTTATACAGAGGAAAACACTATCACGGCACTTGCTCCAGTGGTAAACAATTCTGAAATTGGTCAGAGGTGGGGAACCATCTCCCATACAGCCATCAACCCACCCCCCACGCAAGGAGAGTCCTCATTGCAAACCTGGGGGACCGTGCCGAGGCATCTGTGAGTAAACGTGAGCTGAGCCCCAGGCCAGCTGCTGCTGAACTGTTCCCACCCTTCCCAGGTAAAACACCTGCATATGTACAACGGCTTGAAAGCCTAGAGGAAGGGCCGTCGAGCCACACCAGGGACAGCACGCAGGCCAACTTGGTGCCTGCAGGCCAGCCAGGGTGGTCTTGGCCCCGGGCGCCCTTCCAGAAGCTTTCCATTACCCTGCCTGAGATACACCTCCTGTCCCGGCCCCCACTTCTTTTTTCCTTCCTCACCTCTGTCCGGAGAGAAATTCCAGCGGAAGGTATGGGTGACACATCCTCTTCTTTACAGGCGGCAGCCTGGCAACTCCTGCAGAAAGGCCAGCAGAGCCTCACTCACACCAGGCCACCCACAAAGCTGTGGCCCCTCAATCCCTCCCACCAGCACAGCCCCGAGACTGCTGACGGGGCAGAGAATATGGAGTCAGGCATAGCTTCAGGGGCTATTGCTGCCTGGAGCGCTGTTTATATTGACCTCAACGAGGCACACCTGGGGAGGGCGGGCCGGCAGGGTAAGGCTGCCCAGGTCAGCTAATCCACAACCCTCAGGGAATCACATTGGTGATAAT
This sequence comes from Mesoplodon mirus, assembly GCF_964341445.2. Classification (NCBI taxonomy): domain Eukaryota; kingdom Metazoa; phylum Chordata; class Mammalia; order Artiodactyla; family Ziphiidae; genus Mesoplodon; species Mesoplodon mirus. Next base: position 829,707 of record NW_028295680.1, on the reverse strand, counting down.
GGACCTCGCTAAGGCAGAAGAGAAGCCAAGGAAAAAAAGGACACAAAGCCATTTGCAGCACCGTAGATGAGTCTAGAAGTAATCACGTGACTTGTAGTAAGTCAGAAAGTGAAAGACACATATCATATCATATCACTTATAGGTGTTACCTAAAAATGGATACCAGGGCAGATATTTCCACGGAGAAGGGCAATCACAGATTCATTAAACAAACGTATGGTTCACCAATGGAATGGTGTGAGGATTGGTTTCATTACAATATCGGGGTTAACAGACATATACAAACACAGGTGACATATATAATCACCAAAGACCTACAGAATACCAAGAGAGGACTACTCAACATTCTGTCATATCGTACCAGGGAAAAGGATCCCAGGAAGTACAGACATCTGTATATGTGTAAAAGAACCACATCTTCCACACCTACAACAAGCCAAACATTGTAATCAAACTTGCTGTAATAAAAAATAAAAAAAATTAAATTAAAAACACGAACAAGAAGTAGTGAGAGAAACTTGAGGGGCATTCTCCTGGCACATTCCATTCTAAATTCCAATCTAGAACACCACTTCCACTGAGGCTCTCTTGCCCTAGTAACCAGATTTGGTAAGGGTGAACTGCTGCCACCTTGTGGCCGTTTCACACAACAGCAGCTTTAATCCCAGTGCTAATGGTCTGTTGATATTCAAAATCATTGCAGGCCTGTAAATGACACCTGCCCTGAAAACAAATCCTGGGGTCACATATCGACCAAAAAATTCAAAGGACGTCCATATTTCAAAACGACCGTTTCTAAAGGCATATTTTACGCACATTAGTGTTCTGCTTCTTTTCCTTTCTTTCCTTTTTTGTTAGAAAAAACGGGAATGGAAAAAGGCATCCCTCAGAATGGGCAAAAAACGTTGCAAACGAATCAATGGACAGAGGTTTAATCTCCAATATATATAAACAGCTCATGCAGCTTAATATTAAAAAAACAAACAACCCAATACAAAAATGGGCAGAAGATCTAAAGAGACGTTTCTTCAAAGAAGACACAGAGATGGCCAAGACGCACATGAAAAGCTGCTCAACAGCACTAATTATTAGAGAAATGCAAATCAAAACTACAATGAGGTATCACCTCACACCTGTTAGAATCGGCATCATCAGAAAATCTACAAACAACCAATTCTGGGGAGGGTGTGGACAAAAGGAGCCCTCTTCCACTATTGGTGGGAATGTAACTTGATACAGTCACTATGGAGAACAGTATGGAGTTTCCTTAAAAAAACTAGAAATAGAATTACCATCTGATCCAGCAATCCCACTTCTGGGCATATACCCAGAGAAAACCGTAAATCAAAAAGGCACATTCACCACAATGTTCGTTGCAGCACTATTTACAATAGCCAGGTAATCGAAGCAACCTAAATGCCCACAGACAGATGAATGGATAAAGATGTGGTACATATATAAAATGAAATATTACTCGGCCATAAAAAGGAATGAAACTGGGTCATTTGTAGAGACATCGATGGATCGAGAGACTGTCATACAGAATGAAGTAAGTCAGAAAGAGGAAAACAAATACTGTATATTAATGCGTATATGTGGAACCTAAAAAATGGTTCAGATGAACTGGTTTGCAGGGAAGAAATAGAGACACAGAGGTAGAGAACAAACGTATGGACAGCAAGGGTGGGAAGCCATTGGGTGGTGGTGGTGGGATGAGTTGGGAGTTTGGGATTGACCTGTATACATGTATATGCATAAAATACATAACTAATAATAACGTGCTGTATAAAAAAATAAAATTAAATTTCAAAATTTTAAAAAATAAAATTTAAAAATAAAAGAGAAAAAAGTTCTTCCCGTCACACAGATGTATTTATAGGAATGAATTATTTCCATGCTTATATCTATAAATATATAAAAGAGGAATAAAATCTAACTTGAACCATAAAAGAAAAATACACCTGAACCCATGAGTTATACAGAGGAAAACCCTATCAGTGCACTTGCTCCAGCAGTAAACAATTCTGAAATTGGTCAGAGGTGGGAAACCATCTCCCATACAGCCAGCAACCCACCCCCCACGCAAGGAGCGTCCTCATTGCAAAGCTGGGGGACCGTGCCGAGGCATCTGTGAGTAAACGTGAGCTGAGCCACAGGCCAGCTGCTGCTGAACTGTTCCCACCCTTCCCAGGTGAAACACCTGAATATGTACAAGGGCTTGAAAGCCTAGAGGAAGGGCCTTGGAGCCACACCAGCGACAGCACGCAGACCAACTTGGTGCCTGCAGGCCAGCCAGGGTGGTCCTGGCCCTGGGCCCTCTTCCAGAAGCTTTCCATTGCTCTACCTGATATACCCCTCCTGTGCTGGCCTCCAATGCTTCTTTCGTTCCTCACCTCTGTCCGGAGAGAAATTCCAGTGGAAGGTATGGGTGACACATCCTCTTCTTTACAGGTGGCAGCATGGCAAAACCTGCAGAAAGGCCAGCAGAGCCCCACTCACACCGGGCCACCCACAAAGCTGTGGCCCCTCAACCCCTCCCACCAGCACAGCCCCGAGACTGCTGACGGGGCAGAGAATATGGAGTCAGGCACAGCTTCAGGGGCTATTGCTGCCTGGAGCGCTGTTTATATTGACCTCAACGAGGCACACCTGGGGAGGGCGGGCCGGCAGGGTAAGGCTGCCCAGGTCAGCTAATCCACAACCCTCAGGGAATCACATTGTTGAAAATGGACCCCACTAAGGCAGAAGAGAAGCCAAGGGAAAAAAGGAAACAATGCCATTTGCAGCACCGTAGATGAGTCTAGAAGTAATCACGTGACTTGTAGTAAGTCAGAAAGTGAAAGACACATATCATATCATATCACTTATAGGTGTTACCTAGAAATGGATACCAGGGCAGATATTTTCACGGAGAAGGGCAATCATAGATTCATTAAACAAACTTATGGTTCACCAATGGAAAGTTGTGAGGATTGGTTTCATTACGATATCGGGGTTAAGAGACATATACAAACACAGGTGACATATATAATCACCAAAGACCTACGGAATACCAAGAGAGGACTACTCAACATTCTGTCATAACGTACATGGGAAAAGGATCCCAGGAAGAACAGACATCTGTATATGTGTAAAAGAACCACATCTTCCACACCTACAACAAGCCAAACATTGTAATCAAACTTGCTGTAATAATAAATAAAAAAATTAAATTAAAAACACGAACAAGAAGTAGTGAGACAAACGTGAGGGGCTTTCTCCTGGCACATTCCATTCTAAACTCCAATCTAGAACACCACTTCCACTGAGGCTCTCTTGCCCTAGTAACCAGATTTGGTAAGGGTGAACTGCTGCCACCTTGTGGCCGTTTCACACAACAGCAGGTTTAATCCCAACGCTAATGGTCAGTTGATATTCAAAATCATTGCAGGCCTGTAAATGACACCTGCCCTGAAAACAAATCCTGGGGTCACATATCGACCAAAAAATTCAAAGGACGTCCATATTTCAAAACGACCATTTCAAAAAGCATATTTTACGCACATTAGTGTTCTGCTTCTTTTCCTTTCTTTCCTTTTTTGTTAAAAAAAACGGGAATGGATAAAGGCATCCCTCAGAATGGGCGAAAATCGTTGCAAACGAATCAATGGACAAAGGTTTAATCTCCAATATATATAAACAGCACATGCAGCTTAATATTACTAAAACAAACAACCCAATACAAAAATGGGCAGAAGATCTAAATAGACGTTTCTTCAAAGGAGACACAGAGATGGCCAAGACGCACATGAAAAGCTGCTCAACAGCACTAATTGTTAGAGAAATGCAAATCAAAACTACAATAAGGTATGACGTCACACCCATTAGAGTCGGCATCATCAGAAAATCTACAAACAAAAATTCTGGGGAGGGTGTGGACAAAAGGAACCCTCTTCCACTATTGGTGGGAATGTGAATTGATACAGTCACTATGGAGAACAGTATGGAGTTTCCTTTAAAAAACTAAAAAGAGGAGTACCATCTGATCCAGCAATCCCACTTCTGAGCATATACCCAGAGAAAACCATAAATCAAAGAGACACATTCACCACAATGTTCATTGCAGCACTATTTACAATAGCCAGGTAATTGAAGCAACCTAAATGCCCACAGAGAGAAGAATGGATAAAGATGTGGTACATATATAAAATGGAGTATTACTCAACCATATAAAGGAATGAACCTGGGTCATTTGTAGAGAACTCGATGTATCTAGAGACTGTCATACAGTGTGGAGTAAGTCAGAAACAGAAAAACAAATATTGTATATTAATGCCTATATTTGGTACCTAGAAAAGTGGTACAGATGAACTTTTTTGCAGGGCAGAAATAGAGACACACAGGTAGAGAACAAACGTATGGACACAAAGAGGGGGAAGCCATGGGGTGGTGGTGGTGGTGGGATGAGTTGGGAGATTGGGATTGACCTGTATACATGTAAATTCATAAAATACATAACTAATAATAACCTGCTGTATAAGAAAATAAATTTAAATTTCAAAATTTTTAAAAATAAAACAGAAAAATGTTCTTCCATTCACACAGATGTATTTATATGAATGACTTATTTCCATGCTTATATATATAAATACATAAAAGAGGAATAAAATTTAACTTGAAACAATGGAGAAAAAAAAAACCTGAACCCAACAGTTATACAGAGGAAAACCCTATCAAGGCACTTACTCCAGCGGTAAACAATTCTGAAATTGGTCAGATGTGGAGAATCATCTCCCATACAGCCAGCAGCCCCACCCCACGCAAGGAGGGTCCTCATTGCAAAGCTGCGGGACCGTGCCGAGGCGTCTGTGAATAAACGTGAGCTGAGCCCCAGGCCAGCTGCTGCTGAACTGTTCCCACCCTTCCCAGGTAAAACACCTGAATATGTACAAGGGCTTGAAAGCCTATAGGAATGGCAGTGGAGCCACACAAGCGACAGCACAGAGGCCCACTTGGTGCCAGCAGGCCAGCCAGGATGGTGCTGGCCACAGGCGCTCTTCTGGAAGCTTTCCATTTTCCTGCCTGAGATAACCCTCCTATCCCGGCCCCCACTCCTTTTTTTCCTTCCTCACCTCAGCCCGGAGAGAAATTTCAGCAGACGTTATGGGTGACGCATCCTCTTCTTTACAGGTGGCAGCCTGGCAACTCCTAAGCCTTGCCGTTCCCTAACCCTAACCCTAGCCTGGAACGGAAACCCACCACCAGCCCTATACCTTTCCCTACGCCGTAGCCTATTCCTGGCCCGTACGCAGGCACTGAACCTTTCTTCAGCACGTATCCTGACCCTGCCATTTTGCCGTACCCTCACCTGAGCCTTAAGCCTTGCCGTTCCCTAACCCTAACCCTTGTACGGAATGGAAACACACCACAAGCCCTACACCTATCCCACAAGCCATAGCCTACTCCTGGCCCGTACGTGGGCACTGACCCGTGCATCAGTACGTAGCCTGACCCTCCCAAGTTTCCGTAACCTCACCTGTGCCCTAAGCCTTTCGGTTCCCTAACACTAACCCTAGCCCGGAACGGAAACCCACCACCAGCCCTACACCTAACCCCCAACCCGTGGCCTACTCCTGGCTGGTACGCTGGCACTGACCCGTGCATCAGCACGTAGCCTGACTCTCCCACGTTTCCGTACCCTCACCTGTGCCCAAAGCCTTGCCGTTCCCTAACCCTAACCCTAGCCCGGAACGGAAACCCACCACCAGCCCTAGACCTTACCCTACGACATAGCCTACTCCTGGCCTGTACGCTGGCACTGGCCCATCCGTGAGCACGTAGCCTGACGCTCCCACGTTTCCGTACCATCACCTGTGCCCTAAGACTTGCCGTTCCCTAACCCTAACCCTAGCCCGGAACGGAAACCCACCACCAGCCCTACACCTAACCCCGAAGCCGTAGCCTACTCCTGGCCGGTACGGTGGCACTGAAACTTGTGTCAGCATTTAGCCTGACCCTCCCACGTTTCCGTACCCTCACCTGTGCCCTAAGCCTTGCCGTTCCGTAACCCTAACCCTAGCCCGGAACGGAAACCCACCACCAGGCCTGCACCTTACCCCCAAGCCGTAGCCTACTCCTGGCCCGTTCGGTGGCACTAAGATGAGCATCAGCAAGTAGCCTGACCCTCCCACGTTTCCGTACCCTCACCTGGGCCCTAAGACTTGCCGTTCCGTAACCATAAACCAAGCCCGGAACGGAAACCCACCACCAGCCCTACACCTTACCCTACGCCGTAGCCTACTCCTTGCCCATACGATGGCACTGACCAGTGCGTCAGCACGTAGCCTGACCCTCCCACGTTTCTGTACCCTCACCTGTGCCCTAAGCCTTGCCGTTCCCTAACCCTAACCGTGGTCCACAATGCCAACCCACCACCAGCCCTCCACCTTACCCTACGCCGTAGCCTACACCTGGCGCGTACGCTGGCACTGACCCATGCATCAGTACGTAGCCTGACCCTCCCACGTTTCTGTACCTTCACCTGTGCCCTAAACCTTGACGTTCCCTAACCCTAACCCTAGCCCGGAACGGAAATCCACCATCATCCCTAGACATTACCCTCCGCCGTAGCCTATTCCTGGCCTGTATGCTGGCACTGACCCGTGCGTCAGCACCTAGACTGACCCTCCCACGTTTCCATACCCTCACCTGAGCACTAAGCCTTGCCATTCCATAACCCTAACACTAGCCCGGAATGGAAACACACCACCAGCCCTACACCTTAACCCCAAGCCGTAGCCTACTCCTGGCCCGTACTCTGGCACTGACACGTGCGTTAGCAAGTAGGCTGATCCTCCCACGTTGCAGGACCCTCAACTGTGCCCTAAGCCTGGCCGTTCCTAACACTAACCGTAGCCCAGAAAGGAAACCCACCAACAGCTCTACACCTTACCCCCAAGACATAGCCTACTCGTGGCCCGTATGCTGACACTGATCCGTGCGTCAGCACGTAGCCTGACCCTCCCACGTTTCCGTACCCTCACCTGTCCCCTAAGCCTTGCCATTCCCTAACCCTAACCCTAGCTGGAACGGAAAAACACCACCAGCCCTACACCTTACCATATGTCGTAGCCTACACCTGGCCCGTACGCGGGCACTGACCCGTGCGTCAGCACGTAGCCTGACCCTCCCACGTTTCCGTACCCTCACCTGTGCCGTAAGCCTTGCAGTTCCCTAAACCTAAACCTAGCCCCGAACAGAAACCCACCACCAGCTCTAAAACTTACCGACAAGCCGTAGCCTACTCCTGGCCCGTACACTGGCACTGACCCGTGGGTCAGCACGTAGCCTGACACTCCCACGTTTCCGTACCCTCACATGTGCCCTAAGCTTTGCCGTTCCCTAACCCTAAATGTAGCCCGGAAAGGAAACCCACAACCAGCCTTACACCTTATCCTACGCCGTAGCCTACTCCTGGCCCGTACGCTGGCACTGACCCGTGCGTCAGTACGTAGCCTGACCCTCCCATGTTTCCGTACCCTCACCTGTGCCCTAAGCCTTGACGTTCCCTAACCCTAACCCTAGCCCGGAACAGAAACCCACCACCTGCCCTACACCTTAACCTACGCCGTAGACTACTCCTGGCCTGTAAGGTGGCACTGACACTTGCGTCAGCATGTAGCCTGACCCTCCCACGTTTTCGTACCCTCACCTGTGCCCTAAGTCTTGCCGTTCCGTAACCCTAACCCTAGCCCGGAACGGAAACCGACCACCAGCCATAAACCTTACCCTATGCCGTAGCCTACACCTGGCCCGTACACGGGCACTGACATTTGCTACAGCACGTAGCCTGACCCTCCCATGTTACCGTACCCTCACCTCTGCCCTAAGCCTTGACGTTCCCTAACTCTAACCCTAGCCCGGAACGGAAACCCACCACCAGCCCTAAAGGTTACCCACAAGCTGTAGCCTACTCCTGGCTCGTACGCTGGCACTGACCCATGCGTCAGCATGTAGCCTGACACTCCCACGTTTCCGTACCCTCACCTGTGCCCTAAGCCTTGCCGTTCCCTAACCATAACCCTAGCCCCCAACGGAAACCCACCACCAGCCCTAGCACTTACCTCCAAGCCGTAGCCTACTCCTGGTCCATATGCTGGCACTGACATGTGCGTCAGCACGTAGCCTGTCCTTCCCACATTAGCGTAACGTCACCTGTGCCCTAAGCCTTGCCGTTCCTTAACCCTAACACTAGTACGGAAGGGAAATACACCACAAGCCCTACACCTAAGCCCCAAGCCATAGCCTACTCCTGGCGCGTACGCTGGCACTGACCCATGCGTCATCACGTAGCCTGACCCTCCCAAGTTTCCTTACCATCCCCTGTGCCCTAAGCATTGCTGTTCCCTAACACTAACCCTAGCCTGGAACGGAAACCCACCACCAGCCCTACACCTAACCCCCAAGCCGTAGCCTACTCCTGTCCGGTACGCTGGCACTGACCCGTGCGTCAGCACGTAGCCTGACCCTCCAACGTTTCCGTACCCTCACCTGTGCCCTAAGCCTTGCTGTTCCCTAACACTAACCCTAGCCCGGAACAGAAAACCACCACCAGCCCTAAACCTTACCCTACGCGGTAGCCTACTCCTGGCACGTACGCTGACACTGATCTGTGCGTCAGCACGTAGCCTGACCCTCCCACGATTCTGTACCCTCACGTGTGCCCTAAGCCTTGCCGTTCCCTCACCCTAACCATAGCCCGGAAAGGAAACCCACCACCAGCCCTAAACCTTTCCCTTCTCCGTAGCCAACTCCTGGCCCGTACGCTGGCGCTGACCTGTGCGTCAGCATGTAATCTGACCCCCCCACGTTTCCGTACCCACACCGGGGCCCTAAGCCTTGCCGTTCCCTAACACTAACCCTAGCCCTGAACGGAAACCCACCACCAGTCCTACACCTTACCCTACGCCGTAGCCTACTCCTGACCCGAACGCTGGCACTGACCCATGCGTCAGCACATAGCCTGACCCTACCACGTTTCTGTACCCTCACCTGTGCCCTAACTCTTGCCATTCCCTAACCCTAAACCTAGCCAGGAAAGGAAACCCACCACCAGCCCTACACCTTACCCTACGCCGTAGCCTACTCCTGGCCCGTACGCTGGCACTGACACGTGCGTCAGAACGTAGCCTGACCTTCTCACATTTCCGTACCCTCACCTGTGCCCTAAGCCTTGCCGTTCCCTAACCCTAACCCTAGCCCGGAATGGAAAACCACCACCAGCCCTACAACTAACCCCCAAGCCGTAGCCTACTCCTGGCCGGTACGCTGGCACTGACCCATGCGTCAGCACGTAGCCTGACCCTCCCACGTTTCCGTAACCTCACCTGTGCCCTAAGTTTGCCGTACACTAACGCTAACCCTAGCCCGGAATGGAAACACACCACCAGCCCTACAGCTTACCCCCAAGCCATAGCCTACTCCTGGCCCGTACGCTGGCACTGACCCGTGCATCAGCACGTAGCCTGACCCTCCCACGTTTCCGTACCCTCACCTTTGCCCTAAGCTTTGCCGTTCCCTAACCCTAACCGTAGCCTGGAACGGAAACACACCACCAGCCCTACACCTTAACCTACGCCGTAGCCTACTCCTGGCGCATATGCTAGCACTGACCCATGCGTCAGCACGTAGCCTGACCCTCCCACGTTTCTGTACCCTCACCTGTGCCCTAAGCCTTGCCGTTCCCTAACCCTAACCCTAGCCCGGAACGGAAACCCACCACCAGCTCTAAACCTTTCCCTACTGGGTAGCCTACGCCTCGCCCGTACGCTCGCACTGACCCGTACGTCAGCATGTAGTTTAACACTCCCAGGTTTCCGTACCCTCACCTGGGCCCTAAGCATTGCCGTTCCCTAACACTACCCCTATCCCTGAACGGAAACCCACCACCAGCCCTACACCTTACCCTACGCCGTAGCCTACTCATGGCCCGAACTCTGGCACTGACCCGTGCGTCAGCACGTAGCCTGACCTTCCCACATTTCCGTACCCTCACCTGTGCCCTAAGGCTTCCCGTTCACTAACCCTAAACCTAGTACGGAATGGAAACCGACCACCAGCCGTAAACCTAATGCCCAAACCGTAGCCTACACCTGGCCCGTACGCGGGTAATGACCTGTGCTTCAGCACGTAGCCTGACCCTCCCACGTTTCCATAACCTCACCTGTGCCCTAAGCCTTGCCGTTCCCTAACCCTAACCCTAGCCCGGAACGGAAACCCACCAACAGCCCTACACCTTACCCTATGCCGTAGCCTACACCTGGCCCGTACGCGGGTAATGACCTGTGCTTCAGCACGTAGCCTGACCCTCGCATGTTACCGTACCCTCACCTGTGTCCCAAGCCTTGCCGTTCCCTTACCCTAACCCTAGCCCGGAACGGAAACCCACCACCAGCCCTAAATCTTACCCACTAGCCGTAGCCTACTCCTGGCCCGTACGCTGGCACTGACCCGTGCGTCAGCACGTAGCCTGACCTCCCACGTTTCCGTACCATCACCTGTGCCCTAAGCCTTGCCGTTCCCTAACCCTAACCCTAGCCCAGAACGGAAACCCACCACCAGCCCTACACCTTACCCTACGCCGTAGCCTACTCCTGGCCCGTACGCTGGCACTGACCCGTGCGTCAGCACGTAGCCTGACCCTCCCACGTTTCCGTACCCTCACCTGTGCCTTAAGCCTTGCCGTTCCCTAACCCTAACGCTAGCCCGGAACGGAAACCCACCACCAGTCCTACACTCTATCCTACGCCGTAGCCTATTCCTGGCCCATACGCTGGCACTGACCCGTGCGTCAGCACGTAGCCTGACCCTCCCACGTTTCCGTACCCTCACCTGTGCCCTCAGCCTTGACGTTCGCTAACCCTAACCCTAGCCCGGAACAGAAACCCACCACCAGCCCTACACCTTACCACCATGCCGTAGCCTACTCCTGGCCCATATGCTGGCACTGACCCATGCGTCAGCACGTAGCCTGAACCTCCCACGTTTCCGTAACCTCAACTGTGCCCTAAGCCTTGCCATTCCCTAACCCTAACCCTAGCCCGGAGCGAAAACCCACCACCAGCCCTACACCTTACCCTATGCCGTAGCCTACACCTGGCCCATACGTGGGTAATGACCTGTGCTTCAGCACGTAGCCTGACCCTCCCACGTTTCCGTACCCTCACCTGTGCCCTAAGCCTTGCCGTTCTCTAACCCTAACCCTAGCCCGATACGGAAAGCCACCACCAGCCCTAAAACTTAGCCACAAGCCTTAGCCTACTCTTGGCCTGTACGCTGGAACTGACCCGTGCGTCAGCACGTAGCCTGGCCCACCCACGTTTCTGTACCCTCACTTGTGCCCTAAGCCTTGCCGTTCCCTAACACTAACCCTAGCCCGGAAGGGAAACCCACCACCAGCCGTAAACCATACCCTACACCGTAGCCTACTCCTGGCCCGTATGCTGGCAAAGAACCGTACGTCAGCATGTAGCCTGACCCTCTCACGTTTCCGTACCCTCACCTGTGCCCTAAGCCTTGACGTTCCCTAACCCTAACCCTAGCCCGGAACGCAAACCCACCACCAGCCCTACGCCTTTCCCTATGCCATAGCCTACTCCTGGCCCGTACGCTGGCACTGAACCATGCGTCATCACGTAGCCTGACACTCCCACTTTTCTGTACCCTCACCTGTGCCCTAAGCCTTGCCGTTCCCTTACCCTAGCCCTAGCCCGGAACGGAAACCCACCACCAGCCCTACTCCTTAGCCTATGCCGTAGCCTACTCCTTGCCTGTACCCTGGCACAGACCCGTGCGTCAGCACGTAGCCAGACCATCCCACGTTTCCCTACCCTCACCTGTGCCCTAAGCCTTGCCGTTCCCTAGCCCTAACCATAGCCCGGAACGAAAACCCACCACCAGCCCTACACTTTTCCCTACGTCGTAGCCTACTCTGGGCCCGTACGCTGGCACTGACCCGGGCGTCAGCACGTAGCCTGACCCTCCCACGTTTCCGTACCCTCACCTGTGCCCTAAGTCTTGCCGTCCCATAACCCTAACCTTAACCCGGAACGGAAACCCACCACCTTCCCTAAACCTTTCCCTACTGGGTAGCCTACCCCTCGCCCGTACGCTCGCACTGACCCGTGCGTCAGCATGGAGTTTGACCCTCCCACGTTTCCGTACCCTCACCTGGGCCATAAGCCTTGCCATTCCCTAACACTAATCCTAGCCCGGAACGGAAACCCACCACCAGCCCTAAACCATACCCTATGCCGTAGCCTACACCTGGCCCATACGCGGGCACTGAGCCGTGCGTCAGCACGTAGCCTGACCCTCCCACGTTTCCGTACCATCACCTGTGCCCTAAGCCTTGACGTTCCGTAACCCTAACCCTAGCCCGGAACAGAAACCCACCACCAGCCCTACAACTTACCAGCATGCCGTAGCCTACTCCTGGCCCATATGCTGGCACTGACACGTGCGTCACCACGTAGCCTGACCCTCCCACGTTTCCGTAACCTCTCCTGTGCCCTAAGCCTTGCCGTTCCCTAACCTTAACCCTAGCCCGGAACGGAAACCCACCATCAGCCCTACACCTTACCCTATGCCGTAGCCTACACCTGGCCCGTTCGCGGGCACTGACCTGTGCTTCAGCACGTAGCCTGACCCTCCCATGTTACCGTACCCTCACCTGTGCCCTAAGCCTTGCCGTTCCCTAACCCTAACCCTAGCCCGGAACGGAAACCCACCACCAGCCCTACACCTAACCCCCAAGCCGTAGCTTACTCCTGGCCAGTACGCTGGCAATGACCCGTGCATCATCACGTAGCCTGACCCTCCCACGTGTCCGTAACCTCACCTGTGCCCTAAGCCTTGCCGTTCCCTAACCCTAACCGTAGCCCGGAACGGAAACCCACCACCAGCCCTACACCTTACCCCCAAGCCGTAGCCTAATCCTAGCCCGTACGCTGGCACAGACCCGTGCATCAGCATGAAGCCTGACCCTCCCACGTTTGCGGACCCTCACCTGTGCCCTAAGCCTTGCCGTTCCCTAACCCTAACCCTAGCCCGGAACCGAAACCCACCACCAGCCCTACACCTTTCCCTATGCCGTAGCCAATTCCTGGCTCATACGCAGGCACTGACCATTTCATCAGCAAGTAGACTGACCCTCCCACGTTTCCGTACCCTCACCTGTGCCCTAGGCCTTGCCGTTCCCTAACCCTAACCCTAGCCCGGAACGGAAACCCACCACAATCCCTACACCTTACCATACGCCGTAGCCTACTCCTGGCCCGTACGCTGGCACTGACCCGTAAGTCAGCACGTAGACTGACCCTCCCACGTTTCCGTACCCTCACCTGTGCCCTAAGCCTTGCCGTTCCCTCACCCTAACCCTAGCCAAGAACGGAAACCCACCAGCAGCCCTAAACCTTACCCTACACCATAGCCTACTCCTGGCCCGTACGGTGGCACTGACCCGTGAGTCAGCACGTAGCCTGACCCTCACACGTTTCCGTACTCTCACCTGTGCCCTAAGCCTTGTCGTTCCCTAACCCTAACCCTAGTCCGGAACGGAAACCCAACACCAGCCCTACAGCTTACCCCAGATCCATAGCCTATTCCTGGCCCGTACGCTGGCACTGACCCGTGCTTCAGCATGTAGCCTGACCCTCCCAAGTTTCCGTACCCTCACCTGTGCCCTAAGCCTTGCCGTTCCCTAACCCTAACCCTAGCCCGGAACGGAAACACACCACCAGCCCTACACCTAACCCCCAAGCCTTAGCCTACTCCTGGCACGTACGCTGGCACTGACCCGTGCATCAGCACGTAGCCTGACCCTCCCACGTTTCCGTACCCTCACCTGTGCCCTAAGCCTTGCCGTTCCCTATCCCTAACCCTAGCCCGTAACGGAAACCCACCACCAGCCCTAAAACTAACCCCAAAGCCGTAGCCTATTCCTGGACCTTATGCTGGCACTGACCCGTGCGTCAGCACGTAGCCTGACCCTCCCACTTTTGCGGACCCTCACCTGTGCCCTAAGCCTTGCCATTCCCTAACCATAACCCTAGACCGGAACGGAAACACACCACCAGCCCTAAAACTTACCCCAAAGCCGTAGCCTATTCCTGGCCCATACGCAGGCACTGACCCTTTCATCAGCACGTAGCCTGACCCTCCCATGTTTCCGTACCCTCACCTGTGCCCTAAGCCTTGCCGTTCCCTAACCCTAACCCTAGACCGGAACGGAAACCCACCACCAGCCCTAAACCTTATCCCCAAGCCGTAGCCTACTCCTGGTCCATACGCTGGCACTGACCTGTGCTTCAGCACGTAGCCTGAACTTCACACATTACCGTACCCTCATCTGTGCCCTAAGCCTTGCCGTTCCCTAACCCTAACCCTAGTACAGAACGGAAACACACCACAAGCCCTACACCTAACTCCCAAGCCGTAGCCTACTCCTGGCCCGTACGCTGGCACTGACCCGTGCGTCAGCACGTAGCCTGACCCTCCCAAGTTTCCGTACCCTCACCTGTGCCCTAAGACTTGCTGTTCCCTAACACTAACCCTAGCCTGGAACGGAAACACACCATCAGCCTTACACCTAACCACCAAGCCGTAGCCTACTCCTGGCCGGTACGCTGGCACTGACCCGTGCGTCAGCACGTAGCCTGACACTCCCACGTTTCCGTACCCTCACCAGTGCCCTAAGCTTTGCCGTTCCCTAACCCTAACTGTAGCCCAGAACGGAAACCCACCACCAGCCATACAACTTACCCCCAAGCCGTAGCCTACTCCTGGTCCATACGCTGGCACTGACCCGTCCGTCAGAACGTATCCTGACCCTGCCACGTTGCCGTACCCTAACATGTGCCCTAAACCTTGCCGTTCCCTAACCCTAACCCTAGCCCGGAACGGAAACCCACCACAAGCCCTACAACTTACACCCAAGCCGTAGCCTACTCGTGGTCCATACGCTGGCACTGACCTGTGCGTCAGCACGTAGCCTCACTTTCCCACGTTACCGTAACGTCACCTGTGCCCTAAGCCTTCCTGTTCCCTAACACTAACCCTAGCCCGGAACGGAAACACACCACCAGCCCTACACCTAACCCCCAAGCCGTAGCCTACTCCTGGCCGGTTCGCTGGCACTGACCCGTGCGTCAGCACGTAGCCTGACCCTCCCACGTTTCCGTACCCTCACCTGGGCCCTAAGTCTTGCCTTTCCCTAACCCTAACCCTAGCCCGGAACGGAAACGCACTACCAGCCCTACACCTTGCCCTACGCCGTAGCCTACTCCTGGCACGTACGCTGGCACTGACACATGCGTCAGCACGTAGCCTGACCCTCACACGTTTCCGTACCCTCACCTGTGCCCTAAGCCTTGCCGTTCCCTAACCCTAA
Source organism: Mesoplodon mirus (assembly GCF_964341445.2). Classification (NCBI taxonomy): domain Eukaryota; kingdom Metazoa; phylum Chordata; class Mammalia; order Artiodactyla; family Ziphiidae; genus Mesoplodon; species Mesoplodon mirus. The sequence goes on along the minus strand of NW_028295680.1, from coordinate 814,280 downwards.
CCCTAGTCCGGAACGGAAACACACCACCAGCACTACAGCTTACCCCCAAGACATAGCCTATTCCTGGCCCGTACGCTGGCACTGACCCGTGCGTCAGCATGTAGCCTGACCCTCCCACGTTTCCGTACCCTCACCTGTGCCCTAAGCCTTGCCGTTCCCTAACCCTAACCCTAGCCCGGAACAGAAACCCACCACCAGCCCTATACCTTTCCCTACGCCGTAGCCTATTCCTCGCCCATACGCAGGCACTGACACTTTCATCAGCACGTAGCCTGACCCTCCCACGTTTCCGTACCCTCACCTGTGCCCTAAGCCTTGCCGTTCCCTAACCCTAACCCTAGCCCGTAACGGAAACCCACCACCAGACCTACACCTTATTCTATGCCGTAGCCTACACCTGGCCCGTACGCGGGCACTGACCTGTGCTTCAGCACGTAGCCTGACCCTCCCACGTTTCCGTAACCTCACCTGTGCCCTAAGCCTTGCCGTTCCCTAACCCTAACCGTAGCCCGGAACGGAAACCCACCACCAGCCCTACACCTTACCCCCAAGCCGTAGCCTAATCCTAGCCCGTACGCTGGCACAGACCCATGCGTCAGCATGAAGCCTGACCCTCCCACGTTTGCGGACCCTCACCTGTGCCCTAAGCCTTGCCGTTCCCTAACCCTAACCCTAGCCCGGAACCGAAACCCACCACCAGCCCTACACCTTTCCCTACGCCGTAGCCAATTCCTGGCTCATACGCAGGCACTGACCATTTCATCAGCAAGTAGACTGACCCTCCCACGTTTCCGTACCCTCACCTGTGCCCTAAGCCTTGCCGTTCACTAACCCTAACCCTAGCCCGGAACGGAAACCCACCACCAGCCCTACACCTTACTCTATGCCGTAGCCTACACCTGGCCCGTACGCGGGCACTGACCTGTGCTTCAGCACGTAGCCTGACACTCCCATGTTACCGTACACTCACCTGTGCCCTAAGCCTTGCCGTTCCCTAACCCTAACCCTAGCCCAGAACGGAAACCCACCACCAGCCCTACAACTTATTGTATGCCATAGCCTATTCCTGGCCCGTACGCAGGCACTGACTCGTGCGTCAGCACGTAGCCTGACCCTCCCACGTTTCCGTAACCTCACCTGTGCCCGAAGCCTTGCCGTTCCCTAAACCTAACCCTAGCCCGGATCAGAAACCCACCACCAGCCCTACACCTTACCCCCACGCCGTAGCCTACTCCTGGCCCGTAGTTTGGCACTGACCCGTGCGTCAGCACGTAGCCTGACCCTCCCACGTTTGCGGACCCTCACCTGTGCCCTAAGCCTTGCCGTTCCCTAACCCTAACCCTAGCCCGGAACGGAAACCCACCACAAGCCCTACACCTTTCCCTACGCCGTAGCCTATTCCTGGCTCGTACGCAGGCACTGACCCTTTCATCAGCACGTAGCCTGACCCTCCCACGTTTCCGTACCCTCACCTGTGCCCTAAGACTTGCCGTTCACTAACCCTAAACCTAGCCCGGAACGGAAACCCACCACCAGCCCTACAACTTACCCCAAAGACGTAGCCTACTCCTGGCCGGTACGCTGGCTCTGACACGTGCGTCAGCACGTAGCCTGAGCCTCACACGTTTCCGTACCCTCACCTGTGCCCTAAGCCTAGACGTTCCCTAACCCTAACCTTAGCCCGGAACAGAAACCCACCACCAGCCCTACACTCTAACCTACGCCATAGCCTATTCCTGGACCGTACGCTGGCACTGACCCGTGCGACAGCACGTAGCATGACCCTCCCACGTTTCCGTACCCGCACCTGTGCCCTAAGCCTTGACGTTCCCTAACCCTAACCCTAGCCCGGAACAGAAACCCACCAACTGTCCTACACCTTACCACCACGCCGTAGCCTACTCCTGGCCCATATGCTGGCACTGACCCGTGCGTCAACACGTAGCCTGACCCTCCCACGTTTCCGTAACCACACATGTGCCCTAAGCCTTGCCATTCCCTAACCCTAACCCTAGCCCGGAACGGAAACCCACCACCAGCCCTACACCTTACTCTATGCCGTAGACTACACCGGGCCCGTACGTGGGCACTGACCTGTGCTTCAGCACGTAGCCTGACCCTCCCATGTTACTGTACCCTCACCTGTGCCCTAAGCCTTGCCGTTCCCTAACCCTAACCCGAGCCCGGCACGGAATCCCACCACCAGCCCTACACCTTATCGTATGCCGTAGCCTAGTCCTGGCCCGTACGCTTGCACTGACCCATGCGTCAACATATAGCCTGACCCTCCCACGTTTCCGTACCCTCACCTGTGCCCTATGCCTTGCCGTTCCCTAACCCTAACCCTAGCCCGGAACGGAAACCCACCACAATCCCTACACCTTACCATACGCCGTAGCCTACTCCTGGCCCGTACGCTGGCACTGACCCGTAAGTCAGCACGTAGACTGACCCTCCCACGTTTCCGTACCCTCACCTGTGCCCTAAGCCTTGCCGTTCCCTCACCCTAACCCTAGCCAAGAACGGAAACCCACCAGCAGCCCTAAACCTTACCCTACACCATAGCCTACTCCTGGCCCGTACGGTGGCACTGACCCGTGAGTCAGCACGTAGCCTGACCCTCACACGTTTCCGTACTCTCACCTGTGCCCTAAGCCTTGTCGTTCCCTAACCCTAACCCTAGTCCGGAACGGAAAACCAACACCAGCCCTACAGCTTACCCCAGATCCATAGCCTATTCCTGGCCCGTACGCTGGCACTGACCCGTGCTTCAGCATGTAGCCTGACCCTCCCAAGTTTCCGTACCCTCACCTGTGCCCTAAGCCTTGCCGTTCCCTAACCCTAACCCTAGCCCGGAACGGAAACCCACCACCAGCCCTACACCTAACCCCGAGGCCGTAGCCTACTCCTGGCACGTACGCTGGCACTGACCCGTGCATCAGCACGTAGCCTGACCCTCCCACGTTTCCGTACCCTCACCTGTGCCCTAAGCCTTGCCGTTCCCTATCCCTAACCCTAGCCCGGAACGGAAACCCACCACCAGCCCTAAAACTAACCCCAAAGCCGTAGCCTATTCCTGGACCTTATGCTGGCACTGACCCGTGCGTCAGCACGTAGCCTGACCCTCCCACTTTTGCGGACCCTCACCTGTGCCCTAAGCCTTGCCATTCCCTAACCATAACCCTAGACCGGAACGGAAACCCACCACCAGCCCTACAACTTTCCCTACGCGGTAGCCTATTCCTGGCCCGTACGCAGGCACTGACCCTTTCATCAGCACGTAGCCTGACCCTCCCACGTTTCCGTACCCTCACCTGTGCCCTAAGCCTTGCCGTTCCCTAACCCTAACCCTAGCCCGGAACGGAAACCCACCACCAGCCCTAAACCTTATCCCCAAGCCGTAGCCTACTCCTGGTCCATACGCTGGCACTGACCTGTGCGTCAGCACGTAGCCTGAACTTCACACATTACCGTACCCTCATCTGTGCCCTAAGCCTTGCCGTTCCCTAACCCAAACCCTAGTACGGAACGGAAACACAGCACAAGCCCTACACCTAACTCCCAAGCCGTAGCCTACTCCTGGCCCGTACGCTGGCACTGACCCGTGCGTCAGCACGTAGCCTGACCCTCCCAAGTTTCCGTACCCTCACCTGTGCCCTAAGACTTGCTGTTCCCTAACACTAACCCTAGCCTGGAACGGAAACACACCATCAGCCCTACACCTAACCACCAAGCCGTAGCCTACTCCTGGCCGGTACGCTGGCACTGACCCGTGCGTCAGCACGTAGCCTGACCCTCCCACGTTTCCGTACCCTCACCAGTGCCCTAAGCTTTGCCGTTCCCTAACCCGAACTGTAGCCCAGAACGGAAACCCACCACCAGCCATACAACTTACCCCCAAGCCGTAGCCTACTCCTGGTCCATACGCTGGCACTGACCCGTCCGTCAGAACGTATCCTGACCCTGCCACGTTGCCGTACCCTAACATGTGCCCTAAACCTTGCCTTTCCCTAACCCTATCCCTAGCCCGGAACGGAAACCCACCACAAGCCCTACAACTTACACCCAAGCCGTAGCCTACTCGTGGTCCATACGCTGGCACTGACCTGTGCGTCAGCACGTAGCCTGACCTTCCAACGTTACCGTAACGTCACCTGTGCCCTAAGCCTTCCTGTTCCCTAACACTAACCCTAGCCCGGAACGGAAACACACCACCAGCCCTACACCTAACCCCCAAGCCGTAGCCTACTCCTGGCCGGTTCGCTGGCACGGACCCGTGCGTCAGCACGTAGCCTGACCCTCCCACGTTTCCGTAGCCTCACCTGGGCCCTAAGCCTTGCCTTTCCCTAACCCTAACCCTAGCCCGGAACGGAAACGCACTACCAGCCCTACACCTTGCCCTACGCCGTAGCCTACTCCTGGCACGTACGCTGGCACTGACACATGCGTCAGCACGTAGCCTGAACCTCACACGTTTCCGTACCCTCACCTGTGCCCTAAGCCTTGCCGTTCCCTAACCCTAACCCTAGCCCATGAACGGAATCCAACCACCAGCCCTACACCTTACCCTACGCCGTAGCATACTCTTGGCCCGTACGCTGGCACTGACCCGTGCATCAGCACGTAGCCTAACCCTCTCACGTTTCCGTACCCTCACCTGTGGTGTAAGCCTTGCCGTTCCCTAACCCTTACCCTAGCCCGGAACGGAAACCCACCACCAGCCCTACACCTTACCCTACGCCGTAGCCTAATCCTGGCCCGAATGATGGCACTGACCCGTGCGTCAGCACGTAGCCAGACCCACCCACGTTTCCGTACCATCACCTGTGTCCTAAGCCTTGCGTTCCCTAACCCTAACCCTAGCCCGGAACGGAAACACTCCACCAGCCCTACAACTTACCCCCAAGCCGTAGCCTACTCCTGGCCGGTACGCTGGCACTGACCCGTGCGTCATCACGTCGCCTGACCCTCCCAGGTTTCCGTACCCTCACCTGTGCCCTAAGCTTTGCCGTTCCCTAACCCTAACTGTAGCCCGGATTGGAAACCCACCACCAGCCCTACAACTTACCCCCAAGCCGTAGCCTACTCCTGGTCCATACGCTGGCACTGACCCGTGCGTCAGAACGTATCCTGACCCTGCCACGTTGCCGTACCCTCACATGTGCCCTAAACCTTGCCGTTCCCTAACCCTAACCCTAGCGCGGAACGGAATCCCACCACAAGCCCTACACCTTACCCCCAAGCCGTAGCCTACTCCTGGCCCGTACGCTGGCACAGACCCGTGCGTCAGCACGAAGACTGACCCTCCCACGTTTGAGAACCCTCACCTGTGCCCTAAGCCTTGCCGTTCCCTAACACTAACCCTAGACCGGAACGGAAACCCACCACCAGCCCTACACCTTTCCCTATGCCGTAGCCTATTCCTGGCTCATACGCAGGCACTGACCCTTTCATCAGCAAGTAGCCTGACCCTCCCACGTTTCTGTACCCTCACCTGTGCCCTAAGCCTTGCCGTTCACTAACCCTAACTCTAGCCCGGCACGGAATCCCACCACCAGCCCTACACCTTATCGTATGCCGTAGCCTAGTACTGGCCCGTACGCTGGCAATGACCCGTGCGTCAGCATGTAGCCTGACCCTCCCAAGTTTCCGTAACCTCACCTGTGCCCTAAGCCTTGCCGTTCCCTAAACCTAACCCTAGCCCGGAACAGAAACCCACCACCAGCCCTACACCTTTCCCTATGCCGTAGCTTATTCCTGGCCCATACACAGGCACTGACCCTTTCATCAGCACGTAGCCTGACCCTCCCACGTTTCCGTACCCTCACCTGTGCCCTAAGCCTTGCCGTTCCCTAACCCTAACCCTAGCCCGACACGGAAACCCACCACCACCCCTAAACTTTACCCTACGCCGTAGCCTACTCCTGGCCCGAACACTGGCACTGACACGTGCGTCAGCACGTAGCCTGACCCTCCCACGTTTCCATACCCTCACCTGTGCCCTAAGACTTGCCGTTCCTTAACCCTTACCCTAGACCGGAACGGAAACGCACCAACAGCCCTATACCTTACCCACAAGCCGTAGCCTACTCCTGGCCCGTACACTGGCACTGACCCGTGCGTCAGCACGTAGCCTGACCCTCCCACGTTTCCATACCCTCACCTGTGCCCTAAGCCTTGCCGTTCCCTAACCCTAACCCTAGCCCGGAATGGAAAGCCACCACCAGCCCTAAAACTTAGCCACAAGCCGTAGCCTACTCCTGGCCCGTACGCTGGCACTGACCCGTGCATCGGCATGTAGCCTGACCCTCCCAAGTTTCCCTAACCTCACCTGTGCCCTAAGCCTTGCCGTTTCCTAAACCTAACCCTAGCCCGGAACAGAAACCCACCACCAGCCCTACACCTTTCCCTATGCCGTAGCTTATTCCTGGCCCATACACAGGCACTGACCCTTTCATCAGCACGTAGCCTGACCCTCCCACGTTTCCGTACCCTCAACTGTGCCCTAAGCCTTGCCGTTCCCTAACCCTAACCCTAGCCCGACACGGAAACCCACCACCAGCCCTACACTTTACCCTACGCCGTAGCCTACTCCTGGCCCGAACACTGGCACTGACACGTGCGTCAGCACGTAGCCTGACCCTCCCACGTTTCCATACCCTCAACTGTGCCCTAAGACTTGCCGTTCCTTAACCCTTACCCTAGACCGGAACGGAAACCCACCAACAGCCCTATAACTTACCCACAAGCCGTAGCCTACTCCTGGCCCGTACACTGGCACTGACCCGTGCGTCAGCACGTAGCCTGACCCTCCCACGTTTCCATACCCTCACCTGTGCCCTAAGCCTTGCCGTTCCCTAACCCTAACCCTAGCCCGGAATGGAAACCCACCAGCAGCCCTACACCATACGCTACACCGTAGCCTACTCCTGGCCCGTACGCTGGCACTGACCCGTGCGTCAGCATGTAGCCTGACCCTCTCACGTTTCCGTACCCTCACATGTGCCCTAAGCCTTGACGTTCCCTATCCCTAGCCCTAGCCTGGAACGCAAACCCACCACCAGCCCTACACCTTTCCCTACGCCGTAGCCTACTCCTGGCCCGTACGCTGGCACTGAACCGTGCGTCATCACGTAGCCTGACCCTCCCACTTTTCCGTACCCTCACCTGTGCCCTAAGCCTTGCCGTTCCCTTACCCTAACCCTAGCCCGGAACGGAAACCCACCACCCGCCCTACACCTTACCCTATGCCGTCGCCTACTCCTTGCCCGTACCCTGGCACTGACCCGTGCTTCAGCATGTAGCCATACCCTCCCACGTTTCCGTACCCTCACATGTGCCCTAAGCCTTGCCATTCCCTAACCGTAACCGTAGCCCGGAACAAAAACCCACCACCAGCCCTACACCTTACACTACGCCGTAGCCTAATCCTGGCCCGTACGCTGGCACTGACCCTTGCGTCAGCACGTAGCCTGACCCTCCCACATCTCCGTACCATCACCTGTGCCCTAAGCCTTGCCGTTCCCTAACCCTAACCCTAACCCGGAACGGAAACCCACCACCATCCCTAAACCTTTCCCTACTGGGTAGCCTACTCCTCGCCCGTACACTCGCACTGACCCGTGCGTCAGCATGTAGTTTGACCCTCCCACGTTTCCGTACCCTCACGTGGGCCCTAAGCCTTGCCATTCCCTAACACTAACCTTAGCCCGGAAGGGAAACCCACCACCAGCCCTACACCTTACCCTATGCCGTAGCCTACACCTCACCCATACGCGGGCACTGACCTGTGCTTCAGCACGTAGCCTGGCCCTCCCACGTTTGCGGACCCTCACCTGTGCCCTAAGACTTGCCGTTCCCTAACCCTAACCCTAGCCCGGAACGGAAACCCACCAACAGCCCTACACATTTCCCTACGCCGTAGCCTATTCCTGGCTCGTACGCAGGCACTGACACTTTCATCAGCACTTAGCCTGACCCTCCCACGTTTCTGTACCCTCACCTGTGCCCTAAGCCTTGCCGTTCACTAAACCTAACCCTAGCCCGGAACGGAAACCCACCACCAGCCCTACAACTTACCCCCAAGCGGTAGCCTACTCCTGGCCGGTACGCTGGCACTGACACGTGCGTCAGCACGTAGCCTGACCCTCACACGTTTCCATACCCTCACCTGTGCCCTACGCCTTGCCGTTTCCTAACCCTAACCCTAGCCCGGAACGGAAAACCACTATGAGCCCTACACTTTACCCTACGCCGTAGCCTACTCCTGGCCCATACGCTGGCACTGACCCGTGTGTCAGCACGTAGCGTGACCCTCCCACGTTTCGGTACCCTCTCCTTAGCACTAAGCCTTGCCGTTCCGTAACTCTAACCCTAGCCCGGAACGGAAACCCACCACCAGCCCTACACCCTACCCCCAAGCCGTAGCCTACTCCTGGCCCATATGCTGGCACTGACCCGTGCGTCAGCACGTAGCGTGACCCTCCCACGTTTCCGTACCCTCACCTGTGCCTTAAGCCTAGCCGTTCCCTAACCCTAACCCTAGCCCGGAAAGGAAACCCACCACCAGCCCTACACCTTATCCTATGCTGTAGCCTACATCTGGCCCGTACGCGGGCACTGACCTGTGCTTCAGCACGTAGCCTGACCCTCCCACGTTTCCGTACCCTCACCTGTGCCATAAGACTTGCCGTTCCCTATCCCTAACCCTAGCCCGGAACGGAAAGCCACCACCAGCCTTAAAACTTAGCCACAAGTCGTAGCCTACTCCTGGCCCGTACGCTGGCACTGACCCGTGCGTCAGCACGTAGCCTGACCCTCCCACGTTTCTCTACCATCACCTGTGCCCTAAGCCTTGCCGTTCCCTAACCCTAACCCTAGCCCGGAACGGAAACCCACCACCAGCCCTACACCTAACCCCCAAGACGTAGCCTAATCCTGGCCAGTACGCTGTCACTGACCCGTGTGTCAGCACGTAGCGTGACCCTCCCACGTTTCCGTACCCTCTCCTTAGCACTAAGACTTGCCGTTCCATAACTCTAACCCTAGCCCGGAACGGAAACCCACCACCAGCCCTACACCTTACCCTATGCCGTAGCCTACACCTGGCCCATACGCGGGCACTGACCTGTGCTTCAGCACGTAGCCTGACACTCCCACGTTTGCGGACCCTCACCTGTGCCCTAAGCCTTGCCTTTCCCTAACCCTAACCCTAGCCCAGAACGGAAACCCACCACCAGCCCTACACCTTTCCCAACGCCGTAGCCTATTCCTGGCTCGTACGCCGGCACTCACTGTTTCATCAGCACGTAGCCTGACCCTCCCACGTTTCCATACTCTCACCTGTGCCCTAAGCCTTGCCGTTCACTAACCCTAACCCTAGCCCGGAACGGAAACCCACCACCAGCCCTACACCTTACACCAAAGCCGTAGACTACTCCTTGCCCGTACGCTGGCACTGACCCGTGCGTCAGCACGTAGCCTGACCCTCCCACGTTTCTGTACCATCACCTGTGCCCTAAGCCTTGCTGTTCCCTCACCCTCACCCTAGCCAGGAACAGAAACCCATCAGCAGCCCTACACCTTACCCTATGCCGTAGCCTACACCAGGCCCGTACGCGGGCACTGACCTGTGCTTCAGCACGTAGCCTGACCCTCCCATGTTACTGTACGCTCACCTGTGCCCTAAGCCTTGCCGTTCCCTAACCCTAACCCTAGCCGGCACGGAATCCCACCACCAGCTCTACACCTTATCGTATGCCGTAGCCTAGTCCTGGCCCGTACGCTGGCACTGACCCGTGCGTCAGCATGTAGCCTGACCCTCCCACGTTTCCGTAACCTCACCTGTGCCCTAAGCCTTGCCGTTCCCTAACCCTAACCCTAGCCCGGAACAGAAACCCACCAACAGCCCTACACCTTACCCCAAGCCGTAGCCTATTCCTGGCCCGTACGCAGGCACTGACCCTTTCATCAGCATGTAGCCTGACCCTCCCACGTTTCCGTACCCTCATCTGTGCCCTAAGCCTTGCCGTTCCCTAACCCTAACCCTAGCCCGGAACGGAAACCCACCACAATCCCTACACCTTACCATACGCCTTAGCCTACTCCTGGCCCGTACGCTGGCACTGACCCGTAAGTCAGCACGTAGACTGACCCTCCCACGTTTCCGTACCCTCACCTGTGCCCTAAGCCTTGCCGTTCCCTCACCCTAACCCTAGCCATGAACGGAAACCCACCAGCAGCCCTAAACCTTACCCTACACCATAGCCTACTCCTGGCTGGTACGCTGGCACTGACCGGTGCATCAGCACGTAGCCTGACCCTCCCACGTTTCCGTACTCTCACCTGTGCCCTAAGCCTTGTCGTTCCCTAACCCTAACCCTAGTCCGGAACGGAAACCCACCACCAGCCCTAAAACTTACCCCAAAGCCGTAGCCTATTCCTGGACCTTATGCTGGCACTGACCCGTGCGTCAGCACGTAGCCTGACCCTCCCACGTTTGCGGACCCTCACCTGTGCCCTAAGCCTTGCCATTCCCTAACCATAACCCTAGACCGGAACGGAAACCCACCACCAGCCATACACTCTACACTACGCCATAGCCTATTCCTGGACCGTACGCTGGCACTGACCCGTGCGTCAGCACGTAGCATGACCCTCCCACGTTTCCGTACCCGCACCTGTGCCCTAAGCCTTGACGTTCCCTAACCCTAACCCTAGCCCGGAACAGAAACCCACCAACTGTCCTACACCTTACCACCACGCCGTAGCCTACTCCTGGCCCATATGCTGGCACTGACCCGTGCGTCATCACGTAGCCTGACCCTCCCACGTTTCCGTAACCACACATGTGCCCTAAGCCTTGCCATTCCCTAACCCTAACCCTAGCCCGGAACGGAAACCCACCACCAGCCCTACACCTTACTCTATGCCGTAGACTACACCTGGCCCGTACGTGGGCACTGACCTGTGCTTCAGCACGTAGCCTGACCCTCCCATGTTACTGTACCTTCACCTGTGCCCTAAGCCTTGCCGTTCCCTAACCCTAACCCGATCCCGGCACGGAATCCCACCACCAGCCCTACACCTTATCGTATGCCGTAGCCTAGTCCTGGCCCGTACGCTTGCACTGACCCATGCGTCAACATATAGCCTGACCCTCCCACGTTTCCGTACCCTCACCTGTGCCCTATGCCTTGCCGTTCCCTAACCCTAACCCTAGCCCGGAACGGAAACCCACCACAATCCCTACACCTTACCATACGCCGTAGCCTACTCCTGGCCCGTACGCTGGCACTGACCCGTAAGTCAGCACATAGACTGACCCTCCCACGTTTCCGTACCCTCACCTGTGCCCTAAGCCTTGCCGTTCCCTCACACTAACCCTAACCAAGAATGGAAACCCACCAGCAGCCCTAAACCTTACCCTACACCATAGCCTACTCCTGGCCCGTACGGTGGCACTGACCCGTGAGTCAGCACGTAGCCTGACCCTCACACGTTTCCGTACTCTCACCTGTGCCCTAAGCCTTGTCGTTCCCTAACCCTAACCCTAGTCCGGAACGGAAACCCAACACCAGCCCTACAGCTTACCCCAGATCCATAGCCTATTCCTGGCCCATACGATGGCACTGACCCGTGCTTCAGCATGTAGCCTGACCCTCCCAAGTTTCCGTACCCTCACCTGTGCCCTAAGCCTTGCCGTTCCCTAACCCTAACCCTAGCCCGGAACGGAAACCCACCACCAGCCCTACACCTAACCCCGAGGCCGTAGCCTACTCCTGGCACGTACGCTGGCACTGACCCGTGCATCAGCACGTAGCCTGACCCTCCCACGTTTCCGTACCCTCACATGTGCCCTAAGCCTTGCCATTCCCTAACCGTAACCGTAGCCCGGAACAAAACCCCACCACCAGCCCTACACCTTACACTACGCCGTAGCGTAATCCTGGCTCGTACGCTGGCACTGACCCTTGTGTCAGCACGTAGCCTGACCCTCCCACGTCTCCGTACCATCACCTGTGCCCTAAGCCTTGCCGTTCCCTAACCCTAACCCTAACCCGGAACGGAAACCCACCACCATCCCTAAACCTTTCCCTACTGGGTAGCCTACTCCTCGCCCGTACACTCGCACTGACCCGTGCGTCAGCATGTAGTTTGACCCTCCCACGTTTCCGTACCCTCACGTGGGCCCTAAGCCTTGCCATTCCCTAACACTAACCTTAGCCCGGAAGGGAAACCCACCACCAGCCCTACACCTTACCCTATGCCGTAGCCTACACCTCACCCATACGCGGGCACTGACCTGTGCTTCAGCACGTAGCCTGGCCCTCCCACGTTTGCGGACCCTCACCTGTGCCCTAAGACTTGCCGTTCCCTAACCCTAACCCTAGCCCGGAACGGAAACCCACCAACAGCCCTACACATTTCCCTACGCCGTAGCCTATTCCTGGCTCGTACGCAGGCACTGACACTTTCATCAGCACTTAGCCTGACCCTCCCACGTTTCCGTACCCTCACCTGTGCCCTAAGCCTTGCCGTTCCCTAACCCTAACCCTAGCCCGGAACGGAAACCCACCACCAGCCCTACACCTAACCCCGAGGCCGTAGCCTACTCCTGGCACGTACGCTGGCACTGACCCGTGCATCAGCACGTAGCCTGACCCTCCCACGTTTCCGTACCCTCACCTGTGCCCTAAGCCTTGCAGTTCCCTATCCCTAACCCTAGCCCGGAACGGAAACCCACCACCAGCCCTAAAACTAACCCCAAAGCTGTAGCCTATTCCTGGACCTTATGCTGGCACTGACCCGTGCGTCAGCATGTAGCCTGACCCTCCCACTTTTGCGGACCCTCACCTGTGCCCTAAGCCTTGCCATTCCCTAACCATAACCCTAGACCGGAACGGAAACTCACCACCAGCCCTACACCTTTCCCTACGCGGTAGCCTATTCCTGGCCCGTACGCAGGCACTGACCCTTTCATCAGCACGTAGCCTGACCCTCCCACGTTTCCGTACCCTCACCTGTGCCCTAAGCCTTGCCGTTCCCTAACCCTAACCCGAGCCCGGCACGGAATCCCACCACCAGCCCTACACCTTATCGTATGCCGTAGCCTAGTCCTGGCCCGTACGCTTGCACTGACCCATGCGTCAACATATAGCCTGACCCTCCCACGTTTCCGTACCCTCACCTGTGCCCTATGCCTTGCCGTTCCCTAACCCTAACCCTAGCCCGGAACGGAAACCCACCACAATCCCTACACCTTACCATACGCCGTAGCCTACTCCTGGCCCGTACGCTGGCACTGACCCGTAAGTCAGCACGTAGACTGACCCTCCCACGTTTCCGTACCCTCACCTGTGCCCTAAGCCTTGCCGTTCCCTCACCCTAACCCTAACCAAGAACGGAAACCCACCAGCAGCCCTAAACCTTACCCTACACCATAGCCTACTCCTGGCCCGTACGGTGGCACTGACCCGTGAGTCAGCACGTAGCCTGACCCTCACACGTTTCCGTACTCTCACCTGTGCCCTAAGCCTTGTCGTTCCCTAACCCTAACCCTAGTCCGGAACGGAAACCCAACACCAGCCCTACAGCTTACCCCAGATCCATAGCCTATTCCTGGCCCATACGATGGCACTGACCCGTGCTTCAGCATGTAGCCTGACCCTCCCAAGTTTCCGTACCCTCACCTGTGCCCTAAGCCTTGCCGTTCCCTAACCCTAACCCTAGCCCGGAACGGAAACCCACCACCAGCCCTACACCTAACCCCGAGGCCGTAGCCTACTCCTGGGACGTACGCTGGCACTGACCCGTGCATCAGCACGTAGCCTGACCCTCCCACGTTTCCGTACCCTCACCTGTGCCCTAAGCCTTGCCGTTCCCTATCCCTAACCCTAGCCCGGAACGGAAACCCACCACCAGCCCTAAAACTAACCCCAAAGCTGTAGCCTATTCCTGGACCTTATGCTGGCACTGACCCGTGCGTCAGCATGTAGCCTGACCCTCCCACTTTTGCGGACCCTCACCTGTGCCCTAAGCCTTGCCATTCCCTAACCATAACCCTAGACCGGAACGGAAACCCACCACCAGCCCTACACCTTTCCCTACGCGGTAGCCTATTCCTGGCCCGTACGCAGGCACTGACCCTTTCATCAGCACGTAGCCTGACCCTCCCACGTTTCCGTACCCTCACCTGTGCCCTAAGCCTTGCCGTTCCCTAACCCTAACCCTAGCCCGGAACGGAAATCCACCACCAGCCCTAAACCTTATCCCCAAGCCGTAGCCTACTCCTGGTCCATACGCTGGCACTGACCTGTGCGTCAGCACGTAGCCTGAACTTCACACATTACCGTACCCTCATCTGTGCCCTAAGCCTTGCCGTTCCCTAACCCTAACCCTAGTACGGAACGGAAACACACCACAAGCCCTACACCTAACTCCCAAGCCGTAGCCTACTCCTGGCCCGTACGCTGGCACTGACCCGTGCGTCAGCACGTAGCCTGACCCTCCCAAGTTTCCGTACCCTCACCTGTGCCCTAAGACTTGCTGTTCCCTAACACTAACCCTAGCCTGGAACGGAAACACACCATCAGCCCTACACCTAACCACCAAGCCGTAGCCTACTCCTGGCCGGTACGCTGGCACTGACCCGTGCGTCAGCACGTAGCCTGACCCTCCCACGTTTCCGTACCCTCACCAGTGCCCTAAGCTTTGCCGTTCCCTAACCCTAACTGTAGCCCAGAACGGAAACCCACCACCAGCCATACAACTTACGCCCAAGCCGTAGCCTACTCCTGGTCCATACGCTGGCACTGACCCGTCCGTCAGAACGTATCCTGACCCTGCCACTTTGCCGTACCCTAACATGTGCCCTAAACCTTGCCGTTCCCTAACCATAACCCTAGCCTGGAACCGAAACCCACCACAAGCCCTACAACTTACACCCAAGCCGTAGCCTACTCGTGGTCCATACGCTGGCACTGACCTGTGCGTCAGCACGTAGCCTGACCTACCCACGTTACCGTAACGTCACCTGTGCCCTAAGCCTTCCTGTTCCCTAACACTAACCCTAGCCCGGAACGGAAACACACCACCAGCCCTACACCTAACCCCCAAGCCGTAGCCTACTCCTGGCCGGTTCGCTGGCACTGACCCGTGCGTCAGCACGTAGCCTGACCCTCCCACGTTTCCGTAGCCTCACCTGGGCCCTAAGCCTTGCCTTTCCCTAACCCTAACCCTAGCCCGGAACGGAAACGCACTACCAGCCCTACACCTTGCCCTACGCCGTAGCCTACTCCTGGCACGTACGCTGGCACTGACACATGCGTCAGCACGTAGCCTGAACCTCACACGTTTCCGTACCCTCACCTGTGCCCTAAGCCTTGCCGTTCCCTAACCCTAACCCTAGTCCGGAACGGAAACACACCACCAGCCCTACAGCTTACCCCCAAGCCATAGCCTATTCCTGGCCCGTACGCTGGCACTGACCCGTGCGTCAGCATGTAGCCTGACCCTCCCACGTTTCCGTACCCTCACCTGTGCCCTAAGCCTTGCCGTTCCCTAACCATAACCCTAGCCCGGAACAGAAACCCACCACCAGCCCTATACCATTCCCTACGCCGTAGCCTATTCCTCGCCCATACGCAGGCACTGACCCTTTCATCAGCACGTAGCCTGACCCTCCCACGTTTCCGTACCCTCATCTGTGCCCTAAGCCTTGCCGTTCCCTAACCCTAACCCTAGCCCTGAACGGAAACCCACCACAATCCCTACACCTTACCATACGCCGTAGCCTACTCCTGGCCCGTACACTGGCACTGACCCGTAAGTCAGCACGTAGACTGACCCTCCCACGTTTCCGTACCCTCACCTGTGCCCTAAGCCTTGCTGTTCCCTCACCCTAACACTAGCCAAGAACGGAAACCCACCAGCAGCCCTAAACCTTACCATACACCATAGCCTACTCCTGGCTGGTACGCTGGCACTGACCGGTGCATCAGCACGTAGCCTGACCCTCCCACGTTTCCGTACTCTCACCTGTGCCCTAAGCCTTGTCGTTCCCTAACCCTAACCCTAGTCCGGAACGGAAACCCACCACCAGCCCTAAAACTTACCCCAAAGCCGTAGCCTATTCCTGGACCTTATGCTGGCACTGACCCGTGCGTCAGCACGTAGCCTGACCCTCCCACGTTTGCGGACCCTCACCTGTGCCCTAAGCCTTGCCATTCCCTAACCAAAACCCTAGACCGGAACGGAAACCCACCACCAGCCCTACACCTTTCCCTACGCCGTAGCCTATTCCTGGCCCGTACGCAGGCACTGACCCTTTCATCAGCACGTAGCCTGAGCCTCACACGTTTCCGTACCCTCACCTGTGCCCTAAGCCTAGACGTTCCCTAACCCTAACCTTAGCCTGGAACAGAAACCCACCACCAGCCCTACACTCTACACTACGCCATAGCCTATTCCTGGACCGTACGCTGGCACTGACACATGCGTCAGCACGTAGCATGACCCTCCCACGTTTCCGTACCCGCACCTGTGCCCTAAGCCTTGACGTTCCCTAACCCTAACCCTAGCCCGGAACAGAAACCCACCAACTGTCCTACACCTTACCACCACGCCGTAGCCTACTCCTGGCCCATATGCTGGCACTGACCCGTGTGTCATCACGTAGCCTGACCCTCCCACGTTTCCGTAACCACACATGTGCCCTAAGCCTTGCCATTCCCTAACCCTAACCCTAGCCCGGAACGGAAACCCACCACCAGCCCTACACCTTACTCTATGCCGTAGACTACACCTGGCCCGTACGTGGGCACTGACCTGTGCTTCAGCACGTAGCCTGACCCTCCCATGTTTCTGTACCCTCACCTGTGCCCTAAGCCTTGCCGTTCCCTAACCCTAACCCGAGCCCGGCACGGAATCCCACCACCAGCCCTACACCTTATCGTATGCCGTAGCCTAGTCCTGGCCCGTACGCTTGCACTGACCCATGCGTCAACATATAGCCTGACCCTCCCACGTTTCCGTACCCTCACCTGTGCCCTATGCCTTGCCGTTCCCTAACCCTAACCCTAGCCCGGAACGGAAACCCACCACAATCCCTACACCTTACCATACGCCGTAGCCTACTCCTGGCCCGTACGCTGGCACTGACCCGTAAGTCAGCACGTAGACTGACCCTCCCACGTTTCCGTACCCTCACCTGTGCCCTAAGCCTTTCCGTTCCCTCACCCTAACCCTAACCAAGAACGGAAACCCACCAGCAGCCCTAAACCTTACCCTACACCATAGCCTACTCCTGGCCCGTACGGTGGCACTGACCCGTGAGTCAGCACGTAGCCTGACCCTCACACGTTTCCGTACTCTCACCTGTGCCCTAAGCCTTGTCGTTCCCTAACCCTAACCCTAATCCGGAACGGAAACCCAACACCAGCCCTACAGCTTACCCCAGATCCATAGCCTATTCCTGGCCCGTACGCTGGCACTGACCCGTGCTTCAGCATGTAGCCTGACCCTCCCAAGTTTCCGTACCCTCACCTGTGCCCTAAGCCTTGCCGTTCCCTAACCCTAACCCTAGCCCGGAACGGAAACCCACCACCAGCCCTACACCTAACCCCGAGGCCGTAGCCTACTCCTGGCACGTACGCTGGCACTGACCCGTGCATCAGCACGTAGCCTGACCCTCCCACGTTTCCGTACCCTCACCTGTGCCCTAAGCCTTGCAGTTCCCTATCCCTAACCCTAGCCCGGAACGGAAACCCACCACCAGCCCTAAAACTAACCCCAAAGCTGTAGCCTATTCCTGGACCTTATGCTGGCACTGACCCGTGCGTCAGCATGTAGCCTGACCCTCCCACTTTTGCGGACCCTCACCTGTGCCCTAAGCCTTGCCATTCCCTAACCATAACCCTAGACCGGAACGGAAACTCACCACCAGCCCTACACCTTTCCCTACGCGGTAGCCTATTCCTGGCCCGTACGCAGGCACTGACCCTTTCATCAGCACGTAGCCTGACCCTCCCACGTTTCCGTACCCTCACCTGTGCCCTAAGCCTTGCCGTTCCGTAACCCTAACCCGAGCCCGGCACGGAATCCCACCCCCAGCCCTACACCTTATCGTATGCCGTAGCCTAGTCCTGGCCCGTACGCTTGCACTGACCCATGCGTCAACATATAGCCTGACCCTCCCACGTTTCCGTACCCTCACCTGTGCCCTATGCCTTGCCGTTCCCTAACCCTAACCCTAGCCCGGAACGGAAACCCACCACAATCCCTACACCTTACCATACGCCGTAGCCTACTCCTGGCCCGTACGCTGGCACTGACCCGTAAGTCAGCACGTAGACTGACCCTCCCACGTTTCCGTACCCTCACCTGTGCCCTAAGCCTTGCCGTTCCCTCACCCTAACCCTAACCAAGAACGGAAACCCACCAGCAGCCCTAAACCTTACCCTACACCATAGCCTACTCCTGGCCCGTACGGTGGCACTGACCCGTGAGTCAGCACGTAGCCTGACCCTCACACGTTTCCGTACTCTCACCTGTGCCCTAAGCCTTGTCGTTCCCTAACCCTAACCCTAGTCCGGAACGGAAACCCAACACCAGCCCTACAGCTTACCCCAGATCCATAGCCTATTCCTGGCCCATACGATGGCACTGACCCGTGCTTCAGCATGTAGCCTGACCCTCCCAAGTTTCCGTACCCTCACCTGTGCCCTAAGCCTTGCCGTTCCCTAACCCTAACCCTAGCCCGGAAAGGAAACCCACCACCAGCCCTACACCTAACCCCGAGGCCGTAGCCTACTCCTGGGACGTACGCTGGCACTGACCCGTGCATCAGCACGTAGCCTGACCCTCCCACGTTTCCGTACCCTCACCTGTGCCCTAAGCCTTGCCGTTCCCTATCCCTAACCCTAGCCCGGAACGGAAACCCACCACCAGCCCTAAAACTAACCCCAAAGCTGTAGCCTATTCCTGGACCTTATGCTGGCACTGACCCGTGCGTCAACATGTAGCCTGACCCTCCCACTTTTGCGGACCCTCACCTGTGCCCTAAGCCTTGCCATTCCCTAACCATAACCCTAGACCGGAACGGAAACCCACCACCAGCCCTACACCTTTCCCTACGCGGTAGCCTATTCCTGGCCCGTACGCAGGCACTGACCCTTTCATCAGCACGTAGCCTGACCCTCCCACGTTTCCGTACCCTCACCTGTGCCCTAAGCCTTGCCGTTCCCTAACCCTAACCCTAGCCCGGAACGGAAATCCACCACCAGCCCTAAACCTTATCCCCAAGCCGTAGCCTACTCCTGGTCCATACGCTGGCACTGACCTGTGCGTCAGCACGTAGCCTGAACTTCACACATTACCGTACCCTCATCTGTGCCCTAAGCCTTGCCGTTCCCTAACCCTAACCCTAGTACGGAACGGAAACACACCACAAGCCCTACACCTAACTCCCAAGCCGTAGCCTACTCCTGGCCCGTACGCTGGCACTGACCCGTGCGTCAGCACGTAGCCTGACCCTCCCAAGTTTCCGTACCCTCACCTGTGCCCTAAGACTTGCTGTTCCCTAACACTAACCCTAGCATGGAACGGAAACACACCATCAGCCCTACACCTAACCACCAAGCCGTAGCCTACTCCTGGCCGGTACGCTGGCACTGACCCGTGCGTCAGCACGTAGCCTGACCCTCCCACGTTTCCGTACCCTCACCAGTGCCCTAAGCTTTGCCGTTCCCTAACCCTAACTGTAGCCCAGAACGGAAACCCACCACCAGCCATACAACTTACGCCCAAGCCGTAGCCTACTCCTGGTCCATACGCTGGCACTGACCCGTCCGTCAGAACGTATCCTGACCCTGCCACTTTGCCGTACCCTAACATGTGCCCTAAACCTTGCCGTTCCCTAACCATAACCCTAGCCTGGAACCGAAACCCACCACAAGCCCTACAACTTACACCCAAGCCGTAGCCTACTCGTGGTCCATACGCTGGCACTGACCTGTGCGTCAGCACGTAGCCTGACCTACCCACGTTACCGTAACGTCACCTGTGCCCTAAGCCTTCCTGTTCCCTAACACTAACCCTAGCCCGGAACGGAAACACACCACCAGCCCTACACCTAACCCCCAAGCCGTAGCCTACTCCTGGCCGGTTCGCTGGCACTGACCCGTGCGTCAGCACGTAGCCTGACCCTCCCACGTTTCCGTAGCCTCACCTGGGCCCTAAGCCTTGCCTTTCCCTAACCCTAACCCTAGCCCGGAACGGAAACGCACTACCAGCCCTACACCTTGCCCTACGCCGTAGCCTACTCCTGGCACGTACGCTGGCACTGACACATGCGTCAGCACGTAGCCTGAACCTCACACGTTTCCGTACCCTCACCTGTGCCCTAAGCCTTGCCGTTCCCTAACCCTAACCCTAGTCCGGAACGGAAACACACCACCAGCCCTACAGCTTACCCCCAAGCCATAGCCTATTCCTGGCCCGTACGCTGGCACTGACCCGTGCGTCAGCATGTAGCCTGACCCTCCCACGTTTCCGTACCCTCACCTGTGCCCTAAGCCTTGCCGTTCCCTAACCATAACCCTAGCCCGGAACAGAAACCCACCACCAGCCCTATACCATTCCCTACGCCGTAGCCTATTCCTCGCCCATACGCAGGCACTGACCCTTTCATCAGCACGTAGCCTGACCCTCCCACGTTTCCGTACCCTCATCTGTGCCCTAAGCCTTGCCGTTCCCTAACCCTAACCCTAGCCCTGAACGGAAACCCACCACAATCCCTACACCTTACCATACGCCGTAGCCTACTCCTGGCCCGTACACTGGCACTGACCCGTAAGTCAGCACGTAGACTGACCCTCCCACGTTTCCGTACCCTCACCTGTGCCCTAAGCCTTGCCGTTCCCTCACCCTAACACTAGCCAAGAACGGAAACCCACCAGCAGCCCTAAACCTTACCATACACCATAGCCTACTCCTGGCTGGTACGCTGGCACTGACCGGTGCATCAGCACGTAGCCTGACCCTCCCACGTTTCCGTACTCTCACCTGTGCCCTAAGCCTTGTCGTTCCCTAACCCTAACCCTAGTCCGGAACGGAAACCCACCACCAGCCCTAAAACTTACCCCAAAGCCGTAGCCTATTCCTGGACCTTATGCTGGCACTGACCCGTGCGTCAGCACGTAGCCTGACCCTCCCACGTTTGCGGACCCTCACCTGTGCCCTAAGCCTTGCCATTCCCTAACCAAAACCCTAGACCGGAACGGAAACCCACCACCAGCCCTACACCTTTCCCTACGCCGTAGCCTATTCCTGGCCCGTACGCAGGCACTGACCCTTTCATCAGCACGTAGCCTGAGCCTCACACGTTTCCGTACCCTCACCTGTGCCCTAAGCCTAGACGTTCCCTAACCCTAACCTTAGCCTGGAACAGAAACCCACCACCAGCCCTACACTCTACACTACGCCATAGCCTATTCCTGGACCGTACGCTGGCACTGACCCATGCGTCAGCACGTAGCATGACCCTCCCACGTTTCCGTACCCGCACCTGTGCCCTAAGCCTTGACGTTCCCTAACCCTAACCCTAGCCCGGAACAGAAACCCACCAACTGTCCTACACCTTACCACCACGCCGTAGCCTACTCCTGGCCCATATGCTGGCACTGACCCGTGTGTCATCACGTAGCCTGACCCTCCCACGTTTCCGTAACCACACATGTGCCCTAAGCCTTGCCATTCCCTAACCCTAACCCTAGCCCGGAACGGAAACCCACCACCAGCCCTACACCTTACTCTATGCCGTAGACTACACCTGGCCCGTACGTGGGCACTGACCTGTGCTTCAGCACGTAGCCTGACCCTCCCATGTTTCTGTACCCTCACCTGTGCCCTAAGCCTTGCCGTTCCCTAACCCTAACCCGAGCCCGGCACGGAATCCCACCACCAGCCCTACACCTTATCGTATGCCGTAGCCTAGTCCTGGCCCGTACGATTGCACTGACCCATGCGTCAACATATAGCCTGACCCTCCCACGTTTCCGTACCCTCACCTGTGCCCTAAGACTTGCTGTTCCCTAACACTAACCTTAGCCTGGAACGGAAACACACCATCAGCCCTACACCTAACCACCAAGCCGTAGCCTACTCCTGGCCGGTACGCTGGCACTGACCCGTGCGTCAGCACGTAGCCTGACCCTCCCACGTTTCCGTACCCTCACCAGTGCCCTAAGATTTGCCGTTCCCTAAGCCTAACTGTAGCCCAGAACGGAAACCCACCACCAGCCATACAACTTACCCCCAAGCCGTAGCCTACTCCTTGTCCATACGCTGGCACTGACCCGTCCGTCAGAACGTATCCTGACCCTGCCACTTTGCCGTACCCTAACATGTGCCCTAAACCTTGCCGTTCCCTAACCCTAACCCTAGCCCGGAACGGAAACCCACCACAAGCCCTACAACTTACACCCAAGCCGTAGCCTACTCGTGGTCCATACGCTGGCACTGACCTGTGCGTCAGCACGTAGCCTGACCTTCCCACGTTACCGTAACGTCACCTGTGCCCTAAGCCTTCCTGTTCCCTAACACTAACCCTAGCCCGGAACGGAAACACACCACCAGCCCTACACCTAACCCCCAAGCCGTAGCCTACTCCTGGCCGGTTCGCTGGCACTGACCCGTGCGTCAGCACGTAGCCTGACCCTCCCACGTTTCCGTACTCTCACCTGTGCCCTAAGCCTTGTCGTTCCCTAACCCTAACCCTAATCCGGAACGGAAACCCAACACCAGCCCTACAGCTTACCACAGATCCATAGCCTATTCCTGGCCCGTACGCTGGCACTGGCCCGTGCTTCAGCATGTAGCCTGACCCTCCCAAGTTTCCGTACCCTCACCTGTGCCCTAAGCCTTGCCGTTCCCTAACCCTAACCCTAGCCCGGAACGGAAACCCACCACCAGCCCTACACCTAACCCCGAGGCCGTAGCCTACTCCTGGCACGTACGCTGGCACTGACCCGTGCATCAGCACGTAGCCTGACCCTCCCACGTTTCCGTACCCTCACCTGTGCCCTAAGCCTTGCAGTTCCCTATCCCTAACCCTAGCCCGGAACGGAAACCCACCACCAGCCCTAAAACTAACCCCAAAGCTGTAGCCTATTCCTGGACCTTATGCTGGCACTGACCCGTGCGTCAGCATGTAGCCTGACCCTCCCACTTTTGCGGACCCTCACCTGTGCCCTAAGCCTTGCCATTCCCTAACCATAACCCTAGACCGGAACGGAAACTCACCACCAGCCCTACACCTTTCCCTACGCGGTAGCCTATTCCTGGCCCGTACGCAGGCACTGACCCTTTCATCAGCACGTAGCCTGACCCTCCCACGTTTCCGTACCCTCACCTGTGCCCTAAGCCTTGCCGTTCCCTAACCCTAACCCTAGCCCGGAACGGAAATCCACCACCAGCCCTAAACCTTATCCCCAAGCCGTAGCCTACTCCTGGTCCATACGCTGGCACTGACCTGTGCGTCAGCACGTAGCCTGAACTTCACACATTACCGTACCCTCATCTGTGCCCTAAGCCTTGCCGTTCCCTAACCCTAACCCTAGTACGGAACGGAAACACACCACAAGCCCTACACCTAACTCCCAAGCCGTAGCCTACTCCTGGCCCGTACGCTGGCACTGACCCGTGCGTCAGCACGTAGCCTGACCCTCCCAAGTTTCCGTACCCTCACCTGTGCCCTAAGACTTGCTGTTCCCTAACACTAACCTTAGCCTGGAACGGAAACACACCATCAGCCCTACACCTAACCACCAAGCCGTAGCCTACTCCTGGCCGGTACGCTGGCACTGACCCGTGCGTCAGCACGTAGCCTGACCCTCCCACGTTTCCGTACCCTCACCAGTGCCCTAAGATTTGCCGTTCCCTAAGCCTAACTGTAGCCCAGAACGGAAACCCACCACCAGCCATACAACTTACCCCCAAGCCGTAGCCTACTCCTTGTCCATACGCTGGCACTGACCCGTCCGTCAGAACGTATCCTGACCCTGCCACTTTGCCGTACCCTAACATGTGCCCTAAACCTTGCCGTTCCCTAACCCTAACCCTAGCCCGGAACGGAAACCCACCACAAGCCCTACAACTTACACCCAAGCCGTAGCCTACTCGTGGTCCATACGCTGGCACTGACCTGTGCGTCAGCACGTAGCCTGACCTTCCCACGTTACCGTAACGTCACCTGTGCCCTAAGCCTTCCTGTTCCCTAACACTAACCCTAGCCCGGAACGGAAACACACCACCAGCCCTACACCTAACCCCCAAGCCGTAGCCTACTCCTGGCCGGTTCGCTGGCACTGACCCGTGCGTCAGCACGTAGCCTGACCCTCCCACGTTTCCGTAGCCTCACCTGGGCCCTAAGCCTTGCCTTTCCCTAACCCTAACCCTAGCCCGGAACGGAAAGGCACTACCAGCCCTACACCTTGCCCTACGCCGTAGCCTACTCCTGGCACGTACGCTGGCACTGACACATGCGTCAGCACGTAGCCTGAACCTCACACGTTTCCGTACCCTCACCTGTGCCCTAAGCCTTGCCGTTCCCTAACCCTAACCCTAGTCCGGAACGGAAACACACCACCAGCCCTACAGCTTACCCCCAAGCGATAGCCTATTCCTGGCCCGTACGCTGGCACTGACCCGTGCGTCAGCATGTAGCCTGACCCTCCCACGTTTCCGTACCCTCACCTGTGCCCTAAGCCTTGCCGTTCCCTAACCCTAACCCTAGCCCGGAACAGAAACCCACCACCAGCCCTATACCTTTCCCTACGCCGTAGCCTATTCCTCGCCCATACGCAGGCACTGACACTTTCATCAGCACGTAGCCTGACCCTCCCACGTTTCCGTACCCTCACCTGTGCCCTAAGCCTTGCCGTTCCCTAACCCTAAACCTAGACCGAAACGGAAACCCACCACCAGCCCTAAACCTTACCCCCAAGCCGTAGCCTACTCCTGGTCCATACGCTGGCACTGACCTGTGCGTCAGCACGTAGCCTGAACTTCCCACATTACCGTACCCTCACCTGTGCCCTAAGCCTTGCCGTTCCCTCATCCTAACCCTAGTACGGAACGGAAACACACCACAAGACCTACACCTAACCCCCAAGCCGTAGCCTACTCCTGGCCCGTACGCTGGCACTGACCCGTGCGTCAGCACGTAGCCTGACCCTCCCACGTTTCCGTACCCTCACCTGTGCCCTAAGCCTTGCCGTTTCCTAACCCTAACCCTAGCCCATGAAAGGAAACCAACCACCAGCCCTACACCTTACACTACGCCGTAGCATACTCCTGGCCCGTACGCTGGCACTGACCCGTGCATCAGCACGTAGCCTAACCCTCTCACGTTTCCGTACCCTCACCTGTGGTGTAAGCCTTGCCGTTCCATAACCCTTACCCTAGCCCGGAACGGAAACCCACCACCAGCCCTACACCTTACCCTACGCCGTAGCCTACTCCTGGCCCGAATGATAGCACTGACCCGTGCGTCAGCACGTAGCCAGACCCACCCACGTTTCCGTACCCTCACCTGTGTCCTAAGCCTTGCGTTCCCTAACCCTAACCCTAGCCCGGAACGGAAACACTCCACCAGCCCTACAACTTACCCCCAAGCCGTAGCCTACTCCTGGCCGGTACGCTGGCACTGACCCGTGCGTCATCACGTAGCCTGACCCTCCCAAGTTTCCGTACCCTCACCTGTGCCCTAAGCTTTGCCGTTCCCTAACCCTAACTGTAGCCCGGAATGGAAACCCACCACCAGCCCTACAACTTACCCCCAAGCCGTAGCCTACTCCTGGTCCATACGCTGGAACTGACCCGTGCGTCAGAACGTATCCTGACCCTGCCACGTTGCCGTACCCTCACATGTGCCCTAAACCTTGCCGTTCCCTAACCCTAACCCTAGCGCGGAACGGAAACCCACCACAAGCCCTACACCTTACCCCCAAGCCGTAGCCTACTCCTGGCCCGTACGCTGGCACAGACCCGTGCGTCAGCACGAAGACTGACCCTCCCACGTTTGAGAACCCTCACCTGTGCCCTAAGCCTTGCCGTTCCCTAACACTAACCCTAGACCGGAACGGAAACCCACCACCAGCCCTACACCTTTCCCTACGCCGTAGCCTATTCCTGGCTCATACGCAGGCACTGACCCTTTCATCAGCAAGTAGCCTGACCCTCCCACGTTTCTGTACCCTCACCTGTGCCCTAAGCCTTGCCGTTCACTAACCCTAACTCTAGCCCGGCACGGAATCCCACCACCAGCCCTACACCTTATCATATGCCGTAGCCTAGTACTGGCCCGTACGCTGGCAATGACCCGTGCGTCAGCATGTAGCCTGACCCTCCCAAGTTTCCCTAACCTCACCTGTGCCCTAAGCCTTGCCGTTCCCTAACCCTAACCCTAGCCCGGAACAGAAACCCACCACCAGCCCTACACCTTTCCCTATGCCGTAGCTTATTCCTGGCCCATACACAGGCACTGACCCTTTCATCAGCACGTAGCCTGACCCTCCCACGTTTCCGTACCCTCACCTGTGCCCTAAGCCTTGCCGTTCCCTAACCCTAACCCTAGCCCGGCACGGAAACCCACCACCAGCCCTACACTTTACCCTACGCCGTAGCCTACTCCTGGCCCGAACACTGGCACTGACACGTGCGTCAGCACGTAGCCTGACCCTCCCACGTTTCCATACCCTCACCTGTGCCCTAAGACTTGCCGTTCATTAACCCTTACCCTAGACCGGAACGGAAACCCACCACCAGCCCTATACCTTACCCACAAGCCGTAGCCTACTCCTGGCCCGTACACTGGCACTGACCCGTGTGTCAGCATGTAGCCTGACCCTCCCACGTTTCCATACCCTCACCTGTGCCCTAAGCCTTGCCTTTCCCTAACCCTAACCCTAGCCCGGAACGGAAAGCCACCACCAGCCCTAAAACTTAGCCACAAGCCGTAGCCTACTCCTGGCCCGTACGCTGGCACTGACCCGTGCATCAGCACATAGCCTGACCCTCCCACTTTTCCGTACCCTCACCTGTGCCCTAAGCCTTGCCATTCCCTAACCCTAACCCTAGCCCGGAACGGAAACCCACCACCAGCCCTACACCATACGCTACACCGTAGCCTACTCCTGGCCCGTACGCTGGCACTGACCCGTGCGTCAGCATGTAGCCTGACCCTCTCACGTTTCCGTACCCTCACATGTGCCCTAAGCCTTGACGTTCCCTATCCCTAGCCCTAGCCCGGAACGCAAACCCACCACCAGCCCTACACCTTTCCCTACGCCGTAGCCTACTCCTGGCCCGTACGCTGGCACTGAACCGTGCGTCATCACGTAGCCTGACCCTCCCACTTTTCCGTACCCTCACCTGTGCCCTAAGCCTTGCCGTTCCCTTACCCTAACCCTAGCCCGGAACGGAAACCCACCACCCGCCCTACACCTTACCCTATGCCGTCGCCTACTCCTTGCCCGTACCCTGGCACTGACCCGTGCTTCAGCATGTAGCCATATCCTCCCACGTTTCCGTACCCTCACATGTGCCCTAAGCCTTGCCATTCCCTAACCATAACCGTAGCCCGGAACAAAAACCCACCAGCAGCCCTTCACCTTACACTACGCCGTAGCCTAATCCTGGCCCGTACGCTGGCACTGACCCGTGCGTCAGCACGTAGCCTGACCCTCCCACGTCTCCGTACCATCACCTGTGCCCTAAGCCTTGCCGTTCCCTAACCCTAACCCTAACCCGGAACGGAAACCCACCACCATCCCTAAACCTTTCCCTACTGGGTAGCCTACTCCTCGCCCGTACACTCGCACTGACCCGTGCGTCAGCATGTAGTTTGACCCTCCCATGTTTCCGTACCCTCACGTGGGCCCTAAGCCTTGCCATTCCCTAACACTAACCTTAGCCCGGAAGGGAAACCCACCACCAGCCCTACACCTTACCCTATGCCGTAGCCTACACCTCACCCATACGCGGGCACTGACCTGTGCTTCAGCACGTAGCCTGGCCCTCCCACGTTTGCAGACCCTCACCTGTGCCCTAAGACTTGCCGTTCCCTAACCCTAACCCTAGCCCGGAACGGAAACCCACCAACAGCCCTACACATTTCCCTACGCCGTAGCCTATTCCTGGCTCGTATGCAGGCACTGACACTTTCATCAGCACTTAGCCTGACCCTCCCACGTTTCTGTACCCTCACCTGTGCCCTAAGCCTTGCCGTTCACTAAACCTAACCCTAGCCCGGAACGGAAACCCACCACCAGCCCTACAACTTACCCCCAAGCCGTAGCCTACTCCTGGCCGGTACGCTGGCACTGACACGTGCGTCAGCACGTAGCCTGACCCTCACACGTTTCCATACCCTCACCTGTGCCCTACGCCTTGCCGTTTCCTAACCCTAACCCTAGCCCGGAACGGAAAACCACTATGAGCCCTACACTTTACCCTACGCCGTAGCCTACTCCTGGCCCGTACGCTGGCACTGACCCGTGTGTCAGCACGTAGCGTGACCCTCCCACGTTTCCGTACCCTCTCCTTAGCACTAAGCCTTGCCGTTCCGTAACTCTAACCCTAGCCCGGAACGGAAACCCACCACCAGCCCTACACCCTACCCCCAAGCCGTAGCCTACTCCTGGCCCATATGCTGGCACTGACCCGTGCGTCAGCACGTAGCGTGACCCTCCCACGTTTCCGTACCCTCACCTGTGCCTTAAGCCTAGCCGTTCCCTAACCCTAACCCTAGCCCGGAAAGGAAACCCACCACCAGCCCTACACCTTATCCTATGCTGTAGCCTACACCTGGCCCGTACGCGGGCACTGACCTGTGCTTCAGCACGTAGCCTGACCCTCCCACGTTTCCGTACCCTCACCTGTGCCCTAAGACTTGCCGTTCCCTATCCCTAACCCTAGCCCGGAACGGAAAGCCACCACCAGCCCTAAAACTTAGCCACAAGTCGTAGCCTACTCCTGGCCCGTACGCTGGCACTGACCCGTGCGTCAGCATGTAGCCTGACCCTCCCACGTTTCTCTACCATCACCTGTGCCCTAAGCCTTGCTGTTCCCTAACCCTAACCCTAGCCCGGAACGGAAACCCACCACCAGCCCTACACCTAACCCCCAATACGTAGCCTACTCCTGGCCAGTACGCTGTCACTGACCCGTGTGTCAGCACGTAGCGTGACCCTCCCACGTTTCCGTACCCTCTCCTTAGCACTAAGCCTTGCCGTTCCATAACTCTAACCCTAGCCCGGAACGGAAACCCACCACCAGCCCTACACCTTATCCTATGCCGTAGCCTACACCAGGCCCATACGCGGGCACTGACCTGTGCTTCAGCACGTAGCCTGACACTCCCACGTTTGCGGACCCTCACCTGTGCCCTAAGCCTTGCCTTTCCCTAACCCTAACCCTAGCCCGGAATGGAAACCCACCACCAGCCCTACACCTTTCCCAATGCCGTAGCCTATTCCTGGCTCGTACGCCGGCACTCACTGTTTCATCAGCACGTAGCCTGACCCTCCCACGTTTCCGTACCCTCACCTGTGCCCTAAGCCTTGCCGTTCACTAACCCTAACCCTAGCCCGGAACGGAAACCCACCACCAGCCCTACACCTTACCCCAAAGCCGTAGACTACTCCTTGCCCGTACGCTGGCACTGACCCGTGCGTCAGCACGTAGCCTGACCCTCCCACGTTTCCGTACCATCACCTGTGCCCTAAGCCTTGCCTTTCCCTCACCCTCACCCTAGCCAGGAACAGAAACCCATCAGCAGCCCTACACCTTACCCTATGCCGTAGCCTACACCAGGCCCGTACGCGGGCACTGACCTGTGCTTCAGCACGTAGCCTGACCCTCCCATGTTACTGTACGCTCACCTGTGCCCTAAGCCTTGCCGTTCCCTAACCCTAACCCTAGCCAGCACGGAATCCCACCACCAGCTCTACACCTTATCGTATGCCGTAGCCTAGTCCTGGCCCGTACGCTGGCACTGACCCGTGCGTAAGCATGTAGCCTGACCCTCCCACGTTTCCGTAACCTCACCTGTGCCCTAAGCCTTGCCGTTCCCTAACCCTAACCCTAGCCCGGAACAGAAACCCACCAACAGCCCTACACCTTACCCCAAGCCGTAGCCTATTCCTCGCCCGTACGCAGGCAGTGACCCTTTCATCAGCACGTAGCCTGACCCTCCCACGTTTCCGTACCCTCATCTGTGCCCTAAGCCTTGCCGTTCCCTAACCCTAACCCTAGCCCGGAACGGAAACCCACCACAATCCCTAAACCTTACCATACGCCGTAGCCTACTCCTGGCCCGTACGCTGGCACTGACCCGTAAGTCAGCACGTAGACTGACCCTCCCACGTTTCCGTACCCTCACCTGTGCCCTAAGCCTTGCCGTTCCCTCACCCTAACCCTAGCCAAGAACGGAAACCCACCAGCAGCCCTAAACCTTACCCTACACCATAGCCTACTCCTGGCTGGTACGCTGGCACTGACCGGTTCATCAGCACGTAGCCTGACCCTCCCACGTTTCCGTACTCTCACCTGTGCCCTAAGCCTTGTCGTTCCCTAACCCTAACCCTAGTCCGGAACGGAAACCCACCACCAGCCCTAAAACTTACCCCAAAGCCGTAGCCTATTCCTGGACCTTATGCTGGCACTGACCCGTGCGTCAGCACGTAGCCTGACCCTCCCACGTTTGCGGACCCTCACCTGTGCCCTAAGCCTTGCCATTCCCTAACCATAACCCTAGACCAGAACGGAAACCCACCACCAGCCCTACACCTTTCCCTACGCCGTAGCCTATTCCTGGCCCGTACGCAGGCACTGACCCTTTCATCAGCAAGTAGCCTGACCCTCCCACGTTTCCGTACCCTCACCTGTGCCCTAAGCCTTGCCGTTCACTAACCGTAACCGTAGCCCGGAAGGGAAACCCACCAGCAGCCCTACACCTTACTCTATGCCGTAGCCTAAACCTGGCCCGTACGCGGGCACTGACCTGTGCTTCAGCACGTAGCCTGACCCTCCCATGTTACCGTATGCTCACCTGTGCCCTAAGCCTTGCCGTTCCCTAACCCTAACCCTAGCCCGGAACGGAAACCCACCACCAGACCTACACCTTTCTCTATGCCGTAGCCTACACCAGGCCCGTACGCGGGCACTGACCTGTGCTTCAGCACGTAGCCTGACCCTCCCATGTTACCGTACGCTCACCTGTGCCCTAAGCCTTGCCGTTCCCTAACCCTAACCCTAGCCCGGCACGGAATCCCACCACCAGCCCTACACCTTATCGTATGCCGTAGCCTAGTCCTGGCCCGTACGCTGGCACTGACCCCTGCGTCAGCATGTAGCCTGACCCTCCCACCTTTCCGTAACCTCACCTGTGCCCTAAGCCTTGCCGTTCCCTAACCCTAAACCTAGCCCGGAACAGAAACCCACCACCAGCCCTATACCTTTCACTACGCCGTAGACTATTCCTCGGCCTTACGCAGGCACTGACACTTTCATCAGCACGTAGCCTGACCCTCCCACGTTTCCGTACCCTCACCTGTGCCCTAAGCCTTGCCGTTCCCTAACCCTAAACCTAGCCCGGAACGGAAACCCACCACCAGCCCTAAAACTTACCCCCAAGCCGTAGCCTATTCCTGGTCCATACGCTGGCACTGACCTGTGCGTCAGCACGTAGCCTGAACTTCCCACATCACCGTACCCTCACCTGTGCCCTAAGCCTTGCCGTTCCCTCATCCTAACCCTAGTACGGAACGGAAACACAGCAAAAGCCCTACACCTAACCCCCAAGCCGTAGCCTACTCCTGGCCCGTACGCTGGCACTGACCCGTGCGTCAGCACGTAGCCTGACCCTCCCACGTTTCCGTACCCTCACCTGTGCCCTAAGACTTGCTGTTCCCTAACACTAACCCTAGGCTGGAACGGAAACACACCATCAGACCTACACCTAACCACCAAGCCGTAGCCTACTCCTGGCCGGTACGCTGGCACTGACCCGTGCGTCAGCACACAGCCTGACCCTCCCACGTTTTCGTACCCTCACCTGTGCCCTAAGCCTTGCCGTTCCCTAACCCTAAACCTAGCCCGGAACGGAAACCCACCACTAGCCCTAAACCTTTCCTTACGCCGTAGCCTACACCTGGACCGTACGCTGGCACTGAACCATGCGTCAGCACTTAGTCTGACCCTCCCACGTTTCCGTGCCCTCACCTGGGCCCTAAGCCTTGCCGTTTCCTAACCCTAACCCTAGCCCATGAACGGAAACCAACCACCAGCCCTACACCTTACCCTACGCCGTAGCATACTCCTGGCCCGTACGCTGGCACTGACCCGTGCGTCAGCACGTAGCCTAACCCTCTCACGTTTCCGTACCCTCACCTATGGTGTAAGCCTTGCCGTTCCCTAACCCTTACCCTAGCCCGGAACGGAAACCCACCACCAGCCCTACACCTTACCCTACGCCGTAGCCTACTCCTGGCCCGAATGATGGCACTGACCCGTGCGTCAGCACGTAGCCAGACCCACCCACGTTTCCGTACCCTCACCTGTGCCCTAAGCCTTGCGTTCCCTAACCCTAACCCTAGCCTGGAACGGAAACCCTCCACCAGCCCTACAACTTACCCCCAAGCGGTAGCCTACTCCTGGCCGGTACGCTGGCACTGACCCGTGCGTCATCACGTAGCCTGACCCTCCCACGTTTCCGTACCCTCACCTGTGCCCTAACCTTGCCGTTCCCTAACCCTAACCCTAGCCCGGAACGGAAACCCACCACAAGCCCTACAACTTACACCCAAGCCGTAGCCTACTCGTGGTCCATACGCTGGCACTGACCTGTGCGTCAGCACGTAGCCTGACCTTCCCACGTTACCGTAACGTCACCTGTGCCCTAAGCCTTCCTGTTCCCTAACACTAACCCTAGCCCGGAACGGAAACACACCACCAGCCCTACACCTAACCCCCAAGCTGTAGCCTACTCCTGGCCGGTTCGCTGGCACTGACCCGTGCGTCAGCACGTAGCCTGACCCTCCCACGATTCCGTAGCCTCACCTGGGCCCTAAGCCTTGCCTTTCCCTAACCCTAACCCTAGCCCGGAACGGAAAGGCACTACCAGCCCTACACCTTGCCCTACGCCGTAGCCTACTCCTGGCACGTACGCTGGCACTGACACATGCGTCAGCACGTAGCCTGAACCTCACACGTTTCCGTACCCTCACCTGTGCCCTAAGCCTTGCCGTTCCCTAACCCTAACCCTAGTCCGGAACGGAAACACACCACCAGCCCTACAGCTTACCCCCAAGCGATAGCCTATTCCTGGCCCGTACGCTGGCACTGACCCGAGCGTCAGCATGTAGCCTGACCCTCCCACGTTTCCGTACCCTCACCTGTGCCCTAAGCCTTGCCGTTCCCTAACCCTAACCCTAGCCCGGAACAGAAACCCACCACCAGCCCTATACCTTTCCCTACGCCGTAGCCTATTCCTCGCCCATACGCAGGCACTGACACTTTCATCAGCACGTAGCCTGACCCTCCCACGTTTCCGTACCCTCACCTGTGCCCTAAGCCTTGCCGTTCCCTAACCCTAAACCTAGCCCGAAACGGAAACCCACCACCAGCCCTAAACCTTACCCCCAAGCCGTAGCCTACTCCTGGTCCATACGCTGGCACTGACCTGTGCGTCAGCACGTAGCCTGAACTTCCCACATTACCGTACCCTCACCTGTGCCCTAAGCCTTGCCGTTCCCTCATCCTAACCCTAGTACGGAACGGAAACACACCACAAGACCTACACCTAACCCCCAAGCCGTAGCCTACTCCTGGCCCGTACGCTGGCACTGACCCGTGCGTCAGCACGTAGCCTGACCCTCCCACGTTTCCGTACCCTCACCTGTGCCCTAAGCCTTGCCGTTTCCTAACCCTAACCCTAGCCCATGAAAGGAAACCAACCACCAGCCCTACACCTTACACTACGCCGTAGCATACTCCTGGCCCGTACGCTGGCACTGACCCGTGCATCAGCACGTAGCCTAACCCTCTCACGTTTCCGTACCCTCACCTGTGGTGTAAGCCTTGCCGTTCCATAACCCTTACCCTAGCCCGGAACGGAAACCCACCACCAGCCCTACACCTTACCCTACGCCGTAGCCTACTCCTGGCCCGAATGATAGCACTGACCCGTGCGTCAGCACGTAGCCAGACCCACCCACGTTTCCGTACCCTCACCTGTGTCCTAAGCCTTGCGTTCCCTAACCCTAACCCTAGCCCGGAACGGAAACACTCCACCAGCCCTACAACTTACCCCCAAGCCGTAGCCTACTCCTGGCCGGTACGCTGGCACTGACCCGTGCGTCATCACGTAGCCTGACCCTCCCAAGTTTCCGTACCCTCACCTGTGCCCTAAGCTTTGCCGTTCCCTAACCCTAACTGTAGCCCGGAATGGAAACCCACCACCAGCCCTACAACTTACCCCCAAGCCGTAGCCTACTCCTGGTCCATACGCTGGAACTGACCCGTGCGTCAGAACGTATCCTGACCCTGCCACGTTGCCGTACCCTCACATGTGCCCTAAACCTTGCCGTTCCCTAACCCTAACCCTAGCGCGGAACGGAAACCCACCACAAGCCCTACACCTTACCCCCAAGCCGTAGCCTACTCCTGGCCCGTACGCTGGCACAGACCCGTGCGTCAGCACGAAGACTGACCCTCCCACGTTTGAGAACCCTCACCTGTGCCCTAAGCCTTGCCGTTCCCTAACACTAACCCTAGACCGGAACGGAAACCCACCACCAGCCCTACACCTTTCCCTACGCCGTAGCCTATTCCTGGCTCATACGCAGGCACTGACCCTTTCATCAGCAAGTAGCCTGACCCTCCCACGTTTCTGTACCCTCACCTGTGCCCTAAGCCTTGCCGTTCACTAACCCTAACTCTAGCCCGGCACGGAATCCCACCACCAGCCCTACACCTTATCATATGCCGTAGCCTAGTACTGGCCCGTACGCTGGCAATGACCCGTGCGTCAGCATGTAGCCTGACCCTCCCAAGTTTCCCTAACCTCACCTGTGCCCTAAGCCTTGCCGTTCCCTAACCCTAACCCTAGCCCGGAACAGAAACCCACCACCAGCCCTACACCTTTCCCTATGCCGTAGCTTATTCCTGGCCCATACACAGGCACTGACCCTTTCATCAGCACGTAGCCTGACCCTCCCACGTTTCCGTACCCTCACCTGTGCCCTAAGCCTTGCCGTTCCCTAACCCTAACCCTAGCCCGGCACGGAAACCCACCACCAGCCCTACACTTTACCCTACGCCGTAGCCTACTCCTGGCCCGAACACTGGCACTGACACGTGCGTCAGCACGTAGCCTGACCCTCCCACGTTTCCATACCCTCACCTGTGCCCTAAGACTTGCCGTTCATTAACCCTTACCCTAGACCGGAACGGAAACCCACCACCAGCCCTATACCTTACCCACAAGCCGTAGCCTACTCCTGGCCCGTACACTGGCACTGACCCGTGTGTCAGCATGTAGCCTGACCCTCCCACGTTTCCATACCCTCACCTGTGCCCTAAGCCTTGCCTTTCCCTAACCCTAACCCTAGCCCGGAACGGAAAGCCACCACCAGCCCTAAAACTTAGCCACAAGCCGTAGCCTACTCCTGGCCCGTACGCTGGCACTGACCCGTGCATCAGCACGTAGCCTGACCCTCCCACTTTTCCGTACCCTCACCTGTGCCCTAAGCCTTGCCGTTCCCTAACCCTAACCCTAGCCCGGAACGGAAACCCACCACCAGCCCTACACCATACGCTACACCGTAGCCTACTCCTGGCCCGTACGCTGGCACTGACGCGTGCGTCAGCATGTAGCCTGACCCTCTCACGTTTCCGTACCCTCACATGTGCCCTAAGCCTTGACGTTCCCTATCCCTAGCCCTAGCCCGGAACGCAAACCCACCACCAGCCCTACACCTTTCCCTACGCCGTAGCCTACTCCTGGCCCGTACGCTGGCACTGAACCGTGCGTCATCACGTAGCCTGACCCTCCCACTTTTCCGTACCCTCACCTGTGCCCTAAGCCTTGCCGTTCCCTTACCCTAACCCTAGCCCGGAACGGAAACCCACCACCCGCCCTACACCTTACCCTATGCCGTCGCCTACTCCTTGCCCGTACCCTGGCACTGACCCGTGCTTCAGCATGTAGCCATATCCTCCCACGTTTCCGTACCCTCACATGTGCCCTAAGCCTTGCCATTCCCTAACCATAACCGTAGCCCGGAACAAAAACCCACCACCAGCCCTACACCTTACACTACGCCGTAGCCTAATCCTGGCCCGTACGCTGGCACTGACCCGTGCGTCAGCACGTAGCCTGACCCTCCCACGTCTCCGTACCATCACCTGTGCCCTAAGCCTTGCCGTTCCCTAACCCTAACCCTAACCCGGAACGGAAACCCACCACCATCCCTAAACCTTTCCCTACTGGGTAGCCTACTCCTCGCCCGTACACTCGCACTGACCCGTGCGTCAGCATGTAGTTTGACCCTCCCACGTTTCCGTACCCTCACGTGGGCCCTAAGCCTTGCCATTCCCTAACACTAACCTTAGCCCGGAAGGGAAACCCACCACCAGCCCTACACCTTACCCTATGCCGTAGCCTACACCTCACCCATACGCGGGCACTGACCTGTGCTTCAGCACGTAGCCTGGCCCTCCCACGTTTGCAGACCCTCACCTGTGCCCTAAGACTTGCCGTTCCCTAACCCTAACCCTAGCCCGGAACGGAAACCCACCAACAGCCCTACACATTTCCCTACGCCGTAGCCTATTCCTGGCTCGTATGCAGGCACTGACACTTTCATCAGCACTTAGCCTGACCCTCCCACGTTTCTGTACCCTCACCTGTGCCCTAAGCCTTGCCGTTCACTAAACCTAACCCTAGCCCGGAACGGAAACCCACCACCAGCCCTACAACTTACCCCCAAGCCGTAGCCTACTCCTGGCCGGTACGCTGGCACTGACACGTGCGTCAGCACGTAGCCTGACCCTCACACGTTTCCATACCCTCACCTGTGCCCTACGCCTTGCCGTTTCCTAACCCTAACCCTAGCCCGGAACGGAAAACCACTATGAGCCCTACACTTTACCCTACGCCGTAGCCTACTCCTGGCCCGTACGCTGGCACTGACCCGTGTGTCAGCACGTAGCGTGACCCTCCCACGTTTCCGTACCCTCTCCTTAGCACTAAGCCTTGCCGTTCCGTAACTCTAACCCTAGCCCGGAACGGAAACCCACCACCAGCCCTACACCCTACCCCCAAGCCGTAGCCTACTCCTGGACCATATGCTGGCACTGACCCGTGCGTCAGCACGTAGCGTGACCCTCCCACGTTTCCGTACCCTCACCTGTGCCTTAAGCCTAGCCGTTCCCTAACCCTAACCCTAGCCCGGAAAGGAAACCCACCACCAGCCCTACACCTTATCCTATGCTGTAGCCTACACCTGGCCCGTACGCGGGCACTGACCTGTGCTTCAGCACGTAGCCTGACCCTCCCACGTTTCCGTACCCTCACCTGTGCCCTAAGACTTGCCGTTCCCTATCCCTAACCCTAGCCCGGAACGGAAACCCACCACCAGCCCTAAAACTTAGCCACAAGTCGTAGCCTACTCCTGGCCCGTACGCTGGCACTGACCCGTGCGTCAGCATGTAGCCTGACCCTCCCACGTTTCTCTACCATCACCTGTGCCCTAAGCCTTGCTGTTCCCTAACCCTAACCCTAGCCCGGAACGGAAACCCACCACCAGCCCTACACCTAACCCCCAAGACGTAGCCTACTCCTGGCCAGTACGCTGTCACTGACCCGTGTGTCAGCACGTAGCGTGACCCTCCCACGTTTCCGTACCCTCTCCTTAGCACTAAGCCTTGCCGTTCCATAACTCTAACCCTAGCCCGGAACGGAAACCCACCACCAGCCCTACACCTTATCCTATGCCGTAGCCTACACCAGGCCCATACGCGGGCACTGACCTGTGCTTCAGCACGTAGCCTGACACTCCCACGTTTGCGGACCCTCACCTGTGCCCTAAGCCTTGCCTTTCCCTAACCCTAACCCTAGCCCGGAATGGAAACCCACCACCAGCCCTACACCTTTCCCAATGCCGTAGCCTATTCCTGGCTCGTACGCCGGCACTCACTGTTTCATCAGCACGTAGCCTGACCCTCCCACGTTTCCGTACCCTCACCTGTGCCCTAAGCCTTGCCGTTCACTAACCCTAACCCTAGCCCGGAACGGAAACCCACCACCAGCCCTACACCTTACCCCAAAGCCGTAGACTACTCCTTGCCCGTACGCTGGCACTGACCCGTGCGTCAGCACGTAGCCTGACCCTCCCACGTTTCCGTACCATCACCTGTGCCCTAAGCCTTGCCGTTCCCTCACCCTCACCCTAGCCAGGAACAGAAACCCATCAGCAGCCCTACACCTTACCCTATGCCGTAGCCTACACCAGGCCCGTACGCGGGCACTGACCTGTGCTTCAGCACGTAGCCTGACCCTCCCATGTTACTGTACGCTCACCTGTGCCCTAAGCCTTGCCGTTCCCTAACCCTAACCCTAGCCAGCACGGAATCCCACCACCAGCTCTACACCTTATCGTATGCCGTAGCCTAGTCCTGGCCCGTACGCTGGCACTGACCCGTGCGTAAGCATGTAGCCTGACCCTCCCACGTTTCCGTAACCTCACCTGTGCCCTAAGCCTTGCCGTTCCCTAACCCTAACCCTAGCCCGGAACAGAAACCCACCAACAGCCCTACACCTTACCCCAAGCCGTAGCCTATTCCTGGCCCGTACGCAGGCAGTGACCCTTTCATCAGCACGTAGCCTGACCCTCCCACGTTTCCGTACCCTCATCTGTGCCCTAAGCCTTGCCGTTCCCTAACCCTAACCCTAGCCCGGAACGGAAACCCACCACAATCCCTAAACCTTACCATACGCCGTAGCCTACTCCTGGCCCGTACGCTGGCACTGACCCGTAAGTCAGCACGTAGACTGACCCTCCCACGTTTCCGTACCCTCACCTGTGCCCTAAGCCTTGCCGTTCCCTCACCCTAACCCTAGCCAAGAACGGAAACCCACCAGCAGCCCTAAACCTTACCCTACACCATAGCCTACTCCTGGCTGGTACGCTGGCACTGACCGGTTCATCAGCACGTAGCCTGACCCTCCCACGTTTCCGTACTCTCACCTGTGCCCTAAGCCTTGTCGTTCCCTAACCCTAACCCTAGTCCGGAACGGAAACCCACCACCAGCCCTAAAACTTACCCCAAAGCCGTAGCCTATTCCTGGACCTTATGCTGGCACTGACCCGTGCGTCAGCACGTAGCCTGACCCTCCCACGTTTGCGGACCCTCACCTGTGCCCTAAGCCTTGCCATTCCCTAACCATAACCCTAGACCGGAACGGAAACTCACCACCAGCCCTACACCTTTCCCTACGCCGTAGCCTATTCCTGGCCCGTACGCAGGCACTGACCCTTTCATCAGCAAGTAGCCTGACCCTCCCACGTTTCCGTACCCTCACCTGTGCCCTAAGCCTTGCCGTTCACTAACCGTAACCGTAGCCCGGAAGGGAAACCCACCAGCAGCCCTACACCTTACTCTATGCCGTAGCCTAAACCTGGCCCGTACGCGGGCACTGACCTGTGCTTCAGCACGTAGCCTGACCCTCCCATGTTACCGTATGCTCACCTGTGCCCTAAGCCTTGCCGTTCCCTAACCCTAACCCTAGCCCGGAACGGAAACCCACCACCAGACCTACACCTTTCTCTATGCCGTAGCCTACACCAGGCCCGTACGCGGGCACTGACCTGTGCTTCAGCACGTAGCCTGACCCTCCCATGTTACCGTACGCTCACCTGTGCCCTAAGCCTTGCCGTTCCCTAACCCTAACCCTAGCCCGGCACGGAATCCCACCACCAGCCCTACACCTTATCGTATGCCGTAGCCTAGTCCTGGCCCGTACGCTGGCACTGACCCCTGCGTCAGCATGTAGCCTGACCCTCCCACCTTTCCGTAACCTCACCTGTGCCCTAAGCCTTGCCGTTCCCTAACCCTAAACCTAGCCCGGAACAGAAACCCACCACCAGCCCTATACCTTTCACTACGCCGTAGACTATTCCTCGGCCGTACGCAGGCACTGACACTTTCATCAGCACGTAGCCTGACCCTCCCACGTTTCCGTACCCTCACCTGTGCCCTAAGCCTTGCCGTTCCCTAACCCTAAACCTAGCCCGGAACGGAAACCCACCACCAGCCCTAAAACTTACCCCCAAGCCGTAGCCTATTCCTGGTCCATACGCTGGCACTGACCTGTGCGTCAGCACGTAGCCTGAACTTCCCACATCACCGTACCCTCACCTGTGCCCTAAGCCTTGCCGTTCCCTCATCCTAACCCTAGTACGGAACGGAAACACAGCAAAAGCCCTACACCTAACCCCCAAGCCGTAGCCTACTCCTGGCCCGTACGCTGGCACTGACCCGTGCGTCAGCACGTAGCCTGACCCTCCCACGTTTCCGTACCCTCACCTGTGCCCTAAGACTTGCTGTTCCCTAACACTAACCCTAGGCTGGAACGGAAACACACCATCAGACCTACACCTAACCACCAAGCCGTAGCCTACTCCTGGCCGGTACGCTGGCACTGACCCGTGCGTCAGCACACAGCCTGACCCTCCCACGTTTTCGTACCCTCACCTGTGCCCTAAGCCTTGCCGTTCCCTAACCCTAAACCTAGCCCGGAACGGAAACCCACCACTAGCCCTAAACCTTTCCTTACGCCGTAGCCTACACCTGGACCGTACGCTGGCACTGAACCATGCGTCAGCACTTAGTCTGACCCTCCCACGTTTCCGTGCCCTCACCTGGGCCCTAAGCCTTGCCGTTTCCTAACCCTAACCCTAGCCCATGAACGGAAACCAACCACCAGCCCTACACCTTACCCTACGCCGTAGCATACTCCTGGCCCGTACGCTGGCACTGACCCGTGCGTCAGCACGTAGCCTAACCCTCTCACGTTTCCGTACCCTCACCTATGGTGTAAGCCTTGCCGTTCCCTAACCCTTACCCTAGCCCGGAACGGAAACCCACCACCAGCTCTACACCTTACCCTACGCCGTAGCCTACTCCTGGCCCGAATGATGGCACTGACCCGTGCGTCAGCACGTAGCCAGACCCACCCACGTTTCCGTACCCTCACCTGTGCCCTAAGCCTTGCGTTCCCTAACCCTAACCCTAGCCTGGAACGGAAACCCTCCACCAGCCCTACAACTTACCCCCAAGCGGTAGCCTACTCCTGGCCGGTACGCTGGCACTGACCCGTGCGTCATCACGTAGCCTGACCCTCCCACGTTTCCGTACCCTCACCTGTGCCCTAAGCTTTGCTGTTCCCTAACCCTAACTGTAGCCCGGAATGGAAACCCACCACCAGCCCTACAACTTACCCCCAAGCCGTAGCCTACTCCTGGTCCATACGCTGGCACTGACCCGTGCGTTAGAAAGTATCCTGACCCTGCCACGTTGCCGTACCCTCACATGTGCCCTAAACCTTGCCGTTCCCTAACCCTAACCCTAGCGCGGAACGGAAACCCACCACAAGCCCTACAACTTACCCCCAAGCCGTAGCCTACTCCTGGCCCGTACGCTGGCACAGACCCGTGCGTCAGCACGAAGCCTGACCCTCCCACGTTTGCGAACCCTCACCTGTGCCCTAAGCCTTGCCGTTCCCTAACACTAACCCTAGACCGGAACGGAAACCCACCACCAGCCCTACACCATTCCCTACGCCGTAGCCTATTCCTGGCTCATACGCAGGCACTGACCCTTTCATCAGCAAGTAGCCTGACCCTCCCACGTTTCCGTACCCTCACCTGTGCCCTAAGCCTTGCCGTTCACTAACCCTAACTCTAGCCCGGCACGGAATCCCACCACCAGCCCTACACTTTATCGTATGCCGTAGCGTAGTACTGGCCCGTACGCTGGCAATGACCCGTGCATCAGCAT
Source organism: Mesoplodon mirus (assembly GCF_964341445.2). Lineage (NCBI taxonomy): Eukaryota > Metazoa > Chordata > Mammalia > Artiodactyla > Ziphiidae > Mesoplodon > Mesoplodon mirus. The sequence goes on along the minus strand of NW_028295680.1, from coordinate 772,157 downwards.
GTAGCCTGACCCTCCCAAGTTTTCGTAACCTCACCTGTGCCCTAAGCCTTGCCGTTCCCTAAACCTAACCCTAGCCCGGAACAGAAACCCACCACAATCCCTACACCTTTCCCTATGCCGTAGCTTATTCCTGGCCCATACACAGGCACTGACCCTTTCATCAGCACGTAGCCTGACCCTCCCACGTTTCCGTACCCTCACCTGTGCCCTAAGCCTTGCCGTTCCCTAACCCTAACCCTAGCCCGGCACGGAAACCCACCACCAGCCCTACACTTTACCCTACGCCGTAGCCTACTCCTGGCCCGAACACTGGCACTGACACTTGCGTCAGCACGTAGCCTGATCCTCCCACGTTTCCATAAACTCACCTGTGCCCTAAGACTTGCCGTTCCTTAACCCTTACCCTAGACCGGAACGGAAACACACCACCAGCCCTATACCTTACCCACAAGCCGTAGCCTACTCCTGGCCCGTACACTGGCACTGACCCGTGCGTCAGCACGTAGCCTGACCCTCCCACGTTTCCATACCCTCACCTGTGCCCTAAGCCTTGCCGTTCCCTAACCCTAACCCTAGCCCGGAACGGAAACCCACCACCAGCCCTAAATCATACGCTACACCGTAGCCTACTCCTGGCCCGTACGCTGGCACTGACCCGTGCGTCAGCACGTAGCCTGACCCTCCCACTTTTCTGTACCCTCACCTGTGCCCTAAGCCTTGCCGTTCCCTAACCCTAACCCTAGCCCGGAACGGAAACCCACCACCAGCCCTACACCATACGCTACACCGTAGCCGACTCCTGGCCCGTACGCTGGCACTGACCCGTGCGTCAGCATGTAGCCTGACCCTCTCACGTTTCCGTACCCTCACATGTGCCCTAAGCCTTGACGTTTCCTATCCCTAGCCCTAGCCCGGAACGCAAACCCACCACCAGCCCTACACCTTTCCCTACGCTGTAGCCTACTCCTGGCCCGTACGCTGGCACTGAACCGTGCGTCATCACGTAGCCTGACCCTCCCACTTTTCCGTACCCTCACCTGTGCCCTAAGCCTTGCCGTTCCCTTACCCAAACCCTAGCCCGGAACGGAAACCCACCACCAGCCCTACACCTTACCCCCAAGCCGTAGCCTACTCCTGGCCTGTACGCTGGCACAGACCCGTGCGTCAGCACGAATCCTGACCCTCCCACGTTTGTGGACCCTCACCTGTGCCCTAAGCCTTGCCGTTCCCTAACCCTAACCCTAGCCCGGAACCGAAACCCACCACCAGCCCTACACCGTTCCCTACGCCGTAGCCTATTCCTGGCTCATACGCAGGCACTGACCCTTTCATCAGCAAGTAGACTGACCCTCCCACGTTTCCGTACCCTCACCTGTGCCCTAAGCCTTGCCGTTCACTAACCCTAACCCTAGCCCGGAACGGAAACCCACCACCAGCCCTACACCTTACTCTATGCCGTAGCCTACACCTGGCCCGTACGCTGGCACTGACCTGTGCTTCAGCACCTAGCCTGACCCTCCCATGTTACTGTACGCTCACCTGCGCCCTAAGCCTTGCCATTCCCTAACCCTATCCCTAGCCCGGCACGGAATCCCACCACCAGCTCTACACCTTTTCGTATGCCGTAGCCTAGTCCTGGCCTGCACCCTGGCACTGACCCGTGCGTCAGCATGTAGCCTGACCCTCCCAAGTGTCCTTAACCTCACCAGTGCCCTAAGCCTTGCCGTTCCCTAACCCTAACCCTAGCCCGGAACGGAAACCCACCACCAGCCCTACACATTTCCCTACGCCATAGCCTACTCCTGGCTCGTACGCAGGCACTGAAACTTTCATCAGCACTTAGCCTGACCCTCCCACGTTTCTGTACCCTCACCTGTGCCCTAAGCCTTGCCGTTCACTAAACCTAACCCTAGCCTGGAACGGAAACCCACCACCAGCCCTACAACTTACCCCCAAGCCGTAGCCTACTCCTGGCCGGTACGCTGGCACTGACCCGTGCTTCAGCATGTAGCCTGACCCTCCCAAGTTTCCGTACCCTCACCTGTGCCCTAAGCCTTGCCGTTCCCTAACCCTAACCCTAGCCCGGAACGGAAACCCACCACCAGCCCTACACCTAACCCCGAGGCCGTAGCCTACTCCTGGCACGTACGCTGGCACTGACCCGTGCATCAGCACGTAGCCTGACCCTCACACGTTTCCGTACCCTCACCTATGCCCTACGCCTTGCCGATTCCTAACCCTAACCCTAGCCCGGAACGGAAACCCACTATCAGCCCTACACTTTACCCTACGCCGTATCCTACTCCTGGCCCGTACGCTGGCACTGACCCGTGTGTCAGCACGTAGCGTGACCCTCCCACGTTTCCGTACCCTCTCCTTAGCACTAAGCCTTGCCGTTCCGTAACTCTAACCCTAGCCCGGAACGGAAACCCACCACCAGCCCTACACCTTACCCTATGCCGTAGCTTACACCTGGCCCATACGCGGGCACTGACCTGTGCTTCAGCACGTAGCCTGACACTCCCACGTTTGCGGACCCTCACCTGTGCCCTAAGCCTTGCCTTTCCCTAATGCTAACCCTAGCCCGGAACGGAAACCCACCACCAGCCCTACACCTTTCCCAACGCCGTAGCCTATTCCTGGCTCGTACGCCGGCACTCACCGTTTCATCAGCACGTAGCCTGACCCTCCCACGTTTCCGTACCCTCACCTGTGCCCTAAGCCTTGCCGTTCACTAACCCTAACCCTAGCCCGGAACGGAAACCCACCACCAGCCCTACACCTTACCCACAAGCCGTAGACTACTCCTGGCCCGTACGCTGGCACTGACCTGTGCGTCAGCACGTAGCCTGACACTCCCACGTTTCCGTACCATCACCTGTGCCCTAAGCCTTGCCGTTCCCTCACCCTCACCCTAGCCAGGAACAGAAACCCATCAGCAGCCATACACCTTACCCTATGCCGTAGCCTACTCCTGGCACGTACGCTGGCACTGACACGTGCGTCAGCACGTAGCCTGACCCTCACACGTTTCCGTACACTCACCTGTGCCCTAAGCCTTGCCGTTCCCTAACCCTAACCCTAGTCCTGAACTGAAAACCACCACCAGCCCTAAACCATTCCCATAGCCGTAGCCTATTCCTGGCTCGTACGCCGGCACTCACCATTTCATCAGCACGTAGCCTGACCCTCCCATGTTTCCGTAGCCTCACCTGTGCCCTAAGCCTTGCCGTTCACTAACCCTAACCCTAGCCCGGAACGGAAACCCACCACCAGCCCTACACCTTACCCCCAAGCCGTAGCCTTCTCCTGGCCCGTACGCTGGCACTGACCCGTGCGTCAGCACGTAGCCTGACCCTCCCACGTTTCCGTACCATCAACTGTGCCCTAAGCCTTGCCGTTCCCTCAACCTCACCCTAGCCAGGAACAGAAACCCATCAGCAGCCCTACACCTTACCGTATGCCGTAGCCTACTCCTGGCACGTACGCTGGCACTGACACGTGCGTCAGCACATAGCCTGACCCTCACACGTTTCCGTACCCTCACCTGTGCCCTAAGCCTTGCCGTTCCCTAACCCCAACCCTAGTCCTGAACTGAAACCCACCACCAGCCATACAGCTTACCCCAAAGCCATAGCCTATTCCTGGCCGGTACGATGGCACTGACCCGTGCGTCAGCACGTAGCCTGACCCTCCCACGTTTCCGTACCGTCACCTGTGCCCTAAGCCTTGCCGTTCCCTAACCCTAACCGTAGCACGGAACGGAAACCCACCACCAGCCCTACACCTTACCCCCAAGCCGTAGCCTACTCCTGGCCCGTACGCTGGCACAGACCCGTGCGTCAGCACGAATCCTGACCCTCCCATGTTTGCGGACCCTCACCTGTGCCCTAAGCCTTGCCGTTCCCTAACCCTAACCCTAGCCCGGAACCGAAACCCACCACCAGCTCTACACCTTTCCCTACGCCGTAGCCTATTCCTGGCTCATACACAGGCCCTGACCCTTTCATCAGCAAGTAGACTGAACCTCCCACGTTTCCGTACCCTCACCTGTGCCCTAAGCCTTGCCGTTCACTAACCCTAACCCTAGCCCGGAACGGAAACCCACCACCAGCCCTACACCTTACTCTATGCCGTAGCCTACACCTGGCCCGTACGCGGGCACTGACCTGTGCTTCAGCACGTAGCCTGACCCTCCCATGTTACTGTACGCTCACCTGTGCCCTAAGCCTTGCCGTTCCCTAACCCTAACCCTAGCCCAGCACGGAATCCCACCACCAGCTCTACACCTTATTGTATGCCGTAGCCTAGTCCTGGCCCGTACGCTGTCACTGACTCATGCGTCAGCATGTAGCCTGACCCGCCCACGTTTCCGTAACCTCACCGGTGCCCTAAGCATTGCCGTTCCCTAACCCTAACCCTAGCCCGGAACAGAAACCCACCAACAGCCCTACACCTTACCCCAAGCCGTAGCCTATTCCTGGCCCGTACGCAGGCACTGACCCTTTCATCAGCACGTAGCCTGACCCTCCCACGTTTCCGTACCCTCATCTGTGCCCTAAGCCTTGCCGTTCCCTAACCCTAACCCTAGCCCGGAACGGAAACCCACCACCAGCCCTACACCTTAACCTACGCCGTAGCCTACACCTGGCCTGTACGGTGGCACTGACCCTTGCGTCAGCATGTAGCCTGACCCTCCCACGTTTCCGTACCCTCACCTGTGCCCTAAGCCTTGCCGTTCCGTAACCCTAACCCTAGTCCGGAACGGAAACTCACCACCAGCCCTACACCTTACCCCCAAGCCGTAGCCTACTCCTGGCCCGTTCGGTGGCCCTAACCCTAGCATCAGCAAGTAGTCTGACCCTCCCACGTTTCTGTACCCTCACCCGTGCCCTAAGCCTTGCCGTTCCGTAACCCTAACCCTAGCCTGGAACGGAAACCCACCACCAGCCCTACAACTTACCCCCAAGCCGTAACCTACTCCTGGCCCATATGCTGGCAATGACCCGTGCGTCAGCACGTAGCGTGACCCTCCCACGTTTCCGTACCCTCACCTGTGCCCTAAGCCTAGCCGTTCCCTAACCCTAACCCTAGCCCGGAAAGGAAACCCACCACCAGCCCTAAACCTTACCCTATGCTGTAGCCTACACCTGGCCCGTACGCGGGCACTGACCCGTGCGTCAGCACGTAGCCTGACCCTCCCACGTTTCCGTACCCTCACCTGTGCCCTAAGACTTGCCGTTCCCTAACCCTAACCCTAGCCCGGAACGGAAAGACACCACCAGCCCTAAAACTTAGCCACAAGTCATAGCCTACTCCTGGCCCGTACGCTGGCACTGACCCGTGCGTCAGCACGTAGCCTGACCCTCCCACGTTTCTCTACCATCACCTGTGCCCTAAGCCTTGCCGTTCCCTAACGCTAACCCTAGCCCGGAACGGAAACCCACCACCAGCCCTACACCTAACCCCCAAGCCGTAGCCTACTCCTGGCCAGTACGCTGGCACTGACCCGTGCATCATCACGTACCCTGACCCTCCCACGTTTCCGTACCCTCACCTGGGCCCTAAGCGTTGCCGTTCCCTAAACCTAACCCTAGCCCGGAACGGAAACCCACCACCAGCCCTACACCTAACCCCCAAGCCGTAGCCTACTCATGGCCAGTACGCTGGCACTGACCCATGCGTCAGCACGTAGCCTGACCCTCTCACGTTTCCGTACACTCACATGTGCCCTAAGCCTTGACGTTCCCTATCCCTAGCCCTAGCCCGGAACGCAAACCCACCACCAGCCCTACACCTTTCCCTACGCCGTAGCCTACTTCTGGCCCGTACGCTGGCACTGAACCGTGCTTCATCACGTAGCCTGACCCTCCCACTTTTCCATACCCTCACCTGTGCCCTAAGCCTTGCCGTTCCCTTACCCTAACCCTAGCCCGGAACGGAAACCCACCACCCGCCCTACACCTTACCCTATGCCGTCGCCTACTCCTTGCCCATACCCTGGCACTGACCCGTGCTTCATCACGTAGCCATACCCTTCCACGTTTCCGTACCCTCAATTGTGCCCTAAGCCTTGCCATTCCCTAACCGTAACCGTAGCCCGAAACGAAAATCCACCACCAGCCCTACACCTTACACTACGACGTAGCCTAATCCTGGCCCGTACGCTGGCACTGACCCGTGCATCAGCACATAGCCTGACCCTCCCTCGTTTCCGTACCGTCACCTGTGCCCTAAGCCTTGCCGTTCCATAACCCTAACCCTAGCCCGGAACGGAAACACACCACCAGCCCTAAATCTTACCCCCAAGCCGTAGCCTACTCCTGGCCCATATGCTGGCACTGACCCCTGCGTCAGCACGTAGCGTGAACCTCCCACGTTTCCGTACCCTCACCTGTGCCCTAAGCCTTGCCGTTCCCTAACCCTAACCCTAGCCCGGAACGGAAACCCACCACCAGCCCTACACCTTACCCCCAAGCCGTAGCCTACTCCTGGCCCGTACGCTGGCACAGACCCGTGCGTCAGCACGAATCCTGACCCTCCCATGTTTGCGGACCCTCACCTGTGCCCTAAGCCTTGCCGTTCCCTAACCCTAACCCTAGCCCGGAACCGAAACCCACCACCAGCTCTACACCTTTCCCTACGCCGTAGCCTATTCCTGGCTCATACACAGGCCCTGACCCTTTCATCAGCAAGTAGACTGAACCTCCCACGTTTCCGTACCCTCACCTGTGCCCTAAGCCTTGCCGTTCACTAACCCTAACCCTAGCCCGGAACGGAAACCCACCACCAGCCCTACACCTTACTCTATGCCGTAGCCTACACCTGGCCCGTACGCGGGCACTGACCTGTGCTTCAGCACGTAGCCTGACCCTCCCATGTTACTGTACGCTCACCTGTGCCCTAAGCCTTGCCGTTCCCTAACCCTAACCCTAGCCCAGCACGGAATCCCACCACCAGCTCTACACCTTATTGTATGCCGTAGCCTAGTCCTGGCCCGTACGCTGTCACTGACTCATGCGTCAGCATGTAGCCTGACCCGCCCACGTTTCCGTAACCTCACCGGTGCCCTAAGCATTGCCGTTCCCTAACCCTAACCCTAGCCCGGAACAGAAACCCACCAACAGCCCTACACCTTACCCCAAGCCGTAGCCTATTCCTGGCCCGTACGCAGGCACTGACCCTTTCATCAGCACGTAGCCTGACCCTCCCACGTTTCCGTACCCTCATCTGTGCCCTAAGCCTTGCCGTTCCCTAACCCTAACCCTAGCCCGGAACGGAAACCCACCACCAGCCCTACACCTTAACCTACGCCGTAGCCTACACCTGGCCTGTACGGTGGCACTGACCCTTGCGTCAGCATGTAGCCTGACCCTCCCACGTTTCCGTACCCTCACCTGTGCCCTAAGCCTTGCCGTTCCGTAACCCTAACCCTAGTCCGGAACGGAAACTCACCACCAGCCCTACACCTTACCCCCAAGCCGTAGCCTACTCCTGGCCCGTTCGGTGGCCCTAACCCTAGCATCAGCAAGTAGTCTGACCCTCCCACGTTTCTGTACCCTCACCCGTGCCCTAAGCCTTGCCGTTCCGTAACCCTAACCCTAGCCTGGAACGGAAACCCACCACCAGCCCTACAACTTACCCCCAAGCCGTAACCTACTCCTGGCCCATATGCTGGCAATGACCCGTGCGTCAGCACGTAGCGTGACCCTCCCACGTTTCCGTACCCTCACCTGTGCCCTAAGCCTAGCCGTTCCCTAACCCTAACCCTAGCCCGGAAAGGAAACCCACCACCAGCCCTAAACCTTACCCTATGCTGTAGCCTACACCTGGCCCGTACGCGGGCACTGACCCGTGCGTCAGCACGTAGCCTGACCCTCCCACGTTTCCGTACCCTCACCTGTGCCCTAAGACTTGCCGTTCCCTAACCCTAACCCTAGCCCGGAACGGAAAGACACCACCAGCCCTAAAACTTAGCCACAAGTCATAGCCTACTCCTGGCCCGTACGCTGGCACTGACCCGTGCGTCAGCACGTAGCCTGACCCTCCCACGTTTCTCTACCATCACCTGTGCCCTAAGCCTTGCCGTTCCCTAACGCTAACCCTAGCCCGGAACGGAAACCCACCACCAGCCCTACACCTAACCCCCAAGCCGTAGCCTACTCCTGGCCAGTACGCTGGCACTGACCCGTGCATCATCACGTACCCTGACCCTCCCACGTTTCCGTACCCTCACCTGGGCCCTAAGCGTTGCCGTTCCCTAAACCTAACCCTAGCCCGGAACGGAAACCCACCACCAGCCCTACACCTAACCCCCAAGCCGTAGCCTACTCATGGCCAGTACGCTGGCACTGACCCATGCGTCAGCACGTAGCCTGACCCTCTCACGTTTCCGTACACTCACATGTGCCCTAAGCCTTGACGTTCCCTATCCCTAGCCCTAGCCCGGAACGCAAACCCACCACCAGCCCTACACCTTTCCCTACGCCGTAGCCTACTTCTGGCCCGTACGCTGGCACTGAACCGTGCTTCATCACGTAGCCTGACCCTCCCACTTTTCCATACCCTCACCTGTGCCCTAAGCCTTGCCGTTCCCTTACCCTAACCCTAGCCCGGAACGGAAACCCACCACCCGCCCTACACCTTACCCTATGCCGTCGCCTACTCCTTGCCCATACCCTGGCACTGACCCGTGCTTCATCACGTAGCCATACCCTTCCACGTTTCCGTACCCTCAATTGTGCCCTAAGCCTTGCCATTCCCTAACCGTAACCGTAGCCCGAAACGAAAATCCACCACCAGCCCTACACCTTACACTACGACGTAGCCTAATCCTGGCCCGTACGCTGGCACTGACCCGTGCATCAGCACATAGCCTGACCCTCCCTCGTTTCCGTACCGTCACCTGTGCCCTAAGCCTTGCCGTTCCATAACCCTAACCCTAGCCCGGAACGGAAACACACCACCAGCCCTAAATCTTACCCCCAAGCCGTAGCCTACTCCTGGCCCATATGCTGGCACTGACCCCTGCGTCAGCACGTAGCGTGAACCTCCCACGTTTCCGTACCCTCACCTGTGCCCTAAGCCTTGCCGTTCCCTAACCCTAACCCTAGCCCGGAACGGAAACCCACCACCAGCTCTACACCTAACCCCCAAGCCGTAGCCTACTCCTGGCCAGTACGCTGGCACTGACCCGTGCATCATCACGTACCCTGACCCTCCCACGTTTCCGTACCCTCACCTGGGCCCTAAACCTTGCCATTCCCTAACACTAACCTTAGCCCGGAACGGAAACCCATCACCAGCCCTACACCTTACCCTATGCCGTAGCCTACACCTGGCCCATACGCGGGCACTGACCTCTGCTTCAGCACGTAGCCTGACCCTCCCACTTTTGCGGACCCTCAACTGTTCCCTAAGACTTGCCGTTCCCTAACCCTAACCCAAGCCCGGAACGGAAACCCACCACCAGCCCTACACCTTTCCCTATGCCGTAGCCTATTCCTGGCTCGTACGCAGGCACTGACACTTTCATCAGCACTTAGCCTGAACCTCCCACGTTTCTGTACCCTCACCTGTGCCCTAAGACTTGCCGTTCACTAACCCTAACCCTAGCCCAGAACGGAAACCCACCACCAGCCCTACAACTTACCCCCAAGCCGTAGCCTACTCCTGGCCGGTACGCTGGCACTGACACGTGCGTCAGCACGTAGCCTGACCCTCACACGTTTCCGTACCCTCACCTGTGCCCTAAGCCTTGACGTTTCCTAACCCTAACCCTAGCCCTGAACAGAAACCCACCACCAGCCCTACACTCTACCCTACGCCATAGCTTATTACTGGCCCGTACGCTGGCACTGAGCCGTGCGTCAGCATGTAGCCTGACCCTCCCACGTTTCCGTACCCTCACCTGTGCCCTAAGCCTTGCCATTCCCTAACCCTAACCCTAGCCCGGAACGGAAACCCACCACCAGCCCTACACCTAACCACCAAGTCGTAGCCTACTCCTGGCCAGTACGCTGGCACTGACCCATGCATCATCACGTACCCTGACCCTCCCACGTTTCCGTACCCTCACCAGTGCCCTAAGCCTTGCCGTTCCCTAACCCTAACCCTAACACGGAACGGAAACCCACCACCAACCCTACAACTTACCCCCAAGCCGTAGGCTACTCCTGGCTCATACGTTGGCACTGACCCGTGCGTCAGCACGTAGCCTGACCCGCCCACGTTTGCGGACCCTCACCTGGGCCCTAAGCCTTGCCGTTCCCTAACCCTAACCCTAGCCCGAAACGGAAAGCCACCACAAGCCCTACACCTTTCCCTACACCGTAGCCTACTCCTGGCCCGTACGCTGGCACTGACCCGTGCGTCAGCACGTAGCCTGACCATACCACTTTTCCGTACCCTCTCCTCTGCCCTAAGCCTTGCCGTTCCCTAACCCTAACCCTAGCCCGGAACGGAAACCCACCACCAGCCCTACACCATACACTACACCGTAGCCTACTCCTGGCCCGTACGCTGGCACTGACCCGTGCGTCAGCATGTAGCCTGACCCTCTCACGTTTCCGTACACTCACATGTGCCCTAAGCCTTGACGTTCCCTATCCCTATCCCTAGCCCGGAACGCAAAACCACCACCAGCCCTACACATTTCCCTACGCCGTAGCCTACTCCTGGCCCGTACGCTGGCACTGAACCGTGCTTCATCACGTAGCCTGACCATCCCACTTTTCCGTACCCTCACCTGTGCCCTAAGCCTTGCCGTTCCCTTACCCTAACCCTAGCCCGGAACGGAAACCCACCACCCGCCCTAAACCTTACCCTATGCCGTCGCCTACTCCTTGCCCGTACCCTGACACTGACCCATGCTTCAGCACGTAGCCATACCCTCCCACGTTTCCGTACCCTCACATGTGCCCTAAGCCTTGCCATTCCCTAACCGTAACCGTAGCCCGGAACGAAAACCCAACACCAGCCCTACACACTACACTACGCCGTAGCCTAATCCTGGCCCGTACGCTGGCACTGACCCGTGCGTCAGCACATAGCCTGACCCTCCCTCGTTTCCGTACCATCACCTGTGCCCTAAGCCTTGCCGTTCACTAACTCTAACCCTAGCCCGGAACGGAAACCCACCACCAGCCCTACACCTTACCCACAAGCCGTAGACTACTCCTGGCCCGTACGCTGGCACTGACCTGTGCGTCAGCACGTAGCCTGACCCTCCCACGTTTCCGTACCATCACCTGTGCCCTAAGCCTTGCCGTTCCCTCACCCTCACCCTAGCCAGGAACAGAAACCCACCACCAGCCCTACACCTTTCCCTACGCCGTAGCCTATTCCTGGCTCATACGCAGGCACTGACCCTTTCATCAGCAAGTAGACGGACCCTCCCACGTTTCCGTACCCTCACCTGTGCCCTAAGCCTTGCCGTTCACTAACCCTAACCCTAGCCCGGAACGGAAACCCACCACCAGCCCTACACCTTACTCTATGCCGTAGCCTACACCTGGCCCGTACGCGGGCACTGAAGTGTGCTTCAGCACGTAGCCTGACCCTCCCATGTTACTGTACACTCACGTGTGCCCTAAGACTTGCCGTTCCCTAACCCTAACCCTAGCCCGGCACGGAATCCCACCACCAGCTCTACACCTTATCGTATGCCGTAGCCTAGTCCTGGCCCGAACGCTGGCACTGACCCGTGCGTCAGCATGTAGCCTGACCCTCCCACGTTTCCGTAACCTCACCTGTGCCCTAAGCCTTGCCATTCCCTAACCCTAGCCCGGAACAGAAACCCACCAACAGCCCTACACCTTACCCCAAGCCGTAGCCTATTCCTGGCCCGTACGCAGGCACTGACCCTTTCATCAGCACGTAGCCTGACCCTCCCACGTTTCCGTACCCTCATCTGTGCCCTAAGCTTTGCCGTTCCCTAACCCTAACCCTAGCCCGGAACGGAAACCCACCACCAGCCCTACACCTTAACCAACGCCGTAGCCTACACCTGGCCTGTACTGCGGCACTGACCCTTGCGTCAGCATGTAGCCTGACCCTCCCACGTTTCCGTACCCTCACCTGTGCCCTAAGCCTTGCCGTTCCGTAACCCTAACCCTAGCCCGTAACGGAAACCCACCACCAGCCCTACACCTTACCCCCAAGCCGTAGCCTACTCCTGGCCCGTTCGGTGGCCCTAACCCTAGCATCAGCATGTAGTCTGACCCTCCCACGTTTCTGTACACTCACCCGTGCCCTAAGCCTTGCCGTTCCATAACCCTAACCCTAGCCCGGAACGGAAACCCACCACCAGCCCTACACCTTACCCCGAAGCCGTAGCCTACTCCTGGCCCATATGCTGGCACTGAACCATGCGTCAGCACGTAGCGTGACACTCCCACGTTTCCGTACCCTCACCTGTGCCCTAAGCCTTGCCGTTCCCTAACCCTAACCCTAGCCCGGAACGGAAACCCACCACCAGCCCTACACCTTACCCCCAAGCCGTAGCCTACTCCTGGACAGTACGCTGGCACTGACCCGTGCATCATCACGTACCCTGACCCTCCCACGTTTCCGTACCCTCACCTGGGCCCTAAGCCTTGCCGTTCCCTAACCCTAACCCTAGCCCGGAAAGGAAACCCACCACCAGCCCTAAACATTACCCACAAGCCGTAGCCTACTCCTGACCCGTACGTTGGCACTGACCCGTGCGTCAGCACGTAGCCTGACCCTCCCACGTTTCTGTACCCTCACCTGTGCCCTAAGCCTTGCCGTTCCCTAACCCTAACCCTAGCCCTGAACGGAAACCCACCACAAGCCCTACACCTTTCCCTACGCCGTAGCCTATTCCTGGCTCGTACGCAGGCACTGACCCTTTCATCAGCACGTAGCCTGACCCTCCCACGTTTCCGTACCCTCACCTGTGCCCTAAGCCTTGCCGTTCACTAACCCTAACCCTAGCCCGCAACGGAACCCCACCACCAGCCCTACACCTTACTCTATGCCGTAGCCTACACCTGTCCCGTACGCGGGCACTGACCTGTGCTTCAGCACGTAGCCTGACCCTCCCATGTTACCGTACGCTCACCTGTGCCCTAAGCCTTGCCGTTCCCTAACCCAAACACTAGCCCGGGATGGAATCCCACCACCAGCCCTACACCTTATCGTATGCCGTAGCCTAGTCCTGGCCCGTACGCTGGCACTGACCCGTGTGTCAGCATGTAGCCTGACCCTCCCACGTTTTCGTAACCTCACCTGTGCCCTAATCCTTGCCGTTCCCTAACCCTAACCCTAGCCCGGAACAGAAACCCACCACCAGCCCTACACCTTACCCCAAGCCGTAGCCTATTCCTGGCTCGTACACAGGCACTGACCATTTCATCAGCACGTAGCCTGACCCTCCCACGTTTCCGTACCCTCACCTGTGCCCTAAGCCTTGCCGTTCACTAACCCTAACCCTAGCCCGGAACGGAAACCCACCACCAGCCCTACACCTTACTCTATGCCGTAGCCTACACCTGGCCCGTACGCGGGCACTGACCTGTGCTTCAGCACGTAGCCTGACCCTCCCACGTTTCCGTACCCTCATCTGTGCCCTAAGCCTTGCCGTTCCATAACCCTAACCCTAGCCCGGAACGGAAACCCACCACCAGCCCTACACCTTAACCTCCGCCGTAGCCTACTCCTGGCCTGTACGTTGGCACTGACCCTTGCGTCAGCATGTAGCCTGACCCTCCCACGTTTCCGTACCCTCATCTGTGCCCTAAGCCTTGCCGTTCCGTAACCCTAACCCTAGCTCGGAACGGAAACCCACCACCAGCCCTACACCTTACCCTATGCCGTAGCCTACTCCTGGCCCGTTCGGTGGCACTAACCCTAGCATCAGCAAGTAGCCTGACCCTCCCAAGTTTCTGTACCCTCACCCGTGGCCTAAGCCCTGCCGTTCCGTAACCCTAACCCTAGCCCGGAATGGAAACCCACCAACAGCCCTACAACATACCCCCAAGCCGTAGCCTACTCATGGCCCGTACGCTGGCACTGACCCGTGCGTCAGCACGTAGCCTGACCCTCCCACTTTTCCGTACCCTCACCTGTGCCCTAAGCCTTGCCGTTCCCTAACCCTAACCCTAGCCCAGAACGGAAACCCACCACCAGCCCTACACCTTACCCTATGCTGTAGCCTACACCTGGCCCGTACGCGGGCACTGACCCGTGCGTCAGCATGTAGTCTGACCCTCCCACGTTTCCGTACCCTCACCTGTGCCCTAAGCCTTGCCGTTCTCTAACCCTAACCCTAGCCCGGAACGGAAAGCCACCACCAGCCCTAAAACTTAGCCACAAGCCGTAGCCTACTCCTGGCCCGTACGCTGGCACTGACCCGTGCGTCAGCACGTAGCCTGACCCTCCCACTTTTCCATACCCTCACCTGTGCCCTAAGCCTTGCCGTTCCCTAACCCTAACCCTATCCCAGAACGGAAACCCACCACCAGCCCTACACCATACGCTACACCGTAGCCTACTCCTGGCCCTTACGCTGTCACTGACCCGTGCGTCAGCATGTAGCCTGACCCTCTCACGTTTCCGTACCCTCACATGTGCCCTAAGCCTTGACATTCCCTATCCCTAACCCTAGCCCGGAACGCATACCCACCACCAGCCTTACACCTTTCCCTATGCCGTAGCCTACTCCTGGCCCGTACGCTGTCACTGACACGTGCGTCATCACGTAGCCTGACCCTCCCACTTTTCCGTACCCTCACCTGTGCCCTAAGCCTTGCCGTTCCCTTACCCTAACCCTAGCCCGGAACGGAAACCCACCACCCGCCCTACACCTTACCCTATGCCGTAGCCTACTCCTTGCCCGTACCCTGGCACTGACCCGTGCTTCAGCACATAGCCATACCCTCCCACGTTTCCGTACCCTCACATGTGCCCTAAGCCATGCCGTTCCCTAACCCTAACTGTAGCCCGGAACGAAAACCCACCACCAGCCCTACACCTTACACTACGCCGTAGCCTACTCCTGGCCCGTACGCTGGCACTGACCCGTGCGTCAGCATGTAGCCTGACCCTCCCACGTTTCCGTACCATCACCTGTGCCCTAAGCCTTGCCGTTCCCTAACCCTAACCCTAACCCGGTACGGAATACCACCACCATCCCTAAACCTTTCCCTACTGGGTAGCCTACTCCTCGCCCGTACACTCGCACTGACCCGTGCGTCAGCATGTAGTTTGACCCTCCCACGTTTCCGTACCCTCACCTGGGCCATAAACCTTGCCATTCCCTAACACTAACCTTAGCCCGGAATGGAAACCCATCACCAGCCCTACACCTTACCCTATGCCGTAGCCTACACCTGGCCCATATGCGGGCACTGACCTCTGCTTCAGCACGTAGCCTGACCCTCCCACTTTTGCGGACCCTCAACTGTTCCCTAAGACTTGCCGTTCCCTAACCCTAACCCAAGCCCGGAACGGAAAACCACCACCAGCCCTACACCTTTCCCTACGCCGTAGCCTACTCCTGGCAGGTACGCTGGCACTGACCCGTGCGTCAGCATGTAGCCTGACCGTCCCACGTTTCCGTACCCTCACCTGTGCCCTAAGCCTTGCCGTTCCCGAACCCTAACCGTAGCCCAGAACGGAAACCCACTACCAGCCCTACACCTAACCCCCTCGCCATAGCCTACTCTTGGCCGGTACGCTGGCACTGACCCGTGCATCAGTACGTAGCCTGACCCTCCCACGTTACCGTACCCTCACCTGTGCCCTAAGCCTTGCCGTTCCCTAACCCTAACCCTAGCCCGGAACCTAAACCCACCACCAGCCCTACACCTAAACCCCAAGCCGTAGCCTAATCCTGGCCCGTACGCTGGCACTGAACCATGCGTCAGCACGTAGCCTGACCCTCCCTCGTTTCCATACCCTCACAGGTGCCCTAAGCCTTGCCGTTCCCTATCCCTAACCCTAGCCCGGAACAGAAACCCACCACTAGCCATACACCTTACCCTATGACGAAGGCTACTACTGGCCTGTACGCTGGCACTGACCCTTGCATCAGCACGTAGCCTGACCCTCCCACGTTTCCGTACCCTCACCTGTGCCCTAAGTCTTGCCGTTCCCTATCCCTAACCCTAGCCCGGAATGGAAAACCACCACCAGCCCTACACCATACCCTACACCGTAGCATACTCCTGGCACGTACGCTGGCCCTGACCCGTGAGTCAGCACGTAGCCTGACCCTCCCACGTTTCCGTACCCTCACCTGTGCCCTAAGCCTTGCCGTTCACTAACCCTAACCCTAGCCCGGAACGGAAACCCACCACCAGCCCTACAGCTTAACCCCAAGCCATAGCCTACTCCTGGCCGGTACGCTGGCACTGACTCGTGCGTCAGTATGTAGCCTGACCGTCCCACGTTTCCGTACCCTCACCTGTGCCCTAAGCCTTGCCGTTCCCTAACCCTAACCCTAGCCCGTAACGGAAACCCACTACCAGCCCAACAACTAACCCCCAAGCCGTAGCCTACTCCTGGCCGGTACGCTGGCACTGACCCGTGCATCAGCATGTAGCCTGACCCTCCCACGTTTCCGTACCCTCACCTGTGCGCTAAGCCTTGCCGTTCCCTAACCCTAACCCTAGCACGTAACAGAAACCCACCACCAGCCCTACACCTTAACCCCAAGCCGTAGCCTAATCCTGGCCCGTACGCTCGCACTGACACGTGCGTCAGCACGTAGCCTGACTCTCCCACGTTTCCGTACCATCACCTGTGCCCTAAGCCTTGCCGTTCCCTTACCCTAACCCTAGCCCGGAACGGAAACCCACCACCCGCCCTACACCTTACCCTATGCCGTCGCCTACACCTGGCCCATACGCTGTCACTGACCTGTGCTTCAGCACGTAGCCTGGCCCTCCCACGTTTGTGGACCCTCACCTGTGCCCTAAGACTTGCCGTTCCCTAACCCTAACCCTAGCCCGGAACGGAAACCCACCACCAGCCCTACACATTTCCCTACGCCATAGCCTATTCCTGGCTCGTACGCAGGCACTGAAACTTTCATCAGCACTTAGCCTGACCCTCCCACGTTTCTGTACACTCACCTGTGCCCTAAGCCTTGCCGTTCACTAAACCTAACCCTAGCCTGGAACGGAAACCCACCACCAGCCCTACAACTTACCCCCAAGCCGTAGCCTACTCCTGGCCGGTACGCTGGCACTGACCCGTGCTTCAGCATGTAGCCTGACCCTCCCAAGTTTCCGTACCCTCACCTGTGCCCTAAGCCTTGCCGTTCCCTAACCCTAACCCTAGCCCAGAACGGAAACCCACCACCAGCCCTACACCTAACCCCGAGGCCGTAGCCTACTCCTGGCACGTACGCTGGCACTGACCCGTGCATCAGCACGTAGCCTGACCCTCACACGTTTCCGTACCCTCACCTATGCCCTACGCCTTGCCGATTCCTAACCCTAACCCTAGCCCGGAACGGAAACCCACTATCAGCCCTACACTTTACCCTACGCCGTATCCTACTCCTGGCCCGTACGCTGGCACTGACCCGTGTGTCAGCACGTAGCGTGACCCTCCCACGTTTCCGTACCCTCTCCTTAGCACTAAGCCTTGCCGTTCCGTAACTCTAACCCTAGCCCGGAACGGAAACCCACCACCAGCCCTACACCTTACCCTATGCCGTAGCTTACACCTGGCCCATACGCGGGCACTGACCTGTGCTTCAGCACGTAGCCTGACACTCCCACGTTTGCGGACCCTCACCTGTGCCCTAAGCCTTGCCTTTCCCTAATGCTAACCCTAGCCCGGAACGGAAACCCACCACCAGCCCTACACCTTACCCACAAGCCGTAGACTACTCCTGGCCCGTACGCTGGCACTGAGCTGTGCGTCAGCACGTAGCCTGACACTCCCACGTTTCCGTACCATCACCTGTGCCCTAAGCCTTGCCGTTCCCTCACCCTCACCCTAGCCAGGAACAGAAACCCATCAGCAGCCATACACCTTACCCTATGCCGTAGCCTACTCCTGGCACGTACGCTGGCACTGACACGTGCGTCAGCACGTAGCCTGACCCTCACACGTTTCCGTACACTCACCTGTGCCCTAAGCCTTGCCGTTCCCTAACCCTAACCCTAGTCCTGAACTGAAAACCACCACCAGCCCTAAACCATTCCCATCGCCGTAGCCTATTCCTGGCTCGTACGCCGGCACTCACCATTTCATCAGCACGTAGCCTGACCCTCCCATGTTTCCGTAGCCTCACCTGTGCCCTAAGCCTTGCCGTTCACTAACCCTAACCCTAGCCCGGAACGGAAACCCACCACCAGCCCTACACCTTACCCCCAAGCCGTAGCCTTCTCCTGGCCCGTACGCTGGCACTGACCCGTGCGTCAGCACGTAGCCTGACCCTCCCACGTTTCCGTACCATCAACTGTGCCCTAAGCCTTGCCGTTCCCTCAACCTCACCCTAGCCAGGAACAGAAACCCATCAGCAGCCCTACACTTTACCGTATGCCGTAGCCTACTCCTGGCACGTACGCTGGCACTGACACGTGCGTCAGCACATAGCCTGACCCTCACACGTTTCCGTACCCTCACCTGTGCCCTAAGCCTTGCCGTTCCCTAACCCCAACCCTAGTCCTGAACTGAAACCCACCACCAGCCATACAGCTTACCCCAAAGCCATAGCCTATTCCTGGCCGGTACGATGGCACTGACCCGTGCGTCAGCACGTAGCCTGACCCTCCCACGTTTCCGTACCGTCACCTGTGCCCTAAGCCTTGCCGTTCCCTAACCCTAACCGTAGCACGGAACGGAAACCCACCACCAGCCCTACACCTTACCCCCAAGCCGTAGCCTACTCCTGGCCCGTACGCTGGCACAGACCCGTGCGTCAGCACGAATCCTGACCCTCCCATGTTTGCGGACCCTCACCTGTGCCCTAAGCCTTGCCGTTCCCTAACCCTAACCCTAGCCCGGAACCGAAACCCACCACCAGCTCTACACCTTTCCCTACGCCGTAGCCTATTCCTGGCTCATACACAGGCCCTGACCCTTTCATCAGCAAGTAGACTGAACCTCCCACGTTTCCGTACCCTCACCTGTGCCCTAAGCCTTGCCGTTCACTAACCCTAACCCTAGCCCGGAACGGAAACCCACCACCAGCCCTACACCTTACTCTATGCCGTAGCCTACACCTGGCCCGTACGCGGGCACTGACCTGTGCTTCAGCACGTAGCCTGACCCTCCCATGTTACTGTACGCTCACCTGTGCCCTAAGCCTTGCCGTTCCCTAACCCTAACCCTAGCCCAGCACGGAATCCCACCACCAGCTCTACACCTTATTGTATGCCGTAGCCTAGTCCTGGCCCGTACGCTGTCACTGACTCATGCGTCAGCATGTAGCCTGACCCGCCCACGTTTCCGTAACCTCACCGGTGCCCTAAGCATTGCCGTTCCCTAACCCTAACCCTAGCCCGGAACAGAAACCCACCAACAGCCCTACACCTTACCCCAAGCCGTAGCCTATTCCTGGCCCGTACGCAGGCACTGACCCTTTCATCAGCACGTAGCCTGACCCTCCCACGTTTCCGTACCCTCATCTGTGCCCTAAGCCTTGCCGTTCCCTAACCCTAACCCTAGCCTGGAACGGAAACCCACCACCAGCCCTACACCTTAACCTACGCCGTAGCCTACACCTGGCCTGTACGGTGGCACTGACCCTTGCGTCAGCATGTAGCCTGACCCTCCCACGTTTCCGTACCCTCACCTGTGCCCTAAGCCTTGCCGTTCCGTAACCCTAACCCTAGTCCGGAACGGAAACTCACCACCAGCCCTACACCTTACCCCCAAGCCGTAGCCTACTCCTGGCCCGTTCGGTGGCCCTAACCCTAGCATCAGCAAGTAGTCTGACCCTCCCACGTTTCTGTACCCTCACCCGTGCCCTAAGCCTTGCCGTTCCATAACCCTAACCCTAGCCTGGAACGGAAACCCACCACCAGCCCTACAACTTACCCCCAAGCCTTAACCTACTCCTGGCCCATATGCTGGCAATGACCCGTGCGTCAGCACGTAGCGTGACCCTCCCACGTTTCCGTACCCTCACCTGTGCCCTAAGCCTAGCCGTTCCCTAACCCTAACCCTAGCCCGGAAAGGAAACCCACCACCAGCCCTACACCTTACCCTATGCTGTAGCCTACACCTGGCCCGTACGCGGGCACTGACCCGTGCGTCAGCACGTAGCCTGACCCTCCCACGTTTCTCTACCATCACCTGTGCCCTAAGCCTTGCCGTTCCCTAACGCTAACCCTAGCCCGGAACGGAAACCCACCACCAGCCCTACACCTAACCCCCAAGCCGTAGCCTACTCCTGGCCAGTACGCTGGCACTGACCCGTGCATCATCACGTACCCTGACCCTCCCACGTTTCCGTACCCTCACCTGGGCCCTAAGCCTTGCCGTTCCCTAAACCTAACCCTAGCCCGGAACGGAAACCCACCACCAGCCCTACACCTAACCCCCAAGCCGTAGCCTACTCATGGCCAGTACGCTGGCACTGACCCATGCGTCAGCACGTAGCCTGACCCTCTCACGTTTCCGTACACTCACATGTGCCCTAAGCCTTGACGTTCCCTATCCCTAGCCCTAGCCCGGAACGCAAACCCACCACCAGCCCTACACCTTTCCCTACGCCGTAGCCTACTTCTGGCCCGTACGCTGGCACTGAACCGTGCTTCATCACGTAGCCTGACCCTCCCACTTTTCCATACCCTCACCTGTGCCCTAAGCCTTGCCGTTCCCTTACCCTAACCCTAGCCCGGAACGGAAACCCACCACCCGCCCTACACCTTACCCTATGCCGTCGCCTACTCCTTGCCCATACCCTGGCACTGACCCGTGCTTCATCACGTAGCCATACCCTTCCACGTTTCCGTACCCTCAATTGTGCCCTAAGCCTTGCCATTCCCTAACCGTAACCGTAGCCCGAAACGAAAATCCACCACCAGCCCTACACCTTACACTACGCCGTAGCCTAATCCTGGCCCGTACGCTGGCACTGACCCGTGCGTCAGCACATAGCCTGACCCTCCCTCGTTTCCGTACCGTCACCTGTGCCCTAAGCCTTGCCGTTCCATAACCCTAACCCTAGCCCGGAACGGAAACACACCACCAGCCCTAAATCTTACCCCCAAGCCGTAGCCTACTCCTGGCCCATATGCTGGCACTGACCCCTGCGTCAGCACGTAGCGTGAACCTCCCACGTTTCCGTACCCTCACCTGTGCCCTAAGCCTTGCCGTTCCCTAACCCTAACCCTAGCCCGGAACGGAAACCCACCACCAGCCCTACACCTAACCCCCAAGCCGTAGCCTACTCCTGGCCAGTACGCTGGCACTGACCCGTGCATCATCACGTACCCTGACCCTCCCACGTTTCCGTACCCTCACCTGGGCCCTAAACCTTGCCATTCCCTAACACTAACCTTAGCCCGGAACGGAAACCCATCACCAGCCCTACACCTTACCCTATGCCGTAGCCTACACCTGGCCCATACGCGGGCACTGACCTCTGCTTCAGCACGTAGCCTGACCCTCCCACTTTTGCGGACCCTCAACTGTTCCCTAAGACTTGCCGTTCCCTAACCCTAACCCAAGCCCGGAACGGAAACCCACCACCAGCCCTACACCTTTCCCTATGCCGTAGCCTATTCCTGGCTCGTACGCAGGCACTGACACTTTCATCAGCACTTAGCCTGAACCTCCCACGTTTCTGTACCCTCACCTGTGCCCTAAGCCTTGCCGTTCACTAACCCTAACCCTAGCCCGGAACGGAAACCCACCACCAGCCCTACAACTTACCCCCAAGCCGTAGCCTACTCCTGGCCGGTACGCTGGCACTGACACGTGCGTCAGCACGTAGCCTGACCCTCACACGTTTCCGTACCCTCACCTGTGCCCTAAGCCTTGACGTTTCCTAACCCTAACCCTAGCCCTGAACAGAAACCCACCACCAGCCCTACACTCTACCCTACGCCATAGCTTATTACTGGCCCGTACGCTGGCACTGAGCCGTGCGTCAGCATGTAGCCTGACCCTCCCACGTTTCCGTACCCTCACCTGTGCCCTAAGCCTTGCCATTCCCTAACCCTAACCCTAGCCCGGAACGGAAACCCACCACCAGCCCTACACCTAACCACCAAGTCGTAGCCTACTCCTGGCCAGTACGCTGGCACTGACCCATGCATCATCACGTACCCTGACCCTCCCACGTTTCCGTACCCTCACCAGTGCCCTAAGCCTTGCCGTTCCCTAACCCTAACCCTAACACGGAACGGAAACCCACCACCAACCCTACAACTTACCCCCAAGCCGTAGGCTACTCCTGGCCCATACGTTGGCACTGACCCGTGCGTCAGCACGTAGCCTGACCCGCCCACGTTTGCGGACCCTCACCTGGGCCCTAAGCCTTGCCGTTCCCTAACCCTAACCCTAGCCCGAAACGGAAAGCCACCACAAGCCCTACACCTTTCCCTACACCGTAGCCTACTCCTGGCCCGTACGCTGGCACTGACCCGTGCGTCAGCACGTAGCCTGACCATACCACTTTTCCGTACCCTCTCCTCTGCCCTAATCCTTGCCGTTCCCTAACCCTAACCCTAGCCCGGAACGGAAACCCACCACCAGCCCTACACCATACACTACACCGTAGCCTACTCCTGGCCCGTACGCTGGCACTGACCCGTGCGTCAGCATGTAGCCTGACCCTCTCACGTTTCCGTACACTCACATGTGCCCTAAGCCTTGACGTTCCCTATCCCTATCCCTAGCCCGGAACGCAAAACCACCACCAGCCCTACACATTTCCCTACGCCGTAGCCTACTCCTGGCCCGTACGCTGGCACTGAACCGTGCTTCATCACGTAGCCTGACCATCCCACTTTTCCGTACCCTCACCTGTGCCCTAAGCCTTGCCGTTCCCTTACCCTAACCCTAGCCCGGAACGGAAACCCACCACCCGCCCTAAACCTTACCCTATGCCGTCGCCTACTCCTTGCCCGTACCCTGGCACTGACCCATGCTTCAGCACGTAGCCATACCCTCCCACGTTTCCGTACCCTCACATGTGCCCTAAGCCTTGCCATTCCCTAACCGTAACCGTAGCCCGGAACGAAAACCCAACACCAGCCCTACACACTACACTACGCCGTAGCCTAATCCTGGCCCGTACGCTGGCACTGACCCGTGCGTCAGCACATAGCCTGACCCTCCCTCGTTTCCGTACCATCACCTGTGCCCTAAGCCTTGCCGTTCACTAACTCTAACCCTAGCCCGGAACGGAAACCCACCACCAGCCCTACACCTTACCCACAAGCCGTAGACTACTCCTGGCCCGTACGCTGGCACTGAGCTGTGCGTCAGCACGTAGCCTGACCCTCCCACGTTTCCGTACCATCACCTGTGCCCTAAGCCTTGCCGTTCCCTCACCCTCACCCTAGCCAGGAACAGAAACCCACCACCAGCCCTACACCTTTCCCTACGCCGTAGCCTATTCCTGGCTCATACGCAGGCACTGACCCTTTCATCAGCAAGTAGACGGACCCTCCCACGTTTCCGTACCCTCACCTGTGCCCTAAGCCTTGCCGTTCACTAACCCTAACCCTAGCCCGGAACGGAAACCCACCACCAGCCCTACACCTTACTCTATGCCGTAGCCTACACCTGGCCCGTACGCGGGCACTGAAGTGTGCTTCAGCACGTAGCCTGACCCTCCCATGTTACTGTACACTCACGTGTGCCCTAAGACTTGCCGTTCCCTAACCCTAACCCTAGCCCGGCACGGAATCCCACCACCAGCTCTACACCTTATCGTATGCCGTAGCCTAGTCCTGGCCCGAACGCTGGCACTGACCCGTGCGTCAGCATGTAGCCTGACCCGCCCACGTTTCCGTAACCTCACCTGTGCCCTAAGCCTTGCCATTCCCTAACCCTAGCCCGGAACAGAAACCCACCAACAGCCCTACACCTTACCCCAAGCCGTAGCCTATTCCTGGCCCGTACGCAGGCACTGACCCTTTCATCAGCACGTAGCCTGACCCTCCCACGTTTCCGTACCCTCATCTGTGCCCTAAGCTTTGCCGTTCCCTAACCCTAACCCTAGCCCGGAACGGAAACCCACCACCAGCCCTACACCTTAACCAACGCCGTAGCCTACACCTGGCCTGTACTGTGGCACTGACCCTTGCGTCAGCATGTAGCCTGACCCTCCCACGTTTCCGTACCCTCACCTGTGCCCTAAGCCTTGCCGTTCCGTAACCCTAACCCTAGCCCGTAACGGAAACCCACCACCAGCCCTACACCTTACCCCCAAGCCGTAGCCTACTCCTGGCCCGTTCGGTGGCCCTAACCCTAGCATCAGCATGTAGTCTGACCCTCCCACGTTTCTGTACACTCACCCGTGCCCTAAGCCTTGCCGTTCCATAACCCTAACCCTAGCCCGGAACGGAAACCCACCACCAGCCCTACACCTTACCCCGAAGCCGTAGCCTACTCCTGGCCCATATGCTGGCACTGAACCATGCGTCAGCACGTAGCGTGACACTCCCACGTTTCCGTACCCTCACCTGTGCCCTAAGCCTTGCCGTTCCCTAACCCTAACCCTAGCCCGGAACGGAAACCCACCACCAGCCCTACACCTTACCCCCAAGCCGTAGCCTACTCCTGGACAGTACGCTGGCACTGACCCGTGCATCATCACGTACCCTGACCCTCCCACGTTTCCGTACCCTCACCTGGGCCCTAAGCCTTGCCGTTCCCTAACCCTAACCCTAGCCCGGAAAGGAAACCCACCACCAGCCCTACACATTACCCACAAGCCGTAGCCTACTCCTGACCCGTACGTTGGCACTGACCCGTGCGTCAGCACGTAGCCTGACCCTCCCACGTTTCTGTACCCTCACCTGTGCCCTAAGCCTTGCCGTTCCCTAACCCTAACCCTAGCCCGGAACGGAAACCCACCACAAGCCCTACACCTTTCCCTACGCCGTAGCCTATTCCTGGCTCGTACGCAGGCACTGACCCTTTCATCAGCACGTAGCCTGACCCTCCCACGTTTCCGTACCCTCACCTGTGCCCTAAGCCTTGCCGTTCACTAACCCTAACCCTAGCCCGCAACGGAACCCCACCACCAGCCCTACACCTTACTCTATGCCGTAGCCTACACCTGTCCCGTACGCGGGCACTGACCTGTGCTTCAGCACGTAGCCTGACCCTCCCATGTTACCGTACGCTCACCTGTGCCCTAAGCCTTGCCGTTCCCTAACCCAAACACTAGCCCGGGATGGAATCCCACCACCAGCCCTACACCTTATCGTATGCCGTAGCCTAGTCCTGGCCCGTACGCTGGCACTGACCCGTGTGTCAGCATGTAGCCTGACCCTCCCACGTTTTCGTAACCTCACCTGTGCCCTAATCCTTGCCGTTCCCTAACCCTAACCCTAGCCCGGAACAGAAACCCACCACCAGCCCTACACCTTACCCCAAGCCGTAGCCTATTCCTGGCTCGTACACAGGCACTGACCATTTCATCAGCACGTAGCCTGACCCTCCCACGTTTCCGTACCCTCACCTGTGCCCTAAGCCTTGCCGTTCACTAACCCTAACCCTAGCCCGGAACGGAAACCCACCACCAGCCCTACACCTTACTCTATGCCGTAGCCTACACCTGGCCCGTACGCGGGCACTGACCTGTGCTTCAGCACGTAGCCTGACCCTCCCACGTTTCCGTACCCTCATCTGTGCCCTAAGCCTTGCCGTTCCATAACCCTAACCCTAGCCCGGAACGGAAACCCACCACCAGCCCTACACCTTAACCTCCGCCGTAGCCTACTCCTGGCCTGTACGTTGGCACTGACCCTTGCGTCAGCATGTAGCCTGACCCTCCCACGTTTCCGTACCCTCATCTGTGCCCTAAGCCTTGCCGTTCCGTAACCCTAACCCTAGCTCGGAACGGAAACCCACCACCAGCCCTACACCTTACCCTATGCCGTAGCCTACTCCTGGCCCGTTCGGTGGCACTAACCCTAGCATCAGCAAGTAGCCTGACCCTCCCAAGTTTCTGTACCCTCACCCGTGGCCTAAGCCCTGCCGTTCCGTAACCCTAACCCTAGCCCGGAATGGAAACCCACCAACAGCCCTACACCATACCCCCAAGCCGTAGCCTACTCATGGCCCGTACGCTGGCACTGACCCCTGCGTCAGCACGTAGCCTGACCCTCCCACTTTTCCGTACCCTCACCTGTGCCCTAAGCCTTGCCGTTCCCTGACCCTAACCCTAGCCCAGAACGGAAACCCACCACCAGCCCTACACCTTACCCTATGCTGTAGCCTACACCTGGCCCGTACGCGGGCACTGACCCGTGCGTCAGCATGTAGTCTGACCCTCCCACGTTTCCGTACCCTCACCTGTGCCCTAAGCCTTGCCGTTCTCTAACCCTAACCCTAGCCCGGAACGGAAAGCCACCACCAGCCCTAAAACTTAGCCACAAGCCGTAGCCTACTCCTGGCCCGTACGCTGGCACTGACCCGTGCGTCAGCACGTAGCCTGACCCTCCCACTTTTCCATACCCTCACCTGTGCCCTAAGCCTTGCCGTTCCCTAACCCTAACCCTATCCCAGAACGGAAACCCACCACCAGCCCTACACCATACGCTACACCGTAGCCTACTCCTGGCCCTTACGCTGTCACTGACCCGTGCGTCAGCATGTAGCCTGACCCTCTCACGTTTCCGTACCCTCACATGTGCCCTAAGCCTTGACATTCCCTATCCCTAACCCTAGCCCGGAACGCATACCCACCACCAGCCTTACACCTTTCCCTATGCCGTAGCCTACTCCTGGCCCGTACGCTGTCACTGACACGTGCGTCATCACGTAGCCTGACCCTCCCACTTTTCCGTACCCTCACCTGTGCCCTAAGCCTTGCCGTTCCCTTACCCTAACCCTAGCCCGGAACGGAAACCCACCACCCGCCCTACACCTTACCCTATGCCGTAGCCTACTCCTTGCCCGTACCCTGGCACTGACCCGTGCTTCAGCACATAGCCATACCCTCCCACGTTTCCGTACCCTCACATGTGCCCTAAGCCATGCCGTTCCCTAACCCTAACTGTAGCCCGGAACGAAAACCCACCACCAGCCCTACACCTTACACTACGCCGTAGCCTACTCCTGGCCCGTACGCTGGCACTGACCCGTGCGTCAGCATGTAGCCTGACCCTCCCACGTTTCCGTACCATCACCTGTGCCCTAAGCCTTGCCGTTCCCTAACCCTAACCCTAACCCGGTACGGAATCCCACCACCATCCCTAAACCTTTCCCTACTGGGTAGCCTACTCCTCGCCCGTACACTCGCACTGACCCGTGCGTCAGCATGTAGTTTGACCCTCCCACGTTTCCGTACCCTCACCTGGGCCATAAACCTTGCCATTCCCTAACACTAACCTTAGCCCGGAATGGAAACCCATCACCAGCCCTACACCTTACCCTATGCCGTAGCCTACACCTGGCCCATATGCGGGCACTGACCTCTGCTTCAGCACGTAGCCTGACCCTCCCACTTTTGCGGACCCTCAACTGTTCCCTAAGACTTGCCGTTCCCTAACCCTAACCCAAGCCCGGAACGGAAACCCACCACCAGCCCTACACGTTTCCCTACGCCGTAGCCTACTCCTGGCAGGTACGCTGGCACTGACCCGTGCGTCAGCATGTAGCCTGACCGTCCCACGTTTCCGTACCCTCACCTGTGCCCTAAGCCTTGCCGTTCCCGAACCCTAACCGTAGCCCAGAACGGAAACCCACTACCAGCCCTACACCTAACCCCCTCGCCATAGCCTACTCTTGGCCGGTACGCTGGCACTGACCCGTGCATCAGTACGTAGCCTGACCCTCCCACGTTTCCGTACCCTCACCTGTGCCCTAAGCCTTGCCGTTCCCTAACCCTAACCCTAGCCCGGAACCTAAACCCACCACCAGCCCTACACCTAAACCACAAGCCGTAGCCTAATCCTGGCCCGTACGCTGGCACTGAACCGTGCGTCAGCACGTAGCCTGACCCTCCCTCGTTTCCATACCCTCACAGGTACCCTAAGCCTTGCCGTTCCCTATCCCTAACCCTAGCCCGGAACAGAAACCCACCACTAGCCATACACCTTACCCTACGACGAAGGCTACTACTGGCCTGTACGCTGGCACTGACCCTTGCATCAGCACGTAGCCTGACCCTCCCACGTTTCCGTACCCTCACCTGTGCCCTAAGTCTTGCCGTTCCCTATCCCTAACCCTAGCCCGGAATGGAAAACCACCACCAGCCCTACACCATACCCTACGCCGTAGCATACTCCTGGCACGTACGCTGGCCCTGACCCGTGAGTCAGCACGTAGCCTGACCCTCCCAAGTTTCCGTACCCTCACCTGTGCCCTAAGCCTTGCCGTTCACTAACCCTAACCCTAGCCCGGAACGGAAACCCACCACCAGCCCTACAGCTTAACCCCAAGCCATAGCCTACTCCTGGCCGGTACGCTGGCACTGACTCGTGCGTCAGTATGTAGCCTGACCGTCCCACGTTTCCGTACCCTCACCTGTGCCCTAAGCCTTGCCGTTCCCTAACCCTAACCCTAGCCCGTAACGGAAACCCACTACCAGCCCAACAACTAACCCCCAAGCCGTAGCCTACTCCTGGCCGGTACGCTGGCACTGACCCGTGCATCAGCATGTAGCCTGACCCTCCCACGTTTCCGTACCCTCACCTGTGCGCTAAGCCTTGCCGTTCCCTAACCCTAACCCTAGCATGTAACAGAAACCCACCACCAGCCCTAAACCTTAACCCCAAGCCGTAGCCTAATCCTGGCCCGTACGCTCGCACTGACACGTGCGTCAGCACGTAGCCTGACTCTCCCACGTTTCCGTACCATCACCTGTGCCCTAAGCCTTGCCGTTCCCTAACCCTAACCCTAGCCTGGAAAGGAAAACCACCACCAGCCCTACACCATACCCTACGCCGTAGCCTAATCCTGGCCCGTACGCTGGCACTGACCCGTGAATCAGCACGTAGCCTGACCCTCCCACGTTTCCGTACCCTCACCTGTGCCCTAAGCCTTGCAGTTCCCTCACCCTAACCCTAGCCCGGAACGGAAACCCACCACCAGCCTTACAACTTACCCTACGCCGTAGCCTACTCCTGGCCCATACGCTGTCACTGACCTGTGCTTCAGGACGTAGCCTGACCTTCCCACATGTCCATACCCTCACCTGTGCCCTAAGCCTTGCCGTTCCCTAACCCTAAACCTATTACGGAACGGAAACACACCACCAGCCCTACAACTAACCCCCAAGCCATAGCCTACTCCTGGCCCGTAAGCTGGCACTGACCCGTGCGTCAGAACGTATCCTGAACCTCCCACGTTTCCGTACCCTCACCTGTGCCCTAAGCCTTGCCCTTCCCTAACCCTAACCCTAGCCCGAAACTGAAACCCACCACCAGCCGTACACTTTACCCTATGCCGTAGCCTAACCCTTGCCCGTACGCTGGCACTAACACGTGCGTCAGCACGTAGCCTGACCCTCCGACGTTTCCGTACCCTCACCTGTGCCCTAAGCCTTGCGGTTCCCTAACCCTAACCCTAGCCCGGAACGGAAACACACCACCAGCCCTACACCTTACCACCAAGCCGTAGCCTACTCCTGGCCCATACGCTGCCACTGACCCGTGCGTCAGCAAGTAGCCTGACCCTCTCACGTTTCTGTACCCTCACCTGTGCCCTAAGCCTTCCGGTTCCCTAACCCTAACCCTAGCCGGGAACGGAAACCCACCACCAGCCCTACACCTTACCCTACGCCGTAGCCTACTCCTGGCCCGTACGCTGGCACTGACACGTGCGTCAGCACGTAGGCTGACCCTCCCACGTTTCTGTACCCTCACATGTGCCCTAAGCCTTGCCGTTCCCTAACCCTAACCCTAGCCCGGAACCTAAACCCACCAACAGACCTACACCTTAACCCCAAGCCGTAGCCTAATCCTGGCCCGCATACTGGCACTGACCCGTGCGTCAGCACGTAGCCTGACCCTCCCACGTTTCCGTACCCTCACCTGTGCCCTACGCCTTGCCGTTCCCTAACCGTAACCCTAGCCCCGAACGGAAACCCACCACCAGCCCTACACGTTACCCCCAAGCCGTAGCCTATTCCGGGCCCGTACGCTGGCACTGACCCGTGCGTCAGCACGTAGCCTGACACTCCCACGTTTCCGTACCCTCACCTGTGCCCTAAGCCTTGCCTTTCCCTAACCCTAAACCTAGCCCGGAACGGAAACCCACCACCAGCCCTACAACTTACCCACAAGCCGAAGCCTACTCCTGGTCCGTACGCTGGCACTGACCCTTGCATCAGCACGTAGCCTGACCCTCCCACGTTTCCATACCCTCACCTGTGCCCTAAGCCTTGCAGTTCCCTAACCCTAACCCTAGCCCGGAATGGAAAACCACCACCAGCACTACACCATACCCTACGCCGTAGCCTACTCCTTGCCCGTACGCTGGCACTGACCCGTGAGTCAGCACGTAGCCTGACGCTCCCATGTTTCCGTACCCTCACCTGTGCCCTAAGCCTTGCCGTTCCCTAACACTAACCTTAGTCTGGAATGGAAACACACCACCAGCCCTACACCTAACCCCCAAGCCATAGCCTACTCTTGGCCGGTACGCTGGCACTGACCCGTGCATTAGCACGTAGCCTGACCCTCCCACGTTTCCGTACCCTCACCTGTGCCCTAAGCCTTGCCGTTCCCTAACCCTAACCCTAGCCCGGAAGCTAAACCCACCACCAGCCCTACACCTACACCCCAAGCCGTATCCTAATCCTGGCCCGTACGCTGGCACTGAACCGTGCGTCAGCACGTAGCCTGACCCTCCATCGTTTCCATACCCTCACAAGTGCCCTAAGCCTTGCCGTTCCCTATCCCTAACCCTAGCCCGGAACAGAAACCCACCACTAGCCATACACCTTACCCTACGATGAAGGCTACTACTGGCCTGTACGCTGGCACTGACCCTTGCATCAGCACGTAGCCTGACCCTCCCACGTTTCCGTACCCTCACCTGTGCCCTAAGCCTTGCCGTTCCCTATCCCTAACCCTAGCCCGGAATGGAAAACCACAACCAGCCCTACACCATACCCTACACCGTAGCATACTCCTGGCACGTACGCTGGCAATGACCCGTGAGTCAGCACGTAGCCTGACCCTCCCACGTTTCCGTACCCTCACCTGTGCCCTAAGCTTTGCCGTTCCCTAACCCTAACCCTAGC
Organism: Mesoplodon mirus; assembly: GCF_964341445.2. NCBI lineage: Eukaryota > Metazoa > Chordata > Mammalia > Artiodactyla > Ziphiidae > Mesoplodon > Mesoplodon mirus. The sequence continues at coordinate 740,794 of NW_028295680.1, read as the reverse complement.
CCGGAACGGAAACCCACCACCAGCCCTACAACTAACCCCCAAGCCATAGCCTACTCCTGGCCCGTACGCTGGCACTGACCCGTGCGTCAGCAAGTAGCCTGACCCTCCCACGATTCCGTACCCTCACCTGTGCCCTAAGCCTTGCCGTTCCCTAACACTAACCCTAGCCCGGAACGGAAACCCACCACCAGCCCTACACCTAACCACCAAGCCGTAGCCTACGCCTGGCCCGTACGCTGGCACTGACCTGTGCGTCAGCACGTAGCCTGACCTTCCCACGTTACCGTAACATCACCTGTGCCCTAAGCCTTGCCGTTCCCTAACCCTAACCCTAGTACGGGACGGAAACACACCACAAGCCCTACACCTAACCCCCAAACCTTAGCATACTCCTGGCCCGTACACTGGCACTGAACCGTGCGTCAGCACGTAGCCTGACCCTCCCAGTTTTCCGTAACCTCACCTATGCCCTAAGCCTTCCTGTTCCCTAACACTAACCCTAGCCCGGAACGGAAACACACCACCAGCCCTACACCTAACCCCCAAGCCGTAGCCTACTCCTGGCCGGTACGCTGGCACTGACTTGTGCGTCAGCACGTAGCCTGACCCTCCCACGTTTCCGTACCCTCACCTATGCCCTAAGCCTTCCTGTTCCCTAACACTAACCCTAGCCCGGAACGGAAACCCACCACCAGCCCTACAGCTTACCCCCAAGCCATAGCCTACTCCTGGCAGGTACGCTGGCACTGACCCGTGCGTCAGCATGTAGCCTGACCGTCCCACGTTTCCGTACCCTCACCTGTGCCCTAAGCCTTGCCGTTCCCGAACCCTAACCGTAGCCCAGAACGGAAACCCACTACCAGCCCTACACCTAACCCCCTCGCCATAGCCTACTCTTGGCCGGTACGCTGGCACTGACCCGTGCATCAGTACGTAGCCTGACCCTCCCACGTTTCCGTACCCTCACCTGTGCCCTAAGCCTTGCCGTTCCCTAACCCTAACCCTAGCCCGGAACCTAAACCCACCACCAGCCCTACACCTAAACCCCAAGCCGTAGCCTAATCCTGGCCCGTACGCTGGCACTGAACCGTGCGTCAGCACGTAGCCTGACCCTCCCTCGTTTCCATACCCTCACAGGTGCCCTAAGCCTTGCCGTTCCCTATCCCTAACCCTAGCCCGGAACAGAAACCCACCACTAGCCATACACCTTACCCTACGACGAAGGCTACTACTGGCCTGTACGCTGGCACTGACCCTTGCATCAGCACGTAGCCTGACCCTCCCACGTTTCCGTACCCTCACCTGTGCCCTAAGTCTTGCCGTTCCCTATCCCTAACCCTAGCCCGGAATGGAAAACCACCACCAGCCCTACACCATACCCTACGCCGTAGCATACTCCTGGCACGTACGCTGGCCCTGACCCGTGAGTCAGCACGTAGCCTGACCCTCCCACGTTTCCGTACCCTCACCTGTGCCCTAAGCCTTGCCGTTCACTAACCCTAACCCTAGTCTGGAATGGAAACACACCACCAGCCCTACACCTAACCCCCAAGCCATAGCCTACTCTTGGCCGGTACGCTGGCACTGACCCGTGCATTAGCACGTAGCCTGACCCTCCCACGTTTCCGTACCCTCACCTGTGCCCTAAGCCTTGCCGTTCCCTAACCCTAACCCTAGCCCGGAAGCTAAACCCACCACCAGCCCTACACCTACACCCCAAGCCGTATCCTAATCCTGGCCCGTACGCTGGCACTGAACCGTGCGTCAGCACGTAGCCTGACCCTCCATCGTTTCCATACCCTCACAAGTGCCCTAAGCCTTGCCGTTCCCTATCCCTAACCCTAGCCCGGAACAGAAACCCACCACTAGCCATACACCTTACCCTACGATGAAGGCTACTACTGGCCTGTACGCTGGCACTGACCCTTGCATCAGCACGTAGCCTGACCCTCCCACGTTTCCGTACCCTCACCTGTGCCCTAAGCCTTGCCGTTCCCTATCCCTAACCCTAGCCCGGAATGGAAAACCACAACCAGCCCTACACCATACCCTACACCGTAGCATACTCCTGGCACGTACGCTGGCAATGACCCGTGAGTCAGCACGTAGCCTGACCCTCCCACGTTTCCGTACCCTCACCTGTGCCCTAAGCTTTGCCGTTCCCTAACCCTAACCCTAGCCCGGAACGGAAACCCACCACCAGCCCTACAACTAACCCCCAAGCCATAGCCTACTCCTGGCCCGTACGCTGGCACTGACCCATGCGTCAGCAAGTAGCCTGACCCTCCCACGATTCCGTACCCTCACCTGTGCCCTAAGCCTTGCCGTTCCCTAACACTAACCCTAGCCCGGAACGGAAACCCACCACCAGCCCTACACCTAACCACCAAGCCGTAGCCTACGCCTGGCCCGTACGCTGGCACTGACCTGTGCGTCAGCACGTAGCCTGACCTTCCCACGTTACCGTAACATCACCTGTGCCCTAAGCCTTGCCGTTCCCTAACCCTAACCCTAGTTCGGGACGGAAACACACCACAAGCCCTACACCTAACCCCCAAACCTTAGCATACTCCTGGCCCGTACACTGGCACTGAACCGTGCGTCAGCACGTAGCCTGACCCTCCCAGTTTTCCGTAACCTCACCTATGCCCTAAGCCTTCCTGTTCCCTAACACTAACCCTAGCCCGGAACGGAAACACACCACCAGCCCTACACCTAACCCCCAAGCCGTAGCCTACTCCTGGCCGGTACGCTGGCACTGACTTGTGCGTCAGCACGTAGCCTGACCCTCCCACGTTTCCGTACCCTCACCTATGCCCTAAGCCTTCCTGTTCCCTAACACTAACCCTAGCCCGGAACGGAAACCCACCACCAGCCCTACAGCTTACCCCCAAGCCATAGCCTACTCCTGGCAGGTACGCTGGCACTGACCCGTGCGTCAGCATGTAGCCTGACCGTCCCACGTTTCCGTACCCTCACCTGTGCCCTAAGCCTTGCCGTTCCCGAACCCTAACCGTAGCCCAGAACGGAAACCCACTACCAGCCCTACACCTAACCCCCTCGCCATAGCCTACTCTTGGCCGGTACGCTGGCACTGACCCGTGCATCAGTACGTAGCCTGACCCTCCCACGTTTCCGTACCCTCACCTGTGCCCTAAGCCTTGCCGTTCCCTAACCCTAACCCTAGCCCGGAACCTAAACCCACCACCAGCCCTACACCTAAACCACAAGCCGTAGCCTAATCCTGGCCCGTACGCTGGCACTGAACCGTGCGTCAGCACGTAGCCTGACCCTCCCTCGTTTCCATACCCTCACAGGTGCCCTAAGCCTTGCCGTTCCCTATCCCTAACCCTAGCCCGGAACAGAAACCCACCACTAGCCATACACCTTACCCTACGACGAAGGCTACTACTGGCCTGTACGCTGGCACTGACCCTTGCATCAGCACGTAGCCTGACCCTCCCACGTTTCCGTACCCTCACCTGTGCCCTAAGTCTTGCCGTTCCCTATCCCTAACCCTAGCCCGGAATGGAAAACCACCACCAGCCCTACACCATACCCTACACCGTAGCATACTCCTGGCACGTACGCTGGCCCTGACCCGTGAGTCAGCACGTAGCCTGACCCTCCCACGTTTCCGTACCCTCACCTGTGCCCTAAGCCTTGCCGTTCACTAACCCTAACCCTAGCCCGGAACGGAAACCCACCACCAGCCCTACAGCTTAACCCCAAGCCATAGCCTACTCCTGGCCGGTACGCTGGCACTGACTCGTGCGTCAGTATGTAGCCTGACCGTCCCACGTTTCCGTACCCTCACCTGTGCCCTAAGCCTTGCCGTTCCCTAACCCTAACCCTAGCCCGTAACGGAAACCCACTACCAGCCCAACAACTAACCCCCAAGCCGTAGCCTACTCCTGGCCGGTACGCTGGCACTGACCCGTGCATCAGCATGTAGCCTGACCCTCCCACGTTTCCGTACCCTCACCTGTGCGCTAAGCCTTGCCGTTCCCTAACCCTAACCCTAGCACGTAACAGAAACCCACCACCAGCCCTAAACCTTAACCCCAAGCCGTAGCCTAATCCTGGCCCGTACGCTCGCACTGACACGTGCGTCAGCACGTAGCCTGACTCTCCCACGTTTCCGTACCATCACCTGTGCCCTAAGCCTTGCCGTTCCCTAACCCTAACCCTAGCCTGGAAAGGAAAACCACCACCAGCCCTACACCATACCCTACGCCGTAGCCTAATCCTGGCCCGTACGCTGGCACTGACCCGTGAATCAGCACGTAGCCTGACCCTCCCACGTTTCCGTACCCTCACCTGTGCCCTAAGCCTTGCAGTTCCCTCACCCTAACCCTAGCCCGGAACGGAAACCCACCACCAGCCTTACAACTTACCCTACGCCGTAGCCTACTCCTGGCCCATACGCTGTCACTGACCTGTGCTTCAGGACGTAGCCTGACCTTCCCACATGTCCATACCCTCACCTGTGCCCTAAGCCTTGCCGTTCCCTAACCCTAAACCTATTACGGAACGGAAACACACCACCAGCCCTACAACTAACCCCCAAGCCATAGCCTACTCCTGGCCCGTAAGCTGGCACTGACCCGTGCGTCAGAACGTATCCTGAACCTCCCACGTTTCCGTACCCTCACCTGTGCCCTAAGCCTTGCCCTTCCCTAACCCTAACCCTAGCCCGAAACTGAAACCCACCACCAGCCGTACACTTTACCCTATGCCGTAGCCTAACCCTTGCCCGTACGCTGGCACTAACACGTGCGTCAGCACGTAGCCTGACCCTCCGACGTTTCCGTACCCTCACCTGTGCCCTAAGCCTTGCGGTTCCCTAACCCTAACCCTAGCCCGGAACGGAAACACACCACCAGCCCTACACCTTACCACCAAGCCGTAGCCTACTCCTGGCCCATACGCTGCCACTGACCCGTGCGTCAGCAAGTAGCCTGACCCTCTCACGTTTCTGTACCCTCACCTGTGCCCTAAGCCTTCCGGTTCCCTAACCATAACCCTAGCCGGGAACGGAAACCCACCACCAGCCCTACACCTTACCCTACGCCGTAGCCTACTCCTGGCCCGTACGCTGGCACTGACACGTGCGTCAGCAAGTAGGCTGACCCTCCCACGTTTCTGTACCCTCACATGTGCCCTAAGCCTTGCCGTTCCCTAACCCTAACCCTAGCCCGGAACCTAAACCCACCAACAGACCTACACCTTAACCCCAAGCCGTAGCCTAATCCTGGCCCGCATACTGGCACTGACCCGTGCGTCAGCACGTAGCCTGACCCTCCCACGTTTCCGTACCCTCACCTGTGCCCTACGCCTTGCCGTTCCCTAACCGTAACCCTAGCCCCGAACGGAAACCCACCACCAGCCCTACACGTTACCCCCAAGCCGTAGCCTATTCCGGGCCCGTACGCTGGCACTGACCCGTGCGTCAGCACGTAGCCTGACACTCCCACGTTTCCGTACCCTCACCTGTGCCCTAAGCCTTGCCTTTCCCTAACCCTAAACCTAGCCCGGTACGGAAACCCACCACCAGCCCTACAACTTACCCACAAGCCGAAGCCTACTCCTGGTCCGTACGCTGGCACTGACCCTTGCATCAGCACGTAGCCTGACCCTCCCACGTTTCCATACCCTCACCTGTGCCCTAAGCCTTGCAGTTCCCTAACCCTAACCCTAGCCCGGAATGGAAAACCACCACCAGCACTACACCATACCCTACGCCGTAGCCTACTCCTTGCCCGTACGCTGGCACTGACCCGTGAGTCAGCACGTAGCCTGACGCTCCCATGTTTCCGTACCCTCACCTGTGCCCTAAGCCTTGCCGTTCCCTAACACTAACCTTAGTCTGGAATGGAAACACACCACCAGCCCTACACCTAACCCCCAAGCCATAGCCTACTCTTGGCCGGTACGCTGGCACTGACCCGTGCATTAGCACGTAGCCTGACCCTCCCACGTTTCCGTACCCTCACCTGTGCCCTAAGCCTTGCCGTTCCCTAACCCTAACCCTAGCCCGGAAGCTAAACCCACCACCAGCCCTACACCTACACCCCAAGCCGTATCCTAATCCTGGCCCGTACGCTGGCACTGAACCGTGCGTCAGCACGTAGCCTGACCCTCCATCGTTTCCATACCCTCACAAGTGCCCTAAGCCTTGCCGTTCCCTATCCCTAACCCTAGCCCGGAACAGAAACCCACCACTAGCCATACACCTTACCCTACGATGAAGGCTACTACTGGCCTGTACGCTGGCACTGACCCTTGCATCAGCACGTAGCCTGACCCTCCCACGTTTCCGTACCCTCACCTGTGCCCTAAGCCTTGCCGTTCCCTATCCCTAACCCTAGCCCGGAATGGAAAACCACAACCAGCCCTACACCATACCCTACACCGTAGCATACTCCTGGCACGTACGCTGGCAATGACCCGTGAGTCAGCACGTAGCCTGACCCTCCCACGTTTCCGTACCCTCACCTGTGCCCTAAGCTTTGCCGTTCCCTAACCCTAACCCTAGCCCGGAACGGAAACCCACCACCAGCCCTACAACTAACCCCCAAGCCATAGCCTACTCCTGGCCCGTACGCTGGCACTGACCCGTGCGTCAGCAAGTAGCCTGACCCTCCCACGATTCCGTACCCTCACCTGTGCCCTAAGCCTTGCCGTTCCCTAACACTAACCCTAGCCCGGAACGGAAACCCACCACCAGCCCTACACCTAACCACCAAGCCGTAGCCTACGCCTGGCCCGTACGCTGGCACTGACCTGTGCGTCAGCACGTAGCCTGACCTTCCCACGTTACCGTAACATCACCTGTGCCCTAAGCCTTGCCGTTCCCTAACCCTAACCCTAGTACGGGACGGAAACACACCACAAGCCCTACACCTAACCCCCAAACCTTAGCATACTCCTGGCCCGTACACTGGCACTGAACCGTGCGTCAGCACGTAGCCTGACCCTCCCAGTTTTCCGTAACCTCACCTATGCCCTAAGCCTTCCTGTTCCCTAACACTAACCCTAGCCCGGAACGGAAACACACCACCAGCCCTACACCTAACCCCCAAGCCGTAGCCTACTCCTGGCCGGTACGCTGGCACTGACTTGTGCGTCAGCACGTAGCCTGACCCTCCCACGTTTCCGTACCCTCACCTATGCCCTAAGCCTTCCTGTTCCCTAACACTAACCCTAGCCCGGAACGGAAACCCACCACCAGCCCTACAGCTTACCCCCAAGCCATAGCCTACTCCTGGCAGGTACGCTGGCACTGACCCGTGCGTCAGCATGTAGCCTGACCGTCCCACGTTTCCGTACCCTCACCTGTGCCCTAAGCCTTGGCGTTCCCGAACCCTAACCGTAGCCCAGAACGGAAACCCACTACCAGCCCTACACCTAACCCCCTCGCCATAGCCTACTCTTGGCCGGTACGCTGGCACTGACCCGTGCATCAGTACGTAGCCTGACCCTCCCACGTTTCCGTACCCTCACCTGTGCCCTAAGCCTTGCCGTTCCCTAACCCTAACCCTAGCCCGGAACCTAAACCCACCACCAGCCCTACACCTAAACCCCAAGCCGTAGCCTAATCCTGGCCCGTACGCTGGCACTGAACCGTGCGTCAGCACGTAGCCTGACCCTCCCTCGTTTCCATAACCTCACAGGTGCCCTAAGCCTTGCCGTTCCCTATCCCTAACCCTAGCCCGGAACAGAAACCCACCACTAGCCATACACCTTACCCTACGACGAAGGCTACTACTGGCCTGTACGCTGGCACTGACCCTTGCATCAGCACGTAGCCTGACCCTCCCACGTTTCCGTACCCTCACCTGTGCCCTAAGTCTTGCCGTTCCCTATCCCTAACCCTAGCCCGGAATGGAAAACCACCACCAGCCCTACACCATACCCTACGCCGTAGCATACTCCTGGCACGTACGCTGGCCCTGACCCGTGAGTCAGCACGTAGCCTGACCCTCCCACGTTTCCGTACCCTCACCTGTGCCCTAAGCCTTGCCGTTCACTAACCCTAACCCTAGCCCGGAACGGAAACCCACCACCAGCCCTACAGCTTAACCCCAAGCCATAGCCTACTCCTGGCCGGTACGCTGGCACTGACTCGTGCGTCAGTATGTAGCCTGACCGTCCCACGTTTCCGTACCCTCACCTGTGCCCTAAGCCTTGCCGTTCCCTAACCCTAACCCTAGCCCGTAACGGAAACCCACTACCAGCCCAACAACTAACCCCCAAGCCGTAGCCTACTCCTGGCCGGTACGCTGGCACTGACCCGTGCATCAGCATGTAGCCTGACCCTCCCACGTTTCCGTACCCTCACCTGTGCGCTAAGCCTTGCCGTTCCCTAACCCTAACCCTAGCACGTAACAGAAACCCACCACCAGCCCTACACCTTAACCCCAAGCCGTAGCCTAATCCTGGCCCGTACGCTCGCACTGACACGTGCGTCAGCACGTAGCCTGACTCTCCCACGTTTCCGTACCATCACCTGTGCCCTAAGCCTTGCCGTTCCCTAACCCTAACCCTAGCCTGGAAAGGAAAACCACCACCAGCCCTACACCATACCCTACGCCGTAGCCTAATCCTGGCCCGTACGCTGGCACTGACCCGTGAATCAGCACGTAGCCTGACCCTCCCACGTTTCCGTACCCTCACCTGTGCCCTAAGCCTTGCAGTTCCCTCACCCTAACCCTAGCCCGGAACGGAAACCCACCACCAGCCTTACAACTTACCCTACGCCGTAGCCTACTCCTGGCCCATACGCTGTCACTGACCTGTGCTTCAGGACGTAGCCTGACCTTCCCACATGTCCATACCCTCACCTGTGCCCTAAGCCTTGCCGTTCCCTAACCCTAAACCTATTACGGAACGGAAACACACCACCAGCCCTACAACTAACCCCCAAGCCATAGCCTACTCCTGGCCCGTAAGCTGGCACTGACCCGTGCGTCAGAACGTATCCTGAACCTCCCACGTTTCCGTACCCTCACCTGTGCCCTAAGCCTTGCCCTTCCCTAACCCTAACCCTAGCCGAAACTGAAACCCACCACCAGCCGTACACTTTACCCTATGCCGTAGCCTAACCCTTGCCCGTACGCTGGCACTAACACGTGCGTCAGCACGTAGCCTGACCCTCCGACGTTTCCGTACCCTCACCTGTGCCCTAAGCCTTGCGGTTCCCTAACCCTAACCCTAGCCCGGAACGGAAACACACCACCAGCCCTACACCTTACCACCAAGCCGTAGCCTACTCCTGGCCCATACGCTGCCACTGACCCGTGCGTCAGCAAGTAGCCTGACCCTCTCACGTTTCTGTACCCTCACCTGTGCCCTAAGCCTTCCGGTTCCCTAACCCTAACCCTAGCCGGGAACGGAAACCCACCACCAGCCCTACACCTTACCCTACGCCGTAGCCTACTCCTGGCCCGTACGCTGGCACTGACACGTGCGTCAGCACGTAGGCTGACCCTCCCACGTTTCTGTACCCTCACATGTGCCCTAAGCCTTGCCGTTCCCTAACCCTAACCCTAGCCCGGAACCTAAACCCACCAACAGACCTACACCTTAACCCCAAGCCGTAGCCTAATCCTGGCCCGCATACTGGCACTGACCCGTGCGTCAGCACGTAGCCTGACCCTCCCACGTTTCCGTACCCTCACCTGTGCCCTACGCCTTGCCGTTCCCTAACCGTAACCCTAGCCCCGAACGGAAACCCACCACCAGCCCTACACGTTACCCCCAAGCCGTAGCCTATTCCGGGCCCGTACGCTGGCACTGACCCGTGCGTCAGCACGTAGCCTGACACTCCCACGTTTCCGTACCCTCACCTGTGCCCTAAGCCTTGCCTTTCCCTAACCCTAAACCTAGCCCGGAACGGAAACCCACCACCAGCCCTACAACTTACCCACAAGCCGAAGCCTACTCCTGGTCCGTACGCTGGCACTGACCCTTGCATCAGCACGTAGCCTGACCCTCCCACGTTTCCATACCCTCACCTGTGCCCTAAGCCTTGCAGTTCCCTAACCCTAACCCTAGCCCGGAATGGAAAACCACCACCAGCACTACACCATACCCTACGCCGTAGCCTACTCCTTGCCCGTACGCTGGCACTGACCCGTGAGTCAGCACGTAGCCTGACGCTCCCATGTTTCCGTACCCTCACCTGTGCCCTAAGCCTTGCCGTTCCCTAACACTAACCTTAGTCTGGAATGGAAACACACCACCAGCCCTACACCTAACCCCCAAGCCATAGCCTACTCTTGGCCGGTACGCTGGCACTGACCCGTGCATTAGCACGTAGCCTGACCCTCCCACGTTTCCGTACCCTCACCTGTGCCCTAAGCCTTGCCGTTCCCTAACCCTAACCCTAGCCCGGAAGCTAAACCCACCACCAGCCCTACACCTACACCCCAAGCCGTATCCTAATCCTGGCCCGTACTCTGGCACTGAACCGTGCGTCAGCACGTAGCCTGACCCTCCATCGTTTCCATACCCTCACAAGTGCCCTAAGCCTTGCCGTTCCCTATCCCTAACCCTAGCCCGGAACAGAAACCCACCACTAGCCATACACCTTACCCTACGATGAAGGCTACTACTGGCCTGTACGCTGGCACTGACCCTTGCATCAGCACGTAGCCTGACCCTCCCACGTTTCCGTACCCTCACCTGTGCCCTAAGCCTTGCCGTTCCCTATCCCTAACCCTAGCCCAGAATGGAAAACCACAACCAGCCCTACACCATACCCTACACCGTAGCATACTCCTGGCACGTACGCTGGCACTGACCCGTGAGTCAGCACGTAGCCTGACCCTCCCACGTTTCCGTACCCTCACCTGTGCCCTAAGCTTTGCCGTTCCCTAACCCTAACCCTAGCCCGGAACGGAAACCCACCACCAGCCCTACAACTAACCCCCAAGCCATAGCCTACTCCTGGCCCGTACGCTGGCACTGACCCGTGCGTCAGCAAGTAGCCTGACCCTCCCACGATTCCGTACCCTCACCTGTGCCCTAAGCCTTGCCGTTCCCTAACACTAACCCTAGCCCGGAACGGAAACCCACCACCAGCCCTACACCTAACCACCAAGCCGTAGCCTACGCCTGGCCCGTACGCTGGCACTGACCTGTGCGTCAGCACGTAGCCTGAACTTCCCACGTTACCGTAACATCACCTGTGCCCTAAGCTTTGCCGTTCCCTAACCCTAACCCTAGTACGGGACGGAAACACACCACAAGCCCTACACCTAACCCCCAAACCTTAGCATACTCCTGGCCCGTACACTGGCACTGAACCGTGCGTCAGCACGTAGCCTGACCCTCCCAGTTTTCCGTAACCTCACCTATGCCCTAAGCCTTCCTGTTCCCTAACACTAACCCTAGCCCGGAACGGAAACACACCACCAGCCCTACACCTAACCCCCAAGCCGTAGCCTACTCCTGGCCGGTACGCTGGCACTGACTTGTGCGTCAGCACGTAGCCTGACCCTCCCACGTTTCCGTAACCTCACCTCTGCCCTAAGCTTTGCCGTTCCCTAACCCTAACCCTCGCCCGGAACGGAAACCCACCATCAGGCCTACAACTTACACCCAAGCCATAGCCTACTCCTGGCCCATACGCTGGCACTGACCCGTGCGTCAGCACGTAGCCTGACCCTCACCCTTTTCCATACCATCACCTGTGCACTAAGACTTCTTGTTCCCTAACCCTAACCCTAGTCCGTAACAGAAACCCACCACCAGCCCTACAGCTTAACCCCAAGCCATAGCCTACTCCTGGCCGGTACGCTGGCACTGACCCGTGCGTCAGCATGTAGCCTGACCGTCCCACGTTTCCGTACCCTCACCTGTGCCCTAAGACTTGCCGTTCCCTATCCCTAACCCTAGCCCGAAATGGAAACCCACCACAAGCCCTACACCTTACCCTACGCCGAAGCCTAATCCTGACCCATATGCTGGCACTGACCCGTGCGTCAGCACGTAGCCTGACCCTCCCACGTTTCCATAACCTCACCTGTGCCCTAAGCCTTGCCGTTCCCTAACACTAACCCTAGCCCCGAACGAAAACCCACCACCAGCCCTACACCTAACCGTATGCCGTAGCCTACTCCTGGCTCGTACGCTGGCACTGACACGTGCGTCAGCATGTAGCCTGACCCTCCCACGTTTCCCTACACTCACCTGTGCCCTAAGACTTGCCGTTCCCTAAACATTAACCCTAGCCCGGAACAGAAACCCAGCACCAGCCCTACACCTTACCCTACACCGTAGCCTACTCCTGGCCCGTACGCTGGCACTTACCCATGATTCAGCACGTAGCCTGACAATCCCAAGTTTCCGTACCCTCACCTGTGCCCTAAGCCTTGCCGTTCCCTCACCCTAACCCTAGCCAGGAACGGAAACCCACCAACAGCTCTACAATTTACCCTACGCCGTAGCCTACTCCTCGCCCGTACGCTGGTACTGACCAGTGCGTCAGCACGTAGCCTGACCCTCACACGTTTCCGTACACTCACCTGTGCCCTAAGCCTTGCCGTTCCCTATCCCGAACCCTAGTCCGGATCGGAAACCCACCACCAGCCCTAGAGCTTACCCCAAATCCATAGCCTACTCCTGGGCGGTACGCTGGCACTGACCCGTGCGTCAGCACGTAGCCTGACCCTCCCACGTTTCCGTACCCACACCTGTGCCCTAAGCCTTGCCGTTCCCTAACCCTAAACCTAGTACAGAACGGAAACACACCAACATCCCTACACCTAACCCCCAAGCCATAGCCTACTCCTGGCCCGTACGCTGGCACTGACCCGTGCGTCAGCACGTAGCCTGAACCTCCCAATTTTCCGTACCCTCACATGTGCCCAAAGCCTTGCCATTCCCTAACACTAACCCTAGCCCGGAACGGAAACCCAGCACCAGCCCTACAACTAAACCCCAAGCAGTAGCCTACTCCTGTCCGGTACGCTGGCACTGACCCGTGCATCAGCACGTAGCGTGTCCCTCCCACGTTTCCGTACCCTCACCTGTGCCCTATGCTTTGCCGTTCCCTAACCCTTACCGTAGCCCGGAACGGAAACCCACCACCAGCTCTACACCTTACCCTACGCCGTAGCCTACTCCTAGCCCGTACGCTGGCAGTGACACGTGTGTCAGCACGTAGCCTGACCCTCCCACGTTTCCGTACCCTCACATGTGCCCTAAACCTTGCGGTTCCCTAACCCTAACCCTAGCCCGGAACGGAAACCCACCACCAGCCCTATACCTTACCCTAAACCGTAGCCTACTGCTGGCCCGTACGCTGGCACTGACCCGTGAATCAGCACGTAGCCTGACCCTCCCACGTTTCCGTTCCCTCACCTGTGCCCTGAGCCTTGCAGTTCCCTCACACTAACCGTAGCACGGAACGGAAACCCACCATCATCCATACACCTTACTCTACGCCGTAGCCTACTCCTGGCCCGTGATTGGCACTGACCTGTGCGTCAGCACGTAGCCTGACCTTTCCACATTTCCGTACCCTCACCTGTGCCCTAAGCCTTGCCGTTCACTAACCCTAAACCTAGTAAGGAAGGGAAACCCACAACCAGCCCTAAACCTAAACTTCCCAAGCCATAGCCAACTCCTGGCCCGTACGGTGGCACTGACCCGTGTGTCAGCACGTAGCCTGACCCTCCCACGTTTCCGTACCCTCACATGTGCCCTAAGCCTTGCCGTTCCCTAACACTAACCCTAGCCCGGAACGGAAACCCACCACCAGCCCTACACCTAACCCCAAAGCCGTAGCCTACTCCTGGCCGGTACGCTGGCACTGACCCGTGCGTCAGCACGTAGCCTGACCCTCCCACGTTTCCGAACCCTCAGTTGTGCCCTAAGCCTTGCCGTTCCCTAACCCTAACCCTAGCCCAGAACGAAAACCCACCACCAGCCCTAAACTTTACCGTACGCCGTAGCCTACTCCTGGTCCGTACGCTGGCACTGACCCGTGCGTCAGCACTTAACCTGACCCTCCCACGTTTCTGTACACTCACCTGTGCCCTAAGCCATGCCGTTCCCTAACCCTAACCCTAGCCCGGAACAGAAACCCATCACCAGCCCTACAACTTACACACAAGATGTAGCCTACTCCTGGTGCATACGCTGGCACTGACCCGTGCGTCAGCACGTAGCCTGACCCTCCCACGTTTCCATACCCTCACCTGTGCCCTAAGCCTTGCCGTTCCCTAACCATAACACTAGCCTGGAACGGAAAACCACCACCAACCCTACACCTTACCCTACGCCGTAGCCTACTCCTGGCCCGTACACTGGCACTGACCCGTGAATCAGCATGTAGCCTGACCCACCCACGTTTCCGTTCCCTCACCTGTGCCTTAAGCCTTGCAGTTCCCTCAACCTAACCCTAGCCCGAACGGAAACCCACCACCAGCCCTAAGCCTTACCCTATGCCGTAGCCTGCTCCTGGCCCGTACGCTGGCACTAACCTGTGCGTCAGCACGTAGCCTGACCTTCCCACATTTCCGTACCCTCACGTGTGCCCTAAGCCTTGCCGTTCCCTAACCCTAACCCTAGACCCGAACGGAAACCCACCACCAGCCCTACAACTTACCCCCAAGCCGTAGCCTACTCCTGGTCCATACGCGGGCACTGACCTGTGCTTCACCACGTAGCCTGACCCTCCCAAGTTTTCGGACCCTCACCTGTGCCCTAAGCCTTGCGGTTCCCTAAACCTAACCCTAGCCCGGAACGGAAACCCACCACCAGGCCTATACCTTTCCCTACGCCGTAGCCTATTCCTGGCTCGTACGCAGGCACTGACCCTTTCATCAGCACGTAGCTTGACCCTCCCACGTTTCAATACCCTCACCTGTGCCCTAAGCCTTGCCGTTCACTAACCCTTACTCTAGCCCAGAACGGAAACCCACCACCAGCCCTACACATAACCCTACGCCGTAGCCTACTCCTGGCCCGTACGCTGGCACTGACCCGTGCATCAGCACGTAGCCTGACCCTCCCACGTTTCCATACCCTCACCTGTGCCCTAAGCCTTGCCGTTCCCTAACCCTAACCCTAGCCCGGAAGGGAAACCCACCACCAGCCCTACACCTTACCCTACGCCGTAGCCTACTCCTGGCCCGTACGCTGGCACTGACCCGTGCGTCAGCACGTATCCTGAACCTCCCACGTTTCTGTACCCTCACCTGTGCCCTAAGCCTTGCCGTTCCCTAACCTGAACCCTAGCCTGGAACGGAAAACCACCACCAGCCCTACACCATACCCTACGCCATAGGCTAATCCTGGCCCGTACGCTGGCACTGACCCGTGAATCAGCACGTAACCTGACCCTCCTACGTTTCTGTACCCTCTCCTGTGCCCTAATCCTTGCAGTTCCCTCACCCTAACCCTAGCCCTGAACGGAAAACCACCACCAGCTCTACAACATACCCTACGCCGTAGCCTACTCCTGGCCCGTACACTGGCACTGACCTGTGCGTCAGCACGTAGCCTGACCTTCCCACATGTCCGTACCCTCACCTGTGCCCTAAGCCTTGCCGTTCCCTAACCCTAAACCTAGTACGGAATGGAAAACCACCACCAGCCCTACATCTTATCCCCAAACCGTAGCCTACTCCTGGTCCGTACGCTGGCACTGACCCGTGAGTCAGCACGTAGTCTGACCCTCCCACGTTTCCGTACCATCACCTGGGCAATAAGCCTTGCCGTTCCCTAATCCTAAACCTAGTACACAATGGAAACACACCAACAACCCTACACCTAACCCCCAAGCCACAGCCTACTCCTAGCCCGTACGCTGGCACTGACCCGTGCGTCAGCACGTAGCCTGTCTCTTCCACGTTTCTGTACCCTCACCTGTGCCCTAAGCCTTGCTGTTCCTTAACCCTAACCCTAGCCCGGAACGGAAACCCACGACCAGCTATACACATTACTGTACGCCGTAGCCTACCCCTCGCCCGTTACTGGCACTGTCCTGTGCGTCAGAACGCAGTGTGACCTTCCCACATTTCCGTACCCTCACCTGTGCCCTAAGCCTTGCCGTTCGCTAACACTAAACCTAGTACGGAACGGAAACCCACCACCAGCCCTACACCTAAACTTCCCAAACCATAGCCTACTCCTGGCCCGTACGCTGGAACTGACCCGTGCGTCAGCACGTAGCCTGACCCTCCCACGTTTCCGTACCATCACCTGTGCCCTAAGCCTTGCCGTTCCCTAACCCTAACCCTAGTCCATCACGGAAACCCACCACCAGCACTACACCTTACCCTATGCCGTAGCCTACTCCTGGCCCATACGCTGGCACTGACACGTGCGTCAGCATGTAGCCGGACCCTCACACGTTTCCGTACCCTCACCTCTGCCCTAAGCCTTGCCGTTGCCTAAGCCTAACCCTAGTCCGGAACGGAAACCCACCACCAGCCCTACAGCTTACCCCCAAGCCATAACTTACTCCTGGCCCATACGCTGGCACTGACCGGTATGTCAGCATATAGCCTGACGAGGCACACCAGGGAGGGCGTGCCGGCAGGGTAATGCTGCCCAGGTCAGCTAATCCACAACCCTCAGTGAATCACATTGGTGAAAATGGACCTCGCTAAGGCAGAAGAGAAGCCAAGGGAAAAAAGGACACGGTGCCATTTGCAGCACCGTAGATGAGTCTAGAAGTAATCACGTGACTTGTAGTAAGTCAGAAAGTGAAAGACACATATCATATCATATCACTTATAGGTGTTACCTAAAAATGGATACCAGGGCAGATATTTCCACGGAGAAGGGCAATCACAGATTCATTAAACAAACTTATCGTTCACCAATGGAAAGGTGTTAGGATTGGTTTCATTACGATATCGGGGTTAACACACATATACAAACACAGGTGACATATATAATCACCAAAGACCTACAGAATACCAAGAGAGGACTACTCAACATTCTGTCATAACGTACATGGGAAAAGGATCCCAGGAAGAACAGACATCTGTATATGTGTAAAAGAACCACATCTTCCACACCTACAACAAGCCAAACATTGTAATCAAACTTGCTGTAATAAAAAATAAAAAATTAAATTAAAAACACAAACAAAAAGTAGTGAGACAAAATTGAGGGGCTTTCTCCTGGCACATTCCATTCTAAATTCCAATCTAGAACACCACTTCCACTGAGGCTCTCTTGCCCTAGTAACCAGATTTGGTAAGGGAGAACTGCTGCCACCTTGTGGCCGTTTCACACAACAGCAGCTTTAATCCCAGCACTAATGGTCAGTTGATATTCAAAATCATTGCAGGCCTGTAAATGACACCTGCCCTGAAAAAAAATCCTGGGGTCACATATCGACCAAAAAATTCAAAGGACGTCCATATTTCAAAACGACCATTTCAAAAGGCATATTTTACGCACAGTAGTGTTCTGCTTCTTTTCCTTTCTTTCCTTTTTTTTTAAAAAAAATAGGGAATGGAAAAAGGCATCCCTCAGAATGGGCGAAAATCGTTGCAAACGAATAAATGGACAGAGGTTTAATCTCCAATATATATAAACAGCTCATGCAGCTTAATATTAAAAAAAACACACAACCCAATACAAAAATGGGCAGAAGATCTAAAGAGACGTTTCTTCAAAGAAGACACAGAGATGGCCAAGACGCACATGAAAAGCTGCTCAACAGCACTAATTATTAGAGAAATGCAAATCAAAACTACAATGAGGTATCACCTCACACCTGTTAGAATCGGCATCATCAGAAAATCTACAAACAACAAATTCTGGGGAGGGTGTGGACAAAAGGAGCCCTCTTCCACTATTGGTGGGAATGTAAATTGATACAGTCACTATGGAGAACAGTATGGAGTTTCCTTAAGAAAATTAGAAATAGAATTACCATCTGATCCAGCAATCCCACTTCTGGGCATATACCCAGATAAAACCGTAAATCTAAAAGGCACATTCACCACAATGTTCATTGCAGCACTATTTACAATAGCCAGGTAATGGAAGCAACCTAAATGCCCACAGACAGATGAATGGATAAAGATGTGGTACATATATAAAATGGAATATTACTCGGCCATAAAAAGGAATGAAACTGAGTCATTTGTAGAGACATCGATGGATGGAGAGACTGTTATACAGAATGAAGTAAGTCAGAAAGAGGAAAACAAATATTGTATATTAATGCATATATGTGGAGCCTAAAAAACGGTACAGATGAACTGGTTTGCAGGGAAGAACTAGAGACACAGAGGTAGAGAACAAACGTATGGACACCAAGTGTGGGAAGCCATGGGGTGGTGCTGGTTGGATGAGTTGGGAGATTGGGATTGACCTGTATACATGTATATGCATAAAATACATAACTAATAAAAACCTGCTGTATAAAAACATAAATAAAATTGTATTTCAAAATTTAAAAAAATAAAATTTAAAAATAAAACAGAAAAAAGTTCTTCCCGTCACACAGATGTATTTATAGGAATGAATTATTTCCATGATTATATCTATAAATACATAAAAGAGGAATAAAATGTAATTTGAACCATAAAAGAAAAAAAAAGTGAACCCACGAGTAATTCAGAGGAAAAACCTATCAGGGCACTTGCTCCAGCGGTAAACAATTCTGAAATTGGTCAGAGGTGGGGAACCATCTCCCATACACCCAGCACCCCACACCCCATGCAAGGAGCGTCCTCATTGCAAAGCTGGGGGACCGTGCCGAGGCATCTGTGAGTAAACGTGAGCTGAGCCCCAGGACAGCTGCTGCTGAACTGTTCCCACCCTTCCTAGGTAAAACACCTGAATATGTACAAGGGCTTGAAAGACTAGAGGAAGGGCCGTCGAGCCACACCAGCGACAACACGCAGGCCAACTTGGTGCCTGCAGTCCAGACAGGGTGGTCCTGGCCCTGGACGCTCTTCCGGAAGCTTTCCATTGCCCTGCCTGAGATACCCCTCCTCTCCCGGCACCCACTGCTTTTTTCCTTCCTCACCTCTGTCCGGAGAGAAATTCCAGCGGAAGGTATGGGTGACACATACTCTTCTTTACAGGCGGCAGCCTGGCAACTCCTGCAGAAAGGCCAGCAGAGCCCCACTCACACCAGGCCACCCACAAAGCTGTGGCCCCTCACTCCTTCCCACCAGCACAGCCCCGAGACTGCTGAAGGGGCAGAGAATATGGAGTCAGGCACAGATTCAGGGGCTATGGCTGCCTGGAGCTCTGTTTATATTGACCTCAACGAGGCACACCTGGGGAGGGCGGGCCGGCAGGTTAAGGCTGCCCAGGTCAGCTAATCCACAACCCTCAGGGAATCACATTGTTGAAAATGGACCTCGCTAAGGCAGAATAGAAGCCAAGGGAAAAAAGGACACAATGCCATTTGCAGCACCGTACATGAGTCTAGAAGTAATCACGTGACTTGTAGTAAGTCAGAAAGTGAAAGACACATATCATATCATATCACTTATAGTTGTTACCTAAAAATGGATACCAGGGCAGATATTTCCACGGAGAAGGGCAATCACAGATTCATTAAACAAACTTATGTTTCACCAATGGAAAGGTGTGAGGATTGGTTTCATTACGATATCGGGGTTAACAGACATATACAAACACAGGTGACATATATAATCACCAAAGACCTACAGAATACCAAGAGTGGACTACTCAACATTCTGTCATAACGTACATGGGAAAAGGATCCCAGGAAGAACAGACATCTGTATATGTGTAAAAGAACCACATCTTCCACACCTACAACAAGCCAAACATTGTAATCAAAATTGCTGTAATAAAAAATAAAAAATTAAATTAAAAACACGAACAAGAAGTAGTGAGACAAACTTGAGGGGCATTCTCCTGGCATATTCCGTTCTAAATTCCCATTTAGAACACCATTCCACTGAGGCTCTGTTGCCCTAGTAACCAGATTTGGTAAGGGAGAACTGCTGCCACATTGTGGCCGTTTCACACAATAGCAGCTTTAATCCCAGCACTAATGGTCAGTAGATATTCAAAATCATTGCAGGCCTGTAAATGACACCTGCCCTGAAAACAAATCCTGGGGTCACATATCGACCAAAAAATTCAAAGGACGTTCATATTTCAAAACGACCGTTTCAAAAGGCATATTTTACGCATATTAGTGTTCTGCTTCTTTTCCTTTCTTTCCTTTTTTGTTAAAAAAAACAGGAATGGAAAAAGGCATCCCTCAGAATGGGCGAAAATCGTTGCAAACGAATCAATGGAAAGAGGTTTAATCTCCAATATATATAAACAGCTCATGCAGCTTAATATTAAAAAAACAAACAACCCAATACAAAAATGGGCAGAAGATCTAAAGAGACGTTTCTTCAAAGGAGACACAGAGATGGCCAAGACGCACATGAAAAGCTGCTCAACAGCACTAATTATTAGAGAAATGCAAATCAAAACTACAATGAGGTTTCACCTCACACCCGTTAGAATCGGCATCATCAGAAAATCTACAAACAACCAATTCGGGGGAGGGTGTGGACAAAAGGAGCCCTCTTCCACTATTGGTGGGAATGTAAATTGATACAGTCACTATGGAGAACAGTATGGAGTTTCCTTAAAAAATCTAGAAATAGAATTACCATCTGATCCAGCAATCCCACTTCTGGGCATATACCCAGAGAAAACCGTAAATCTAAAAGGCACATTCACCACAATGTTCATTGCAGCACTATTTACAATAGCCAGGTAATGGAAGCAACCTAAATGCCCACAGACAGATGAATGGATAAAGATGTGGTACATATATAAAATGGAATATTACTTGGCCATAAAAAGGAATGAAACTGGGTCATTTGTAGAGACATCGATGGATCGAGAGACTGTCATACAGAATGAAGTAAGTCAGAAAGAGGAAAACAAATATTGTATATTAATGCATATATGTGGAGCCTAAAAAATGGTACAGATGAACTGGTTTGCAGGGAAGAAATAGAGACACAGAGGTAGAGAACAAACGTATGGACACCAAGTGTGGGAAGCCATGGGGTGGTGGTGGTGGGTTGAGTTGGGAGATTGGGATTGACCTGAATACATATATATGCATAAAATACATAACTAATAATAACGTGCTGTATAAAAAAAATAAATAAAATTAAATTTCAAAATTTTAAAAAATAATATTTAAAAATGAAAGAGAAAAAAGTTCTTCCCGTCATACAGATGTATTTATAGGAATGAATTATTTCCATGCTTATATCTATAAATACATAAAAGAGGAATAAAATCTAACTTGAACCATAAAAGTAAAAAAAAACTGAACCCACGAGTTATACAGAAGAAAACCCTATCAGCGGACTTGCTCCAGTGGTAAACAATTCTGAAATTGGTCAGAGGTGGGGAACCATCTCCCATACAGCCAGCAACCCACCCCCCACGCAAGGAGCGTCCTCATTGCAAAGCTGAGGGACCATGCCGAGGCATCTGTGAGTAAACATGCGCTGAGCCCCAGGCCAGCTGCTGCTGAACTGTTCCCAACCTTTCCAGGTAAAACACCTGAATATGTACAAGGGCTTGAAAGCCTAGAGGAAGGACCGTGGAGCCACACCAGTGACAGCACGCAGGCCAACTTGGTGCCTGTAGGACAGCCAGGGTTGTCCTGGACCCGGGCGCTCTTCCAGAAGCTTTCCATTGCCCTGCCTGAGATACCCCTCCTGTCCCGGACCCCACTGCTTTTTTCCTTCCTCACCTCTGTCCGGAGAGAAATTCCAGCGGAAGGTATGGGTGACACATCCTGTTCTTTACAGGCGGCTGCTTGGCAACTCCTGCAGAAAGGCCAGCAGAGCCCCACTCACACCGGGCCACCCACAAAGCTGTGGCTCCTCACTCCTTCCCACCAGCACAGCCCCGAGACTGCTGATGGGGCAGAGAATATGGAGTCAGGCACAGCTTCAGGGGCTTTTGCTGCCTGGAGCTCTGTTTATATTGACCTCAACGAGGCACGCCTGGGGAGGGCGGGCCGGCAGGGTAAGGCTGCTCAGGTCAGCTAATCCACAACCCTCAGGGAATTACATTGTTGAAAATGGACCTCGCTAAGGCAGAATAGAAGCCAAGGGAAAAAAGGACACAATGCCATTTGCAGCAACGTACATGAGTCTAGAAGTAATCACGTGACTTGTAGTAAGTCAGAAAGTGAAAGACACATATCATATCATATCACTTAGAGGTGTTACCTAAAAATGGATACCAGGGCAGATATTTCCACGGAGAAGGGCAATCACAGATTCATTAAACAAACTTATGTTTCACCAATGGAAAGCTGGGAGGATTGGTTTCATTACGATATCGGGGTTAAGAGACATATACAAACACAGGTGACATATATAATCACCAAAGACCTACAGAATACCAAGAGTGGACTACTCAACATTCTGTCATAACGTACATGGGAAAAGGATCCCAGGAAGAACAGACATCTGTATATGTGTAAAAGAACCACATCTTCCACACCTACAACAAGCCAAACATTGTAATCAAACTTGCTGTATTAAAAAATAAAAAATTAAATTAAAAACACGAACAAGAAGTAGTGAGACAAACTTGAGGGGCTTTCTCCTGGCACATTCCATTCTAAACTCCAATCCAGAACACCACTTCCACTGAGGCTCTCTTGCCCTAGTAACCAGATTTGGTAAGGGTGAAATGCTGCCACCTTGTGGCCGTTTCACACAACAGCAGCTTTAATCCCAGCGCTAATGGTCAGTTGATATTCAAAATCATTGCAGGCCTGTAAATGACACTTGCCCTGAAAACAAATCCTGGGGTCACATATCGACCAAAAAATTCAAAGGACGTCCATATTTCAAAACGACCGTTTCAAAAGGCATATTTTACGCACATTAGTGTTCTGCTTCTTTTCCTTTCTTTCCTTTTTTGTTAAAAAAAACGGGAATGTAAAAAGGCATCCCTCAGAATGGGCGAAAATCGTTGCAGACGAATCTATGGACAGAGGTTTAATCTCCAATATATATAAACAGCTCATGCAGCTTAATATTAAAAAAACAAACAACCCCCAAAAAATGGGCTGAGGATCTAAAGAGACGTTTCTTCAAAGGAGACACAGAGATGGCCAAGACGCACATGAAAAGCTGCTCAACAGCACTAATTATTAGAGAAATGCAAATCAAAACTACAATGAGGTATCACCTCACACCTGTTAGAATCGGCATCATCAGCAAATCTACAAACAACCAATTCTGGGGAGGGTGTGGACAAAAGGAGCCCTCTTTCACTATTGGTGGGAATGTAAATTTATACAGTCACTATGGAGAACAGTATGGAGTTTCCTTAAAAAAACTAGAAATAGAATTACCATCTGATCCAGCAATCCCACTTCTGGGCATATACCCAGAGAAAACCGTATTTCAAAAAGGCACATTCACCACAATGTTCGTTGCAGCACTATTTACAATAGCCAGGTAATGGAAGCCACCTAAATGCCCACAGACAGATGAATGGATAAAGATGTGGTACATATATAAAATGGAATATTACTCGGCCATAAAAAGGAATGAAACTGGGTCATTTGTAGAGACATCGATGGATCGAGGGACTGTCATACAGAATGAAATAAGTCAGAAAGAGGAAAACAAATATTGTATATTAATGCATATATGTGGAGCCTAAAAATGGTACAGATGAACTGGTTTGCAGGGAAGAAATAGAGACACAGAGGTAGAGAACAAACGTATGGACACCAAGTGTGGGAAGCCACGGGGTGGTGGTGGTGGGATGAGTTGGGAGTTTGGGATTGACCTGTATACATGTATATGCATAAAATACATAAATAATAATAACGTGCTGTATAAAAAAATAAATAAAATTAAATTTCAAAATTTTAAAAAATAAAATTTAAAACTAAAACAGAAAAAAGTTCTTCCCGTCACACAGATGTATTTATAGGAATGAATTATTTCCATGCTTATATCTATAAATACATAAAAGAGGAATAAAATCTAACTTGAACCATAAAAGAAAAAAAAAAACCTGAACCCACGAGTTATACAGAGGAAAACCCTATCAGGGCACTTGCTCCAGTGGTAAACAATTCTGAAATTGGTCAGAGGTGGGGAACCATCTCCCATACAGCCAGCAACCCACACCCCATGAAAGGAGTGTCCTCATTGCAAAGCTGGGGGACCATGCCGAGGCATCTGTGAGTAAACGTGAGCTGAGCCCCAGGCCAGCTGGTGCTGAACTGTTCCCACCCTTTCCAGGTAAAACACCTGAATATGTACAAGGGCTTGAAAGCCTAGAGGAAGGACCGTGGAGCCACACCAGCGACAGCACGCAGGCCAACTTGGTGCCTGCAGGCCAGCCAGGGTGGTCCTGGCTGCGGGCGCTCTTCCGGAAACTTTCCATTGCCCTGCCGGAGATACCCCTCCTGTCCCGGCCCCCACTGCTTTTTTCCTTCCTCACCTCTGTCCGGAGAGAAATTCCAGCAGAAGGTATGGATGACACATCCTCTTCTTTACAGGCGGCAGCCTGGCAACTCCTGCAGAAAGGCCAACAGAACCCTACTCACTCCGGGCCACCCACAAAGCTGTGGCCCCTCACTCCCTCCCACCAGCAGAGCCCCGAGACTGCTGACGGGGCAGAGAATATGGAGGCAGGCACAGCTTCAGGGGCTATTGCTGCCTGGAGCGCTGTTTATATTGACCTCAACGAGGCACACCTGGGGAGGGCGGGCCTGCAGGGTAAGGCTGCCCAGGTCAGCTAATCCACAACCCTCAGGGAAACACATTGTTGAAAATGGACCCCGCTAAGGCAGAAGAGAAGCCAAGGGAAAAAAGGACACAATGCCATTTGCAGCACCGTAGATGAGTGTAGAATTAATCACGTGACTTGTAGTAAGTCAGAAAGTGAAAGACACATATCATATCATATCACTTATAGGTGTTACCTAAAAATGGATACCAGGGCAGATATTTCCACGGAGAAGGGCAATCACAGATTCATTAAACAAACTTATGGTTCACCAATGGAAAGGTGTGAGGATTGCTTTCATTACGATATCGGGGTTAACAGACATATACAAACACAGGTGACATATATAATCACCAAAGACCTACGGAATACCAAGAGAGGACTACTCAACATTCTGTCATAACGTACATGGGAAAAGGATCCCAGGAAGAACAGTCATCTGTATATGTGTAAAAGAACCACATCTTCCACACCTACAACAAGCCAAACATTGTAATCAAACTTGCTGTAATAAAAAATATTAAATTAAATTAAATACACGAACAAGAAGTAGTGAGACAAACGTGAGGGGCTTTCTCCTGGCACATTCCATTCTAAACTCCAATCTAGAACACCACTTCCACTGAGGCTCTCTTGCCCTAGTAACCAGATTTGGTAAGGGTGAACTGCTGCCACATTGTGGCCGTTTCACACAACAGCAGCTTTAATCTCAACGCTAATGGTCAGTTGATATTCAAAATCATTGCAGGCCTGTAAATGACACCTGCCCTGAAAACATATCCTGGGGTCACATATCGACCAAAAAATTCAAAGGACGTCCATATTTCAAAACGACCATTTCAAAATGCATATTTTACGCACTTTAGTGTTCTGCTTCTTTTCCTTTCTTTCCTTTTTTGTTAAAAAACACGGGAATGGAAAAAGGCATCCCTCAGAATGGGCGAAAATCGTTGCAGACGAATCAATGGACAGAGGTTTAATCTCCACTATATATAAACAGCTCATGCAGCTTAATATTAAAAAAACAAACAACCCAAATAAATGGGCAGAAGATCTAAAGAGACGTTTCTTCAAAGGAGGCACAGAGATGGCCAAGACGCACATGAAAAGCTGCTCAACAGAACTAATTATTAGAGAAATGCAAATCAAAACTACAATGAGGTATCACCTCACACCTGTTAGAATCGGCATCATCAGAAAATCTACAAACAACCAATTCTGGGGAGGGTGTGGACAAATGGAGCCCTCTTCCACTATTGGTGGGAATGTAAATTGATACAGTCACTATGGAGAGCAGTATGGAGTTTCCTTAAAAAAAACTAGAAATAGAATTACCATCAGATCCAGCAATCCCACTTCTGGGCATATACCCAGAGATAACCGTATTTCAAAAGGGCACATTCACCACAATGTTCGTTGCAGCACTATTTACAATAGCCAGGTAATGGAAGCAACATAAATGCCCACAGACAGATGAATGGATAAAGATGTGGTACATATATAAAATGGAATATTACTCGGCCATAAAAAGGAATGAAACTGGGTCATTTGTAGAGACATCGATGGATCGAGAGACTGTCATACAGAATGAAGTAAGTCAGAAAGAGGAAAACAAATATTGTATATTAAGGCATATATGTGGAGCCTAAAAATGGTACAGATGAACTGGTTTGCAGGGAAGAAATAGAGACACAGAGGTAGAGAACAAACGTATGGAAACCAAGTGTGGGAAGCCATGGGGTGGTGGTGGTGGGATGAGTTGGGAGTTTGGGATTGACCTGTATACATGTATATGCATAAAATACATAACTAATAATAACGTGCTGTATAAAAAAATAAATAAAATTAAATTTCAAAATTTTAAAAAATAAAATTTAAAAATAAAACAGAAAAAAATTTCTTCCCGTCACACAGATGTATTTATAGGAACGAATTATTTCCATGCTTATATCTATAAACACATAAAAGAGGAATAAAATCTAACTTGAACCATAAAAGAAAAAAAAAACCTGAACCCACGAGTTATACAGAGGAAATCCCTATCAGGGCACTTGCTCCAGTGGTAAACAATTCTGAAATTGGTCAGAGTTGGGGAACCATCTCCCATACAGCCAGCAACCCACCCCCCACTTAAGGAGCGTCCTCATTGCAAAGCTGGGGACCATGCCGAGGCATCTGTGAGTAAACGTGAGCTGAGCCCCAGGCCAGCTGCTGCTGAACTGTTCCCACCCTTTCCAGCTAAAACACCTGAATATGTACAAGGGCTTGAAAGCCTAGAGGAAGGGCCGTGGAGCCACACCAGCGACAGCACCCAGGCCAACTTGGTGCCTGCAGGCCAGCCAGGGTGATCCTGGCCCCGGGATATCTTCCGGAAGGTTTCCATTGCCCTGCCTGAGATACCCCTCCTCTGCCGGCACCCACTGCTTTTTTCCTTCCTCACCTCTGTCCGGAGAGAAATTCCAGCGGAAGGTATGGGTGACACATCCTCTTCTTTACAGGCGGCAGCCTGGCAACTCCTGCAGAAAAGCCAGCAGAGCCCCAATCACACCGGGCCACACACAAAGCTGTGGCCCCTCATCCCCTCCCACCAGCACAGCCCCGAGACTGCTGACGGGGCAGAGAATATGGAGTCAGGCACAGCTTCAGGGGCTATTGCTGCCTGGAGCTCTGTTTATATTGACCTCAACGAGGCACACCTGCGGACGGCGGGCCGGCAGGGTAAGGCTGCCCAGGTCAGCTAATCCACAACCCTCAGGGAATCACATTGTTGAAAATGGACCTCGCTAAGGCAGAATAGAAGTCAAGGGAAAAACGGACACAATGCGATTTGCAGCACCGTAGATGAGTCTAGAAGTAATCACGTGACTTGTAGTAAGTCAGAAAGTGAAAGACACATATCATATCATATCACTTATAGGTGTTACCTAAAAATGGATACCAGGGCAGATATTTCCACGGAGAAGGGCAATCACAGATTCATTAAACAAACTTATGGTTCACCAATGGAAAGATGTGAGGATTGGTTTCATTACGATATCGGGGTTAACAGACAAATACAAACACAGGTGACATATATAATCACCAGAGACCTACGGAATACCAAGAGAGGACTACTCAACATTCTGTCATAACGTACATGGGAAAAGGATCCCATGAAGAACAGTCATCTGTATATGTGTAAAAGAACCACATCTTCCACACCTACAACAAGCCAAACATTGTAATCAAACTTGCTGTAATAAAAAATATTAAATTAAATTAAATACACGAACAAGAAGTAGTGAGACAAACGTGAGGGGCTTTCTCCTGGCACATTCCATTCTAAACTCCAATCTAGAACACCACTTCCACTGAGGCTCTCTTGCCCTAGTAACCAGATTTGGTAAGGGTGAACTGCTGCCACCTTGTGGCCGTTTCACACAACAGCAGCTTTAATCCCAACGCTAATGGTCAGTTGATATTCAAAATCATTGCAGGCCTGTAAATGACACCTGCCCTGAAAACAAATCCTGGGGTCACATATCGACCAAAAAATTCAAAGGACGTCCATATTTCAAAAGGACCGTTTCAAAAGGCATATTTTACGCACATTAGTGTTTTGCTTCTTTTCCTTTCTTTCCTTTTTTGTTACAAAAAACGGGAATGGAAAAATGCATCCCTCAGAATGGGCGAAAATCGTTGCAAACGAATCAATGGACAGAGGTTTAATCTCCAATATATATAAACAGCTCATGCAGCTTAATATTAAAAAAACAAACAACCCAATACAAAAATGGGCAGAAGATCTAAAGAGACGTTTCTTCAAAGGAGACACAGTGATGGCCAAGACGCACATGAAAAGCTGCTCAACAGCACTAATTATTAGAGAAACGCAAATCAAAACTACAATGAGATATCACCTCACACCCGTTAGAATCGGCATCATCAGAAAATCTACAAACAACTAATACTGGGGAGGGTGTGGACAAAAGGAGCCCTCTTCCACTATTGGTGGGAATGTAAATTGATACAGTCACTATGGAGAACAGTATGGAGTTTCCTTAAAAAAATTAGAAATAGAATTACTATCTGATCCAGCAATCCCACTTCTGGGCATATACCCAGATAAAACCATAAATCAAAAAGGGACATTCACCACAATATTCGTTGCAGCACTATTTACAATAGCCAGGTAATGGAAGCAACCTAAATGCCCACAGACAGATGAATGGATAAAGATGTGGTACGTATATAAAATGGAATATTACTCGGCCATAAAAAGGAATGAAACTGGGTCATTTGTAGAGACATCGATGGATCGAGAGACAGTCATACAGAATGAAGTAAGTCAGAAAGTGGAAAAGAAATATTGTATATTAATGCATATATGTGGAGCCTAAAAAATGGTACAGATGAACTGGTTTGCAGGAAATAAATAGAGACACAGAGATAGAGAACAAACGTATGGACACCAAGTGTGGGAAGCCATGGGGTGGTGGTGGTGGGATGAGTTGGGAGATTGGGATTGACCTGAATACATGTATATGCATAAAATACATAACTAATAATAACGTGCATATAAAACAATAAATAAAATTGAATTTCAAAATTTTAAAAAATAAAATTTAAAAATAAAAGAGAAAAAAGTTCTTCCCGTCTCACAGATGTATTTATAGGAATGAATTATTTCCATGCTTATATCTATAAATACCTAAAAGAGGCATAAAATCTAACTTGAACCATAAAAGAAAAAAAAAACTGAACCCACGAGTTATACAGAAGAAAAACCTATCAGGGCACTTGCTCCAGGGGTAAACAATTCTGAAATTGGACAGAGGTGGGGAACCATCTCCCATACAGCCAGCAACCCACCCCCCACGCAAGGAGCGTCCTCATTGCAAAGCTGGGGGACCGTGCTGAGACATCTGTGAGTAAACGTGAGCTGAGCCACAGGCCAGCTGCTGCTGAACTGTTCCCACCCTTCCCAGGTAAAACACCTGAATATGTACAAGGGCTTGAAAGCCTAGAGGAAGGACCGTGGAGCAACACCAGCGACAGCACGCAGGCCAACTTGGTGCCTGCAGGCCAGCCAGGGTGGTCCTGGCCCTGGATGCTCTTCCGGAAGTTTTCCATTGCCCTGCTGGAGATACCCCTCCTGTCCTGGCCCCCACTGCTTTTTTCCTTCCTCACCTCTGTCCGGAGAGAAATTCCAGCGGAAGGTATGGGTGACACATCCTCTTCTTTACAGGTGGCAGCCTGGCAACTCCTGCAGAAAGGCCAGCAGAACCCCACTCACGCCGGGCCACCCACAAAGCTGTGGCACCTCACTCCCTCCCACCAGCACATCACCGAGACTGCTGACGGGGCAGAGAATATGGAGTCAGGCACAGCTTCAGGGGCTATTGCTGCCTGGAGCTCTGTTTATATTGACCTCAACGAGGCACACCTGGGGAGGGCGGGCCGGCAGGGTAAGGCTGCCCAGGTCAGCTAATCCACAACCCTCAGTGAATCACATTGTGAAAAATGGACCCCGCTAAGGCAGAAGAGAAGCCAAGGGAAAAAAGGACACAATGCCATTTGCAGCACCGTAGATGAGTCTAGAAGTAATCACGTGACTTGTCGTAAGTCAGAAAGTGAAAGACACATATCATATCACTTATAGGGGTTACCTAAAAATGGATACCAGGGCAGATATTTCCACGGAGAAGGGCAATCACAGATTCACTAAACAAACTTATGGTTCACCAATGGAAAGGTGTGAGGATTGGTTTCATTACGATATCGGGTTTAACAGACATATACAAACACAGGTGACATATATAATCACCAAAGACCTACAGAATACCAAGAGAGGTCTACTCAACATTCTGTCATAACGTACATGGGAAAAGGATCCCAGGAAGAACAGACATCTCTATATGTGTAAAAGAACCACATCTTCCACACCTACAACAAGCCAAACATTGTAATCAAACTTGCTGTAATAAAAAATAAAAAAAAAATTAAATTAAAAACACGAACAAGATGTAGTGAGACAAACATGAGGGGCTTTCTCCTGGCACATTCCATTCTAAACTCCAAACTAGAACACCACTTCCACTGAGGCTCTCTTGCCCTAGTAACCAGATTTGGTAAGGGTGAACTGCTGCCACCTTGTGGCCGTTTCACACAACAGCAGCTTTAATCCCAGCGCTAATGGTCAGTTGATATTCAAAATCATTTCAGGCCTGTAAATGACACCTGCCCTGAAAACAAATCCTGGGGTCACATATCGACCAAAAATTTCAAAGGAAGTCCATATTTCAAAACGACCGTTTCAAAAGGCATATTTTACGCACATTAGTGTTCTGCTTCTTTTCCTTTCTTTCCTTTTTTGTTAAAAAACACGGGAATGGAAAAAAGGCATCCCTCAGAATGGGCGAAAATCGTTGCAGACGAATCAATGGACAGAGGTTTAATCTCCAATATATATAAACAGCTCATGCAGCTTAATATTAAAAAAACAAACAACCCAAAAAAAATGGGCAGAAGATCTAAAGAGACGTTTCTTCAAAGGAGACACAGAGATGGCCAACACGCACATGAAAAGCTGCTCAACAGCACTAATTATTAGAGAAATGCAAATCAAAACTACAATGAGGTATCACCTCACACCTGTTAGAATCGGCATCATCAGAAAATCTACAAACAACCAATTCTGGGGAGGGTGTGGACAAAAGGAGCCCTCTTCCACAATGGGTGGGAATGTAAATTGATACAGTCACTATGGAGAACAGTATGGAGTTTCCTTAAAAAAATTAGAAATAGAATTACCATCTGATCCAGCAATCCCACTTCTGGGCATAAACCCAGAGAAAACCGTATTTCAAAAAGGCACATTCACCACAATGTTCGTTGCAGCACTATTTACAATAGCCAGGTAATGGAAGCCACCTAAATGCCCACAGACAGATGAATGGATAAAGATGTGGTACATATATAAAATGGAATATTACTCGGCCATAAAAAGGAATGAAACTGGGTCATTTGTAGAGACATCGATGGATCGAGAGACTGTCATACAGAATGAAGTAAGTCAGAAAGAGGAAAACAAATATTGTATATTAATGCATGTGTGTGGAGCCTAAAAATGGTACAGATGAACTGGTTTGCAGGGAAGAAATAGAGACACAGAGGTAGAGAACAAACGTATGGACACCAAGTGTGGGAAGCCATGGGGTGGTGGTGGTGGGATGAGTTGGGAGTTTGGGATTGACCTGTATACATGTATATGCATAAAATACATAACTAATAATAACGTGCTGTATAAAAAAATAAATAAAATTTCAAAATTTTAAAAAATAAAATTTAAAAATAAAACAGAAAAAAGTTCTTCCCGTCACACAGATGTATTTATAGGAATGAATTATTTCCATGCTTATATCTATAAATACATAAAAGAGGAATAACATCTAACTAAAACATGAAAGAAAAAAAAAGTGAACCCACGAGTTATACAGAGGAAAACCCTATCAGGGCACTTGCTCCAGTGGTAAACAATTCTGAAATTGGTCAGAGGTGGGGAACCATCTCCCATACAGCCATCAACCCACCCCCCACGCAAGGAGCGTCCTCATTGCAAAGCTGGGGGACCGTGCCGAGGCATCTGTGAGTAAACGTGAGCTGAGCCCCAGGCCAGCTGCTGCTGAACTGTTCCCACCCTTTCCAGGTAAAACACCTGAATATGTACAAGGGCTTGAAAGCCTAGAGGAAGGACCGTGGAGCCACACCAGCGACAGCACGCAGTCCAACTTGGTGCCTGCAAGGCAGCCAGGGTGGTCCTGACCCCGGGCGCTCTTCCAGAAGCTTTCCATTGCCCTGCCTGAGATACCCCTCCTGTCCCGGCCCCCACTGCTTTTTTCCTTCCTCACCTCTGTCCGGAGAGAAATTCCAGCGGAAGGTATGGGTGACACATCCTCTTCTTTACAGGCGGCAGCCTGGCAACTCCTGCAGAAAGGCCAGCAGAACCCCACTCACACCGGGCCACACACAAAGCTGTGGCCCCTCACTCCCTCCCACCAGCACAGCCCCGAGACTGCTGACGGGGCAGAGAATATGGAGGCAGGCACAGCTTCAGGGGCTATTGCTGCCTGGAGCTCTGTTTATATTGACCTCAACGAGGCACACCTGGGGAGGGCGGGCCGGCATGGCAAGGCTGCCCAGGTCAGCTAATCCACAACCCTCAGGGAATCACATTGTTGAAAATGGACCCCGCTAAGGCAGAAGAGAAGCCAAGGGAAAAAAGGACACAATGCCATTTGCAGCACCGTAGATGAGTCTAGAAGTAATCACGTGACTTGTAGTAAGTCAGAAAGTGAAAGACACATATCATATCATATCACTTATAGGTGTTACCTAAAAATGGATACCAGGGCAGATATTTCCATGGAGAAGGGCAATCACAGATTCATTAAACAAACTTATGGTTCACCAATGGAAAGGTGTGAGGATTGGTTTCATTACGATATCGGGGTTAACAGACATATACAAACACAGGTGACATATATAATCACCAAAGACTTACAGAATACCAAGAGAGGACTACTCAACATTCTGTCATAACGTACATGGGAAAAGGATCCCAAGAAGAACAGTCATCTGTATATGTGTAAAAGAACCACATCTTCCACACCTACAAAAAGACAAACATTTTAATCAAACTTGCTGTAATAAAAAATAAAAAAAATTAAATTAAAAACACGAACAAGAAGTAGTGAGACAAACGTGAGGGGCTTTCTCCTGGCACATTCCATTCTAAACTCCAATCTAGAACACCACTTCCACTGAGGCTCTCTTGCCCTAGTAACCAGATTTGGTAAGGGTGAACTGCTGCCACCTTGTGGCCGTTTCACACAACAGCAGCTTTAATCCCAACGCTAATGGTCAGTTGATATTCAAAATCATTGCAGGCCTGTAAATGACACCTGCCCTGAAAACAAATCCTGGGGTCACATATCGACCAAAAATTTCAAAGGACGTCTATATTTCAAAGCGACCGTTTCAAAAGGCATATTTTACGCACATTAGTGTTCTGCTTCTTTTCCTTTCTTTCCTTTTTTGTTAAAAAACACGGGAATGGAAAAAGGCATCCCTCAGAATGGGCTAAAATCGTTGCAGACGAATCAATGGACAGAGGTTTAATCTCCAATATATATAAACAGCTCATGCAGCTTAATATTAAAAAAAGAAACAACCCAAAAAAAATGGGCAGAAAATCTAAACACACGTTTCTTCAAAGGAGACACAGAGATGGCCAAGACGCACATGAAAAGCTGCTCAACAGCACTATTAGAGAAATGCAAATCAAAACTACAATGAGGTATCACCTCACACCTGTTAGAATCGGCATCATCAGAAAATCTACAAACAACCAATTCTGGGGAGGGTGTGGACAAAAGGAGCCCTCTTCCACTATTGGTGGGAATGTAAATTGATACAGTCACTATGGAGAACAGTATGGAGTTTCCTTAAAAAAATTAGAAATAGAATTACCATCTGATCCAGCAATCCCACTTCTGGGCATATACCCAGAGAAAACCGTATTTCAAAAAGGCACATTCACCACAATGTTCGTTGCAGCACTATTTACAATAGCCAGGTAATGGAAGCAAACTAAATGCCCACAGACAGATGAATGGATAAAGAGGTGGTACATATATAAAATGGAATATGACTCGGCCATAAAAAGGAATGAAACTGGGTCATTTGTAGAGACATCGATGGATCGAGAGACTGTCATACAGAATGAAGTAAGTCAGAAAGAGGAAAACAAATATTGTATATTAATGCATGTATGTGGAGCCTAAAAATGGTACAGATGAACTGGTTTGCAGGGAAGAAATTGAGACACAGAGGTAGAGAACAAACGTATGGACACCAAGTGTGGGAAGCCATGGGGTGGTGGTGGTGGGATGAGTTGGGAGTTTGGGATTGACCTGTATACATGTATATGCATAAAATACATAACTAATAATAACGTGCTGTATAAAAAAATAAATAAAATTTCAAAATTTTAAAAAATAAAATTTAAAAATAAAACAGAAAAAAGTTCTTCCCGTCACACAGATGTATTTATAGGAATGAATTATTTCCATGCTTATATCTATAAATACATAAAAGAGGAATAACATCTAACTTGAAACATAAAAGAAAAAAAAAGTGAACCCACGAGTTATACAGAGGAAAACCCTATCACGGCACTTGCTCCAGTGGTAAACAATTCTGAAATTGGTCAGAGGTCGGGAACCATCTCCCATACAGCCAGCAACCCAACGCCCACGCAAGGAGCGTCCTCATTGCAAAGCTGGGGTACCGTGCCGAGGCATCTGTGAGTAAACGTGAGCTGAGCCCCAGGCCAGCTGCTGCTGAACTGTTCCCACCCTTTCCAGGTAAAACACCTGAATATGTACAAGGGCTTGAAAGCCTAGAGGAAGGACCGTGGAGCCACACCAGCGACAGCTCGCAGGCCAACTTGGTGCCTGCAGGCCAGCCAGCGTGGTCCTGGACCCGGGCGCTCTTCCAGAAGCTTTCCATTGCCCTGCCTGAGATACCCCTCCTGTCCCGGCCCCCACTGCTTTTTTCCTTTCTCACCTCTGTCCAGAGAGAAATTCCAGCGGAAGGTATGGGTGACACATCCTCTTCTTTACAGGCGGCAGCCTGGCAACTCCTGCAGAAAGGCCAGCAGAACCCCACTCACACCGGGCCACACACAAAGCTGTGGCCCCTCACTCCCTCCCACCAGCACAGCCCCGAGACTGCTGACGGGGCAGAGAATATGGAGGCAGGCACAGCTTCAGGGGCTATTGCTGCCTGGAGCTCTGTTTATATTGACCTCAACGAGGCACACCTGGGGAGGGCGGGCCGGCATGGCAAGGCTGCCCAGGTCAGCTAATCCACAACCCTCAGGGAATCACATTGTTGAAAATGGACCCCGCTAAGGCAGAAGAGAAGCCAAGGGAAAAAAGGACACAATGCCATTTGCAGCACCGTAGATGAGTCTAGAAGTAATCACGTGACTTGTAGTAAGTCAGAAAGTGAAAGACACATATCATATCATATCACTTATAGGTGTTACCTAAAAATGGATACCAGGGCAGATATTTCCATGGAGAAGGGCAATCACAGATTCATTAAACAAACTTATGGTTCACCAATGGAAAGGTGTGAGGATTGGTTTCATTACGATATCGGGGTTAACAGACATATACAAACACAGGTGACATATATAATCACCAAAGACTTACAGAATAACAAGAGAGGACTACTCAACATTCTGTCATAACGTACATGGGAAAAGGATCCCAAGAAGAACAGTCATCTGTATATGTGTAAAAGAACCACATCTTCCACACCTACAAAAAGACAAACATTTTAATCAAACTTGCTGTAATAAAAAATAAAAAAAATTAAATTAAAAACACGAACAAGAAGTAGTGAGACAAACGTGAGGGGCTTTCTCCTGGCACATTCCATTCTAAACTCCAATCTAGAACACCACTTCCACTGAGGCTCTCTTGCCCTAGTAACCAGATTTGGTAAGGGTGAACTGCTGCCACCTTGTGGCCGTTTCACACAACAGCAGCTTTAATCCCAACGCTAATGGTCAGTTGATATTC
Source organism: Mesoplodon mirus (assembly GCF_964341445.2). Classification (NCBI taxonomy): domain Eukaryota; kingdom Metazoa; phylum Chordata; class Mammalia; order Artiodactyla; family Ziphiidae; genus Mesoplodon; species Mesoplodon mirus. The sequence continues at coordinate 704,402 of NW_028295680.1, read as the reverse complement.
AAAATCATTGCAGGCCTGTAAATGACACCTGCCCTGAAAACAAATCCTGGGGTCACATATCGACCAAAAATTTCAAAGGACGTCTATATTTCAAAGCGACCGTTTCAAAAGGCATATTTTACGCACATTAGTGTTCTGCTTCTTTTCCTTTCTTTCCTTTTTTGTTAAAAAACACGGGAATGGAAAAAGGCATCCCTCAGAATGGGCTAAAATCGTTGCAGACGAATCAATGGACAGAGGTTTAATCTCCAATATATATAAACAGCTCATGCAGCTTAATATTAAAAAAAGAAACAACCCAAAAAAAATGGGCAGAAAATCTAAACACACGTTTCTTCAAAGGAGACACAGAGATGGCCAAGACGCACATGAAAAGCTGCTCAACAGCACTATTAGAGAAATGCAAATCAAAACTACAATGAGGTATCACCTCACACCTGTTAGAATCGGCATCATCAGAAAATCTACAAACAACCAATTCTGGGGAGGGTGTGGACAAAAGGAGCCCTCTTCCACTATTGGTGGGAATGTAAATTGATACAGTCACTATGGAGAACAGTATGGAGTTTCCTTAAAAAAATTAGAAATAGAATTACCATCTGATCCAGCAATCCCACTTCTGGGCATATACCCAGAGAAAACCGTATTTCAAAAAGGCACATTCACCACAATGTTCGTTGCAGCACTATTTACAATAGCCAGGTAATGGAAGCAAACTAAATGCCCACAGACAGATGAATGGATAAAGAGGTGGTACATATATAAAATGGAATATGACTCGGCCATAAAAAGGAATGAAACTGGGTCATTTGTAGAGACATCGATGGATCGAGAGACTGTCATACAGAATGAAGTAAGTCAGAAAGAGGAAAACAAATATTGTATATTAATGCATGTATGTGGAGCCTAAAAATGGTACAGATGAACTGGTTTGCAGGGAAGAAATTGAGACACAGAGGTAGAGAACAAACGTATGGACACCAAGTGTGGGAAGCCATGGGGTGGTGGTGGTGGGATGAGTTGGGAGTTTGGGATTGACCTGTATACATGTATATGCATAAAATACATAACTAATAATAACGTGCTGTATAAAAAAATAAATAAAATTTCAAAATTTTAAAAAATAAAATTTAAAAATAAAACAGAAAAAAGTTCTTCCCGTCACACAGATGTATTTATAGGAATGAATTATTTCCATGCTTATATCTATAAATACATAAAAGAGGAATAACATCTAACTTGAAACATAAAAGAAAAAAAAAGTGAACCCACGAGTTATACAGAGGAAAACCCTATCACGGCACTTGCTCCAGTGGTAAACAATTCTGAAATTGGTCAGAGGTCGGGAACCATCTCCCATACAGCCAGCAACCCAACGCCCACGCAAGGAGCGTCCTCATTGCAAAGCTGGGGTACCGTGCCGAGGCATCTGTGAGTAAACGTGAGCTGAGCCCCAGGCCAGCTGCTGCTGAACTGTTCCCACCCTTTCCAGGTAAAACACCTGAATATGTACAAGGGCTTGAAAGCCTAGAGGAAGGACCGTGGAGCCACACCAGCGACAGCTCGCAGGCCAACTTGGTGCCTGCAGGCCAGCCAGCGTGGTCCTGGACCCGGGCGCTCTTCCAGAAGCTTTCCATTGCCCTGCCTGAGATACCCCTCCTGTCCCGGCCCCCACTGCTTTTTTCCTTTCTCACCTCTGTCCAGAGAGAAATTCCAGCGGAAGGTATGGGTGACACATCCTCTTCTTTACAGGCGGCAGCCTGGCAACAACTGCAGAAAGGCCAGCAGAACCCCACTCACACCGGGCCACCCACAAAGCTGTGGCCCCTCACTCCCTCCCACCAGCACAGCCCCGAGACTGCTGACGGGGCAGAGAATATGGAGTCAGGCACAGCTTCAGGGGCTATTGCTGCCTGGAGCTCTGTTTATATTGACCTCAACGAGGCACACCTGGGGAGGGCGGGCCGGCAGGGTAAGGCTGCCCAGGTCAGCTAATCCACAACCCTCAGGGAATCACATTGTTGAAAATGGACCCCGCTAAGGCAGAAGAGAAGCCAAGGGAAAAAAGGACACAATGCCATTTGCAGCACCATAGATGAGTCTAGAAGTAATCACGTGACTTGTAGTAAGTCAGAAAGTGAAAGACACATATCATATCATATCACTTATAGGTGTTACCTAAAAATGGATACCAGGGCAGATATTTCCACGGAGAAGGGCAATCACAGATTCATTAAACAAACTTATGGTTCACCAATGGAAAGGTGTGAGGATTGCTTTCATTACGATATCGGGGTTAACAGACATATACAAACACAGGTGACATATATAATCACCAAAGACCTACAGAATACCAAGAGAGGACTACTCAACATTCTGTCATAACGTACATGGGAAAAGGATCCCAGGAAGAAAAGACATCTGTATATGTGTAAAAGAACCACATCTTCCACACCTACAGCAAGCCAAACATTGTAATCAAACTTGCTGTAATAAAAAATAAAAAATTAAATTAAAAACACGAACAAGAAGTAGTGAGACAAACGTGAGGGGCTTTCTCCTGGCACATTCCATTCTAAACTTCAATCTAGAACACCACTTCCACTGAGGCTCTCTTGCCCTAGTAACCAGATTTGGTAAGGGTGAACTGCTGCCACCTTGTGGCCGTTTCACACAACAGCAGCTTTAATCCCAACGCTAATGGTCAGTTGATATTCAAAATCATTGCAGGCCTGTAAATGACACCTGCCCTGAAAACAAATCCTGGGGTCACATATCGACCAAAAATTTCAAAGGAAGTCCATATTTCAAAACGACCGTTTCAAAAGGCATATTTTACGCACATTAGTGTTCTGCTTCTTTTCCTTTCTTTCCTTTTTTGTTAAAAAACACGGGAATGGTAAAAGGCATCCCTCAGAATGGGCGAAAATTGTTGCAGATGAATCAATGGACAGAGATTTAATCTCCAATATATATAAAGAGCTCATGCAGCTTAATATTAAAAAAACAAACAACCCAATACAAAAATGGGCAGAAGATCTAAAGAGACGTTTCTTCAAAGAAGACACAGAGATGGCCAAGACGCACATGAAAAGCTGCTCAACAGCACTAATTATTAGAGAAATGCAAATCAAAACTACAATGAGGTATCACCTCACAACTGTTAGAATCGGCATCATCAGAAAATCTACAAACAACCAATTCTGGGGAGGGTGTGGACAAAAGGAGCCCTCTTCCACTATTGGTGGGAATGTAAATTGATACAGTCACTATGGAGAACAGTATGGAGTTTCCTTAAAAAAATTAGAAATAGAATTACCATCTGATCCAGCAATCCCACTCCTGGGCATATACCCAGAGAAAACCGTAAATCAAAAAGGCACATTCACCACAATGTTCATTGCAGCACTATTTACAATAGCCAGGTAATGGAAGCAAACTAAATGCCCACAGACAGATGAATGGATAAAGATGTGGTACATATATGAAATGGAATATTACTCGGCCATAAAAAGGAATGAAACTGGATCATTTGTAGAGACATCGATGGATCGAGAGACTTTCATACAGAATGAAGTAAGTCAGAAAGAGGAAAACAAATATTGTATATTAATGCATATATGTGGAGCCTAAAAATGGTACAGATGAACTGGTTTGCAGGAAAGAACTAGAGACACAGAGGTAGAGAACAAACGTATGGACACCAAGTGTGGGAAGCCATGGGGTGGTGGTGGTGGGATGAGTTGGGAGTTTGGGATTGACCTGTATACATGTATATGCATAAATTACATAACTAATAATAACGTGCTGTATAAAAAAATAAATAAAATTTCAAAATTTAAAAAAATAAAATTTAAAAATAAAACAGAAAAAAGTTCTTCCCGTCACACAGATGTATTTATAGGAATGAATTATTTCCATGATTATATCTATAAATACATAAAAGAGGAATAAAATCTAACTTGAACCATAAAAGAAAAAAAAATCCTGAACCCACGAGTTATACAGAGGAAAACCCTATCAGGGCACTTGCTCCAGTGGTAAACAATTCTGAAATTGGTCAGAGGTGGGGAATCATCTGCCATACAGCCAGCAACCCACCCCCCACGCAAGGAGCGTCCTCATTGCAAAGCTGGGGGACCGTGCCAAGGCATCTGTGAGTAAACGTGAGCTGAGCCCCAGGCCAGCTGCTGCTGAACTGTTCCCACCCTTTCCAGGTAAAACACCTGAATATGTACAAGGGCTTGAAAGCCTAGAGGAAGGACTGTGGAGCCACACCAGCGACAGCACGCAGGCCAACTTGGTGCCTGCAGGCCAGCCAGCGTGGTCCTGGACCCTGGCGCTCTTCCAGAAGCTTTCCACTGCCCTGCCTGAGATACCCCTCCTGTCCCGGCCCCCACTGCTTTTTTCCTTCCTCACCTCTGTCCGGAGAGAAATTCCAGCGGAAGGTATGGGTGACACATCCTCTTCTTTACAGGCGGCAGCCTGGCAACAACTGCAGAAAGGCCAGCAGAACCCCACTCACACCGGGCCACCCACAAAGCTGTGGCCCCTCACTCCCTCCCACCAGCACAGCCCCGAGACTGCTGACGGGGCAGAGAATATGGAGGCAGGCACAGCTTCAGGGGCTATTGCTGCCTGGAGCTCTGTTTATATTGACCTCAACGAGGCACACCTGGGGAGGGCGGGCCGGCAGGGTAAGGCTGCCCAGGTCAGCTAATCCACAACCCTCAGGGAATCACATTGTTGAAAATGGACCCCGCTAAGGCAGAAGAGAAGCCAAGGGAAAAAAGGACACAATGCCATTTGCAGCACCGTAGATGAGTCTAGAAGTAATCACGTGACTTGTAGTAAGTCAGAAAGTGAAAGACACATATCATATCATATCACTTATAGGTGTTACCTAAAAATGGATACCAGGGCAGATATTTCCACGGAGAAGGGCAATCACAGATTCATTAAACAAACTTATGGTTCACCAATGGAAAGGTGTGAGGATTGGTTTCATTACGATATCGGGGTTAACAGACATATACAAACACAGGTGACATATATAATCACCAAAGACCTACAGAATACCAAGAGAGGACTACTCAACATTCTGTCATAACGTACATGGGAAAAGGATCCCAGGAAGAACAGACATCTGTATATGTGTAAAAGAACCACATCTTCCACACCTACAGCAAGCCAAACATTGTAATCAAACTTGCTGTAATAAAAAATAAAAATTTAAATTAAAAACACGAACAAGAAGTAGTGAGACAAACGTGAGGGGCTTTCTCCTGGCACATTCCATTCTAAACTCCAATCTAGAACACCACTTCCACTGAGGCTCTCTTGCCCTAGTAACCAGATTTGGTAAGGGTGAACTGCTGCCACCTTGTGGCCGTTTCACACAACAGCAGCTTTAATCCCAACGCTAATGGTCAGTTGATATTCAAAATCATTGCAGGCCTGTAAATGACACCTGCCCTGAAAACAAATCCTGGGGTCACATATCGACCAAAAATTTCAAAGGAAGTCCATATTTCAAAACGACCATTTCAAAAGGCATATTTTACGCACATTAGTGTTCTGCTTCTTTTCCTTTCTTTCCTTTTTTGTTAAAAAACACGGGAATGGAAAAAAGGCATCCCTCAGAATGGGCGAAAATCGTTGCAGACGAATCAATGGACAGAGGTTTAATCTCCAATATATATAAACAGCTCATGCAGCTTAATATTAAAAAAATAAACAACCCAAAAAAAATGGGCAGAAGATCTAAAGAGACGTTTCTTCAAAGGAGACACAGAGATGGCCAAGACGCACATGAAAAGCTGCTCAACAGCACTAATTATTAGAGAAATGCAAATCAAAACTACAATGAGGTATCACCTCACACCTGTTAGAAACGGCATCATCAGAAAATCTACAAACAACCAATTCTGGGGAGGGTGTGGACAAAAGGAGCCCTCTTCCACAATGGGTGGGAATGTAAATTGATACAGTCACTATGGAGAACAGTATGGAGTTTCCTTAAAAAAATTAGAAATAGAATTACCATCTGATCCAGCAATCCCACTTCTGGGCATATACCCAGAGAAAACCGTATTTCAAAAAGGCACATTCACCACAATGTTCGTTGCAGCACTATTTACAATAGCCAGGTAATGGAAGCCACCTAAATGCCCACAGACAGATGAATGGATAAAGAGGTGGTACATATATAAAATGGAATATGACTCGGCCATAAAAAGGAATGAAACTGGGTCATTTGTAGAGACATCGATGGATGGAGAGACTGTCATACAGAATGAAGTAAGTCAGAAAGAGGAAAACAAATATTGTATATTAATGCATGTGTGTGGAGCCTAAAAATGGTACAGATGAACTGGTTTGCAGGGAAGAAATAGAGACACAGAGGTAGAGAACAAACGTATGGACACCAAGTGTGGGAAGCCATGGGGTGGTGGTGGTGGGATGAGTTGGGAGTTTGGGATTGACCTGTATACATGTATATGCATAAAATACATAACTAATAATAACGTGCTGTATAACAAAATAAATAAAATTTCAAAATTTTAAAAAATAAAATTTAAAAATAAAACAGAAAAAATTCTTCCCGTCACACAGATGTATTTATAGGAATGAATTATTTCCATGCTTATATCTATAAATACATAAAAGAGGAATAACATCTAACTTGAAACATGAAAGAAAAAAAATGTGAACCCACGAGTTATACAGAGGAAATCCCTATCAGGGCACTTGCTCCAGTGGTAAACAATTCTGAAATTGGTCAGAGGTGGGGAACCATCTCCCATACAGCCAGCAACCCAAACCCCACGCAAGGAGCGTCCTCATTGCAAAGCTGGGGGACCGTGCCGAGGCATCTGTGAGTAAACGTGAGCTGAGCCCCAGGCCAGCTGCTGCTGAACTGTTCCCACCCTTTCCAGGTAAAACACCTGAATATGTACAAGGGCTTGAAAGCCTAGAGGAAGGACCGTGGAGCCACACCAGCGACAGCACACAGGCCAACTTGGTGCCTGCAAGGCAGCCAGGGTGGTCCTGACCCCGGGCGCTCTTCCAGAAGCTTTCCATTGCCCTGCCTGAGATACCCCTCCTGTCCCGGCCCCCACTGCTTTTTTCCTTCCTCACCTCTGTCCGGAGAGAAATTCCAGCGGAAGGTATGGGTGACACATCCTCTTCTTTACAGGCGGCAGCCTGGCAACTCCTGCAGAAAGGCCAGCAGAACCCCACTCACACCGGGCCACCCACAAAGCTGTGGCCCCTCACTCCCTCCCACCAGCACAGCCCCGAGACTGCTGACGGGGCAGAGAATATGGAGTCAGGCACAGCTTCAGGGGCTATTGCTGCCTGGAGCTCTGTTTATATTGACCTCAACGAGGCACACCTGGGGAGGGCGGGCCGGCAGGGCAAGGCTGCCCAGGTCAGCTAATCCACAACCCTCAGGGAATCACATTGTTGAAAATGGACCCCGCTAAGGCAGAAGAGAAGCCAAGGGAAAAAAGGACACAATGTCATTTGCAGCACCGTAGATGAGTCTAGAAGTAATCACGTGACTTGTAGTAAGTCAGAAAGTGAAAGACACATATCATATCATATCACTTATAGGTGTTACCTAAAAATGGATACCAGGGCAGATATTTCCATGGAGAAGGGCAATCACAGATTCTTTAAACAAACTTATGGTTCACCAATGGAAAGGTGTGAGGATTGGTTTCATTACGATATCGGGGTTAACAGACATATACAAACACAGGTGACATATATAATCACCAAAGACTTACAGAATACCAAGAGAGGACTACTCAACATTCTGTCATAACGTACATGGGAAAAGGATCCCAAGAAGAACAGTCATCTGTATATGTGTAAAAGAACCACATCTTCCACACCTACAAAAAGCCAAACATTTTAATCAAACTTGCTGTAATAAAAAATAAAAAAAAATAAATTAAAAACACGAACAAGAAGTAGTGAGACAAACGTGAGGGGCTTTCTCCTGGCACATTCCATTCTAAACTCCAATCTAGAACACCACTTCCACTGAGGCTCTCTTGCCCTAGTAACCAGATTTGGTAAGGGTGAACTGCTGCCACCTTGTGGCCGTTTCACACAACAGCAGCTTTAATCCCAACGCTAATGGTCAGTTGATATTCAAAATCATTGCAGGCCTGTAAATGACACCTGCCCTGAAAACAAATCCTGGGGTCACATATCGACCAAAAATTTCAAAGGACGTCTATATTTCAAAACGACCGTTTCAAAAGGCATATTTTATGCACATTAGTGTTCTGCTTCTTTTCCTTTCTTTCCTTTTTTGTTAAAAAACACGGGAATGGAAAAAGGCATCCCTCAGAATGGGCTAAAATCGTTGCAGACGAATCAATGGACAGAGGTTTAATCTCCAATATATATAAACAGCTCATGCAGCTTAATATTAAAAAAAGAAACAACCCAAAAAAATGGGCAGAAAATCTAAACACACGTTTCTTCAAAGGAGACACAGAGATGGCCAAGACGCACATGAAAAGCTGCTCAACAGCACTATTAGAGAAATGCAAATCAAAACTACAATGAGGTATCACCTCACACCTGTTAGAATCGGCATCATCAGAAAATCTACAAACAACCAATTCTGGGGAGGGTGTGGACAAAAGGAGCCCTCTTCCACAATGGGTGGGAATGTAAATTGATACAGTCACTATGGAGAACAGTATGGAGTTTCCTTAAAAAAATTAGAAATAGAATTACCATCTGATCCAGCAATCCCACTTCTGGGCATATACCCAGAGAAAACCGTATTTCAAAAAGGCACATTCACCACAATGTTCGTTGCAGCACTATTTACAATACCCAGGTAATGGAAGCAAACTAAATGCCCACAGACAGATGAATGGATAAAGAGGTGGTACATATATAATATGGAATATGACTCGGCCATAAAAAGGAATGAAACTGGGTCATTTGTAGAGACATCGATGGATCGAGAGACTGTCATACAGAATGAAGTAAGTCAGAAAGAGGAAAACAAATATTGTATATTAATGCATGTATGTGGAGCCTAAAAATGGTACAGATGAACTGGTTTGCAGGGAAGAAATAGAGACACAGAGGTAGAGAACAAACGTATGGACACCAAGTGTGGGAAGCCATGGGGTGGTGGTGGTGGGATGAGTTGGGAGTTTGGGATTGACCTGTATACATGTATATGCATAAAATACATAACTAATAATAACGTGCTGTATAAAAAAATAAATAAAATTTCAAAATTTTAAAAAATAAAATTTAAAAATAAAACAGAAAAAAGTTCTTCCCGTCACACAGATGTATTTATAGGAATGAATTATTTCCATGCTTATATCTATAAATACATAAAAGAGGAATAACATCTAACATGAAACATAAAAGAAAAAAAAAGTGAACCCACGAGTTATACAGAGGAAAACCCTATCAGGGCACTTGCTCCAGTGGTAAACAATTCTGAAATTGGTCAGAGGTCGGGAACCATCTCCCATACAGCCAGCAACCCAACCCCCACGCAAGGAGCGTCCTCATTGCAAAGCTGGGGGACCGTGCCGAGGCATCTGTGAGTAAACGTGAGCTGAGCCCCAGGCCAGCTGCTGCTGAACTGTTCCCACCCTTTCCAGGTAAAACACCTGAATATGTACAAGGGCTTGAAAGCCTAGAGGAAGGACCGTGGAGCCACACCAGCGACAGCTCGCAGGCCAACTTGGTGCCTGCAGGCCAGCCAGCGTGGTCCTGGACCCGGGCGCTCTTCCAGAAGCTTTCCATTGCCCTGCCTGAGATACCCCTCCTGTCCCGGCCCCCACTGCTTTTTTCCTTTCTCACCTCTGTCCAGAGAGAAATTCCAGCGGAAGGTATGGGTGACACATCCTCTTCTTTACAGGCGGCAGCCTGGCAACAACTGCAGAAAGGCCAGCAGAACCCCACTCACACCGGGCCACCCACAAAGCTGTGGCCCCTCACTCCCTCCCACCAGCACAGCCCCGAGACTGCTGACGGGGCAGAGAATATGGAGTCAGGCACAGCTTCAGGGGCTATTGCTGCCTGGAGCTCTGTTTATATTGACCTCAACGAGGCACACCTGGGGAGGGCGGGCCGGCAGGGTAAGGCTGCCCAGGTCAGCTAATCCACAACCCTCAGGGAATCACATTGTTGAAAATGGACCCCGCTAAGGCAGAAGAGAAGCCAAGGGAAAAAAGGACACAATGCCATTTGCAGCACCATAGATGAGACTAGAAGTAATCACGTGACTTGTAGTAAGTCAGAAAGTGAAAGACACATATCATATCATATCACTTATAGGTGTTACCTAAAAATGGATACCAGGGCAGATATTTCCACGGAGAAGGGCAATCACAGATTCATTAAACAAACTTATGGTTCACCAATGGAAAGGTGTGAGGATTGCTTTCATTACGATATCGGGGTTAACAGACATATACAAACACAGGTGACATATATAATCACCAAAGACCTACAGAATACCAAGAGAGGACTACTCAACATTCTGTCATAACGTACATGGGAAAAGGATCCCAGGAAGAACAGACATCTGTATATGTGTAAAAGAACCACATCTTCCACACCTACAGCAAGCCAAACATTGTAATCAAACTTGCTGTAATAAAAAATAAAAAATTAAATTAAAAACACGAACAAGAAGTAGTGAGACAAACGTGAGGGGCTTTCTCCTGGCACATTCCATTCTAAACTTCAATCTAGAACACCACTTCCACTGAGGCTCTCTTGCCCTAGTAACCAGATTTGGTAAGGGTGAACTGCTGCCACCTTGTGGCCGTTTCACACAACAACAGCTTTAATCCCAACGCTAATGGTCAGTTGATATTCAAAATCATTGCAGGCCTGTAAATGACACCTGCCCTGAAAACAAATCCTGGGGTCACATATCGACCAAAAATTTCAAAGGAAGTCCATATTTCAAAACGACCGTTTCAAAAGGCATATTTTACGCACATTAGTGTTCTGCTTCTTTTCCTTTCTTTCCTTTTTTGTTAAAAAACACGGGAATGGAAAAAAGGCATCCCTCATAATGGGCGAAAATCGTTGCAGACGAATCAATGGACAGAGGTTTAATCTCCAATATATATAAACAGCTCATGCAGCTTAATATTAAAAAAACAAACAACCCAAAAAAAATGGGCAGAAGATCTAAAGACACGTTTCTTCAAAGGAGACACAGAGATGGCCAAGACGCACATGAAAAGCTGCTCAACAGCACTAATTATTAGAGAAATGCAAATCAAAACTACAATGAGGTATCACCTCACACCTGTTAGAATCGGCATCATCAGAAAATCTACAAACAACCAATTCTGGGGAGGGTGTGGACAAAAGGAGCCCTCTTCCACAATGGGTGGGAATGTAAATTGATACAGTCACTATGGAGAACAGTATGGAGTTTCCTTAAAAAAATTAGAAATAGAATTACCATCTGATCCAGCAATCCCACTTCTGGGCATATACCCAGAGAAAACCGTATTTCAAAAAGGCACATTCACCACAATGTTCGTTGCAGCACTATTTACAATAGCCAGGTAATGGAAGCAAACTAAATGCCCACAGACAGATGAATGGATAAAGAGGTGGTACATATATAATATGGAATATGACTCGGCCATAAAAAGGAATGAAACTGGGTCATTTGTAGAGACATCGATGGATCGAGAGACTGTCATACAGAATGAAGTAAGTCAGAAAGAGGAAATCAAATATTGTATATTAATGCATATATGTGGAGCCTAAAAATGGTACAGATGAACTGGTTTGCAGGGAAGAACTAGAGACACAGAGGTAGAGAACAAACGTATGGACACCAAGTGTGGGAAGCCATGGGGTGGTGGTGGTGGGATGAGTTGGGAGTTTGGGATTGACCTGTATACATGTATATGCATAAAATACATAACTAATAATAACGTGCTGTATAAAAAAATAAATAAAATTTCAAAATTTTAAAAAATAAAATTTAAAAATAAAACAGAAAAAAGTTCTTCCCGTCACACAGATGTATTTATAGGAATGAATTATTTCCATGCTTCTATCTATAAATACATAAAAGAGGAATAACATCTAACTTGAAACATAAAAGAAAAAAGAAGTGAACCCACGAGTTATACAGAGGAAAACCCTATCACGGCACTTGCTCCAGTGGTAAACAATTCTGAAATTGGTCAGAGGTGGGGAACCATCTCCCATACAGCCAGCAACCCAACCCCCACTCAAGGAGCGTCCTCATTGCAAAGCTGGGGGACCGTGCCGAGGCATCTGTGAGTAAACGAGAGCTGAGCCCCAGGCCAGCTGCTGCTGAACTGTTCCCACCCTTTCCAGGTAAAACACCTGAATATGTACAAGGGCTTGAAAGCCTAGAGGAAGGACCGTGGAGCCACACCAGCGACAGCACGCAGGCCAACTTGGTGCCTGCAGGCCAGCCAGCGTGGTCCTGGCCCCGGGCGCTCTTCCAGAAGCGTTCCATTGCCCTGCCTGAGATACCCCTCCTGTCCCGGCCCCCACTGCTTTTTTCCTTCCTCACCTCTGTCCGGAGAGAAATTCCAGCGGAAGGTATGGGTGACACATCCTCTTCTTTACAGGCGGCAGCCTGGCAACTCCTGCAGAAAGGCCATCAGAACCCCACTCACACCGGGCCACCCACAAAGCTGTGGCCCTTCACTCCCTCCCACCAGCACAACCCAGAGACTGCTGACGGGGCAGAGAATATGGAGTCAGGCACAGCTTCAGGGGATATTGCTGCCTGGAGCACTGTTTATATTGATCTCAACGAGGCACACCTGGGGAGGGCGGGCCGGCAGGGTAAGGCTGCCCAGGTCAGCTAATCCACAACCCTCAGGGAATCACATTGTTGAAAATGGACCCCGCTATGGCAGAAGAGAAGCCAAGGGAAAAAAGGACACAATGCCATTTGCAGCACCGTAGATGAGTCTAGAAGTAATCACGTGACTTGTAGTAAGTCAGAAAGTGAAAGACACATATCATATCATATCACTTATAGGTGTTACCTAAAAATGGATACCAGGGCAGATATTTCCACGGAGAAGGGCAATCACAGATTCATTAAACTAACTTATGGTTCACCAATGGAAAGGTGTGAGGATTGGTTTCATTACGATATCGGGGTTAACAGACATATACAAACACAGGTGACATATATAATCACCAAAGACCTACAGAATACCAAGAGAGGACTACTCAACATTCTGTCATAACGTACATGGGAAAAGGATCCCAAGAAGAACAGTCATCTGTATATGTGTAAAAGAACCACATCTTCCACACCTACAACAAGCCAAACATTGTAATCAAACTTGCTGTAATAGAAAATAAAAAATTAAATTAAAAACACGAACAAGAAGTAGTGAGACAAACGTGAGGGGCTTACTCCTGGCACATTCCATTCTAAACTCCAATCTAGAACACCACTTCCACTGAGGCTCTCTTGCCCTAGTAACCAGATTTGGTAAGGGTGAACTGCTGCCACCTTGTGGCCGTTTCACACAACGGCAGCTTTAATCCCAACGCTAATGGTCAGTTGATATTCAAAATCATTGCAGGCCTGTAAATGACACCTGCCCTGAAAACAAATCCTGGGGTCACATATCGACCAGAAATTTCAAAGGACGTCCATATTTCAAAACGACCGTTTCAAAAGGCATATTTTACGCACATTAGTGTTCTGCTTCTTTTCCTTTCTTTCCTTTTTTGTTAAAAAACACGGGAATGGAAAATGGCATCCCTCAGAGTTGGCAAAAATCGTTGCAGACGAATCAATGGACAGAGGTTTAATCTCCAATATATATAAACAGCTCATGCAGCTTAATATTAAAAAAAACAAACAACCCAAAAAAAATGGGCAGAAGATCTAAAGACACGTTTCTTCAAAGGAGACACAGAGATGGCCAAGACGCACATGAAAAGCTGCTCAACAGCACTAATTATTAGAGAAATGCAAATCAAAACTACAATGAGGTATCACCTCACACCTGTTAGAATTGGCATCATCAGAAAATCTACAAACAACCAATTCTGGGGAGGGTGTGGACAAAAGGAGCCCTCTTCCACTATTGGTGGGAATGTAAATTGATACAGTCACTATGGAGAACAGTATGGAGTTTCCTTAAAAAAATTAGAAATAAAATTACCATCTGATCCAGCAATCCCACTTCTGGGCATATACCCAGAGAAAACCGTATTTCAAAAAGGCACATTCACCACAATGTTCGTTGCAGCACTATTTACAATAGCCAGGTAATGGAAGCAACCTAAATGCCCACAGACAGATGAATGGATAAAGATGTGGTACATATATAAAATGGAATATTACTCGGCCATAAAAAGGAATGAAACTGGGTCATTTGTAGAGACATCGATGGATCGAGAGACTGTCATACAGAATGAAGTAAGTCAGAAAGAGGAAAACAAATATTGTATATTAATGCATATATGTGGAGCCTAAAAATGGTACAGATGAACTGGTTTGCAGGGAAGAACTAGAGACACAGAGGTAGAGAACAAACGTATGGACACCAAGTGTGGGAAGCCATGGGGTGGTGGTGGTGGGATGAGTTGGGAGTTTGGGATTGACCTGTATACATGTATATGCATAAAATACATAACTAATAATAACGTGCTGTATAAAAAAATAAATAAAATTTCAAAATTTTAAAAAATAAAATTTAAAAATAAAACAGAAAAAAGTTCTTCCCGTCACACAGATGTATTTATAGGAATGAATTATTTCCATGCTTATATCTATAAATACATAAAAGAGGAATAACATCTAACTTGAAACATAAAAGAAAAAAAAGTGAACCCACGAGTTATACAGAGGAAAACCCTATCACGGCACTTGCTCCAGTGGTAAACAATTCTGAAATTGGTCAGAGGTGGGGAACCATCTCCCATACAGCCAGCAACCCAAACCCCACTCAAGGAGCGTCCTCATTGCAAAGCTGGGGGACCGTGCCGAGGCATCTGTGAGTAAACGTGAGCTGAGCCCCAGGCCATCTGCTGCTGAACTGTTCCCACCCTTTCCAGGTAAAACACCTGAATATGTACAAGGGCTTGAAAGCCTAGAGGAAGGACCGTGGAGCCACACCAGCGACAGCACGCAGGCCAACTTGGTGCCTGCAGGCCAGCCAGCGTGGTCCTGGACCCGGGCGCTCTTCCAGTAGCTTTCCATTGCCCTGCCTGAGATACCCCTCCTGTCCCGGCCCCCACTGCTTTTTTCCATCCTCACCTCTGTCCGGAGAGAAATTCCAGCGGAAGGTATGGGTGACACATCCTCTTCTTTACAGGCGGCAGCCTGGCAACTCCTGCAGAAAGGCCAGCAGAACCCCACTCACACCGGGCCACCCACAATGCTGTGGCCCCTCATTGCCTCCCACCAGCACAGCCCCGAGACTGCTGACGGGGCAGAGAATATGGAGTCAGGCACAGCTTCAGGGGCTATTGCTGCCTGGAGCTCTGTTTATATTGACCTCAACGAGGCACACCTGGGGAGGGCGGGCCAGCAGGGTAAGGCTGCCCAGGTCAGCTAATCCACAACCCTCAGGGAATCACATTGTTGAAAATGGACCCCGCTAAGGCAGAGGAGAAGCCAAGGGAAAAAAGGACACAATGCCATTTGCAGCACCGTAGATGAGTCTAGAAGTAATCACGTGACTTGTAGTAAGTCAGAAAGTGAAAGACACATATCATATCATATCACTTATAGGTGTTACCTAAAAATGGATACCAGGGCAGATATTTCCACGGAGAAGGGCAATCACAGATTCATTAAACAAACTTATGGTTCACCAATGGAAAGGTGTGAGGATTGGTTTCATTACGATATCGAGGTTAACAGACATATACAAACACAGGTGACATATATAATCACCAAAGACCTACAGAATACCAAGAGAGGACTACTCAACATTCTGTCATAACGTACATGGGAAAAGGATCCCAAGAAGAACAGTCATCTGTATATGTGTAAAAGAACCACATCTTCCACACCTACAACAAGCCAAACATTGTAATCAAACTTGCTGTAATAAAAAATAAAAAATTAAATTAAAAACACGAACAAGAAGTAGTGAGACAAACGTGAGGGGCTTTCTCCTGGCACATTCCATTCTAAACTCCAATCTAGAACACCACTTCCACTGAGGCTCTCTTGCCCTAGTAACCAGATTTGGTAAGGGTGAACTGCTGCCACCTTGTGACCGTTTCACACAACAGCAGCTTTAATCCCAACGCTAATGGTCAGTTGATATTCAAAATCATTGCAGGCCTGTAAATGACAGCTGCCCTGAAAACAAATCCTGGGGTCACATATCGACCAGAAATTTCAAAGGACGTCCATATTTCAAGACGACCGTTTCAAAAGGCATATTTTACGCACATTAGTGTTCTGCTTCTTTTCCTTTCTTTCCTTTTTTGTTAAAAAACACGGGAATGGAAAAAGGCATCCCTCAGAATGGGCGAAAATCGTTGCAGACGAATCAATGGACAGAGGTTTAATCTCCAATATATATAAACAGCTCATGCAGCTTAATATTAAAAAAAACAAACAACCCAAAAAAAATGGGCAGAAGATCTAAAGACACGTTTCTTCAAAGGAGACACAGAGATGGCCAAGACGCACATGAAAAGCTGCTCAACAGCACTAATTATTAGAGAAATGCAAATCAAAACTACAATGAGGTATCACCTCACACCTGTTAGAATCGGCATCATCAGAAAATCTACAAACAACCAATTCTGGGGAGGGTGTGGACAAAAGGAGCCCTCTTCCACTATTGGTGGGAATGTAAATTGATACAGTCACTATGGAGAACAGTATGGAGTTTCCTTAAAAAAATTAGAAATAGAATTACCATCTGATCCAGCAATCCCACTTCTGGGCATATACCCAGAGAAAACCGTATTTCAAAAAGGCACATTCACCACAATGTTCGTTGCAGCACTATTTACAATAGCCAGGTAATGGAAGCAACCTAAATGCCCACAGACAGATGAATGGATAAAGATGTGGTACATATATAAAATGGAATATTACTCGGCCATAAAAAGGAATGAAACTGGGTCATTTGTAGAGACATCGATGGATCGAGAGACTGTCATTCAGAATGAAGTAAGTCAGAAAGAGGAAAACAAATATTGTATATTAATGCATGTATGTGGAGCCTAAAAATGGTATAGATGAACTGGTTTGCAGGGAAGAACTAGAGACACAGAGGTAGAGAACAAACGTATGGACACCAAGTGTGGGAAGCCATGGGGTGGTGGTGGTGGGATGAGTTGGGAGTTTGGGATTGACCTGTATACATGTATATGCATAAAATACATAACTAATAATAACGTGCTGTATAAAAAAATAAATAAAATTTCAAAATTTTAAAAAATAAAATTTAAAAATAACACAGAAAATAGTTCTTCCCGTCACACAGTTGTATTTATAGGAATGAATTATTTCCATGCTTATATCTATAAATACATAAAAGAGGAATAACATCTAACGTGAAACATAAAAGAAAAAAAAAGTGAACCCACGAGTTATACAGAGGAAAACCCTATCAGGGCACTTGCTCCAGTGGTAAACAATTCTGAAATTGGTCAGATGTGGGGAACCATCTCCCATACAGCCAGCAACCCAACCCCCACGCAAGGAGCATCCTCATTGCAAAGTTGGGTGACCGTGCCGAGGCATCTGTGAGTAAACGTGAGCTGAGCCCCAGGCCAGCTGCTGCTGAACTGTTCCCACCCTTTCCAGGTAAAACACCTGAATATGTACAAGGGCTTGAAAGCCTAGAGGAAGGACCGTGGAGACACACCAGCGACAGCACGCAGGCCAACTTGGTGCCTGCAGGCCAGCCAGCGTGGTCCTGGACCCTGGCACTCTTCCAGAAGCTTTCCATTGCCCTGCCTGAGATACCCCTCCAGTCCCGGCCCCCACTGCTTTTTTCCTTCCTCACCTCTGTCCGGAGAGAAATTCCAGCGGAAGGTATGGGTGACACCTCCTCTTCTTTACAGGCGGCAGCCTGGCAACTCCTGCAGAAAGGCCAGCAGAACCCCACTCACACCGGGCCACCCACAAAGCTGTGGCCCCTCACTCCCTCCCACCAGCACAGCCCCGAGACTGCTGACGGGGCAGAGAATATGGAGGCAGGCAGAGCTTCAGGGGCTATTGCTGCCTGGAGCGCTGTTTATATTGACCTCAACGAGGCACACCTGTGGAGGGCGGGCCGGCAGGGTAAGGCTGCCCAGGTCAGCTAATCCACAACCCTCAGGGAATCACATTGTTGAAAATGGACCCCGCTAAGGCAGAAGAGAAGCCAAGGGAAAAAAGGACACAATGCCATTTGCAGCACCGTAGATGAGTCTAGAAGTAATCACGTGACTTGTAGTAAGTCAGAAAGTGAAAGACACCTATCATATCATATCACTTATAGGTGTTACCTAAAAATGGATACCAGGGCAGATATTTCCACGGAGAAGGGCAATCACAGATTCATTAAACAAACTTATGGTTCACCAATGGAAAGGTGTGAGGATTGGTTTCATTACGATATCGGGTTTAACAGACATATACAAACACAGGTGACATATATAATCACCAAAGATCTACAGAATACCAAGAGAGGACTACTCAACATTCTGTCATAACGTACATGGGAAAAGGATCCCAAGAAGAACAGTCATCTGTATATGTGTAAAAGAACCACATATTCCACACCTACAACAAGCCAAACATTGTAATCAAACTTGCTGTAATAGAAAATAAAAAATTAAATTAAAAACACGAACAAGAAGTAGTGAGACAAACGTGAGGGGCTTTCTCCTGGCACATTCCTTTCTAAACTCCAATCTAGAACACCACTTCCACTGAGGCTCTCTTGCCCTAGTAACCAGATTTGGTAAGGGTGAACTGCTGCCACCTTGTGGCCGTATCACACAACGGCAGCTTTAATCCCAACACTAATGGTCAGTTGATATTCAAAATCATTGCAGGACTGTAAATGACACCTGCCCTGAAAACAAATCCTGGGGTCACATATCGACCAGAAATTTCAAAGGACGTCCATATTTCAAAACGACCGTTTCAAAAGGCATATTTTACACACATTAGTGTTCTGCTTCTTTTCCTTTCTTTCCTTTTTTGTTAAAAAACACGGGAATGGAAAATGGCATCCCTCAGAATGGGCGAAAATCGTTGCAGACGAATCAATGGACAGAGGTTTAATCTCCAATATATATAAACAGCTCATGCAGCTTAATATTAAAAAAAACAAACAACCCAAAAAAAATGGGCAGAAGATCTAAAGACACGTTTCTTCAAAGGAGACACAGAGATGGCCAAGACGCACATGAAAAGCTGCTCAACAGCACTAATTATTAGAGAAATGCAAATCAAAACTACAATGAGGTATCACCTCACACCTGTTAGAATCGGCATCATCAGAAAATCTACAAACAACCAATTCTGGGGAGGGTGTGGACAAAAGGAGCCCTCTTCCACTATTGGTGGGAATGTAAATTGATACAGTCACTATGGAGAACAGTATGGAGTTTCCTTAAAAAAATTAGAAATAGAATTACCATCTGATCCAGCAATCCCACTTCTGGGCATATACCCAGAGAAAACCGTATTTCAAAAAGGCACATTCACCACAATGTTCGTTGCAGCACTATTTACAATAGCCAGGTAATGGAAGCAACCTAAATGCCCACAGACAGATGAATGGATAAAGATGTGGTACATATATAAAATGGAATATTACTCGGCCATAAAAAGGAATGAAACTGGGTCATTTGTAGAGACATCGATGGATCGAGAGACTGTCATACAGAATGAAGTAAGTCAGAAAGAGGAAAACAAATATTGTATATTAATGCATGTATGTGGAGCCTAAAAATGGTACAGATGAACTGGTTTGCAGGGAAGAAATAGAGACACAGAGGTAGAGAACAAACGTATGGACACCAAGAGTGGGAAGCCATGGGGTGGTGGTGGTGGGATGAGTTGGGAGTTTGGGATTGACCTGTATACATGTATATGCATAAAATACATAACTAATAATAACGTGCTGTATAAAAAAATAAATAAAATTTCAAAATTTTAAAAAATAAAATTTAAAAATAAAACAGAAAATAGTTCTTCCCGTCACACAGATGTATTTATAGGAATGAATTATTTCCATGCTTATATCTATAAATACATAAAAGAGGAATAACATCTAACTTGAAACATAAAAGAAAAAAAAATTGAACCCACGAGTTATACAGAGGAAAACCCTATCACGGCACTTGCTCCAGCGGTAAACAATTCTGAAATTGGTCAGAGGTGGGGAACCATCTCCCATACAGCCAGCAACCCACCCCCTACGCAAGGAGCGTCCTCATTGCAAAGCTGGGGGACCGTGCCGAGGCATCTGTGAGTAAACGTGACCTGAGCCCCAGGCCAGCTGCTGCTGAACTGTTCCCACCCTTTCCAGGTAAAACACTTGAATACGTACAAGGGCTTGAAAGCCTAGAGGAAGGACCGTGGAGCCATACCAGCGACAGCACGCAGGCCAACTTGGTGCCTACAGGCCAGCCAGTGTGGTCCTGGACACTGGCACTCTTCCAGAAGCTTTCCATTGCCCTGCCTGAGATACCCCTCCTGTCCCGGCCCCCACTGCTTTTTTCCTTCCTCACCTCTGTCCGGAGAGAAATTCCAGCGGAAGGTATGGGTGACACCTCCTCTTCTTTACAGGCGGCAGCCTGGCAACTCCTGCAGAAAGGCCAGCAGAACCCCACTCACACCGGGCCACCCACAAAGCTGTGGCCCCTCACTCCCTCCCACCAGCACAGCCCCGAGACTGCTGACGGGGCAGAGAATATGGAGGCAGGCACAGCTTCAGGGGCTATTGCTGCCTGGAGCGCTGTTTATATTGACCTCAACGAGGCACACCTGGGGAGGGCGGGCCGGCAGGGTAAGGCTGCCCAGGTCAGCTAATCCACAACCCTCAGGGAATCACATTGTTGAAAATGGACCCCGCTAAGGCAGAAGAGAAGCCAAGGGAAAAAAGGACACAATGCCATTTGCAGCACCGTAGATGAGTCTAGAAGTAATCACGTGACTTGTAGTAAGTCAGCAAGTGAAAGACACATATCATATCATATCACTTATAGGTGTTACCTAAAAATGGATACCAGGGCAGATATTTCCACGGAGAAGGGCAATCACAGATTCATTAAACAAACTTATGGTTCACCAATGGAAAGGTGTGAGGATTGGTTTCATTACGATATCGGGGTTAACAGACATATACAAACACAGGTGACATATATAATCACCAAAGACCTACAGAATACCAAGAGAGGACTACTCAACATTCTGTCATAACGTACATGGGAAAAGGATCCCAAGAAGAACAGTCATCTGTATATGTGTAAAAGAACCACATCTTCCACACCTACAACAAGCCAAACATTGTAATCAAACTTGCTGTAATAGAAAATAAAAAATTAAATTAAAAACACGAACAAGAAGTAGTGAGACAAACGTGAGGGGCTTTCTCCTGGCACATTCCATTCTAAACTCCAATCTAGAACACCACTTCCACTGAGGCTCTCTTGCCCTAGTAACCAGATTTGGTAAGGGTGAACTGCTGCCACCTTGTGGCCGTTTCACACAACAGCAGCTTTAATCCCAACGCTAATGGTCAGTTGATATTCAAAATCATTGCAGGCCTGTAAATGACACCTGCCCTGAAAACAAATCCTGGGGTCACATATCGACCAAAAATTTCAAAGGACGTCCATATTTCAAAACGACCGTTGCAAAAGGCATATTTTACGCACATTAGTGTTCTGCTTCTTTTCCTTTCTTTCCTTTTTTGTTAAAAAACACGGGAGTGGAAAAAGGCATCCCTCAGAATGGGCGAAAATCGTTGCAGACGAATCAATGGACAGAGGTTTAATCTCCAATATATATAAACAGCTCATGCAGCTTAATATTAAAAAAAACAAACAACCCAAAAAAAATGGGCAGAAGATCTAAAGACACGTTTCTTCAAAGGAGACACAGAGATGGCCAAGACGCACATGAAAAGCTGCTCAACAGCACTAATTATTAGAGAAATGCAAATCAAAACTACAATGAGGTATCACCTCACACCTGTTAGAATCGGCATCATCAGAAAATCTACAAACAACCAATTCTGGGGAGGGTGTGGACAAAAGGAGCCCTCTTCCACTATTGGTGGGAATGTAAATTGATACAGTCACTATGGAGAACAGTATGGAGTTTCCTTAAAAAAATTAGAAATAGAATTACCATCTGATCCAGCAATCCCACTTCTGGGCATATACCCAGAGAAAACCGTATTTCAAAAAGGCACATTCACCACAATGTTCGTTGCAGCACTATTTACAATAGCCAGGTAATGGAAGCAACCTAAATGCCCACAGACAGATGAATGGATAAAGATGTGGTACATATATAAAATGGAATATTACTCGGCCATAAAAAGGAATGAAACTGGGTCATTTGTAGAGACATCGATGGATCGAGAGACTGTCATACAGAATGAAGTAAGTCAGAAAGAGGAAAACAAATATTGTATATTAATGCATATATGTGGAGCCTAAAAATGGTACAGATGAACTGGTTTGCAGGGAAGAACTAGAGACACAGAGGTAGAGAACAAACGTATGGACACCAAGTGTGGGAAGCCATGGGGTGGTGGTGGTGGGATGAGTTGGGAGTTTGGGATTGACCTGTATACATGTATATGCATAAAATACATAACTAATAATAACGTGCTGTATAAAAAAATAAATAAAATTTCAAAATTTTA
Source organism: Mesoplodon mirus (assembly GCF_964341445.2). Taxonomy (NCBI): domain Eukaryota; kingdom Metazoa; phylum Chordata; class Mammalia; order Artiodactyla; family Ziphiidae; genus Mesoplodon; species Mesoplodon mirus. The sequence goes on along the minus strand of NW_028295680.1, from coordinate 681,510 downwards.
AAAAATAAAATTTAAAAATAAAACAGAAAAAAGTTCTTCCCGTCACACAGATGTATTTATAGGAATGAATTATTTCCATGCTTCTATCTATAAATACATAAAAGAGGAATAACATCTAACTTGAAACATAAAAGAAAAAAGAAGTGAACCCACGAGTTATACAGAGGAAAACCCTATCAGGGCACTTGCTCCAGTGGTAAACAATTCTGAAATTGGTCAGAGGTGGGGAACCATCTCCCATACAGCCAGCAACCCAACCCCCACGCAAGGAGCATCCTCATTGCAAAGTTGGGTGACCGTGCCGAGGCATCTGTGAGTAAACGTGAGCTGAGCCCCAGGCCAGCTGCTGCTGAACTGTTCCCACCCTTTCCAGGTAAAACACCTGAACATGTACAAGGGCTTGAAAGCCTAGAGGAAGGACCGTGGAGCCACACCAGCGACAGCACGCCGGCCAACTTGGTGCCTGCAGGCCAGCCAGCGTGGTCCTGGACCCTGGCGCTCTTCCAGAAGCTTTCCATTGCCCTGCCTGAGATACCCCTCCTGTCCCGGACCCCACTGCTTTTTTCCTTCCTCACCTCTGTCCGGAGAGAAATTCCAGCGGAAGGTATGGGTGACACATCCTCTTCTTTACAGGCGGCAGCATGGCAACTCCTGCAGAAAGGCCAGCAGAACCCCACACACTCTGGGCCACCCACAAATCTGTGGCCCCTCACTCCCTCCCACCAGCACAGCCCCGAGACTGCTGACGGGGCAGAGAATATGGAGGCAGGCACAGCTTCAGGGGCTATTGCTGCCTGGAGCGCTGTTTATATTGACCTCAAAGAGGCACACCTGGGGAGGGCGGGCCGGCAGGGTAAGGCTGCCCAGGTCAGCTAATCCACAACCCTCAGGGAATCACATTGTTGAAAATGGACCCCGCTAAGGCAGAAGAGAAGCCAAGGGAAAAAAGGACACAATGCCATTTGCAGCACCGTAGATGAGTCTAGAAGTAATCACGTGACTTGTAGTAAGTCATAAAGTGAAAGACACATATCATATCATATCACTTAGAGGTGTTACCTAAAAATGGATACCAGGGCAGATATTTCCACGGAGAAGGGCAATCACAGATTCATTAATCAAACTTATGGTTCACCAATGGAAAGGTGTGAGGATTGGTTTCATTACGATATCGGGGTTAACAGACATATACAAACACAGGTGACATATATAATCACCAAAGACCTACAGAATACCAAGAGAGGACTACTCAACATTCTGTCATAACGTACATGGGAAAAGGATCCCAAGAAGAACAGTCATCTGTATATGTGTAAAAGAACCACATCTTCCACACCTACAACAAGCCAAACATTGTAATCAAACTTGCTGTAATAGAAAATAAAAACTTAAATTAAAAACACGAACAAGAAGTAGTGAGACAAACGTGAGGGGCTTTCTCCTGGCACATTCCATTCTAAACTCCAATCTAGAACACCACTTCCACTGAGGCTCTCTTGCCCTAGTAACCAGATTTGGTAAGGGTGAACTGCTGCCACCTTGTGGCCGTTTCACACAACAGCAGCTTTAATCCCAACGCTAATGGTCAGTTGATATTCAAAATCATTGCAGGCCTGTAAATGACACCTGCCCTGAAAACAAATCCTGGGGTCACATATCGACCAAAAATTTCAAAGGACGTCCATATTTCAAAACGACCGTTGCAAAAGGCATATTTTACGCACATTAGTGTTCTGCTTCTTTTCCTTTCTTTCCTTTTTTGTTAAAAAACACGGGAATGGAAAAAGGCATCCCTCAGAATGGGCGAAAATCGTTGCAGACGAATCAATGGACAGAGGTTTAATCTCCAATATATATAAACAGCTCATGCAGCTTAATATTAAAAAAACAAACAACCCAAAAAAATGGGCAGAAGATCTAAAGAGACGTTTCTTCAAAGGAGACACAGAGATGGCCAAGACACACATGAAAAGCAGCTCAACAGCACTAATTATTAGAGAAATGCAAATCAAAACTACAATGAGGTATCACCTCACACCTGTTAGAATCGGCATCATCAGAAAATCTACAAACAACCAATTCTGGGGAGGGTGTGGACAAAAGGAGCCCTCTTCCACTATTGGTGGGAATGTAAATTGATACAGTCACTATGGAGAGCAGTATGGAGTTTCCTTAAAAAAAACTAGAAATGGAATTACCATCTGATCCAGCAATCCCACTTCTGGGCATATACCCAGAGAAAACCGTATTTCAAAAAGGCACATTCACCACAATGTTCGTTGCAGCACTATTTACAATAGCCAGGTAATGGAAGCAACCTAAATGCCCACAGACAAATGAATGGATAAAGATGTGGTACATATATAAAATGGAATATTACTCGGCCATAAAAAGGAATGAAACTGGGTCATTTGTAGAGACATCGATGAATCGAGAGACTGTCATACAGAATGAAGTAAGTCAGAAAGAGGAAAACAAATATTGTATATTAATGCATATATGTGGAGCCTAAAAATGGTACAGATGAACTGGTTTGCAGGGAAGAACTAGAGACACAGAGGTAGAGAACAAACGTATGGACACCAAGTGTGGGAAGCCATGGGGTGGTGGTGGTGTGATGAGTTGGGAGTTTGGGATTGACCTGTATACATGTATATGCATAAAATACATAACTAATAATAACGTGCTGTATAAAAAAATAAATAAAATTTCAAAATTTTAAAAAATAAAATTTAAAAATAAAACAGAAAAAAGTTCTTCCCGTCACACAGATGTATTTATAGGAATGAATTATTTCCATGCTTCTATCTATAAATACATAAAAGAGGAATAACATCTAACTTGAAACATAAAAGAAAAAAAAAGTGAACCCACGAGTTATACAGAGGAAAACCCTATCACGGCACTTGCTCCAGTGGTAAACAATTCTGAAATTGGTCAGAGGTGGGGAACCATCTCCCATACAGCCAGCAACCCAACCCCCACTCAAGGAGCGTCCTCATTGCAAAGCTGGGGGACCGTGCCGAGGCATCTGTGAGTAAACGAGAGCTGAGCCCCAGGCCAGCTGCTGCTGAACTGTTCCCACCCTTTCCAGGTAAAACACCTGAATATGTACAAGTTCTTGAAAGCCTAGAGGAAGGACTGTGGAGCCACACCAGCGACAGCACGCAGCCCAACTTGGTGCCTGCAGGCCAGCCAGCGTGGTCCTGGCCCCGGGCGCTCTTCCAGAAGCGTTCCATTGCCCTGCCTGAGATACCCCTCCTGTCCCGGCCCCCACTGCTTTTTTCCTTCCTCACCTCTGTCCGGAGAGAAATTCCAGCGGAAGGTATGGGTGACACATCCTCTTCTTTACAGGCGGCAGCCTGGCAACTCCTGCAGAAAGGCCAGCAGAACCCCACTCACACGGGGCCACCCACAAAGCTGTGGCCCCTCACTCCCTCCCACCAGCACAGCCCCGAGACTGCTGACGGGGCAGAGAATATGGAGTCAGGCACAGCTTCAGGGGCTATTGCTGCCTGGAGCTCTGTTTATATTGACCTCAACGAGGCACACCTGGGGAGGGCGGGCCGGCAGGGTAAGGCTGCCCAGGTCAGCTAATCCACAACCCTCAGGGAATCACATTGTTGAAAATGGACCCCGCTAAGGGAGAAGAGAAGCCAAGGGAAAAAAGGACACAATGCCATTTGCAGCACCGTAGATGAGTCTAGAAGTAATCACGTGACTTGTAGTAAGTCACAAAGTGAAAGACACATATCATATCATATCACTTATAGGTGTTACCTAAAAATGGATACCAGGGCAGATATTTCCACGGAGAAGGGCAATCACAGATTCATTAAACAAACTTATGGTTCACCAATGGAAAGGTGTGAGGATTGGTTTCATTACGATATCGGGGTTAACAGACATATACAAACACAGGTGACATATATAATCACCAAAGACCTACAGAATACCAAGAGAGGACTACTCAACATTCTGTCATAACGTACATGGGAAAAGGATCCCAAGAAGAACAGTCATCTGTATATGTGTAAAAGAACCACATCTTCCACACCTACAACAAGCCAAACATTGTAATCAAACTTGCTGTAATAGAAAATAAAAACTTAAATTAAAAACACGAACAAGAAGTAGTGAGACAAACGTGAGGGGCTTTCTCCTGGCACATTCCATTCTAAACTCCAATCTAGAACACCACTTCCACTGAGGCTCTCTTGCCCTAGTAACCAGATTTGGTAAGGGTGAACTGCTGCCACCTTGTGGCCGTTTCACACAACAGCAGCTTTAATCCCAACGCTAATGGTCAGTTGATATTCAAAATCATTGCAGGCCTGTAAATGACACCTGCCCTGAAAACAAATCCTGGGGTCACATATCGACCAAAAATTTCAAAGGACGTCCATATTTCAAAACGACCGTTGCAAAAGGCATATTTTACGCACATTAGTGTTCTGCTTCTTTTCCTTTCTTTCCTTTTTTGTTAAAAAACACGGGAATGGAAAAAGGCATCCCTCAGAATGGGCGAAAATCGTTGCAGACGAATCAATGGACAGAGGTTTAATCTCCAATATATATAAACAGCTCATGCAGCTTAATATTAAAAAAAACAAACAACCCAAAAAAAATGGGCAGAAGATCTAAAGACACGTTTCTTCAAAGGAGACACAGAGATGGCCAAGACGCACATGAAAAGCTGCTCAACAGCACTAATTATTAGAGAAATGCAAATCAAAACTACAATGAGGTATCACCTCACACCTGTTAGAATCGGCATCATCAGAAAATCTACAAACAACCAATTCTGGGGAGGGTGTGGACAAAAGGAGCCCTCTTCCACTATTGGTGGGAATGTAAATTGATACAGTCACTATGGAGAACAGTATGGAGTTTCCTTAAAAAAATTAGAAATAGAATTACCATCTGATCCAGCAATCCCACTTCTGGGCATATACCCAGAGAAAACCGTATTTCAAAAAGGCACATTCACCACAATGTTCGTTGCAGCACTATTTACAATAGCCAGGTAATGGAAGCAACCTAAATGCCCACAGACAGATGAATGGATAAAGAGGTGGTACATATATAAAATGGAATATGACTCGGCCATAAAAAGGAATGAAACTGGGTCATTTGTAGAGACATCGATGGATCGAGAGACTGTCATACAGAATGAAGTAAGTCAGAAAGAGGAAAACAAATATTGTATATTAATGCATGTATGTGGAGCCTAAAAATGGTACAGATGAACTGGTTTGCAGGGAAGAAATAGAGACACAGAGGTAGAGAACAAACGTATGGACACCAAGTGTGGGAAGCCATGGGGTGGTGGTGGTGGGATGAGTTGGGAGTTTGGGATTGACCTGTATACATGTATATGCATAAAATACATAACTAATAATAACGTGCTGTATAAAAAAATAAATAAAATTTCAAAATTTTAAAAAATAAAATTTAAAAATAAAACAGAAAAAAGTTCTTCCCGTCACACAGATGTATTTATAGGAATGAATTATTTCCATGCTTATATCTATAAATACATAAAAGAGGAATAACATCTAACTTGAAACATGAAAGAAAAAAAAAGTGAACCCACGAGTTATACAGAGGAAAACCCTATCAGGGCACTTGCTCCAGTGGTAAACAATTCTGAAATTGGTCAGAGGTGGGGAACCATCTCCCATACAGCCAGCAACCCAACCCCCACGCAAGGAGCGTCCTCATTGCAAAGCTGGGGGACCGTGCCGAGGCATCTGTGAGTAAACGTGAGCTGAGACCCAGGCCAGCTGCTGCTGAACTGTTCCCACCCTTTCCAGGTAAAACTCCTGAATATGTACAAGGGCTTGAAAGCCTAGAGGAAGGACCGTGGAGCCACACCAGCGACAGCACGCAGGACAACTTGGTGCCTGCAGGCCAGCCAGCGTGGTCCTGGACCCTGGTGCTCTTCCAGAAGCTTTCCATTGCCCTGCCTGAGATACCCCTCCTGTCCCGGCCCCCACTGCTTTTTTCCTTCCTCACCTCTGTCCGGAGAGAAATTCCATCGTAAGGTATGGGTGACACCTCCTCTTCTTTACAGGCGGCAGCCTGGCAACTCCTGCAGAAAGGCCAGCAGAACCCCACTCACACCGGGCCACCCACAAAGCTGTGGCCCCTCTCTCCCTCCCACCAGCACAGCCCCGAGACTGCTGACGGGGCAGAGAATATGGAGGCAGGCACAGCTTCAGGGGCTATTGCTGCCTGGAGCGCTGTTTATATTGACCTCAACGAGGCACACCTGGGGAGGGCGGGCCGGCAGGGTAAGGCTGCCCAGGTCAGCTAATCCACAACCCTCAGGGAATCACATTGTTGAAAATGGACCCTGCTAAGGCAGAAGAGAAGCCAAGGGAAAAAAGGACACAATGCCATTTGCAGCACCGTAGATGAGTCTAGAAGTAATCACGTGACTTGTAGTAAGTCAGAAAGTGAAAGACACATATCATATCATATCACTTAGAGGTGTTACCTAAAAATGGATACCAGGGCAGATATTTCCACGGAGAAGGGCAATCACAGATTCATTAAACAAACTTATGGTTCACCAATGGAAAGGTGTGAGGATTGGTTTCATTACGATATCGGGGTTAACAGACATATACAAACACAGGTGACATATATAATCACCAAAGACCTACAGAATACCAAGAGAGGACTACTCAACATTCTGTCATAACGTACATGGGAAAAGGATCCCAAGAAGAACAGTCATCTGTATATGTGTAAAAGAACCACATCTTCCACACCTACAACAAGCCAAACATTGTAATCAAACTTGCTGTAATAGAAAATAAAAACTTAAATTAAAAACACGAACAAGAAGTAGTGAGACAAACGTGAGGGGCTTTCTCCTGGCACATTCCATTCTAAACTCCAATCTAGAACACCACTTCCACTGAGGCTCTCTTGCCCTAGTAACCAGATTTGGTAAGGGTGAACTGCTGCCACCTTGTGGCCGTTTCACACAACAGCAGCTTTAATCCCAACGCTAATGGTCAGTTGATATTCAAAATCATTGCAGGCCTGTAAATGACACCTGCCCTGAAAACAAATCCTGGGGTCACATATCGACCAAAAATTTCAAAGGACGTCCATATTTCAAGACGACCATTTCAAAAGGCATATTTTACGCACATTAGTGTTCTGCTTCTTTTCCTTTCTTTCCTTTTTTGTTCAAAAACACGGGAATGGAAAAAGGCATCCCTCAGAATGGGCGAAAATCGTTGCAGACGAATCAATGGACAGAGGTTTAATCTCCAATATATATAAACAGCTCATGCAGCTTAATATTAAAAAAACAAACAACCCAAAATAAATGGGCAGAAGATCTAAAGAGACGTTTCTTCAAAGGAGACACAGAGATGGCCAAGACGCACATGAAAAGCTGCTCAACAGCACTAATTATTAGAGAAATGCAAATCAAAACTACAATGAGGTATCACCTCACACCTGTTAGAATCGGCATCATCAGGAAATCTACAAACAACCAATTCTGGGGAGGGTGTGGACAAAAGGAGCCCTCTTCCACTATTGGTGGGAATGTAAATTGATACAGTCACTATGGAGAACAGTATGGAGTTTCCTTAAAAAAAAACTAGAAATAGAATTACCATCTGATCCAGCAATCCCACTTCTGGGCATATACCCAGAGAAAACCGTATTTCAAAAAGGCACATTCACCACAATGTTCGTTGCAGCACTATTTACAATAGCCAGGTAATGGAAGCAACCTAAATGCCCACAGACAGATGAATGGATAAAGAGGTGGTACATATATAAAATGGAATATTACTCGGCCATAAAAAGGAATGAAACTGGGTCATTTGTAGAGACATCGATGGATCGAGAGACTGTCATACAGAATGAAGTAAGTCAGAAAGAGGAAAACAAATATTGTATATTAATGCATATATGTGGAGCCTAAAAATGGTACAGATGAACTGGTTTGCAGGGAAGAACTAGAGACACAGAGGTAGAGAACAAACGTATGGACACCAAGTGTGGGAAGCCATGGGGTGGTGGTGGTGGGATGAGTTGGGAGTTTGGGATTGACCTGTATACATGTATATGCATAAAATACATAACTAATAATAACGTGCTGTATAAAAAAATAAATAAAATTTCAAAATTTTAAAAAATAAAATTTAAAAATAAAACAGAAAAAAGTTCTTCCCGTCACACAGATGTATTTATAGGAATGAATTATTTCCATGCTTATATCTATAAATACATAAAAGAGGAATAACATCTAACTTGAAACATGAAAGAAAAAAAAAGTGAACCCACGAGTTATACAGAGGAAAACCCTATCAGGGCACTTGCTCCAGTGGTAAACAATTCTGAAATTGGTCAGAGGTGGGGAACCATCTCCCATACAGCCAGCAACCCAACCCCCACGCAAGGAGCGTCCTCATTGCAAAGCTGGGGGACCGTGCCGAGGCATCTGTGAGTAAACGTGAGCTGAGCCCCAGGCCAGCTGCTGCTGAACTGTTCCCACCCTTTCCAGGTAAATCTCCTGAATATGTACAAGGGCTTGAAAGCCTAGAGGAAGGACCGTGGAGCCACACCAGCGACAGCACGCAGGACAACTTGGTGCCTGCAGGCCAGCCAGCGTGGTCCTGGACCCTGGTGCTCTTCCAGAAGCTTTCCATTGCCCTGCCTGAGATACCCCTCCTGTCCCGGCCCCCACTGCTTTTTTCCTTCCTCACCTCTGTCCGGAGAGAAATTCCAGCGGAAGGTATGGGTGACACATCCTCTTCTTTACAGGCGGCAGCCTGGCAACTCCTGCAGAAAGGTCAGCAGAACCCAACTCACACCGGGCCACCCACAAAGCTGTGGCCCCTCACTCCCTCCCACCAGCACAGCCCCGAGACTGCTGACGGGGCAGAGAATATGGAGGCAGGCACAGCTTCAGGGGCTATTGCTGCCTGGAGCGCTGTTTATATTGACCTCAACGAGGCACACCTGGGGAGGGCGGGCCGGCAGGGTAAGGCTGCCCAGGTCAGCTAATCCACAACCCTCAGGGAATCACATTGTTGAAAATGGACCCCGCTAAGGCAGAAGAGAAGCCAAGGGAAAAAAGGACACAATGCCATTTGCAGCACCGTAGATGAGTCTAGAAGTAATCACGTGACTTGTAGTAAGTCAGAAAGTGAAAGACACATATCATATCATATCACTTATAGGTGTTACCTAAAAATGGATACCAGGGCAGATATTTCCACGGAGAAGGGCAATCACAGATTCATTAAACAAACTTATGGTTCACCAATGGAAAGGTGTGAGGATTGGTTTCATTACGATATCGGGGTTAACAGACATATACAAACACAGGTGACATATATAATCACCAAAGACCTACAGAATACCAAGAGAGGACTACTCAACATTCTGTCATAACGTACATGGGAAAAGGATCCCAAGAAGAACAGTCATCTGTATATGTGTAAAAGAACCACATCTTCCACACCTACAACAAGCCAAACATTGTAATCAAACTTGCTGTAATAGAAAATAAAAACTTAAATTAAAAACACGAACAAGAAGTAGTGAGACAAACGTGAGGGGCTTTCTCCTGGCACATTCCATTCTAAACTCCAATCTAGAACACCACTTCCACTGAGGCTCTCTTGCCCTAGTAACCAGATTTGGTAAGGGTGAACTGCTGCCACCTTGTGGCCGTTTCACACAACAGCAGCTTTAATCCCAACGCTAATGGTCAGTTGATATTCAAAATCATTGCAGGCCTGTAAATGACACCTGCCCTGAAAACAAATCCTGGGGTCACATATCGACCAAAAATTTCAAAGGACGTCCATATTTCAAAACGACCGTTGCAAAAGGCATATTTTACGCACATTAGTGTTCTGCTTCTTTTCCTTTCTTTCCTTTTTTGTTAAAAAACACGGGAATGGAAAAAGGCATCCCTCAGAATGGGCGAAAATCGTTGCAGACGAATCAATGGACAGAGGTTTAATCTCCAATATATATAAACAGCTCATGCAGCTTAATATTAAAAAAACAAACAACCCAAAAAAATGGGCAGAAGATCTAAAGAGACGTTTCTTCAAAGGAGACACAGAGATGGCCAAGACACACATGAAAAGCAGCTCAACAGCACTAATTATTAGAGAAATGCAAATCAAAACTACAATGAGGTATCACCTCACACCTGTTAGAATCGGCATCATCAGAAAATCTACAAACAACCAATTCTGGGGAGGGTGTGGACAAAAGGAGCCCTCTTCCACTATTGGTGGGAATGTAAATTGATACAGTCACTATGGAGAGCAGTATGGAGTTTCCTTAAAAAAAACTAGAAATGGAATTACCATCTGATCCAGCAATCCCACTTCTGGGCATATACCCAGAGAAAACCGTATTTCAAAAAGGCACATTCACCACAATGTTCGTTGCAGCACTATTTACAATAGCCAGGTAATGGAAGCAACCTAAATGCCCACAGACAAATGAATGGATAAAGATGTGGTACATATATAAAATGGAATATTACTCGGCCATAAAAAGGAATGAAACTGGGTCATTTGTAGAGACATCGATGAATCGAGAGACTGTCATACAGAATGAAGTAAGTCAGAAAGAGGAAAACAAATATTGTATATTAATGCATATATGTGGAGCCTAAAAATGGTACAGATGAACTGGTTTGCAGGGAAGAAATAGAGACACAGAGGTAGAGAACAAACGTATGGACACCAAGTGTGGGAAGCCATGGGGTGGTGGTGGTGTGATGAGTTGGGAGTTTGGGATTGACCTGTATACATGTATATGCATAAAATACATAACTAATAATAACGTGCTGTATAAAAAAATAAATAAAATTTCAAAATTTTAAAAAATAAAATTTAAAAATAAAACAGAAAAAAGTTCTTCCCGTCACACAGATGTATTTATAGGAATGAATTATTTCCATGCTTCTATCTATAAATACATAAAAGAGGAATAACATCTAACTTGAAACATAAAAGAAAAAAAAAGTGAACCCACGAGTTATACAGAGGAAAACCCTATCACGGCACTTGCTCCAGTGGTAAACAATTCTGAAATTGGTCAGAGGTGGGGAACCATCTCCCATACAGCCAGCAACCCAACCCCCACTCAAGGAGCGTCCTCATTGCAAAGCTGGGGGACCGTGCCGAGGCATCTGTGAGTAAACGAGAGCTGAGCCCCAGGCCAGCTGCTGCTGAACTGTTCCCACCCTTTCCAGGTAAAACACCTGAATATGTACAAGTTCTTGAAAGCCTAGAGGAAGGACTGTGGAGCCACACCAGCGACAGCACGCAGCCCAACTTGGTGCCTGCAGGCCAGCCAGCGTGGTCCTGGCCCCGGGCGCTCTTCCAGAAGCGTTCCATTGCCCTGCCTGAGATACCCCTCCTGTCCCGGCCCCCACTGCTTTTTTCCTTCCTCACCTCTGTCCGGAGAGAAATTCCAGCGGAAGGTATGGGTGACACATCCTCTTCTTTACAGGCGGCAGCCTGGCAACTCCTGCAGAAAGGCCAGCAGAACCCCACTCACACGGGGCCACCCACAAAGCTGTGGCCCCTCACTCCCTCCCACCAGCACAGCCCCGAGACTGCTGACGGGGCAGAGAATATGGAGTCAGGCACAGCTTCAGGGGCTATTGCTGCCTGGAGCTCTGTTTATATTGACCTCAACGAGGCACACCTGGGGAGGGCGGGCCGGCAGGGTAAGGCTGCCCAGGTCAGCTAATCCACAACCCTCAGGGAATCACATTGTTGAAAATGGACCCCGCTAAGGGAGAAGAGAAGCCAAGGGAAAAAAGGACACAATGCCATTTGCAGCACCGTAGATGAGTCTAGAAGTAATCACGTGACTTGTAGTAAGTCACAAAGTGAAAGACACATATCATATCATATCACTTATAGGTGTTACCTAAAAATGGATACCAGGGCAGATATTTCCACGGAGAAGGGCAATCACAGATTCATTAAACAAACTTATGGTTCACCAATGGAAAGGTGTGAGGATTGGTTTCATTACGATATCGGGGTTAACAGACATATACAAACACAGGTGACATATATAATCACCAAAGACCTACAGAATACCAAGAGAGGACTACTCAACATTCTGTCATAACGTACATGGGAAAAGGATCCCAAGAAGAACAGTCATCTGTATATGTGTAAAAGAACCACATCTTCCACACCTACAACAAGCCAAACATTGTAATCAAACTTGCTGTAATAGAAAATAAAAACTTAAATTAAAAACACGAACAAGAAGTAGTGAGACAAACGTGAGGGGCTTTCTCCTGGCACATTCCATTCTAAACTCCAATCTAGAACACCACTTCCACTGAGGCTCTCTTGCCCTAGTAACCAGATTTGGTAAGGGTGAACTGCTGCCACCTTGTGGCCGTTTCACACAACAGCAGCTTTAATCCCAACGCTAATGGTCAGTTGATATTCAAAATCATTGCAGGCCTGTAAATGACACCTGCCCTGAAAACAAATCCTGGGGTCACATATCGACCAAAAATTTCAAAGGACGTCCATATTTCAAAACGACCGTTGCAAAAGGCATATTTTACGCACATTAGTGTTCTGCTTCTTTTCCTTTCTTTCCTTTTTTGTTAAAAAACACGGGAATGGAAAAAGGCATCCCTCAGAATGGGCGAAAATCGTTGCAGACGAATCAATGGACAGAGGTTTAATCTCCAATATATATAAACAGCTCATGCAGCTTAATATTAAAAAAAACAAACAACCCAAAAAAAATGGGCAGAAGATCTAAAGACACGTTTCTTCAAAGGAGACACAGAGATGGCCAAGACGCACATGAAAAGCTGCTCAACAGCACTAATTATTAGAGAAATGCAAATCAAAACTACAATGAGGTATCACCTCACACCTGTTAGAATCGGCATCATCAGAAAATCTACAAACAACCAATTCTGGGGAGGGTGTGGACAAAAGGAGCCCTCTTCCACTATTGGTGGGAATGTAAATTGATACAGTCACTATGGAGAACAGTATGGAGTTTCCTTAAAAAAATTAGAAATAGAATTACCATCTGATCCAGCAATCCCACTTCTGGGCATATACCCAGAGAAAACCGTATTTCAAAAAGGCACATTCACCACAATGTTCGTTGCAGCACTATTTACAATAGCCAGGTAATGGAAGCAACCTAAATGCCCACAGACAGATGAATGGATAAAGAGGTGGTACATATATAAAATGGAATATGACTCGGCCATAAAAAGGAATGAAACTGGGTCATTTGTAGAGACATCGATGGATCGAGAGACTGTCATACAGAATGAAGTAAGTCAGAAAGAGGAAAACAAATATTGTATATTAATGCATGTATGTGGAGCCTAAAAATGGTACAGATGAACTGGTTTGCAGGGAAGAAATAGAGACACAGAGGTAGAGAACAAACGTATGGACACCAAGTGTGGGAAGCCATGGGGTGGTGGTGGTGGGATGAGTTGGGAGTTTGGGATTGACCTGTATACATGTATATGCATAAAATACATAACTAATAATAACGTGCTGTATAAAAAAATAAATAAAATTTCAAAATTTTAAAAAATAAAATTTAAAAATAAAACAGAAAAAAGTTCTTCCCGTCACACAGATGTATTTATAGGAATGAATTATTTCCATGCTTATATCTATAAATACATAAAAGAGGAATAACATCTAACTTGAAACATGAAAGAAAAAAAAAGTGAACCCACGAGTTATACAGAGGAAAACCCTATCAGGGCACTTGCTCCAGTGGTAAACAATTCTGAAATTGGTCAGAGGTGGGGAACCATCTCCCATACAGCCAGCAACCCAACCCCCACGCAAGGAGCGTCCTCATTGCAAAGCTGGGGGACCGTGCCGAGGCATCTGTGAGTAAACGTGAGCTGAGCCCCAGGCCAGCTGCTGCTGAACTGTTCCCACCCTTTCCAGGTAAAACTCCTGAATATGTACAAGGGCTTGAAAGCCTAGAGGAAGGACCGTGGAGCCACACCAGCGACAGCACGCAGGACAACTTGGTGCCTGCAGGCCAGCCAGCGTGGTCCTGGACCCTGGTGCTCTTCCAGAAGCTTTCCATTGCCCTGCCTGAGATACCCCTCCTGTCCCGGCCCCCACTGCTTTTTTCCTTCCTCACCTCTGTCCGGAGAGAAATTCCATCGTAAGGTATGGGTGACACCTCCTCTTCTTTACAGGCGGCAGCCTGGCAACTCCTGCAGAAAGGCCAGCAGAACCCCACTCACACCGGGCCACCCACAAAGCTGTGGCCCCTCTCTCCCTCCCACCAGCACAGCCCCGAGACTGCTGACGGGGCAGAGAATATGGAGGCAGGCACAGCTTCAGGGGCTATTGCTGCCTGGAGCGCTGTTTATATTGACCTCAACGAGGCACACCTGGGGAGGGCGGGCCGGCAGGGTAAGGCTGCCCAGGTCAGCTAATCCACAACCCTCAGGGAATCACATTGTTGAAAATGGACCCCGCTAAGGCAGAAGAGAAGCCAAGGGAAAAAAGGACACAATGCCATTTGCAGCACCGTAGATGAGTCTAGAAGTAATCACGTGACTTGTAGTAAGTCAGAAAGTGAAAGACACATATCATATCATATCACTTAGAGGTGTTACCTAAAAATGGATACCAGGGCAGATATTTCCACGGAGAAGGGCAATCACAGATTCATTAAACAAACTTATGGTTCACCAATGGAAAGGTGTGAGGATTGGTTTCATTACGATATCGGGGTTAACAGACATATACAAACACAGGTGACATATATAATCACCAAAGACCTACAGAATACCAAGAGAGGACTACTCAACATTCTGTCATAACGTACATGGGAAAAGGATCCCAAGAAGAACAGTCATCTGTATATGTGTAAAAGAACCACATCTTCCACACCTACAACAAGCCAAACATTGTAATCAAACTTGCTGTAATAGAAAATAAAAACTTAAATTAAAAACACGAACAAGAAGTAGTGAGACAAACGTGAGGGGCTTTCTCCTGGCACATTCCATTCTAAACTCCAATCTAGAACACCACTTCCACTGAGGCTCTCTTGCCCTAGTAACCAGATTTGGTAAGGGTGAACTGCTGCCACCTTGTGGCCGTTTCACACAACAGCAGCTTTAATCCCAACGCTAATGGTCAGTTGATATTCAAAATCATTGCAGGCCTGTAAATGACACCTGCCCTGAAAACAAATCCTGGGGTCACATATCGACCAAAAATTTCAAAGGACGTCCATATTTCAAGACGACCATTTCAAAAGGCATATTTTACGCACATTAGTGTTCTGCTTCTTTTCCTTTCTTTCCTTTTTTGTTCAAAAACACGGGAATGGAAAAAGGCATCCCTCAGAATGGGCGAAAATCGTTGCAGACGAATCAATGGACAGAGGTTTAATCTCCAATATATATAAACAGCTCATGCAGCTTAATATTAAAAAAACAAACAACCCAAAATAAATGGGCAGAAGATCTAAAGAGACGTTTCTTCAAAGGAGACACAGAGATGGCCAAGACGCACATGAAAAGCTGCTCAACAGCACTAATTATTAGAGAAATGCAAATCAAAACTACAATGAGGTATCACCTCACACCTGTTAGAATCGGCATCATCAGGAAATCTACAAACAACCAATTCTGGGGAGGGTGTGGACAAAAGGAGGCCTCTTCCACTATTGGTGGGAATGTAAATTGATACAGTCACTATGGAGAACAGTATGGAGTTTCCTTAAAAAAAAACTAGAAATAGAATTACCATCTGATCCAGCAATCCCACTTCTGGGCATATACCCAGAGAAAACCGTATTTCAAAAAGGCACATTCACCACAATGTTCGTTGCAGCACTATTTACAATAGCCAGGTAATGGAAGCAACCTAAATGCCCACAGACAGATGAATGGATAAAGATGTGGTACATATATAAAATGGAATATTACTCGGCCATAAAAAGGAATGAAACTGGGTCATTTGTAGAGACATCGATGGATCGAGAGACTGTCATACAGAATGAAGTAAGTCAGAAAGAGGAAAACAAATATTGTATATTAATGCATATATGTGGAGCCTAAAAATGGTACAGATGAACTGGTTTGCAGGGAAGAACTAGAGACACAGAGGTAGAGAACAAACGTATGGACACCAAGTGTGGGAAGCCATGGGGTGGTGGTGGTGGGATGAGTTGGGAGTTTGGGATTGACCTGTATACATGTATATGCATAAAATACATAACTAATAATAACGTGCTGTATAAAAAAATAAATAAAATTTCAAAATTTTAAAAAATAAAATTTAAAAATAAAACAGAAAAAAGTTCTTCCCGTCACACAGATGTATTTATAGGAATGAATTATTTCCATGCTTATATCTATAAATACATAAAAGAGGAATAACATCTAACTTGAAACATGAAAGAAAAAAAAAGTGAACCCACGAGTTATACAGAGGAAAACCCTATCAGGGCACTTGCTCCAGTGGTAAACAATTCTGAAATTGGTCAGAGGTGGGGAACCATCTCCCATACAGCCAGCAACCCAACCCCCACGCAAGGAGCGTCCTCATTGCAAAGCTGGGGGACCGTGCCGAGGCATCTGTGAGTAAACGTGAGCTGAGCCCCAGGCCAGCTGCTGCTGAACTGTTCCCACCCTTTCCAGGTAAATCTCCTGAATATGTACAAGGGCTTGAAAGCCTAGAGGAAGGACCGTGGAGCCACACCAGCGACAGCACGCAGGACAACTTGGTGCCTGCAGGCCAGCCAGCGTGGTCCTGGACCCTGGTGCTCTTCCAGAAGCTTTCCATTGCCCTGCCTGAGATACCCCTCCTGTCCCGGCCCCCACTGCTTTTTTCCTTCCTCACCTCTGTCCGGAGAGAAATTCCAGCGGAAGGTATGGGTGACACATCCTCTTCTTTACAGGCGGCAGCCTGGCAACTCCTGCAGAAAGGTCAGCAGAACCCAACTCACACCGGGCCACCCACAAAGCTGTGGCCCCTCACTCCCTCCCACCAGCACAGCCCCGAGACTGCTGACGGGGCAGAGAATATGGAGGCAGGCACAGCTTCAGGGGCTATTGCTGCCTGGAGCGCTGTTTATATTGACCTCAACGAGGCACACCTGGGGAGGGCGGGCCGGCAGGGTAAGGCTGCCCAGGTCAGCTAATCCACAACCCTCAGGGAATCACATTGTTGAAAATGGACCCCGCTAAGGCAGAAGAGAAGCCAAGGGAAAAAAGGACACAATGCCATTTGCAGCACCGTAGATGAGTCTAGAAGTAATCACGTGACTTGTAGTAAGTCACAAAGTGAAAGACACATATCATATCATATCACTTATAGGTGTTACCTAAAAATGGATACCAGGGCAGATATTTCCACGGAGAAGGGCAATCACAGATTCATTAAACAAACTTATGGTTCACCAATGGAAAGGTGTGAGGATTGGTTTCATTACGATATCGGGGTTAACAGACATATACAAACACAGGTGACATATATAATCACCAAAGACCTACAGAATACCAAGAGAGGACTACTCAACATCCTGTCATAACGTACATGGGAAAAGGATCCCAAGAAGAACAGTCATCTGTATATGTGTAAAAGAACCACATCTTCCACACCTACAACAAGCCAAACATTGTAATCAAACTTGCTGTAATAGAAAATAAAAACTTAAATTAAAAACACGAACAAGAAGTAGTGAGACAAACGTGAGGGGCTTTCTCCTGGCACATTCCATTCTAAACTCCAATCTAGAACACCACTTCCACTGAGGCTCTCTTGCCCTAGTAACCAGATTTGGTAAGGGTGAACTGCTGCCACCTTGTGGCCGTTTCACACAACAGCAGCTTTAATCCCAACGCTAATGGTCAGTTGATATTCAAAATCATTGCAGGCCTGTAAATGACACCTGCCCTGAAAACAAATCCTGGGGTCACATATCGACCAAAAATTTCAAAGGACGTCCATATTTCAAGACGACCGTTTCAAAAGGCATATTTTACGCACATTAGTGTTCTGCTTCTTTTCCTTTCTTTCCTTTTTTGTTAAAAAACACGGGAATGGAAAAAGGCATCCCTCAGAATGGGCGAAAATCGTTGCAGACGAATCAATGGACAGAGGTTTAATCTGCAATATATATAAACAGCTCATGCAGCTTAATATTAAAAAAACAAACAACCCAAAAAAATGGGCAGAAGATCTAAAGAGACGTTTCTTCAAAGGAGACACAGAGATGGCCAAGACGCACATGAAAAGCTGCTCAACAGCACTAATTATTAGAGAAATGCAAATCAAAACTACAATGAGGTATCACCTCACACCTGTTAGAATCGGCATCATCAGAAAATCTACAAACAACCAATTCTGGGGAGGGTGTGGACAAAAGGAGCCCTCTTCCACTATTGGTGGGAATGTAAATTGATACAGTCACGATGGAGAACAGTATGGAGTTTCCTTAAAAAAATTAGAAATAGAATTACCATCTGATCCAGCAATCCCACTTCTGGGCATATACCCAGAGAAAACCGTATTTCAAAAAGGCACATTCACCACAATGTTCGTTGCAGCACTATTTACAATAGCCAGGTAATAGAAGCAACCTAAATGCCCACAGACAGATGAATGGATAAAGATGTGGTACATATATAAAATGGAATATTACTCGGCCATTAGAAGGAATGAAACTGGGTCATTTGTAGAGACATCGATGGATCGAGAGACTGTCATACAGAATGAAGTAAGTCAGAAAGAGGAAAACAAATATTGTATATTAATGCATATATGTGGAGCCTAAAAATGGTACAGATGAACTGGTTTGCAGGGAAGAACTAGAGACACAGAGGTAGAGAACAAACGTATGGACACCAAGTGTGGGAAGCCATGGGGTGGTGGTGGTGGGATGAGTTGGGAGTTTGGGATTGACCTGTATACATGTATATGCATAAAATACATAACTAATAATAACGTGCTGTATAAAAAAATAAATAAAATTTCAAAATTTTAAAAAATAAAATTTAAAAATAAAACAGAAAAAAGTTCTTCCCGTCACACAGATGTATTTATAGGAATGAATTATTTCCATGCTTCTATCTATAAATACATAAAAGAGGAATAACATCTAACTTGAAACATAAAAGAAAAAAAAAGTGAACCCACGAGATATACAGAGGAAAACCCTATCACGGCACTTGCTCCAGTGGTAAACAATTCTGAAATTGGTCAGAGGTGGGGAACCATCTCCCATACAGCCAGCAACCCAACCCCCACTCAAGGAGCGTCCTCATTGCAAAGCTGGGGGACCGTGCCGAGGCATCTCTGAGTAAACGAGAGCTGAGCCCCAGGCCAGCTGCTGCTGAACTGTTCCCACCCTTTCCAGGTAAAACACCTGAATATGTACAAGGGCTTGAAAGCCTAGAGGAAGGACCGTGGAGCCACACCAGCGACAGCACGCAGGCCAACTTGGTGCCGGCAGGCCAGCCAGCGTGGTCCTGGCCCCGGGCGCTCTTCCAGAAGCGTTCCATTGCCCTGCCTGAGATACCCCTCCTGTCCCGGACCCCACTGCTTTTTTCCTTCCTCACCTCTGTCCGGAGAGAAATTCCAGCGGAAGGTATGGGTGACACATCCTCTTCTTTACAGGCGGCAGCATGGCAACTCCTGCAGAAAGGCCAGCAGAACCCCACTCACACTGGGCCACCCACAAAGCTGTGGCCCCTCACTCCCTCCCACCAGCACAGCCCCGAGACTGCTGACGGGGCAGAGAATATGGAGGCAGGCACAGCTTCAGGGGCTATTGCTGCCTGGAGCGCTGTTTATATTGACCTCAAAGAGGCACACCTGGGGAGGGCGGGCCGGCAGGGTAAGGCTGCCCAGGTCAGCTAATCCACAACCCTCAGGGAATCACATTGTTGAAAATGGACCCCGCTAAGGCAGAAGAGAAGCCAAGGGAAAAAAGGACACAATGCCATTTGCAGCACCGTAGATGAGTCTAGAAGTAATCACGTGACTTGTAGTAAGTCACAAAGTGAAAGACACATATCATATCATATCACTTAGAGGTGTTACCTAAAAATGGATACCAGGGCAGATATTTCCACGGAGAAGGGCAATCACAGATTCATTAATCAAACTTATAGTTCACCAATGGAAAGGTGTGAGGATTGGTTTCATTACGATATCGGGGTTAACAGACATATACAAACACAGGTGACATATATAATCACCAAAGACCTACAGAATACCAAGAGAGGACTACTCAACATTCTGTCATAACGTACATGGGAAAAGGATCCCAAGAAGAACAGTCATCTGTATATGTGTAAAAGAACCACATCTTCCACACCTACAACAAGCCAAATATTGTAATCAAACTTGCTGTAATAGAAAATAAAAACTTAAATTAAAAACACGAACAAGAAGTAGTGAGACAAACGTGAGGGGCTTTCTCCTGGCACATTCCATTCTAAACTCCAATCTAGAACACCACTTCCACTGAGGCTCTCTTGCCCTAGTAACCAGATTTGGTAAGGGTGAACTGCTGCCACCTTGTGGCCGTTTCACACAACAGCAGCTTTAATCCCAACGCTAATGGTCAGTTGATATTCAAAATCATTGCAGGCCTGTAAATGACACCTGCCCTGAAAACAAATCCTGGGGTCACATATCGACCAAAAATTTCAAAGGACGTCCATATTTCAAAACGACCGTTGCAAAAGGCATATTTTACGCACATTAGTGTTCTGCTTCTTTTCCTTTCTTTCCTTTTTTGTTAAAAAACACGGGAATGGAAAAAGGCATCCCTCAGAATGGGCGAAAATCGTTGCAGACGAATCAATGGACAGAGGTTTAATCTCCAATATATATAAACAGCTCATGCAGCTTAATATTAAAAAAACAAACAACCCAAAAAAATGGGCAGAAGATCTAAAGAGACGTTTCTTCAAAGGAGACACAGAGATGGCCAAGACACACATGAAAAGCAGCTCAACAGCACTAATTATTAGAGAAATGCAAATCAAAACTACAATGAGGTATCACCTCACACCTGTTAGAATCGGCATCATCAGAAAATCTACAAACAACCAATTCTGGGGAGGGTGTGGACAAAAGGAGCCCTCTTCCACTATTGGTGGGAATGTAAATTGATACAGTCACTATGGAGAGCAGTATGGAGTTTCCTTAAAAAAAACTAGAAATGGAATTACCATCTGATCCAGCAATCCCACTTCTGGGCATATACCCAGAGAAAACCGTATTTCAAAAAGGCACATTCACCACAATGTTCGTTGCAGCACTATTTACAATAGCCAGGTAATGGAAGCAACCTAAATGCCCACAGACAAATGAATGGATAAAGATGTGGTACATATATAAAATGGAATATTACTCGGCCATAAAAAGGAATGAAACTGGGTCATTTGTAGAGACATCGATGGATCGAGAGACTGTCATACAGAATGAAGTAAGTCAGAAAGAGGAAAACAAATATTGTATATTAATGCATATATGTGGAGCCTAAAAATGGTACAGATGAACTGGTTTGCAGGGAAGAAATAGAGACACAGAGGTAGAGAACAAACGTATGGACACCAAGTGTGGGAAGCCATGGGGTGGTGGTGGTGGGATGAGTTGGGAGTTTGGGAATGACCTGTATACATGTATATGCATAAAATACATAACTAATAATAACGTGCTGTATAAAAAAATAAATAAAATTTCAAAATTTTAAAAAATAAAATTTAAAAATAAAAGAGAAAAAAGTTCTTCCCGTCACACAGATGTATTTATAGGAATGAATTATTTCCATGCTTATATCTATAAATACATAAAAGAGGAATAACATCTAACTTGAAACATAAAAGGAAAAAGAAGTGAACCCACGAGTTATACAGAGGAAAACCCTATCAGGGCACTTGCTCCAGTGGTAAACAATTCTGAAATTGGTCAGAGGTGGGGAACCATCTCCCATACAGCCAGCAACCCAACCCCCACGCAAGGAGCATCCTCATTGCAAAGTTGGGTGACCGTGCCGAGGCATCTGTGAGTAAACGTGAGCTGAGCCCCAGGCCAGCTGCTGCTGAACTGTTCCCACCCTTTCCAGGTAAAACACCTGAACATGTACAAGGGCTTGAAAGCCTAGAGGAAGGACCGTGGAGCCACACCAGCGACAGCACGCAGGCCAACTTGGTGCCTGCAGGCCAGCCAGCGTGGTCCTGGACCCTGGCGCTCTTCCAGAAGCTTTCCATTGCCCTGCCTGAGATACCCCTCCTGTCCCGGCCCCCACTGCTTTTTTCCTTCCTCACCTCTGTCCGGAGAGAAATTCCAGCGGAAGGTATGGGTGACACATCCTCTTCTTTACAGGCGGCAGCCTGGCAACTCCTGCAGAAAGGCCAGCAGTACCCCACTCACACGGGGCCACCCACAAAGCTGTGGCCCCTCACTCCCTCCCACCAGCACAGCCCCGAGACTGCTGACGGGGCAGAGAATATGGAGTCAGGCACAGCTTCAGGGGCTATTGCTGCCTGGAGCTCTGTTTATATTGACCTCAACGAGGCACACCTGGGGAGGGCGGGCCGGCAGGGTAAGGCTGCCCAGGTCAGCTAATCCACAACCCTCAGGGAATCACATTGTTGAAAATGGACCCCGCTAAGGCAGAAGAGAAGACAAGGGAAAAAAGGACACAATGCCATTTGCAGCACCGTAGATGAGTCTAGAAGTAATCACGTGACTTGTAGTAAGTCATAAAGTGAAAGACACATATCATATCATATCACTTATAGGTGTTACCTAAAACTGGATACCAGGGCAGATATTTCCACGGAGAAGGGCAATCACAGATTCATTAAACAAACTTATGGTTCACCAATGGAAAGGTGTGAGGATTGGTTTCATTACGATATCGGGGTTAACAGACATATACAAACACAGGTGACATATATAATCACCAAAGACCTACAGAATACCAAGAGAGGACTACTCAACATTCTGTCATAACGTACATGGGAAAAGGATCCCAAGAAGAACAGTCATCTGTATATGTGTAAAAGAACCACATCTTCCACACCTACAACAAGCCAAACATTGTAATCAAACTTGCTGTAATAGAAAATAAAAACTTAAATTAAAAACACGAACAAGAAGTAGTGAGACAAACGTGAGGGGCTTTCTCCTGGCACATTCCATTCTAAACTCCAATCTAGAACACCACTTCCACTGAGGCTCTCTTGCCCTAGTAACCAGATTTGGTAAGGGTGAACTGCTGCCACCTTGTGGCCGTTTCACACAACAGCAGCTTTAATCCCAACGCTAATGGTCAGTTGATATTCAAAATCATTGCAGGCCTGTAAATGACACCTGCCCTGAAAACAAATCCTGGGGTCACATATCGACCAAAAATTTCAAAGGACGTCCATATTTCAAAACGACCGTTGCAAAAGGCATATTTTACGCACATTAGTGTTCTGCTTCTTTTCCTTTCTTTCCTTTTTTGTTAAAAAACACGGGAATGGAAAAAGGCATCCCTCAGAATGGGCGAAAATCGTTGCAGACGAATCAATGGACAGAGGTTTAATCTCCAATATATATAAACAGCTCATGCAGCTTAATATTAAAAAAACAAACAACCCAAAAAAATGGGCAGAAGATCTAAAGAGACGTTTCTTCAAAGGAGACACAGAGATGGCCAAGACGCACATGAAAAGCAGCTCAACAGCACTAATTATTAGAGAAATGCAAATCAAAACTACAATGAGGTATCACCTCACACCTGTTAGAATCGGCATCATCAGAAAATCTACAAACAACCAATTCTGGGGAGGGTGTGGACAAAAGGAGCCCTCTTCCACTATTGGTGGGAATGTAAATTGATACAGTCACTATGGAGAACAGTATGGAGTTTCCTTAAAAAAAACTAGAAATGGAATTACCATCTGATCCAGCAATCCCACTTCTGGGCATATACCCAGAGAAAACCGTATTTCAAAAAGGCACATTCACCACAATGTTCGTTGCAGCACTATTTACAATAGCCAGGTAATGGAAGCAACCTAAATGCCCACAGACAGATGAATGGATAAAGATGTGGTACATATATAAAATGGAATATTACTCGGCCATAAAAAGGAATGAAACTGGGTCATTTGTAGAGACATCGATGGATCGAGAGACTGTCATACAGAATGAAGTAAGTCAGAAAGAGGAAATCAAATATTGTATATTAATGCATATATGTGGAGCCTAAAAATGGTACAGATGAACTGGTTTGCAGGGAAGAACTAGAGACACAGAGGTAGAGAACAAACGTATGGACACCAAGTGTGGGAAGCCATGGGGTGGTGGTGGTGGGATGAGTTGGGAGTTTGGGATTGACCTGTATACATGTATATGCATAAAATACATAACTAATAATAACGTGCTGTATAAAAAAATAAATAAAATTTCAAAATTTTAAAAAATAAAATTTAAAAATAAAACAGAAAAAAGTTCTTCCCGTCACACAGATGTATTTATAGGAATGAATTATTTCCATGCTTCTATCTATAAATACATAAAAGAGGAATAACATCTAACTTGAAACATAAAAGAAAAAAGAAGTGAACCCACGAGTTATACAGAGGAAAACCCTATCACGGCACTTGCTCCAGTGGTAAACAATTCTGAAATTGGTCAGAGGTTGGGAACCATCTCCCATACAGCCAGCAACCCAACCCCCACGCAAGGAGCATCCTCATTGCAAAGTTGGGTGACCGTGCCGAGGCATCTGTGAGTAAACGTGAGCTGAGCCCCAGGCCAGCTGCTGCTGAACTGTTCCCACCCTTTCCAGGTAAAACACCTGAACATGTACAATGGCTTGAAAGCCTAGAGGAAGGACCGTGGAGCCACACCAGCGACAGCACGCAGGCCAACTTGGTGCCTGCAGGCCAGCCAGCGTGGTCCTGGACCCTGGCGCTCTTCCAGAAGCTTTCCATTGCCCTGCCTGAGATACCCCTCCTGTCCCGGACCCCACTGCTTTTTTCCTTCCTCACCTCTGTCCGGAGAGAAATTCCAGCGGAAGGTATGGGTGACACAACCTCTTCTTTACAGGCGGCAGCCTGGCAACTCCTGCAGAATGGCCAGCAGAACCCCACTCACACCGGGCCACCCACAAAGCTGTGGCCCCTCACTCCCTCCCACCAGCACAGCCCCGAGACTGTTAACGGGGCAGAGAATATGGAGGCAGGCACAGCTTCAGGGGCTATTGCTGCCTGGAGCGCTGTTTATATTGACCTCAAAGAGGCACACCTGGGGAGGGCGGGCCGGCAGGGTAAGGCTGCCCAGGTCAGCTAATCCACAACCCTCAGGGAATCACATTGTTGAAAATGGACCCCGCTAAGGCAGAAGAGAAGCCAAGGGAAAAAAGGACACAATGCCATTTGCAGCACCGTAGATGAGTCTAGAAGTAATCACGTGACTTGTAGTAAGTCACAAAGTGAAAGACACATATCATATCATATCACTTAGAGGTGTTACCTAAAAATGGATACCAGGGCAGATATTTCCACGGAGAAGGGCAATCACAGATTCATTAATCAAACTTATAGTTCACCAATGGAAAGGTGTGAGGATTGGTTTCATTACGATATCGGGGTTAACAGACATATACAAACACAGGTGACATATATAATCACCAAAGACCTACAGAATACCAAGAGAGGACTACTCAACATTCTGTCATAACGTACATGGGAAAAGGATCCCAAGAAGAACAGTCATCTGTATATGTGTAAAAGAACCACATCTTCCACACCTACAACAAGCCAAATATTGTAATCAAACTTGCTGTAATAGAAAATAAAAACTTAAATTAAAAACACGAACAAGAAGTAGTGAGACAAACGTGAGGGGCTTTCTCCTGGCACATTCCATTCTAAACTCCAATCTAGAACACCACTTCCACTGAGGCTCTCTTGCCCTAGTAACCAGATTTGGTAAGGGTGAACTGCTGCCACCTTGTGGCCGTTTCACACAACAGCAGCTTTAATCCCAACGCTAATGGTCAGTTGATATTCAAAATCATTGCAGGCCTGTAAATGACACCTGCCCTGAAAACAAATCCTGGGGTCACATATCGACCAAAAATTTCAAAGGACGTCCATATTTCAAAACGACCGTTTCAAAAGGCATATTTTACGCACATTAGTGTTCTGCTTCTTTTCCTTTCTTTCCTTTTTTGTTAAAAAACACGGGAATGGAAAAAGGCATCCCTCAGAATGGGCGAAAATCGTTGCAGACGAATCAATGGACAGAGGTTTAATCTCCAATATATATAAACAGCTCATGCAGCTTAATATTAAAAAAACAAACAACCCAAAAAAATGGGCAGAAGATCTAAAGAGACGTTTCTTCAAAGGAGACACAGAGATGGCCAAGACACACATGAAAAGCAGCTCAACAGCACTAATTATTAGAGAAATGCAAATCAAAACTACAATGAGGTATCACCTCACACCTGTTAGAATCGGCATCATCAGAAAATCTACAAACAACCAATTCTGGGGAGGGTGTGGACAAAAGGAGCCCTCTTCCACTATTGGTGGGAATGTAAATTGATACAGTCACTATGGAGAGCAGTATGGAGTTTCCTTAAAAAAAACTAGAAATGGAATTACCATCTGATCCAGCAATCCCACTTCTGGGCATATACCCAGAGAAAACCGTATTTCAAAAAGGCACATTCACCACAATGTTCGTTGCAGCACTATTTACAATAGCCAGGTAATGGAAGCAACCTAAATGCCCACAGACAAATGAATGGATAAAGATGTGGTACATATATAAAATGGAATATTACTCGGCCATAAAAAGGAATGAAACTGGGTCATTTGTAGAGACATCGATGGATCGAGAGACTGTCATACAGAATGAAGTAAGTCAGAAAGAGGAAAACAAATATTGTATATTAATGCATATATGTGGAGCCTAAAAATGGTACAGATGAACTGGTTTGCAGGGAAGAAATAGAGACACAGAGGTAGAGAACAAACGTATGGACACCAAGTGTGGGAAGCCATGGGGTGGTGGTGGTGGGATGAGTTGGGAGTTTGGGAATGACCTGTATACATGTATATGCATAAAATACATAACTAATAATAACGTGCTGTATAAAAAAATAAATAAAATTTCAAAATTTTAAAAAATAAAATTTAAAAATAAAAGAGAAAAAAGTTCTTCCCGTCACACAGATGTATTTATAGGAATGAATTATTTCCATGCTTATATCTATAAATACATAAAAGAGGAATAACATCTAACTTGAAACATAAAAGGAAAAAGAAGTGAACCCACGAGTTATACAGAGGAAAACCCTATCAGGGCACTTGCTCCAGTGGTAAACAATTCTGAAATTGGTCAGAGGTGGGGAACCATCTCCCATACAGCCAGCAACCCAACCCCCACGCAAGGAGCATCCTCATTGCAAAGTTGGGTGACCGTGCCGAGGCATCTGTGAGTAAACGTGAGCTGAGCCCCAGGCCAGCTGCTGCTGAACTGTTCCCACCCTTTCCAGGTAAAACACCTGAACATGTACAAGGGCTTGAAAGCCTAGAGGAAGGACCGTGGAGCCACACCAGCGACAGCACGCAGGCCAACTTGGTGCCTGCAGGCCAGCCAGCGTGGTCCTGGACCCTGGCGCTCTTCCAGAAGCTTTCCATTGCCCTGCCTGAGATACCCCTCCTGTCCCGGCCCCCACTGCTTTTTTCCTTCCTCACCTCTGTCCGGAGAGAAATTCCAGCGGAAGGTATGGGTGACACATCCTCTTCTTTACAGGCGGCAGCCTGGCAACTCCTGCAGAAAGGCCAGCAGTACCCCACTCACACGGGGCCACCCACAAAGCTGTGGCCCCTCACTCCCTCCCACCAGCACAGCCCCGAGACTGCTGACGGGGCAGAGAATATGGAGTCAGGCACAGCTTCAGGGGCTATTGCTGCCTGGAGCTCTGTTTATATTGACCTCAACGAGGCACACCTGGGGAGGGCGGGCCGGCAGGGTAAGGCTGCCCAGGTCAGCTAATCCACAACCCTCAGGGAATCACATTGTTGAAAATGGACCCCGCTAAGGCAGAAGAGAAGACAAGGGAAAAAAGGACACAATGCCATTTGCAGCACCGTAGATGAGTCTAGAAGTAATCACGTGACTTGTAGTAAGTCACAAAGTGAAAGACACATATCATATCATATCACTTATAGGTGTTACCTAAAACTGGATACCAGGGCAGATATTTCCACGGAGAAGGGCAATCACAGATTCATTAAACAAACTTATGGTTCACCAATGGAAAGGTGTGAGGATTGGTTTCATTACGATATCGGGGTTAACAGACATATACAAACACAGGTGACATATATAATCACCAAAGACCTACAGAATACCAAGAGAGGACTACTCAACATTCTGTCATAACGTACATGGGAAAAGGATCCCAAGAAGAACAGTCATCTGTATATGTGTAAAAGAACCACATCTTCCACACCTACAACAAGCCAAACATTGTAATCAAACTTGCTGTAATAGAAAATAAAAACTTAAATTAAAAACACGAACAAGAAGTAGTGAGACAAACGTGAGGGGCTTTCTCCTGGCACATTCCATTCTAAACTCCAATCTAGAACACCACTTCCACTGAGGCTCTCTTGCCCTAGTAACCAGATTTGGTAAGGGTGAACTGCTGCCACCTTGTGGCCGTTTCACACAACAGCAGCTTTAATCCCAACGCTAATGGTCAGTTGATATTCAAAATCATTGCAGGCCTGTAAATGACACCTGCCCTGAAAACAAATCCTGGGGTCACATATCGACCAAAAATTTCAAAGGACGTCCATATTTCAAAACGACCGTTGCAAAAGGCATATTTTACGCACATTAGTGTTCTGCTTCTTTTCCTTTCTTTCCTTTTTTGTTAAAAAACACGGGAATGGAAAAAGGCATCCCTCAGAATGGGCGAAAATCGTTGCAGACGAATCAATGGACAGAGGTTTAATCTCCAATATATATAAACAGCTCATGCAGCTTAATATTAAAAAAACAAACAACCCAAAAAAATGGGCAGAAGATCTAAAGAGACGTTTCTTCAAAGGAGACACAGAGATGGCCAAGACGCACATGAAAAGCAGCTCAACAGCACTAATTATTAGAGAAATGCAAATCAAAACTACAATGAGGTATCACCTCACACCTGTTAGAATCGGCATCATCAGAAAATCTACAAACAACCAATTCTGGGGAGGGTGTGGACAAAAGGAGCCCTCTTCCACTATTGGTGGGAATGTAAATTGATACAGTCACTATGGAGAACAGTATGGAGTTTCCTTAAAAAAAACTAGAAATGGAATTACCATCTGATCCAGCAATCCCACTTCTGGGCATATACCCAGAGAAAACCGTATTTCAAAAAGGCACATTCACCACAATGTTCGTTGCAGCACTATTTACAATAGCCAGGTAATGGAAGCAACCTAAATGCCCACAGACAGATGAATGGATAAAGATGTGGTACATATATAAAATGGAATATTACTCGGCCATAAAAAGGAATGAAACTGGGTCATTTGTAGAGACATCGATGGATCGAGAGACTGTCATACAGAATGAAGTAAGTCAGAAAGAGGAAATCAAATATTGTATATTAATGCATATATGTGGAGCCTAAAAATGGTACAGATGAACTGGTTTGCAGGGAAGAACTAGAGACACAGAGGTAGAGAACAAACGTATGGACACCAAGTGTGGGAAGCCATGGGGTGGTGGTGGTGGGATGAGTTGGGAGTTTGGGATTGACCTGTATACATGTATATGCATAAAATACATAACTAATAATAACGTGCTGTATAAAAAAATAAATAAAATTTCAAAATTTTAAAAAATAAAATTTAAAAATAAAACAGAAAAAAGTTCTTCCCGTCACACAGATGTATTTATAGGAATGAATTATTTCCATGCTTCTATCTATAAATACATAAAAGAGGAATAACATCTAACTTGAAACATAAAAGAAAAAAGAAGTGAACCCACGAGTTATACAGAGGAAAACCCTATCACGGCACTTGCTCCAGTGGTAAACAATTCTGAAATTGGTCAGAGGTTGGGAACCATCTCCCATACAGCCAGCAACCCAACCCCCACGCAAGGAGCATCCTCATTGCAAAGTTGGGTGACCGTGCCGAGGCATCTGTGAGTAAACGTGAGCTGAGCCCCAGGCCAGCTGCTGCTGAACTGTTCCCACCCTTTCCAGGTAAAACACCTGAACATGTACAATGGCTTGAAAGCCTAGAGGAAGGACCGTGGAGCCACACCAGCGACAGCACGCAGGCCAACTTGGTGCCTGCAGGCCAGCCAGCGTGGTCCTGGACCCTGGCGCTCTTCCAGAAGCTTTCCATTGCCCTGCCTGAGATACCCCTCCTGTCCCGGACCCCACTGCTTTTTTCCTTCCTCACCTCTGTCCGGAGAGAAATTCCAGCGGAAGGTATGGGTGACACAACCTCTTCTTTACAGGCGGCAGCCTGGCAACTCCTGCAGAATGGCCAGCAGAACCCCACTCACACCGGGCCACCCACAAAGCTGTGGCCCCTCACTCCCTCCCACCAGCACAGCCCCGAGACTGTTAACGGGGCAGAGAATATGGAGGCAGGCACAGCTTCAGGGGCTATTGCTGCCTGGAGCGCTGTTTATATTGACCTCAAAGAGGCACACCTGGGGAGGGCGGGCCGGCAGGGTAAGGCTGCCCAGGTCAGCTAATCCACAACCCTCAGGGAATCACATTGTTGAAAATGGACCCCGCTAAGGCAGAAGAGAAGCCAAGGGAAAAAAGGACACAATGCCATTTGCAGCACCGTAGATGAGTCTAGAAGTAATCACGTGACTTGTAGTAAGTCATAAAGTGAAAGACACATATCATATCATATCACTTAGAGGTGTTACCTAAAAATGGATACCAGGGCAGATATTTCCACGGAGAAGGGCAATCACAGATTCATTAAACAAACTTATGGTTCACCAATGGAAAGGTGTGAGGATTGGTTTCATTACGATATCGGGGTTAACAGACATATACAAACACAGGTGACATATATAATCACCAAAGACCTACAGAATACCAAGAGAGGACTACTCAACATTCTGTCATAACGTACATGGGAAAAGGATCCCAAGAAGAACAGTCATCTGTATATGTGTAAAAGAACCACATCTTCCACACCTACAACAAGCCAAACATTGTAATCAAACTTGCTGTAATAGAAAATAAAAACTTAAATTAAAAACACGAACAAGAAGTAGTGAGACAAACGTGAGGGGCTTTCTCCTGGCACATTCCATTCTAAACTCCAATCTAGAACACCACTTCCACTGAGGCTCTCTTGCCCTAGTAACCAGATTTGGTAAGGGTGAACTGCTGCCACCTTGTGGCCGTTTCACACAACAGCAGCTTTAATCCCAACGCTAATGGTCAGTTGATATTCAAAATCATTGCAGGCCTGTAAATGACACCTGCCCTGAAAACAAATCCTGGGGTCACATATCGACCAAAAATTTCAAAGGACGTCCATATTTCAAAACGACCGTTTCAAAAGGCATATTTTACGCACATTAGTGTTCTGCTTCTTTTCCTTTCTTTCCTTTTTTGTTAAAAAACACGGGAATGGAAAAAGGCATCCCTCAGAATGGGCGAAAATCGTTGCAGACGAATCAATGGACAGAGGTTTAATCTCCAATATATATAAACAGCTCATGCAGCTTAATATTAAAAAAACAAACAACCCAAAAAAATGGGCAGAAGATCTAAAGAGACGTTTCTTCAAAGGAGACACAGAGATGGCCAAGACACACATGAAAAGCAGCTCAACAGCACTAATTATTAGAGAAATGCAAATCAAAACTACAATGAGGTATCACCTCACACCTGTTAGAATCGGCATCATCAGAAAATCTACAAACAACCAATTCTGGGGAGGGTGTGGACAAAAGGAGCCCTCTTCCACTATTGGTGGGAATGTAAATTGATACAGTCACTATGGAGAACAGTATGGAGTTTCCTTAAAAAAAACTAGAAATGGAATTACCATCTGATCCAGCAATCCCACTTCTGGGCATATACCCAGAGAAAACCGTATTTCAAAAAGGCACATTCACCACAATGTTCGTTGCAGCACTATTTACAATAGCCAGGTAATGGAAGCAACCTAAATGCCCACAGACAGATGAATGGATAAAGATGTGGTACATATATAAAATGGAATATTACTCGGCCATAAAAAGGAATGAAATTGGGTCATTTGTAGAGACATCGATGGATCGAGAGACTGTCATACAGAATGAAGTAAGTCAGAAAGAGGAAAACAAATATTGTATATTAATGCATATATGTGGAGCCTAAAAATGGTACAGATGAACTGGTTTGCAGGGAAGAACTAGAGACACAGAGGTAGAGAACAAACGTATGGACACCAAGTGTGGGAAGCCATGGGGTGGTGGTGGTGGGATGAGTTGGGAGTTTGGGATTGACCTGTATACATGTATATGCATAAAATACATAACTAATAATAACGTGCTGTATAAAAAAATAAATAATATTTCAAAATTTTAAAAAATAAAATTTAAAAATAAAACAGAAAAAAGTTCTTCCCGTCACACAGATGTATTTATAGGAATGAATTATTTCCATGCTTCTATCTATAAATACATAAAAGAGGAATAACATCTAACTTGAAACATAAAAGAAAAAAGAAGTGAACCCACGAGTTATACAGAGGAAAACCCTATCAGGGCACTTGCTCCAGTGGTAAACAATTCTGAAATTGGTCAGAGGTGGGGAACCATCTCCCATACAGCCAGCAACCCAACCCCCACGCAAGGAGCATCCTCATTGCAAAGTTGGGTGACCGTGCCGAGGCATCTGTGAGTAAACGTGAGCTGAGCCCCAGGCCAGCTGCTGCTGAACTGTTCCCACCCTTTCCAGGTAAAACACCTGAACATGTACAAGGGCTTGAAAGCCTAGAGGAAGGACCGTGGAGCCACACCAGCGACAGCACGCAGGCCAACTTGGTGCCTGCAGGCCAGCCAGCGTGGTCCTGGACCCTGGCGCTCTTCCAGAAGCTTTCCATTGCCCTGCCTGAGATACCCCTCCTGTCCCGGCCCCCACTGCTTTTTTCCTTCCTCACCTCTGTCCGGAGAGAAATTCCAGCGGAAGGTATGGGTGACACATCCTCTTCTTTACAGGCGGCAGCCTGGCAACTCCTGCAGAAAGGCCAGCAGTACCCCACTCACACGGGGCCACCCACAAAGCTGTGGCCCCTCACTCCCTCCCACCAGCACAGCCCCGAGACTGCTGACGGGGCAGAGAATATGGAGTCAGGCACAGCTTCAGGGGCTATTGCTGCCTGGAGCTCTGTTTATATTGACCTCAACGAGGCACACCTGGGGAGGGCGGGCCGGCAGGGTAAGGCTGCCCAGGTCAGCTAATCCACAACCCTCAGGGAATCACATTGTTGAAAATGGACCCCGCTAAGGCAGAAGAGAAGACAAGGGAAAAAAGGACACAATGCCATTTGCAGCACCGTAGATGAGTCTAGAAGTAATCACGTGACTTGTAGTAAGTCATAAAGTGAAAGACACATATCATATCATATCACTTATAGGTGTTACCTAAAACTGGATACCAGGGCAGATATTTCCACGGAGAAGGGCAATCACAGATTCATTAAACAAACTTATGGTTCACCAATGGAAAGGTGTGAGGATTGGTTTCATTACGATATCGGGGTTAACAGACATATACAAACACAGGTGACATATATAATCACCAAAGACCTACAGAATACCAAGAGAGGACTACTCAACATTCTGTCATAACGTACATGGGAAAAGGATCCCAAGAAGAACAGTCATCTGTATATGTGTAAAAGAACCACATCTTCCACACCTACAACAAGCCAAACATTGTAATCAAACTTGCTGTAATAGAAAATAAAAACTTAAATTAAAAACACGAACAAGAAGTAGTGAGACAAACGTGAGGGGCTTTCTCCTGGCACATTCCATTCTAAACTCCAATCTAGAACACCACTTCCACTGAGGCTCTCTTGCCCTAGTAACCAGATTTGGTAAGGGTGAACTGCTGCCACCTTGTGGCCGTTTCACACAACAGCAGCTTTAATCCCAACGCTAATGGTCAGTTGATATTCAAAATCATTGCAGGCCTGTAAATGACACCTGCCCTGAAAACAAATCCTGGGGTCACATATCGACCAAAAATTTCAAAGGACGTCCATATTTCAAAACGACCGTTGCAAAAGGCATATTTTACGCACATTAGTGTTCTGCTTCTTTTCCTTTCTTTCCTTTTTTGTTAAAAAACACGGGAATGGAAAAAGGCATCCCTCAGAATGGGCGAAAATCGTTGCAGACGAATCAATGGACAGAGGTTTAATCTCCAATATATATAAACAGCTCATGCAGCTTAATATTAAAAAAACAAACAACCCAAAAAAATGGGCAGAAGATCTAAAGAGACGTTTCTTCAAAGGAGACACAGAGATGGCCAAGACGCACATGAAAAGCAGCTCAACAGCACTAATTATTAGAGAAATGCAAATCAAAACTACAATGAGGTATCACCTCACACCTGTTAGAATCGGCATCATCAGAAAATCTACAAACAACCAATTCTGGGGAGGGTGTGGACAAAAGGAGCCCTCTTCCACTATTGGTGGGAATGTAAATTGATACAGTCACTATGGAGAACAGTATGGAGTTTCCTTAAAAAAAACTAGAAATGGAATTACCATCTGATCCAGCAATCCCACTTCTGGGCATATACCCAGAGAAAACCGTATTTCAAAAAGGCACATTCACCACAATGTTCGTTGCAGCACTATTTACAATAGCCAGGTAATGGAAGCAACCTAAATGCCCACAGACAGATGAATGGATAAAGATGTGGTACATATATAAAATGGAATATTACTCGGCCATAAAAAGGAATGAAACTGGGTCATTTGTAGAGACATCGATGGATCGAGAGACTGTCATACAGAATGAAGTAAGTCAGAAAGAGGAAATCAAATATTGTATATTAATGCATATATGTGGAGCCTAAAAATGGTACAGATGAACTGGTTTGCAGGGAAGAACTAGAGACACAGAGGTAGAGAACAAACGTATGGACACCAAGTGTGGGAAGCCATGGGGTGGTGGTGGTGGGATGAGTTGGGAGTTTGGGATTGACCTGTATACATGTATATGCATAAAATACATAACTAATAATAACGTGCTGTATAAAAAAATAAATAAAATTTCAAAATTTTAAAAAATAAAATTTAAAAATAAAACAGAAAAAAGTTCTTCCCGTCACACAGATGTATTTATAGGAATGAATTATTTCCATGCTTCTATCTATAAATACATAAAAGAGGAATAACATCTAACTTGAAACATAAAAGAAAAAAGAAGTGAACCCACGAGTTATACAGAGGAAAACCCTATCACGGCACTTGCTCCAGTGGTAAACAATTCTGAAATTGGTCAGAGGTTGGGAACCATCTCCCATACAGCCAGCAACCCAACCCCCACGCAAGGAGCATCCTCATTGCAAAGTTGGGTGACCGTGCCGAGGCATCTGTGAGTAAACGTGAGCTGAGCCCCAGGCCAGCTGCTGCTGAACTGTTCCCACCCTTTCCAGGTAAAACACCTGAACATGTACAATGGCTTGAAAGCCTAGAGGAAGGACCGTGGAGCCACACCAGCGACAGCACGCAGGCCAACTTGGTGCCTGCAGGCCAGCCAGCGTGGTCCTGGACCCTGGCGCTCTTCCAGAAGCTTTCCATTGCCCTGCCTGAGATACCCCTCCTGTCCCGGACCCCACTGCTTTTTTCCTTCCTCACCTCTGTCCGGAGAGAAATTCCAGCGGAAGGTATGGGTGACACAACCTCTTCTTTACAGGCGGCAGCCTGGCAACTCCTGCAGAATGGCCAGCAGAACCCCACTCACACCGGGCCACCCACAAAGCTGTGGCCCCTCACTCCCTCCCACCAGCACAGCCCCGAGACTGTTAACGGGGCAGAGAATATGGAGGCAGGCACAGCTTCAGGGGCTATTGCTGCCTGGAGCGCTGTTTATATTGACCTCAAAGAGGCACACCTGGGGAGGGCGGGCCGGCAGGGTAAGGCTGCCCAGGTCAGCTAATCCACAACCCTCAGGGAATCACATTGTTGAAAATGGACCCCGCTAAGGCAGAAGAGAAGCCAAGGGAAAAAAGGACACAATGCCATTTGCAGCACCGTAGATGAGTCTAGAAGTAATCACGTGACTTGTAGTAAGTCACAAAGTGAAAGACACATATCATATCATATCACTTAGAGGTGTTACCTAAAAATGGATACCAGGGCAGATATTTCCACGGAGAAGGGCAATCACAGATTCATTAATCAAACTTATAGTTCACCAATGGAAAGGTGTGAGGATTGGTTTCATTACGATATCGGGGTTAACAGACATATACAAACACAGGTGACATATATAATCACCAAAGACCTACAGAATACCAAGAGAGGACTACTCAACATTCTGTCATAACGTACATGGGAAAAGGATCCCAAGAAGAACAGTCATCTGTATATGTGTAAAAGAACCACATCTTCCACACCTACAACAAGCCAAATATTGTAATCAAACTTGCTGTAATAGAAAATAAAAACTTAAATTAAAAACACGAACAAGAAGTAGTGAGACAAACGTGAGGGGCTTTCTCCTGGCACATTCCATTCTAAACTCCAATCTAGAACACCACTTCCACTGAGGCTCTCTTGCCCTAGTAACCAGATTTGGTAAGGGTGAACTGCTGCCACCTTGTGGCCGTTTCACACAACAGCAGCTTTAATCCCAACGCTAATGGTCAGTTGATATTCAAAATCATTGCAGGCCTGTAAATGACACCTGCCCTGAAAACAAATCCTGGGGTCACATATCGACCAAAAATTTCAAAGGACGTCCATATTTCAAAACGACCGTTTCAAAAGGCATATTTTACGCACATTAGTGTTCTGCTTCTTTTCCTTTCTTTCCTTTTTTGTTAAAAAACACGGGAATGGAAAAAGGCATCCCTCAGAATGGGCGAAAATCGTTGCAGACGAATCAATGGACAGAGGTTTAATCTCCAATATATATAAACAGCTCATGCAGCTTAATATTAAAAAAACAAACAACCCAAAAAAATGGGCAGAAGATCTAAAGAGACGTTTCTTCAAAGGAGACACAGAGATGGCCAAGACACACATGAAAAGCAGCTCAACAGCACTAATTATTAGAGAAATGCAAATCAAAACTACAATGAGGTATCACCTCACACCTGTTAGAATCGGCATCATCAGAAAATCTACAAACAACCAATTCTGGGGAGGGTGTGGACAAAAGGAGCCCTCTTCCACTATTGGTGGGAATGTAAATTGATACAGTCACTATGGAGAGCAGTATGGAGTTTCCTTAAAAAAAACTAGAAATGGAATTACCATCTGATCCAGCAATCCCACTTCTGGGCATATACCCAGAGAAAACCGTATTTCAAAAAGGCACATTCACCACAATGTTCGTTGCAGCACTATTTACAATAGCCAGGTAATGGAAGCAACCTAAATGCCCACAGACAAATGAATGGATAAAGATGTGGTACATATATAAAATGGAATATTACTCGGCCATAAAAAGGAATGAAACTGGGTCATTTGTAGAGACATCGATGGATCGAGAGACTGTCATACAGAATGAAGTAAGTCAGAAAGAGGAAAACAAATATTGTATATTAATGCATATATGTGGAGCCTAAAAATGGTACAGATGAACTGGTTTGCAGGGAAGAAATAGAGACACAGAGGTAGAGAACAAACGTATGGACACCAAGTGTGGGAAGCCATGGGGTGGTGGTGGTGGGATGAGTTGGGAGTTTGGGAATGACCTGTATACATGTATATGCATAAAATACATAACTAATAATAACGTGCTGTATAAAAAAATAAATAAAATTTCAAAATTTTAAAAAATAAAATTTAAAAATAAAAGAGAAAAAAGTTCTTCCCGTCACACAGATGTATTTATAGGAATGAATTATTTCCATGCTTATATCTATAAATACATAAAAGAGGAATAACATCTAACTTGAAACATAAAAGGAAAAAGAAGTGAACCCACGAGTTATACAGAGGAAAACCCTATCAGGGCACTTGCTCCAGTGGTAAACAATTCTGAAATTGGTCAGAGGTGGGGAACCATCTCCCATACAGCCAGCAACCCAACCCCCACGCAAGGAGCATCCTCATTGCAAAGTTGGGTGACCGTGCCGAGGCATCTGTGAGTAAACGTGAGCTGAGCCCCAGGCCAGCTGCTGCTGAACTGTTCCCACCCTTTCCAGGTAAAACACCTGAACATGTACAAGGGCTTGAAAGCCTAGAGGAAGGACCGTGGAGCCACACCAGCGACAGCACGCAGGCCAACTTGGTGCCTGCAGGCCAGCCAGCGTGGTCCTGGACCCTGGCGCTCTTCCAGAAGCTTTCCATTGCCCTGCCTGAGATACCCCTCCTGTCCCGGCCCCCACTGCTTTTTTCCTTCCTCACCTCTGTCCGGAGAGAAATTCCAGCGGAAGGTATGGGTGACACATCCTCTTCTTTACAGGCGGCAGCCTGGCAACTCCTGCAGAAAGGCCAGCAGTACCCCACTCACACGGGGCCACCCACAAAGCTGTGGCCCCTCACTCCCTCCCACCAGCACAGCCCCGAGACTGCTGACGGGGCAGAGAATATGGAGTCAGGCACAGCTTCAGGGGCTATTGCTGCCTG
The DNA here is from genome assembly GCF_964341445.2 of Mesoplodon mirus. NCBI lineage: Eukaryota > Metazoa > Chordata > Mammalia > Artiodactyla > Ziphiidae > Mesoplodon > Mesoplodon mirus. The sequence continues at coordinate 642,614 of NW_028295680.1, read as the reverse complement.
GAGCTCTGTTTATATTGACCTCAACGAGGCACACCTGGGGAGGGCGGGCCGGCAGGGTAAGGCTGCCCAGGTCAGCTAATCCACAACCCTCAGGGAATCACATTGTTGAAAATGGACCCCGCTAAGGCAGAAGAGAAGACAAGGGAAAAAAGGACACAATGCCATTTGCAGCACCGTAGATGAGTCTAGAAGTAATCACGTGACTTGTAGTAAGTCACAAAGTGAAAGACACATATCATATCATATCACTTATAGGTGTTACCTAAAACTGGATACCAGGGCAGATATTTCCACGGAGAAGGGCAATCACAGATTCATTAAACAAACTTATGGTTCACCAATGGAAAGGTGTGAGGATTGGTTTCATTACGATATCGGGGTTAACAGACATATACAAACACAGGTGACATATATAATCACCAAAGACCTACAGAATACCAAGAGAGGACTACTCAACATTCTGTCATAACGTACATGGGAAAAGGATCCCAAGAAGAACAGTCATCTGTATATGTGTAAAAGAACCACATCTTCCACACCTACAACAAGCCAAACATTGTAATCAAACTTGCTGTAATAGAAAATAAAAACTTAAATTAAAAACACGAACAAGAAGTAGTGAGACAAACGTGAGGGGCTTTCTCCTGGCACATTCCATTCTAAACTCCAATCTAGAACACCACTTCCACTGAGGCTCTCTTGCCCTAGTAACCAGATTTGGTAAGGGTGAACTGCTGCCACCTTGTGGCCGTTTCACACAACAGCAGCTTTAATCCCAACGCTAATGGTCAGTTGATATTCAAAATCATTGCAGGCCTGTAAATGACACCTGCCCTGAAAACAAATCCTGGGGTCACATATCGACCAAAAATTTCAAAGGACGTCCATATTTCAAAACGACCGTTGCAAAAGGCATATTTTACGCACATTAGTGTTCTGCTTCTTTTCCTTTCTTTCCTTTTTTGTTAAAAAACACGGGAATGGAAAAAGGCATCCCTCAGAATGGGCGAAAATCGTTGCAGACGAATCAATGGACAGAGGTTTAATCTCCAATATATATAAACAGCTCATGCAGCTTAATATTAAAAAAACAAACAACCCAAAAAAATGGGCAGAAGATCTAAAGAGACGTTTCTTCAAAGGAGACACAGAGATGGCCAAGACGCACATGAAAAGCAGCTCAACAGCACTAATTATTAGAGAAATGCAAATCAAAACTACAATGAGGTATCACCTCACACCTGTTAGAATCGGCATCATCAGAAAATCTACAAACAACCAATTCTGGGGAGGGTGTGGACAAAAGGAGCCCTCTTCCACTATTGGTGGGAATGTAAATTGATACAGTCACTATGGAGAACAGTATGGAGTTTCCTTAAAAAAAACTAGAAATGGAATTACCATCTGATCCAGCAATCCCACTTCTGGGCATATACCCAGAGAAAACCGTATTTCAAAAAGGCACATTCACCACAATGTTCGTTGCAGCACTATTTACAATAGCCAGGTAATGGAAGCAACCTAAATGCCCACAGACAGATGAATGGATAAAGATGTGGTACATATATAAAATGGAATATTACTCGGCCATAAAAAGGAATGAAACTGGGTCATTTGTAGAGACATCGATGGATCGAGAGACTGTCATACAGAATGAAGTAAGTCAGAAAGAGGAAATCAAATATTGTATATTAATGCATATATGTGGAGCCTAAAAATGGTACAGATGAACTGGTTTGCAGGGAAGAACTAGAGACACAGAGGTAGAGAACAAACGTATGGACACCAAGTGTGGGAAGCCATGGGGTGGTGGTGGTGGGATGAGTTGGGAGTTTGGGATTGACCTGTATACATGTATATGCATAAAATACATAACTAATAATAACGTGCTGTATAAAAAAATAAATAAAATTTCAAAATTTTAAAAAATAAAATTTAAAAATAAAACAGAAAAAAGTTCTTCCCGTCACACAGATGTATTTATAGGAATGAATTATTTCCATGCTTCTATCTATAAATACATAAAAGAGGAATAACATCTAACTTGAAACATAAAAGAAAAAAGAAGTGAACCCACGAGTTATACAGAGGAAAACCCTATCACGGCACTTGCTCCAGTGGTAAACAATTCTGAAATTGGTCAGAGGTTGGGAACCATCTCCCATACAGCCAGCAACCCAACCCCCACGCAAGGAGCATCCTCATTGCAAAGTTGGGTGACCGTGCCGAGGCATCTGTGAGTAAACGTGAGCTGAGCCCCAGGCCAGCTGCTGCTGAACTGTTCCCACCCTTTCCAGGTAAAACACCTGAACATGTACAATGGCTTGAAAGCCTAGAGGAAGGACCGTGGAGCCACACCAGCGACAGCACGCAGGCCAACTTGGTGCCTGCAGGCCAGCCAGCGTGGTCCTGGACCCTGGCGCTCTTCCAGAAGCTTTCCATTGCCCTGCCTGAGATACCCCTCCTGTCCCGGACCCCACTGCTTTTTTCCTTCCTCACCTCTGTCCGGAGAGAAATTCCAGCGGAAGGTATGGGTGACACAACCTCTTCTTTACAGGCGGCAGCCTGGCAACTCCTGCAGAATGGCCAGCAGAACCCCACTCACACCGGGCCACCCACAAAGCTGTGGCCCCTCACTCCCTCCCACCAGCACAGCCCCGAGACTGTTAACGGGGCAGAGAATATGGAGGCAGGCACAGCTTCAGGGGCTATTGCTGCCTGGAGCGCTGTTTATATTGACCTCAAAGAGGCACACCTGGGGAGGGCGGGCCGGCAGGGTAAGGCTGCCCAGGTCAGCTAATCCACAACCCTCAGGGAATCACATTGTTGAAAATGGACCCCGCTAAGGCAGAAGAGAAGCCAAGGGAAAAAAGGACACAATGCCATTTGCAGCACCGTAGATGAGTCTAGAAGTAATCACGTGACTTGTAGTAAGTCATAAAGTGAAAGACACATATCATATCATATCACTTAGAGGTGTTACCTAAAAATGGATACCAGGGCAGATATTTCCACGGAGAAGGGCAATCACAGATTCATTAAACAAACTTATGGTTCACCAATGGAAAGGTGTGAGGATTGGTTTCATTACGATATCGGGGTTAACAGACATATACAAACACAGGTGACATATATAATCACCAAAGACCTACAGAATACCAAGAGAGGACTACTCAACATTCTGTCATAACGTACATGGGAAAAGGATCCCAAGAAGAACAGTCATCTGTATATGTGTAAAAGAACCACATCTTCCACACCTACAACAAGCCAAACATTGTAATCAAACTTGCTGTAATAGAAAATAAAAACTTAAATTAAAAACACGAACAAGAAGTAGTGAGACAAACGTGAGGGGCTTTCTCCTGGCACATTCCATTCTAAACTCCAATCTAGAACACCACTTCCACTGAGGCTCTCTTGCCCTAGTAACCAGATTTGGTAAGGGTGAACTGCTGCCACCTTGTGGCCGTTTCACACAACAGCAGCTTTAATCCCAACGCTAATGGTCAGTTGATATTCAAAATCATTGCAGGCCTGTAAATGACACCTGCCCTGAAAACAAATCCTGGGGTCACATATCGACCAAAAATTTCAAAGGACGTCCATATTTCAAAACGACCGTTTCAAAAGGCATATTTTACGCACATTAGTGTTCTGCTTCTTTTCCTTTCTTTCCTTTTTTGTTAAAAAACACGGGAATGGAAAAAGGCATCCCTCAGAATGGGCGAAAATCGTTGCAGACGAATCAATGGACAGAGGTTTAATCTCCAATATATATAAACAGCTCATGCAGCTTAATATTAAAAAAACAAACAACCCAAAAAAATGGGCAGAAGATCTAAAGAGACGTTTCTTCAAAGGAGACACAGAGATGGCCAAGACACACATGAAAAGCAGCTCAACAGCACTAATTATTAGAGAAATGCAAATCAAAACTACAATGAGGTATCACCTCACACCTGTTAGAATCGGCATCATCAGAAAATCTACAAACAACCAATTCTGGGGAGGGTGTGGACAAAAGGAGCCCTCTTCCACTATTGGTGGGAATGTAAATTGATACAGTCACTATGGAGAACAGTATGGAGTTTCCTTAAAAAAAACTAGAAATGGAATTACCATCTGATCCAGCAATCCCACTTCTGGGCATATACCCAGAGAAAACCGTATTTCAAAAAGGCACATTCACCACAATGTTCGTTGCAGCACTATTTACAATAGCCAGGTAATGGAAGCAACCTAAATGCCCACAGACAGATGAATGGATAAAGATGTGGTACATATATAAAATGGAATATTACTCGGCCATAAAAAGGAATGAAATTGGGTCATTTGTAGAGACATCGATGGATCGAGAGACTGTCATACAGAATGAAGTAAGTCAGAAAGAGGAAAACAAATATTGTATATTAATGCATATATGTGGAGCCTAAAAATGGTACAGATGAACTGGTTTGCAGGGAAGAACTAGAGACACAGAGGTAGAGAACAAACGTATGGACACCAAGTGTGGGAAGCCATGGGGTGGTGGTGGTGGGATGAGTTGGGAGTTTGGGATTGACCTGTATACATGTATATGCATAAAATACATAACTAATAATAACGTGCTGTATAAAAAAATAAATAATATTTCAAAATTTTAAAAAATAAAATTTAAAAATAAAACAGAAAAAAGTTCTTCCCGTCACACAGATGTATTTATAGGAATGAATTATTTCCATGCTTCTATCTATAAATACATAAAAGAGGAATAACATCTAACTTGAAACATAAAAGAAAAAAAAAGTGAACCCACGAGTTATACAGAGGAAAACCCTATCACGGCACTTGCTCCAGTGGTAAACAATTCTGAAATTGGTCAGAGGTGGGGAACCATCTCCCATACAGCCAGCAACCCAACCCCCACTCAAGGAGCGTCCTCATTGCAAAGCTGGGGGACCGTGCCGAGGCATCTGTGAGTAAACGAGAGCTGAGCCCCAGGCCAGCTGCTGCTGAACTGTTCCCACCCTTTCCAGGTAAAACACCTGAATATGTACAAGGGCTTGAAAGCCTAGAGGAAGGACCGTGGAGCCACACCAGCGACAGCACGCAGGCCAACTTGGTGCCTGCAGGCCAGCCAGCGTGGTCCTGGCCCCGGGCGCTCTTCCAGAAGCGTTCCATTGCCCTGCCTGAGATACCCCTCCTGTCCCGGCCCCCACTGCTTTTTTCCTTCCTCACCTCTGTCCGGAGAGAAATTCCAGCGGAAGGTATGGGTGACACATCCTCTTCTTTACAGGCGGCAGCCTGGCAACTCCTGCAGAAAGGCCAGCAGAACCCCACTCACACGGGGCCACCCACAAAGCTGTGGCCCCTCACTCCCTCCCACCAGCACAGCCCCGAGACTGCTGACGGGGCAGAGAATATGGAGGCAGGCACAGCTTCAGGGGCTATTGCTGCCTGGAGCGCTGTTTATATTGACCTCAAAGAGGCACACCTGGGGAGGGCGGGCCGGCAGGGTAAGGCTGCCCAGGTCAGCTAATCCACAACCCTCAGGGAATCACATTGTTGAAAATGGACCCCGCTAAGGCAGAAGAGAAGCCAAGGGAAAAAAGGACACAATGCCATTTGCAGCACCGTAGATGAGTCTAGAAGTAATCACGTGACTTGTAGTAAGTCATAAAGTGAAAGACACATATCATATCATATCACTTAGAGGTGTTACCTAAAAATGGATACCAGGGCAGATGTTTCCACGGAGAAGGGCAATCACAGATTCATTAATCAAACTTATGGTTCACCAATGGAAAGGTGTGAGGATTGGTTTCATTACGATATCGGGGTTAACAGACATATACAAACACAGGTGACATATATAATCACCAAAGACCTACAGAATACCAAGAGAGGACTACTCAACATTCTGTCATAACGTACATGGGAAAAGGATCCCAAGAAGAACAGTCATCTGTATATGTGTAAAAGAACCACATCTTCCACACCTACAACAAGCCAAACATTGTAATCAAACTTGCTGTAATAGAAAATAAAAACTTAAATTAAAAACACGAACAAGAAGTAGTGAGACAAACGTGAGGGGCTTTCTCCTGGCACATTCCATTCTAAACTCCAATCTAGAACACCACTTCCACTGAGGCTCTCTTGCCCTAGTAACCAGATTTGGTAAGGGTGAACTGCTGCCACCTTGTGGCCGTTTCACACAACAGCAGCTTTAATCCCAACGCTAATGGTCAGTTGATATTCAAAATCATTGCAGGCCTGTAAATGACACCTGCCCTGAAAACAAATCCTGGGGTCACATATCGACCAAAAATTTCAAAGGACGTCCATATTTCAAAACGACCGTTTCAAAAGGCATATTTTACGCACATTAGTGTTCTGCTTCTTTTCCTTTCTTTCCTTTTTTGTTAAAAAACACGGGAATGGAAAAAGGCATCCCTCAGAATGGGCGAAAATCGTTGCAGACGAATCAATGGACAGAGGTTTAATCTCCAATATATATAAACAGCTCATGCAGCTTAATATTAAAAAAACAAACAACCCAAAAAAATGGGCAGAAGATCTAAAGAGACGTTTCTTCAAAGGAGACACAGAGATGGCCAAGACACACATGAAAAGCAGCTCAACAGCACTAATTATTAGAGAAATGCAAATCAAAACTACAATGAGGTATCACCTCACACCTGTTAGAATCGGCATCATCAGAAAATCTACAAACAACCAATTCTGGGGAGGGTGTGGACAAAAGGAGCCCTCTTCCACTATTGGTGGGAATGTAAATTGATACAGTCACTATGGAGAACAGTATGGAGTTTCCTTAAAAAAAACTAGAAATGGAATTACCATCTGATCCAGCAATCCCACTTCTGGGCATATACCCAGAGAAAACCGTATTTCAAAAAGGCACATTCACCACAATGTTCGTTGCAGCACTATTTACAATAGCCAGGTAATGGAAGCAACCTAAATGCCCACAGACAGATGAATGGATAAAGATGTGGTACATATATAAAATGGAATATTACTCGGCCATAAAAAGGAATGAAATTGGGTCATTTGTAGAGACATCGATGGATCGAGAGACTGTCATACAGAATGAAGTAAGTCAGAAAGAGGAAAACAAATATTGTATATTAATGCATATATGTGGAGCCTAAAAATGGTACAGATGAACTGGTTTGCAGGGAAGAACTAGAGACACAGAGGTAGAGAACAAACGTATGGACACCAAGTGTGGGAAGCCATGGGGTGGTGGTGGTGGGATGAGTTGGGAGTTTGGGATTGACCTGTATACATGTATATGCATAAAATACATAACTAATAATAACGTGCTGTATAAAAAAATAAATAATATTTCAAAATTTTAAAAAATAAAATTTAAAAATAAAACAGAAAAAAGTTCTTCCCGTCACACAGATGTATTTATAGGAATGAATTATTTCCATGCTTCTATCTATAAATACATAAAAGAGGAATAACATCTAACTTGAAACATAAAAGAAAAAAAAAGTGAACCCACGAGTTATACAGAGGAAAACCCTATCACGGCACTTGCTCCAGTGGTAAACAATTCTGAAATTGGTCAGAGGTGGGGAACCATCTCCCATACAGCCAGCAACCCAACCCCCACTCAAGGAGCGTCCTCATTGCAAAGCTGGGGGACCGTGCCGAGGCATCTGTGAGTAAACGAGAGCTGAGCCCCAGGCCAGCTGCTGCTGAACTGTTCCCACCCTTTCCAGGTAAAACACCTGAATATGTACAAGGGCTTGAAAGCCTAGAGGAAGGACCGTGGAGCCACACCAGCGACAGCACGCAGGCCAACTTGGTGCCTGCAGGCCAGCCAGCGTGGTCCTGGCCCCGGGCGCTCTTCCAGAAGCGTTCCATTGCCCTGCCTGAGATACCCCTCCTGTCCCGGCCCCCACTGCTTTTTTCCTTCCTCACCTCTGTCCGGAGAGAAATTCCAGCGGAAGGTATGGGTGACACATCCTCTTCTTTACAGGCGGCAGCCTGGCAACTCCTGCAGAAAGGCCAGCAGAACCCCACTCACACGGGGCCACCCACAAAGCTGTGGCCCCTCACTCCCTCCCACCAGCACAGCCCCGAGACTGCTGACGGGGCAGAGAATATGGAGGCAGGCACAGCTTCAGGGGCTATTGCTGCCTGGAGCGCTGTTTATATTGACCTCAAAGAGGCACACCTGGGGAGGGCGGGCCGGCAGGGTAAGGCTGCCCAGGTCAGCTAATCCACAACCCTCAGGGAATCACATTGTTGAAAATGGACCCCGCTAAGGCAGAAGAGAAGCCAAGGGAAAAAAGGACACAATGCCATTTGCAGCACCGTAGATGAGTCTAGAAGTAATCACGTGACTTGTAGTAAGTCATAAAGTGAAAGACACATATCATATCATATCACTTAGAGGTGTTACCTAAAAATGGATACCAGGGCAGATGTTTCCACGGAGAAGGGCAATCACAGATTCATTAATCAAACTTATGGTTCACCAATGGAAAGGTGTGAGGATTGGTTTCATTACGATATCGGGGTTAACAGACATATACAAACACAGGTGACATATATAATCACCAAAGACCTACAGAATACCAAGAGAGGACTACTCAACATTCTGTCATAACGTACATGGGAAAAGGATCCCAAGAAGAACAGTCATCTGTATATGTGTAAAAGAACCACATCTTCCACACCTACAACAAGCCAAACATTGTAATCAAACTTGCTGTAATAGAAAATAAAAACTTAAATTAAAAACACGAACAAGAAGTAGTGAGACAAACGTGAGGGGCTTTCTCCTGGCACATTCCATTCTAAACTCCAATCTAGAACACCACTTCCACTGAGGCTCTCTTGCCCTAGTAACCAGATTTGGTAAGGGTGAACTGCTGCCACCTTGTGGCCGTTTCACACAACAGCAGCTTTAATCCCAACGCTAATGGTCAGTTGATATTCAAAATCATTGCAGGCCTGTAAATGACACCTGCCCTGAAAACAAATCCTGGGGTCACATATCGACCAAAAATTTCAAAGGACGTCCATATTTCAAAACGACCGTTTCAAAAGGCATATTTTACGCACATTAGTGTTCTGCTTCTTTTCCTTTCTTTCCTTTTTTGTTAAAAAACACGGGAATGGAAAAAGGCATCCCTCAGAATGGGCGAAAATCGTTGCAGACGAATCAATGGACAGAGGTTTAATCTGCAATATATATAAACAGCTCATGCAGCTTAATATTAAAAAAAACAAACAACCCAAAAAAAATGGGCAGAAGATCTAAAGACACGTTTCTTCAAAGGAGACACAGAGATGGCCAAGACGCACATGAAAAGCTGCTCAACAGCACTAATTATTAGAGAAATGCAAATCAAAACTACAATGAGGTATCACCTCACACCTGTTAGAATCGGCATCATCAGAAAATCTACAAACAACCAATTCTGGGGAGGGTGTGGACAAAAGGAGCCCTCTTCCACTATTGGTGGGAATGTAAATTGATACAGTCACTATGGAGAACAGTATGGAGTTTCCTTAAAAAAATTAGAAATAGAATTACCATCTGATCCAGCAATCCCACTTCTGGGCATATACCCAGAGAAAACCGTATTTCAAAAAGGCACATTCACCACAATGTTCGTTGCAGCACTATTTACAATAGCCAGGTAATGGAAGCAACCTAAATGCCCACAGACAGATGAATGGATAAAGATGTGGTACATATATAAAATGGAATATTACTCGGCCATAAAAAGGAATGAAACTGGGTCATTTGTAGAGACATCGATGGATCGAGAGACTGTCATACAGAATGAAGTAAGTCAGAAAGAGGAAAACAAATATTGTATATTAATGCATATATGTGGAGCCTAAAAATGGTACAGATGAACTGGTTTGCAGGGAAGAAATAGAGACACAGAGGTAGAGAACAAACGTATGGACACCATGTGTGGGAAGCCATGGGGTGGTGGTGGTGGGATGAGTTGGGAGTTTGGGATTGACCTGTATACATGTATATGCATAAAATACATAACTAATAATAACGTGCTGTATAAAAAAATAAATAAAATTTCAAAATTTTAAAAAATAAAATTTAAAAATAAAACAGAAAAAAGTTCTTCCCGTCACACAGATGTATTTATAGGAATGAATTATTTCCATGCTTCTATCTATAAATACATAAAAGAGGAATAACATCTAACTTGAAACATAAAAGAAAAAAGAAGTGAACCCACGAGTTATACAGAGGAAAACACTATCAGGGCACTTGCTCCAGTGGTAAACAATTCTGAAATTGGTCAGAGGTGGGGAACCATCTCCCATACAGCCAGCAACCCAACCCCCACGCAAGGAGCATCCTCATTGCAAAGTTGGGTGACCGTGCCGAGGCATCTGTGAGTAAACGTGAGCTGAGCCCCAGGCCAGCTGCTGCTGAACTTTTCCCACCCTTTCCAGGTAAAACACCTGAACATGTACAAGGGCTTGAAAGCCTAGAGGAAGGACCGTGGAGCCACACCAGCGACAGCACGCAGGCCAACTTGGTGCCTGCAGGCCAGCCAGCGTGGTCCTGGACCCTGGCGCTCTTCCAGAAGCTTTCCATTGCCCTGCCTGAGATACCCCTCCTGTCCCGGCACCCACTGCTTTTTTCCTTCCTCACCTCTGTCCGGAGAGAAATTCCAGCGGAAGGTATGGGTGACACATCCTCTTCTTTACAGGCGGCAGCCTGGCAACTCCTGCAGAAAGGCCAGCAGAACCCCACTCACACTGGGCCACCCACAAAGCTGTGGCCCCTCACTCCCTCCCACCAGCACAGCCCCGAGACTGCTGACGGGGCAGAGAATATGGAGTCAGGCACAGCTTCAGGGGCTATTGCTGCCTGGAGCGCTGTTTATATTGACCTCAACGAGGCACACCTGGGGAGGGTGCGCCGGCAGGGTAAGGCTGCCCAGGTCAGCTAATCCACAACCCTCAGGGAATCACATTGTTGAAAATGGACCCCGCTAAGGCAGAAGAGAAGCCAAGGGAAAAAAGGACACAATGCCATTTGCAGCACCGTAGATGAGTCTAGAAGTAATCACGTGACTTGTAGTAAGTCACAAAGTGAAAGACACATATCATATCATATCACTTAGAGGTGTTACCTAAAAATGGATACCAGGGCAGATGTTTCCACGGAGAAGGGCAATCACAGATTCATTAATCAAACTTATGGTTCACCAATGGAAAGGTGTGAGGATTGGTTTCATTACGATATCGGGGTTAACAGACATATACAAACACAGGTGACATATATAATCACCAAAGACCTACAGAATACCAAGAGAGGACTACTCAACATTCTGTCATAACGTACATGGGAAAAGGATCCCAAGAAGAACAGTCATCTGTATATGTGTAAAAGAACCACATCTTCCACACCTACAACAAGCCAAACATTGTAATCAAACTTGCTGTAATAGAAAATAAAAACTTAAATTAAAAACACGAACAAGAAGTAGTGAGACAAACGTGAGGGGCTTTCTCCTGGCACATTCCATTCTAAACTCCAATCTAGAACACCACTTCCACTGAGGCTCTCTTGCCCTAGTAACCAGATTTGGTAAGGGTGAACTGCTGCCACCTTGTGGCCGTTTCACACAACAGCAGCTTTAATCCCAACGCTAATGGTCAGTTGATATTCAAAATCATTGCAGGCCTGTAAATGACACCTGCCCTGAAAACAAATCCTGGGGTCACATATCGACCAAAAATTTCAAAGGACGTCCATATTTCAAGACGACCGTTTCAAAAGGCATATTTTACGCACATTAGTGTTCTGCTTCTTTTCCTTTCTTTCCTTTTTTGTTAAAAAACACGGGAATGGAAAAAGGCATCCCTCAGAATGGGCGAAAATCGTTGCAGACGAATCAATGGACAGAGGTTTAATCTGCAATATATATAAACAGCTCATGCAGCTTAATATTAAAAAAAACAAACAACCCAAAAAAAATGGGCAGAAGATCTAAAGACACGTTTCTTCAAAGGAGACACAGAGATGGCCAAGACGCACATGAAAAGCTGCTCAACAGCACTAATTATTAGAGAAATGCAAATCAAAACTACAATGAGGTATCACCTCACACCTGTTAGAATCGGCATCATCAGAAAATCTACAAACAACCAATTCTGGGGAGGGTGTGGACAAAAGGAGCCCTCTTCCACTATTGGTGGGAATGTAAATTGATACAGTCACGATGGAGAACAGTATGGAGTTTCCTTAAAAAAATTAGAAATAGAATTACCATCTGATCCAGCAATCCCACTTCTGGGCATATACCCAGAGAAAACCGTATTTCAAAAAGGCACATTCACCACAATGTTCGTTGCAGCACTATTTACAATAGCCAGGTAATGGAAGCAACCTAAATGCCCACAGACAGATGAATGGATAAAGATGTGGTACATATATAAAATGGAATATTACTCGGCCATAAAAAGGAATGAAACTGGGTCATTTGTAGAGACATCGATGGATCGAGAGACTGTCATACAGAATGAAGTAAGTCAGAAAGAGGAAAACAAATATTGTATATTAATGCATATATGTGGAGCCTAAAAATGGTACAGATGAACTGGTTTGCAGGGAAGAACTAGAGACACAGAGGTAGAGAACAAACGTATGGACACCAAGTGTGGGAAGCCATGGGGTGGTGGTGGTGGGATGAGTTGGGAGTTTGGGATTGACCTGTATACATGTATATGCATAAAATACATAACTAATAATAACGTGCTGTATAAAAAAATAAATAAAATTTCAAAATTTTAAAAAATAAAATTTAAAAATAAAACAGAAAAAAGTTCTTCCCGTCACACAGATGTATTTATAGGAATGAATTATTTCCATGCTTCTATCTATAAATACATAAAAGAGGAATAACATCTAACTTGAAACATAAAAGAAAAAAAAAGTGAACCCACGAGATATACAGAGGAAAACCCTATCACGGCACTTGCTCCAGTGGTAAACAATTCTGAAATTGGTCAGAGGTGGGGAACCATCTCCCATACAGCCAGCAACCCAACCCCCACTCAAGGAGCGTCCTCATTGCAAAGCTGGGGGACCGTGCCGAGGCATCTCTGAGTAAACGAGAGCTGAGCCCCAGGCCAGCTGCTGCTGAACTGTTCCCACCCTTTCCAGGTAAAACACCTGAATATGTACAAGGGCTTGAAAGCCTAGAGGAAGGACCGTGGAGCCACACCAGCGACAGCACGCAGGCCAACTTGGTGCCGGCAGGCCAGCCAGCGTGGTCCTGGCCCCGGGCGCTCTTCCAGAAGCGTTCCATTGCCCTGCCTGAGATACCCCTCCTGTCCCGGACCCCACTGCTTTTTTCCTTCCTCACCTCTGTCCGGAGAGAAATTCCAGCGGAAGGTATGGGTGACACATCCTCTTCTTTACAGGCGGCAGCATGGCAACTCCTGCAGAAAGGCCAGCAGAACCCCACTCACACTGGGCCACCCACAAAGCTGTGGCCCCTCACTCCCTCCCACCAGCACAGCCCCGAGACTGCTGACGGGGCAGAGAATATGGAGGCAGGCACAGCTTCAGGGGCTATTGCTGCCTGGAGCTCTGTTTATATTGACCTCAAAGAGGCACACCTGGGGAGGGCGGGCCGGCAGGGTAAGGCTGCCCAGGTCAGCTAATCCACAACCCTCAGGGAATCACATTGTTGAAAATGGACCCCGCTAAGGCAGAAGAGAAGCCAAGGGAAAAAAGGACACAATGCCATTTGCAGCACCGTAGATGAGTCTAGAAGTAATCACGTGACTTGTAGTAAGTCAGAAAGTGAAAGACACATATCATATCATATCACTTAGAGGTGTTACCTAAAAATGGATACCAGGGCAGATATTTCCACGGAGAAGGGCAATCACAGATTCATTAATCAAACTTATAGTTCACCAATGGAAAGGTGTGAGGATTGGTTTCATTACGATATCGGGGTTAACAGACATATACAAACACAGGTGACATATATAATCACCAAAGACCTACAGAATACCAAGAGAGGACTACTCAACATTCTGTCATAACGTACATGGGAAAAGGATCCCAAGAAGAACAGTCATCTGTATATGTGTAAAAGAACCACATCTTCCACACCTACAACAAGCCAAATATTGTAATCAAACTTGCTGTAATAGAAAATAAAAACTTAAATTAAAAACACGAACAAGAAGTAGTGAGACAAACGTGAGGGGCTTTCTCCTGGCACATTCCATTCTAAACTCCAATCTAGAACACCACTTCCACTGAGGCTCTCTTGCCCTAGTAACCAGATTTGGTAAGGGTGAACTGCTGCCACCTTGTGGCCGTTTCACACAACAGCAGCTTTAATCCCAACGCTAATGGTCAGTTGATATTCAAAATCATTGCAGGCCTGTAAATGACACCTGCCCTGAAAACAAATCCTGGGGTCACATATCGACCAAAAATTTCAAAGGACGTCCATATTTCAAAACGACCGTTTCAAAAGGCATATTTTACGCACATTAGTGTTCTGCTTCTTTTCCTTTCTTTCCTTTTTTGTTAAAAAACACGGGAATGGAAAAAGGCATCCCTCAGAATGGGCGAAAATCGTTGCAGACGAATCAATGGACAGAGGTTTAATCTCCAATATATATAAACAGCTCATGCAGCTTAATATTAAAAAAACAAACAACCCAAAAAAATGGGCAGAAGATCTAAAGAGACGTTTCTTCAAAGGAGACACAGAGATGGCCAAGACACACATGAAAAGCAGCTCAACAGCACTAATTATTAGAGAAATGCAAATCAAAACTACAATGAGGTATCACCTCACACCTGTTAGAATCGGCATCATCAGAAAATCTACAAACAACCAATTCTGGGGAGGGTGTGGACAAAAGGAGCCCTCTTCCACTATTGGTGGGAATGTAAATTGATACAGTCACTATGGAGAGCAGTATGGAGTTTCCTTAAAAAAAACTAGAAATGGAATTACCATCTGATCCAGCAATCCCACTTCTGGGCATATACCCAGAGAAAACCGTATTTCAAAAAGGCACATTCACCACAATGTTCGTTGCAGCACTATTTACAATAGCCAGGTAATGGAAGCAACCTAAATGCCCACAGACAAATGAATGGATAAAGATGTGGTACATATATAAAATGGAATATTACTCGGCCATAAAAAGGAATGAAACTGGGTCATTTGTAGAGACATCGATGGATCGAGAGACTGTCATACAGAATGAAGTAAGTCAGAAAGAGGAAAACAAATATTGTATATTAATGCATATATGTGGAGCCTAAAAATGGTACAGATGAACTGGTTTGCAGGGAAGAAATAGAGACACAGAGGTAGAGAACAAACGTATGGACACCAAGTGTGGGAAGCCATGGGGTGGTGGTGGTGGGATGAGTTGGGAGTTTGGGAATGACCTGTATACATGTATATGCATAAAATACATAACTAATAATAACGTGCTGTATAAAAAAATAAATAAAATTTCAAAATTTTAAAAAATAAAATTTAAAAATAAAAGAGAAAAAAGTTCTTCCCGTCACACAGATGTATTTATAGGAATGAATTATTTCCATGCTTATATCTATAAATACATAAAAGAGGAATAACATCTAACTTGAAACATAAAAGAAAAAAGAAGTGAACCCACGAGTTATACAGAGGAAAACCCTATCAGGGCACTTGCTCCAGTGGTAAACAATTCTGAAATTGGTCAGAGGTGGGGAACCATCTCCCATACAGCCAGCAACCCAACCCCCACGCAAGGAGCATCCTCATTGCAAAGTTGGGTGACCGTGCCGAGGCATCTGTGAGTAAACGTGAGCTGAGCCCCAGGCCAGCTGCTGCTGAACTGTTCCCACCCTTTCCAGGTAAAACACCTGAACATGTACAAGGGCTTGAAAGCCTAGAGGAAGGACCGTGGAGCCACACCAGCGACAGCACGCAGGCCAACTTGGTGCCTGCAGGCCAGCCAGCGTGGTCCTGGACCCTGGCGCTCTTCCAGAAGCTTTCCATTGCCCTGCCTGAGATACCCCTCCTGTCCCGGCCCCCACTGCTTTTTTCCTTCCTCACCTCTGTCCGGAGAGAAATTCCAGCGGAAGGTATGGGTGACACATCCTCTTCTTTACAGGCGGCAGCCTGGCAACTCCTGCAGAAAGGCCAGCAGAACCCCACTCACACGGGGCCACCCACAAAGCTGTGGCCCCTCACTCCCTCCCACCAGCACAGCCCCGAGACTGCTGACGGGGCAGAGAATATGGAGTCAGGCACAGCTTCAGGGGCTATTGCTGCCTGGAGCTCTGTTTATATTGACCTCAACGAGGCACACCTGGGGAGGGCGGGCCGGCAGGGTAAGGCTGCCCAGGTCAGCTAATCCACAACCCTCAGGGAATCACATTGTTGAAAATGGACCCCGCTAAGGCAGAAGAGAAGACAAGGGAAAAAAGGACACAATGCCATTTGCAGCACCGTAGATGAGTCTAGAAGTAATCACGTGACTTGTAGTAAGTCACAAAGTGAAAGACACATATCATATCATATCACTTATAGGTGTTACCTAAAACTGGATACCAGGGCAGATATTTCCACGGAGAAGGGCAATCACAGATTCATTAAACAAACTTATGGTTCACCAATGGAAAGGTGTGAGGATTGGTTTCATTACGATATCGGGGTTAACAGACATATACAAACACAGGTGACATATATAATCACCAAAGACCTACAGAATACCAAGAGAGGACTACTCAACATTCTGTCATAACGTACATGGGAAAAGGATCCCAAGAAGAACAGTCATCTGTATATGTGTAAAAGAACCACATCTTCCACACCTACAACAAGCCAAACATTGTAATCAAACTTGCTGTAATAGAAAATAAAAACTTAAATTAAAAACACGAACAAGAAGTAGTGAGACAAACGTGAGGGGCTTTCTCCTGGCACATTCCATTCTAAACTCCAATCTAGAACACCACTTCCACTGAGGCTCTCTTGCCCTAGTAACCAGATTTGGTAAGGGTGAACTGCTGCCACCTTGTGGCCGTTTCACACAACAGCAGCTTTAATCCCAACGCTAATGGTCAGTTGATATTCAAAATCATTGCAGGCCTGTAAATGACACCTGCCCTGAAAACAAATCCTGGGGTCACATATCGACCAAAAATTTCAAAGGACGTCCATATTTCAAAACGACCGTTGCAAAAGGCATATTTTACGCACATTAGTGTTCTGCTTCTTTTCCTTTCTTTCCTTTTTTGTTAAAAAACACGGGAATGGAAAAAGGCATCCCTCAGAATGGGCGAAAATCGTTGCAGACGAATCAATGGACAGAGGTTTAATCTCCAATATATATAAACAGCTCATGCAGCTTAATATTAAAAAAACAAACAACCCAAAAAAAATGGGCAGAAGATCTAAAGAGACGTTTCTTCAAAGGAGACACAGAGATGGCCAAGACGCACATGAAAAGCTGCTCAACAGCACTAATTATTAGAGAAATGCAAATCAAAACTACAATGAGGTATCACCTCACACCTGTTAGAATCGGCATCATCAGAAAATCTACAAACAACCAATTCTGGGGAGGGTGTGGACAAAAGGAGCCCTCTTCCACTATTGGTGGGAATGTAAATTGATACAGTCACTATGGAGAACAGTATGGAGTTTCCTTAAAAAAAACTAGAAATGGAATTACCATCTGATCCAGCAATCCCACTTCTGGGCATATACCCAGAGAAAACCGTATTTCAAAAAGGCACATTCACCACAATGTTCGTTGCAGCACTATTTACAATAGCCAGGTAATGGAAGCAACCTAAATGCCCACAGACAGATGAATGGATAAAGATGTGGTACATATATAAAATGGAATATTACTCGGCCATAAAAAGGAATGAAACTGGGTCATTTGTAGAGACATCGATGGATCGAGAGACTGTCATACAGAATGAAGTAAGTCAGAAAGAGGAAATCAAATATTGTATATTAATGCATATATGTGGAGCCTAAAAATGGTACAGATGAACTGGTTTGCAGGGAAGAACTAGAGACACAGAGGTAGAGAACAAACGTATGGACACCAAGTGTGGGAAGCCATGGGGTGGTGGTGGTGGGATGAGTTGGGAGTTTGGGATTGACCTGTATACATGTATATGCATAAAATACATAACTAATAATAACGTGCTGTATAAAAAAATAAATAAAATTTCAAAATTTTAAAAAATAAAATTTAAAAATAAAACAGAAAAAAGTTCTTCCCGTCACACAGATGTATTTATAGGAATGAATTATTTCCATGCTTCTATCTATAAATACATAAAAGAGGAATAACATCTAACTTGAAACATAAAAGAAAAAAGAAGTGAACCCACGAGTTATACAGAGGAAAACCCTATCACGGCACTTGCTCCAGTGGTAAACAATTCTGAAATTGGTCAGAGGTTGGGAACCATCTCCCATACAGCCAGCAACCCAACCCCCACGCAAGGAGCATCCTCATTGCAAAGTTGGGTGACCGTGCCGAGGCATCTGTGAGTAAACGTGAGCTGAGCCCCAGGCCAGCTGCTGCTGAACTGTTCCCACCCTTTCCAGGTAAAACACCTGAACATGTACAATGGCTTGAAAGCCTAGAGGAAGGACCGTGGAGCCACACCAGCGACAGCACGCAGGCCAACTTGGTGCCTGCAGGCCAGCCAGCGTGGTCCTGGACCCTGGCGCTCTTCCAGAAGCTTTCCATTGCCCTGCCTGAGATACCCCTCCTGTCCCGGACCCCACTGCTTTTTTCCTTCCTCACCTCTGTCCGGAGAGAAATTCCAGCGGAAGGTATGGGTGACACAACCTCTTCTTTACAGGCGGCAGCCTGGCAACTCCTGCAGAATGGCCAGCAGAACCCCACTCACACCGGGCCACCCACAAAGCTGTGGCCCCTCACTCCCTCCCACCAGCACAGCCCCGAGACTGTTAACGGGGCAGAGAATATGGAGGCAGGCACAGCTTCAGGGGCTATTGCTGCCTGGAGCGCTGTTTATATTGACCTCAAAGAGGCACACCTGGGGAGGGCGGGCCGGCAGGGTAAGGCTGCCCAGGTCAGCTAATCCACAACCCTCAGGGAATCACATTGTTGAAAATGGACCCCGCTAAGGCAGAAGAGAAGCCAAGGGAAAAAAGGACACAATGCCATTTGCAGCACCGTAGATGAGTCTAGAAGTAATCACGTGACTTGTAGTAAGTCAGAAAGTGAAAGACACATATCATATCATATCACTTAGAGGTGTTACCTAAAAATGGATACCAGGGCAGATATTTCCACGGAGAAGGGCAATCACAGATTCATTAAACAAACTTATGGTTCACCAATGGAAAGGTGTGAGGATTGGTTTCATTACGATATCGGGGTTAACAGACATATACAAACACAGGTGACATATATAATCACCAAAGACCTACAGAATACCAAGAGAGGACTACTCAACATTCTGTCATAACGTACATGGGAAAAGGATCCCAAGAAGAACAGTCATCTGTATATGTGTAAAAGAACCACATCTTCCACACCTACAACAAGCCAAACATTGTAATCAAACTTGCTGTAATAGAAAATAAAAACTTAAATTAAAAACACGAACAAGAAGTAGTGAGACAAACGTGAGGGGCTTTCTCCTGGCACATTCCATTCTAAACTCCAATCTAGAACACCACTTCCACTGAGGCTCTCTTGCCCTAGTAACCAGATTTGGTAAGGGTGAACTGCTGCCACCTTGTGGCCGTTTCACACAACAGCAGCTTTAATCCCAACGCTAATGGTCAGTTGATATTCAAAATCATTGCAGGCCTGTAAATGACACCTGCCCTGAAAACAAATCCTGGGGTCACATATCGACCAAAAATTTCAAAGGACGTCCATATTTCAAAACGACCGTTTCAAAAGGCATATTTTACGCACATTAGTGTTCTGCTTCTTTTCCTTTCTTTCCTTTTTTGTTAAAAAACACGGGAATGGAAAAAGGCATCCCTCAGAATGGGCGAAAATCGTTGCAGACGAATCAATGGACAGAGGTTTAATCTCCAATATATATAAACAGCTCATGCAGCTTAATATTAAAAAAACAAACAACCCAAAAAAATGGGCAGAAGATCTAAAGAGACGTTTCTTCAAAGGAGACACAGAGATGGCCAAGACACACATGAAAAGCAGCTCAACAGCACTAATTATTAGAGAAATGCAAATCAAAACTACAATGAGGTATCACCTCACACCTGTTAGAATCGGCATCATCAGAAAATCTACAAACAACCAATTCTGGGGAGGGTGTGGACAAAAGGAGCCCTCTTCCACTATTGGTGGGAATGTAAATTGATACAGTCACTATGGAGAACAGTATGGAGTTTCCTTAAAAAAAACTAGAAATGGAATTACCATCTGATCCAGCAATCCCACTTCTGGGCATATACCCAGAGAAAACCGTATTTCAAAAAGGCACATTCACCACAATGTTCGTTGCAGCACTATTTACAATAGCCAGGTAATGGAAGCAACCTAAATGCCCACAGACAGATGAATGGATAAAGATGTGGTACATATATAAAATGGAATATTACTCGGCCATAAAAAGGAATGAAATTGGGTCATTTGTAGAGACATCGATGGATCGAGAGACTGTCATACAGAATGAAGTAAGTCAGAAAGAGGAAAACAAATATTGTATATTAATGCATATATGTGGAGCCTAAAAATGGTACAGATGAACTGGTTTGCAGGGAAGAACTAGAGACACAGAGGTAGAGAACAAACGTATGGACACCAAGTGTGGGAAGCCATGGGGTGGTGGTGGTGGGATGAGTTGGGAGTTTGGGATTGACCTGTATACATGTATATGCATAAAATACATAACTAATAATAACGTGCTGTATAAAAAAATAAATAATATTTCAAAATTTTAAAAAATAAAATTTAAAAATAAAACAGAAAAAAGTTCTTCCCGTCACACAGATGTATTTATAGGAATGAATTATTTCCAT
Organism: Mesoplodon mirus; assembly: GCF_964341445.2. Taxonomy (NCBI): domain Eukaryota; kingdom Metazoa; phylum Chordata; class Mammalia; order Artiodactyla; family Ziphiidae; genus Mesoplodon; species Mesoplodon mirus. The sequence continues at coordinate 621,561 of NW_028295680.1, read as the reverse complement.
GCTTCTATCTATAAATACATAAAAGAGGAATAACATCTAACTTGAAACATAAAAGAAAAAAAAAGTGAACCCACGAGTTATACAGAGGAAAACCCTATCACGGCACTTGCTCCAGTGGTAAACAATTCTGAAATTGGTCAGAGGTGGGGAACCATCTCCCATACAGCCAGCAACCCAACCCCCACTCAAGGAGCGTCCTCATTGCAAAGCTGGGGGACCGTGCCGAGGCATCTGTGAGTAAACGAGAGCTGAGCCCCAGGCCAGCTGCTGCTGAACTGTTCCCACCCTTTCCAGGTAAAACACCTGAACATGTACAAGGGCTTGAAAGCCTAGAGGAAGGACCGTGGAGCCACACCAGCGACAGCACGCAGGCCAACTTGGTGCCTGCAGGCCAGCCAGCGTGGTCCTGGACCCTGGCGCTCTTCCAGAAGCTTTCCATTGCCCTGCCTGAGATACCCCTCCTGTCCCGGCCCCCACTGCTTTTTTCCTTCCTCACCTCTGTCCGGAGAGAAATTCCAGCGGAAGGTATGGGTGACACATCCTCTTCTTTACAGGCGGCAGCCTGGCAACTCCTGCAGAAAGGCCAGCAGAACCCCACTCACACGGGGCCACCCACAAAGCTGTGGCCCCTCACTCCCTCCCACCAGCACAGCCCCGAGACTGCTGACGGGGCAGAGAATATGGAGTCAGGCACAGCTTCAGGGGCTATTGCTGCCTGGAGCTCTGTTTATATTGACCTCAACGAGGCACACCTGGGGAGGGCGGGCCGGCAGGGTAAGGCTGCCCAGGTCAGCTAATCCACAACCCTCAGGGAATCACATTGTTGAAAATGGACCCCGCTAAGGCAGAAGAGAAGCCAAGGGAAAAAAGGACACAATGCCATTTGCAGCACCGTAGATGAGTCTAGAAGTAATCACGTGACTTGTAGTAAGTCATAAAGTGAAAGACACATATCATATCATATCACTTATAGGTGTTACCTAAAACTGGATACCAGGGCAGATATTTCCACGGAGAAGGGCAATCACAGATTCATTAAACAAACTTATGGTTCACCAATGGAAAGGTGTGAGGATTGGTTTCATTACGATATCGGGGTTAACAGACATATACAAACACAGGTGACATATATAATCACCAAAGACCTACAGAATACCAAGAGAGGACTACTCAACATTCTGTCATAACGTACATGGGAAAAGGATCCCAAGAAGAACAGTCATCTGTATATGTGTAAAAGAACCACATCTTCCACACCTACAACAAGCCAAACATTGTAATCAAACTTGCTGTAATAGAAAATAAAAACTTAAATTAAAAACACGAACAAGAAGTAGTGAGACAAACGTGAGGGGCTTTCTCCTGGCACATTCCATTCTAAACTCCAATCTAGAACACCACTTCCACTGAGGCTCTCTTGCCCTAGTAACCAGATTTGGTAAGGGTGAACTGCTGCCACCTTGTGGCCGTTTCACACAACAGCAGCTTTAATCCCAACGCTAATGGTCAGTTGATATTCAAAATCATTGCAGGCCTGTAAATGACACCTGCCCTGAAAACAAATCCTGGGGTCACATATCGACCAAAAATTTCAAAGGACGTCCATATTTCAAAACGACCGTTGCAAAAGGCATATTTTACGCACATTAGTGTTCTGCTTCTTTTCCTTTCTTTCCTTTTTTGTTAAAAAACACGGGAATGGAAAAAGGCATCCCTCAGAATGGGCGAAAATCGTTGCAGACGAATCAATGGACAGAGGTTTAATCTCCAATATATATAAACAGCTCATGCAGCTTAATATTAAAAAAACAAACAACCCAAAAAAATGGGCAGAAGATCTAAAGAGACGTTTCTTCAAAGGAGACACAGAGATGGCCAAGACGCACATGAAAAGCTGCTCAACAGCACTAATTATTAGAGAAATGCAAATCAAAACTACAATGAGGTATCACCTCACACCTGTTAGAATCGGCATCATCAGAAAATCTACAAACAACCAATTCTGGGGAGGGTGTGGACAAAAGGAGCCCTCTTCCACTATTGGTGGGAATGTAAATTGATACAGTCACTATGGAGAACAGTATGGAGTTTCCTTAAAAAAAACTAGAAATGGAATTACCATCTGATCCAGCAATCCCACTTCTGGGCATATACCCAGAGAAAACCGTATTTCAAAAAGGCACATTCACCACAATGTTCGTTGCAGCACTATTTACAATAGCCAGGTAATGGAAGCAACCTAAATGCCCACAGACAGATGAATGGATAAAGATGTGGTACATATATAAAATGGAATATTACTCGGCCATAAAAAGGAATGAAACTGGGTCATTTGTAGAGACATCGATGGATCGAGAGACTGTCATACAGAATGAAGTAAGTCAGAAAGAGGAAATCAAATATTGTATATTAATGCATATATGTGGAGCCTAAAAATGGTACAGATGAACTGGTTTGCAGGGAAGAACTAGAGACACAGAGGTAGAGAACAAACGTATGGACACCAAGTGTGGGAAGCCATGGGGTGGTGGTGGTGGGATGAGTTGGGAGTTTGGGATTGACCTGTATACATGTATATGCATAAAATACATAACTAATAATAACGTGCTGTATAAAAAAATAAATAAAATTTCAAAATTTTAAAAAATAAAATTTAAAAATAAAACAGAAAAAAGTTCTTCCCGTCACACAGATGTATTTATAGGAATGAATTATTTCCATGCTTCTATCTATAAATACATAAAAGAGGAATAACATCTAACTTGAAACATAAAAGAAAAAAAAAGTGAACCCACGAGTTATACAGAGGAAAACCCTATCACGGCACTTGCTCCAGTGGTAAACAATTCTGAAATTGGTCAGAGGTGGGGAACCATCTCCCATACAGCCAGCAACCCAACCCCCACTCAAGGAGCGTCCTCATTGCAAAGCTGGGGGACCGTGCCGAGGCATCTGTGAGTAAACGAGAGCTGAGCCCCAGGCCAGCTGCTGCTGAACTGTTCCCACCCTTTCCAGGTAAAACACCTGAATATGTACAAGGGCTTGAAAGCCTAGAGGAAGGACCGTGGAGCCACACCAGCGACAGCACGCAGGCCAACTTGGTGCCTGCAGGCCAGCCAGCGTGGTCCTGGCCCCGGGCGCTCTTCCAGAAGCGTTCCATTGCCCTGCCTGAGATACCCCTCCTGTCCCGGCCCCCACTGCTTTTTTCCTTCCTCACCTCTGTCCGGAGAGAAATTCCAGCGGAAGGTATGGGTGACACATCCTCTATTTACAGGCGGCAGCCTGGCAACTCCTGCAGAAAGGCCAGCAGAACCCCACTCACACGGGGCCACCCACAAAGCTGTGGCCCCTCACTCCCTCCCACCAGCACAGCCCCGAGACTGCTGACGGGGCAGAGAATATGGAGTCAGGCACAGCTTCAGGGGCTATTGCTGCCTGGAGCTCTGTTTATATTGACCTCAACGAGGCACACCTGGGGAGGGCGGGCCGGCAGGGTAAGGCTGCCCAGGTCAGCTAATCCACAACCCTCAGGGAATCACATTGTTGAAAATGGACCCCGCTAAGGCAGAAGAGAAGCCATGGGAAAAAAGGACACAATGCCATTTGCAGCACCGTAGATGAGTCTAGAAGTAATCACGTGACTTGTAGTAAGTCACAAAGTGAAAGACACATATCATATCATATCACTTATAGGTGTTACCTAAAAATGGATACCAGGGCAGATATTTCCACGGAGAAGGGCAATCACAGATTCATTAAACAAACTTATGGTTCACCAATGGAAAGGTGTGAGGATTGGTTTCATTACGATATCGGGGTTAACAGACATATACAAACACAGGTGACATATATAATCACCAAAGACCTACAGAATACCAAGAGAGGACTACTCAACATTCTGTCATAACGTACATGGGAAAAGGATCCCAAGAAGAACAGTCATCTGTATATGTGTAAAAGAACCACATCTTCCACACCTACAACAAGCCAAACATTGTAATCAAACTTGCTGTAATAGAAAATAAAAACTTAAATTAAAAACACGAACAAGAAGTAGTGAGACAAACGTGAGGGGCTTTCTCCTGGCACATTCCATTCTAAACTCCAATCTAGAACACCACTTCCACTGAGGCTCTCTTGCCCTAGTAACCAGATTTGGTAAGGGTGAACTGCTGCCACCTTGTGGCCGTTTCACACAACAGCAGCTTTAATCCCAACGCTAATGGTCAGTTGATATTCAAAATCATTGCAGGCCTGTAAATGACACCTGCCCTGAAAACAAATCCTGGGGTCACATATCGACCAAAAATTTCAAAGGACGTCCATATTTCAAAACGACCGTTGCAAAAGGCATATTTTACGCACATTAGTGTTCTGCTTCTTTTCCTTTCTTTCCTTTTTTGTTAAAAAACACGGGAATGGAAAAAGGCATCCCTCAGAATGGGCGAAAATCGTTGCAGACGAATCAATGGACAGAGGTTTAATCTCCAATATATATAAACAGCTCATGCAGCTTAATATTAAAAAAAACAAACAACCCCAAAAAAATGGGCAGAAGATCTAAAGACACGTTTCTTCAAAGGAGACACAGAGATGGCCAAGACGCACATGAAAAGCTGCTCAACAGCACTAATTATTAGAGAAATGCAAATCAAAACTACAATGAGGTATCACCTCACACCTGTTAGAATCGGCATCATCAGAAAATCTACAAACAACCAATTCTGGGGAGGGTGTGGACAAAAGGAGCCCTCGTCCACTATTGGTGGGAATGTAAATTGATACAGTCACTATGGAGAACAGTATGGAGTTTCCTTAAAAAAATTAGAAATAGAATTACCATCTGATCCAGCAATCCCACTTCTGGGCATATACCCAGAGAAAACCGTATTTCAAAAAGGCACATTCACCACAATGTTCGTTGCAGCACTATTTACAATAGCCAGGTAATGGAAGCAACTTAAATGCCCACAGACAGATGAATGGATAAAGATGTGGTACATATATAAAATGGAATATTACTCGGCCATAAAAAGGAATGAAACTGGGTCATTTGTAGAGACATCGATGGATCGAGAGACTGTCATACAGAATGAAGTAAGTCAGAAAGAGGAAAACAAATATTGTATATTAATGCATATATGTGGAGCCTAAAAATGGTACAGATGAACTGGTTTGCAGGGAAGAAATAGAGACACAGAGGTAGAGAACAAACGTATGGACACCAAGTGTGGGAAGCCATGGGATGGTGGTGGTGGGATGAGTTGGGAGTTTGGGATTGACCTGTATACATGTATATGCATAAAATACATAACTAATAATAACGTGCTGTATAAAAAAATAAATAAAATTTCAAAATTTTAAAAAATAAAATTTAAAAATAAAACAGAAAAAAGTTCTTCCCGTCACACAGATGTATTTATAGGAATTAATTATTTCCATGCTTATATCTATAAATACATAAAAGAGGAATAACATCTAACTTGAAACATAAAAGAAAAAAGAAGTGAACCCACGAGTTATACAGAGGAAAACCCTATCAGGGCACTTGCTCCAGTGGTAAACAATTCTAAAATTGGTCAGAGGTGGGGAACCATCTCCCATACAGCCAGCAACCCAACCCCCACGCAAGGAGCATCCTCATTGCAAAGTTGGGTGACCGTGCCGAGGCATCTGTGAGTAAACGTGAGCTGAGCCCCAGGCCAGCTGCTGCTGAACTGTTCCCACCCTTTCCAGGTAAAACACCTGAACATGTACAATGGCTTGAAAGCCTAGAGGAAGGACCGTGGAGCCACACCAGCGACAGCACGCAGGCCAACTTGGTGCCTGCAGGCCAGCCAGCGTGGTCCTGGACCCTGGCGCTCTTCCAGAAGCTTTCCATTGCCCTGCCTGAGATACCCCTCCTGTCCCGGCCCCCACTGCTTTTTTCCTTCCTCACCTCTGTCCGGAGAGAAATTCCAGCGGAAGGTATGGGTGACACATCCTCTTCTTTACAGGCGGCAGCCTGGCAACTCCTGCAGAAAGGCCAGCAGAACCCCACTCACACGGGGCCACCCACAAAGCTGTGGCCCCTCACTCCCTCCCACCAGCACAGCCCCGAGACTGCTGACGGGGCAGAGAATATGGAGTCAGGCACAGCTTCAGGGGCTATTGCTGCCTGGAGCTCTGTTTATATTGACCTCAACGAGGCACACCTGGGGAGGGCGGGCCGGCAGGGTAAGGCTGCCCAGGTCAGCTAATCCACAACCCTCAGGGAATCACATTGTTGAAAATGGACCCCGCTAAGGCAGAAGAGAAGCCAAGGGAAAAAAGGACACAATGCCATTTGCAGCACCGTAGATGAGTCTAGAAGTAATCACGTGACTTGTAGTAAGTCACAAAGTGAAAGACACATATCATATCATATCACTTATAGGTGTTACCTAAAAATGGATACCAGGGCAGATATTTCCACGGAGAAGGGCAATCACAGATTCATTAAACAAACTTATGGTTCACCAATGGAAAGGTGTGAGGATTGGTTTCATTACGATATCGGGGTTAACAGACATATACAAACACAGGTGACATATATAATCACCAAAGACCTACAGAATACCAAGAGAGGACTACTCAACATTCTGTCATAACGTACATGGGAAAAGGATCCCAAGAAGAACAGTCATCTGTATATGTGTAAAAGAACCACATCTTCCACACCTACAACAAGCCAAACATTGTAATCAAACTTGCTGTAATAGAAAATAAAAACTTAAATTAAAAACACGAACAAGAAGTAGTGAGACAAACGTGAGGGGCTTTCTCCTGGCACATTCCATTCTAAACTCCAATCTAGAACACCACTTCCACTGAGGCTCTCTTGCCCTAGTAACCAGATTTGGTAAGGGTGAACTGCTGCCACCATGTGGCCGTTTCACACAACAGCAGCTTTAATCCCAACGCTAATGGTCAGTTGATATTCAAAATCATTGCAGGCCTGTAAATGACACCTGCCCTGAAAACAAATCCTGGGGTCACATATCGACCAAAAATTTCAAAGGACGTCCATATTTCAAAACGACCGTTTCAAAAGGCATATTTTATGCACATTAGTGTTCTGCTTCTTTTCCTTTCTTTCCTTTTTTGTTAAAAAACACGGGAATGGAAAAAGGCATCCCTCAGAATGGGCGAAAATCGTTGCAGACGAATCAATGGACAGAGGTTTAATCTCCAATATATATAAACAGCTCATGCAGCTTAATATTAAAAAAACAAACAACCCAAAAAAATGGGCAGAAGATCTAAAGAGACGTTTCTTCAAAGGAGACACAGAGATGGCCAAGACGCACATGAAAAGCTGCTCAACAGCACTAATTATTAGAGAAATGCAAATCAAAACTACAATGAGGTATCACCTCACACCTGTTAGAATCGGCATCATCAGAAAATCTACAAACAACCAATTCTGGGGAGGGTGTGGACAAAAGGAGCCCTCTTCCACTATTGGTGGGAATGTAAATTGATACAGTCACTATGGAGAACAGTATGGAGTTTCCTTAAAAAAAACTAGAAATGGAATTACCATCTGATCCAGCAATCCCACTTCTGGGCATATACCCAGAGAAAACCGTATTTCAAAAAGGCACATTCACCACAATGTTCGTTGCAGCACTATTTACAATAGCCAGGTAATGGAAGCAACCTAAATGCCCACAGACAGATGAATGGATAAAGATGTGGTACATATATAAAATGGAATATTACTCGGCCATAAAAAGGAATGAAACTGGGTCATTTGTAGAGACATCGATGGATCGAGAGACTGTCATACAGAATGAAGTAAGTCAGAAAGAGGAAATCAAATATTGTATATTAATGCATATATGTGGAGCCTAAAAATGGTACAGATGAACTGGTTTGCAGGGAAGAACTAGAGACACAGAGGTAGAGAACAAACGTATGGACACCAAGTGTGGGAAGCCATGGGGTGGTGGTGGTGGGATGAGTTGGGAGTTTGGGATTGACCTGTATACATGTATATGCATAAAATACATAACTAATAATAACGTGCTGTATAAAAAAATAAATAAAATTTCAAAATTTTAAAAAATAAAATTTAAAAATAAAACAGAAAAAAGTTCTTCCCGTCACACAGATGTATTTATAGGAATGAATTATTTCCATGCTTCTATCTATAAATACATAAAAGAGGAATAACATCTAACTTGAAACATAAAAGAAAAAAAAAGTGAACCCACGAGTTATACAGAGGAAAACCCTATCACGGCACTTGCTCCAGTGGTAAACAATTCTGAAATTGGTCAGAGGTGGGGAACCATCTCCCATACAGCCAGCAACCCAACCCCCACTCAAGGAGCGTCCTCATTGCAAAGCTGGGGGACCGTGCCGAGGCATCTGTGAGTAAACGAGAGCTGAGCCCCAGGCCAGCTGCTGCTGAACTGTTCCCACCCTTTCCAGGTAAAACACCTGAATATGTACAAGGGCTTGAAAGCCTAGAGGAAGGACCGTGGAGCCACACCAGCGACAGCACGCAGGCCAACTTGGTGCCTGCAGGCCAGCCAGCGTGGTCCTGGCCCCGGGCGCTCTTCCAGAAGCGTTCCATTGCCCTGCCTGAGATACCCCTCCTGTCCCGGCCCCCACTGCTTTTTTCCTTCCTCACCTCTGTCCGGAGAGAAATTCCAGCGGAAGGTATGGGTGACACATCCTCTATTTACAGGCGGCAGCCTGGCAACTCCTGCAGAAAGGCCAGCAGAACCCCACTCACACGGGGCCACCCACAAAGCTGTGGCCCCTCACTCCCTCCCACCAGCACAGCCCCGAGACTGCTGACGGGGCAGAGAATATGGAGTCAGGCACAGCTTCAGGGGCTATTGCTGCCTGGAGCTCTGTTTATATTGACCTCAACGAGGCACACCTGGGGAGGGCGGGCCGGCAGGGTAAGGCTGCCCAGGTCAGCTAATCCACAACCCTCAGGGAATCACATTGTTGAAAATGGACCCCGCTAAGGCAGAAGAGAAGCCATGGGAAAAAAGGACACAATGCCATTTGCAGCACCGTAGATGAGTCTAGAAGTAATCACGTGACTTGTAGTAAGTCACAAAGTGAAAGACACATATCATATCATATCACTTATAGGTGTTACCTAAAAATGGATACCAGGGCAGATATTTCCACGGAGAAGGGCAATCACAGATTCATTAAACAAACTTATGGTTCACCAATGGAAAGGTGTGAGGATTGGTTTCATTACGATATCGGGGTTAACAGACATATACAAACACAGGTGACATATATAATCACCAAAGACCTACAGAATACCAAGAGAGGACTACTCAACATTCTGTCATAACGTACATGGGAAAAGGATCCCAAGAAGAACAGTCATCTGTATATGTGTAAAAGAACCACATCTTCCACACCTACAACAAGCCAAACATTGTAATCAAACTTGCTGTAATAGAAAATAAAAACTTAAATTAAAAACACGAACAAGAAGTAGTGAGACAAACGTGAGGGGCTTTCTCCTGGCACATTCCATTCTAAACTCCAATCTAGAACACCACTTCCACTGAGGCTCTCTTGCCCTAGTAACCAGATTTGGTAAGGGTGAACTGCTGCCACCTTGTGGCCGTTTCACACAACAGCAGCTTTAATCCCAACGCTAATGGTCAGTTGATATTCAAAATCATTGCAGGCCTGTAAATGACACCTGCCCTGAAAACAAATCCTGGGGTCACATATCGACCAAAAATTTCAAAGGACGTCCATATTTCAAAACGACCGTTGCAAAAGGCATATTTTACGCACATTAGTGTTCTGCTTCTTTTCCTTTCTTTCCTTTTTTGTTAAAAAACACGGGAATGGAAAAAGGCATCCCTCAGAATGGGCGAAAATCGTTGCAGACGAATCAATGGACAGAGGTTTAATCTCCAATATATATAAACAGCTCATGCAGCTTAATATTAAAAAAAACAAACAACCCCAAAAAAATGGGCAGAAGATCTAAAGACACGTTTCTTCAAAGGAGACACAGAGATGGCCAAGACGCACATGAAAAGCTGCTCAACAGCACTAATTATTAGAGAAATGCAAATCAAAACTACAATGAGGTATCACCTCACACCTGTTAGAATCGGCATCATCAGAAAATCTACAAACAACCAATTCTGGGGAGGGTGTGGACAAAAGGAGCCCTCGTCCACTATTGGTGGGAATGTAAATTGATACAGTCACTATGGAGAACAGTATGGAGTTTCCTTAAAAAAATTAGAAATAGAATTACCATCTGATCCAGCAATCCCACTTCTGGGCATATACCCAGAGAAAACCGTATTTCAAAAAGGCACATTCACCACAATGTTCGTTGCAGCACTATTTACAATAGCCAGGTAATGGAAGCAACTTAAATGCCCACAGACAGATGAATGGATAAAGATGTGGTACATATATAAAATGGAATATTACTCGGCCATAAAAAGGAATGAAACTGGGTCATTTGTAGAGACATCGATGGATCGAGAGACTGTCATACAGAATGAAGTAAGTCAGAAAGAGGAAAACAAATATTGTATATTAATGCATATATGTGGAGCCTAAAAATGGTACAGATGAACTGGTTTGCAGGGAAGAAATAGAGACACAGAGGTAGAGAACAAACGTATGGACACCAAGTGTGGGAAGCCATGGGGTGGTGGTGGTGGGATGAGTTGGGAGTTTGGGATTGACCTGTATACATGTATATGCATAAAATACATAACTAATAATAACGTGCTGTATAAAAAAATAAATAAAATTTCAAAATTTTAAAAAATAAAATTTAAAAATAAAACAGAAAAAAGTTCTTCCCGTCACACAGATGTATTTATAGGAATGAATTATTTCCATGCTTCTATCTATAAATACATAAAAGAGGAATAACATCTAACTTGAAACATAAAAGAAAAAAAAAGTGAACCCACGAGTTATACAGAGGAAAACCCTATCACGGCACTTGCTCCAGTGGTAAACAATTCTGAAATTGGTCAGAGGTGGGGAACCATCTCCCATACAGCCAGCAACCCAACCCCCACTCAAGGAGCGTCCTCATTGCAAAGCTGGGGGACCGTGCCGAGGCATCTGTGAGTAAACGAGAGCTGAGCCCCAGGCCAGCTGCTGCTGAACTGTTCCCACCCTTTCCAGGTAAAACACCTGAATATGTACAAGGGCTTGAAAGCCTAGAGGAAGGACCGTGGAGCCACACCAGCGACAGCACGCAGGCCAACTTGGTGCCTGCAGGCCAGCCAGCGTGGTCCTGGCCCCGGGCGCTCTTCCAGAAGCGTTCCATTGCCCTGCCTGAGATACCCCTCCTGTCCCGGCCCCCACTGCTTTTTTCCTTCCTCACCTCTGTCCGGAGAGAAATTCCAGCGGAAGGTATGGGTGACACATCCTCTATTTACAGGCGGCAGCCTGGCAACTCCTGCAGAAAGGCCAGCAGAACAGCACTCACACGGGGCCACCCACAAAGCTGTGGCCCCTCACTCCCTCCCACCAGCACAGCCCCGAGACTGCTGACGGGGCAGAGAATATGGAGTCAGGCACAGCTTCAGGGGCTATTGCTGCCTGGAGCTCTGTTTATATTGACCTCAACGAGGCACACCTGGGGAGGGCGGGCCGGCAGGGTAAGGCTGCCCAGGTCAGCTAATCCACAACCCTCAGGGAATCACATTGTTGAAAATGGACCCCGCTAAGGCAGAAGAGAAGCCATGGGAAAAAAGGACACAATGCCATTTGCAGCACCGTAGATGAGTCTAGAAGTAATCACGTGACTTGTAGTAAGTCACAAAGTGAAAGACACATATCATATCATATCACTTATAGGTGTTACCTAAAAATGGATACCAGGGCAGATATTTCCACGGAGAAGGGCAATCACAGATTCATTAAACAAACTTATGGTTCACCAATGGAAAGGTGTGAGGATTGGTTTCATTACGATATCGGGGTTAACAGACATATACAAACACAGGTGACATATATAATCACAAAAGACCTACAGAATACCAAGAGAGGACTACTCAACATTCTGTCATAACGTACATGGGAAAAGGATCCCAAGAAGAACAGTCATCTGTATATGTGTAAAAGAACCACATCTTCCACACCTACAACAAGCCAAACATTGTAATCAAACTTGCTGTAATAAAAAATAAAAACTTAAATTAAAAACACGAACAAGAAGTAGTGAGACAAATGTGAGGGGCTTTCTCCTGGCACATTCCATTCTAAACTCCAATCTAGAACACCACTTCCACTGAGGCTCTCTTGCCCTAGTAACCAGATTTGGTAAGGGTGAACTGCTGCCACCTTGTGGCCGTTTCACACAACAGCAGCTTTAATCCCAACGCTAATGGTCAGTTGATATTCAAAATCATTGCAGGCCTGTAAATGACACCTGCCCTGAAAACAAATCCTGGGGTCACATATCGACCAAAAATTTCAAAGGACGTCCATATTTCAAAACGACCGTTGCAAAAGGCATATTTTACGCACATTAGTGTTCTGCTTCTTTTCCTTTCTTTCCTTTTTTGTTAAAAAACACGGGAATGGAAAAAGGCATCCCTCAGAATGGGCGAAAATCGTTGCAGACGAATCAATGGACAGAGGTTTAATCTCCAATATATATAAACAGCTCATGCAGCTTAATATTAAAAAAAACAAACAACCCAAAAAAAATGGGCAGAAGATCTAAAGACACGTTTCTTCAAAGGAGACACAGAGATGGCCAAGACGCACATGAAAAGCTGCTCAACAGCACTAATTATTAGAGAAATGCAAATCAAAACTACAATGAGGTATCACCTCACACCTGTTAGAATCGGCATCATCAGAAAATCTACAAACAACCAATTCTGGGGAGGGTGTGGACAAAAGGAGCCCTCTTCCACTATTGGTGGGAATGTAAATTGATACAGTCACTATGGAGAACAGTATGGAGTTTCATTAAAAAAAACTAGAAATGGAATTACCATCTGATCCAGCAATCCCACTTCTGGGCATATACCCAGAGAAAACCGTATTTCAAAAAGGCACATTCACCACAATGTTCGTTGCAGCACTATTTACAATAGCCAGGTAATGGAAGCAACTTAAATGCCCACAGACAGATGAATGGATAAAGATGTGGTACATATATAAAATGGAATATTACTCGGCCATAAAAAGGAATGAAACTGGGTAATTTGTAGAGACATCGATGGATCGAGAGACTGTCATACAGAATGAAGTAAGTCAGAAAGAGGAAAACAAATATTGTATATTAATGCATATATGTGGAGCCTAAAAATGGTACAGATGAACTGGTTTGCAGGGAAGAAATAGAGACACAGAGGTAGAGAACAAACGTATGGACACCAAGTGTGGGAAGCCATGGGGTGGTGGTGGTGGGATGAGTTGGGAGTTTGGGATTGACCTGTATACATGTATATGCATAAAATACATAACTAATAATAACGTGCTGTATAAAAAAATAAATAAAATTTCAAAATTTTAAAAAATAAAATTTAAAAATAAAACAGAAAAAAGTTCTTCCCGTCACACAGATGTATTTATAGGAATTAATTATTTCCATGCTTATATCTATAAATACATAAAAGAGGAATAACATCTAACTTGAAACATAAAAGAAAAAAAGAAGTGAACCCACGAGTTATACAGAGGAAAACCCTATCAGGGCACTTGCTCCAGTGGTAAACAATTCTGAAATTGGTCAGAGGTGGGGAACCATCTCCCATACAGCCAGCAACCCAACCCCCACGCAAGGAGCATCCTCATTGCAAAGTTGGGTGACCGTGCCGAGGCATCTGTGAGTAAACGTGAGCTGAGCCCCAGGCCAGCTGCTGCTGAACTGTTCCCACCCTTTCCAGGTAAAACACCTGAACATGTACAATGGCTTGAAAGCCTAGAGGAAGGACCGTGGAGCCACACCAGCGACAGCACGCAGGCCAACTTGGTGCCTGCAGGCCAGCCAGCGTGGTCCTGGACCCTGGCGCTCTTCCAGAAGCTTTCCATTGCCCTGCCTGAGATACCCCTCCTGTCCCGGCACCCACTGCTTTTTTCCTTCCTCACCTCTGTCCGGAGAGAAATTCCAGCGGAAGGTATGGGTGACACAACCTCTTCTTTACAGGCGGCAGCCTGGCAACTCCTGCAGAATGGCCAGCAGAACCCCACTCACACCGGGCCACCCACAAAGCTGTGGCCCCTCACTCCCTCCCACCAGCACAGCCCCGAGACTGTTAACGGGGCAGAGAATATGGAGGCAGGCACAGCTTCAGGGGCTATTGCTGCCTGGAGCGCTGTTTATATTGACCTCAAAGAGGCACACCTGGGGAGGGCGGGCCGGCAGGGTAAGGCTGCCCAGGTCAGCTAATCCACAACCCTCAGGGAATCACATTGTTGAAAATGGACCCCGCTAAGGCAGAAGAGAAGCCAAGGGAAAAAAGGACACAATGCCATTTGCAGCACCGTAGATGAGTCTAGAAGTAATCACGTGACTTGTAGTAAGTCAGAAAGTGAAAGACACATATCATATCATATCACTTATAGGTGTTACCTAAAAATGGATACCAGGGCAGATATTTCCACGGAGAAGGGCAATCACAGATTCATTAAACAAACTTATGGTTCACCAATGGAAAGGTGTGAGGATTGGTTTCATTACGATATCGGGGTTAACAGACATATACAAACACAGGTGACATATATAATCACCAAAGACCTACAGAATACCAAGAGAGGACTACTCAACATTCTGTCATAACGTACATGGGAAAAGGATCCCAAGAAGAACAGTCATCTGTATATGTGTAAAAGAACCACATCTTCCACACCTACAACAAGCCAAACATTGTAATCAAACTTGCTGTAATAGAAAATAAAAACTTAAATTAAAAACACGAACAAGAAGTAGTGAGACAAACGTGAGGGGCTTTCTCCTGGCACATTCCATTCTAAACTCCAATCTAGAACACCACTTCCACTGAGGCTCTCTTGCCCTAGTAACCAGATTTGGTAAGGGTGAACTGCTGCCACCTTGTGGCCGTTTCACACAACAGCAGCTTTAATCCCAACGCTAATGGTCAGTTGATATTCAAAATCATTGCAGGCCTGTAAATGACACCTGCCCTGAAAACAAATCCTTGGGTCACATATCGACCAAAAATTTCAAAGGACGTCCATATTTCAAAACGACCGTTGCAAAAGGCATATTTTACGCACATTAGTGTTCTGCTTCTTTTCCTTTCTTTCCTTTTTTGTTAAAAAACACGGGAATGGAAAAAGGCATCCCTCAGAATGGGCGAAAATCGTTGCAGACGAATCAATGGACAGAGGTTTAATCTCCAATATATATAAACAGCTCATGCAGCTTAATATTAAAAAAACAAACAACCCAAAAAAAATGGGCAGAAGATCTAAAGACACGTTTCTTCAAAGGAGACACAGAGATGGCCAAGACGCACATGAAAAGCTGCTCAACAGCACTAATTATTAGAGAAATGCAAATCAAAACTACAATGAGGTATCACCTCACACCTGTTAGAATCGGCATCATCAGAAAATCTACAAACAACCAATTCTGGGGAGGGTGTGGACAAAAGGAGCCCTCTTCCACTATTGGTGGGAATGTAAATTGATACAGTCACTATGGAGAACAGTATGGAGTTTCCTTAAAAAAAACTAGAAATGGAATTACCATCTGATCCAGCAATCCCACTTCTGGGCATATACCCAGAGAAAACCGTATTTCAAAAAGGCACATTCACCACAATGTTCGTTGCAGCACTATTTACAATAGCCAGGTAATGGAAGCAACCTAAATGCCCACAGACAGATGAATGGATAAAGATGTGGTACATATATAAAATGGAATATTACTCGGCCATAAAAAGGAATGAAACTGGGTCATTTGTAGAGACATCGATGGATCGAGAGACTGTCATACAGAATGAAGTAAGTCAGAAAGAGGAAAACAAATATTGTATATTAATGCATATATGTGGAGCCTAAAAATGGTACAGATGAACTGGTTTGCAGGGAAGAACTAGAGACACAGAGGTAGAGAACAAACGTATGGACACCAAGTGTGGGAAGCCATGGGGTGGTGGTGGTGGGATGAGTTGGGAGTTTGGGATTGACCTGTATACATGTATATGCATAAAATACATAACTAATAATAACGTGCTGTATAAAAAAATAAAATTTCAAAATTTTAAAAAATAAAATTTAAAAATAAAACAGAAAAAAGTTCTTCCCGTCACACAGATGTATTTATAGGAATGAATTATTTCCATGCTTCTATCTATAAATACATAAAAGAGGAATAACATCTAACTTGAAACATAAAAGAAAAAAAAAGTGAACCCACGAGTTATACAGAGGAAAACCCTATCACGGCACTTGCTCCAGTGGTAAACAATTCTGAAATTGGTCAGAGGTGGGGAACCATCTCCCATACAGCCAGCAACCCAACCCCCACTCAAGGAGCGTCCTCATTGCAAAGCTGGGGGACCGTGCCGAGGCATCTGTGAGTAAACGAGAGCTGAGCCCCAGGCCAGCTGCTGCTGAACTCTTCCCACCCTTTCCAGGTAAAACACCTGAATATGTACAAGGGCTTGAAAGCCTAGAGGAAGGACCGTGGAGCCACACCAGCGACAGCACGCAGGCCAACTTGGTGCCTGCAGGCCAGCCAGCGTGGTCCTGGCCCCGGGCGCTCTTCCAGAAGCGTTCCATTGCCCTGCCTGAGATACCCCTCCTGTCCCGGCCCCCACTGCTTTTTTCCTTCCTCACCTCTGTCCGGAGAGAAATTCCAGCGGAAGGTATGGGTGACACATCCTCTTCTTTACAGGCGGCAGCCTGGCAACTCCTGCAGAAAGGCCAGCAGAACCCCACTCACACCGGGCCACCCACAAAGCTGTGGCCCTTCACTCCCTCCCACCAGCACAACCCAGAGACTGCTGACGGGGCAGAGAATATGGAGTCAGGCACAGCTTCAGGGGATATTGCTGCCTGGAGCACTCTTTATATTGATCTCAACGAGGCACACCTGGGGAGGGCGGGCCGGCAGGGTAAGGCTGCCCAGGTCAGCTAATCCACAACCCTCAGGGAATCACATTGTTGAAAATGGACCCCGCTATGGCAGAAGAGAAGCCAAGGGAAAAAAGGACACAATGCCATTTGCAGCACCGTAGATGAGTCTAGAAGTAATCACGTGACTTGTAGTAAGTCAGAAAGTGAAAGACACATATCATATCATATCACTTATAGGTGTTACCTAAAAATGGATACCAGGGCAGATATTTCCACGGAGAAGGGCAATCACAGATTCATTAAACTAACTTATGGTTCACCAATGGAAAGGTGTGAGGATTGGTTTCATTACGATATCGGGGTTAACAGACATATACAAACACAGGTGACATATATAATCACCAAAGACCTACAGAATACCAAGAGAGGACTACTCAACATTCTGTCATAACGTACATGGGAAAAGGATCCCAAGAAGAACAGTCATCTGTATATGTGTAAAAGAACCACATCTTCCACACCTACAACAAGCCAAACATTGTAATCAAACTTGCTGTAATAGAAAATAAAAAATTAAATTAAAAACACGAACAAGAAGTAGTGAGACAAACGTGAGGGGCTTACTCCTGGCACATTCCATTCTAAACTCCAATCTAGAACACCACTTCCACTGAGGCTCTCTTGCCCTAGTAACCAGATTTGGTAAGGGTGAACTGCTGCCACCTTGTGGCCGTTTCACACAACGGCAGCTTTAATCCCAACGCTAATGGTCAGTTGATATTCAAAATCATTGCAGGCCTGTAAATGACACCTGCCCTGAAAACAAATCCTGGGGTCACATATCGACCAGAAATTTCAAAGGACGTCCATATTTCAAAACGACCGTTTCAAAAGGCATATTTTACGCACATTAGTGTTCTGCTTCTTTTCCTTTCTTTCCTTTTTTGTTAAAAAACACGGGAATGGAAAATGGCATCCCTCAGAGTTGGCAAAAATCGTTGCAGACGAATCAATGGACAGAGGTTTAATCTCCAATATATATAAACAGCTCATGCAGCTTAATATTAAAAAAAACAAACAACCCAAAAAAAATGGGCAGAAGATCTAAAGACACGTTTCTTCAAAGGAGACACAGAGATGGCCAAGACGCACATGAAAAGCTGCTCAACAGCACTAATTATTAGAGAAATGCAAATCAAAACTACAATGAGGTATCACCTCACACCTGTTAGAATCGGCATCATCAGAAAATCTACAAACAACCAATTCTGGGGAGGGTGTGGACAAAAGGAGCCCTCTTCCACTATTGGTGGGAATGTAAATTGATACAGTCACTATGGAGAACAGTATGGAGTTTCCTTAAAAAAATTAGAAATAAAATTACCATCTGATCCAGCAATCCCACTTCTGGGCATATACCCAGAGAAAACCGTATTTCAAAAAGGCACATTCACCACAATGTTCGTTGCAGCACTATTTACAATAGCCAGGTAATGGAAGCAACCTAAATGCCCACAGACAGATGAATGGATAAAGATGTGGTACATATATAAAATGGAATATTACTCGGCCATAAAAAGGAATGAAACTGGGTCATTTGTAGAGACATCGATGGATCGAGAGACTGTCATACAGAATGAAGTAAGTCAGAAAGAGGAAAACAAATATTGTATATTAATGCATATATGTGGAGCCTAAAAATGGTACAGATGAACTGGTTTGCAGGGAAGAACTAGAGACACAGAGGTAGAGAACAAACGTATGGACACCAAGTGTGGGAAGCCATGGGGTGGTGGTGGTGGGATGAGTTGGGAGTTTGGGATTGACCTGTATACATGTATATGCATAAAATACATAACTAATAATAACGTGCTGTATAAAAAAATAAATAAAATTTCAAAATTTTAAAAAATAAAATTTAAAAATAAAACAGAAAAAACTTCTTCCCGTCACACAGATGTATTTATAGGAATGAATTATTTCCATGCTTATATCTATAAATACATAAAAGAGGAATAACATCTAACTTGAAACATAAAAGAAAAAAAAGTGAACCCACGAGTTATACAGAGGAAAACCCTATCACGGCACTTGCTCCAGTGGTAAACAATTCTGAAATTGGTCAGAGGTGGGGAACCATCTCCCATACAGCCAGCAACCCAAACCCCACTCAAGGAGCGTCCTCATTGCAAAGCTGGGGGACCGTGCCGAGGCATCTGTGAGTAAACGTGAGCTGAGCCCCAGGCCATCTGCTGCTGAACTGTTCCCACCCTTTCCAGGTAAAACACCTGAATATGTACAAGGGCTTGAAAGCCTAGAGGAAGGACCGTGGAGCCACACCAGCGACAGCACGCAGGCCAACTTGGTGCCTGCAGGCCAGCCAGCGTGGTCCTGGACCCGGGCGCTCTTCCAGTAGCTTTCCATTGCCCTGCCTGAGATACCCCTCCTGTCCCGGCCCCCACTGCTTTTTTCCATCCTCACCTCTGTCCGGAGAGAAATTCCAGCGGAAGGTATGGGTGACACATCCTCTTCTTTACAGGCGGCAGCCTGGCAACTCCTGCAGAAAGGCCAGCAGAACCCCACTCACACCGGGCCACCCACAAAGCTGTTGCCCCTCATTGCCTCCCACCAGCACAGCCCCGAGACTGCTGACGGGGCAGAGAATATGGAGTCAGGCACAGCTTCAGGGGCTATTGCTGCCTGGAGCTCTGTTTATATTGACCTCAACGAGGCACACCTGGGGAGGGCGGGCCAGCAGGGTAAGGCTGCCCAGGTCAGCTAATCCACAACCCTCAGGGAATCACATTGTTGAAAATGGACCCCGCTAAGGCAGAGGAGAAGCCAAGGGAAAAAAGGACACAATGCCATTTGCAGCACCGTAGATGAGTCTAGAAGTAATCACGTGACTTGTAGTAAGTCAGAAAGTGAAAGACACATATCATATCATATCACTTATAGGTGTTACCTAAAAATGGATACCAGGGCAGATATTTCCACGGAGAAGGGCAATCACAGATTCATTAAACAAACTTATGGTTCACCAATGGAAAGGTGTGAGGATTGGTTTCATTACGATATCGAGGTTAACAGACATATACAAACACAGGTGACATATATAATCACCAAAGACCTACAGAATACCAAGAGAGGACTACTCAACATTCTGTCATAACGTACATGGGAAAAGGATCCCAAGAAGAACAGTCATCTGTATATGTGTAAAAGAACCACATCTTCCACACCTACAACAAGCCAAACATTGTAATCAAACTTGCTGTAATAAAAAATAAAAACTTAAATTAAAAACACGAACAAGAAGTAGTGAGACAAATGTGAGGGGCTTTCTCCTGGCACATTCCATTCTAAACTCCAATCTAGAACACCACTTCCACTGAGGCTCTCTTGCCCTAGTAACCAGATTTGGTAAGGGTGAACTGCTGCCACCTTGTGGCCGTTTCACACAACAGCAGCTTTAATCCCAACGCTAATGGTCAGTTGATATTCAAAATCATTGCAGGCCTGTAAATGACACCTGCCCTGAAAACAAATCCTGGGGTCACATATCGACCAAAAATTTCAAAGGACGTCCATATTTCAAAACGACCGTTGCAAAAGGCATATTTTATGCACATTAGTGTTCTGCTTCTTTTCCTTTCTTTCCTTTTTTGTTAAAAAACACGGGAATGGAAAAAGGCATCCCTCAGAATGGGCGAAAATCGTTGCAGACGAATCAATGGACAGAGGTTTAATCTCCAATATATATAAACAGCTCATGCAGCTTAATATTAAAAAAAACAAACAACCCAAAAAAAATGGGCAGAAGATCTAAAGACACGTTTCTTCAAAGGAGACACAGAGATGGCCAAGACGCACATGAAAAGCTGCTCAACAGCACTAATTATTAGAGAAATGCAAATCAAAACTACAATGAGGTATCACCTCACACCTGTTAGAATCGGCATCATCAGAAAATCTACAAACAACCAATTCTGGGGAGGGTGTGGACAAAAGGAGCCCTCTTCCACTATTGGTGGGAATGTAAATTGATACAGTCACTATGGAGAACAGTATGGAGTTTCATTAAAAAAAACTAGAAATGGAATTACCATCTGATCCAGCAATCCCACTTCTGGGCATATACCCAGAGAAAACCGTATTTCAAAAAGGCACATTCACCACAATGTTCGTTGCAGCACTATTTACAATAGCCAGGTAATGGAAGCAACTTAAATGCCCACAGACAGATGAATGGATAAAGATGTGGTACATATATAAAATGGAATATTACTCGGCCATAAAAAGGAATGAAACTGGGTAATTTGTAGAGACATCGATGGATCGAGAGACTGTCATACAGAATGAAGTAAGTCAGAAAGAGGAAAACAAATATTGTATATTAATGCATATATGTGGAGCCTAAAAATGGTACAGATGAACTGGTTTGCAGGGAAGAAATAGAGACACAGAGGTAGAGAACAAACGTATGGACACCAAGTGTGGGAAGCCATGGGGTGGTGGTGGTGGGATGAGTTGGGAGTTTGGGATTGACCTGTATACATGTATATGCATAAAATACATAACTAATAATAACGTGCTGTATAAAAAAATAAATAAAATTTCAAAATTTTAAAAAATAAAATTTAAAAATAAAACAGAAAAAAGTTCTTCCCGTCACACAGATGTATTTATAGGAATTAATTATTTCCATGCTTATATCTATAAATACATAAAAGAGGAATAACATCTAACTTGAAACATAAAAGAAAAAAAGAAGTGAACCCACGAGTTATACAGAGGAAAACCCTATCAGGGCACTTGCTCCAGTGGTAAACAATTCTGAAATTGGTCAGAGGTGGGGAACCATCTCCCATACAGCCAGCAACCCAACCCCCACGCAAGGAGCATCCTCATTGCAAAGTTGGGTGACCGTGCCGAGGCATCTGTGAGTAAACGTGAGCTGAGCCCCAGGCCAGCTGCTGCTGAACTGTTCCCACCCTTTCCAGGTAAAACACCTGAACATGTACAATGGCTTGAAAGCCTAGAGGAAGGACCGTGGAGCCACACCAGCGACAGCACGCAGGCCAACTTGGTGCCTGCAGGCCAGCCAGCGTGGTCCTGGACCCTGGCGCTCTTCCAGAAGCTTTCCATTGCCCTGCCTGAGATACCCCTCCTGTCCCGGCACCCACTGCTTTTTTCCTTCCTCACCTCTGTCCGGAGAGAAATTCCAGCGGAAGGTATGGGTGACACAACCTCTTCTTTACAGGCGGCAGCCTGGCAACTCCTGCAGAATGGCCAGCAGAACCCCACTCACACCGGGCCACCCACAAAGCTGTGGCCCCTCACTCCCTCCCACCAGCACAGCCCCGAGACTGTTAACGGGGCAGAGAATATGGAGGCAGGCACAGCTTCAGGGGCTATTGCTGCCTGGAGCGCTGTTTATATTGACCTCAAAGAGGCACACCTGGGGAGGGCGGGCCGGCAGGGTAAGGCTGCCCAGGTCAGCTAATCCACAACCCTCAGGGAATCACATTGTTGAAAATGGACCCCGCTAAGGCAGAAGAGAAGCCAAGGGAAAAAAGGACACAATGCCATTTGCAGCACCGTAGATGAGTCTAGAAGTAATCACGTGACTTGTAGTAAGTCAGAAAGTGAAAGACACATATCATATCATATCACTTATAGGTGTTACCTAAAAATGGATACCAGGGCAGATATTTCCACGGAGAAGGGCAATCACAGATTCATTAAACAAACTTATGGTTCACCAATGGAAAGGTGTGAGGATTGGTTTCATTACGATATCGGGGTTAACAGACATATACAAACACAGGTGACATATATAATCACCAAAGACCTACAGAATACCAAGAGAGGACTACTCAACATTCTGTCATAACGTACATGGGAAAAGGATCCCAAGAAGAACAGTCATCTGTATATGTGTAAAAGAACCACATCTTCCACACCTACAACAAGCCAAACATTGTAATCAAACTTGCTGTAATAGAAAATAAAAACTTAAATTAAAAACACGAACAAGAAGTAGTGAGACAAACGTGAGGGGCTTTCTCCTGGCACATTCCATTCTAAACTCCAATCTAGAACACCACTTCCACTGAGGCTCTCTTGCCCTAGTAACCAGATTTGGTAAGGGTGAACTGCTGCCACCTTGTGGCCGTTTCACACAACAGCAGCTTTAATCCCAACGCTAATGGTCAGTTGATATTCAAAATCATTGCAGGCCTGTAAATGACACCTGCCCTGAAAACAAATCCTGGGGTCACATATCGACCAAAAATTTCAAAGGACGTCCATATTTCAAAACGACCGTTGCAAAAGGCATATTTTACGCACATTAGTGTTCTGCTTCTTTTCCTTTCTTTCCTTTTTTGTTAAAAAACACGGGAATGGAAAAAGGCATCCCTCAGAATGGGCGAAAATCGTTGCAGACGAATCAATGGACAGAGGTTTAATCTCCAATATATATAAACAGCTCATGCAGCTTAATATTAAAAAAACAAACAACCCAAAAAAATGGGCAGAAGATCTAAAGAGACGATTCTTCAAAGGAGACACAGAGATGGCCAAGACGCACATGAAAAGCTGCTCAACAGCACTAATTATTAGAGAAATGCAAATCAAAACTACAATGAGGTATCACCTCACACCTGTTAGAATCGGCATCATCAGAAAATCTACAAACAACCAATTCTGGGGAGGGTGTGGACAAAAGGAGCCCTCTTCCACTATTGGTGGGAATGTAAATTGATACAGTCACTATGGAGAACAGTATGGAGTTTCCTTAAAAAGAACTAGAAATGGAATTACCATCTGATCCAGCAATCCCACTTCTGGGCATATACCCAGAGAAAACCGTATTTCAAAAAGGCACATTCACCACAATGTTCGTTGCAGCACTATTTACAATAGCCAGGTAATGGAAGCAACCTAAATGCCCACAGACAGATGAATGGATAAAGATGTGGTACATATATAAAATGTAATATTACTCGGCCATAAAAAGGAATGAAACTGGGTCATTTGTAGAGACATCGATGGATCGAGAGACTGTCATACAGAATGAAGTAAGTCAGAAAGAGGAAATCAAATATTGTATATTAATGCATATATGTGGAGCCTAAAAATGGTACAGATGAACTGGTTTGCAGGGAAGAACTAGAGACACAGAGGTAGAGAACAAACGTATGGACACCAAGTGTGGGAAGCCATGGGGTGGTGGTGGTGGGATGAGTTGGGAGTTTGGGATTGACCTGTATACATGTATATGCATAAAATACATAACTAATAATAACGTGCTGTATAAAAAAATAAATAAAATTTCAAAATTTTAAAAAATAAAATTTAAAAATAAAACAGAAAAAAGTTCTTCCCGTCACACAGATGTATTTATAGGAATGAATTATTTCCATGCTTCTATCTATAAATACATAAAAGAGGAATAACATCTAACTTGAAACATAAAAGAAAAAAAAAGTGAACCCACGAGTTATACAGAGGAAAACCCTATCACGGCACTTGCTCCAGTGGTAAACAATTCTGAAATTGGTCAGAGGTGGGGAACCATCTCCCATACAGCCAGCAACCCAACCCCCACTCAAGGAGCGTCCTCATTGCAAAGCTGGGGGACCGTGCCGAGGCATCTGTGAGTAAACGAGAGCTGAGCCCCAGGCCAGCTGCTGCTGAACTGTTCCCACCCTTTCCAGGTAAAACACCTGAATATGTACAAGGGCTTGAAAGCCTAGAGGAAGGACCGTGGAGCCACACCAGCGACAGCACGCAGGCCAACTTGGTGCCTGCAGGCCAGCCAGCGTGGTCCTGGCCCCGGGCGCTCTTCCAGAAGCGTTCCATTGCCCTGCCTGAGATACCCCTCCTGTCCCGGCCCCCACTGCTTTTTTCCTTCCTCACCTCTGTCCGGAGAGAAATTCCAGCGGAAGGTATGGGTGACACATCCTCTATTTACAGGCGGCAGCCTGGCAACTCCTGCAGAAAGGCCAGCAGAACCCCACTCACACGGGGCCACCCACAAAGCTGTGGCCCCTCACTCCCTCCCACCAGCACAGCCCCGAGACTGCTGACGGGGCAGAGAATATGGAGTCAGGCACAGCTTCAGGGGCTATTGCTGCCTGGAGCTCTGTTTATATTGACCTCAACGAGGCACACCTGGGGAGGGCGGGCCGGCAGGGTAAGGCTGCCCAGGTCAGCTAATCCACAACCCTCAGGGAATCACATTGTTGAAAATGGACCCCGCTAAGGCAGAAGAGAAGCCATGGGAAAAAAGGACACAATGCCATTTGCAGCACCGTAGATGAGTCTAGAAGTAATCACGTGACTTGTAGTAAGTCACAAAGTGAAAGACACATATCATATCATATCACTTATAGGTGTTACCTAAAAATGGATACCAGGGCAGATATTTCCACGGAGAAGGGCAATCACAGATTCATTAAACAAACTTATGGTTCACCAATGGAAAGGTGTGAGGATTGGTTTCATTACGATATCGGGGTTAACAGACATATACAAACACAGGTGACATATATAATCACCAAAGACCTACAGAATACCAAGAGAGGACTACTCAACATTCTGTCATAACGTACATGGGAAAAGGATCCCAAGAAGAACAGTCATCTGTATATGTGTAAAAGAACCACATCTTCCACACCTACAACAAGCCAAACATTGTAATCAAACTTGCTGTAATAAAAAATAAAAACTTAAATTAAAAACACGAACAAGAAGTAGTGAGACAAATGTGAGGGGCTTTCTCCTGGCACATTCCATTCTAAACTCCAATCTAGAACACCACTTCCACTGAGGCTCTCTTGCCCTAGTAACCAGATTTGGTAAGGGTGAACTGCTGCCACCTTGTGGCCGTTTCACACAACAGCAGCTTTAATCCCAACGCTAATGGTCAGTTGATATTCAAAATCATTGCAGGCCTGTAAATGACACCTGCCCTGAAAACAAATCCTGGGGTCACATATCGACCAAAAATTTCAAAGGACGTCCATATTTCAAAACGACCGTTGCAAAAGGCATATTTTACGCACATTAGTGTTCTGCTTCTTTTCCTTTCTTTCCTTTTTTGTTAAAAAACACGGGAATGGAAAAAGGCATCCCTCAGAATGGGCGAAAATCGTTGCAGACGAATCAATGGACAGAGGTTTAATCTCCAATATATATAAACAGCTCATGCAGCTTAATATTAAAAAAAACAAACAACCCAAAAAAAATGGGCAGAAGATCTAAAGACACGTTTCTTCAAAGGAGACACAGAGATGGCCAAGACGCACATGAAAAGCTGCTCAACAGCACTAATTATTAGAGAAATGCAAATCAAAACTACAATGAGGTATCACCTCACACCTGTTAGAATCGGCATCATCAGAAAATCTACAAACAACCAATTCTGGGGAGGGTGTGGACAAAAGGAGCCCTCTTCCACTATTGGTGGGAATGTAAATTGATACAGTCACTATGGAGAACAGTATGGAGTTTCCTTAAAAAAATTAGAAATAGAATTACCATCTGATCCAGCAATCCCACTTCTGGGCATATACCCAGAGAAAACCGTATTTCAAAAAGGCACATTCACCACAATGTTCGTTGCAGCACTATTTACAATAGCCAGGTAATGGAAGCAACTTAAATGCCCACAGACAGATGAATGGATAAAGATGTGGTACATATATAAAATGGAATATTACTCGGCCATAAAAAGGAATGAAACTGGGTCATTTGTAGAGACATCGATGGATCGAGAGACTGTCATACAGAATGAAGTAAGTCAGAAAGAGGAAAACAAATATTGTATATTAATGCATATATGTGGAGCCTAAAAATGGTACAGATGAACTGGTTTGCAGGGAAGAAATAGAGACACAGAGGTAGAGAACAAACGTATGGACACCAAGTGTGGGAAGCCATGGGGTGGTGGTGGTGGGATGAGTTGGGAGTTTGGGATTGACCTGTATACATGTATATGCATAAAATACATAACTAATAATAACGTGCTGTATAAAAAAATAAATAAAATTTCAAAATTTTAAAAAATAAAATTTAAAAATAAAACAGAAAAAAGTTCTTCCCGTCACACAGATGTATTTATAGGAATTAATTATTTCCATGCTTATATCTATAAATACATAAAAGAGGAATAACATCTAACTTGAAACATAAAAGAAAAAAGAAGTGAACCCACGAGTTATACAGAGGAAAACCCTATCAGGGCACTTGCTCCAGTGGTAAACAATTCTGAAATTGGTCAGAGGTGGGGAACCATCTCCCATACAGCCAGCAACCCAACCCCCACGCAAGGAGCATCCTCATTGCAAAGTTGGGTGACCGTGCCAAGGCATCTGTGAGTAAACGTGAGCTGAGCCCCAGGCCAGCTGCTGCTGAACTGTTCCCACCCTTTCCAGGTAAAACACCTGAACATGTACAATGGCTTGAAAGCCTAGAGGAAGGACCGTGGAGCCACACCAGCGACAGCACGCAGGCCAACTTGGTGCCTGCAGGCCAGCCAGCGTGGTCCTGGACCCTGGCGCTCTTCCAGAAGCTTTCCATTGCCCTGCCTGAGATACCCCTCCTGTCCCGGACCCCACTGCTTTTTTCCTTCCTCACCTCTGTCCGGAGAGAAATTCCAGCGGAAGGTATGGGTGACACAACCTCTTCTTTACAGGCGGCAGCCTGGCAACTCCTGCAGAATGGCCAGCAGAACCCCACTCACACCGGGCCACCCACAAAGCTGTGGCCCCTCACTCCCTCCCACCAGCACAGCCCCGAGACTGTTAACGGGGCAGAGAATATGGAGGCAGGCACAGCTTCAGGGGCTATTGCTGCCTGGAGCGCTGTTTATATTGACCTCAAAGAGGCACACCTGGGGAGGGCGGGCCGGCAGGGTAAGGCTGCCCAGGTCAGCTAATCCACAACCCTCAGGGAATCACATTGTTGAAAATGGACCCCGCTAAGGCAGAAGAGAAGCCAAGGGAAAAAAGGACACAATGCCATTTGCAGCACCGTAGATGAGTCTAGAAGTAATCACGTGACTTGTAGTAAGTCAGAAAGTGAAAGACACATATCATATCATATCACTTATAGGTGTTACCTAAAAATGGATACCAGGGCAGATATTTCCACGGAGAAGGGCAATCACAGATTCATTAAACAAACTTATGGTTCACCAATGGAAAGGTGTGAGGATTGGTTTCATTACGATATCGGGGTTAACAGACATATACAAACACAGGTGACATATATAATCACCAAAGACCTACAGAATACCAAGAGAGGACTACTCAACATTCTGTCATAACGTACATGGGAAAAGGATCCCAAGAAGAACAGTCATCTGTATATGTGTAAAAGAACCACATCTTCCACACCTACAACAAGCCAAACATTGTAATCAAACTTGCTGTAATAGAAAATAAAAACTTAAATTAAAAACACGAACAAGAAGTAGTGAGACAAACGTGAGGGGCTTTCTCCTGGCACATTCCATTCTAAACTCCAATCTAGAACACCACTTCCACTGAGGCTCTCTTGCCCTAGTAACCAGATTTGGTAAGGGTGAACTGCTGCCACCTTGTGGCCGTTTCACACAACAGCAGCTTTAATCCCAACGCTAATGGTCAGTTGATATTCAAAATCATTGCAGGCCTGTAAATGACACCTGCCCTGAAAACAAATCCTGGGGTCACATATCGACCAAAAATTTCAAAGGACGTCCATATTTCAAAACGACCGTTGCAAAAGGCATATTTTACGCACATTAGTGTTCTGCTTCTTTTCCTTTCTTTCCTTTTTTGTTAAAAAACACGGGAATGGAAAAAGGCATCCCTCAGAATGGGCGAAAATCGTTGCAGACGAATCAATGGACAGAGGTTTAATCTCCAATATATATAAACAGCTCATGCAGCTTAATATTAAAAAAAACAAACAACCCAAAAAAAATGGGCAGAAGATCTAAAGACACGTTTCTTCAAAGGAGACACAGAGATGGCCAAGACGCACATGAAAAGCTGCTCAACAGCACTAATTATTAGAGAAATGCAAATCAAAACTACAATGAGGTATCACCTCACACCTGTTAGAATCGGCATCATCAGAAAATCTACAAACAACCAATTCTGGGGAGGGTGTGGACAAAAGGAGCCCTCTTCCACTATTGGTGGGAATGTAAATTGATACAGTCACTATGGAGAACAGTATGGAGTTTCCTTAAAAAGAACTAGAAATGGAATTACCATCTGATCCAGCAATCCCACTTCTGGGCATATACCCAGAGAAAACCGTATTTCAAAAAGGCACATTCACCACAATGTTCGTTGCAGCACTATTTACAATAGCCAGGTAATGGAAGCAACCTAAATGCCCACAGACAGATGAATGGATAAAGATGTGGTACATATATAAAATGGAATATTACTCGGCCATAAAAAGGAATGAAACTGGGTCATTTGTAGAGACATCGATGGATCGAGAGACTGTCATACAGAATGAAGTAAGTCAGAAAGAGGAAAACAAATATTGTATATTAATGCATATATGTGGAGCCTAAAAATGGTACAGATGAACTGGTTTGCAGGGAAGAAATAGAGACACAGAGGTAGAGAACAAACGTATGGACACCATGTGTGGGAAGCCATGGGGTGGTGGTGGTGGGATGAGTTGGGAGTTTGGGATTGACCTGTATACATGTATATGCATAAAATACATAACTAATAATAACGTGCTGTATAAAAAAATAAATAAAATTTCAAAATTTTAAAAAATAAAATTTAAAAATAAAACAGAAAAAAGTTCTTCCCGTCACACAGATGTATTTATAGGAATGAATTATTTCCATGCTTATATCTATAAATACATAAAAGAGGAATAACATCTAACTTGAAACATAAAAGAAAAAAGAAGTGAACCCACGAGTTATACAGAGGAAAACACTATCAGGGCACTTGCTCCAGTGGTAAACAATTCTGAAATTGGTCAGAGGTGGGGAACCATCACCCATACAGCCAGCAACCCAACCCCCACGCAAGGAGCATCCTCATTGCAAAGTTGGGTGACCGTGCCGAGGCATCTGTGAGTAAACGTGAGCTGAGCCCCAGGCCAGCTGCTGCTGAACTGTTCCCACCCTTTCCAGGTAAAACACCTGAACATGTACAAGGGCTTGAAAGCCTAGAGGAAGGACCGTGGAGCCACACCAGCGACAGCACGCAGGCCAACTTGGTGCCTGCAGGCCAGCCAGCGTGGTCCTGGACCCTGGCGCTCTTCCAGAAGCTTTCCATTGCCCTGCCTGAGATACCCCTCCTGTCCCGGCACCCACTGCTTTTTTCCTTCCTCACCTCTGTCCGGAGAGAAATTCCAGCGGAAGGTATGGGTGACACATCCTCTTCTTTACAGGCGGCAGCATGGCAACTCCTGCAGAAAGGCCAGCAGAACCCCACTCACACTGGGCCACCCACAAAGCTGTGGCCCCTCACTCCCTCCCACCAGCACAGCCCCGAGACTGCTGACGGGGCAGAGAATATGGAGTCAGGCACAGCTTCAGGGGCTATTGCTGCCTGGAGCGCTGTTTATATTGACCTCAAAGTGGCACACCTGGGGAGGGTGGGCCGGCAGGGTAAGGCTGCCCAGGTCAGCTAATCCACAACCCTCAGGGAATCACATTGTTGAAAATGGACCCCGCTAAGGCAGAAGAGAAGCCAAGGGAAAAAAGGACACAATGCCATTTGCAGCACCGTAGATGAGTCTAGAAGTAATCACGTGACTTGTAGTAAGTCACAAAGTGAAAGACACATATCATATCATATCACTTATAGGTGTTACCTAAAAATGGATACCAGGGCAGATATTTCCACGGAGAAGGGCAATCACAGATTCATTAAACAAACTTATGGTTCACCAATGGAAAGGTGTGAGGATTGGTTTCATTACGATATCGGGGTTAACAGACATATACAAACACAGGTGACATATATAATCACCAAAGACCTACAGAATACCAAGAGAGGACTACTCAACATTCTGTCATAACGTACATGGGAAAAGGATCCCAAGAAGAACAGTCATCTGTATATGTGTAAAAGAACCACATCTTCCACACCTACAACAAGCCAAACATTGTAATCAAACTTGCTGTAATAGAAAATAAAAACTTAAATTAAAAACACGAACAAGAAGTAGTGAGACAAACGTGAGGGGCTTTCTCCTGGCACATTCCATTCTAAACTCCAATCTAGAACACCACTTCCACTGAGGCTCTCTTGCCCTAGTAACCAGATTTGGTAAGGGTGAACTGCTGCCACCTTGTGGCCGTTTCACACAACAGCAGCTTTAATCCCAACGCTAATGGTCAGTTGATATTCAAAATCATTGCAGGCCTGTAAATGACACCTGCCCTGAAAACAAATCCTGGGGTCACATATCGACCAAAAATTTCAAAGGACGTCCATATTTCAAAACGACCGTTGCAAAAGGCATATTTTACGCACATTAGTGTTCTGCTTCTTTTCCTTTCTTTCCTTTTTTGTTAAAAAACACGGGAATGGAAAAAGGCATCCCTCAGAATGGGCGAAAATCGTTGCAGACGAATCAATGGACAGAGGTTTAATCTCCAATATATATAAACAGCTCATGCAGCTTAATATTAAAAAAACAAACAACCCCAAAAAAATGGGCAGAAGATCTAAAGACACGTTTCTTCAAAGGAGACACAGAGATGGCCAAGACGCACATGAAAAGCTGCTCAACAGCACTAATTATTAGAGAAATGCAAATCAAAACTACAATGAGGTATCACCTCACACCTGTTAGAATCGGCATCATCAGAAAATCTACAAACAACCAATTCTGGGGAGGGTGTGGACAAAAGGAGCCCTCTTCCACTATTGGTGGGAATGTAAATTGATACAGTCACTATGGAGAACAGTATGGAGTTTCCTTAAAAAAAACTAGAAATGGAATTACCATCTGATCCAGCAATCCCACTTCTGGGCATATACCCAGAGAAAACCGTATTTCAAAAAGGCACATTCACCACAATGTTCGTTGCAGCACTATTTACAATAGCCAGGTAATGGAAGCAACCTAAATGCCCACAGACAGATGAATGGATAAAGATGTGGTACATATATAAAATGGAATATTACTCGGCCATAAAAAGGAATGAAACTGGGTCATTTGTAGAGACATCGATGGATCGAGAGACTGTCATACAGAATGAAGTAAGTCAGAAAGAGGAAAACAAATATTGTATATTAATGCATATATGTGGAGCCTAAAAATGGTACAGATGAACTGGTTTGCAGGGAAGAACTAGAGACACAGAGGTAGAGAACAAACGTATGGACACCAAGTGTGGGAAGCCATGGGGTGGTGGTGGTGGGATGAGTTGGGAGTTTGGGATTGACCTGTATACATGTATATGCATAAAATACATAACTAATAATAACGTGCTGTATAAAAAAATAAATAAAATTTCAAAATTTTAAAAAATAAAATTTAAAAATAAAACAGAAAAAAGTTCTTCCCGTCACACAGATGTATTTATAGGAATGAATTATTTCCATGCTTCTATCTATAAATACATAAAAGAGGAATAACATCTAACTTGAAACATAAAAGAAAAAAAAAGTGAACCCACGAGTTATACAGAGGAAAACCCTATCACGGCACTTGCTCCAGTGGTAAACAATTCTGAAATTGGTCAGAGGTGGGGAACCATCTCCCATACAGCCAGCAACCCAACCCCCACTCAAGGAGCGTCCTCATTGCAAAGCTGGGGGACCGTGCCGAGGCATCTGTGAGTAAACGAGAGCTGAGCCCCAGGCCAGCTACTGCTGAACTGTTCCCACCCTTTCCAGGTAAAACACCTGAATATGTACAAGGGCTTGAAAGCCTAGAGGAAGGACCGTGGAGCCACACCAGCGACAGCACGCAGGCCAACTTGGTGCCTGCAGGCCAGCCAGCGTGGTCCTGGCCCCGGGCGCTCTTCCAGAAGCGTTCCATTGCCCTGCCTGAGATACCCCTCCTGTCCCGGCCCCCACTGCTTTTTTCCTTCCTCACCTCTGTCCGGAGAGAAATTCCAGCGGAAGGTATGGGTGACACATCCTCTTCTTTACAGGCGGCAGCCTGGCAACTCCTGCAGAAAGGCCAGCAGAACCCCACTCACACCGGGCCACCCACAAAGCTGTGGCCCTTCACTCCCTCCCACCAGCACAACCCAGAGACTGCTGACGGGGCAGAGAATATGGAGTCAGGCACAGCTTCAGGGGATATTGCTGCCTGGGGCACTGTTTATATTGATCTCAACGAGGCACACCTGGGGAGGGTGGGCCGGCAGGGTAAGGCTGCCCAGGTCAGCTAATCCACAACCCTCAGGGAATCACATTGTTGAAAATGGACCCCGCTATGGCAGAAGAGAAGCCAAGGGAAAAAAGGACACAATGCCATTTGCAGCACCGTAGATGAGTCTAGAAGTAATCACGTGACTTGTAGTAAGTCAGAAAGTGAAAGACACATATCATATCATATCACTTATAGGTGTTACCTAAAAATGGATACCAGGGCAGATATTTCCACGGAGAAGGGCAATCACAGATTCATTAAACTAACTTATGGTTCACCAATGGAAAGGTGTGAGGATTGGTTTCATTACGATATCGGGGTTAACAGACATATACAAACACAGGTGACATATATAATCACCAAAGACCTACAGAATACCAAGAGAGGACTACTCAACATTCTGTCATAACGTACATGGGAAAAGGATCCCAATAAGAACAGTCATCTGTATATGTGTAAAAGAACCACATCTTCCACACCTACAGCAAGCCAAACATTGTAATCAAACTTGCTGTAATAGAAAATAAAAAATTAAATTAAAAACACGAGCAAGAAGTAGTGAGAAAAACGTGAGGGGCTTACTCCTGGCACATTCCATTCTAAACTCCAATCTAGAACACCACTTCCACTGAGGCTCTCTTGCCCTAGTAACCAGATTTGGTAAGGGTGAACTGCTGCCACCTTGTGGCCGTTTCACACAACGGCAGCTTTAATCCCAACGCTAATGGTCAGTTGATATTCAAAATCATTGCAGGCCTGTAAATGACACCTGCCCTGAAAACAAATCCTGGGGTCACATATCGACCAGAAATTTGAAAGGACGTCCATATTTCAAAACGACCGTTTCAAAAGGCATATTTTACGCACATTAGTGTTCTGCTTCTTTTCCTTTCTTTCCTTTTTTGTTAAAAAACACGGGAATGGAAAAAGGCCTCCCTCAGAATGGGTGAAAATCGTGGCAAACGAATCAATGGACAGAGGTTTAATCTCCAATATATATAAACAGCTCATGCAGCTTAATATTAAAAAAAAACAACCCAAAAAAATGGGCAGAAGATTTAAAGAGACGTTTCTTCAAAGGAGACACAGAGATGGCCAAGACGCACATGAAAAGCTGCTCAACAGCACTAATTTTTAGAGAAATGCAAATCAAAACTACAATGAGGTATCACCTCACACCTGTTAGAATCAGCATCATCAGAAAATCTACAAACAACCAATTCTGGGGAGGGTGTGGACAAAAGCAGCCCTTTTCCACAATTGGTGGGAATGTAAATTGATACAGTCACTATGGAGAACAGTATGGAGTTTCCTTAAAAAATCTAGAAATAGAATTACCATCTGATCCAGCAATCCCACTTCTGGGCATATACCCAGAGAAAACCGTATTTCAAAAAGGCACATTCACCACAATGTTCGTTGCAGCACTATTTACAATAGCCAGGTAATGGAAGCAACCTAAATGCCCACAGACAGATGAATGGATAAAGATGTGGTACATATATAAAATGGAATATTACTCGGCCATAAAAAGGAATGAAACTGGGTCATTTGTAGAGACATCGATGGATCGAGAGACTGTCATACAGAATGAAGTAAGTCAGAAAGAGGAAAACAAATATTGTCTATTAACGCATATATGT
Organism: Mesoplodon mirus; assembly: GCF_964341445.2. Classification (NCBI taxonomy): domain Eukaryota; kingdom Metazoa; phylum Chordata; class Mammalia; order Artiodactyla; family Ziphiidae; genus Mesoplodon; species Mesoplodon mirus. The sequence continues at coordinate 586,483 of NW_028295680.1, read as the reverse complement.
GGAGCCTAAAAATGGTACAGATGAACTGGTTTGCAGGGAAGAAATAGAGACACAGAGGTAGAGAACAAACGTATGGACACCAAGTGTGGGAAGCCATGGGGTGGTGGTGGTGGGATGAGTTGGGAGTTTGGGATTGACCTGTATACATGTATATGCATAAAATACATAACTAATAATAACGTGCTGTATAAAAAAGAAAATAAATAATATAAAATTTAAAAATTTTAAAAAATAAAATTTAAAAATAAAACAGAAAAAAGTTCTTCCCGTCACACAGATGTATTTATAGGAATGAATTATTTCCATGCTTCTATCTATAAATACATAAAAGAGGAATAAAATCTAACATGAACCATAAAAGAAAAAAAAATCCTGAACCCACGAGTTATACAGAGGAAAACCGTATCAGGGCACTTGCTCCAGTGGTAAACAATTCTGAAATTGGTCAGAGGTGGGGAATCATCTCCCATACAGCCAGCAAACCACCCCACACGCAAGGATCGTCCTCATTGCAAAGCTGGGTGACCGTGCCGAGGCATCTGTGAGTAAACGTGAGCTGAGCCCCAGGCCAGCTGCTGCTGAACTGTTCCCACTCTTCCCAGGTAAAACACCTGAATATGTACACGGGCTTGAAAGCCTACAGTAATGAACGTGGTGCCACACCAGCGAGAGCACGCAGGCCAACTTGGTGCCTGCAGGCCAGCCAGGGTGGTCCTGGTCCCGGGCGCTCTACCAGAAGCTTTCCATTGCCCTGCCTGAGATACCCCTCCTGTCCCGGCCCCCACTGCTTTTTTTCATCCTCACATCTGTCCGGAGAGAAATTCCAGCCGAAGGTATCGGTGACACAACCTCTTCTTTACAGGCGGCAGCATGGCAACTCCTGCAGAAAGGCCAGCAGAACCCCACTCACACCGGGCCACCCACAAAGCTGTGGCCCCTCACTCCCTCCCACCAGCACAGCCCCGAGACTGCTGACGGGGCAGAGAATATGGAGGCAGGCACAGCTTCAGGGGCTATTGCTGCCTGGAGCGCTGTTTATATTGACCTCAACGAGGCACACCTTGGGAACGCGGGCCGGCAGGGTAAGGCTGCCCAGGTCAGCTAATCCACAACCCTCAGGGAATCACATTGTTGAAAATGGACGCCGCTAAGGCAGAAGAGAAGCCAAGGGAAAAAAGGACACAATGCCATTTGCAGCACCGTAGATGAGTCTAGAAGTAATCACGTGACTTGTAGTAAGTCAGAAAGTGAAAGACACATATCATATCATATCACTTATAGGTGTTACCTAAAAATGGATACCAGGGCAGATATTTCCACGGAGAAGGGCAATCACAGATTCATTAAACAAACTTATGGTTCACCAATGGAAAGGTGTGAGGATTGGTTTCATTACGATATCGGGGTTAACAGACATATACAAACACAGGTGACATATATAATCACCAAAGACCTACAGAATACCAAGACAGGACTACTCAACATTCTGTCATAACGTACATGGGAAAAGGATCCCAGGAAGAACAGACATCTGTATATGTGTAAAAGAACCACATCTTCCACACCTACAGCAAGCCAAACATTGTAATCAAACTTGCTGTAATAAAAAATAAAAACTTAAATTAAAAACACGAACAAGAAGTAGTGAGACAAACGTGAGGGGCTTTCTCCTGGCACATTCCATTCTAAACTCCAATCTAGAACACCACTTCCACTGAGGCTCTCTTGCCCTAGTAACCAGATTTGGTAAGGGTGAACTGCTGCCACCTTGTGGCCGTTTCACACAACAGCAGCTTTGATCCCAACGCTAATGGTCAGTTGATATTCAAAATCATTGCAGGCCTGTAAATGACACCTGCCCTGAAAACAAATCCTGGGGTCACATATCAACCAAAAAATTCAAAGGACGTCCATATTTCATAACGACCGTTTCAAAAGGCATATTTTACGCACATTAGTGTTCTGCTTCTTTTCCTTTCTTTCCTTTTTTGTTAAAAAACACGGGAATGGAAAAAGGCCTCCCTCAGAATGGGTGAAAATCGTGGCAAACGAATCAATGGACAGAGGTTTAATCTCCAATATATATAAACAGCTCATGCAGCTTAATATTAAAAAAAAACAACCCAAAAAAATGGGCAGAAGATTTAAAGAGACGTTTCTTCAAAGGAGACACAGAGATGGCCAAGACGCACATGAAAAGCTGCTCAACAGCACTAATTTTTAGAGAAATGCAAATCAAAACTACAATGAGGTATCACCTCACACCTGTTAGAATCAGCATCATCAGAAAATCTACAAACAACCAATTCTGGGGAGGGTGTGGACAAAAGCAGCCCTTTTCCACAATTGGTGGGAATGTAAATTGATACAGTCACTATGGAGAACAGTATGGAGTTTCCTTAAAAAATCTAGAAATAGAATTACCATCTGATCCAGCAATCCCACTTCTGGGCATATACCCAGAGAAAACCGTATTTCAAAAAGGCACATTCACCACAATGTTCGTTGCAGCACTATTTACAATAGCCAGGTAATGGAAGCAACCTAAATGCCCACAGACAGATGAATGGATAAAGATGTGGTACATATATAAAATGGAATATTACTCGGCCATAAAAAGGAATGAAACTGGGTCATTTGTAGAGACATCGATGGATCGAGAGACTGTCATAAAGAATGAAGTAAGTCAGAAAGAGGAAAACAAATATTGTATATTAACGCATATATGTGGAGCCTAAAAATGGTACAGATGAACTGGTTGGCAGGGAAGAAATAGAGACACAGAGGTAGAGAACAAAAGTATGGACACCAAGTGTGGGAAGCCATGGGGTGGTGGTGGTGGGATGAGTTGGGAGTTTGGGATTGACCTGTATACATGTATATGCATAAAATACATAACTAATAATAACGTGCTGTATAAAAAAATAAATAAAATAAAATTTCAAAATTTTAAAAAATAAAATTTAAAAATAAAACAGAAAAATGTTCTTCCCGTCACACAGATGTATTTATAGGAATGAATTATTTCCATGCTTCTATCTATAAATACATAAAAGAGGAATAAAATCTAACTTGAACCATAAAAGAAAAAAAAATCCTGAACCCACGAGTTATACAGAGGAAAACCCTATCAGGGCACTTGCTCCAGTGGTAAACAATTCTGAAATTGGTCAGAGGTGGTGAATCATCTCCCATACAGCCAGCAACCCACCCCCCACGCAAGGAGCGTCCTCATTGCAAAGCTGGGGGACCGTGCCGAGGCATCTGTGAGTAAACATGAGCTGAGCCCCAGGCCAGCTGCTGCTGAACTGTTCCCACCCTTTCCAGTTAAAACACCTGAATATGTACAAGGGCTTGAAAGCCTAGAGGAAGGACCGTGGAGCCACACCAGCGAAAGCACGCAGGCCAACCTGGTGCCTGCAGGCCAGCCAGGGTGGTCCTGGCCCCGGGCGCTCTTCCAGAAGCTTTCCATTGCCCTGCCTGAGATACCCCTCCTGTCCCGGCCCCCACTGCTTTTTTCCATCCTCACCTCTGTCCGGAGAGAAATTCCAGTGGAAGGTATGGGTGACACAACCTCTTCTTTACAGGCGGCAGCCTGGCAACTCCTGCAGAAAGGCCAGCAGAACCCCACTCACACCGGGCCACCCACAAAGCTGTGGCCCCTCACTCCCTCCCACCAGCACAGCCCCGAGACTGCTGACGGGGCAGAGAATATGGAGTCAGGCACAGCTTCAGGGGCTATTGCTGCCTAGAGCGCTGTTTATATTGACTTCAACGAGGCACACCTGGGGAGGGCGGGCTGGCAGGGTAAGGCTGCCCAGGTCAGCTAATCCACAACCCTCAGGGAATCACATTGTTGAAAATGGACCCCGCTAAGGCAGAAGAGAAGCCAAGGGAAAAAAGGACACAATGCCATTTGCAGCACCGTAGATGAGTCTAGAAGTAATCACGTGACTTGTAGTAAGTCACAAAGTGAAAGACACATATCATATCATATCACTTATAGGTGTTACCTAAAAATGGATACCAGGGCAGATATTTCCACGGAGAAGGGCAATCACAGATTCATTAAACAAACTTATGGTTCACCAATGGAAAGGTGTGAGGATTGGTTTCATTACGATATCGGGGTTAACAGACATATACAAACACAGGTGACATATATAATCACCAAAGACCTACAGAATACCAAGAGAGGACTACTCAACATTCTGTCATAACGTACATGGGAAAAGGATCCCAGGAAGAACAGACATCTGTATATGTGTAAAAGAACCACATCTTCCACACCTACAACAAGCCAAACATTGTAATCAAACTTGCTGTAATAAAAAATTAAAAATTAAATTAAAAACACGAACAAGAAGTAGTGAGACAAACGTGAGGGGCTTTCTCCTGGCACATTCCATTCTAAACTCCAATCTAGAACACCACTTCCACTGAGGCTCTCTTGCCCTAGTAACCAGATTTGGTAAGGGTGAACTGCTGCCACCTTGTGGCCGTTTCACACAACAGCAGCTTTAATCCCAACGCTAATGGTCAGTTGATATTCAAAATCATTGCAGGCCTGTAAATGACACCTGCCCTGAAAACAAATCCTGGGGTCACATATCGACCAAAAAATTCAAAGGACGTCCATATTTCAAAACGACCATTTCAAAAGGCATATTTTACGCACATTAGTGTTCTGCTTCTTTTCCTTTCTTTCCTTTTTTGTTAAAAAACACGGGAATGGAAAAAGGCCTCCCTCAGAATGGGTGAAAATCGTGGCAAACGAATCAATGGACAGAGGTTTAATCTCCAATATATATAAACAGCTCATGCAGCTTAATATTAAAAAAACAAACAACCCAAAAAAAATGGGCAGAAGATCTAAAGAGACGTTTCTTCAAAGGAGACACAGAGATGGCCAAGACACACATGAAAAGCTGCTCAACAGCACTAATTATTAGAGAAATGCCAATCAAAACTACAATGAGGTATCACCTCACACCTGTTAGAATCAGCATCATCAGAAAATCTACAAACAACCAATTCTGGGGAGGGTGTGGACAAAAGCAGCCCTTTTCCACAATTGGTGGGAATGTAAATTGATACAGTCACTATGGAGAACAGTATGGAGTTTCCTTAAAAAATCTAGAAATAGAATTACCATCTGATCCAGCAATCCCACTTCTGGGCATATACCCAGAGAAAACCGTATTTCAAAAAGGCACATTCACCACAATGTTCGTTGCAGCACTATTTACAATAGCCAGGTAATGGAAGCAACCTAAATGCCCACAGACAAATGAATGGATAAAGATGTGGTACATATATAAAATGGAATATTACTCGGCCATAAAAAGGAATGAAACTGGGTCATTTGTAGAGACATCGATGGATCGAGAGACTGTCATACAGAATGAAGTAAGTCAGAAAGAGGAAAACAAATATTGTCTATTAACGCATATATGTGGAGCCTAAAAATGGTACAGATGAACTGGTTTGCAGGGAAGAAATAGAGACACAGAGGTAGAGAACAAACGTATGGACACCAAGTGTGGGAAGCCATGGGGTGGTGGTGGTGGGATGAGTTGGGAGTTTGGGATTGACCTGTATACATGTATATGCATAAAATACATAACTAATAATAACGTGCTGTATAAAAAAGAAAATAAATAATATAAAATTTAAAAATTTTAAAAAATAAAATTTAAAAATAAAACAGAAAAAAGTTCTTCCCGTCACACAGATGTATTTATAGGAATGAATTATTTCCATGCTTCTATCTATAAATACATAAAAGAGGAATAAAATCTAACATGAACCATAAAAGAAAAAAAAATCCTGAACCCACGAGTTATACAGAGGAAAACCGTATCAGGGCACTTGCTCCAGTGGTAAACAATTCTGAAATTGGTCAGAGGTGGGGAATCATCTCCCATACAGCCAGCAAACCACCCCACACGCAAGGATCGTCCTCATTGCAAAGCTGGGTGACCGTGCCGAGGCATCTGTGAGTAAACGTGAGCTGAGCCCCAGGCCAGCTGCTGCTGAACTGTTCCCACTCTTCCCAGGTAAAACACCTGAATATGTACACGGGCTTGAAAGCCTACAGTAATGAACGTGGTGCCACACCAGCGAGAGCACGCAGGCCAACTTGGTGCCTGCAGGCCAGCCAGGGTGGTCCTGGTCCCGGGCGCTCTACCAGAAGCTTTCCATTGCCCTGCCTGAGATACCCCTCCTGTCCCGGCCCCCACTGCTTTTTTTCATCCTCACATCTGTCCGGAGAGAAATTCCAGCCGAAGGTATCGGTGACACAACCTCTTCTTTACAGGCGGCAGCATGGCAACTCCTGCAGAAAGGCCAGCAGAACCCCACTCACACCGGGCCACCCACAAAGCTGTGGCCCCTCACTCCCTCCCACCAGCACAGCCCCGAGACTGCTGACGGGGCAGAGAATATGGAGGCAGGCACAGCTTCAGGGGCTATTGCTGCCTGGAGCGCTGTTTATATTGACCTCAACGAGGCACACCTTGGGAACGCGGGCCGGCAGGGTAAGGCTGCCCAGGTCAGCTAATCCACAACCCTCAGGGAATCACATTGTTGAAAATGGACGCCGCTAAGGCAGAAGAGAAGCCAAGGGAAAAAAGGACACAATGCCATTTGCAGCACCGTAGATGAGTCTAGAAGTAATCACGTGACTTGTAGTAAGTCAGAAAGTGAAAGACACATATCATATCATATCACTTATAGGTGTTACCTAAAAATGGATACCAGGGCAGATATTTCCACGGAGAAGGGCAATCACAGATTCATTAAACAAACTTATGGTTCACCAATGGAAAGGTGTGAGGATTGGTTTCATTACGATATCGGGGTTAACAGACATATACAAACACAGGTGACATATATAATCACCAAAGACCTACAGAATACCAAGACAGGACTACTCAACATTCTGTCATAACGTACATGGGAAAAGGATCCCAGGAAGAACAGACATCTGTATATGTGTAAAAGAACCACATCTTCCACACCTACAGCAAGCCAAACATTGTAATCAAACTTGCTGTAATAAAAAATAAAAACTTAAATTAAAAACACGAACAAGAAGTAGTGAGACAAACGTGAGGGGCTTTCTCCTGGCACATTCCATTCTAAACTCCAATCTAGAACACCACTTCCACTGAGGCTCTCTTGCCCTAGTAACCAGATTTGGTAAGGGTGAACTGCTGCCACCTTGTGGCCGTTTCACACAACAGCAGCTTTGATCCCAACGCTAATGGTCAGTTGATATTCAAAATCATTGCAGGCCTGTAAATGACACCTGCCCTGAAAACAAATCCTGGGGTCACATATCAACCAAAAAATTCAAAGGACGTCCATATTTCATAACGACCGTTTCAAAAGGCATATTTTACACACATTAGTGTTCTGCTTCTTTTCCTTTCTTTCCTTTTTTGTTAAAAAACACGGGAATGGAAAAAGGCCTCCCTCAGAATGGGTGAAAATCGTGGCAAACGAATCAATGGACAGAGGTTTAATCTCCAATATATATAAACAGCTCATGCAGCTTAATATTAAAAAAAAACAACCCAAAAAAATGGGCAGAAGATTTAAAGAGACGTTTCTTCAAAGGAGACACAGAGATGGCCAAGACGCACATGAAAAGCTGCTCAACAGCACTAATTTTTAGAGAAATGCAAATCAAAACTACAATGAGGTATCACCTCACACCTGTTAGAATCAGCATCATCAGAAAATCTACAAACAACCAATTCTGGGGAGGGTGTGGACAAAAGCAGCCCTTTTCCACAATTGGTGGGAATGTAAATTGATACAGTCACTATGGAGAACAGTATGGAGTTTCCTTAAAAAATCTAGAAATAGAATTACCATCTGATCCAGCAATCCCACTTCTGGGCATATACCCAGAGAAAACCGTATTTCAAAAAGGCACATTCACCACAATGTTCGTTGCAGCACTATTTACAATAGCCAGGTAATGGAAGCAACCTAAATGCCCACAGACAGATGAATGGATAAAGATGTGGTACATATATAAAATGGAATATTACTCGGCCATAAAAAGGAATGAAACTGGGTCATTTGTAGAGACATCGATGGATCGAGAGACTGTCATACAGAATGAAGTAAGTCAGAAAGAGGAAAACAAATATTGTCTATTAACGCATATATGTGGAGCCTAAAAATGGTACAGATGAACTGGTTTGCAGGGAAGAAATAGAGACACAGAGGTAGAGAACAAACGTATGGACACCAAGTGTGGGAAGCCATGGGGTGGTGGTGGTGGGATGAGTTGGGAGTTTGGGATTGACCTGTATACATGTATATGCATAAAATACATAACTAATAATAACGTGCTGTATAAAAAAGAAAATAAATAATATAAAATTTAAAAATTTTAAAAAATAAAATTTAAAAATAAAACAGAAAAAAGTTCTTCCCGTCACACAGATGTATTTATAGGAATGAATTATTTCCATGCTTCTATCTATAAATACATAAAAGAGGAATAAAATCTAACATGAACCATAAAAGAAAAAAAAATCCTGAACCCACGAGTTATACAGAGGAAAACCGTATCAGGGCACTTGCTCCAGTGGTAAACAATTCTGAAATTGGTCAGAGGTGGGGAATCATCTCCCATACAGCCAGCAAACCACCCCACACGCAAGGATCGTCCTCATTGCAAAGCTGGGTGACCGTGCCGAGGCATCTGTGAGTAAACGTGAGCTGAGCCCCAGGCCAGCTGCTGCTGAACTGTTCCCACTCTTCCCAGGTAAAACACCTGAATATGTACACGGGCTTGAAAGCCTACAGTAATGAACGTGGTGCCACACCAGCGAGAGCACGCAGGCCAACTTGGTGCCTGCAGGCCAGCCAGGGTGGTCCTGGTCCCGGGCGCTCTACCAGAAGCTTTCCATTGCCCTGCCTGAGATACCCCTCCTGTCCCGGCCCCCACTGCTTTTTTCCTTCCTCACCTCTGTCCGGAGAGAAATTCCAGCGGAAGGTATGGGTGACACATCCTCTTCTTTACAGGCGGCAGCCTGGCAACTCCTGCAGAAAGGCCAGCAGAACCCCACTCACACCGGGCCACCCACAAAGCTGTGGCCCTTCACTCCCTCCCACCAGCACAACCCAGAGACTGCTGACGGGGCAGAGAATATGGAGTCAGGCACAGCTTCAGGGGATATTGCTGCCTGGGGCACTGTTTATATTGATCTCAACGAGGCACACCTGGGGAGGGCGGGCCGGCAGGGTAAGGCTGCCCAGGTCAGCTAATCCACAACCCTCAGGGAATCACATTGTTGAAAATGGACCCCGCTATGGCAGAAGAGAAGCCAAGGGAAAAAAGGACACAATGCCATTTGCAGCACCGTAGATGAGTCTAGAAGTAATCACGTGACTTGTAGTAAGTCAGAAAGTGAAAGACACATATCATATCATATCACTTATAGGTGTTACCTAAAAATGGATACCAGGGCAGATATTTCCACGGAGAAGGGCAATCACAGATTCATTAAACTAACTTATGGTTCACCAATGGAAAGGTGTGAGGATTGGTTTCATTACGATATCGGGGTTAACAGACATATACAAACACAGGTGACATATATAATCACCAAAGACCTACAGAATACCAAGAGAGGACTACTCAACATTCTGTCATAACGTACATGGGAAAAGGATCCCAATAAGAACAGTCATCTGTATATGTGTAAAAGAACCACATCTTCCACACCTACAGCAAGCCAAACATTGTAATCAAACTTGCTGTAATAGAAAATAAAAAATTAAATTAAAAACACGAGCAAGAAGTAGTGAGAAAAACGTGAGGGGCTTACTCCTGGCACATTCCATTCTAAACTCCAATCTAGAACACCACTTCCACTGAGGCTCTCTTGCCCTAGTAACCAGATTTGGTAAGGGTGAACTGCTGCCACCTTGTGGCCGTTTCACACAACGGCAGCTTTAATCCCAACGCTAATGGTCAGTTGATATTCAAAATCATTGCAGGCCTGTAAATGACACCTGCCCTGAAAACAAATCCTGGGGTCACATATCGACCAGAAATTTGAAAGGACGTCCATATTTCAAAACGACCGTTTCAAAAGGCATATTTTACGCACATTAGTGTTCTGCTTCTTTTCCTTTCTTTCCTTTTTTGTTAAAAAACACGGGAATGGAAAAAGGCCTCCCTCAGAATGGGTGAAAATCGTGGCAAACGAATCAATGGACAGAGGTTTAATCTCCAATATATATAAACAGCTCATGCAGCTTAATATTAAAAAAAAACAACCCAAAAAAATGGGCAGAAGATTTAAAGAGACGTTTCTTCAAAGGAGACACAGAGATGGCCAAGACGCACATGAAAAGCTGCTCAACAGCACTAATTTTTAGAGAAATGCAAATCAAAACTACAATGAGGTATCACCTCACACCTGTTAGAATCAGCATCATCAGAAAATCTACAAACAACCAATTCTGGGGAGGGTGTGGACAAAAGCAGCCCTTTTCCACAATTGGTGGGAATGTAAATTGATACAGTCACTATGGAGAACAGTATGGAGTTTCCTTAAAAAATCTAGAAATAGAATTACCATCTGATCCAGCAATCCCACTTCTGGGCATATACCCAGAGAAAACCGTATTTCAAAAAGGCACATTCACCACAATGTTCGTTGCAGCACTATTTACAATAGCCAGGTAATGGAAGCAACCTAAATGCCCACAGACAGATGAATGGATAAAGATGTGGTACATATATAAAATGGAATATTACTCGGCCATAAAAAGGAATGAAACTGGGTCATTTGTAGAGACATCGATGGATCGAGAGACTGTCATAAAGAATGAAGTAAGTCAGAAAGAGGAAAACAAATATTGTATATTAACGCATATATGTGGAGCCTAAAAATGGTACAGATGAACTGGTTGGCAGGGAAGAAATAGAGACACAGAGGTAGAGAACAAAAGTATGGACACCAAGTGTGGGAAGCCATGGGGTGGTGGTGGTGGGATGAGTTGGGAGTTTGGGATTGACCTGTATACATGTATATGCATAAAATACATAACTAATAATAACGTGCTGTATAAAAAAATAAATAAAATAAAATTTCAAAATTTTAAAAAATAAAATTTAAAAATAAAACAGAAAAATGTTCTTCCCGTCACACAGATGTATTTATAGGAATGAATTATTTCCATGCTTCTATCTATAAATACATAAAAGAGGAATAAAATCTAACTTGAACCATAAAAGAAAAAAAAATCCTGAACCCACGAGTTATACAGAGGAAAACCCTATCAGGGCACTTGCTCCAGTGGTAAACAATTCTGAAATTGGTCAGAGGTGGTGAATCATCTCCCATACAGCCAGCAACCCACCCCCCACGCAAGGAGCGTCCTCATTGCAAAGCTGGGGGACCGTGCCGAGGCATCTGTGAGTAAACATGAGCTGAGCCCCAGGCCAGCTGCTGCTGAACTGTTCCCACCCTTTCCAGTTAAAACACCTGAATATGTACAAGGGCTTGAAAGCCTAGAGGAAGGACCGTGGAGCCACACCAGCGAAAGCACGCAGGCCAACCTGGTGCCTGCAGGCCAGCCAGGGTGGTCCTGGCCCCGGGCGCTCTTCCAGAAGCTTTCCATTGCCCTGCCTGAGATACCCCTCCTGTCCCGGCCCCCACTGCTTTTTTCCATCCTCACCTCTGTCCGGAGAGAAATTCCAGTGGAAGGTATGGGTGACACAACCTCTTCTTTACAGGCGGCAGCCTGGCAACTCCTGCAGAAAGGCCAGCAGAACCCCACTCACACCGGGCCACCCACAAAGCTGTGGCCCCTCACTCCCTCCCACCAGCACAGCCCCGAGACTGCTGACGGGGCAGAGAATATGGAGTCAGGCACAGCTTCAGGGGCTATTGCTGCCTAGAGCGCTGTTTATATTGACTTCAATGAGGCACACCTGGGGAGGGCGGGCTGGCAGGGTAAGTCTGCCCAGGTCAGCTAATCCACAACCCTCAGGGAATCACATTGTTGAAAATGGACCCCGCTAAGGCAGAAGAGAAGCCAAGGGAAAAAAGGACACAATGCCATTTGCAGCACCGTAGATGAGTCTAGAAGTAATCACGTGACTTGTAGTAAGTCACAAAGTGAAAGACACATATCATATCATATCACTTATAGGTGTTACCTAAAAATGGATACCAGGGCAGATATTTCCACGGAGAAGGGCAATCACAGATTCATTAAACAAACTTATGGTTCACCAATGGAAAGGTGTGAGGATTGGTTTCATTACGATATCGGGGTTAACAGACATATACAAACACAGGTGACATATATAATCACCAAAGACCTACAGAATACCAAGAGAGGACTACTCAACATTCTGTCATAACGTACATGGGAAAAGGATCCCAGGAAGAACAGACATCTGTATATGTGTAAAAGAACCACATCTTCCACACCTACAACAAGCCAAACATTGTAATCAAACTTGCTGTAATAAAAAATTAAAATTTAAATTAAAAACACGAACAAGAAGTAGTGAGACAAACGTGAGGGGCTTTCTCCTGGCACATTCCATTCTAAACTCCAATCTAGAACACCACTTCCACTGAGGCTCTCTTGCCCTAGTAAACAGATTTGGTAAGGGTGAACTGCTGCCACCTTGTGGCCGTTTCACACAACAGCAGCTTTAATCCCAATGCTAATGATCAGTTGATATTCAAAATCATTGCAGGCCTGTAAATGACACCTGCCCTGAAAACAAATCCTGGGGTCACATATCGACCAAAAAATTCAAAGGACGTCCATATTTCAAAACGACCGTTTCAAAAGGCATATTTTACGCACATTAGTGTTCTGCTTCTTTTCCTTTCTTTCCTTTTTTGTTAAAAAAAACGGGAATGGAAAAAGGCCTCCCTCAGAATGGGTGAAAATCGTGGCAAACGAATCAATGGACAGAGGTTTAATCTCCAATATATATAAACAGCTCATGCAGCTTAATATTAAAAAAACAATCAACCCAAAAAAAATGGGCAGAAGATCTAAAGAGACGTTTCTTCAAAGGAGACACAGAGAGGGCCAAGACGCACATGAAAAGCTGCTCAACAGCACTAATTATTAGAGAAATGCAAATCAAAACTACAATGAGGTATCACCTCACACCTGTTAGAATCAGCATCATCAGAAAATCTACAAACAACCAATTCTGGGGAGGGTGTGGACAAAAGCAGCCCTTTTCCACAATTGGTGGGAATGTAAATTGATACAGTCACTATGGAGAACAGTATGGAGTTTCCTTAAAAAAAACTAGAAATAGAATTACCATCTGATCCAGCAATCCCACTTCTGGGCATATACCCAGAGAAAACCGTATTTCAAAAAGGCACATTCACCACAATGTTCATTGCAGCACTATTTACAATAGCCAGGTAATGGAAGCAACCTAAATGCCCACAGACAGATGAATGGATAAAGATGTGGTACATATATAAAATGGAATATGACTCGGCCATAAAAAGGAATGAAACTGGGTCATTTGTAGAGACATCGATGGATCGAGAGACTGTCATAAAGAATGAAGTAAGTCAGAAAGAGGAAAACAAATATTGTATATTAACGCATATATGTGGAGCCTAAAAATGGTTCAGATGAACTGGTTGGCAGGGAAGAAATAGAGACACAGATGTAGAGAACAAACGTATGGACACCAACTGTGGGAAGCCATGGGGTGGTGGTGGTGGGATGAGTTGGGAGTTTGGGATTGACCTGTATACATGTATATGCATAAAATACATAACTAATAATAACGTGCTGTATAAAAAAAAATAAATAAAATAAAATTTCAAAATTTTAAAAAATAAAATTTAAAAATAAAACAGAAAAATGTTCTTCCCGTCACACAGATGTATTTATAGGAATGAATTATTTCCATGCTTCTATCTATAAATACATAAAAGAGGAATAAAATCTAACTTGAACCATAAAAGAAAAAAAAATCCTGAACCCACGAGTTATACAGAGGAAAACCCTATCAGGGCACTTGCTCCAGTGGTAAACAATTCTGAAATTGGTCAGAGGTGGTGAATCATCTCCCATACAGCCAGCAACCCACCCCCCACGCAAGGAGCGTCCTCATTGCAAAGCTGGGGGACCGTGCCGAGGCATCTGTGAGTAAACATGAGCTGAGCCCCAGGCCAGCTGCTGCTGAACTGTTCCCACCCTTTCCAGTTAAAACACCTGAATATGTACAAGGGCTTGAAAGCCTAGAGGAAGGACCGTGAAGCCACACCAGCGAAAGCACGCAGGCCAACCTGGTGCCTGCAGGCCAGCCAGGGTGGTCCTGGCCCCGGGCGCTCTTCCAGAAGCTTTCCATTGCCCTGCCTGAGATACCCCTCCTGTCCCGGCCCCCACTGCTTTTTTCCATCCTCACCTCTGTCCGGAGAGAAATTCCAGTGGAAGGTATGGGTGACACAACCTCTTCTTTACAGGCGGCAGCCTGGCAACTCCTGCAGAAAGGCCAGCAGAACCCCACTCACACCGGGCCACCCACAAAGCTGTGGCCCCTCACTCCCTCCCACCAGCACAGCCCCGAGACTGCTGACGGGGCAGAGAATATGGAGTCAGGCACAGCTTCAGGGGCTATTGCTGCCTAGAGCGCTGTTTATATTGACTTCAATGAGGCACACCTGGGGAGGGCGGGCTGGCAGGGTAAGGCTGCCCAGGTCAGCTAATCCACAACCCTCAGGGAATCACATTGTTGAAAATGGACCCCGCTAAGGCAGAAGAGAAGCCAAGGGAAAAAAGGACACAATGCCATTTGCAGCACCGTAGATGAGTCTAGAAGTAATCACGTGACTTGTAGTAAGTCACAAAGTGAAAGACACATATCATATCATATCACTTATAGGTGTTACCTAAAAATGGATACCAGGGCAGATATTTCCACGGAGAAGGGCAATCACAGATTCATTAAACAAACTTATGGTTCACCAATGGAAAGGTGTGAGGATTGGTTTCATTACGATATCGGGGTTAACAGACATATACAAACACAGGTGACATATATAATCACCAAAGACCTACAGAATACCAAGAGAGGACTACTCAACATTCTGTCATAACGTACATGGGAAAAGGATCCCAGGAAGAACAGACATCTGTATATGTGTAAAAGAACCACATCTTCCACACCTACAACAAGCCAAACATTGTAATCAAACTTGCTGTAATAAAAAATTAAAATTTAAATTAAAAACACGAACAAGAAGTAGTGAGACAAACGTGAGGGGCTTTCTCCTGGCACATTCCATTCTAAACTCCAATCTAGAACACCACTTCCACTGAGGCTCTCTTGCCCTAGTAAACAGATTTGGTAAGGGTGAACTGCTGCCACCTTGTGGCCGTTTCACACAACAGCAGCTTTAATCCCAATGCTAATGATCAGTTGATATTCAAAATCATTGCAGGCCTGTAAATGACACCTGCCCTGAAAACAAATCCTGGGGTCACATATCGACCAAAAAATTCAAAGGACGTCCATATTTCAAAACGACCGTTTCAAAAGGCATATTTTACGCACATTAGTGTTCTGCTTCTTTTCCTTTCTTTCCTTTTTTGTTAAAAAAAACGGGAATGGAAAAAGGCCTCCCTCAGAATGGGTGAAAATCGTGGCAAACGAATCAATGGACAGAGGTTTAATCTCCAATATATATAAACAGCTCATGCAGCTTAATATTAAAAAAACAATCAACCCAAAAAAAATGGGCAGAAGATCTAAAGAGACGTTTCTTCAAAGGAGACACAGAGAGGGCCAAGACGCACATGAAAAGCTGCTCAACAGCACTAATTATTAGAGAAATGCAAATCAAAACTACAATGAGGTATCACCTCACACCTGTTAGAATCAGCATCATCAGAAAATCTACAAACAACCAATTCTGGGGAGGGTGTGGACAAAAGCAGCCCTTTTCCACAATTGGTGGGAATGTAAATTGATACAGTCACTATGGAGAACAGTATGGAGTTTCCTTAAAAAATCTAGAAATAGAATTACCATCTGATCCAGCAATCCCACTTCTGGGCATATACCCAGAGAAAACCGTATTTCAAAAAGGCACATTCACCACAATGTTCGTTGCAGCACTATTTACAATAGCCAGGTAATGGAAGCAACCTAAATGCCCACAGACAGATGAATGGATAAAGATGTGGTACATATATAAAATGGAATATGACTCGGCCATAAAAAGGAATGAAACTGGGTCATTTGTAGAGACATCGATGGATCGAGAGACTGTCATAAAGAATGAAGTAAGTCAGAAAGAGGAAAACAAATATTGTATATTAACGCATATATGTGGAGCCTAAAAATGGTTCAGATGAACTGGTTGGCAGGGAAGAAATAGAGACACAGAGGTAGAGAACAAACGTATGGACACCAACTGTGGGAAGCCATGGGGTGGTGGTGGTGGGATGAGTTGGGAGTTTGGGATTGACCTGTATACATGTATATGCATAAAATACATAACTAATAATAACGTCCTGTATAAAAAAAATAAATAAAATAAAATTTCAAAATTTTAAAAAATAAAATTTAAAAATAAAACAGAAAAATGTTCTTCCCGTCACACAGATGTATTTATAGGAATGAATTATTTCCATGCTTCTATCTATAAATACATAAAAGAGGAATAAAATCTAACTTGAACCATAAAAGAAAAAAAAATCCTGAACCCACGAGTTATACAGAGGAAAACCCTATCAGGGCACTTGCTCCAGTGGTAAACAATTCTGAAATTGGTCAGAGGTGGGGAATCATCTCCCATACAGCCAGCAACCCACCCCCCACGCAAGGAGTGTCCTCATTGCAAAGCTGGGGGACCGTGCCGAGGCATCTGTGAGTAAACGTGAGCTGAGCCCTAGGCCAGCTGCTGCTGAACTGTTCCCACCCTTTCCAGGTAAAACACCTGAATATGTACAAGGGCTTGAAAGCCTAGAGGAAGGACCGTGGAGCCACACCAGCGACAGCACGCAGGCCAACTTGGTGCCTGCAGGCCAGCCAGGGTGGTCCTGGCCCCGGGCGCTCTTCAAGAAGCTTTCCATTGCCCTGCCTGAGATACCCCTCCTGTCCCGGCCCCCACTGCTTTTTTCCATCCTCACCTCTGTCCGGAGAGAAATTCCAGTGGAAGGTATGGGTGACACAACCTCTTCTTTACAGGCGGCAGCCTGGCAACTCCTGCAGAAAGGCCAGCAGAACCCCACTCACACCGGGCCACCCACAAAGCTGTGGCCCCTCACTCCCTCCCACCAGCACAGCCCCGAGACTGCTGACGGGGCAGAGAATATGGAGGCAGGCACAGCTTCAGGGGCTATTGCTGCCTAGAGCGCTGTTTATATTGACTTCAATGAGGCACACCTGGGGAGGGCGGGCCGGCAGGGTAAGGCTGCCCAGGTCAGCTAATCCACAACCCTCAGGGAATCACATTGTTGAAAATGGACCCCGCTAAGGCAGAAGAGAAGCCAAGGGAAAAAAGGACACAATGCCATTTGCAGCACCGTAGATGAGTCTAGAAGTAATCACGTGACTTGTAGTAAGTCAGAAAGTGAAAGACACATATCATATCATATCACTTATAGGTGTTACCTAAAAATGGATACCAGGGCAGATATTTCCACGGAGAAGGGCAATCACAGATTCATTAAACAAACTTATGGTTCACCAATGGAAAGGTGTGAGGATTGGTTTCATTACGATATTGGGGTTACCAGACATATACAAACACAGGTGACATATATAATCACCAAAGACCTACAGAATACCAAGAGAGGACTACTCAACATTCTGTCATAACGTACATGGGAAAAGGATCCCAGGAAGAACAGACATCTGTATATGTGTAAAAGAACCACATCTTCCACACCTACAACAAGCCAAACATTGTAATCAAACTTGCTGTAATAAAAAATTAAAAATTAAATTAAAAACACGAACAAGAAGTAGTGAGACAAACGTGAGGGGCTTTCTCCTGGCACATTCCATTCTAAACTCCAATCTAGAACACCACTTCCACTGAGGCTCTCTTGCCCTAGTAACCAGATTTGGTAAGAGTGAACTGCTGCCACCTTGTGGCCGTTTCACACAACAGCAGCTTAGATCCCAACGCTAATGGTCAGTTGATATTCAAAATCATTGCAGGCCTGTAAATGACACCTGCCCTGAAAACAAATCCTGGGGTCACATATCGACCAAAAAATTCAAAGGACGTCCATATTTCAAAACGACCGTTTCAAAAGGCATATTTTACGCACATTAGTGTTCTGCTTCTTTTCCTTTCTTTCCTTTTTTGTTAAAAAACACGGGAATGGAAAAAGGCATCCCTCAGAATGGGCGAAAATCGTTGCAGACGAATCAATGGACAGAGGTTTAATCTCCAATATATATAAACAGCTCATGCAGCTTAATATTAAAAAAAACAAACAACCCCCAAAAAATGGGCAGAAGATCTAAAGAGACGTTTCTTCAAAGGAGACACAGAGATGGCCAAGACACACATGAAAAGCTGCTCAACAGCACTAATTATTAGAGAAATGCAAATCAAAACTACAATGAGGTATCACCTCACACCTGTTAGAATCGGCATCATCAGAAAATCTACAAACAACCAATTCTGGGGAGGGTGTGGACAAAAGGAGCCCTCTTCCACTATTGGTGGGAATGTAAATTGATACAGTCACTATGGAGAACAGTATGGAGTTTCCTTAAAACAACTAGAAATAGAATTACCATCTAATCCAGCAATCCCACTTCTGGGCATATACCCAGAGAAAACCGTATTTCAAAAAGGCACATTCACCACAATGTTCGTTGCAGCACTATTTACAATAGCCAGGTAATGGAAGCAACCTAAATGCCCACAGACAGATGAATGGATAAAGATGTGGTACATATATAAAATGGAATATTACTCGGCCATAAAAAGGAATGAAACTGGGTCATTTGTAGAGACATCGATGGATCGAGAGACTGTCATACAGAATGAAGTAAGTCAGAAAGAGGAAAACAAATATTGTATATTAATGCATATATGTGGAGCCTAAAAATGGTACAGATGAACTGGTTTGCAGGGAAGAAATAGAGACAGAGAGGTAGAGAACAAACGTATGGACACCAAGTGTGGGAAGCCATGGGGTGGTGGTGGTGGGATGAGTTGGGAGTTTGGGATTGACCTGTATACATGTATATGCATAAAATACATAACTAATAATAACGTGCTGTATAAAAAAATAAATAAAATTTCAAAATTTTAAAAAATAAAATTTAAAAATAAAACAGAAAAAAGTTCTTCCCGTCACACAGATGTATTTATAGGAATGAATTATTTCCATGCTTATATCTATAAATACATAAACGAGGAATAAAATCTAACTTGAAAGATAAAAGAAAAAAAAAGTGAACCCACGAGTTATACAGAGGAAAACCCTATCACGGCACTTGCTCCAGTGGTAAACAATTCTGAAATTGGTCAGAGGTGGGGAACCATCTCCCATACAGCCAGCAACCCACCCCCCATGCAAGGAGCGTCCTCATTGCAAAGCTGGGTGTCCGTGCCGAGGCATCTGTGAGTAAACGTGAGCTGAGCCCCAGGCCAGCTGCTGCTGAACTGTCCCCACCCTTTCCAGGTAAAACACCTGAATATGTACAAGGGCTTGAAAGCCTAGAGGAAGGACCGTGGAGCCACACCAGCGACAGTACGCAGGCCAACTTGGTGCCTGCAGGAGAGCCAGGGTGGTCGTGGACCCTGGCGCTCTTCCAGAAGAATTCCATTGCCCTGCCTGAGATACCCCTCCTGTCCCGGCCCCCACTGCTTTTTCCATCCTCACCTCTGTCCGGAGAGAAATTCCAGCGGAAGGTATGGGTGACACATCCTCTTCTTTACAGGCGGCAGCCAGGCAACTCCTGCAGAAAGGCCAGCAGAACCCCACACACACCGGGCCACCCACAAAGCTGTGGCCCCTCACTCCCCCCCACCAGCACAGCCCCGAGACTGCTGACGGGGCAGAGAATATGGAGTCAGGCACAGCTTCAGGGGCTATTGCTGCCTGGAGCTCTGTTTATATTGACCTCAACGAGGCACACTTGGGGAGGGCGGGCCGGCAGGGTAAGGCTGCCCAGGTCAGCTAATCCACAACCTTCAGGGAATCACATTGTTGAAAATGGACCCCGCTAAGGCAAAAGAGATGCCAAGGAAAAAAAGGACACAATGCCATTTGCAGCACCGTAGGTGAGTCTAGAAGTAATCACGTGACTTGTAGTAAGTCAGAAAGTGAAAGACACATATCCTATCATATCACTTATAGGTGTTACCTAAAAATGGATACCAGGGCAGATATTTCCACGGAGAAGGGCAATCACAGATTCATTAAACAAACTTATGGTTCACCAATGGAAAGGTGTGAGGATTGGTTTCATTACGATATCGGGGTTAACAGATATATACAAACACAGGTGACATATATAATCACCAAAGACCTACAGAATACCAAGATAGGACTACTCAACATTCTGTCATAACGTACATGGGAAAAGTATCCCAGGAAGAACAGACATCTGTATATGTGTAAAAGAACCACATCTTCCACACCTACAACAAGCCAAACATTGTAATCAAACTTGCTGTAATAAAAAATAAAAAAAATAAATTAAAAACACGAACAAGAAGTAGTGAGACAAACGTGAGGGGCTTTCTCCTGGCACATTCCATTCTAAACTCCAATCTAGAACACCACTTCCACTGAGGCTCTCTTGCCCTAGTAACCAGATTTGGTAAGGGTGAACTGCTGCCACCTTGTGGCCGTTTCACACAACAGCAGCTTCAATCCCAGCGCTAATGGTCAGTTGATATTCAAAATCATTTCAGGCCTGTAAATGACACCTGCCCTGAAAACAAATCCTGAGGTCACATATCGACCAAAATGTTCAAAGGACGTCCATATTTCAAAACGACCGTTTCAAAAGGCATATTTTACGCACATTAGTGTTCTGCTTCTTTTCCTTTCTTTCCTTTTTTGTTAAAAAACACGGGAATGGAAAAAGGCATCCCTCAGAATGGGCGAAAATTGTTGCAGATGAATCAATGGAAAGAGGTTTAATCTCCAATATATATAAACAGCTCATGCAGCTTAATATTAAAAAACAAACAACCCAATACAAAAATGGGCAGAAGATCTAAAGAGACGTTTCTTCAAAGGAGACACAGCGATGGCCAAGACGCACATGAAAAGCTGCTCAACAGCACTAATTATTAGAGAAATGCAAATCAAAACTACAATGAGGTATCACCTCACACCTGTTAGAATCGGCATCATCAGGAAATCTACAAACAACCAATTCTGCGGAGGGTGTGGACAAAAGGAGCCCTCTTCCACTATTGGTGGGAATGTAAATTGATACAGTCACTATGGAGAACAGTATGGAGTTTCCTTAAAAAAACTAGAAATAGAATTACCATCTGATCCAGCAATCCCACTTCTGGGCATATACCCAGAGAAAACCGTAAATCAAAAAGGCACATTCACCACAATGTTCATTGCAGCAGTATTTACAATAGCCAGGTAATGGAAGCAACCTAAATGCCCACAGACAGATGAATGGATAAAGATGTGGTACATATATAAATTGGAATATTACTCGGCCATAAAAAGGAATGAAACTGGGTCATTTGTAGAGACATCGATGGATCGAGAGACTGTCATACAGAATGAAGTAAGTCAGAAAGTGGAAAACAAATATTGTATATTAATGCATATATGTGCAACCTTAAAAAATGGTACAGAAGAACTGGTTTGCAGGGAAGAAATAGAGACACAGAGGTAGAGAACAAACGTATGGACACCGAGTGTGGGAAGCCATGGGGTGGTGGTGGTGGGATGAGTTGGGAGATTGGGATTGACCTGTATACATGTATATGCATAAAATACATAACTAATAAAAACCTGCTGTATAAAAACATAAATAAAATTATCTTTCAAAATTTAAAAAAAATAGAATTTAACAATAAAACAGAAAAAAGTTCTTCTGTCACACAGATGTTTTTACAGGAATGAATTTTTTCAATGCTTATATCTATAAATACATAAAAGAGGAATAAAATCTAACTTGAACGATAAAAGAAAAAAAAACCTGAACCCACGTGTTATACAGAGGAAAACCCTATCAGGGCACAATTGCTCCAGCGGTAAACAATTCTGAAATTGGTCAGAGGTGGGGAACCATCTCCCATACCGCCAGCAACCCACCCCCCACGCAAGGAGCGTCCTCATTGCAAAGCTGGGGGACCGTGCCGAGGCATCTGTGAGTAAACGTGAGCTGAGCCCCAGGCCAGCTGCTGCTGAACTGTTCCTAACCTTTCCAGGTAAAACACCTGAATATGTACAAGGGCTTGAAAGCCTAGAGGAAGGACCGTGGAGCCACACCAGCGACAGCACGCAGGCCAACTTGCTGCCTGCAGGCCAGCCAGGGTGGTCCTGGCCCCGGGCGCTCTTCCAGAAGCTTTCCATTGCCCTGCCTGAGATACCCATCCTGTCCCGGCCCCCACTGCTTTTTTCCTTCCTCATCTCTGTCCGGAGAGAAATTCCAGCGGAAGGTATGGGTGACACATCCTCTTCTTTACCGGCGGCAGCCTGGCAACTCCTGCAGAAAGGCCAGCAGAACACCACTCACACCGGGCCACCCACAAAGCTGTGGCACCTCTCTCCCTCCCACCAGCACAGCCCCGAGACTGCTGACGGGGCAGAGAATATGGAGTCAGGCACAGCTTCTGGGGCTATTGCTGCCTGGAACTCTGTTTATATTGATCTCAACGAGGCACACCTGGGGAGGGCGGGCCGGCAGGGTAAGGCTGCCCAGGTCAGCTAATCCACAACCCTCAGGGAATCACATTGTTGAAAATGGACCTCGCTAAGGCAGAAGAGGAGCCAAGGAAAAAAAGAACACAATGCCATTTGCAGCCCCGTAGCTGAGTCTAGAAATAATCATGTGACTTGTAGTAAGTCAGAAAGTGAAAGACACATATCATATCATATCACTTACAGGTGTTACCTAAAAATGGATACCAGGGAAGATATTTCCACGGAGAAGGGCAATCACAGATTCATTAAACAAACTTATGGTTCACCAATGGAAAGGTGTAAGGATTGGTTTCATTACGATATCGGGGTTAACACACATATACAAACACAGGTGACATATATAATCACCAAAGACCTTCAGAATACCAAGAGAGGACTACTCAACATTCTGTCATAACGTACATGGGAAAAGGATCCCAGGAAGAACAGACATCTGTATATGTGTAAAAGAACAACATCTTCCACACCTACAACAAGCCAAACATTGTAATCAAACTTGCTGTAATAAAAAATAAAAAAATTAAATTAAAAACACGAACAAGAAGTAGTGAGACAAACGTGAGGGGCTTTCTCCTGGTACATTCCATTCTAAATTCCAATCTAGAACACCACTTCCTCTGAGGCTCTCTTTTCCTAGTAACCAGATTTGGTAAGGGAGAACTGCTGCCACCTTGTGGCCGTTTCACACAACAGCAGCTTTAATCCCAGCACTAATGGTAGGTAGATATTCCAAATCATTGCAGGCCTGTAAATGACACCTGCCCTGAAAACAAATCCTGGGGTCACATATCGACCAAAAAATTCAAAGGACGTCCATATTTCAAAACGACCGTTTCAAAAGGCATATTTTACGCACATTAGTGTTCTGCTTCTTTTCCTTTCTTTCCTTTTTTGTTAAAAAAAACAGGAATGGAAAAAGGCATCCCTCAGAATGGGCGAAAATCGATGCAAACGAATCAATGGACAGAGGTTTAATCTCCAATATATATAAACAGCCCATGCAGCTTAATATTAAAAAAACAAACAACCCAATACAAAAATGGGCAGAAGATCTAAAGAGATGTTTCTTCAAAGGAGACACAGAGATGGCCAAGACGCACATGAAAAGCTGCTCAACAGCATTAATTATTAGAGAAATGCAAATCAAAACTACAATGAGGTATCACCTCACACCTGTTAGAACCGGCATCATCAGAATATCTACAAATAACCAATTCTGGGGAGGGTGTGGACAAAAGGAGCCCTCTTCCACTATTGGTGGGAATGTAAATTGATACAGTCTCTATGGAGAACAGTATGGAGTTTCCGTAAAAAAACTAGAAATAGAATTACCATCTGATCCATCAATCCCACTTCTGGGCATATACCCAGAGAAAACCGTATTTCAAAAAGGCACATTCACCACAATGTTCGTTGCAGCACTATTTACAATAGCCAGGTAATGGAAGCAACCTAAATGCCCACAGACAGATGAATGGATAAAGATGTGGTACATATATAAAATGGAATATGACTCGGCCATAAAAAGGAATGAAACTGGGTCATTTGTAGAGACATCGATGGATCGAGAGACTGTCATACAGAATGAAGTAAGTCAGAAAGAGGAAAACAAATATTGTATATTAATGCATATATGTGGAGCCTAAAAAATGGTACAGATGAACTGGTTTGCAGGGAAGAAATAGAGACACAGAGGTAGAGAACAAACGTATGGACACCAAGTGTGGTAAGCCATGGGGTGGTGGTGGTGGGATGAGTTGGGAGATTGGGATTGGCCTGAATACATATATATGCATAAAATACATAACTAATAATAACGTGCTGTATAAAAAAAATAAATAAAATTAAATTTCAAAATTTTAAAAAATAATATTTAAAAATAAAAGAGAAAAAATTTCTTCCCGTCACACAGATGTATTTATAGGAATGAATTATTTCCATGCTTATATGTATAAATACATAAAAGAGGAATAAAATCTAATTTGGACCATAAAAGAAAAAAAAAGTGAACCCAGGAGTTATTCAGAGTAAAACCCTATCAGGGCACTTGCTCCAGCGGTAAACAATTCTGCAATTGGTCAGAGGTGGGGAACCATCTCCCATACAGCCAGCAACACACCCCCCATGCAAGGCGCATCCTCATTGCAAAGATGGGGGACCGTGCCGAGGCATCTGTGAGTAAACGTGAGCTGAGCCCCAGGCCACCTGCTGCTGAACTGTTCCCACCCTTCCCAGGTAAAACACCTGAATATGTACAACGGCTTGAATGCCTAGAAGAAGGGCCGCAGAGCCACACCAGTGACAGCACGCAGGCCAACTTGGTGCCGGCAGGCCAGCCAGTGTGGTCCTGGACCCTGGCGCTCTTCCAGAAGCTTTCCATTGCCCTGCCTGAGATACCCCTCCTGTCCCGGCCCCCACTGCTTTTTTCCTTCCTCACCTCTGTCCGGAGAGAAATTCCAGTGGAAGGTATGGGTGACACATCCTCTTCTTTACAGGCGGCAGCCTGGCAACTCCTGCAGAAAGGCCAGCAGAATCCCACTCACGCCGGGCCACCCACAAAGCTGTGGCCCCTCACTTCCTCCCACCAGCACAGCCCCGAGACTGCTGACGGGTCACAGAATATGGAGTCAGGCACAGCTTCAGGGGCTATTGCTGCCTGAAGCTCTGTTTATATTGACCTCAACGAGGCACACCTGGGGAGGGCGGGCCGGCAGGGTAAGGCTGCCCAGGTCAGCTAATCCACAACCCTCAGGGAATCCCATTGTTGAAAATGGACCCCGCTAAGGCATAAGAGAAGCCAAGGGAAAAAAGGACACAATGCCATTTGCAGCACCGTAGATGAGTCTAGAAGTAATCACGTGACTTGTAGTAAGTCAGAAAGTGAAAGACACATATCATATCATATCACTTATAGGTGTTACCTAAAAATGGATACCAGGGCAGATATTTCCACGGAAAAGGGCAATCACAGATTCATTAAACAAACTTATGGTTCACCAAAGGAAAGGTGTGAGGATTGGTTTCATTACGATATCGGGGTTAACAGACATCTACAAACACAGGTGACATATATAATCACCAAAGACCTACAGAATACCAAGAGAGGACTACTCAACATTCTGTCATAACGTACATGGGAAAAGGATCCCAGGAAGAACAGACATGTGTATAAGTGTAAAAGAACCACATCTTCCACACCTACAACAAGCCAAACATTGTAATCAAACTTGCTGTAAGAAAAAATAAAAAATTAAATTAAAAACACGAACAAGAAGTAGTGAGACAAACGTGAGGGGCTTTCTCCTGGCACATTCCATTCTAAACTCCAATCTAGAACACCACTTCCACTGAGGCTCTCTTGCCCTAGTAACCAGATTTGGTAAGGGTGAACTGCTGCCACCTTGTGGCCGTTTCACACAACAGCAGCTTTAATCCCAACGCTAATGGTCAGTTGATATTCAAAACCATTGCAGGCCTGTAAATGACACCTGCCCTGAAAACAAATCCTGGGGTCACATATCGACCAAAATATTCAAAGGACGTCCATATTTCAAAACGACCGTTTCAAAAGGCATATTTTACGCACATTAGTGTTCTGCTTCTTTTCCTTTCTTTCCTTTTTTGTTCAAAAAACACGGGAATGGAAAAAGGCATCCCTCAGAATGGGCGAAAATCGTTGCAGACGAATCAATGGACAGAGGTTTAATCTCCAATATATATAAACAGCTCATGCAGCTTAATATTAAAAAAAACAAACAACCCCAAAAAATGGCCAGAAGATCTAAAGAGACGTTTCTTCAAAGGAGACACAGAGATGGCCAAGACGCACATGAAAAGCTGCTCAACAGCACTAATTATCAGAGAAATGCAAATCAAAACTACAATGAGGTTTCACCTCACACCTGTTAGAATCGGCATCATCAGAAAATCTACAAACAACCAATTCTGGGGAGGGTGTGGACTAAAGGAGCCCTCTTCCACTATTGGTGGGAATGTAAATTGATACAGTCACTATGGAGAACAGTATGGAGTTTCCTTAAAAAAACTAGAAATAGAATTACCATCTGATCCAGCAATCCCACTTCTGGGCATATACCCAGAGAAAACCGTACATCAAAAAGGCACATTCACCACAATGTTCATTGCAGCACTATTTACAATAGCCAGGTAATGGAAGCAACCTAAATGCCCACAGACAGATGAATGGATAAAGATGTGGTACATATATAAAATGGAATATTACTCGGCCATAAAAAGGAATGAAACTGAGTCATTTGTAGAGACATCGATGGATGGAGAGACTGTTATACAGAATGAAGTAAGTCAGAAAGAGGAAAACAAATATTGTATATTAATGCATATCTGTGGAGCGTAAAAATGGTACAGATGAACTGGTTTGCAGGGAAGAAATAGAGACACAGATGTAGAGAACAAACGTATGGACACCAAGTGTGGGAAGCCATGGGGTGGTGCTGGTGGGATGAGTTGGGAGATTGGGATTGACTTGTATACATGTATATGCATAAAATACATAACTAATAATAACGTGCTGTATAAAAACATAAATAAAATTGTATTTCAAAATTTAAAAAAATAAAATTTAAAAATAAAACAGAAAAAAGTTCTTCCCGTCACACAGATGTATTTATAGGAATGAATTATTTCCATGCTTATATCTATAAATACATAAAAGAGGAATAAAATCTAACTTGAACCATAAAAGAAAAAAAAAACCTGAACTCACGAGTTTTACAGAGGAAAACCCTATCTGGGCACTTGCTCCAGCGGTAAACAATTCTGAAATTAGTCAGAGTTGGGGAACCATCTCCCATACAGCCAGCACCCCACTCCCCACGCAAGGAGCGTCCTCATTGCAAAGCTGGGGGACCGTGCCGAGGCATCTGTGAGTAAACGTGAGCTGAGCCCCAGGCCACCTGCTGCTGAACTGTTCCCACCCTTCCCAGGTAAAACACCTGAATATGTACAAGGGCTTGAAAGCCTAGAGGAAGGGCCGTCGAGCCACACCAGCAACAGCACGCAGGCCAACTTGGTGCCTGCAGTCCAGCCAGGGTGGTCCTGTCCCTGGACGCTCTTCCGGAAGCTTTCCATTGCCCTGCCTGAGATACCCCTCCTGTCCCGGCACCCACTGCTTTTTTCCTTCCTCACCTCTGTCCGGAGAGAAATTCCAGCGGAAGGTATGGGTGACACATCCTCTTCTTTACAGGCGGCAGCCTGGCAACTCCTGCAGAAAGGCCAGCAGAGCCCCACTCACACCGGGCCACCCACAAAGCTGTGGCCCCTCACTCCCTCCCACCAGCACAGCCCCGAGACTGCTGAAGGGGCAGAGAATATGGAGTCAGGCACAGCTTCAGGGGCTATGGCTGCCTGGAGCTCTGTTTATATTGACCTCAACGAGGCACACCTGGGGAGGGCAGGCCGGCAGGCTAAGGCTGCCCAGGTCAGCTAATCCACAACCCTCAGGGAATCACATTGTTGAAAATGGACCTCGCTAAGGTAGAATAGAAGCCAAGGGAAAAATGGACACAATGCCATTTGCAGCACCGTAGATGAGTGTAGAAGTAATCACGTGACTTGTAGTAAGTCAGAAAGTGAAAGACACATATCATATCATATCACTTATAGGTGTTACCTAAAAATGGATACCATGGCAGATATTTCCACGGAGAAGGGCAATCACAGATTCATTAAACAAACTTATGGTTCACCAATGGAAAGGTGTGAGGATTGGTTTCATTACGATATCGGGGTTAACACACATATACAAACACAGGTGACATATATAATCACCAAAGACCTACAGAATACCAAGAGTGGACTACTCAACATTCTGTCATAACGTACATGGGAAAAGGATCCCAGGAAGAACAGACATCTGTATAGGTGTAAAAGAACCACATCTTCCACACCTACAACAAGCCAAACATTGTAATCAAACTTGCTGTAATAAAAAATAAAAAAATTAAATTAAAAACACGAACAAGAAGTAGTGAGACAAACTTGAGGGGCTTTCTCCTGGCACATTCCATTCTAAATTCCAATCTAGAACACCACTTCCACTGAGGCTCTCTTGCCCTAGTAACCAGATTTGGTAAGGGAGAACTGCTGCCACCTTGTGGCCGTTTCACACAACAGCAGCTTTAATCCCAGCACTAATGGTAGGTAGATATTCCAAATCATTGCAGGCCTGTAAATGACACCTGCCCTGAAAACAAATCCTGGGGTCACATATCGACCAAAAAATTCAAAGGACGTCCATATTTCAAAACGACCGTTTCAAAAGGCATATTTTACGCACATTAGTGTTCTGCTTCTTTTCCTTTCTTTCCTTTTTTGTTAAAAAAAACAGGAATGGAAAAAGGCATCCCTCAGAATGGGCGAAAATCGATGCAAACGAATCAATGGACAGAGGTTTAATCTCCAATATATATAAACAGCACATGCAGCTTAATATTAAAAAAACAAACAACCCAATACAAAAATGGGCAGAAGATCTAAAGAGATGTTTCTTCAAAGGAGACACAGAGATGGCCAAGACGCACATGAAAAGCTGCTCAACAGCATTATTTATTAGAGAAATGCAAATCAAAACTACAATGAGGTATCACCTCACACCTGTTAGAACCGGCATCATCAGAATATCTACAAATAACCAATTCTGGGGAGGGTGTGGACAAAAGGAGCCCTCTTCCACTATTGGTGGGAATGTAAATTGATACAGTCTCTATGGAGAACAGTATGGAGTTTCCGTAAAAAAACTAGAAATAGAATTACCATCTGATCCATCAATCCCACTTCTGGGCATATACCCAGAGAAAACCATATTTCAAAAAGGCACATTCACCACAATGTTCGTTGCAGCACTATTTACAATAGCCAGGTAATGGAAGCAACCTAAATGCCCACAGACAGATGAATGGATAAAGATGTGGTACATATATAAAATGGAATATGACTCGGCCATAAAAAGGAATGAAACTGGGTCATTTGTAGAGACATCGATGGATCGAGAGACTGTCATACAGAATGAAGTAAGTCAGAAAGAGGAAAACAAATATTGTATATTAATGCATATATGTGGAGCCTAAAAAATGGTACAGATGAACTGGTTTGCAGGGAAGAAATAGAGACACAGAGGTAGAGAACAAACGTATGGACACCAAGTGTGGGAAGCCATGGGGTGGTGGTGGTGGGATGAGTTGGGAGATTGGGATTGACCTGAATACATATATATGCATAAAATACATAACTAATAATAACGTGCTGTATAAAAAAAATAAATAAAATTAAATTTCAAAATTTTAAAAAATAATATTTAAAAATAAAAGAGAAAAAATTTCTTCCCGTCACACAGATGTATTTATAGGAATGAATTATTTCCATGCTTATATCTATAAATACATAAAAGAGGAATAAAATCTAACTTGAACCATAAAAGAAAAAAAAAAAACTGAACCCACGAGTTATACTGAGGAAAACCCTATCAGCGGACTTGCTCAAGTGGTAAACAATTGTGAAATTGGTCAGAGGTGGGGAACCATCTCCCATACAGCCAGCAACCAACCCCGCACGCAAGGAGCGTCCTCATTGCAAAGCTGGGGGACCGTGCCGAGGCATCTGTGAGTAAACGTGAGCTGAGCCCCAGGCCAGCTGCTGCTGAACTGTTCCCAACCTTTCCAGGTAAAACACCTGAATATGTACAAGGGCTTGAAAGCCTAGAGGAAGGACCGTGGAGCCACACCAGTGACAGCACGCAGGCCAACTTGGTGCCTGCAGGCCAGCCAGGGTGGTCCTGGACCCGGGCGCTCTTCAAGAAGCTTTCCATTGCCCTGCCTGAGATACCCCTCCTGTCCCGGCACCCACTGCTTTTTTCCTTCCTCACCTCTGTCCGGAGAGAAATTCCAGCGGAAGGTATGGGTGACACATCCTGTTCTTTACAGGCGGCTGCTTGGCAACTCCTGCAGAAAGGCCAGCAGAGCCCCACTCACACCGGGCCACCCACAAAGCTGTGGCTCCTCACTCCCTCCCACCAGCACAGCCCCGAGACTGCTGACAGGGCAGAGAATATGGAGTCAGGGAGAGCTTCAGGGGCCATTGCTGCCTGGAGCTCTGTTTATATTGACCTCAACGAGGCACACCTGGGGAGGGCGGGCCGGCAGGGTAAGGCTGCCCAGGTCAGCTAATCCACAACCCTCAGGGAATTACATTGTTGAAAATGGACCTCGCTAAGGCAGAATAGAAGCCAAGGGAAAAAAGGTCACAATGCCATTTGCAGCACCGTAGATGAGTCTAGAAGTAATCACATGACTTGTAGTAAGACAGAAAGTGAAAGACACATATCATATCATATCACTTATAGGTGTTACCTAAAAATGGATACCAGGGCAGATATTTCCACGGAGAAGGGCAATCACAGATTCATTAAACAAACTTATGTTTCACCAATGGAAAGGTGTGAGGATTGGTTTCATTACGATATCGGGGTTAACAGACATATACAAACACAGGTGACATATATAATCACCAAAGACCTACAGAATACCAAGAGAGGACTACTCAACATTCTGTCATAACGTACATGGGAAAAGGATCCCAGGAAGAACAGACATCTGTATATGTGTAAAAGAACCACATCTTCCACACCTACAACAAGCCAAACATTGTAATCAAACTTGCTGTAATAAAAAATAAAAAATTAAATTAAAAACACGAACAAGAAGTAGTGAGACAAACTTGAGGGGCTTTCTCCTGGCACATTCCATTCTAAATTCCAATCTAGAACACCACTTCCACTGAGGCTCTCTTGACCTAGTAACCAGATTTGCTAAGGGTTAACTGCTGCCACCTTGTGGCCGTTTCACACAACAGCAGCTTTAATCCCAGCGCTAATGGTCAGTTGATATTCAAAATCATTGCAGGCCTGTAAATGACACCTGCCCTGAAAACAAATCCTGGGGTCACATATCGACCAAAAAATTCAAAGGACGTCCATATTTCAAAACGACCGTTTCAAAAGGCATATTTTACGCACATTAGTGTTCTGCTTCTTTTCCTTTTTTCCTTTTTTGTTAAAAAACACGGGAATGGAAAAAGGCATCCCTCAGAATGGGCGAAAATCGTTGCAAACGAATCAATGGACAGAGGTTTAATCTCCAATATATATAAACAGCTCATGCAGCTTAATATTAAAAAATCAAACAACCCAATACAAAAATGGGCAGAAGATCTAAAGAGACGTTTCTTCAAAGGAGACACAGAGATGGCCAAGACGCACATGAAAAGCTGCTCAACAGCACTAATTATTAGAGAAATGCAAATCAAAACTACAATGAGGTATCACCTCACACCTGTTAGAATCGGCATCATCAGAAAATCTACAAACAACAATTTCTGGGGAGGGTGTGGACAAAAGGAGCCCTCTTCCACTATTGGTGGGAATGTAAATTGATACAGTCACTATGGAGAACAGTATGGAGTTTCCTTAAAAAACTAGAAATAGAATTACCATCTGATCCAGCAATCCCACTTCTGGGCATATACCCAGAGAAAACCGTAAATCTAAAAGGCACATTCACCACAATGTTCATTGCAGCACTATTTACAATAGCCAGGTAATGGAAGCAACCTAAATGCCCACAGACAGATGAATGGATAAAGATGTGGTACATATATAAAATGGAATATTACTCGGCCATAAAAAGGAATGAAACTGAGTCATTTGTAGAGACATCGATGGATGGAGAGACTGTTATACAGAATGAAGTAAGTCAGAAAGAGGAAAACAAATATTGTATATTAATGCATATCTGTGGAGCGTAAAAATGGTACAGATGAACTGGTTTGCAGGGAAGAAATAGAGACACAGATGTAGAGAACAAACGTATGGACACCAAGTGTGGGAAGCCATGGGGTGGTGCTGGTGGGATGAGTTGGGAGATTGGGATTGACTTGTATACATGTATATGCATAAAATACATAACTAATAATAACGTGCTGTATAAAAACATAAATAAAATTGTATTTCAAAATTTAAAAAAATAAAATTTAAAAATAAAACAGAAAAAAGTTCTTCCCGTCACACAGATGTATTTATAGGAATGAATTATTTCCATGCTTATATCTATAAATACATAAAAGAGGAATAAAATCTAACTTGAACCATAAAAGAAAAAAAAAACCTGAACTCACGAGTTTTACAGAGGAAAACCTTATCTGGGCACTTGCTCCAGCGGTAAACAATTCTGAAATTAGTCAGAGTTGGGGAACCATCTCCCATACAGCCAGCACCCCACCCCCCACGCAAGGAGCGTCCTCATTGCAAAGCTGGGGGACCGTGCCGAGGCATCTGTGAGTAAACGTGAGCTGAGCCCCAGGCCAGCTGCTGCTGAACTGTTCCCAACCTTTCCAGGTAAAACACCTGAATATGTACAAGGGCTTGAAAGCCTAGGGGAAGGACCGTGGAGCCACACCAGTGACAGCACGCAGGCCAACTTGGTGCCTGCAGGCCAGCCAGGGTGGTCCTGGACCCGGGCGCTCTTCAAGAAGCTTTCCATTGCCCTGCCTGAGATACCCCTCCTGTCCCGGCACCCACTGCTTTTTTCCTTCCTCACCTCTGTCCGGAGAGAAATTCCAGCGGAAGGTATGGGTGACACATCCTGTTCTTTACAGGCGGCTGCTTGGCAACTCCTGCAGAAAGGCCAGCAGAGCCCCACTCACACCGGGCCACCCACAACGCTGTGGCTCCTCACTCCCTCCCACCAGCACAGCCCCGAGACTGCTGACAGGGCAGAGAATATGGAGTCAGGGAGAGCTTCAGGGGCCATTGCTGCCTGGAGCTCTGTTTATATTGACCTCAACGAGGCACACCTGGGGAGGGCGGGCCGGCAGGGTAAGGCTGCCCAGGTCAGCTAATCCACAACCCTCAGGGAATCACATTGTTGAAAATGGACCCCGCTAAGGCAGAAGAGAAGCCAAGGGAAAAAAGGACACAATGCCATTTGCAGCACCGTAGATGAGTCTAGAAGTAATCACATGACTTGTAGTAAGACAGAAAGTGAAAGACACATATCATATCATATCACTTATAGGTGTTACCTAAAAATGGATACCAGGGCAGATATTTCCACGGAGAAGGGCAATCACAGATTCATTAAACAAACTTATGTTTCACCAATGGAAAGGTGTGAGGATTGGTTTCATTACGATATCGGGGTTAACAGACATATACAAACACAGGTGACATATATAATCACCAAAGACCTACAGAATACCAAGAGAGGACTACTCAACATTCTGTCATAACGTACATGGGAAAAGGATCCCAGGAAGAACAGACATCTGTATATGTGTAAAAGAACCACATCTTCCACACCTACAACAAGCCAAACATTGTAATCAAACTTGCTGTAATAAAAAATAAAAAATTAAATTAAAAACACGAACAAGAAGTAGTGAGACAAACTTGAGGGGCTTTCTCCTGGCACATTCCATTCTAAATTCCAATCTAGAACACCACTTCCACTGAGGCTCTCTTGCCCTAGTAACCAGATTTGCTAAGGGTTAACTGCTGCCACCTTGTGGCCGTTTCACACAACAGCAGCTTTAATCCCAGCGCTAATGGTCAGTTGATATTCAAAATCATTGCAGGCCTGTAAATGACACCTGCCCTGAAAACAAATCCTGGGGTCACATATCGACCAAAAAATTCAAAGGACGTCCATATTTCAAAACGACCGTTTCAAAAGGCATATTTTACGCACATTAGTGTTCTGCTTCTTTTCCTTTCTTTCCTTTTTTGTTAAAAAACACGGGAATGGAAAAAGGCATCCCTCAGAATGGGCGTAAATCGTTGCAGACGAATCAATGGACAGAGGTTTAATCTCCTATATATATAAACAACTCATGCAGCTTAATATTAAAAAAACAAACAACCCAATACAAAAATGGGCAGAAGATCTAAAGAGACGTTTCTTCAAAGGAGACACAGAGATGGCCAAGACGCACATGAAAAGCTGCTCAACAGCTCTAATTATTAGAGAAATGCAAATCAAAACTACAATGAGGTATCACCTCACACCCGTTAGAATCGGCATCATCAAAAAATCTACAAACAACCAATTCTGGGGAGGGTGTGGACAAAAGGAGCCCTCTTCCACTATTGGTGGGAATGTAAATTGATACAGTCACTATGGAGAACAGTATGGAGTTTCCTTAAAAAACCTAGAAATAGAATTACCATCTGATCCAGCAATCCCACTTCTGGGCATATACCCAGAGAAAACCGTAAATCTAAAAGGCACGTTCACCACAATGTTCATTGCAGCACTATTTACAATAGCCAGGTAATGGAAGCAACCTAAATGCCCACAGACAGATGAATGGATAAAGATGTGGTACATATATAAAATGGAATATGACTCGGCCATAAAAAGGAATGAAACTGGGTCATTTGTAGAGACATCGATGGATCGAGAGACT
This sequence comes from Mesoplodon mirus, assembly GCF_964341445.2. Taxonomy (NCBI): domain Eukaryota; kingdom Metazoa; phylum Chordata; class Mammalia; order Artiodactyla; family Ziphiidae; genus Mesoplodon; species Mesoplodon mirus. The sequence goes on along the minus strand of NW_028295680.1, from coordinate 551,065 downwards.
GTCATACAGAATGAAGTAAGTCAGAAAGAGGAAAACAAATATTGTATATTAATGCATATATGTGGAGCCTAAAAAATGGTACAGATGAACTGGTTTGCAGGGAAGATATAGAGACACAGAGGTAGAGAACAAACGTATGGACACCAAGTGTGGGAAGCCATGGGTGGTGGTGGTGGGATGAGTTGGGAGATTGGGATTGAACGGTATACATGTATATGCATAAAATACATAACTAATAAAAACCTGCTGTATAAAAACATAAATAAAATTGTATTTCAAAATTTAAAAAAAATAAAATTTAAAAATAAAACAGAAAAAAGTTCTTCCCGTCACACAGATGTATTTATAGGAATGAATTATTTCCATGCTTATATCTATAAATACATAAAAGAGGAATAAAATCTAATTTGGACCATAAAAGAAAAAAAAAGTGAACCCACGAGTTATTCAGAGGAAAAACCTATCAGGGCACTTGCTCCAGCGGTAAACAATTCTGAAATTGGTCAGAGGTGGGGAACCATCTCCCATACAGCCAGCAACCCACCCCCCACACAAGGCGCGTCCTCATTGCAAAGATGGGGGACCGTGCCGAGGCATCTCTGAGTAAACGTGAGCTGAGCCCCAGGCCACCTGCTGCTGAACTGTTCCCACCCTTCCCAGGTAAAACACCTGAATATGTACAAGGGCTTGAATGCCTAGAAGAAGGGCCGCAGAGCCACACCAGTGACAGCACGCAGGCCAACTTGGTGCCGGCAGGCCAGCCAGTGTGGTCCTGGACCCTGGCGCTCTTCCAGAAGCTTTCCATTGCCCTGCCTGAGATACCCCTCCTGTCCCGGCCCCCACTGCTTTTTTCCTTCCTCACCTCTGTCCGGAGAGAAATTTCAGTGGAAGGTATGGGTGACACATCCTCTTCTTTACAGGCGGCAGCCTGGCAACTCCTGCAGAAAGGCCAGCAGAATCCCACTCACGCCGGGCCACCCACAAAGCTGTGGCCCCTCACTTCCTCCCACCAGCACAGCCCCGAGACTGCTGACGGGTCACAGAATATGGAGTCAGGCACAGCTTCAGGGGCTATTGCTGCCTGAAGCTCTGTTTATATTGACCTCAATGAGGCACACCTGGGGAGGGCGGGCCGGCAGGGTAAGGCTGCCCAGGTCAGCTAATCCACAACCTTCAGGGAATCACATTGTTAAAAATGGACCCCGCTAAGGCATAAGAGAAGCCAAGGGAAAAAAGGACACAATGCCATTTGCAGCACCGTAGATGAGTCTAGAAGTAATCACGTGACTTGTAGTAAGTCACAAAGTGAAAGACACATATCATATCATATCACTTATAGGTGTTACCTAAAAATGGATACCAGGGCAGATATTTCCACGGAGAAGGGCAATCACAGATTCATTAAACAAACTTATGGTTCACCAATGGAAATGTGTGAGGATTGGTTTCATTACGATATCGGGGTTAACAGACATGTACAAATACAGGTGACATATATAATCACCAAAGACCTACAGAATACCAAGACAGGACTACTCAACATTCTGTCATAACGTACATGGGAAAAGGATCCCAGGAAGAACAGTCATCTGTATATGTGTAAAAGAACCACATCTTCCACACCTACAACAAGCCAAACATTGTAATCAAACTTGCTGTGATAAAAAATATTAAATTAAATTAAATACGCGAACAAGAAGTACTGAGCCAAACGTGAGGGGCTTTCTCCTGGCACATTCCATTCTAAACTCCAATCTAGAACACCACTTCCACTGAGGCTCTCTTGCCCTAGTAACCAGATTTGGTAACGGTGAACTGCTGCCACCTTGTGGCCGTTTCACACAAAAGCAGCTTTAATCCCAACGCTAATGGTCAGTTGATATTCAAAATCATTGCAGGCCTGTAAATGACACCTGCCCTGAAAACATATCCTGGGGTCACATATCGACCAAAAATTCAAAGGACGTCCATATTTCAAAACGACCATTTCAAAAGGCATATTTTACGCACATTAGTGTTCTGCTTCTTTTCCTTTCTTTCCTTTTTTGTTAAAAAAAACGGGAATGGAAAAAGGCATCCCTCAGAATGGGCCAAAATCGTTGCAGACGAATCAATGGACAGAGGTTTAATCTCCAATATATATAAACAGCTCATGCAGCTTAATATTAAAAAAACAAACAACCCAAAAAAAATGGGCAGAAGATCTAAAGAGACGTTTCTTCAAAGGAGACACAGAGATGGCCAAGACGCACATGAAAAGCTGCTCAACAGAACTAATTATTAGAGAAATGCAAATCAAAACTACAATGAGGTATCACCTCACACCTGTTAGAATCGGCATCATCAGAAAATCTACAAACAACCAATTCTGGGGAGGGTGTGGACAAAAGGAGCCCTCTTCCACTATTGGTGGGAATGTAAATTGATACAGTCACTATGGAGAACAGTATGGAGTTTCCTTAAAAAAATCTAGAAATAGAATTACCATCAGATCCCGCAATCCCACTTCTGGGCATGTACCCAGAGATAACCGTATTTCAAAAGGGCACATTCACCACAATGTTCGTTGCAGCACTATTTACAATAGCCAGGTAATTGAAGGAACCTAAATGCCCAAAGACAGATGAATGGATAAAGATGTGGTACATATATAAAATGGAATATTACTCGGCCATAAAAAGGAATGAAACTGAGTCATTTGTAGAGACATCGATGGATGGAGAGACTGTTATACAGAATGAAGTAAGTCAGAAAGAGGAAAACAAATATTGAATATTAATGCATATATGTGGAGCCTAAAAAATGGTACAGATGAACTGGTTTGCAGGGAAGAAATAGAGACACAGAGGTAGAGAACAAACGTATGGACACCAAGTGTGGGAAGCCATGGGGTGGTGGTGGTGGGATGAGTTGGGAGATTGGGATTGACCTGTATACATATATATGCATAAAATACATAACTAATAATAACGTGCTCTTTAAAAAAATAAATAAAATTAAATTTCAAAATTTTAAAAAATAAAATTTAAAAATAAAACAGAAAAAAGTTCTTCCCGTCACACAGATGTATTTATAGGAATGAATTATTTCCATGCTTATATCTATAAATACATAAAAGAGGAATAAAATCTAACTTGAACGATAAAAGAAAAAAAAAAGTGAACCCACGAGTTATACAGAGGAAAACCCAATCACGGCACTTGCTCCAGCGGTAAACAATTCTGAAATTGGTCAGAGGTGGGGAACCATCTCCCATACACCCAGCAACCCACCCCCCACGCAAGGAGCGTCCTCATTGCAAAGCTGGGGGACCTTGCCGAGGCATCTGTGAGTAAACGTGAGCTGAGCCCCAGGCCAGCTGCTGCTGAACTGTTCCCACCCTTTCCAGGTAAAACACCTGAATATGTACAAGGGCTTGAAAGCCTAGAGGAAGGGCCGTCGAGCCACACCAGCGACAGCACGCAGGCCAACCTGGTGCCTGCAGTCCAGCCAGGGAGGTCCTGGCCCTGGACGCTCTTCCAGAAGCTTTCAATTGCCCTGCCTGAGATACCCCTCCTCTCCCGGCACCCACTGCTTTTTTCCTTCCTCACCTCTGTCCGGAGAGAAATTCCAGCGGAAGGTATGGGTGACACAACCTCTTCTTTACAGGCGGCAGCCTGGCAACTCCTGCAGAAAGGCCAGCAGAGCCCCACTCACACCGGGCCACCCACAAAGCTGTGGCCCCTCACTCCCTCCCACCAGCACAGCCCCGAGACTGCTGACGGGGCAGAGAATATGGAGTCAGGCAGAGCTTCAGGGGCTATTGCTGCCTGGAGCTCTGTTTATATTGACCTCAACGAGGCACACCTGGGGAGGGCGGGCCGGCAGGGTAAGGCTGCCCAGGTCAGCTAATCCACAACCCTCAGGGAATCATATTGTTGAAAATGGACCTCGCTAAAGCAGAATAGAAGCCAAGGGAGAAAAGGACACAATGCCATTTGCAGCACCGTAGATGAGTCTAGAAGTAATCACGTGACTTGTAATAAGTCAGAAAGTGAAAGACACATATCATATCATATCCCTTATAGGTGTTACCTAAAAATGGATACCAGGGCAGATATTTCCACGGAGAAGGGCAATCACAGATTCATTAAACAAACTTATGGTTCACCAATGGAAAGGTGTGAGGATTGGTTTCATTACGATATCGGGGTTAACAGACATATACAAACACAGGTGACATATATCATCACCAAAGACCTACAGACTACCAAGAGAGGACTACTCAACATTCTGTCATAACGTACATGGGAAAAGGATCCCAGGAAGAACAGTCATCTGTATATGTGTAAAAGAACCACATCTTCCACACCTACAACAAGCCAAACATTGTAATCAAACTTGCTGTAATAAAAAATAAAAAATTAAATTAAAAACACGAACAAGAAGTAGTGAGACAAACTTGAGGGGCTTTCTCCTGGCACATTCCATTCTAAATTCCAATCTAGAACACCACTTCCACTGAGGCTCTCTTGCCCTAGTAACCAGATTTGCTAAGGGTTAACTGCTGCCACCTTGTGGCCGTTTCACACAACAGCAGCTTTAATCCCAGCGCTAATGTTCAGTTGATATTCAAAATCATTGCAGGCCTGTAAATGACACCTGCCCTGAAAACATATCCTGGGGTCACATATCGACCAAAAAATTCAAAGAACGTCCATATTTCAAAACGACCGTTTCAATAGGCATATTTTACGCACATTAGTGTTCTGCTTCTTTTCCTTTCTTTCCTTTTTTGTTAAAAAACACGGGAATTGAAAAAGGCATCCCTCAGAATGGGCGTAAATCGTTGCACACGAATCAATGGACAGAGGTTTAATCTCCTATATATATAAACAACTCATGCAGCTTAATATTAAAAAAACAAACAACCCAATACAAAAATGGGCAGAAGATCTAAAGAGACGTTTCTTCAAAGGAGACACAGAGATGGCCAAGACGCACATGAAAAGCTGCTCAACAGCTCTAATTATTAGAGAAATGCAAATCAAAACTACAATGAGGTATCACCTCACACCCGTTAGAATCGGCATCATCAAAAAATCTACAAACAACCAATTCTGGGGAGGGTGTGGACAAAAGGAGCCCTCTTCCACTATTGGTGGGAATGTAAATTGATACAGTCACTATGGAGAACAGTATGGAGTTTCCTTAAAAAACCTAGAAATAGAATTACCATCTGATCCAGCAATCCCACTTCTGGGCATATACCCAGAGAAAACCGTAAATCTAAAAGGCACGTTCACCACAATGTTCATTGCAGCACTATTTACAATAGCCAGGTAATGGAAGCAACCTAAATGCCCACAGACAGATGAATGGATAAAGATGTGGTACATATATAAAATGGAATATGACTCGGCCATAAAAAGGAATGAAACTGGGTCATTTGTAGAGACATCGATGGATCGAGAGACTGTCATACAGAATGAAGTAAGTCAGAAAGAGGAAAACAAATATTGTATATTAATGCATATATGTGGAGCCTAAAAAATGGTACAGATGAACTGGTTTGCAGGGAAGATATAGAGACACAGAGGTAGAGAACAAACGTATGGACACCAAGTGTGGGAAGCCATGGGTGGTGGTGGTGGGATGAGTTGGGAGATTGGGATTGAACGGTATACATGTATATGCATAAAATACATAACTAATAAAAACCTGCTGTATAAAAACATAAATAAAATTGTATTTCAAAATTTAAAAAAAATAAAATTTAAAAATAAAACAGAAAAAAGTTCTTCCCGTCACACAGATGTATTTATAGGAATGAATTATTTCCATGCTTATATCTATAAATACATAAAAGAGGAATAAAATCTAATTTGGACCATAAAAGAAAAAAAAAGTGAACCCACGAGTTATTCAGAGGAAAAACCTATCAGGGCACTTGCTCCAGCGGTAAACAATTCTGAAATTGGTCAGAGGTGGGGAACCATCTCCCATACAGCCAGCAACCCACCCCCCACACAAGGCGCGTCCTCATTGCAAAGATGGGGGACCGTGCCGAGGCATCTGTGAGTAAACGTGAGCTGAGCCCCAGGCCACCTGCTGCTGAACTTTTCCCACCCTTCCCAGGTAAAACACCTGAATATGTACAAGGGCTTGAATGCCTAGAAGAAGGGCCGCAGAGCCACACCAGTGACAGCACGCAGGCCAACTTGGTGCCGGCAGGCCAGCCAGTGTGGTCCTGGACCCTGGCGCTCTTCCAGAAGCTTTCCATTGCCCTGCCTGAGATACCCCTCCTGTCCCGGCCCCCACTGCTTTTTTCCTTCCTCACCTCTGTCCGGAGAGAAATTCCAGTGGAAGGTATGGGTGACACATCCTCTTCTTTACAGGCGGCAGCCTGGCAACTCCTGCAGAAAGGCCAGCAGAATCCCACTCACGCCGGGCCACCCACAAAGCTGTGGCCCCTCACTTCCTCCCACCAGCACAGCCCCGAGACTGCTGACGGGTCACAGAATATGGAGTCAGGCACAGCTTCAGGGGCTATTGCTGCCTGAAGCTCTGTTTATATTGACCTCAACGAGGCACACCTGGGGAGGGCGGGCCGGCAGGGTAAGGCTGCCCAGGTCAGCTAATCCACAACCTTCAGGGAATCACATTGTTAAAAATGGACCCCGCTAAGGCATAAGAGAAGCCAAGGGAAAAAAGGACACAATGCCATTTGCAGCACCGTAGATGAGTCTAGAAGTAATCACGTGACTTGTAGTAAGTCACAAAGTGAAAGACACATATCATATCATATCACTTATAGGTGTTACCTAAAAATGGATACCAGGGCAGATATTTCCACGGAGAAGGGCAATCACAGATTCATTAAACAAACTTATGGTTCACCAATGGAAATGTGTGAGGATTGGTTTCATTACGATATCGGGGTTAACAGACATGTACAAATACAGGTGACATATATAATCACCAAAGACCTACAGAATACCAAGACAGGACTACTCAACATTCTGTCATAACGTACATGGGAAAAGGATCCCAGGAAGAACAGTCATCTGTATATGGGTAAAAGAACCATATCTTCCACACCTACAACAAGCCAAACATTGTAATCAAACTTGCTGTGATAAAAAATATTAAATTAAATTAAATACGCGAACAAGAAGTACTGAGCCAAACGTGAGGGGCTTTCTCCTGGCACATTCCATTCTAAACTCCAATCTAGAACACCACTTCCACTGAGGCTCTCTTGCCCTAGTAACCAGATTTGGTAACGGTGAACTGCTGCCACCTTGTGGCCGTTTCACACAAAAGCAGCTTTAATCCCAACGCTAATGGTCAGTTGATATTCAAAATCATTGCAGGCCTGTAAATGACACCTGCCCTGAAAACATATCCTGGGGTCACATATCGACCAAAAATTCAAAGGACGTCCATATTTCAAAACGACCATTTCAAAAGGCATATTTTACGCACATTAGTGTTCTGCTTCTTTTCCTTTCTTTCCTTTTTTGTTAAAAAAAACGGGAATGGAAAAAGGCATCCCTCAGAATGGGCCAAAATCGTTGCAGACGAATCAATGGACAGAGGTTTAATCTCCAATATATATAAACAGCTCATGCAGCTTAATATTAAAAAAACAAACAACCCAAAAAAAATGGGCAGAAGATCTAAAGAGACGTTTCTTCAAAGGAGACACAGAGATGGCCAAGACGCACATGAAAAGCTGCTCAACAGAACTAATTATTAGAGAAATGCAAATCAAAACTACAATGAGGTATCACCTCACACCTGTTAGAATCGGCATCATCAGAAAATCTACAAACAACCAATTCTGGGGAGGGTGTGGACAAAAGGAGCCCTCTTCCACTATTGGTGGGAATGTAAATTGATACAGTCACTATGGAGAACAGTATGGAGTTTCCTTAAAAAAATCTAGAAATAGAATTACCATCAGATCCCGCAATCCCACTTCTGGGCATATACCCAGAGATAACCGTATTTCAAAAGGGCACATTCACCACAATGTTCGTTGCAGCACTATTTACAATAGCCAGGTAATTGAAGGAACCTAAATGCCCACAGACAGATGAATGGATAAAGATGTGGTACATATATAAAATGGAATATTACTCGGCCATAAAAAGGAATGAAACTGAGTCATTTGTAGAGACATCGATGGATGGAGAGACTGTTATACAGAATGAAGTAAGTCAGAAAGAGGAAAACAAATATTGAATATTAATGCATATATGTGGAGCCTAAAAAATGGTACAGATGAACTGGTTTGCAGGGAAGAAATAGAGACACAGAGGTAGAGAACAAACGTATGGACACCAAGTGTGGGAAGCCATGGGGTGGTGGTGGTGGGATGAGTTGGGAGATTGGGATTGACCTGTATACATATATATGCATAAAATACATAACTAATAATAACGTGCTCTTTAAAAAAATAAATAAAATTAAATTTCAAAATTTTAAAAAATAAAATTTAAAAATAAAACAGAAAAAAGTTCTTCCCGTCACACAGATGTATTTATAGGAATGAATTATTTCCATGCTTATATCTATAAATACATAAAAGAGGAATAAAATCTAACTTGAACGATAAAAGAAAAAAAAAAGTGAACCCACGAGTTATACAGAGGAAAACCCAATCACGGCACTTGCTCCAGCGGTAAACAATTGTGAAATTGGTCAGAGGTGGGGAACCATCTCCCATACACCCAGCAACCCACCCCCCACGCAAGGAGCGTCCTCATTGCAAAGCTGGGGGACCTTGCCGAGGCATCTGTGAGTAAACGTGAGCTGAGCCCCAGGCCAGCTGCTGCTGAACTGTTCCCACCCTTTCCAGGTAAAACACCTGAATATGTACAAGGGCTTGAAAGCCTAGAGGAAGGGCCGTCGAGCCACACCAGCGACAGCACGCAGGCCAACCTGGTGCCTGCAGTCCAGCCAGGGAGGTCCTGGCCCTGGAGGCTCTTCCGGAAGCTTTCAATTGCCCTGCCTGAGATACCCCTCCTCTCCCGGCACCCACTGCTTTTTTCCTTCCTCACCTCTGTCCGGAGAGAAATTCCAGCGGAAGGTATGGGTGACACATCCTCTTCTTTACAGGCGGCAGCCTGGCAACTCCTGCAGAAAGGCCAGCAGAGCCCCACTCACACCGGGCCACCCACAAAGCTGTGGCCCCTCACTCCCTCCCACCAGCACAGCCCCGAGACTGCTGACGGGGCAGAGAATATGGAGTCAGGCAGAGCTTCAGGGGCTATTGCTGCCTGGAGCTCTGTTTATATTGACCTCAACGAGGCACACCTGGGGAGGGCGGGCCGGCAGGGTAAGGCTGCCCAGGTCAGCTAATCCACAACCCTCAGGGAATCATATTGTTGAAAATGGACCTCGCTAAGGCAGAATAGAAGCCAAGGGAGAAAAGGACACAATGCCATTTGCAGCACCGTAGATGAGTCTAGAAGTAATCACGTGACTTGTAGTAAGTCAGAAAGTGAAAGACACATATCATATCATATCACTTATAGGTGTTACCTAAAAATGGATACCAGGGCAGATATTTCCACGGAGAAGGGCAATCACAGATTCATTAAACAAACTTATGGTTCACCAATGGAAAGGTGTGAGGATTGGTTTCATTACGATATCGGGGTTAACAGACATATACAAACACAGGTGACATATATCATCACCAAAGACCTACAGACTACCAAGAGAGGACTACTCAACATTCTGTCATAACGTACATGGGAAAAGGATCCCAGGAAGAACAGTCATCTGTATATGTGTAAAAGAACCACATCTTCCACACCTACAACAAGCCAAACATTGTAATCAAACTTGCTGTAATAAAAAATAAAAAATTAAATTAAAAACACGAACAAGAAGTAGTGAGACAAACGTGAGGGGCTTTCTCCTGGCACATTCCATTCTAAATTCCAATCTAGAACACCACTTCCACTGAGGCTCTCTTGCCCTAGTAACCAGATTTGCTAAGGGTTAACTGCTGCCACCTTGTGGCCGTTTCACACAACAGCTGCTTTAATCCCAGCGCTAATGTTCAGTTGATATTCAAAATCATTGCAGGCCTGTAAATGACACCTGCCCTGAAAACATATCCTGGGGTCACATATCGACCAAAAAATTCAAAGAACGTCCATATTTCAAAACGACCGTTTCAATAGGCATATTTTACGCACATTAGTGTTCTGCTTCTTTTCCTTTCTTTCCTTTTTTGTTAAAAAACACGGGAATTGAAAAAGGCATCCCTCAGAATGGGCGTAAATTGTTGCACACGAATCAATGGACAGAGGTTTAATCTCCTATATATATAAACAACTCATGCAGCTTAATATTAAAAAAACAAACAACCCAATACAAAAATGGGCAGAAGATCTAAAGAGACGTTTCTTCAAAGGAGACACAGAGATGGCCAAGACGCACATGAAAAGCTGCTCAACAGCTCTAATTATTAGAGAAATGCAAATCAAAACTACAATGAGGTATCACCTCACACCCGTTAGAATCGGCATCATCAAAAAATCTACAAACAACCAATTCTGGGGAGGGTGTGGACAAAAGGAGCCCTCTTCCACTATTGGTGGGAATGTAAATTGATACAGTCACTATGGAGAACAGTATGGAGTTTCCTTAAAAAACCTAGAAATAGAATTACCATCTGATCCAGCAATCCCACTTCTGGGCATATACCCAGAGAAAACCGTAAATCTAAAAGGCACGTTCACCACAATGTTCATTGCAGCACTATTTACAATAGCCAGGTAATGGAAGCAACCTAAATGCCCACAGACAGATGAATGGATAAAGATGTGGTACATATATAAAATGGAATATGACTCGGCCATAAAAAGGAATGAAACTGGGTCATTTGTAGAGACATCGATGGATCGAGAGACTGTCATACAGAATGAAGTAAGTCAGAAAGAGGAAAACAAATATTGTATATTAATGCATATATGTGGAGCCTAAAAAATGGTACAGATGAACTGGTTTGCAGGGAAGATATAGAGACACAGAGGTAGAGAACAAACGTATGGACACCAAGTGTGGGAAGCCATGGGTGGTGGTGGTGGGATGAGTTGGGAGATTGGGATTGAACGGTATACATGTATATGCATAAAATACATAACTAATAAAAACCTGCTGTATAAAAACATAAATAAAATTGTATTTCAAAATTTAAAAAAAATAAAATTTAAAAATAAAACAGAAAAAAGTTCTTCCCGTCACACAGATGTATTTATAGGAATGAATTATTTCCATGCTTATATCTATAAATACATAAAAGAGGAATAAAATCTAACTTGAACCATAAAAGAAAAAAAAACCTGAACTCACGAATTTTACAGAGGAAAACCATATCTGGGCACTTGCTCCAGCGGTAAACAATTCTGAAATTGGTCAGAGGTGGGGAACCATCTCCCATACAGCCAGCAACCCACCCCCCACGCAAGGAGCGTCCTCATTGCTAAGCTGGGGGACCGTGCCGAGGCATCTGTGAGTAAACATGAGCTGAGCCCCAGGCCAGCTGCTGCTGAACTGTTCCCACCATTCCCAGGTAAAACACCTGAATATGTACAAGGGCTTGAAAGCCTAGAGGAAGGGCCGTGGAGCCACACCAGCGACAGCACGCAGGCCAACTTGCTGCCTGCAGGCCAGCCAGTGTGGTCCTGGCCCCGGGATCTCTTCCAGAAGCTTTCCATTGCCCTGCCTGAGATACCCCTCCTGTCCCGGCCCCCACTTCTTCTTTCCTTCCTCACCTCTGTCCGGAGAGAAATTCCAGCGGAAGTTATGGGTGACACATCCTCTTCTTTACAGGCGGCAGCCTGGCAACTCCTGCAGAAAAGCCAGCAGAGACCCACTCACACCGGGCCACCCACAAAGCTGTGGCCCCTCACTCCCTCCCACCAGCACAGCCCCGAGACTGCTGACGGGGCAGAGAATATGGAGTCAGGCACAGCTTCAGGGGCTATTGCTGCCTGGAGCTCTGTTTATATTGACCTCAACGAGGCACACCTGGGGAGGTCGGGCCGGCAGGGTAAGGCTGCCCAGGTCAGCTAATCCACAACCCTCAGGGAATCACATTGTTGAAAATGGACCCCGCTAAGGAAGAAGAGAAGCCAAGGGAAAAAAGGACACAATGCCATTTGCAGCACCGTACATGAGTCTAGAAGTAATCACGTGACTTGTAGTAAGTCAGAAAGTGAAAGACACATATCATATCATATCACTTATAGGTGTTACCTAAAAATGGATACCAGGGCAGATATTTCCACGGAGAAGGGCAATCACAGATTCATTAAACAAACTTATGGTTCACCAATGGAAAGGTGTGAGGATTGGTTTCATTAGGATATCGGGGTTAACAGACATATACAAACATAGGTGACATATATAAACACCAAAGACCTACAGAATACCAAGAGAGGACTACTCAACTCTGTCATAACGTACATGGGAAAAGGATCCCAGGACGAACAGACATCTGTATATGTGTAAAAGAACCACATCTTCCACACCTACAACAAGCCAAACATTGTAATCAAACTTGCTGTAATAAAAAATATAAAAAATTAAATTAAAAACACGAACAAGATGTAGTGAGACAAACGTGAGGGGCTTTCTCCTGGCACATTCCATTCTAAATTCCAATCTAGAACACCACTTCCACTGAGGCTCTCTTGCCCTAGTAACCAGATTTGGCAAGGGAGAACTGCTGCCACCTTGTGGCCGCTTCACACAACAGCAGCTTTAATCCCAACGCTAATGGTCAGTTGATATTCAAAATCATTGCAGGCCTGTAAATGACACCTGCCCTGAAAACAAATCCTGGGGTCACATATCGACCAAAAAATTCAAAGAACGTCCATATTTCAAAAAGACCGTTTCAAAAGGCATATTTTACGCACATTAGTGTTCTGCTTCTTTTCCTTTCTTTCCTTTTTTGTTAAAAAACACGGGAATGGAAAAAGGCATCCCTCAGAATGGGCGAAAATCGTTGCAGACGAATCAATGGACAGAGGTTTAATCTCCAATATATATAAACAGCTCATGCAGGTTAATATTAAAAAAACAAACAAGCCAATACAAAAATGGGCAGAAGATCTAAAGAGACGTTTCTTCAAAGGAGACACAGAGATGGCCAAGACGCACATGAAAAGCTGCTCAACAGCACTAATTATTAGAGAAATGCAAATCAAAACTAAAATGAGGTATCACCTCACACCTGTTAGAATCGGCATCATCAGAAAATCTACAAACAACAAATTCTGGGGAGGGTGTGGACAAAAGGAGCCCTCTTCCACTATTGGTGGGAATGTAAATTGATACAGTCACTATGGAGAACAGTATGGAGATTCCTTAAAATAACTAGAAATAGAATTACCATCTGATCCAGCAATCCCATTTCTGGGCATATACCCAGAGAAAACCGTATTTCAAAAAGGCACATTCACCACAATGTTCGTTGCAGCACTATTTACAATAGCCAGGTAAAGGAAGCAACCTAAATGCCCACAGACAGATGAATGGATAAAGATGTGGTACGTATATAAAATGGAATATTACTCGGCCATAAAAAGGAATGAAACTGGGTCATTTTTAGAGACATCGATGGATTGAGAGACTGTCATACAGAATGAAGTAAGTCAGAAAGTGGAAAACAAATATTGTATATTAATGCCTATATGTGGAGCCTAAAAAATGGTACAGATGAACTGGTTTGCAGGGAAGAAATAGAGACACAGAGGTAGAGAACAAACGTATGGTCACCAAGTGTGGGAAGCCATGGGGTGGTGGTGGTGGGATGAGTTGGGAGATAGGGATTGACCTGAATACATGTATATGCATAAAATACATAACTAATATTAACGTGCTGTATAAAAAAAATAAATAAAATTAAATTTCAAAATTTTTAAAAATAAAATTTAAAAATAAAAGAGAAAAAAGTTCTTCCCGTCACACAGATGTATTTATAGGAATGAATTATTTCCATGCTTATATGTATAAATACATAAAAGAGGAATAAAATCTAATTTGGACCATAAAAGAAAAAAAAAGTGAACCCAGGAGTTATTCAGAGGAAAACCCTATCAGGGCACTTGCTCCAGCGGTAAACAATTCTGCAATTGGTCAGAGGTGGGGAACCATCTCCCATACAGCCAGCAACCCACCCCCCATGCAAGGCGCATCCTCATTGCAAAGATGGGGGACCGTGCCGAGGCATCTGTGAGTAAACGTGAGCTGAGCCCCAGGCCACCTGCTGCTGAACTGTTCCCACCCTTCCCAGGTAAAACACCTGAATATGTACAACGGCTTGAATGCCTAGAAGAAGGGCCGCAGAGCCACACCAGTGACAGCACGCAGGCCAACTTGGTGCCGGCAGGCCAGCCAGTGTGGTCCTGGACCCTGGCGCTCTTCCAGAAGCTTTCCATTGCCCTGCCTGAGATACCCCTCCTGTCCCGGCCCCCACTGCTTTTTTCCTTCCTCACCTCTGTCCGGAGAGAAATTCCAGTGGAAGGTATGGGTGACACATCCTCTTCTTTACAGGCGGCAGCCTGGCAACTCCTGCAGAAAGGCCAGCAGAATCCCACTCACGCCGGGCCACCCACAAAGCTGTGGCCCCTCACTTCCTCCCACCAGCACAGCCCCGAGACTGCTGACGGGTCACAGAATATGGAGTCAGGCACAGCTTCAGGGGCTATTGCTGCCTGAAGCTCTGTTTATATTGACCTCAACGAGGCACACCTGGGGAGGGCGGGCCGGCAGGGTAAGGCTGCCCAGGTCAGCTAATCCACAACCCTCAGGGAATCCCATTGTTGAAAATGGACCCCGCTAAGGCATAAGAGAAGCCAAGGGAAAAAAGGACACAATGCCATTTGCAGCACCGTAGATGAGTCTAGAAGTAATCACGTGACTTGTAGTAAGTCAGAAAGTGAAAGACACATATCATATCATATCACTTATAGGTGTTACCTAAAAATGGATACCAGGGCAGATATTTCCACGGAAAAGGGCAATCACAGATTCATTAAACAAACTTATGGTTCACCAAAGGAAAGGTGTGAGGATTGGTTTCATTACGATATCGGGGTTAACAGACATCTACAAACACAGGTGACATATATAATCACCAAAGACCTACAGAATACCAAGAGAGGACTACTCAACATTCTGTCATAACGTACATGGGAAAAGGATCCCAGGAAGAACAGACATGTGTATAAGTGTAAAAGAACCACATCTTCCACACCTACAACAAGCCAAACATTGTAATCAAACTTGCTGTAAGAAAAAATAAAAAATTAAATTAAAAACACGAACAAGAAGTAGTGAGACAAACGTGAGGGGCTTTCTCCTGGCACATTCCATTCTAAACTCCAATCTAGAACACCACTTGCACTGAGGCTCTCTTGCCCTAGTAACCAGATTTGGTAAGGGTGAACTGCTGCCACCTTGTGGCCGTTTCACACAACAGCAGCTTTAATCCCAACGCTAATGGTCAGTTGATATTCAAAACCATTGCAGGCCTGTAAATGACACCTGCCCTGAAAACAAATCCTGGGGTCACATATCGACCAAAATATTCAAAGGACGTCCATATTTCAAAACGACCGTTTCAAAAGGCATATTTTACGCACATTAGTGTTCTGCTTCTTTTCCTTTCTTTCCTTTTTTGTTCAAAAAACACGGGAATGGAAAAAGGCATCCCTCAGAATGGGCGAAAATCGTTGCAGACGAATCAATGGACAGAGGTTTAATCTCCAATATATATAAACAGCTCATGCAGCTTAATATTAAAAAAAACAAACAACCCCAAAAAATGGCCAGAAGATCTAAAGAGACGTTTCTTCAAAGGAGACACAGAGATGGCCAAGACGCACATGAAAAGCTGCTCAACAGCACTAATTATCAGAGAAATGCAAATCAAAACTACAATGAGGTTTCACCTCACACCTGTTAGAATCGGCATCATCAGAAAATCTACAAACAACCAATTCTGGGGAGGGTGTGGACTAAAGGAGCCCTCTTCCACTATTGGTGGGAATGTAAATTGATACAGTCACTATGGAGAACAGTATGGAGTTTCCTTAAAAAAACTAGAAATAGAATTACCATCTGATCCAGCAATCCCACTTCTGGGCATATACCCAGAGAAAACCGTACATCAAAAAGGCACATTCACCACAATGTTCATTGCAGCACTATTTACAATAGCCAGGTAATGGAAGCAACCTAAATGCCCACAGACAGATGAATGGATAAAGATGTGGTACATATATGAAATGGAATATTACTCGGCCATAAAAAGGAATGAAACTGGGTCATTTGTAGAGACATCGATGGATCGAGAGACTGTCATACAGAATGAAGTAAGTCAGAAAGAGGAAAACAAACATTGTATATTAATGCATATATGTGGAGCCTAGAAATGGTACAGATGAACTGGTTTGCAGGGAAGAAATAGAGACACAGAGGTAGAGAACAAACGTATGGACACCAAGTGTGGGAAGCCATGGGGTGGTGGTGGTGGGATGAGTTGGGAGTTTGGGATTGACCTGTGTACATGTATATGCATAAAATACATAACTAATAATAACGTGCTATATAAAAAAAAATAAATAAAATTAAATTTCAAAATTTTAAAAAATAAAATTTAAAATAAAACAGAAAAAAGTTCTTCCCGTCACACAGATGTATTTATAGGAATGAATTATTTCCATGCTTATATCTATAAATACATAAAAGAGGAATAAAATCTAACTTGAACCATAAAAGAAAAGAAAACCTGAATCCACGAGTTATACAGAGGAAAACCCTATCAGGGCACTTGCTCCAGTGGTAAACAATTCTGAAATTGGTCAGAGGTGGGGAACCATCTCCCATACAGCCATCAACCCACCCCCCACGCAAGGAGCGTCCTCATTGCAAAGCTGGGGGACCGTGCCGAGGCATCTCTGAGTAAACGTGAGCTGAGCCCCAGGCCAGCTGCTGCTGAACTGTTCCCACCCTATCCAGGTAAAACACCTGAATATGTACAAGGGCTTGAAAGCCTAGAGGAAGGACCGCGGAGCAACACCAGCGACAGCACGCAGGCCAACTTGGTGCCTGCAGGCCAGCCAGGGTGGTCCTGGCCCCGGGCGCTCTTCCAGAAGCTTTCCATTGTCCTGCCTGAGATACCCCTGCTGTCCCGGCCCCCACTGCTTTTTTCCTTCCTCACCTCTGTCCGGAGAGAAATTCCAGCGGAAGGTATGGGTGACACAACCTCTTCTTTACAGGCGGCAGCCTGGCAACTCCTGCAGAAAGGCCAGCAGAACCCCACTCACACCGGGCCACCCACAAAGCTGTGGCCCCTCACTCCCTCCCACCAGCACAGCCCCGAGACTGCTGACGGGGCAGAGAATATGGAGTCAGGCACAGCTTCAGGGGCTATTGCTGCCTGGAGCGCTGTTTATATTGACCTCAACGAGGCACACCTGGGGAGGGCGGGCCGGCAGGGTAAGGCTGCCCAGGTCAGCTAATCCACAACCCTCAGGGAATCCCATTGTTGAAAATGGACCCCGCTAAGGCAGAAGAGAAGCCAAGGGAAAAAAGGACACAATGCCATTTGCAGCACCGTAGATGAGTCTAGAAGTAATCACGTGACTTGTAGTAAGTCAGAAAGTGAAAGACACATATCATATCATATCACTTATAGGTGTTACCTAAAAATGGATACCAGGGCAGATATTTCCACGGAAAAGGGCAATCACAGATTCATTAAACAAACTTATGGTTCACCAAAGGAAAGGTGTGAGGATTGGTTTCATTACGATATCGGGGTTAACAGACATCTACAAACACAGGTGACATATATAATCACCAAAGACCTACAGAATACCAAGAGAGGACTACTCAACATTCTGTCATAACGTACATGGGAAAAGGATCCCAGGAAGAACAGACATGTGTATATGTGTAAAAGAACCACATCTTCCACACCTACAACAAGCTAAACATTGTAATCAAACTTGCTGTAAGAAAAAATAAAAAAATAAATTAAAAACACGAACAAGAAGTAGTGAGACAAACGTGAGGGGCTTTCTCCTGGCACATTCCATTCTAAACTCCAATCTAGAACACCACTTCCACTGAGGCTCTCTTGCCCTAGTAACCAGATTTGGTAAGGGTGAACTGCTGCCACCTTGTGGCCGTTTCACACAACAGCAGCTTTAATCCCAACGCTAATGGTCAATTGATATTCAAAATCATTGCAGGCCTGTAAATGACACCTGCCCTGAAAACAAATCCTGGGGTCACATATCGACCAAAATATTCAAAGGACGTCCATATTTCAAAACGACCGTTTCAAAAGGCATATTTTACGCACATTAGTGTTCTGCTTCTTTTCCTTTCTTTCCTTTTTTGTTCAAAAAACACGGGAATGGAAAAAGGCATCCCTCAGAATGGGCGAAAATCGTTGCAGACGAATCAATGGACAGAGGTTTAATCTCCAATATATATAAACAGCTCATGCAGCTTAATATTAAAAAAAAACAAACAACCCCAAAAAATGGCCAGAAGATCTAAAGAGACGTTTCTTCAAAGGAGACACAGAGATGGCCAAGACGCACATGAAAAGCTGCTCAACAGCACTAATTATCAGAGAAATGCAAATCAAAACTACAATGAGGTTTCACCTCACACCTGTTAGAATCGGCATCATCAGAAAATCTACAAACAACCAATTCTGGGGAGGGTGTGGACTAAAGGAGCCCTCTTCCACTATTGGTGGGAATGTAAATTGATACAGTCACTATGGAGAACAGTATGGAGTTTCCTTAAAAAAACTAGAAATAGAATTACCATCTGATCCAGCAATCCCACTTCTGGGCATATACCCAGAGAAAACCGTACATCAAAAAGGCACATTCACCACAATGTTCATTGCAGCACTATTTACAATAGCCAGGTAATGGAAGCAACCTAAATGCCCACAGACAGATGAATGGATAAAGATGTGGTACATATATGAAATGGAATATTACTCGGCCATAAAAAGGAATGAAACTGGGTCATTTGTAGAGACATCGATGGATCGAGAGACTGTCATACAGAATGAAGTAAGTCAGAAAGAGGAAAACAAATATTGTATATTAATGCATATATGTGGAGCCTAGAAATGGTACAGATGAACTGGTTTGCAGGGAAGAAATAGAGACACAGAGGTAGAGAACAAACGTATGGACACCAAGTGTGGGAAGCCATGGGGTGGTGGTGGTGGGATGAGTTGGGAGTTTGGGATTGACCTGTGTACATGTATATGCATAAAATACATAACTAATAATAACGTGCTATATAAAAAAAAATAAATAAAATTAAATTTCAAAATTTTAAAAAATAAAATTTAAAATAAAGCAGAAAAAAGTTCTTCCCGTCACACAGATGTATTTATAGGAATGAATTATTTCCATGCTTATATCTATAAATACATAAAAGAGGAATAAAATCTAACTTGAACCATAAAAGAAAAGAAAACCTGAACCCACGAGTTATACAGAGGAAAACCCTATCAGGGCACTTGCTCCAGTGGTAAACAATTCTGAAATTGGTCAGAGGTGGGGAACCATCTCCCATACAGCCATCAACCCACCCCCCACGCAAGGAGCGTCCTCATTGCAAAGCTGGGGGACCGTGCCGAGGCATCTCTGAGTAAACGTGAGCTGAGCCCCAGGCCAGCTGCTGCTGAACTGTTCCCACCCTTTCCAGGTAAAACACCTGAATATGTACAAGGGCTTGAAAGCCTAGAGCAAGGACCGTGGAGCCACACCAGCGACAGCACGCAGGCCAACTTGGTGCCTGCAGGCCAGCCAGGGTGGTCCTGGCCCCAGGCACTCTTCCAGAAGCTTTCCATTGCCCTGCCTGAGATACCCCTCCTGTCCCGGCCCCCACTGCTTTTTTTCCTTCCTCACCTCTGTCCGGAGAGAAATTCCAGCGGAAGGTATGGGTGACACAACCTCTTCTTTACAGGCGGCAGCCTGGCAACTCCTGCAGAAAGGCCAGCAGAACCCCACTCACACCGGGCCACCCACAAAGCTGTGGCCCCTCACTCCCTCCCACCAGCACAGCCCCGAGACTGCTGACGGGGCAGAGAATATGGAGTCAGGCACAGCTTCAGGGGCTATTGCTGCCTGGAGCGCTGTTTATATTGACCTCAACGAGGCACACCTGGGGAGGGCGGGCCGGCAGGGTAAGGCTGCCCAGGTCAGCTAATCCACAACCCTCAGGGAATCCCATTGTTGAAAATGGACCCCGCTAAGGCAGAAGAGAAGCCAAGGGAAAAAAGGACACAATGCCATTTGCAGCACCGTAGATGAGTCTAGAAGTAATCACGTGACTTGTAGTAAGTCAGAAAGTGAAAGACACATATCATATCATATCACTTATAGGTGTTACCTAAAAATGGATACCAGGGCAGATATTTCCACGGAAAAGGGCAATCACAGATTCATTAAACAAACTTATGGTTCACCAAAGGAAAGGTGTGAGGATTGGTTTCATTACGATATCGGGGTTAACAGACATCTACAAACACAGGTGACATATATAATCACCAAAGACCTACAGAATACCAAGAGAGGACTACTCAACATTCTGTCATAACGTACATGGGAAAAGGATCCCAGGAAGAACAGACATGTGTATATGTGTAAAAGAACCACATCTTCCACACCTACAACAAGCTAAACATTGTAATCAAACTTGCTGTAAGAAAAAATAAAAAAATAAATTAAAAACACGAACAAGAAGTAGTGAGACAAACGTGAGGGGCTTTCTCCTGGCACATTCCATTCTAAACTCCAATCTAGAACACCACTTCCACTGAGGCTCTCTTGCCCTAGTAACCAGATTTGGTAAGGGTGAACTGCTGCCACCTTGTGGCCGTTTCACACAACAGCAGCTTTAATCCCAACGCTAATGGTCAATTGATATTCAAAATCATTGCAGGCCTGTAAATGACACCTGCCCTGAAAACAAATCCTGGGGTCACATATCGACCAAAATATTCAAAGGACGTCCATATTTCAAAACGACCGTTTCAAAAGGCATATTTTACGCACATTAGTGTTCTGCTTCTTTTCCTTTCTTTCCTTTTTTGTTCAAAAAACACGGGAATGGAAAAAGGCATCCCTCAGAATGGGCGAAAATCGTTGCAGACGAATCAATGGACAGAGGTTTAATCTCCAATATATATAAACAGCTCATGCAGCTTAATATTAAAAAAAAACAAACAACCCCAAAAAATGGCCAGAAGATCTAAAGAGACGTTTCTTCAAAGGAGACACAGAGATGGCCAAGACGCACATGAAAAGCTGCTCAACAGCACTAATTATCAGAGAAATGCAAATCAAAACTACAATGAGGTTTCACCTCACACCTGTTAGAATCGGCATCATCAGAAAATCTACAAACAACCAATTCTGGGGAGGGTGTGGACTAAAGGAGCCCTCTTCCACTATTGGTGGGAATGTAAATTGATACAGTCACTATGGAGAACAGTATGGAGTTTCCTTAAAAAAACTAGAAATAGAATTACCATCTGATCCAGCAATCCCACTTCTGGGCATATACCCAGAGAAAACCGTACATCAAAAAGGCACATTCACCACAATGTTCATTGCAGCACTATTTACAATAGCCAGGTAATGGAAGCAACCTAAATGCCCACAGACAGATGAATGGATAAAGATGTGGTACATATATGAAATGGAATATTACTCGGCCATAAAAAGGAATGAAACTGGGTCATTTGTAGAGACATCGATGGATCGAGAGACTGTCATACAGAATGAAGTAAGTCAGAAAGAGGAAAACAAATATTGTATATTAATGCATATATGTGGAGCCTAGAAATGGTACAGATGAACTGGTTTGCAGGGAAGAAATAGAGACACAGAGGTAGAGAACAAACGTATGGACACCAAGTGTGGGAAGCCATGGGGTGGTGGTGGTGGGATGAGTTGGGAGTTTGGGATTGACCTGTGTACATGTATATGCATAAAATACATAACTAATAATAACGTGCTATATAAAAAAAATAAATAAAATTAAATTTCAAAATTTTAAAAAATAAAATTTAAAATAAAACAGAAAAATGTTCTTCCCGTCACACAGATGTATTTATAGGAATGAATTATTTCCATGCTTATATCTATAAATACATAAAAGAGGAATAAAATCTAACTTGAACCATAAAAGAAAAGAAAACCTGAACCCACGAGTTATACAGAGGAAAACCCTATCAGGGCACTTGCTCCAGTGGTAAACAATTCTGAAATTGGTCAGAGGTGGGGAACCATCTCCCATACAGCCATCAACCCACCCCCCACGCAAGGAGCGTCCTCATTGCAAAGCTGGGGGACCGTGCCGAGGCATCTCTGAGTAAACGTGAGCTGAGCCCCAGGCCAGCTGCTGCTGAACTGTTCCCACCCTTTCCAGGTAAAACACCTGAATATGTACAAGGGCTTGAAAGCCTAGAGGAAGGACCGCGGAGCCACACCAGCGACAGCACGCAGGCCAACTTGGTGCCTGCAGGCCAGCCAGGGTGGTCCTGGCCCCGGGCGCTCTTCCAGAAGCTTTCCATTGTCCTGCCTGAGATACCCCTCCTGTCCCGGCACCCACTGCTTTTTTCCTTCCTCACCTCTGTCCGGAGAGAAATTCCAGCGGAAGGTATGGGTGACACAACCTCTTCTTTACAGGCGGCAGCCTGGCAACTCCTGCAGAAAGGCCAGCAGAACCCCACTCACACCGGGCCACCCACAAAGCTGTGGCCCCTCACTCCCTCCCACCAGCACAGCCCCGAGACTGCTGACGGGGCAGAGAATATGGAGTCAGGCACAGCTTCAGGGGCTATTGCTGCCTGGAGCGCTGTTTATATTGACCTCAACGAGGCACACCTGGGGAGGGCGGGCCGGCAGGGTAAGGCTGCCCAGGTCAGCTAATCCACAACCCTCAGGGAATCACATTGTTGAAAATGGACCCCGCTAAGGCAGAAGAGAAGCCAAGGGAAAAAAGGACACAATGCCATTTGCAGCACCGTAGATGAGTCTAGAAGTAATCACGTGACTTGTAGTAAGTCAGAAAGTGAAAGACACATATCATATCATATCACTTATAGGTGTTACCTAAAAATGGATACCAGGGCAGATATTTCCACGGAAAAGGGCAATCACAGATTCATTAAACAAACTTATGGTTCACCAAAGGAAAGGTGTGAGGATTGGTTTCATTACGATATCGGGGTTAACAGACATCTACAAACACAGGTGACATATATAATCACCAAAGACCTACAGAATACCAAGAGAGGACTACTCAACATTCTGTCATAACGTACATGGGAAAAGGATCCCAGGAAGAACAGACATGTGTATATGTGTAAAAGAACCACATCTTCCACACCTACAACAAGCTAAACATTGTAATCAAACTTGCTGTAAGAAAAAATAAAAAAAATAAATTAAAAACACGAACAAGAAGTAGTGAGACAAACGTGAGGGGCTTTCTCCTGGCACATTCCATTCTAAACTCCAATCTAGAACACCACTTCCACTGAGGCTCTCTTGCCCTAGTAACCAGATTTGGTAAGGGTGAACTGCTGCCACCTTGTGGCCGTTTCACACAACAGCAGCTTTAATCCCAACGCTAATGGTCAATTGATATTCAAAATCATTGCAGGCCTGTAAATGACACCTGCCCTGAAAACAAATCCTGGGGTCACATATCGACCAAAATATTCAAAGGACGTCCATATTTCAAAACGACCGTTTCAAAAGGCATATTTTACGCACATTAGTGTTCTGCTTCTTTTCCTTTCTTTCCTTTTTTGTTCAAAAAACACGGGAATGGAAAAAGGCATCCCTCAGAATGGGCGAAAATCGTTGCAGACGAATCAATGGACAGAGGTTTAATCTCCAATATATATAAACAGCTCATGCAGCTTAATATTAAAAAAAAACAAACAACCCCAAAAAATGGCCAGAAGATCTAAAGAGACGTTTCTTCAAAGGAGACACAGAGATGGCCAAGATGCACATGAAAAGCTGCTCAACAGCACTAATTATCAGAGAAATGCAAATCAAAACTACAATGAGGTTTCACCTCACACCTGTTAGAATCGGCATCATCAGAAAATCTACAAACAACCAATTCTGGGGAGGGTGTGGACTAAAGGAGCCCTCTTCAACTATTGGTGGGAATGTAAATTGATACAGTCACTATGGAGAACAGTATGGAGTTTCCTTAAAAAAACTAGAAATAGAATTACCATCTGATCCAGCAATCCCACTTCTGGGCATATACCCAGAGAAAACCGTACATCAAAAAGGCACATTCACCACAATGTTCATTGCAGCACTATTTACAATAGCCAGGTAATGGAAGCAACCTAAATGCCCACAGACAGATGAATGGATAAAGATGTGGTACATATATGAAATGGAATATTACTCGGCCATAAAAAGGAATGAAACTGGGTCATTTGTAGAGACATCGATGGATCGAGAGACTGTCATACAGAATGAAGTAAGTCAGAAAGAGGAAAACAAATATTGTATATTAATGCATATATGTGGAGCCTAGAAATGGTACAGATGAACTGGTTTGCAGGGAAGAAATAGAGACACAGAGGTAGAGAACAAACGTATGGACACCAAGTGTGGGAAGCCATGGGGTGGTGGTGGTGGGATGAGTTGGGAGTTTGGGATTGACCTGTGTACATGTATATGCATAAAATACATAACTAATAATAACGTGCTATATAAAAAAAAATAAATAAAATTAAATTTCAAAATTTTAAAAAATAAAATTTAAAATAAAGCAGAAAAAAGTTCTTCCCGTCACACAGATGTATTTATAGGAATGAATTATTTCCATGCTTATATCTATAAATACATAAAAGAGGAATAAAATCTAACTTGAACCATAAAAGAAAAGAAAACCTGAACCCACGAGTTATACAGAGGAAAACCCTATCAGGGCACTTGCTCCAGTGGTAAACAATTCTGAAATTGGTCAGAGGTGGGGATCCATCTCCCATACAGCCATCAACCCAACCCCCACGCAAGGAGCGTCCTCATTGCAAAGCTGGGGGACCGTGCCGAGGCATCTCTGAGTAAACGTGAGCTGAGCCCCAGGCCAGCTGCTGCTGAACTGTTCCCACCCTTTCCAGGTAAAACACCTGAATATGTACAAGGGCTTGAAAGCCTAGAGGAAGGACCGTGGAGCCACACCAGCGACAGCACACAGGCCAACTTGGTGCCTGCAGGCCAGCCAGGGTGGTCCTGGCCCCGGGCACTCTTCCAGAAGCTTTCCATTGCCCTGCCTGAGATACCCCTCCTGTCCCGGCCCCCACTGCTTTTTTTCCTTCCTCACCTCTGTCCGGAGAGAAATTCCAGCGGAAGGTATGGGTGACACAACCTCTTCTTTACAGGCGGCAGCCTGGCAACTCCTGCAGAAAGGCCAGCAGAACCCCACTCACACCGGGCCACCCACAAAGCTGTGGCCCCTCACTCCCTCCCACCAGCACAGCCCCGAGACTGCTGACGGGGCAGAGAATATGGAGTCAGGCACAGCTTCAGGGGCTATTGCTGCCTGGAGCGCTGTTTATATTGACCTCAACGAGGCACACCTGGGGAGGGCGGGCCGGCAGGGTAAGGCTGCCCAGGTCAGCTAATCCACAACCCTCAGGGAATCCCATTGTTGAAAATGGACCCCGCTAAGGCAGAAGAGAAGCCAAGGGAAAAAAGGACACAATGCCATTTGCAGCACCGTAGATGAGTCTAGAAGTAATCACGTGACTTGTAGTAAGTCAGAAAGTGAAAGACACATATCATATCATATCACTTATAGGTGTTACCTAAAAATGGATACCAGGGCAGATATTTCCACGGAAAAGGGCAATCACAGATTCATTAAACAAACTTATGGTTCACCAAAGGAAAGGTGTGAGGATTGGTTTCATTACGATATCGGGGTTAACAGACATCTACAAACACAGGTGACATATATAATCACCAAAGACCTACAGAATACCAAGAGAGGACTACTCAACATTCTGTCATAACGTACATGGGAAAAGGATCCCAGGAAGAACAGACATGTGTATAAGTGTAAAAGAACCACATCTTCCACACCTACAACAAGCCAAACATTGTAATCAAACTTGCTGTAAGAAAAAATAAAAAATTAAATTAAAAACACGAACAAGAAGTAGTGAGACAAACGTGAGGGGCTTTCTCCTGGCACATTCCATTCTAAACTCCAATCTAGAACACCACTTCCACTGAGGCTCTCTTGCCCTAGTAACCAGATTTGGTAAGGGTGAACTGCTGCCACCTTGTGGCCGTTTCACACAACAGCAGCTTTAATCCCAACGCTAATGGTCAGTTGATATTCAAAACCATTGCAGGCCTGTAAATGACACCTGCCCTGAAAACAAATCCTGGGGTCACATATCGACCAAAATATTCAAAGGACGTCCATATTTCAAAACGACCGTTTCAAAAGGCATATTTTACGCACATTAGTGTTCTGCTTCTTTTCCTTTCTTTCCTTTTTTGTTCAAAAAACACGGGAATGGAAAAAGGCATCCCTCAGAATGGGCGAAAATCGTTGCAGACGAATCAATGGACAGAGGTTTAATCTCCAATATATATAAAGAGCTCATGCAGCTTAATATTAAAAAAAACAAACAACCCCAAAAAATGGCCAGAAGATCTAAAGAGACGTTTCTTCAAAGGAGACACAGAGATGGCCAAGACGCACATGAAAAGCTGCTCAACAGCACTAATTATCAGAGAAATGCAAATCAAAACTACAATGAGGTTTCACCTCACACCTGTTAGAATCGGCATCATCAGAAAATCTACAAACAACCAATTCTGGGGAGGGTGTGGACTAAAGGAGCCCTCTTCCACTATTGGTGGGAATGTAAATTGATACAGTCACTATGGAGAACAGTATGGAGTTTCCTTAAAAAAACTAGAAATAGAATTACCATCTGATCCAGCAATCCCACTTCTGGGCATATACCCAGAGAAAACCGTACATCAAAAAGGCACATTCACCACAATGTTCATTGCAGCACTATTTACAATAGCCAGGTAATGGAAGCAACCTAAATGCCCACAGACAGATGAATGGATAAAGATGTGGTACATATATGAAATGGAATATTACTCGGCCATAAAAAGGAATGAAACTGGGTCATTTGTAGAGACATCGATGGATCGAGAGACTGTCATACAGAATGAAGTAAGTCAGAAAGAGGAAAACAAATATTGTATATTAATGCATATATGTGGAGCCTAGAAATGGTACAGATGAACTGGTTTGCAGGGAAGAAATAGAGACACAGAGGTAGAGAACAAACGTATGGACACCAAGTGTGGGAAGCCATGGGGTGGTGGTGGTGGGATGAGTTGGGAGTTTGGGATTGACCTGTGTACATGTATATGCATAAAATACATAACTAATAATAACGTGCTATATAAAAAAAATAAATAAAATTAAATTTCAAAATTTTAAAAAATAAAATTTAAAATAAAACAGAAAAAAGTTCTTCCCGTCACACAGATGTATTTATAGGAATGAATTATTTCCATGCTTATATCTATAAATACATAAAAGAGGAATAAAATCTAACTTGAACCATAAAAGAAAAGAAAACCTGAACCCACGAGTTATACAGAGGAAAACCCTATCAGGGCACTTGCTCCAGTGGTAAACAATTCTGAAATTGGTCAGAGGTGGGGAACCATCTCCCATACAGCCATCAACCCACCCCCCACGCAAGGAGCGTCCTCATTGCAAAGCTGGGGGACCGTGCCGAGGCATCTCTGAGTAAACGTGAGCTGAGCCCCAGGCCAGCTGCTGCTGAACTGTTCCCACCCTTTCCAGGTAAAACACCTGAATATGTACAAGGGCTTGAAAGCCTAGAGGAAGGACCGTGGAGCCACACCAGCGACACCACGCAGGCCAACTTGGTGCCTGCAGGCCAGCCAGGGTGGTCCTGGCCCCGGGCGCTCTTCCAGAAGCTTTCCATTGCCCTGCCTGAGATACCCCTCCTGTCCCGGCCCCCACTGCTTTTTTTCCTTCCTCACCTCTGTCCGGAGAGAAATTCCAGCGGAAGGTATGGGTGACACAACCTCTTCTTTACAGGCGGCAGCCTGGCAACTCCTGCAGAAAGGCCAGCAGAACCCCACTCACACCGGGCCACCCACAAAGCTGTGGCCCCTCACTCCCTCCCACCAGCACAGCCCCGAGACTGCTGACGGGGCAGAGAATATGGAGTCAGGCACAGCTTCAGGGGCTATTGCTGCCTGGAGCGCTGTTTATATTGACCTCAACGAGGCACACCTGGGGAGGGCGGGCCGGCAGGGTAAGGCTGCCCAGGTCAGCTAATCCACAACCCTCAGGGAATCCCATTGTTGAAAATGGACCCCGCTAAGGCAGAAGAGAAGCCAAGGGAAAAAAGGACACAATGCCATTTGCAGCACCGTAGATGAGTCTAGAAGTAATCACGTGACTTGTAGTAAGTCAGAAAGTGAAAGACACATATCATATCATATCACTTATAGGTGTTACCTAAAAATGGATACCAGGGCAGATATTTCCACGGAAAAGGGCAATCACAGATTCATTAAACAAACTTATGGTTCACCAAAGGAAAGGTGTGAGGATTGGTTTCATTACGATATCGGGGTTAACAGACATCTACAAACACAGGTGACATATATAATCACCAAAGACCTACAGAATACCAAGAGAGGACTACTCAACATTCTGTCATAACGTACATGGGAAAAGGATCCCAGGAAGAACAGACATGTGTATATGTGTAAAAGAACCACATCTTCCACACCTACAACAAGCCAAACATTGTAATCAAACTTGCTGTAAGAAAAAATAAAAAATTAAATTAAAAACACGAACAAGAAGTAGTGAGACAAACGTGAGGGGCTTTCTCCTGGCACATTCCATTCTAAACTCCAATCTAGAACACCACTTCCACTGAGGCTCTCTTGCCCTAGTAACCAGATTTGGTAAGGGTGAACTGCTGCCACCTTGTGGCCGTTTCACACAACAGCAGCTTTAATCCCAACGCTAATGGTCAGTTGATATTCAAAATCATTGCAGGCCTGTAAATGACACCTGCCCTGAAAACAAATCCTGGGGTCACATATCGACCAAAATATTCAAAGGACGTCCATATTTCAAAACGACCGTTTCAAAAGGCATATTTTACGCACATTAGTGTTCTGCTTCTTTTCCTTTCTTTCCTTTTTTGTTCAAAAAACACGGGAATGGAAAAAGGCATCCCTCAGAATGGGCGAAAATCGTTGCAGACGAATCAATGGACAGAGGTTTAATCTCCAATATATATAAACAGCTCATGCAGCTTAATATTAAAAAAAAACAAACAACCCCAAAAAATGGCCAGAAGATCTAAAGAGACGTTTCTTCAAAGGAGACACAGAGATGGCCAAGACGCACATGAAAAGCTGCTCAACAGCACTAATTATCAGAGAAATGCAAATCAAAACTACAATGAGGTTTCACCTCACACCTGTTAGAATCGGCATCATCAGAAAATCTACAAACAACCAATTCTGGGGAGGGTGTGGACAAAAGGAGCCCTCTTCCACTATTGGTGGGAATGTAAATTGATACAGTCACTATGGAGAACAGTATGGAGTTTCCTTAAAAAAAACTAGAAATAGAATTACCATCTGATCCAGCAATCCCACTTCTGGGCATATACCCAGAGAAAACCGTACATCAAAAAGGCACATTCACCACAATGTTCATTGCAGCACTATTTACAATAGCCAGGTAATGGAAGCAACCTAAATGCCCACAGACAGATGAATGGATAAAGATGTGGTACATATATGAAATGGAATATTACTCGGCCATAAAAAGGAATGAAACTGGGTCATTTGTAGAGACATCGATGGATCGAGAGATTGTCATACAGAATGAAGTAAGTCAGAAAGAGGAAAACAAATATTGTATATTAATGCATATATGTGGAGCCTAGAAATGGTACAGATGAACTGGTTTGCAGGGAAGAAATAGAGACACAGAGGTAGAGAACAAACGTATGGACACCAAGTGTGGGAAGCCATGGGGTGGTGGTGGTGGGATGAGTTGGGAGTTTGGGATTGACCTGTGTACATGTATATGCATAAAATACATAACTAATAATAACGTGCTATATAAAAAAATAAATAAAATTAAATTTCAAAATTTTAAAAAATAAAATTTAAAATAAAACAGAAAAAAGTTCTTCCCGTCACACAGATGTATTTATAGGAATGAATTATTTCCATGCTTATATCTATAAATACATAAAAGAGGAATAAAATCTAACTTGAACCATAAAAGAAAAGAAAACCTGAACCCACGAGTTATACAGAGGAAAACCCTATCAGGGCACTTGCTCCAGGGGTAAACAATTCTGAAATTGGTCAGAGGTGGGGAACCATCTCCCATACAGCCATCAACCCACCCCCCACGCAAGGAGCGTCCTCATTGCAAAGCTGGGGGACCGTGCCGAGGCATCTCTGAGTAAACGTGAGCTGAGCCCCAGGCCAGCTGCTGCTGAACTCTTCCCACCCTTTCCAGGTAAAACACCTGAATATGTACAAGGGCTTGAAAGCCTAGAGGAAGGACCGTGGAGCCACACCAGCGACAGCACGCAGGCCAACTTGGTGCCTGCAGGCCAGCCAGGGTGGTCCTGGCCCCGGGCGCTCTTCCAGAAGCTTTCCATTGCCCTGCCTGAGATACCCCTCCTGTCCCGGCCCCCACTGCTTTTTTTCCTTCCTCACCTCTGTCCGGAGAGAAATTCCAGCGGAAGGTATGGGTGACACAACCTCTTCTTTACAGGCGGCAGCCTGGCAACTCCTGCAGAAAGGCCAGCAGAACCCCACTCACACCGGGCCACCCACAAAGCTGTGGCCCCTCACTCCCTCCCACCAGCACAGCCCCGAGACTGCTGACGGGGCAGAGAATATGGAGTCAGGCACAGCTTCAGGGGCTATTGCTGCCTGGAGCGCTGTTTATATTGACCTCAACGAGGCACACCTGGGGAGGGCAGGCCGGCAGGGTAAGGCTGCCCAGGTCAGCTAATCCACAACCCTCAGGGAATCACATTGTTGAAAATGGACCCCGCTAAGGCAGAAGAGAAGCCAAGGGAAAAAAGGACACAATGCCATTTGCAGCACCGTAGATGAGTCTAGAAGTAATCACGTGACTTGTAGTAAGTCAGAAAGTGAAAGACACATATCATATCATATCACTTATAGGTGTTACCTAAAAATGGATACCAGGGCAGATATTTCCACGGAAAAGGGCAATCACAGATTCATTAAACAAACTTATGGTTCACCAAAGGAAAGGTGTGAGGATTGGTTTCATTACGATATCGGGGTTAACAGACATCTACAAACACAGGTGACATATATAATCACCAAAGACCTACAGAATACCAAGAGAGGACTACTCAACATTCTGTCATAACGTACATGGGAAAAGGATCCCAGGAAGAACAGACATGTGTATATGTGTAAAAGAACCACATCTTCCACACCTACAACAAGCCAAACATTGTAATCAAACTTGCTGTAAGAAAAAATAAAAAATTAAATTAAAAACACGAACAAGAAGTAGTGAGACAAACGTGAGGGGCTTTCTCCTGGCACATTCCATTCTAAACTCCAATCTAGAACACCACTTCCACTGAGGCTCTCTTGCCCTAGTAACCAGATTTGGTAAGGGTGAACTGCTGCCACCTTGTGGCCGTTTCACACAACAGCAGCTTTAATCCCAACGCTAATGGTCAGTTGATATTCAAAATCATTGCAGGCCTGTAAATGACACCTGCCCTGAAAACAAATCCTGGGGTCACATATCGACCAAAATATTCAAAGGACGTCCATATTTCAAAACGACCGTTTCAAAAGGCATATTTTACGCACATTAGTGTTCTGCTTCTTTTCCTTTCTTTCCTTTTTTGTTCAAAAAACACGGGAATGGAAAAAGGCATCCCTCAGAATGGGCGAAAATCGTTGCAGACGAATCAATGGACAGAGGTTTAATCTCCAATATATATAAACAGCTCATGCAGCTTAATATTAAAAAAAAACAAACAACCCCAAAAAATGGCCAGAAGATCTAAAGAGACGTTTCTTCAAAGGAGACACAGAGATGGCCAAGACGCACATGAAAAGCTGCTCAACAGCACTAATTATCAGAGAAATGCAAATCAAAACTACAATGAGGTTTCACCTCACACCTGTTAGAATCGGCATCATCAGAAAATCTACAAACAACCAATTCTGGGGAGGGTGTGGACTAAAGGAGCCCTCTTCCACTATTGGTGGGAATGTAAATTGATACAGTCACTATGGAGAACAGTATGGAGTTTCCTTAAAAAAACTAGAAATAGAATTACCATCTGATCCAGCAATCCCACTTCTGGGCATATACCCAGAGAAAACCGTACATCAAAAAGGCACATTCACCACAATGTTCATTGCAGCACTATTTACAATAGCCAGGTAATGGAAGCAACCTAAATGCCCACAGACAGATGAATGGATAAAGATGTGGTACATATATGAAATGGAATATTACTCGGCCATAAAAAGGAATGAAACTGGGTCATTTGTAGAGACATCGATGGATCGAGAGACTGTCATACAGAATGAAGTAAGTCAGAAAGAGGAAAACAAATATTGTATATTAATGCATATATGTGGAGCCTAGAAATGGTACAGATGAACTGGTTTGCAGGGAAGAAATAGAGACACAGAGGTAGAGAACAAACGTATGGACACCAAGTGTGGGAAGCCATGGGGTGGTGGTGGTGGGATGAGTTGGGAGTTTGGGATTGACCTGTGTACATGTATATGCATAAAATACATAACTAATAATAACGTGCTATATAAAAAAATAAATAAAATTAAATTTCAAAATTTTAAAAAATAAAATTTAAAATAAAACAGAAAAAAGTTCTTCCCGTCACACAGATGTATTTATAGGAATGAATTATTTCCATGCTTATATCTATAAATACATAAAAGAGGAATAAAATCTAACTTGAACCATAAAAGAAAAGAAAACCTGAACCCACGAGTTATACAGAGGAAAACCCTATCAGGGCACTTGCTCCAGGGGTAAACAATTCTGAAATTGGTCAGAGGTGGGGAACCATCTCCCATACAGCCATCAACCCACCCCCCACGCAAGGAGCGTCCTCATTGCAAAGCTGGGGGACCGTGCCGAGGCATCTCTGAGTAAACGTGAGCTGAGCCCCAGGCCAGCTGCTGCTGAACTGTTCCCACCCTTTCCAGGTAAAACACCTGAATATGTACAAGGGCTTGAAAGCCTAGAGGAAGGACCGTGGAGCCACACCAGCGACAGCACGCAGGCCAACTTGGTGCCTGCAGGCCAGCCAGGGTGGTCCTGGCCCCGGGCGCTCTTCCAGAAGCTTTCCATTGCCCTGCCTGAGATACCCCTCCTGTCCCGGCCCCCACTGCTTTTTTTCCTTCCTCACCTCTGTCCGGAGAGAAATTCCAGCGGAAGGTATGGGTGACACAACCTCTTCTTTACAGGCGGCAGCCTGGCAACTCCTGCAGAAAGGCCAGCAGAACCCCACTCACACCGGGCCACCCACAAAGCTGTGGCCCCTCACTCCCTCCCACCAGCACAGCCCCGAGACTGCTGACGGGGCAGAGAATATGGAGTCAGGCACAGCTTCAGGGGCTATTGCTGCCTGGAGCGCTGTTTATATTGACCTCAACGAGGCACACCTGGGGAGGGCGGGCCGGCAGGGTAAGGCTGCCCAGGTCAGCTAATCCACAACCCTCAGGGAATCACATTGTTGAAAATGGACCCCGCTAAGGCAGAAGAGAAGCCAAGGGAAAAAAGGACACAATGCCATTTGCAGCACCGTAGATGAGTCTAGAAGTAATCACGTGACTTGTAGTAAGTCAGAAAGTGAAAGACACATATCATATCATATCACTTATACGTGTTACCTAAAAATGGATACCAGGGCAGATATTTCCACGGAAAAGGGCAATCACAGATTCATTAAACAAACTTATGGTTCACCAAAGGAAAGGTGTGAGGATTGGTTTCATTACGATATCGGGGTTAACAGACATCTACAAACACAGGTGACATATATAATCACCAAAGACCTACAGAATACCAAGAGAGGACTACTCAACATTCTGTCATAACGTACATGGGAAAAGGATCCCAGGAAGAACAGACATGTGTATATGTGTAAAAGAACCACATCTTCCACACCTACAACAAGCCAAACATTGTAATCAAACTTGCTGTAAGAAAAAATAAAAAATTAAATTAAAAACACGAACAAGAAGTAGTGAGACAAACGTGAGGGGCTTTCTCCTGGCACATTCCATTCTAAACTCCAATCTAGAACACCACTTCCACTGAGGCTCTCTTGCCCTAGTAACCAGATTTGGTAAGGGTGAACTGCTGCCACCTTGTGGCCGTTTCACACAACAGCAGCTTTAATCCCAACGCTAATGGTCAGTTGATATTCAAAATCATTGCAGGCCTGTAAATGACACCTGCCCTGAAAACAAATCCTGGGGTCACATATCGACCAAAATATTCAAAGGACGTCCATATTTCAAAACGACCGTTTCAAAAGGCATATTTTACGCACATTAGTGTTCTGCTTCTTTTCCTTTCTTTCCTTTTTTGTTCAAAAAACACGGGAATGGAAAAAGGCATCCCTCAGAATGGGCGAAAATCGTTGCAGACGAATCAATGGACAGAGGTTTAATCTCCAATATATATAAACAGCTCATGCAGCTTAATATTAAAAAAAAACAAACAACCCCAAAAAATGGCCAGAAGATCTAAAGAGACGTTTCTTCAAAGGAGACACAGAGATGGCCAAGACGCACATGAAAAGCTGCTCAACAGCACTAATTATCAGAGAAATGCAAATCAAAACTACAATGAGGTTTCACCTCACACCTGTTAGAATCGGCATCATCAGAAAATCTACAAACAACCAATTCTGGGGAGGGTGTGGACTAAAGGAGCCCTCTTCCACTATTGGTGGGAATGTAAATTGACACAGTCACTATGGAGAACAGTATGGAGTTTCCTTAAAAAAACTAGAAATAGAATTACCATCTGATCCAGCAATCCCACTTCTGGGCATATACCCAGAGAAAACCGTAAATCAAAAAGGCACATTCACCACAATGTTCATTGCAGCACTATTTACAATAGCCAGGTAATGGAAGCAACCTAAATGCCCACAGACAGATGAATGGATAAAGATGTGGTACATATATGAAATGGAATATTACTCGGCCATAAAAAGGAATGAAACTGGGTCATTTGTAGAGACATCGATGGATCGAGAGACTGTCATACAGAATGAAGTAAGTCAGAAAGAGGAAAACAAATATTGTATATTAATGCATATATGTGGAGCCTAGAAATGGTACAGATGAACTGGTTTGCAGGGAAGAAATAGAGACACAGAGGTAGAGAACAAACGTATGGACACCAAGTGTGGGAAGCCATGGGGTGGTGGTGGTGGGATGAGTTGGGAGTTTGGGATTGACCTGTGTACATGTATATGCATAAAATACATAACTAATAATAACGTGCTATATAAAAAAATAAATAAAATTAAATTTCAAAATTTTAAAAAATAAAATTTAAAATAAAACAGAAAAAAGTTCTTCCCGTCACACAGATGTATTTATAGGAATGAATTATTTCCATGCTTATATCTATAAATACATAAAAGAGGAATAAAATCTAACTTGAACCATAAAAGAAAAGAAAACCTGAACCCACGAGTTATACAGAGGAAAACCCTATCAGGGCACTTGCTCCAGTGGTAAACAATTCTGAAATTGGTCAGAGGTGGGGAACCATCTCCCATACAGCCATCAACCCACCCCCCACGCAAGGAGCGTCCTCATTGCAAAGCTGGGGGACCGTGCCGAGGCATCTCTGAGTAAACGTGAGCTGAGCCCCAGGCCAGCTGCTGCTGAACTCTTCCCACCCTTTCCAGGTAAAACACCTGAATATGTACAAGGGCTTGAAAGCCTAGAGGAAGGACCATGGAGCCACACCAGCGACAGCACGCAGGCCAACTTGGTGCCTGCAGGCCAGCCAGGGTGGTCCTGGCCCCGGGCGCTCTTCCAGAAGCTTTCCATTGCCCTGCCTGAGATACCCCTCCTGTCCCGGCCCCCACTGCTTTTTTTCCTTCCTCACCTCTGTCCGGAGAGAAATTCCAGCGGAAGGTATGGGTGACACAACCTCTTCTTTACAGGCGGCAGCCTGGCAACTCCTGCAGAAAGGCCAGCAGAACCCCACTCACACCGGGCCACCCACAAAGCTGTGGCCCCTCACTCCCTCCCACCAGCACAGCCCCGAGACTGCTGACGGGGCAGAGAATATGGAGTCAGGCACAGCTTCAGGGGCTATTGCTGCCTGGAGCGCTGTTTATATTGACCTCAACGAGGCACACCTGGGGAGGGCGGGCCGGCAGGGTAAGGCTGCCCAGGTCAGCTAATCCACAACCCTCAGGGAATCACATTGTTGAAAATGGACCCCGCTAAGGCAGAAGAGAAGCCAAGGGAAAAAAGGACACAATGCCATTTGCAGCACCGTAGATGAGTCTAGAAGTAATCACGTGACTTGTAGTAAGTCAGAAAGTGAAAGACACATATCATATCATATCACTTATACGTGTTACCTAAAAATGGATACCAGGGCAGATATTTCCACGGAAAAGGGCAATCACAGATTCATTAAACAAACTTATGGTTCACCAAAGGAAAGGTGTGAGGATTGGTTTCATTACGATATCGGGGTTAACAGACATCTACAAACACAGGTGACATATATAATCACCAAAGACCTACAGAATACCAAGAGAGGACTACTCAACATTCTGTCATAACGTACATGGGAAAAGGATCCCAGGAAGAACAGACATGTGTATATGTGTAAAAGAACCACATCTTCCACACCTACAACAAGCCAAACATTGTAATCAAACTTGCTGTAAGAAAAAATAAAAAATTAAATTAAAAACACGAACAAGAAGTAGTGAGACAAACGTGAGGGGCTTTCTCCTGGCACATTCCATTCTAAACTCCAATCTAGAACACCACTTCCACTGAGGCTCTCTTGCCCTAGTAACCAGATTTGGTAAGGGTGAACTGCTGCCACCTTGTGGCCGTTTCACACAACAGCAGCTTTAATCCCAACGCTAATGGTCAGTTGATATTCAAAATCATTGCAGGCCTGTAAATGACACCTGCCCTGAAAACAAATCCTGGGGTCACATATCGACCAAAATATTCAAAGGACGTCCATATTTCAAAACGACCGTTTCAAAAGGCATATTTTACGCACATTAGTGTTCTGCTTCTTTTCCTTTCTTTCCTTTTTTGTTCAAAAAACACGGGAATGGAAAAAGGCATCCCTCAGAATGGGCGAAAATCGTTGCAGATGAATCAATGGACAGAGGTTTAATCTCCAATATATATAAACAGCTCATGCAGCTTAATATTAAAAAAAAACAAACAACCCCAAAAAATGGCCAGAAGATCTAAAGAGACGTTTCTTCAAAGGAGACACAGAGATGGCCAAGACGCACATGAAAAGCTGCTCAACAGCACTAATTATCAGAGAAATGCAAATCAAAACTACAATGAGGTTTCACCTCACACCTGTTAGAATCGGCATCATCAGAAAATCTACAAACAACCAATTCTGGGGAGGGTGTGGACTAAAGGAGCCCTCTTCCACTATTGGTGGGAATGTAAATTGACACAGTCACTATGGAGAACAGTATGGAGTTTCCTTAAAAAAACTAGAAATAGAATTACCATCTGATCCAGCAATCCCACTTCTGGGCATATACCCAGAGAAAACCGTACATCAAAAAGGCACATTCACCACAATGTTCATTGCAGCACTATTTACAATAGCCAGGTAATGGAAGCAACCTAAATGCCCACAGACAGATGAATGGATAAAGATGTGGTACATATATGAAATGGAATATTACTCGGCCATAAAAAGGAATGAAACTGGGTCATTTGTAGAGACATCGATGGATCGAGAGACTGTCATACAGAATGAAGTAAGTCAGAAAGAGGAAAACAAATATTGTATATTAATGCATATATGTGGAGCCTAGAAATGGTACAGATGAACTGGTTTGCAGGGAAGAAATAGAGACACAGAGGTAGAGAACAAACGTATGGACACCAAGTGTGGGAAGCCATGGGGTGGTGGTGGTGGGATGAGTTGGGAGTTTGGGATTGACCTGTGTACATGTATATGCATAAAATACATAACTAATAATAACGTGCTATATAAAAAAATAAATAAAATTAAATTTCAAAATTTTAAAAAATAAAATTTAAAATAAAACAGAAAAAAGTTCTTCCCGTCACACAGATGTATTTATAGGAATGAATTATTTCCATGCTTATATCTATAAATACATAAAAGAGGAATAAAATCTAACTTGAACCATAAAAGAAAAGAAAACCTGAACCCACGAGTTATACAGAGGAAAACCCTATCAGGGCACTTGCTCCAGTGGTAAACAATTCTGAAATTGGTCAGAGGTGGGGAACCATCTCCCATACAGCCATCAACCCACCCCCCACGCAAGGAGCGTCCTCATTGCAAAGCTGGGGGACCGTGCCGAGGCATCTCTGAGTAAACGTGAGCTGAGCCCCAGGCCAGCTGCTGCTGAACTCTTCCCACCCTTTCCAGGTAAAACACCTGAATATGTACAAGGGCTTGAAAGCCTAGAGGAAGGACCGTGGAGCCACACCAGCGACAGCACGCAGGCCAACTTGGTGCCTGCAGGCCAGCCAGGGTGGTCCTGGCCCCGGGCGCTCTTCCAGAAGCTTTCCATTGCCCTGCCTGAGATACCCCTCCTGTCCCGGCCCCCACTGCTTTTTTTCCTTCCTCACCTCTGTCCGGAGAGAAATTCCAGCGGAAGGTATGGGTGACACAACCTCTTCTTTACAGGCGGCAGCCTGGCAACTCCTGCAGAAAGGCCAGCAGAACCCCACTCACACCGGGCCACCCACAAAGCTGTGGCCCCTCACTCCCTCCCACCAGCACAGCCCCGAGACTGCTGACGGGGCAGAGAATATGGAGTCAGGCACAGCTTCAGGGGCTATTGCTGCCTGGAGCGCTGTTTATATTGACCTCAACGAGGCACACCTGGGGAGGGCAGGCCGGCAGGGTAAGGCTGCCCAGGTCAGCTAATCCACAACCCTCAGGGAATCACATTGTTGAAAATGGACCCCGCTAAGGCAGAAGAGAAGCCAAGGGAAAAAAGGACACAATGCCATTTGCAGCACCGTAGATGAGTCTAGAAGTAATCACGTGACTTGTAGTAAGTCAGAAAGTGAAAGACACATATCATATCATATCACTTATAGGTGTTACCTAAAAATGGATACCAGGGCAGATATTTCCACGGAAAAGGGCAATCACAGATTCATTAAACAAACTTATGGTTCACCAAAGGAAAGGTGTGAGGATTGGTTTCATTACGATATCGGGGTTAACAGACATCTACAAACACAGGTGACATATATAATCACCAAAGACCTACAGAATACCAAGAGAGGACTACTCAACATTCTGTCATAACGTACATGGGAAAAGGATCCCAGGAAGAACAGACATGTGTATATGTGTAAAAGAACCACATCTTCCACACCTACAACAAGCCAAACATTGTAATCAAACTTGCTGTAAGAAAAAATAAAAAATTAAATTAAAAACACGAACAAGAAGTAGTGAGACAAACGTGAGGGGCTTTCTCCTGGCACATTCCATTCTAAACTCCAATCTAGAACACCACTTCCACTGAGGCTCTCTTGCCCTAGTAACCAGATTTGGTAAGGGTGAACTGCTGCCACCTTGTGGCCGTTTCACACAACAGCAGCTTTAATCCCAACGCTAATGGTCAGTTGATATTCAAAATCATTGCAGGCCTGTAAATGACACCTGCCCTGAAAACAAATCCTGGGGTCACATATCGACCAAAATATTCAAAGGACGTCCATATTTCAAAACGACCGTTTCAAAAGGCATATTTTACGCACATTAGTGTTCTGCTTCTTTTCCTTTCTTTCCTTTTTTGTTCAAAAAACACGGGAATGGAAAAAGGCATCCCTCAGAATGGGCGAAAATCGTTGCAGACGAATCAATGGACAGAGGTTTAATCTCCAATATATATAAACAGCTCATGCAGCTTAATATTAAAAAAAAACAAACAACCCCAAAAAATGGCCAGAAGATCTAAAGAGACGTTTCTTCAAAGGAGACACAGAGATGGCCAAGACGCACATGAAAAGCTGCTCAACAGCACTAATTATCAGAGAAATGCAAATCAAAACTACAATGAGGTTTCACCTCACACCTGTTAGAATCGGCATCATCAGAAAATCTACAAACAACCAATTCTGGGGAGGGTGTGGACTAAAGGAGCCCTCTTCCACTATTGGTGGGAATGTAAATTGATACAGTCACTATGGAGAACAGTATGGAGTTTCCTTAAAAAAACTAGAAATAGAATTACCATCTGATCCAGCAATCCCACTTCTGGGCATATACCCAGAGAAAACCGTACATCAAAAAGGCACATTCACCACAATGTTCATTGCAGCACTATTTACAATAGCCAGGTAATGGAAGCAACCTAAATGCCCACAGACAGATGAATGGATAAAGATGTGGTACATATATGAAATGGAATATTACTCGGCCATAAAAAGGAATGAAACTGGGTCATTTGTAGAGACATCGATGGATCGAGAGACTGTCATACAGAATGAAGTAAGTCAGAAAGAGGAAAACAAATATTGTATATTAATGCATATATGTGGAGCCTAGAAATGGTACAGATGAACTGGTTTGCAGGGAAGAAATAGAGACACAGAGGTAGAGAACAAACGTATGGACACCAAGTGTGGGAAGCCATGGGGTGGTGGTGGTGGGATGAGTTGGGAGTTTGGGATTGACCTGTGTACATGTATATGCATAAAATACATAACTAATAATAACGTGCTATATAAAAAAATAAATAAAATTAAATTTCAAAATTTTAAAAAATAAAATTTAAAATAAAACAGAAAAAAGTTCTTCCCGTCACACAGATGTATTTATAGGAATGAATTATTTCCATGCTTATATCTATAAATACATAAAAGAGGAATAAAATCTAACTTGAACCATAAAAGAAAAGAAAACCTGAACCCACGAGTTATACAGAGGAAAACCCTATCAGGGCACTTGCTCCAGGGGTAAACAATTCTGAAATTGGTCAGAGGTGGGGAACCATCTCCCATACAGCCATCAACCCACCCCCCACGCAAGGAGCGTCCTCATTGCAAAGCTGGGGGACCGTGCCGAGGCATCTCTGAGTAAACGTGAGCTGAGCCCCAGGCCAGCTGCTGCTGAACTGTTCCCACCCTTTCCAGGTAAAACACCTGAATATGTACAAGGGCTTGAAAGCCTAGAGGAAGGACCGTGGAGCCACACCAGCGACAGCACGCAGGCCAACTTGGTGCCTGCAGGCCAGCCAGGGTGGTCCTGGCCCCGGGCGCTCTTCCAGAAGCTTTCCATTGCCCTGCCTGAGATACCCCTCCTGTCCCGGCCCCCACTGCTTTTTTTCCTTCCTCACCTCTGTCCGGAGAGAAATTCCAGCGGAAGGTATGGGTGACACAACCTCTTCTTTACAGGCGGCAGCCTGGCAACTCCTGCAGAAAGGCCAGCAGAACCCCACTCACACCGGGCCACCCACAAAGCTGTGGCCCCTCACTCCCTCCCACCAGCACAGCCCCGAGACTGCTGACGGGGCAGAGAATATGGAGTCAGGCACAGCTTCAGGGGCTATTGCTGCCTGGAGCGCTGTTTATATTGACCTCAACGAGGCACACCTGGGGAGGGCGGGCCGGCAGGGTAAGGCTGCCCAGGTCAGCTAATCCACAACCCTCAGGGAATCACATTGTTGAAAATGGACCCCGCTAAGGCAGAAGAGAAGCCAAGGGAAAAAAGGACACAATGCCATTTGCAGCACCGTAGATGAGTCTAGAAGTAATCACGTGACTTGTAGTAAGTCAGAAAGTGAAAGACACATATCATATCATATCACTTATACGTGTTACCTAAAAATGGATACCAGGGCAGATATTTCCACGGAAAAGGGCAATCACAGATTCATTAAACAAACTTATGGTTCACCAAAGGAAAGGTGTGAGGATTGGTTTCATTACGATATCGGGGTTAACAGACATCTACAAACACAGGTGACATATATAATCACCAAAGACCTACAGAATACCAAGAGAGGACTACTCAACATTCTGTCATAACGTACATGGGAAAAGGATCCCAGGAAGAACAGACATGTGTATATGTGTAAAAGAACCACATCTTCCACACCTACAACAAGCCAAACATTGTAATCAAACTTGCTGTAAGAAAAAATAAAAAATTAAATTAAAAACACGAACAAGAAGTAGTGAGACAAACGTGAGGGGCTTTCTCCTGGCACATTCCATTCTAAACTCCAATCTAGAACACCACTTCCACTGAGGCTCTCTTGCCCTAGTAACCAGATTTGGTAAGGGTGAACTGCTGCCACCTTGTGGCCGTTTCACACAACAGCAGCTTTAATCCCAACGCTAATGGTCAGTTGATATTCAAAATCATTGCAGGCCTGTAAATGACACCTGCCCTGAAAACAAATCCTGGGGTCACATATCGACCAAAATATTCAAAGGACGTCCATATTTCAAAACGACCGTTTCAAAAGGCATATTTTACGCACATTAGTGTTCTG
The DNA here is from genome assembly GCF_964341445.2 of Mesoplodon mirus. Classification (NCBI taxonomy): domain Eukaryota; kingdom Metazoa; phylum Chordata; class Mammalia; order Artiodactyla; family Ziphiidae; genus Mesoplodon; species Mesoplodon mirus. Next base: position 508,101 of record NW_028295680.1, on the reverse strand, counting down.
CTTCTTTTCCTTTCTTTCCTTTTTTGTTCAAAAAACACGGGAATGGAAAAAGGCATCCCTCAGAATGGGCGAAAATCGTTGCAGACGAATCAATGGACAGAGGTTTAATCTCCAATATATATAAACAGCTCATGCAGCTTAATATTAAAAAAAAACAAACAACCCCAAAAAATGGCCAGAAGATCTAAAGAGACGTTTCTTCAAAGGAGACACAGAGATGGCCAAGACGCACATGAAAAGCTGCTCAACAGCACTAATTATCAGAGAAATGCAAATCAAAACTACAATGAGGTTTCACCTCACACCTGTTAGAATCGGCATCATCAGAAAATCTACAAACAACCAATTCTGGGGAGGGTGTGGACTAAAGGAGCCCTCTTCCACTATTGGTGGGAATGTAAATTGACACAGTCACTATGGAGAACAGTATGGAGTTTCCTTAAAAAAACTAGAAATAGAATTACCATCTGATCCAGCAATCCCACTTCTGGGCATATACCCAGAGAAAACCGTAAATCAAAAAGGCACATTCACCACAATGTTCATTGCAGCACTATTTACAATAGCCAGGTAATGGAAGCAACCTAAATGCCCACAGACAGATGAATGGATAAAGATGTGGTACATATATGAAATGGAATATTACTCGGCCATAAAAAGGAATGAAACTGGGTCATTTGTAGAGACATCGATGGATCGAGAGACTGTCATACAGAATGAAGTAAGTCAGAAAGAGGAAAACAAATATTGTATATTAATGCATATATGTGGAGCCTAGAAATGGTACAGATGAACTGGTTTGCAGGGAAGAAATAGAGACACAGAGGTAGAGAACAAACGTATGGACACCAAGTGTGGGAAGCCATGGGGTGGTGGTGGTGGGATGAGTTGGGAGTTTGGGATTGACCTGTGTACATGTATATGCATAAAATACATAACTAATAATAACGTGCTATATAAAAAAATAAATAAAATTAAATTTCAAAATTTTAAAAAATAAAATTTAAAATAAAACAGAAAAAAGTTCTTCCCGTCACACAGATGTATTTATAGGAATGAATTATTTCCATGCTTATATCTATAAATACATAAAAGAGGAATAAAATCTAACTTGAACCATAAAAGAAAAGAAAACCTGAACCCACGAGTTATACAGAGGAAAACCCTATCAGGGCACTTGCTCCAGTGGTAAACAATTCTGAAATTGGTCAGAGGTGGGGAACCATCTCCCATACAGCCATCAACCCACCCCCCACGCAAGGAGCGTCCTCATTGCAAAGCTGGGGGACCGTGCCGAGGCATCTCTGAGTAAACGTGAGCTGAGCCCCAGGCCAGCTGCTGCTGAACTCTTCCCACCCTTTCCAGGTAAAACACCTGAATATGTACAAGGGCTTGAAAGCCTAGAGGAAGGACCATGGAGCCACACCAGCGACAGCACGCAGGCCAACTTGGTGCCTGCAGGCCAGCCAGGGTGGTCCTGGCCCCGGGCGCTCTTCCAGAAGCTTTCCATTGCCCTGCCTGAGATACCCCTCCTGTCCCGGCCCCCACTGCTTTTTTTCCTTCCTCACCTCTGTCCGGAGAGAAATTCCAGCGGAAGGTATGGGTGACACAACCTCTTCTTTACAGGCGGCAGCCTGGCAACTCCTGCAGAAAGGCCAGCAGAACCCCACTCACACCGGGCCACCCACAAAGCTGTGGCCCCTCACTCCCTCCCACCAGCACAGCCCCGAGACTGCTGACGGGGCAGAGAATATGGAGTCAGGCACAGCTTCAGGGGCTATTGCTGCCTGGAGCGCTGTTTATATTGACCTCAACGAGGCACACCTGGGGAGGGCGGGCCGGCAGGGTAAGGCTGCCCAGGTCAGCTAATCCACAACCCTCAGGGAATCACATTGTTGAAAATGGACCCCGCTAAGGCAGAAGAGAAGCCAAGGGAAAAAAGGACACAATGCCATTTGCAGCACCGTAGATGAGTCTAGAAGTAATCACGTGACTTGTAGTAAGTCAGAAAGTGAAAGACACATATCATATCATATCACTTATACGTGTTACCTAAAAATGGATACCAGGGCAGATATTTCCACGGAAAAGGGCAATCACAGATTCATTAAACAAACTTATGGTTCACCAAAGGAAAGGTGTGAGGATTGGTTTCATTACGATATCGGGGTTAACAGACATCTACAAACACAGGTGACATATATAATCACCAAAGACCTACAGAATACCAAGAGAGGACTACTCAACATTCTGTCATAACGTACATGGGAAAAGGATCCCAGGAAGAACAGACATGTGTATATGTGTAAAAGAACCACATCTTCCACACCTACAACAAGCCAAACATTGTAATCAAACTTGCTGTAAGAAAAAATAAAAAATTAAATTAAAAACACGAACAAGAAGTAGTGAGACAAACGTGAGGGGCTTTCTCCTGGCACATTCCATTCTAAACTCCAATCTAGAACACCACTTCCACTGAGGCTCTCTTGCCCTAGTAACCAGATTTGGTAAGGGTGAACTGCTGCCACCTTGTGGCCGTTTCACACAACAGCAGCTTTAATCCCAACGCTAATGGTCAGTTGATATTCAAAATCATTGCAGGCCTGTAAATGACACCTGCCCTGAAAACAAATCCTGGGGTCACATATCGACCAAAATATTCAAAGGACGTCCATATTTCAAAACGACCGTTTCAAAAGGCATATTTTACGCACATTAGTGTTCTGCTTCTTTTCCTTTCTTTCCTTTTTTGTTCAAAAAACACGGGAATGGAAAAAGGCATCCCTCAGAATGGGCGAAAATCGTTGCAGATGAATCAATGGACAGAGGTTTAATCTCCAATATATATAAACAGCTCATGCAGCTTAATATTAAAAAAAAACAAACAACCCCAAAAAATGGCCAGAAGATCTAAAGAGACGTTTCTTCAAAGGAGACACAGAGATGGCCAAGACGCACATGAAAAGCTGCTCAACAGCACTAATTATCAGAGAAATGCAAATCAAAACTACAATGAGGTTTCACCTCACACCTGTTAGAATCGGCATCATCAGAAAATCTACAAACAACCAATTCTGGGGAGGGTGTGGACTAAAGGAGCCCTCTTCCACTATTGGTGGGAATGTAAATTGACACAGTCACTATGGAGAACAGTATGGAGTTTCCTTAAAAAAACTAGAAATAGAATTACCATCTGATCCAGCAATCCCACTTCTGGGCATATACCCAGAGAAAACCGTACATCAAAAAGGCACATTCACCACAATGTTCATTGCAGCACTATTTACAATAGCCAGGTAATGGAAGCAACCTAAATGCCCACAGACAGATGAATGGATAAAGATGTGGTACATATATGAAATGGAATATTACTCGGCCATAAAAAGGAATGAAACTGGGTCATTTGTAGAGACATCGATGGATCGAGAGACTGTCATACAGAATGAAGTAAGTCAGAAAGAGGAAAACAAATATTGTATATTAATGCATATATGTGGAGCCTAGAAATGGTACAGATGAACTGGTTTGCAGGGAAGAAATAGAGACACAGAGGTAGAGAACAAACGTATGGACACCAAGTGTGGGAAGCCATGGGGTGGTGGTGGTGGGATGAGTTGGGAGTTTGGGATTGACCTGTGTACATGTATATGCATAAAATACATAACTAATAATAACGTGCTATATAAAAAAATAAATAAAATTAAATTTCAAAATTTTAAAAAATAAAATTTAAAATAAAACAGAAAAAAGTTCTTCCCGTCACACAGATGTATTTATAGGAATGAATTATTTCCATGCTTATATCTATAAATACATAAAAGAGGAATAAAATCTAACTTGAACCATAAAAGAAAAGAAAACCTGAACCCACGAGTTATACAGAGGAAAACCCTATCAGGGCACTTGCTCCAGTGGTAAACAATTCTGAAATTGGTCAGAGGTGGGGAACCATCTCCCATACAGCCATCAACCCACCCCCCACGCAAGGAGCGTCCTCATTGCAAAGCTGGGGGACCGTGCCGAGGCATCTCTGAGTAAACGTGAGCTGAGCCCCAGGCCAGCTGCTGCTGAACTCTTCCCACCCTTTCCAGGTAAAACACCTGAATATGTACAAGGGCTTGAAAGCCTAGAGGAAGGACCGTGGAGCCACACCAGCGACAGCACGCAGGCCAACTTGGTGCCTGCAGGCCAGCCAGGGTGGTCCTGGCCCCGGGCGCTCTTCCAGAAGCTTTCCATTGCCCTGCCTGAGATACCCCTCCTGTCCCGGCCCCCACTGCTTTTTTTCCTTCCTCACCTCTGTCCGGAGAGAAATTCCAGCGGAAGGTATGGGTGACACAACCTCTTCTTTACAGGCGGCAGCCTGGCAACTCCTGCAGAAAGGCCAGCAGAACCCCACTCACACCGGGCCACCCACAAAGCTGTGGCCCCTCACTCCCTCCCACCAGCACAGCCCCGAGACTGCTGACGGGGCAGAGAATATGGAGTCAGGCACAGCTTCAGGGGCTATTGCTGCCTGGAGCGCTGTTTATATTGACCTCAACGAGGCACACCTGGGGAGGGCGGGCCGGCAGGGTAAGGCTGCCCAGGTCAGCTAATCCACAACCCTCAGGGAATCACATTGTTGAAAATGGACCCCGCTAAGGCAGAAGAGAAGCCAAGGGAAAAAAGGACACAATGCCATTTGCAGCACCGTAGATGAGTCTAGAAGTAATCACGTGACTTGTAGTAAGTCAGAAAGTGAAAGACACATATCATATCATATCACTTATACGTGTTACCTAAAAATGGATACCAGGGCAGATATTTCCACGGAAAAGGGCAATCACAGATTCATTAAACAAACTTATGGTTCACCAAAGGAAAGGTGTGAGGATTGGTTTCATTACGATATCGGGGTTAACAGACATCTACAAACACAGGTGACATATATAATCACCAAAGACCTACAGAATACCAAGAGAGGACTACTCAACATTCTGTCATAACGTACATGGGAAAAGGATCCCAGGAAGAACAGACATGTGTATATGTGTAAAAGAACCACATCTTCCACACCTACAACAAGCCAAACATTGTAATCAAACTTGCTGTAAGAAAAAATAAAAAATTAAATTAAAAACACGAACAAGAAGTAGTGAGACAAACGTGAGGGGCTTTCTCCTGGCACATTCCATTCTAAACTCCAATCTAGAACACCACTTCCACTGAGGCTCTCTTGCCCTAGTAACCAGATTTGGTAAGGGTGAACTGCTGCCACCTTGTGGCCGTTTCACACAACAGCAGCTTTAATCCCAACGCTAATGGTCAGTTGATATTCAAAATCATTGCAGGCCTGTAAATGACACCTGCCCTGAAAACAAATCCTGGGGTCACATATCGACCAAAATATTCAAAGGACGTCCATATTTCAAAACGACCGTTTCAAAAGGCATATTTTACGCACATTAGTGTTCTGCTTCTTTTCCTTTCTTTCCTTTTTTGTTCAAAAAACACGGGAATGGAAAAAGGCATCCCTCAGAATGGGCGAAAATCGTTGCAGACGAATCAATGGACAGAGGTTTAATCTCCAATATATATAAACAGCTCATGCAGCTTAATATTAAAAAAAAACAAACAACCCCAAAAAATGGCCAGAAGATCTAAAGAGACGTTTCTTCAAAGGAGACACAGAGATGGCCAAGACGCACATGAAAAGCTGCTCAACAGCACTAATTATCAGAGAAATGCAAATCAAAACTACAATGAGGTTTCACCTCACACCTGTTAGAATCGGCATCATCAGAAAATCTACAAACAACCAATTCTGGGGAGGGTGTGGACTAAAGGAGCCCTCTTCCACTATTGGTGGGAATGTAAATTGATACAGTCACTATGGAGAACAGTATGGAGTTTCCTTAAAAAAACTAGAAATAGAATTACCATCTGATCCAGCAATCCCACTTCTGGGCATATACCCAGAGAAAACCGTACATCAAAAAGGCACATTCACCACAATGTTCATTGCAGCACTATTTACAATAGCCAGGTAATGGAAGCAACCTAAATGCCCACAGACAGATGAATGGATAAAGATGTGGTACATATATGAAATGGAATATTACTCGGCCATAAAAAGGAATGAAACTGGGTCATTTGTAGAGACATCGATGGATCGAGAGACTGTCATACAGAATGAAGTAAGTCAGAAAGAGGAAAACAAATATTGTATATTAATGCATATATGTGGAGCCTAGAAATGGTACAGATGAACTGGTTTGCAGGGAAGAAATAGAGACACAGAGGTAGAGAACAAACGTATGGACACCAAGTGTGGGAAGCCATGGGGTGGTGGTGGTGGGATGAGTTGGGAGTTTGGGATTGACCTGTGTACATGTATATGCATAAAATACATAACTAATAATAACGTGCTATATAAAAAAATAAATAAAATTAAATTTCAAAATTTTAAAAAATAAAATTTAAAATAAAACAGAAAAAAGTTCTTCCCGTCACACAGATGTATTTATAGGAATGAATTATTTCCATGCTTATATCTATAAATACATAAAAGAGGAATAAAATCTAACTTGAACCATAAAAGAAAAGAAAACCTGAACCCACGAGTTATACAGAGGAAAACCCTATCAGGGCACTTGCTCCAGTGGTAAACAATTCTGAAATTGGTCAGAGGTGGGGAACCATCTCCCATACAGCCATCAACCCACCCCCCACGCAAGGAGCGTCCTCATTGCAAAGCTGGGGGACCGTGCCGAGGCATCTCTGAGTAAACGTGAGCTGAGCCCCAGGCCAGCTGCTGCTGAACTCTTCCCACCCTTTCCAGGTAAAACACCTGAATATGTACAAGGGCTTGAAAGCCTAGAGGAAGGACCGTGGAGCCACACCAGCGACAGCACGCAGGCCAACTTGGTGCCTGCAGGCCAGCCAGGGTGGTCCTGGCCCCGGGCGCTCTTCCAGAAGCTTTCCATTGCCCTGCCTGAGATACCCCTCCTGTCCCGGCCCCCACTGCTTTTTTTCCTTCCTCACCTCTGTCCGGAGAGAAATTCCAGCGGAAGGTATGGGTGACACAACCTCTTCTTTACAGGCGGCAGCCTGGCAACTCCTGCAGAAAGGCCAGCAGAACCCCACTCACACCGGGCCACCCACAAAGCTGTGGCCCCTCACTCCCTCCCACCAGCACAGCCCCGAGACTGCTGACGGGGCAGAGAATATGGAGTCAGGCACAGCTTCAGGGGCTATTGCTGCCTGGAGCGCTGTTTATATTGACCTCAACGAGGCACACCTGGGGAGGGCGGGCCGGCAGGGTAAGGCTGCCCAGGTCAGCTAATCCACAACCCTCAGGGAATCACATTGTTGAAAATGGACCCCGCTAAGGCAGAAGAGAAGCCAAGGGAAAAAAGGACACAATGCCATTTGCAGCACCGTAGATGAGTCTAGAAGTAATCACGTGACTTGTAGTAAGTCAGAAAGTGAAAGACACATATCATATCATATCACTTATACGTGTTACCTAAAAATGGATACCAGGGCAGATATTTCCACGGAAAAGGGCAATCACAGATTCATTAAACAAACTTATGGTTCACCAAAGGAAAGGTGTGAGGATTGGTTTCATTACGATATCGGGGTTAACAGACATCTACAAACACAGGTGACATATATAATCACCAAAGACCTACAGAATACCAAGAGAGGACTACTCAACATTCTGTCATAACGTACATGGGAAAAGGATCCCAGGAAGAACAGACATGTGTATATGTGTAAAAGAACCACATCTTCCACACCTACAACAAGCCAAACATTGTAATCAAACTTGCTGTAAGAAAAAATAAAAAATTAAATTAAAAACACGAACAAGAAGTAGTGAGACAAACGTGAGGGGCTTTCTCCTGGCACATTCCATTCTAAACTCCAATCTAGAACACCACTTCCACTGAGGCTCTCTTGCCCTAGTAACCAGATTTGGTAAGGGTGAACTGCTGCCACCTTGTGGCCGTTTCACACAACAGCAGCTTTAATCCCAACGCTAATGGTCAGTTGATATTCAAAATCATTGCAGGCCTGTAAATGACACCTGCCCTGAAAACAAATCCTGGGGTCACATATCGACCAAAATATTCAAAGGACGTCCATATTTCAAAACGACCGTTTCAAAAGGCATATTTTACGCACATTAGTGTTCTGCTTCTTTTCCTTTCTTTCCTTTTTTGTTCAAAAAACACGGGAATGGAAAAAGGCATCCCTCAGAATGGGCGAAAATCGTTGCAGACGAATCAATGGACAGAGGTTTAATCTCCAATATATATAAACAGCTCATGCAGCTTAATATTAAAAAAAACAAACAACCCAAAAAAATGGCCAGAAGATCTAAAGAGACGTTTCTTCAAAGGAGACACAGAGATGGCCAAGACGCACATGAAAAGCTGCTCAACAGCACTAATTATCAGAGAAATGCAAATCAAAACTACAATGAGGTTTCACCTCACACCTGTTAGAATCGGCATCATCAGAAAATCTACAAACAACCAATTCTGGGGAGGGTGTGGACAAAAGGAGCCCTCTTCCACTATTGGTGGGAATGTAAATTGATACAGTCACTATGGAGAACAGTATGGAGTTTCCTTAAAAAAACTAGAAATAGAATTACCATCTGATCCAGCAATCCCACTTCTGGGCATATACCCAGAGAAAACCGTACATCAAAAAGGCACATTCACCACAATGTTCATTGCAGCACTATTTACAATAGCCAGGTAATGGAAGCAACCTAAATGCCCACAGACAGATGAATGGATAAAGATGTGGTACATATATGAAATGGAATATTACTCGGCCATAAAAAGGAATGAAACTGGGTCATTTGTAGAGACATCGATGGATCGAGAGACTGTCATACAGAATGAAGTAAGTCAGAAAGAGGAAAACAAATATTGTATATTAATGCATATATGTGGAGCCTAGAAATGGTACAGATGAACTGGTTTGCAGGGAAGAAATAGAGACACAGAGGTAGAGAACAAACGTATGGACACCAAGTGTGGGAAGCCATGGGGTGGTGGTGGTGGGATGAGTTGGGAGTTTGGGATTGACCTGTGTACATGTATATGCATAAAATACATAACTAATAATAACGTGCTATATAAAAAAATAAATAAAATTAAATTTCAAAATTTTAAAAAATAAAATTTAAAATAAAACAGAAAAAAGTTCTTCCCGTCACACAGATGTATTTATAGGAATGAATTATTTCCATGCTTATATCTATAAATACATAAAAGAGGAATAAAATCTAACTTGAACCATAAAAGAAAAGAAAACCTGAACCCACGAGTTATACAGAGGAAAACCCTATCAGGGCACTTGCTCCAGTGGTAAACAATTCTGAAATTGGTCAGAGGTGGGGAACCATCTCCCATACAGCCATCAACCCACCCCCCACGCAAGGAGCGTCCTCATTGCAAAGCTGGGGGACCGTGCCGAGGCATCTCTGAGTAAACGTGAGCTGAGCCCCAGGCCAGCTGCTGCTGAACTCTTCCCACCCTTTCCAGGTAAAACACCTGAATATGTACAAGGGCTTGAAAGCCTAGAGGAAGGACCGTGGAGCCACACCAGCGACAGCACGCAGGCCAACTTGGTGCCTGCAGGCCAGCCAGGGTGGTCCTGGCCCCGGGCGCTCTTCCAGAAGCTTTCCATTGCCCTGCCTGAGATACCCCTCCTGTCCCGGCCCCCACTGCTTTTTTTCCTTCCTCACCTCTGTCCGGAGAGAAATTCCAGCGGAAGGTATGGGTGACACAACCTCTTCTTTACAGGCGGCAGCCTGGCAACTCCTGCAGAAAGGCCAGCAGAACCCCACTCACACCGGGCCACCCACAAAGCTGTGGCCCCTCACTCCCTCCCACCAGCACAGCCCCGAGACTGCTGACGGGGCAGAGAATATGGAGTCAGGCACAGCTTCAGGGGCTATTGCTGCCTGGAGCGCTGTTTATATTGACCTCAACGAGGCACACCTGGGGAGGGCGGGCCGGCAGGGTAAGGCTGCCCAGGTCAGCTAATCCACAACCCTCAGGGAATCACATTGTTGAAAATGGACCCCGCTAAGGCAGAAGAGAAGCCAAGGGAAAAAAGGACACAATGCCATTTGCAGCACCGTAGATGAGTCTAGAAGTAATCACGTGACTTGTAGTAAGTCAGAAAGTGAAAGACACATATCATATCATATCACTTATAGGTGTTACCTAAAAATGGATACCAGGGCAGATATTTCCACGGAAAAGGGCAATCACAGATTCATTAAACAAACTTATGGTTCACCAAAGGAAAGGTGTGAGGATTGGTTTCATTACGATATCAGGGTTAACAGACATCTACAAACACAGGTGACATATATAATCACCAAAGACCTACAGAATACCAAGAGAGGACGACTCAACATTCTGTCATAACGTACATGGGAAAAGGATCCCAGGAAGAACAGACATGTGTATATGTGTAAAAGAACCACATCTTCCACACCTACAACAAGCCAAACATTGTAATCAAACTTGCTGTAAGAAAAAATAAAAAATTAAATTAAAAACACGAACAAGAAGTAGTGAGACAAACGTGAGGGGCTTTCTCCTGGCACATTCCATTCTAAACGCCAATCTAGAACACCACTTCCACTGAGGCTCTCTTGCCCTAGTAACCAGATTTGGTAAGGCTGAACTGCTGCCACCTTGTGGCCGTTTCACACAACAGCAGCTTTAATCCCAACGCTAATGGTCAGTTGATATTCAAAATCATTGCAGGCCTGTAAATGACACCTGCCCTGAAAACAAATCCTGGGGTCACATATCGACCAAAATATTCAAAGGACGTCCATATTTCAAAACGACCGTTTCAAAAGGCATATTTTATGCACATTAGTGTTCTGCTTCTTTTCCTTTCTTTCCTTTTTTGTTCAAAAAACACGGGAATGGAAAAAGGCATCCCTCAGAATGGGCGAAAATCGTTGCAGACGAATCAATGGACAGAGGTTTAATCTCCAATATATATAAACAGCTCATGCAGCTTAATATTAAAAAAAACAAACAACCCAAAAAAATGGCCAGAAGATCTAAAGAGACGTTTCTTCAAAGGAGACACAGAGATGGCCAAGACGCACATGAAAAGCTGCTCAACAGCACTAATTATCAGAGAAATGCAAATCAAAACTACAATGAGGTTTCACCTCACACCTGTTAGAATCGGCATCATCAGAAAATCTACAAACAACCAATTCTGGGGAGGGTGTGGACAAAAGGAGCCCTCTTCCACTATTGGTGGGAATGTAAATTGATACAGTCACTATGGAGAACAGTATGGAGTTTCCTTAAAAAAACTAGAAATAGAATTACCATCTGATCCAGCAATCCCACTTCTGGGCATATACCCAGAGAAAACCGTACATCAAAAAGGCACATTCACCACAATGTTCATTGCAGCACTATTTACAATAGCCAGGTAATGGAAGCAACCTAAATGCCCACAGACAGATGAATGGATAAAGATGTGGTACATATATGAAATGGAATATTACTCGGCCATAAAAAGGAATGAAACTGGGTCATTTGTAGAGACATCGATGGATCGAGAGACTGTCATACAGAATGAAGTAAGTCAGAAAGAGGAAAACAAATATTGTATATTAATGCATATATGTGGAGCCTAGAAATGGTACAGATGAACTGGTTTGCAGGGAAGAAATAGAGACACAGAGGTAGAGAACAAACGTATGGACACCAAGTGTGGGAAGCCATGGGGTGGTGGTGGTGGGATGAGTTGGGAGTTTGGGATTGACCTGTGTACATGTATATGCATAAAATACATAACTAATAATAACGTGCTATATAAAAAAATAAATAAAATTAAATTTCAAAATTTTAAAAAATAAAATTTAAAATAAAACAGAAAAAAGTTCTTCCCGTCACACAGATGTATTTATAGGAATGAATTATTTCCATGCTTATATCTATAAATACATAAAAGAGGAATAAAATCTAACTTGAACCATAAAAGAAAAGAAAACCTGAACCCACGAGTTATACAGAGGAAAACCCTATCAGGGCACTTGCTCCAGTGGTAAACAATTCTGAAATTGGTCAGAGGTGGGGAACCATCTCCCATACAGCCATCAACCCACCCCCCACGCAAGGAGCGTCCTCATTGCAAAGCTGGGGGACCGTGCCGAGGCATCTCTGAGTAAACGTGAGCTGAGCCCCAGGCCAGCTGCTGCTGAACTCTTCCCACCCTTTCCAGGTAAAACACCTGAATATGTACAAGGGCTTGAAAGCCTAGAGGAAGGACCGTGGAGCCACACCAGCGACAGCACGCAGGCCAACTTGGTGCCTGCAGGCCAGCCAGGGTGGTCCTGGCCCCGGGCGCTCTTCCAGAAGCTTTCCATTGCCCTGCCTGAGATACCCCTCCTGTCCCGGCCCCCACTGCTTTTTTTCCTTCCTCACCTCTGTCCGGAGAGAAATTCCAGCGGAAGGTATGGGTGACACAACCTCTTCTTTACAGGCGGCAGCCTGGCAACTCCTGCAGAAAGGCCAGCAGAACCCCACTCACACCGGGCCACCCACAAAGCTGTGGCCCCTCACTCCCTCCCACCAGCACAGCCCCGAGACTGCTGACGGGGCAGAGAATATGGAGTCAGGCACAGCTTCAGGGGCTATTGCTGCCTGGAGCGCTGTTTATATTGACCTCAACGAGGCACACCTGGGGAGGGCGGGCCGGCAGGGTAAGGCTGCCCAGGTCAGCTAATCCACAACCCTCAGGGAATCACATTGTTGAAAATGGACCCCGCTAAGGCAGAAGAGAAGCCAAGGGAAAAAAGGACACAATGCCATTTGCAGCACCGTAGATGAGTCTAGAAGTAATCACGTGACTTGTAGTAAGTCAGAAAGTGAAAGACACATATCATATCATATCACTTATAGGTGTTACCTAAAAATGGATACCAGGGCAGATATTTCCACGGAAAAGGGCAATCACAGATTCATTAAACAAACTTATGGTTCACCAAAGGAAAGGTATGAGGATTGGTTTCATTACGATATCGGGGTTAACAGACATCTACAAACACAGGTGACATATATAATCACCAAAGACCTACAGAATACCAAGAGAGGACTACTCAACATTCTGTCATAACGTACATGGGAAAAGGATCCCAGGAAGAACAGACATGTGTATATGTGTAAAAGAACCACATCTTCCACACCTACAACAAGCCAAACATTGTAATCAAACTTGCTGTAAGAAAAAATAAAAAAATAAATTAAAAACACGAACAAGAAGTAGTGAGACAAACGTGAGGGGCTTTCTCCTGGCACATTCCATTCTAAACTCCAATCTAGAACACCACTTCCACTGAGGCTCTCTTGCCCTAGTAACCAGATTTGGTAAGGGTGAACTGCTGCCACCTTGTGGCCGTTTCACACAACATCAGCTTTAATCCCAACGCTAATGGTCAGTTGATATTCAAAATCATTGCAGGCCTGTAAATGACACCTGCCCTGAAAACAAATCCTGGGGTCACATATCGACCAAAATATTCAAAGGACGTCCATATTTCAAAACGACCGTTTCAAAAGGCATATTTTACGCACATTAGTGTTCTGCTTCTTTTCCTTTCTTTCCTTTTTTGTTCAAAAAACACGGGAATGGAAAAAGGCATCCCTCAGAATGGGCGAAAATCGTTGCAGACGAATCAATGGACAGAGGTTTAATCTCCAATATATATAAACAGCTCATGCAGCTTAATATTAAAAAAAAACAAACAACCCCCAAAAATGGCCAGAAGATCTAAAGAGACGTTTCTTCAAAGGAGACACAGAGATGGCCAAGACGCACATGAAAAGCTGCTCAACAGCACTAATTATCAGAGAAATGCAAATCAAAACTACAATGAGGTTTCACCTCACACCTGTTAGAATCGGCATCATCAGAAAATCTACAAACAACCAATTCTGGGGAGGGTGTGGACTAAAGGAGCCCTCTTCCACTATTGGTGGGAAAGTAAATTGATACAGTCACTATGGAGAACAGTATGGAGTTTCCTTAAAAAAACTAGAAATAGAATTACCATCTGATCCAGCAATCCCACTTCTGGGCATATACCCAGAGAAAACCGTACATCAAAAAGGCACATTCACCACAATGTTCATTGCAGCACTATTTACAATAGCCAGGTAATGGAAGCAACCTAAATGCCCACAGACAGATGAATGGATAAAGATGTGGTACATATATGAAATGGAATATTACTCGGCCATAAAAAGGAATGAAACTGGGTCATTTGTAGAGACATCGATGGATCGAGAGACTGTCATACAGAATGAAGTAAGTCAGAAAGAGGAAAACAAATATTGTATATTAATGCATATATGTGGAGCCTAGAAATGGTACAGATGAACTGGTTTGCAGGGAAGAAATAGAGACACAGAGGTAGAGAACAAACGTATGGACACCAAGTGTGGGAAGCCATGGGGTGGTGGTGGTGGGATGAGTTGGGAGTTTGGGATTGACCTGTGTACATGTATATGCATAAAATACATAACTAATAATAACGTGCTATATAAAAAAATAAATAAAATTAAATTTCAAAATTTTAAAAAATAAAATTTAAAATAAAACAGAAAAAAGTTCTTCCCGTCACACAGATGTATTTATAGGAATGAATTATTTCCATGCTTATATCTATAAATACATAAAAGAGGAATAAAATCTAACTTGAACCATAAAAGAAAAGAAAACCTGAACCCACGAGTTATACAGAGGAAAACCCTATCAGGGCACTTGCTCCAGTGGTAAACAATTCTGAAATTGGTCAGAGGTGGGGAACCATCTCCCATACAGCCATCAACCCACCCCCCACGCAAGGAGCGTCCTCATTGCAAAGCTGGGGGACCGTGCCGAGGCATCTCTGAGTAAACGTGAGCTGAGCCCCAGGCCAGCTGCTGCTGAACTCTTCCCACCCTTTCCAGGTAAAACACCTGAATATGTACAAGGGCTTGAAAGCCTAGAGGAAGGACCGTGGAGCCACACCAGCGACAGCACGCAGGCCAACTTGGTGCCTGCAGGCCAGCCAGGGTGGTCCTGGCCCCGGGCGCTCTTCCAGAAGCTTTCCATTGCCCTGCCTGAGATACCCCTCCTGTCCCGGCCCCCACTGCTTTTTTTCCTTCCTCACCTCTGTCCGGAGAGAAATTCCAGCGGAAGGTATGGGTGACACAACCTCTTCTTTACAGGCGGCAGCCTGGCAACTCCTGCAGAAAGGCCAGCAGAACCCCACTCACACCGGGCCACCCACAAAGCTGTGGCCCCTCACTCCCTCCCACCAGCACAGCCCCGAGACTGCTGACGGGGCAGAGAATATGGAGTCAGGCACAGCTTCAGGGGCTATTGCTGCCTGGAGCGCTGTTTATATTGACCTCAACGAGGCACACCTGGGGAGGGCGGGCCGGCAGGGTAAGGCTGCCCAGGTCAGCTAATCCACAACCCTCAGGGAATCACATTGTTGAAAATGGACCCCGCTAAGGCAGAAGAGAAGCCAAGGGAAAAAAGGACACAATGCCATTTGCAGCACCGTAGATGAGTCTAGAAGTAATCACGTGACTTGTAGTAAGTCAGAAAGTGAAAGACACATATCATATCATATCACTTATACGTGTTACCTAAAAATGGATACCAGGGCAGATATTTCCACGGAAAAGGGCAATCACAGATTCATTAAACAAACTTATGGTTCACCAAAGGAAAGGTGTGAGGATTGGTTTCATTACGATATCGGGGTTAACAGACATCTACAAACACAGGTGACATATATAATCACCAAAGACCTACAGAATACCAAGAGAGGACTACTCAACATTCTGTCATAACGTACATGGGAAAAGGATCCCAGGAAGAACAGACATGTGTATATGTGTAAAAGAACCACATCTTCCACACCTACAACAAGCCAAACATTGTAATCAAACTTGCTGTAAGAAAAAATAAAAAATTAAATTAAAAACACGAACAAGAAGTAGTGAGACAAACGTGAGGGGCTTTCTCCTGGCACATTCCATTCTAAACTCCAATCTAGAACACCACTTCCACTGAGGCTCTCTTGCCCTAGTAACCAGATTTGGTAAGGGTGAACTGCTGCCACCTTGTGGCCGTTTCACACAACAGCAGCTTTAATCCCAACGCTAATGGTCAGTTGATATTCAAAATCATTGCAGGCCTGTAAATGACACCTGCCCTGAAAACAAATCCTGGGGTCACATATCGACCAAAATATTCAAAGGACGTCCATATTTCAAAACGACCGTTTCAAAAGGCATATTTTATGCACATTAGTGTTCTGCTTCTTTTCCTTTCTTTCCTTTTTTGTTCAAAAAACACGGGAATGGAAAAAGGCATCCCTCAGAATGGGCGAAAATCGTTGCAGACGAATCAATGGACAGAGGTTTAATCTCCAATATATATAAACAGCTCATGCAGCTTAATATTAAAAAAAACAAACAACCCAAAAAAATGGCCAGAAGATCTAAAGAGACGTTTCTTCAAAGGAGACACAGAGATGGCCAAGACGCACATGAAAAGCTGCTCAACAGCACTAATTATCAGAGAAATGCAAATCAAAACTACAATGAGGTTTCACCTCACACCTGTTAGAATCGGCATCATCAGAAAATCTACAAACAACCAATTCTGGGGAGGGTGTGGACAAAAGGAGCCCTCTTCCACTATTGGTGGGAATGTAAATTGATACAGTCACTATGGAGAACAGTATGGAGTTTCCTTAAAAAAACTAGAAATAGAATTACCATCTGATCCAGCAATCCCACTTCTGGGCATATACCCAGAGAAAACCGTACATCAAAAAGGCACATTCACCACAATGTTCATTGCAGCACTATTTACAATAGCCAGGTAATGGAAGCAACCTAAATGCCCACAGACAGATGAATGGATAAAGATGTGGTACATATATGAAATGGAATATTACTCGGCCATAAAAAGGAATGAAACTGGGTCATTTGTAGAGACATCGATGGATCGAGAGACTGTCATACAGAATGAAGTAAGTCAGAAAGAGGAAAACAAATATTGTATATTAATGCATATATGTGGAGCCTAGAAATGGTACAGATGAACTGGTTTGCAGGGAAGAAATAGAGACACAGAGGTAGAGAACAAACGTATGGACACCAAGTGTGGGAAGCCATGGGGTGGTGGTGGTGGGATGAGTTGGGAGTTTGGGATTGACCTGTGTACATGTATATGCATAAAATACATAACTAATAATAACGTGCTATATAAAAAAATAAATAAAATTAAATTTCAAAATTTTAAAAAATAAAATTTAAAATAAAACAGAAAAAAGTTCTTCCCGTCACACAGATGTATTTATAGGAATGAATTATTTCCATGCTTATATCTATAAATACATAAAAGAGGAATAAAATCTAACTTGAACCATAAAAGAAAAGAAAACCTGAACCCACGAGTTATACAGAGGAAAACCCTATCAGGGCACTTGCTCCAGTGGTAAACAATTCTGAAATTGGTCAGAGGTGGGGAACCATCTCCCATACAGCCATCAACCCACCCCCCACGCAAGGAGCGTCCTCATTGCAAAGCTGGGGGACCGTGCCGAGGCATCTCTGAGTAAACGTGAGCTGAGCCCCAGGCCAGCTGCTGCTGAACTCTTCCCACCCTTTCCAGGTAAAACACCTGAATATGTACAAGGGCTTGAAAGCCTAGAGGAAGGACCGTGGAGCCACACCAGCGACAGCACGCAGGCCAACTTGGTGCCTGCAGGCCAGCCAGGGTGGTCCTGGCCCCGGGCGCTCTTCCAGAAGCTTTCCATTGCCCTGCCTGAGATACCCCTCCTGTCCCGGCCCCCACTGCTTTTTTTCCTTCCTCACCTCTGTCCGGAGAGAAATTCCAGCGGAAGGTATGGGTGACACAACCTCTTCTTTACAGGCGGCAGCCTGGCAACTCCTGCAGAAAGGCCAGCAGAACCCCACTCACACCGGGCCACCCACAAAGCTGTGGCCCCTCACTCCCTCCCACCAGCACAGCCCCGAGACTGCTGACGGGGCAGAGAATATGGAGTCAGGCACAGCTTCAGGGGCTATTGCTGCCTGGAGCGCTGTTTATATTGACCTCAACGAGGCACACCTGGGGAGGGCGGGCCGGCAGGGTAAGGCTGCCCAGGTCAGCTAATCCACAACCCTCAGGGAATCACATTGTTGAAAATGGACCCCGCTAAGGCAGAAGAGAAGCCAAGGGAAAAAAGGACACAATGCCATTTGCAGCACCGTAGATGAGTCTAGAAGTAATCACGTGACTTGTAGTAAGTCAGAAAGTGAAAGACACATATCATATCATATCACTTATAGGTGTTACCTAAAAATGGATACCAGGGCAGATATTTCCACGGAAAAGGGCAATCACAGATTCATTAAACAAACTTATGGTTCACCAAAGGAAAGGTGTGAGGATTGGTTTCATTACGATATCGGGGTTAACAGACATCTACAAACACAGGTGACATATATAATCACCAAAGACCTACAGAATACCAAGAGAGGACTACTCAACATTCTGTCATAACGTACATGGGAAAAGGATCCCAGGAAGAACAGACATGTGTATATGTGTAAAAGAACCACATCTTCCACACCTACAACAAGCCAAACATTGTAATCAAACTTGCTGTAAGAAAAAATAAAAAATTAAATTAAAAACACGAACAAGAAGTAGTGAGACAAACGTGAGGGGCTTTCTCCTGGCACATTCCATTCTAAACGCCAATCTAGAACACCACTTCCACTGAGGCTCTCTTGCCCTAGTAACCAGATTTGGTAAGGGTGAACTGCTGCCACCTTGTGGCCGTTTCACACAACAGCAGCTTTAATCCCAACGCTAATGGTCAGTTGATATTCAAAATCATTGCAGGCCTGTAAATGACACCTGCCCTGAAAACAAATCCTGGGGTCACATATCGACCAAAATATTCAAAGGACGTCCATATTTCAAAACGACCGTTTCAAAAGGCATATTTTATGCACATTAGTGTTCTGCTTCTTTTCCTTTCTTTCCTTTTTTGTTCAAAAAACACGGGAATGGAAAAAGGCATCCCTCAGAATGGGCGAAAATCGTTGCAGACGAATCAATGGACAGAGGTTTAATCTCCAATATATATAAACAGCTCATGCAGCTTAATATTAAAAAAAACAAACAACCCAAAAAAATGGCCAGAAGATCTAAAGAGACGTTTCTTCAAAGGAGACACAGAGATGGCCAAGACGCACATGAAAAGCTGCTCAACAGCACTAATTATCAGAGAAATGCAAATCAAAACTACAATGAGGTTTCACCTCACACCTGTTAGAATCGGCATCATCAGAAAATCTACAAACAACCAATTCTGGGGAGGGTGTGGACAAAAGGAGCCCTCTTCCACTATTGGTGGGAATGTAAATTGATACAGTCACTATGGAGAACAGTATGGAGTTTCCTTAAAAAAACTAGAAATAGAATTACCATCTGATCCAGCAATCCCACTTCTGGGCATATACCCAGAGAAAACCGTACATCAAAAAGGCACATTCACCACAATGTTCATTGCAGCACTATTTACAATAGCCAGGTAATGGAAGCAACCTAAATGCCCACAGACAGATGAATGGATAAAGATGTGGTACATATATGAAATGGAATATTACTCGGCCATAAAAAGGAATGAAACTGGGTCATTTGTAGAGACATCGATGGATCGAGAGACTGTCATACAGAATGAAGTAAGTCAGAAAGAGGAAAACAAATATTGTATATTAATGCATATATGTGGAGCCTAGAAATGGTACAGATGAACTGGTTTGCAGGGAAGAAATAGAGACACAGAGGTAGAGAACAAACGTATGGACACCAAGTGTGGGAAGCCATGGGGTGGTGGTGGTGGGATGAGTTGGGAGTTTGGGATTGACCTGTGTACATGTATATGCATAAAATACATAACTAATAATAACGTGCTATATAAAAAAATAAATAAAATTAAATTTCAAAATTTTAAAAAATAAAATTTAAAATAAAACAGAAAAAAGTTCTTCCCGTCACACAGATGTATTTATAGGAATGAATTATTTCCATGCTTATATCTATAAATACATAAAAGAGGAATAAAATCTAACTTGAACCATAAAAGAAAAGAAAACCTGAACCCACGAGTTATACAGAGGAAAACCCTATCAGGGCACTTGCTCCAGTGGTAAACAATTCTGAAATTGGTCAGAGGTGGGGAACCATCTCCCATACAGCCATCAACCCACCCCCCACGCAAGGAGCGTCCTCATTGCAAAGCTGGGGGACCGTGCCGAGGCATCTCTGAGTAAACGTGAGCTGAGCCCCAGGCCAGCTGCTGCTGAACTCTTCCCACCCTTTCCAGGTAAAACACCTGAATATGTACAAGGGCTTGAAAGCCTAGAGGAAGGACCGTGGAGCCACACCAGCGACAGCACGCAGGCCAACTTGGTGCCTGCAGGCCAGCCAGGGTGGTCCTGGCCCCGGGCGCTCTTCCAGAAGCTTTCCATTGCCCTGCCTGAGATACCCCTCCTGTCCCGGCCCCCACTGCTTTTTTTCCTTCCTCACCTCTGTCCGGAGAGAAATTCCAGCGGAAGGTATGGGTGACACAACCTCTTCTTTACAGGCGGCAGCCTGGCAACTCCTGCAGAAAGGCCAGCAGAACCCCACTCACACCGGGCCACCCACAAAGCTGTGGCCCCTCACTCCCTCCCACCAGCACAGCCCCGAGACTGCTGACGGGGCAGAGAATATGGAGTCAGGCACAGCTTCAGGGGCTATTGCTGCCTGGAGCGCTGTTTATATTGACCTCAATGAGGCACACCTGGGGAGGGCGGGCCGGCAGGGTAAGGCTGCCCAGGTCAGCTAATCCACAACCCTCAGGGAATCACATTGTTGAAAATGGACCCCGCTAAGGCAGAAGAGAAGCCAAGGGAAAAAAGGACACAATGCCATTTGCAGCACCGTAGATGAGTCTAGAAGTAATCACGTGACTTGTAGTAAGTCAGAAAGTGAAAGACACATATCATATCATATCACTTATAGGTGTTACCTAAAAATGGATACCAGGGCAGATATTTCCACGGAAAAGGGCAATCACAGATTCATTAAACAAACTTATGGTTCACCAAAGGAAAGGTGTGAGGATTGGTTTCATTACGATATCGGGGTTAACAGACATCTACAAACACAGGTGACATATATAATCACCAAAGACCTACAGAATACCAAGAGAGGACTACTCAACATTCTGTCATAACGTACATGGGAAAAGGATCCCAGGAAGAACAGACATGTGTATATGTGTAAAAGAACCACATCTTCCACACCTACAACAAGCCAAACATTGTAATCAAACTTGCTGTAAGAAAAAATAAAAAAATAAATTAAAAACACGAACAAGAAGTAGTGAGACAAACGTGAGGGGCTTTCTCCTGGCACATTCCATTCTAAACGCCAATCTAGAACACCACTTCCACTGAGGCTCTCTTGCCCTAGTAACCAGATTTGGTAAGGGTGAACTGCTGCCACCTTGTGGCCGTTTCACACAACAGCAGCTTTAATCCCAACGCTAATGGTCAGTTGATATTCAAAATCATTTCAGGCCTGTAAATGACACCTGCCCTGAAAACAAATCCTGGGGTCACATATCGACCAAAATATTCAAAGGACGTCCATATTTCAAAACGACCGTTTCAAAAGGCATATTTTACGCACATTAGTGTTCTGCTTCTTTTCCTTTCTTTCCTTTTTTGTTCAAAAAACACGGGAATGGAAAAAGGCATCCCTCAGAATGGGCGAAAATCGTTGCAGACGAATCAATGGACAGAGGTTTAATCTCCAATATATATAAACAGCTCATGCAGCTTAATATTAAAAAAAAACAAACAACCCCAAAAAATGGCCAGAAGATCTAAAGAGACGTTTCTTCAAAGGAGACACAGAGATGGCCAAGACGCACATGAAAAGCTGCTCAACAGCACTAATTATCAGAGAAATGCAAATCAAAACTACAATGAGGTTTCACCTCACACCTGTTAGAATCGGCATCATCAGAAAATCTACAAACAACCAATTCTGGGGAGGGTGTGGACTAAAGGAGCCCTCTTCCACTATTGGTGGGAATGTAAATTGATACAGTCACTATGGAGAACAGTATGGAGTTTCCTTAAAAAAACTAGAAATAGAATTACCATCTGATCCAGCAATCCCACTTCTGGGCATATACCCAGAGAAAACCGTACATCAAAAAGGCACATTCACCACAATGTTCATTGCAGCACTATTTACAATAGCCAGGTAATGGAAGCAACCTAAATGCCCACAGACAGATGAATGGATAAAGATGTGGTACATATATGAAATGGAATATTACTCGGCCATAAAAAGGAATGAAACTGGGTCATTTGTAGAGACATCGATGGATCGAGAGACTGTCATACAGAATGAAGTAAGTCAGAAAGAGGAAAACAAATATTGTATATTAATGCATATATGTGGAGCCTAGAAATGGTACAGATGAACTGGTTTGCAGGGAAGAAATAGAGACACAGAGGTAGAGAACAAACGTATGGACACCAAGTGTGGGAAGCCATGGGGTGGTGGTGGTGGGATGAGTTGGGAGTTTGGGATTGACCTGTGTACATGTATATGCATAAAATACATAACTAATAATAACGTGCTATATAAAAAAATAAATAAAATTAAATTTCAAAATTTTAAAAAATAAAATTTAAAATAAAACAGAAAAAAGTTCTTCCCGTCACACAGATGTATTTCTAGGAATGAATTATTTCCATGCTTATATCTATAAATACATAAAAGAGGAATAAAATCTAACTTGAACCATAAAAGAAAAGAAAACCTGAACCCACGAGTTATACAGAGGAAAACCCTATCAGGGCACTTGCTCCAGTGGTAAACAATTCTGAAATTGGTCAGAGGTGGGGAACCATCTCCCATACAGCCATCAACCCACCCCCCACGCAAGGAGCGTCCTCATTGCAAAGCTGGGGGACCGTGCCGAGGCATCTCTGAGTAAACGTGAGCTGAGCCCCAGGCCAGCTGCTGCTGAACTCTTCCCACCCTTTCCAGGTAAAACACCTGAATATGTACAAGGGCTTGAAAGCCTAGAGGAAGGACCGTGGAGCCACACCAGCGACAGCACGCAGGCCAACTTGGTGCCTGCAGGCCAGCCAGGGTGGTCCTGGCCCCGGGCGCTCTTCCAGAAGCTTTCCATTGCCCTGCCTGAGATACCCCTCCTGTCCCGGCCCCCACTGCTTTTTTTCCTTCCTCACCTCTGTCCGGAGAGAAATTCCAGCGGAAGGTATGGGTGACACAACCTCTTCTTTACAGGCGGCAGCCTGGCAACTCCTGCAGAAAGGCCAGCAGAACCCCACTCACACCGGGCCACCCACAAAGCTGTGGCCCCTCACTCCCTCCCACCAGCACAGCCCCGAGACTGCTGACGGGGCAGAGAATATGGAGTCAGGCACAGCTTCAGGGGCTATTGCTGCCTGGAGCGCTGTTTATATTGACCTCAACGAGGCACACCTGGGGAGGGCGGGCCGGCAGGGTAAGGCTGCCCAGGTCAGCTAATCCACAACCCTCAGGGAATCACATTGTTGAAAATGGACCCCGCTAAGGCAGAAGAGAAGCCAAGGGAAAAAAGGACACAATGCCATTTGCAGCACCGTAGATGAGTCTAGAAGTAATCACGTGACTTGTAGTAAGTCAGAAAGTGAAAGACACATATCATATCATATCACTTATAGGTGTTACCTAAAAATGGATACCAGGGCAGATATTTCCACGGAAAAGGGCAATCACAGATTCATTAAACAAACTTATGGTTCACCAAAGGAAAGGTGTGAGGATTGGTTTCATTACGATATCGGGGTTAACAGACATCTACAAACACAGGTGACATATATAATCACCAAAGACCTACAGAATACCAAGAGAGGACTACTCAACATTCTGTCATAACGTACATGGGAAAAGGATCCCAGGAAGAACAGACATGTGTATAAGTGTAAAAGAACCACATCTTCCACACCTACAACAAGCCAAACATTGTAATCAAACTTGCTGTAAGAAAAAATAAAAAATTAAATTAAAAACACGAACAAGAAGTAGTGAGACAAACGTGAGGGGCTTTCTCCTGACACATTCCATTCTAAACGCCAATCTAGAACACCACTTCCACTGAGGCTCTCTTGCCCTAGTAACCAGATTTGGTAAGGGTGAACTGCTGCCACCTTGTGGCCGTTTCACACAACAGCAGCTTTAATCCCAACGCTAATGGTCAGTTGATATTCAAAATCATTGCAGGCCTGTAAATGACACCTGCCCTGAAAACAAATCCTGGGGTCACATATCGACCAAAATATTCAAAGGACGTCCATATTTCAAAACGACCGTTTCAAAAGGCATATTTTACGCACATTAGTGTTCTGCTTCTTTTCCTTTCTTTCCTTTTTTGTTCAAAAAACACGGGAATGGAAAAAGGCATCCCTCAGAATGGGCGAAAATCGTTGCAGACGAATCAATGGACAGAGGTTTAATCTCCAATATATATAAACAGCTCATGCAGCTTAATATTAAAAAAAACAAACAACCCAAAAAAATGGCCAGAAGATCTAAAGAGACGTTTCTTCAAAGGAGACACAGAGATGGCCAAGACGCACATGAAAAGCTGCTCAACAGCACTAATTATCAGAGAAATGCAAATCAAAACTACAATGAGGTTTCACCTCACACCTGTTAGAATCGGCATCATCAGAAAATCTACAAACAACCAATTCTGGGGAGGGTGTGGACAAAAGGAGCCCTCTTCCACTATTGGTGGGAATGTAAATTGATACAGTCACTATGGAGAACAGTATGGAGTTTCCTTAAAAAAACTAGAAATAGAATTACCATCTGATCCAGCAATCCCACTTCTGGGCATATACCCAGAGAAAACCGTACATCAAAAAGGCACATTCACCACAATGTTCATTGCAGCACTATTTACAATAGCCAGGTAATGGAAGCAACCTAAATGCCCACAGACAGATGAATGGATAAAGATGTGGTACATATATGAAATGGAATATTACTCGGCCATAAAAAGGAATGAAACTGGGTCATTTGTAGAGACATCGATGGATCGAGAGACTGTCATACAGAATGAAGTAAGTCAGAAAGAGGAAAACAAATATTGTATATTAATGCATATATGTGGAGCCTAGAAATGGTACAGATGAACTGGTTTGCAGGGAAGAAATAGAGACACAGAGGTAGAGAACAAACGTATGGACACCAAGTGTGGGAAGCCATGGGGTGGTGGTGGTGGGATGAGTTGGGAGTTTGGGATTGACCTGTGTACATGTATATGCATAAAATACATAACTAATAATAACGTGCTATATAAAAAAATAAATAAAATTAAATTTCAAAATTTTAAAAAATAAAATTTAAAATAAAACAGAAAAAAGTTCTTCCCGTCACACAGATGTATTTCTAGGAATGAATTATTTCCATGCTTATATCTATAAATACATAAAAGAGGAATAAAATCTAACTTGAACCATAAAAGAAAAGAAAACCTGAACCCACGAGTTATACAGAGGAAAACCCTATCAGGGCACTTGCTCCAGTGGTAAACAATTCTGAAATTGGTCAGAGGTGGGGAACCATCTCCCATACAGCCATCAACCCACCCCCCACGCAAGGAGCGTCCTCATTGCAAAGCTGGGGGACCGTGCCGAGGCATCTCTGAGTAAACGTGAGCTGAGCCCCAGGCCAGCTGCTGCTGAACTCTTCCCACCCTTTCCAGGTAAAACACCTGAATATGTACAAGGGCTTGAAAGCCTAGAGGAAGGACCGTGGAGCCACACCAGCGACAGCACGCAGGCCAACTTGGTGCCTGCAGGCCAGCCAGGGTGGTCCTGGCCCCGGGCGCTCTTCCAGAAGCTTTCCATTGCCCTGCCTGAGATACCCCTCCTGTCCCGGCCCCCACTGCTTTTTTTCCTTCCTCACCTCTGTCCGGAGAGAAATTCCAGCGGAAGGTATGGGTGACACAACCTCTTCTTTACAGGCGGCAGCCTGGCAACTCCTGCAGAAAGGCCAGCAGAACCCCACTCACACCGGGCCACCCACAAAGCTGTGGCCCCTCACTCCCTCCCACCAGCACAGCCCCGAGACTGCTGACGGGGCAGAGAATATGGAGTCAGGCACAGCTTCAGGGGCTATTGCTGCCTGGAGCGCTGTTTATATTGACCTCAACGAGGCACACCTGGGGAGGGCGGGCCGGCAGGGTAAGGCTGCCCAGGTCAGCTAATCCACAACCCTCAGGGAATCACATTGTTGAAAATGGACCCCGCTAAGGCAGAAGAGAAGCCAAGGGAAAAAAGGACACAATGCCATTTGCAGCACCGTAGATGAGTCTAGAAGTAATCACGTGACTTGTAGTAAGTCAGAAAGTGAAAGACACATATCATATCATATCACTTATAGGTGTTACCTAAAAATGGATACCAGGGCAGATATTTCCACGGAAAAGGGCAATCACAGATTCATTAAACAAACTTATGGTTCACCAAAGGAAAGGTGTGAGGATTGGTTTCATTACGATATCGGGGTTAACAGACATCTACAAACACAGGTGACATATATAATCACCAAAGACCTACAGAATACCAAGAGAGGACTACTCAACATTCTGTCATAACGTACATGGGAAAAGGATCCCAGGAAGAACAGACATGTGTATAAGTGTAAAAGAACCACATCTTCCACACCTACAACAAGCCAAACATTGTAATCAAACTTGCTGTAAGAAAAAATAAAAAATTAAATTAAAAACACGAACAAGAAGTAGTGAGACAAACGTGAGGGGCTTTCTCCTGACACATTCCATTCTAAACGCCAATCTAGAACACCACTTCCACTGAGGCTCTCTTGCCCTAGTAACCAGATTTGGTAAGGGTGAACTGCTGCCACCTTGTGGCCGTTTCACACAACAGCAGCTTTAATCCCAACGCTAATGGTCAGTTGATATTCAAAATCATTGCAGGCCTGTAAATGACACCTGCCCTGAAAACAAATCCTGGGGTCACATATCGACCAAAATATTCAAAGGACGTCCATATTTCAAAACGACCGTTTCAAAAGGCATATTTTACGCACATTAGTGTTCTGCTTCTTTTCCTTTCTTTCCTTTTTTGTTCAAAAAACACGGGAATGGAAAAAGGCATCCCTCAGAATGGGCGAAAATCGTTGCAGACGAATCAATGGACAGAGGTTTAATCTCCAATATATATAAACAGCTCATGCAGCTTAATATTAAAAAAAACAAACAACCCAAAAAAATGGCCAGAAGATCTAAAGAGACGTTTCTTCAAAGGAGACACAGAGATGGCCAAGACGCACATGAAAAGCTGCTCAACAGCACTAATTATCAGAGAAATGCAAATCAAAACTACAATGAGGTTTCACCTCACACCTGTTAGAATCGGCATCATCAGAAAATCTACAAACAACCAATTCTGGGGAGGGTGTGGACTAAAGGAGCCCTCTTCCACTATTGGTGGGAATGTAAATTGATACAGTCACTATGGAGAACAGTATGGAGTTTCCTTAAAAAAACTAGAAATAGAATTACCATCTGATCCAGCAATCCCACTTCTGGGCATATACCCAGAGAAAACCGTACATCAAAAAGGCACATTCACCACAATGTTCATTGCAGCACTATTTACAATAGCCAGGTAATGGAAGCAACCTAAATGCCCACAGACAGATGAATGGATAAAGATGTGGTACATATATGAAATGGAATATTACTCGGCCATAAAAAGGAATGAAACTGGGTCATTTGTAGAGACATCGATGGATCGAGAGACTGTCATACAGAATGAAGTAAGTCAGAAAGAGGAAAACAAATATTGTATATTAATGCATATATGTGGAGCCTAGAAATGGTACAGATGAACTGGTTTGCAGGGAAGAAATAGAGACACAGAGGTAGAGAACAAACGTATGGACACCAAGTGTGGGAAGCCATGGGGTGGTGGTGGTGGGATGAGTTGGGAGTTTGGGATTGACCTGTGTACATGTATATGCATAAAATACATAACTAATAATAACGTGCTATATAAAAAAATAAATAAAATTAAATTTCAAAATTTTAAAAAATAAAATTTAAAATAAAAGAGAAAAAAGTTCTTCCCGTCACACAGATGTATTTATAGGAATGAATTATTTCCATGCTTATATCTATAAATACATAAAAGAGGAATAAAATCTAACTTGAACCATAAAAGAAAAGAAAACCTGAACCCACGAGTTATACAGAGGAAAACCCTATCAGGGCACTTGCTCCAGTGGTAAACAATTCTGAAATTGGTCAGAGGTGGGGAACCATCTCCCATACAGCCATCAACCCACCCCCCACGCAAGGAGCGTCCTCATTGCAAAGCTGGGGGACCGTGCCGAGGCATCTCTGAGTAAACGTGAGCTGAGCCCCAGGCCAGCTGCTGCTGAACTGTTCCCACCCTTTCCAGGTAAAACACCTGAATATGTACAAGGGCTTGAAAGCCTAGAGGAAGGACCGTGGAGCCACAACAGCGACAGCACGCAGGCCAACTTGGTGCCTGCAGGCCAGCCAGGGTGGTCCTGGCCCCGGGCGCTCTTCCAGAAGCTTTCCATTGCCCTGCCTGAGATACCCCTCCTGTCCCGGCCCCCACTGCTTTTTTTCCTTCCTCACCTCTGTCCGGAGAGAAATTCCAGCGGAAGGTATGGGTGACACAACCTCTTCTTTACAGGCGGCAGCCTGGCAACTCCTGCAGAAAGGCCAGCAGAACCCCACTCACACCGGGCCACCCACAAAGCTGTGGCCCCTCACTCCCTCCCACCAGCACAGCCCCGAGACTGCTGACGGGGCAGAGAATATGGAGTCAGGCACAGCTTCAGGGGCTATTGCTGCCTGGAGCGCTGTTTATATTGACCTCAACGAGGCACACCTGGGGAGGGCAGGCCGGCAGGGTAAGGCTGCCCAGGTCAGCTAATCCACAACCCTCAGGGAATCACATTGTTGAAAATGGACCCCGCTAAGGCAGAAGAGAAGCCAAGGGAAAAAAGGACACAATGCCATTTGCAGCACCGTAGATGAGTCTAGAAGTAATCACGTGACTTGTAGTAAGTCAGAAAGTGAAAGACACATATCATATCATATCACTTATAGGTGTTACCTAAAAATGGATACCAGGGCAGATATTTCCACGGAAAAGGGCAATCACAGATTCATTAAACAAACTTATGGTTCACCAAAGGAAAGGTGTGAGGATTGGTTTCATTACAATATCGGGGTTAACAGACATCTACAAACACAGGTGACATATATAATCACCAAAGACCTACAGAATACCAAGAGAGGACTACTCAACATTCTGTCATAACGTACATGGGAAAAGGATCCCAGGAAGAACAGACATGTGTATATGTGTAAAAGAACCACATCTTCCACACCTACAACAAGCCAAACACTGTAATCAAACTTGCTGTAAGAAAAAATAAAAAATTAAATTAAAAACACGAACAAGAAGTAGTGAGACAAACGTGAGGGGCTTTCTCCTGGCACATTCCATTCTAAACTCCAATCTAGAACACCACTTCCACTGAGGCTCTCTTGCCCTAGTAACCAGATTTGGTAAGGGTGAACTGCTGCCACCTTGTGGCCGTTTCACACAACAGCAGCTTTAATCCCAACGCTAATGGTCAGTTGATATTCAAAATCATTGCAGGCCTGTAAATGACACCTGCCCTGAAAACAAATCCTGGGGTCACATATCGACCAAAATATTCAAAGGACGTCCATATTTCAAAACGACCGTTTCAAAAGGCATATTTTACGCACATTAGTGTTCTGCTTCTTTTCCTTTCTTTCCTTTTTTGTTCAAAAAACACGGGAATGGAAAAAGGCATCCCTCAGAATGGGCGAAAATCGTTGCAGACGAATCAATGGACAGAGGTTTAATCTCCAATATATATAAACAGCTCATGCAGCTTAATATTAAAAAAAACAAACAACCCAAAAAAATGGCCAGAAGATCTAAAGAGACGTTTCTTCAAAGGAGACACAGAGATGGCCAAGACGCACATGAAAAGCTGCTCAACAGCACTAATTATCAGAGAAATGCAAATCAAAACTACAATGAGGTTTCACCTCACACCTGTTAGAATCGGCATCATCAGAAAATCTACAAACAACCAATTCTGGGGAGGGTGTGGACTAAAGGAGCCCTCTTCCACTATTGGTGGGAATGTAAATTGATACAGTCACTATGGAGAACAGTATGGAGTTTCCTTAAAAAAACTAGAAATAGAATTACCATCTGATCCAGCAATCCCACTTCTGGGCATATACCCAGAGAAAACCGTACATCAAAAAGGCACATTCACCACAATGTTCATTGCAGCACTATTTACAATAGCCAGGTAATGGAAGCAACCTAAATGCCCACAGACAGATGAATGGATAAAGATGTGGTACATATATGAAATGGAATATTACTCGGCCATAAAAAGGAATGAAACTGGGTCATTTGTAGAGACATCGATGGATCGAGAGACTGTCATACAGAATGAAGTAAGTCAGAAAGAGGAAAACAAATATTGTATATTAATGCATATATGTGGAGCCTAGAAATGGTACAGATGAACTGGTTTGCAGGGAAGAAATAGAGACACAGAGGTAGAGAACAAACGTATGGACACCAAGTGTGGGAAGCCATGGGGTGGTGGTGGTGGGATGAGTTGGGAGTTTGGGATTGACCTGTGTACATGTATATGCATAAAATACATAACTAATAATAACGTGCTATATAAAAAAATAAATAAAATTAAATTTCAAAATTTTAAAAAATAAAATTTAAAATAAAACAGAAAAAAGTTCTTCCCGTCACACAGATGTATTTCTAGGAATGAATTATTTCCATGCTTATATCTATAAATACATAAAAGAGGAATAAAATCTAACTTGAACCATAAAAGAAAAGAAAACCTGAACCCACGAGTTATACAGAGGAAAACCCTATCAGGGCACTTGCTCCAGTGGTAAACAATTCTGAAATTGGTCAGAGGTGGGGAACCATCTCCCATACAGCCATCAACCCACCCCCCACGCAAGGAGCGTCCTCATTGCAAAGCTGGGGGACCGTGCCGAGGCATCTCTGAGTAAACGTGAGCTGAGCCCCAGGCCAGCTGCTGCTGAACTGTTCCCACCCTTTCCAGGTAAAACACCTGAATATGTACAAGGGCTTGAAAGCCTAGAGGAAGGACCGTGGAGCCACACCAGCGACAGCACGCAGGCCAACTTGGTGCCTGCAGGCCAGCCAGGGTGGTCCTGGCCCCGGGCGCTCTTCCAGAAGCTTTCCATTGCCCTGCCTGAGATACCCCTCCTGTCCCGGCCCCCACTGCTTTTTTTCCTTCCTCACCTCTGTCCGGAGAGAAATTCCAGCGGAAGGTATGGGTGACACAACCTCTTCTTTACAGGCGGCAGCCTGGCAACTCCTGCAGAAAGGCCAGCAGAACCCCACTCACACCGGGCCACCCACAAAGCTGTGGCCCCTCACTCCCTCCCACCAGCACAGCCCCGAGACTGCTGACGGGGCAGAGAATATGGAGTCAGGCACAGCTTCAGGGGCTATTGCTGCCTGGAGCGCTGTTTATATTGACCTCAACGAGGCACACCTGGGGAGGGCGGGCCGGCAGGGTAAGGCTGCCCAGGTCAGCTAATCCACAACCCTCAGGGAATCACATTGTTGAAAATGGACCCCGCTAAGGCAGAAGAGAAGCCAAGGGAAAAAAGGACACAATGCCATTTGCAGCACCGTAGATGAGTCTAGAAGTAATCACGTGACTTGTAGTAAGTCAGAAAGTGAAAGACACATATCATATCATATCACTTATAGGTGTTACCTAAAAATGGATACCAGGGCAGATATTTCCACGGAAAAGGGCAATCACAGATTCATTAAACAAACTTATGGTTCACCAAAGGAAAGGTGTGAGGATTGGTTTCATTACGATATCGGGGTTAACAGACATCTACAAACACAGGTGACATATATAATCACCAAAGACCTACAGAATACCAAGAGAGGACTACTCAACATTCTGTCATAACGTACATGGGAAAAGGATCCCAGGAAGAACAGACATGTGTATATGTGTAAAAGAACCACATCTTCCACACCTACAACAAGCCAAACACTGTAATCAAACTTGCTGTAAGAAAAAATAAAAAATTAAATTAAAAACACGAACAAGAAGTAGTGAGACAAACGTGAGGGGCTTTCTCCTGGCACATTCCATTCTAAACTCCAATCTAGAACACCACTTCCACTGAGGCTCTCTTGCCCTAGTAACCAGATTTGGTAAGGGTGAACTGCTGCCACCTTGTGGCCGTTTCACACAACAGCAGCTTTAATCCCAACGCTAATGGTCAGTTGATATTCAAAATCATTGCAGGCCTGTAAATGACACCTGCCCTGAAAACAAATCCTGGGGTCACATATCGACCAAAATATTCAAAGGACGTCCATATTTCAAAACGACCGTTTCAAAAGGCATATTTTACGCACATTAGTGTTCTGCTTCTTTTCCTTTCTTTCCTTTTTTGTTAAAAAAACACGGGAATGGAAAAAGGCATCCCTCAGAATGGGCGAAAATCGTTGCAGACGAATCAATGGACAGAGGTTTAATCTCCAATATATATAAACAGCTCATGCAGCTTAATATTAAAAAAAACAAACAACCCCAAAAAATGGCCAGAAGATCTAAAGAGACGTTTCTTCAAAGGAGACACAGAGATGGCCAAGACGCACATGAAAAGCTGCTCAACAGCACTAATTATCAGAGAAATGCAAATCAAAACTACAATGAGGTTTCACCTCACACCTGTTAGAATCGGCATCATCAGAAAATCTACAAACAACCAATTCTGGGGAGGGTGTGGACTAAAGGAGCCCTCTTCCACTATTGGTGGGAATGTAAATTGATACAGTCACTATGGAGAACAGTATGGAGTTTCCTTAAAAAAACTAGAAATAGAATTACCATCTGATCCAGCAATCCCACTTCTGGGCATATACCCAGAGAAAACCGTACATCAAAAAGGCACATTCACCACAATGTTCATTGCAGCACTATTTACAATAGCCAGGTAATGGAAGCAACCTAAATGCCCACAGACAGATGAATGGATAAAGATGTGGTACATATATGAAATGGAATATTACTCGGCCATAAAAAGGAATGAAACTGGGTCATTTGTAGAGACATCGATGGATCGAGAGACTGTCATACAGAATGAAGTAAGTCAGAAAGAGGAAAACAAATATTGTATATTAATGCATATATGTGGAGCCTAGAAATGGTACAGATGAACTGGTTTGCAGGGAAGAAATAGAGACACAGAGGTAGAGAACAAACGTATGGACACCAAGTGTGGGAAGCCATGGGGTGGTGGTGGTGGGATGAGTTGGGAGTTTGGGATTGACCTGTGTACATGTATATGCATAAAATACATAACTAATAATAACGTGCTATATAAAAAAATAAATAAAATTAAATTTCAAAATTTTAAAAAATAAAATTTAAAATAAAACAGAAAAAAGTTCTTCCCGTCACACAGATGTATTTCTAGGAATGAATTA
Source organism: Mesoplodon mirus (assembly GCF_964341445.2). Lineage (NCBI taxonomy): Eukaryota > Metazoa > Chordata > Mammalia > Artiodactyla > Ziphiidae > Mesoplodon > Mesoplodon mirus. Next base: position 474,298 of record NW_028295680.1, on the reverse strand, counting down.
TTTCCATGCTTATATCTATAAATACATAAAAGAGGAATAAAATCTAACTTGAACCATAAAAGAAAAGAAAACCTGAACCCACGAGTTATACAGAGGAAAACCCTATCAGGGCACTTGCTCCAGTGGTAAACAATTCTGAAATTGGTCAGAGGTGGGGAACCATCTCCCATACAGCCATCAACCCACCCCCCACGCAAGGAGCGTCCTCATTGCAAAGCTGGGGGACCGTGCCAAGGCATCTGTGAGTAAACGTGAGCTGAGCCCCAGGCCAGCTGCTGCTGAACTCTTCCCACCCTTTCCAGGTAAAACACCTGAATATGTACAAGGGCTTGAAAGCCTAGAGGAAGGACCGTGGAGCCACACCAGCGACAGCACGCAGGCCAACTTGGTGCCTGCAGGCCAGCCAGGGTGGTCCTGGCCCCGGGCGCTCTTCCAGAAGTTTTCCATTGCCCTGCCTGAGATACCCCTCCTGTCCCGGCCCCCACTGCTTTTTTTCCTTCCTCACCTCTGTCCGGAGAGAAATTCCAGCGGAAGGTATGGGTGACACAACCTCTTCTTTACAGGCGGCAGCCTGGCAACTCCTGCAGAAAGGCCAGCAGAACCCCACTCACACCGGGCCACCCACAAAGCTGTGGCCCCTCACTCCCTCCCACCAGCACAGCCCCGAGACTGCTGACGGGGCAGAGAATATGGAGTCAGGCACAGCTTCAGGGGCTATTGCTGCCTGGAGCGCTGTTTATATTGACCTCAACGAGGCACACCTGGGGAGGGCGGGCCGGCAGGGTAAGGCTGCCCAGGTCAGCTAATCCACAACCCTCAGGGAATCACATTGTTGAAAATGGACCCCGCTAAGGCAGAAGAGAAGCCAAGGGAAAAAAGGACACAATGCCATTTGCAGCACCGTAGATGAGTCTAGAAGTAATCACGTGACTTGTAGTAAGTCAGAAAGTGAAAGACACATATCATATCATATCACTTATAGGTGTTACCTAAAAATGGATACCAGGGCAGATATTTCCACGGAAAAGGGCAATCACAGATTCATTAAACAAACTTATGGTTCACCAAAGGAAAGGTGTGAGGATTGGTTTCATTACGATATCGGGGTTAACAGACATCTACAAACACAGGTGACATATATAATCACCAAAGACCTACAGAATACCAAGAGAGGACTACTCAACATTCTGTCATAACGTACATGGGAAAAGGATCCCAGGAAGAACAGACATGTGTATATGTGTAAAAGAACCACATCTTCCACACCTACAACAAGCCAAACACTGTAATCAAACTTGCTGTAAGAAAAAATAAAAAATTAAATTAAAAACACGAACAAGAAGTAGTGAGACAAACGTGAGGGGCTTTCTCCTGGCACATTCCATTCTAAACTCCAATCTAGAACACCACTTCCACTGAGGCTCTCTTGCCCTAGTAACCAGATTTGGTAAGGGTGAACTGCTGCCACCTTGTGGCCGTTTCACACAACAGCAGCTTTAATCCCAACGCTAATGGTCAGTTGATATTCAAAATCATTGCAGGCCTGTAAATGACACCTGCCCTGAAAACAAATCCTGGGGTCACATATCGACCAAAATATTCAAAGGACGTCCATATTTCAAAACGACCGTTTCAAAAGGCATATTTTACGCACATTAGTGTTCTGCTTCTTTTCCTTTCTTTCCTTTTTTGTTCAAAAAACACGGGAATGGAAAAAGGCATCCCTCAGAATGGGCGAAAATCGTTGCAGACGAATCAATGGACAGAGGTTTAATCTCCAATATATATAAACAGCTCATGCAGCTTAATATTAAAAAAAACAAACAACCCCAAAAAATGGCCAGAAGATCTAAAGAGACGTTTCTTCAAAGGAGACACAGAGATGGCCAAGACGCACATGAAAAGCTGCTCAACAGCACTAATTATCAGAGAAATGCAAATCAAAACTACAATGAGGTTTCACCTCACACCTGTTAGAATCGGCATCATCAGAAAATCTACAAACAACCAATTCTGGGGAGGGTGTGGACTAAAGGAGCCCTCTTCCACTATTGGTGGGAATGTAAATTGATACAGTCACTATGGAGAACAGTATGGAGTTTCCTTAAAAAAACTAGAAATAGAATTACCATCTGATCCAGCAATCCCACTTCTGGGCATATACCCAGAGAAAACCGTACATCAAAAAGGCACATTCACCACAATGTTCATTGCAGCACTATTTACAATAGCCAGGTAATGGAAGCAACCTAAATGCCCACAGACAGATGAATGGATAAAGATGTGGTACATATATGAAATGGAATATTACTCGGCCATAAAAAGGAATGAAACTGGGTCATTTGTAGAGACATCGATGGATCGAGAGACTGTCATACAGAATGAAGTAAGTCAGAAAGAGGAAAACAAATATTGTATATTAATGCATATATGTGGAGCCTAGAAATGGTACAGATGAACTGGTTTGCAGGGAAGAAATAGAGACACAGAGGTAGAGAACAAACGTATGGACACCAAGTGTGGGAAGCCATGGGGTGGTGGTGGTGGGATGAGTTGGGAGTTTGGGATTGACCTGTGTACATGTATATGCATAAAATACATAACTAATAATAACGTGCTATATAAAAAAATAAATAAAATTAAATTTCAAAATTTTAAAAAATAAAATTTAAAATAAAACAGAAAAAAGTTCTTCCCGTCACACAGATGTATTTCTAGGAATGAATTATTTCCATGCTTATATCTATAAATACATAAAAGAGGAATAAAATCTAACTTGAACCATAAAAGAAAAGAAAACCTGAACCCACGAGTTATACAGAGGAAAACCCTATCAGGGCACTTGCTCCAGTGGTAAACAATTCTGAAATTGGTCAGAGGTGGGGAACCATCTCCCATACAGCCATCAACCCACCCCCCACGCAAGGAGCGTCCTCATTGCAAAGCTGGGGGACCATGCCGAGGCATCTGTGAGTAAACGTGAGCTGAGCCCCAGGCCAGCTGCTGCTGAACTCTTCCCACCCTTTCCAGGTAAAACACCTGAATATGTACAAGGGCTTGAAAGCCTAGAGGAAGGACCGTGGAGCCACACCAGCGACAGCACGCAGGCCAACTTGGTGCCTGCAGGCCAGCCAGGGTGGTCCTGGCCCCGGGCGCTCTTCCAGAAGTTTTCCATTGCCCTGCCTGAGATACCCCTCCTGTCCCGGCCCCCACTGCTTTTTTTCCTTCCTCACCTCTGTCCGGAGAGAAATTCCAGCGGAAGGTATGGGTGACACAACCTCTTCTTTACAGGCGGCAGCCTGGCAACTCCTGCAGAAAGGCCAGCAGAACCCCACTCACACCGGGCCACCCACAAAGCTGTGGCCCCTCACTCCCTCCCACCAGCACAGCCCCGAGACTGCTGACGGGGCAGAGAATATGGAGTCAGGCACAGCTTCAGGGGCTATTGCTGCCTGGAGCGCTGTTTATATTGACCTCAACGAGGCACACCTGGGGAGGGCGGGCCGGCAGGGTAAGGCTGCCCAGGTCAGCTAATCCACAACCCTCAGGGAATCACATTGTTGAAAATGGACCCCGCTAAGGCAGAAGAGAAGCCAAGGGAAAAAAGGACACAATGCCATTTGCAGCACCGTAGATGAGTCTAGAAGTAATCACGTGACTTGTAGTAAGTCAGAAAGTGAAAGACACATATCATATCATATCACTTATAGGTGTTACCTAAAAATGGATACCAGGGCAGATATTTCCACGGAAAAGGGCAATCACAGATTCATTAAACAAACTTATGGTTCACCAAAGGAAAGGTGTGAGGATTGGTTTCATTACGATATCGGGGTTAACAGACATCTACAAACACAGGTGACATATATAATCACCAAAGACCTACAGAATACCAAGAGAGGACTACTCAACATTCTGTCATAACGTACATGGGAAAAGGATCCCAGGAAGAACAGACATGTGTATATGTGTAAAAGAACCACATCTTCCACACCTACAACAAGCCAAACACTGTAATCAAACTTGCTGTAAGAAAAAATAAAAAATTAAATTAAAAACACGAACAAGAAGTAGTGAGACAAACGTGAGGGGCTTTCTCCTGGCACATTCCATTCTAAACTCCAATCTAGAACACCACTTCCACTGAGGCTCTCTTGCCCTAGTAACCAGATTTGGTAAGGGTGAACTGCTGCCACCTTGTGGCCGTTTCACACAACAGCAGCTTTAATCCCAACGCTAATGGTCAGTTGATATTCAAAATCATTGCAGGCCTGTAAATGACACCTGCCCTGAAAACAAATCCTGGGGTCACATATCGACCAAAATATTCAAAGGACGTCCATATTTCAAAACGACCGTTTCAAAAGGCATATTTTACGCACATTAGTGTTCTGCTTCTTTTCCTTTCTTTCCTTTTTTGTTCAAAAAACACGGGAATGGAAAAAGGCATCCCTCAGAATGGGCGAAAATCGTTGCAGACGAATCAATGGACAGAGGTTTAATCTCCAATATATATAAACAGCTCATGCAGCTTAATATTAAAAAAAACAAACAACCCAAAAAAATGGCCAGAAGATCTAAAGAGACGTTTCTTCAAAGGAGACACAGAGATGGCCAAGACGCACATGAAAAGCTGCTCAACAGCACTAATTATCAGAGAAATGCAAATCAAAACTACAATGAGGTTTCACCTCACACCTGTTAGAATCGGCATCATCAGAAAATCTACAAACAACCAATTCTGGGGAGGGTGTGGACTAAAGGAGCCCTCTTCCACTATTGGTGGGAATGTAAATTGATACAGTCACTATGGAGAACAGTATGGAGTTTCCTTAAAAAAACTAGAAATAGAATTACCATCTGATCCAGCAATCCCACTTCTGGGCATATACCCAGAGAAAACCGTACATCAAAAAGGCACATTCACCACAATGTTCATTGCAGCACTATTTACAATAGCCAGGTAATGGAAGCAACCTAAATGCCCACAGACAGATGAATGGATAAAGATGTGGTACATATATGAAATGGAATATTACTCGGCCATAAAAAGGAATGAAACTGGGTCATTTGTAGAGACATCGATGGATCGAGAGACTGTCATACAGAATGAAGTAAGTCAGAAAGAGGAAAACAAATATTGTATATTAATGCATATATGTGGAGCCTAGAAATGGTACAGATGAACTGGTTTGCAGGGAAGAAATAGAGACACAGAGGTAGAGAACAAACGTATGGACACCAAGTGTGGGAAGCCATGGGGTGGTGGTGGTGGGATGAGTTGGGAGTTTGGGATTGACCTGTGTACATGTATATGCATAAAATACATAACTAATAATAACGTGCTATATAAAAAAATAAATAAAATTAAATTTCAAAATTTTAAAAAATAAAATTTAAAATAAAACAGAAAAAAGTTCTTCCCGTCACACAGATGTATTTCTAGGAATGAATTATTTCCATGCTTATATCTATAAATACATAAAAGAGGAATAAAATCTAACTTGAACCATAAAAGAAAAGAAAACCTGAACCCACGAGTTATACAGAGGAAAACCCTATCAGGGCACTTGCTCCAGTGGTAAACAATTCTGAAATTGGTCAGAGGTGGGGAACCATCTCCCATACAGCCATCAACCCACCCCCCACGCAAGGAGCGTCCTCATTGCAAAGCTGGGGGACCGTGCCGAGGCATCTGTGAGTAAACGTGAGCTGAGCCCCAGGCCAGCTGCTGCTGAACTCTTCCCACCCTTTCCAGGTAAAACACCTGAATATGTACAAGGGCGTGAAAGCCTAGAGGAAGGACCGTGGAGCCACACCAGCGACAGCACGCAGGCCAACTTGGTGCCTGCAGGCCAGCCAGGGTGGTCCTGGCCCCGGGCGCTCTTCCAGAAGTTTTCCATTGCCCTGCCTGAGATACCCCTCCTGTCCCGGCCCCCACTGCTTTTTTTCCTTCCTCACCTCTGTCCGGAGAGAAATTCCAGCGGAAGGTATGGGTGACACAACCTCTTCTTTATAGGCGGCAGCCTGGCAACTCCTGCAGAAAGGCCAGCAGAACCCCACTCACACCGGGCCACCCACAAAGCTGTGGCCCCTCACTCCCTCCCACCAGCACAGCCCCGAGACTGCTGACGGGGCAGAGAATATGGAGTCAGGCACAGCTTCAGGGGCTATTGCTGCCTGGAGCGCTGTTTATATTGACCTCAACGAGGCACACCTGGGGAGGGCGGGCCGGCAGGGTAAGGCTGCCCAGGTCAGCTAATCCACAACCCTCAGGGAATCACATTGTTGAAAATGGACCCCGCTAAGGCAGAAGAGAAGCCAAGGGAAAAAAGGACACAATGCCATTTGCAGCACCGTAGATGAGTCTAGAAGTAATCACGTGACTTGTAGTAAGTCAGAAAGTGAAAGACACATATCATATCATATCACTTATAGGTGTTACCTAAAAATGGATACCAGGGCAGATATTTCCACGGAAAAGGGCAATCACAGATTCATTAAACAAACTTATGGTTCACCAAAGGAAAGGTGTGAGGATTGGTTTCACTACGATATCGGGGTTAACAGACATCTACAAACACAGGTGACATATATAATCACCAAAGACCTACATAATACCAAGAGAGGACTACTCAACATTCTGTCATAACGTACATGGGAAAAGGATCCCAGGAAGAACAGACATGTGTATATGTGTAAAAGAACCACATCTTCCACACCTACAACAAGCCAAACATTGTAATCAAACTTGCTGTAAGAAAAAATAAAAAATTAAATTAAAAACACGAACAAGAAGTAGTGAGACAAACGTGAGGGGCTTTCTCCTGGCACATTCCATTCTAAACTCCAATCTAGAACACCACTTCCACTGAGGCTCTCTTGCCCTAGTAACCAGATTTGGTAAGGGTGAACTGCTGCCACCTTGTGGCCGTTTCACACAACAGCAGCTTTAATCCCAACGCTAATGGTCAGTTGATATTCAAAATCATTGCAGGCCTGTAAATGACACCTGCCCTGAAAACAAATCCTGGGGTCACATATCGACCAAAATATTCAAAGGACGTCCATATTTCAAAACGACCGTTTCAAAAGGCATATTTTACGCACATTAGTGTTCTGCTTCTTTTCCTTTCTTTCCTTTTTTGTTCAAAAAACACGGGAATGGAAAAAGGCATCCCTCAGAATGGGCGAAAATCGTTGCAGACGAATCAATGGACAGAGGTTTAATCTCCAATATATATAAGCAGCTCATGCAGCTTAATATTAAAAAAAAACAAACAACCCCAAAAAATGGCCAGAAGATCTAAAGAGACGTTTCTTCAAAGGAGACACAGAGATGGCCAAGACGCACATGAAAAGCTGCTCAACAGCACTAATTATCAGAGAAATGCAAATCAAAACTACAATGAGGTTTCACCTCACACCTGTTAGAATCGGCATCATCAGAAAATCTACAAACAACCAATTCTGGGGAGGGTGTGGACAAAAGGAGCCCTCTTCCACTATTGGTGGGAATGTAAATTGATACAGTCACTATGGAGAACAGTATGGAGTTTCCTTAAAAAAACTAGAAATAGTATTACCATCTGATCCAGCAATCCCACTTCTGGGCATATACCCAGAGAAAACCGTACATCAAAAAGGCACATTCACCACAATGTTCATTGCAGCACTATTTACAATAGCCAGGTAATGGAAGCAACCTAAATGCCCACAGACAGATGAATGGATAAAGATGTGGTACATATATGAAATGGAGTATTACTCGGCCATAAAAAGGAATGAAACTGGGTCATTTGTAGAGACATCGATGGATCGAGAGACTGTCATACAGAATGAAGTAAGTCAGAAAGAGGAAAACAAATATTGTATATTAATGCATATATGTGGAGCCTAGAAATGGTACAGATGAACTGGTTTGCAGGGAAGAAATAGAGACACAGAGGTAGAGAACAAACGTATGGACACCAAGTGTGGGAAGCCATGGGGTGGTGGTGGTGGGATGAGTTGGGAGTTTGGGATTGACCTGTGTACATGTATATGCATAAAATACATAACTAATAATAACGTGCTATATAAAAAAATAAATAAAATTAAATTTCAAAATTTTAAAAAATAAAATTTAAAATAAAACAGAAAAAAGTTCTTCCCGTCACACAGATGTATTTCTAGGAATGAATTATTTCCATGCTTATATCTATAAATACATAAAAGAGGAATAAAATCTAACTTGAACCATAAAAGAAAAGAAAACCTGAACCCACGAGTTATACAGAGGAAAACCCTATCAGGGCACTTGCTCCAGTGGTAAACAATTCTGAAATTGGTCAGAGGTGGGGAACCATCTCCCATACAGCCATCAACCCACCCCCCACGCAAGGAGCGTCCTCATTGCAAAGCTGGGGGACCGTGCCGAGGCATCTCTGAGTAAACGTGAGCTGAGCCCCAGGCCAGCTGCTGCTGAACTGTTCCCACCCTTTCCAGGTAAAACACCTGAATATGTACAAGGGCTTGAAAGCCTAGAGGAAGGACCGTGGAGCCACACCAGCGACAGCACGCAGGCCAACTTGGTGCCTGCAGGCCAGCCAGGGTGGTCCTGGCCCCGGGCGCTCTTCCAGAAGCTTTCCATTGCCCTGCCTGAGATACCCCTCCTGTCCCGGCCCCCACTGCTTTTTTTCCTTCCTCACCTCTGTCCGGAGAGAAATTCCAGCGGAAGGTATGGGTGACACAACCTCTTCTTTACAGGCGGCAGCCTGGCAACTCCTGCAGAAAGGCCAGCAGAACCCCACTCACACCGGGCCACCCACAAAGCTGTGGCCCCTCACTCCCTCCCACCAGCACAGCCCCGAGACTGCTGACGGGGCAGAGAATATGGAGTCAGGCACAGCTTCAGGGGCTATTGCTGCCTGGAGCGCTGTTTATATTGACCTCAACGAGGCACACCTGGGGAGGGCGGGCCGGCAGGGTAAGGCTGCCCAGGTCAGCTAATCCACAACCCTCAGGGAATCACATTGTTGAAAATGGACCCCGCTAAGGCAGAAGAGAAGCCAAGGGAAAAAAGGACACAATGCCATTTGCAGCACCGTAGATGAGTCTAGAAGTAATCACGTGACTTGTAGTAAGTCAGAAAGTGAAAGACACATATCATATCATATCACTTATAGGTGTTACCTAAAAATGGATACCAGGGCAGATATTTCCACGGAAAAGGGCAATCACAGATTCATTAAACAAACTTATGGTTCACCAAAGGAAAGGTGTGAGGATTGGTTTCATTACGATATCGGGGTTAACAGACATCTACAAACACAGGTGACATATATAATCACCAAAGACCTACAGAATACCAAGAGAGGACTACTCAACATTCTGTCATAACGTACATGGGAAAAGGATCCCAGGAAGAACAGACATGTGTATATGTGTAAAAGAACCACATCTTCCACACCTACAACAAGCCAAACATTGTAATCAAACTTGCTGTAAGAAAAAATAAAAAATTAAATTAAAAACACGAACAAGAAGTAGTGAGACAAACGTGAGGGGCTTTCTCCTGGCACATTCCATTCTAAACTCCAATCTAGAACACCACTTCCACTGAGGCTCTCTTGCCCTAGTAACCAGATTTGGTAAGGGTGAACTGCTGCCACCTTGTGGCCGTTTCACACAACAGCAGCTTTAATCCCAACGCTAATGGTCAGTTGATATTCAAAATCATTGCAGGCCTGTAAATGACACCTGCCCTGAAAACAAATCCTGGGGTCACATATCGACCAAAATATTCAAAGGACGTCCATATTTCAAAACGACCGTTTCAAAAGGCATATTTTACGCACATTAGTGTTCTGCTTCTTTTCCTTTCTTTCCTTTTTTGTTCAAAAAACACGGGAATGGAAAAAGGCATCCCTCAGAATGGGCGAAAATCGTTGCAGACGAATCAATGGACAGAGGTTTAATCTCCAATATATATAAGCAGCTCATGCAGCTTAATATTAAAAAAAAACAAACAATCCCAAAAAATGGCCAGAAGATCTAAAGAGACGTTTCTTCAAAGGAGACACAGAGATGGCCAAGACGCACATGAAAAGCTGCTCAACAGCACTAATTATCAGAGAAATGCAAATCAAAACTACAATGAGGTTTCACCTCACACCTGTTAGAATCGGCATCATCAGAAAATCTACAAACAACCAATTCTGGGGAGGGTGTGGACAAAAGGAGCCCTCTTCCACTATTGGTGGGAATGTAAATTGATACAGTCACTATGGAGAACAGTATGGAGTTTCCTTAAAAAAACTAGAAATAGTATTACCATCTGATCCAGCAATCCCACTTCTGGGCATATACCCAGAGAAAACCGTACATCAAAAAGGCACATTCACCACAATGTTCATTGCAGCACTATTTACAATAGCCAGGTAATGGAAGCAACCTAAATGCCCACAGACAGATGAATGGATAAAGATCTGGTACATATATGAAATGGAATATTACTCGGCCATAAAAAGGAATGAAACTGGGTCATTTGTAGAGACATCGATGGATCGAGAGACTGTCATACAGAATGAAGTAAGTCAGAAAGAGGAAAACAAATATTGTATATTAATGCATATATGTGGAGCCTAGAAATGGTACAGATGAACTGGTTTGCAGGGAAGAAATAGAGACACAGAGGTAGAGAACAAACGTATGGACACCAAGTGTGGGAAGCCATGGGGTGGTGGTGGTGGGATGAGTTGGGAGTTTGGGATTGACCTGTGTACATGTATATGCATAAAATACATAACTAATAATAACGTGCTATATAAAAAAAATAAATAAAATTAAATTTCAAAATTTTAAAAAATAAAATTTAAAATAAAACAGAAAAAAGTTCTTCCCGTCACACAGATGTATTTCTAGGAATGAATTATTTCCATGCTTATATCTATAAATACATAAAAGAGGAATAAAATCTAACTTGAACCATAAAAGAAAAGAAAACCTGAACCCACGAGTTATACAGAGGAAAACCCTATCAGGGCACTTGCTCCAGTGGTAAACAATTCTGAAATTGGTCAGAGGTGGGGAACCATCTCCCATACAGCCATCAACCCACCCCCCACGCAAGGAGCGTCCTCATTGCAAAACTGGGGGACCGTGCCGAGGCATCTCTGAGTAAACGTGAGCTGAGCCCCAGGCCAGCTGCTGCTGAACTCTTCCCACCCTTTCCAGGTAAAACACCTGAATATGTACAAGGGCTTGAAAGCCTAGAGGAAGGACCGTGGAGCCACACCAGCGACAGCACGCAGGCCAACTTGGTGCCTGCAGGCCAGCCAGGGTGGTCCTGGCCCTGGGCGCTCTTCCAGAAGCTTTCCATTGCCCTGCCTGAGATACCCCTCCTGTCCCGGCCCCCACTGCTTTTTTTCCTTCCTCACCTCTGTCCGGAGAGAAATTCCAGCGGAAGGTATGGGTGACACAACCTCTTCTTTACAGGCGGCAGCCTGGCAACTCCTGCAGAAAGGCCAGCAGAACCCCACTCACACCGGGCCACCCACAAAGCTGTGGCCCCTCACTCCCTCCCACCAGCACAGCCCCGAGACTGCTGACGGGGCAGAGAATATGGAGTCAGGCACAGCTTCAGGGGCTATTGCTGCCTGGAGCGCTGTTTATATTGACCTCAACGAGGCACACCTGGGGAGGGCGGGCCGGCAGGGTAAGGCTGCCCAGGTCAGCTAATCCACAACCCTCAGGGAATCACATTGTTGAAAATGGACCCCGCTAAGGCAGAAGAGAAGCCAAGGGAAAAAAGGACACAATGCCATTTGCAGCACCGTAGATGAGTCTAGAAGTAATCACGTGACTTGTAGTAAGTCAGAAAGTGAAAGACACATATCATATCATATCACTTATAGGTGTTACCTAAAAATGGATACCAGGGCAGATATTTCCACGGAAAAGGGCAATCACAGATTCATTAAACAAACATATGGTTCACCAATGGAAAGGTGTGAGGATTGGTTTCATTACGATATCGGGGTTAACAGACATATACAAACACAGGTGACATATATAATCACCAAAGACCTACAGAGTACCAAGAGGGGACTACTCAACATTCTGTCATAACGTACATGGGAAAAGGATCCCAGGAAGGACAGACATGTGTATATGTGTAAAAGAACCACATCTTCCACACCTACAACAAGCCAAACATTGTAATCAAACTTGCTGTAAGAAAAAATAAAAAATTAAATTAAAAACACGAACAAGAAGTAGTGAGACAAACGTGAGGGGCTTTCTCCTGGCACATTCCATTCTAAACTCCAATCTAGAACACCACTTCCACTGAGGCTCTCTTGCCCTAGTAACCAGATTTGGTAAGGGTGAACTGCTGCCACCTTGTGGCCGTTTCACACAACAGCAGCTTTAATCCCAACGCTAATGGTCAGTAGATATTCAAAATCATTGCAGGCCTGTAAATGACACCTGCCCTGAAAACAAATCCTGGGGTCACATATCGACCAAAATATTCAAAGGACGTCCATATTTCAAAACGACCGTTTCAAAAGGCATATTTTACGCACATTAGTGTTCTGCTTCTTTTCCTTTCTTTCCTTTTTTGTTCAAAAAACACGGGAATGGAAAAAGGCATCCCTCAGAATGGGCGAAAATCGTTGCAGACGAATCAATGGACAGAGGTTTAATCTCCAATATATATAAGCAGCTCATGCAGCTTAATATTAAAAAAAAACAAACAACCCCAAAAAATGGCCAGAAGATCTAAAGAGACGTTTCTTCAAAGGAGACACAGAGATGGCCAAGACGCACATGAAAAGCTGCTCAACAGCACTAATTATCAGAGAAATGCAAATCAAAACTACAATGAGGTTTCACCTCACACCTGTTAGAATCGGCATCATCAGAAAATCTACAAACAACCAATTCTGGGGAGGGTGTGGACAAAAGGAGCCCTCTTCCACTATTGGTGGGAATGTAAATTGATACAGTCACTATGGAGAACAGTATGGAGTTTCCTTAAAAAAACTAGAAATAGTATTACCATCTGATCCAGCAATCCCACTTCTGGGCATATACCCAGAGAAAACCGTACATCAAAAAGGCACATTCACCACAATGTTCATTGCAGCACTATTTACAATAGCCAGGTAATGGAAGCAACCTAAATGCCCACAGACAGATGAATGGATAAAGATGTGGTACATATATGAAATGGAATATTACTCGGCCATAAAAAGGAATGAAACTGGGTCATTTGTAGAGACATCGATGGATCGAGAGACTGTCATACAGAATGAAGTAAGTCAGAAAGAGGAAAACAAATATTGTATATTAATGCATATATGTGGAGCCTAGAAATGGTACAGATGAACTGGTTTGCAGGGAAGAAATAGAGACACAGAGGTAGAGAACAAACGTATGGACACCAAGTGTGGGAAGCCATGGGGTGGTGGTGGTGGGATGAGTTGGGAGTTTGGGATTGACCTGTGTACATGTATATGCATAAAATACATAACTAATAATAACGTGCTATATAAAAAAATAAATAAAATTAAATTTCAAAATTTTAAAAAATAAAATTTAAAATAAAACAGAAAAAAGTTCTTCCCGTCACACAGATGTATTTCTAGGAATGAATTATTTCCATGCTTATATCTATAAATACATAAAAGAGGAATAAAATCTAACTTGAACCATAAAAGAAAAGAAAACCTGAACCCACGAGTTATACAGAGGAAAACCCTATCAGGGCACTTGCTCCAGTGGTAAACAATTCTGAAATTGGTCAGAGGTGGGGAACCATCTCCCATACAGCCATCAACCCACCCCCCACGCAAGGAGCGTCCTCATTGCAAAGCTGGGGGACCGTGCCGAGGCATCTGTGAGTAAACGTGAGCTGAGCCCCAGGCCAGCTGCTGCTGAACTGTTCCCACCCTTTCCAGGTAAAACACCTGAATATGTACAAGGGCTTGAAAGCCTAGAGGAAGGACCGTGGAGCCACACCAGCGACAGCACGCAGGCCAACTTGGTGCCTGCAGGCCAGCCAGGGTGGTCCTGGCCCCGGGCGCTCTTCCAGAAGCTTTCCATTGCCCTGCCTGAGATACCCCTCCTGTCCCGGCCCCCACTGCTTTTTTTCCTTCCTCACCTCTGTCCGGAGAGAAATTCCAGCGGAAGGTATGGGTGACACAACCTCTTCTTTACAGGCGGCAGCCTGGCAACTCCTGCAGAAAGGCCAGCAGAACCCCACTCACACCGGGCCACCCACAAAGCTGTGGCCCCTCACTCCCTCCCACCAGCACAGCCCCGAGACTGCTGACGGGGCAGAGAATATGGAGTCAGGCACAGCTTCAGGGGCTATTGCTGCCTGGAGCGCTGTTTATATTGACCTCAACGAGGCACACCTGGGGAGGGCAGGCCGGCAGGGTAAGGCTGCCCAGGTCAGCTAATCCACAACCCTCAGGGAATCACATTGTTGAAAATGGACCCCGCTAAGGCAGAAGAGAAGCCAAGGGAAAAAAGGACACAATGCCATTTGCAGCACCGTAGATGAGTCTAGAAGTAATCACGTGACTTGTAGTAAGTCAGAAAGTGAAAGACACATATCATATCATATCACTTATAGGTGTTACCTAAAAATGGATACCAGGGCAGATATTTCCACGGAAAAGGGCAATCACAGATTCATTAAACAAACTTATGGTTCACCAAAGGAAAGGTGTGAGGATTGGTTTCACTACGATATCGGGGTTAACAGACATCTACAAACACAGGTGACATATATAATCACCAAAGACCTACATAATACCAAGAGAGGACTACTCAACATTCTGTCATAACGTACATGGGAAAAGGATCCCAGGAAGAACAGACATGTGTATATGTGTAAAAGAACCACATCTTCCACACCTACAACAAGCCAAACATTGTAATCAAACTTGCTGTAAGAAAAAATAAAAAATTAAATTAAAAACACGAACAAGAAGTAGTGAGACAAACGTGAGGGGCTTTCTCCTGGCACATTCCATTCTAAACTCCAATCTAGAACACCACTTCCACTGAGGCTCTCTTGCCCTAGTAACCAGATTTGGTAAGGGTGAACTGCTGCCACCTTGTGGCCGTTTCACACAACAGCAGCTTTAATCCCAACGCTAATGGTCAGTTGATATTCAAAATCATTGCAGGCCTGTAAATGACACCTGCCCTGAAAACAAATCCTGGGGTCACATATCGACCAAAATATTCAAAGGACGTCCATATTTCAAAACGACCGTTTCAAAAGGCATATTTTACGCACATTAGTGTTCTGCTTCTTTTCCTTTCTTTCCTTTTTTGTTAAAAAAACACGGGAATGGAAAAAGGCATCCCTCAGAATGGGCGAAAATCGTTGCAGACGAATCAATGGACAGAGGTTTAATCTCCAATATATATAAGCAGCTCATGCAGCTTAATATTAAAAAAAAACAAACAACCCCAAAAAATGGCCAGAAGATCTAAAGAGACGTTTCTTCAAAGGAGACACAGAGATGGCCAAGACGCACATGAAAAGCTGCTCAACAGCACTAATTATCAGAGAAATGCAAATCAAAACTACAATGAGTTATCACCTCACACCTGTTAGAATCGGCATCATCAGAAAATCTACAAACAACCAATTCTGGGGAGGGTGTGGACAAAAGGAGCCCTCTTCCACTATTGGTGGGAATGTAAATTGATACAGTCACTATGGAGAACAGTATGGAGTTTCCTTAAAAAAACTAGAAATAGAATTACCATCTGATCCAGCAATCCCACTTCTGGGCATATACCCAGAGAAAACCGTACATCAAAAAGGCACATTCACCACAATGTTCATTGCAGCACTATTTACAATAGCCAGGTAATGGAAGCAACCTAAATGCCCACAGACAGATGAATGGATAAAGATGTGGTACATATATGAAATGGAATATTACTCGGCCATAAAAAGGAATGAAACTGGGTCATTTGTAGAGACATCGATGGATCGAGAGACTGTCATACAGAATGAAGTAAGTCAGAAAGAGGAAAACAAATATTGTATATTAATGCATATATGTGGAGCCTAGAAATGGTACAGATGAACTGGTTTGCAGGGAAGAAATAGAGACACAGAGGTAGAGAACAAACGTATGGACACCAAGTGTGGGAAGCCATGGGGTGGTGGTGGTGGGATGAGTTGGGAGTTTGGGATTGACCTGTGTACATGTATATGCATAAAATACATAACTAATAATAACGTGCTATATAAAAAATAAATAAAATTAAATTTCAAAATTTTAAAAAATAAAATTTAAAATAAAACAGAAAAAAGTTCTTCCCGTCACACAGATGTATTTCTAGGAATGAATTATTTCCATGCTTATATCTATAAATACATAAAAGAGGAATAAAATCTAACTTGAACCATAAAAGAAAAGAAAACCTGAACCCACGAGTTATACAGAGGAAAACCCTATCAGGGCACTTGCTCCAGTGGTAAACAATTCTGAAATTGGTCAGAGGTGGGGAACCATCTCCCATACAGCCATCAACCCACCCCCCACGCAAGGAGCGTCCTCATTGCAAAGCTGGGGGACCGTGCCGAGGCATCTCTGAGTAAACGTGAGCTGAGCCCCAGGCCAGCTGCTGCTGAACTGTTCCCACCCTTTCCAGGTAAAACACCTGAATATGTACAAGGGCTTGAAAGCCTAGAGGAAGGACCGTGGAGCCACACCAGCGACAGCACGCAGGCCAACTTGGTGCCTGCAGGCCAGCCAGGGTGGTCCTGGCCCCGGGCGCTCTTCCAGAAGCTTTCCATTGCCCTGCCTGAGATACCCCTCCTGTCCCGGCCCCCACTGCTTTTTTTCCTTCCTCACCTCTGTCCGGAGAGAAATTCCAGCGGAAGGTATGGGTGACACAACCTCTTCTTTACAGGCGGCAGCCTGGCAACTCCTGCAGAAAGGCCAGCAGAACCCCACTCACACCGGGCCACCCACAAAGCTGTGGCCCCTCACTCCCTCCCACCAGCACAGCCCCGAGACTGCTGACGGGGCAGAGAATATGGAGTCAGGCACAGCTTCAGGGGCTATTGCTGCCTGGAGCGCTGTTTATATTGACCTCAACGAGGCACACCTGGGGAGGGCGGGCCGGCAGGGTAAGGCTGCCCAGGTCAGCTAATCCACAACCCTCAGGGAATCACATTGTTGAAAATGGACGCCGCTAAGGCAGAAGAGAAGCCAAGGGAAAAAAGTACACAATGCCATTTGCAGCACCGTAGATGAGTCTAGAAGTAATCACGTGACTTGTAGTAAGTCAGAAAGTGAAAGACACATATCATATCATATCACTTATAGGTGTTACCTAAAAATGGATACCAGGGCAGATATTTCCACGGAAAAGGGCAATCACAGATT
Organism: Mesoplodon mirus; assembly: GCF_964341445.2. NCBI lineage: Eukaryota > Metazoa > Chordata > Mammalia > Artiodactyla > Ziphiidae > Mesoplodon > Mesoplodon mirus. The sequence goes on along the minus strand of NW_028295680.1, from coordinate 456,884 downwards.
CATTAAACAAACTTATGGTTCACCAAAGGAAAGGTGTGAGGATTGGTTTCACTACGATATCGGGGTTAACAGACATCTACAAACACAGGTGACATATATAATCACCAAAGACCTACATAATACCAAGAGAGGACTACTCAACATTCTGTCATAACGTACATGGGAAAAGGATCCCAGGAAGAACAGACATGTGTATATGTGTAAAAGAACCACATCTTCCACACCTACAACAAGCCAAACATTGTAATCAAACTTGCTGTAAGAAAAAATAAAAAATTAAATTAAAAACACGAACAAGAAGTAGTGAGACAAACGTGAGGGGCTTTCTCCTGGCACATTCCATTCTAAACTCCAATCTAGAACACCACTTCCACTGAGGCTCTCTTGCCCTAGTAACCAGATTTGGTAAGGGTGAACTGCTGCCACCTTGTGGCCGTTTCACACAACAGCAGCTTTAATCCCAACGCTAATGGTCAGTTGATATTCAAAATCATTGCAGGCCTGTAAATGACACCTGCCCTGAAAACAAATCCTGGGGTCACATATCGACCAAAATATTCAAAGGACGTCCATATTTCAAAACGACCGTTTCAAAAGGCATATTTTACGCACATTAGTGTTCTGCTTCTTTTCCTTTCTTTCCTTTTTTGTTAAAAAAACACGGGAATGGAAAAAGGCATCCCTCAGAATGGGCGAAAATCGTTGCAGACGAATCAATGGACAGAGGTTTAATCTCCAATATATATAAGCAGCTCATGCAGCTTAATATTAAAAAAAAACAAACAACCCCAAAAAATGGCCAGAAGATCTAAAGAGACGTTTCTTCAAAGGAGACACAGAGATGGCCAAGACGCACATGAAAAGCTGCTCAACAGCACTAATTATCAGAGAAATGCAAATCAAAACTACAATGAGTTATCACCTCACACCTGTTAGAATCGGCATCATCAGAAAATCTACAAACAACCAATTCTGGGGAGGGTGTGGACAAAAGGAGCCCTCTTCCACTATTGGTGGGAATGTAAATTGATACAGTCACTATGGAGAACAGTATGGAGTTTCCTTAAAAAAACTAGAAATAGAATTACCATCTGATCCAGCAATCCCACTTCTGGGCATATACCCAGAGAAAACCGTACATCAAAAAGGCACATTCACCACAATGTTCATTGCAGCACTATTTACAATAGCCAGGTAATGGAAGCAACCTAAATGCCCACAGACAGATGAATGGATAAAGATGTGGTACATATATGAAATGGAATATTACTCGGCCATAAAAAGGAATGAAACTGGGTCATTTGTAGAGACATCGATGGATCGAGAGACTGTCATACAGAATGAAGTAAGTCAGAAAGAGGAAAACAAATATTGTATATTAATGCATATATGTGGAGCCTAGAAATGGTACAGATGAACTGGTTTGCAGGGAAGAAATAGAGACACAGAGGTAGAGAACAAACGTATGGACACCAAGTGTGGGAAGCCATGGGGTGGTGGTGGTGGGATGAGTTGGGAGTTTGGGATTGACCTGTGTACATGTATATGCATAAAATACATAACTAATAATAACGTGCTATATAAAAAAATAAATAAAATTAAATTTCAAAATTTTAAAAAATAAAATTTAAAATAAAACAGAAAAAAGTTCTTCCCGTCACACAGATGTATTTCTAGGAATGAATTATTTCCATGCTTATATCTATAAATACATAAAAGAGGAATAAAATCTAACTTGAACCATAAAAGAAAAGAAAACCTGAACCCACGAGTTATACAGAGGAAAACCCTATCAGGGCACTTGCTCCAGTGGTAAACAATTCTGAAATTGGTCAGAGGTGGGGAACCATCTCCCATACAGCCATCAACCCACCCCCCACGCAAGGAGCGTCCTCATTGCAAAGCTGGGGGACCGTGCCGAGGCATCTCTGAGTAAACGTGAGCTGAGCCCCAGGCCAGCTGCTGCTGAACTGTTCCCACCCTTTCCAGGTAAAACACCTGAATATGTACAAGGGCTTGAAAGCCTAGAGGAAGGACCGTGGAGCCACACCAGCGACAGCACGCAGGCCAACTTGGTGCCTGCAGGCCAGCCAGGGTGGTCCTGGCCCCGGGCGCTCTTCCAGAAGCTTTCCATTGCCCTGCCTGAGATACCCCTCCTGTCCCGGCCCCCACTGCTTTTTTTCCTTCCTCACCTCTGTCCGGAGAGAAATTCCAGCGGAAGGTATGGGTGACACAACCTCTTCTTTACAGGCGGCAGCCTGGCAACTCCTGCAGAAAGGCCAGCAGAACCCCACTCACACCGGGCCACCCACAAAGCTGTGGCCCCTCACTCCCTCCCACCAGCACAGCCCCGAGACTGCTGACGGGGCAGAGAATATGGAGTCAGGCACAGCTTCAGGGGCTATTGCTGCCTGGAGCGCTGTTTATATTGACCTCAACGAGGCACACCTGGGGAGGGCAGGCCGGCAGGGTAAGGCTGCCCAGGTCAGCTAATCCACAACCCTCAGGGAATCACATTGTTGAAAATGGACCCCGCTAAGGCAGAAGAGAAGCCAAGGGAAAAAAGGACACAATGCCATTTGCAGCACCGTAGATGAGTCTAGAAGTAATCACGTGACTTGTAGTAAGTCAGAAAGTGAAAGACACATATCATATCATATCACTTATAGGTGTTACCTAAAAATGGATACCAGGGCAGATATTTCCACGGAAAAGGGCAATCACAGATTCATTAAACAAACTTATGGTTCACCAAAGGAAAGGTGTGAGGATTGGTTTCATTACGATATCGGGGTTAACAGACATCTACAAACACAGGTGACATATATAATCACCAAAGACCTACAGAATACCAAGAGAGGACTACTCAACATTCTGTCATAACGTACATGGGAAAAGGATCCCAGGAAGAACAGACATGTGTATAAGTGTAAAAGAACCACATCTTCCACACCTACAACAAGCCAAACATTGTAATCAAACTTGCTGTAAGAAAAAATAAAAAATTAAATTAAAAACACGAACAAGAAGTAGTGAGACAAACGTGAGGGGCTTTCTCCTGGCACATTCCATTCTAAACTCCAATCTAGAACACCACTTCCACTGAGGCTCTCTTGCCCTAGTAACCAGATTTGGTAAGGGTGAACTGCTGCCACCTTGTGGCCGTTTCACACAACAGCAGCTTTAATCCCAACGCTAATGGTCAGTTGATATTCAAAATCATTGCAGGCCTGTAAATGACACCTGCCCTGAAAACAAATCCTGGGGTCACATATCGACCAAAATATTCAAAGGACGTCCATATTTCAAAACGACCGTTTCAAAAGGCATATTTTACGCACATTAGTGTTCTGCTTCTTTTCCTTTCTTTCCTTTTTTGTTCAAAAAACACGGGAATGGAAAAAGGCATCCCTCAGAATGGGCGAAAATCGTTGCAGACGAATCAATGGACAGAGGTTTAATCTCCAATATATATAAGCAGCTCATGCAGCTTAATATTAAAAAAAAACAAACAACCCCAAAAAATGGCCAGAAGATCTAAAGAGACGTTTCTTCAAAGGAGACACAGAGATGGCCAAGACGCACATGAAAAGCTGCTCAACAGCACTAATTATCAGAGAAATGCAAATCAAAACTACAATGAGTTATCACCTCACACCTGTTAGAATCGGCATCATCAGAAAATCTACAAACAACCAATTCTGGGGAGGGTGTGGACAAAAGGAGCCCTCTTCCACTATTGGTGGGAATGTAAATTGATACAGTCACTATGGAGAACAGTATGGAGTTTCCTTAAAAAAACTAGAAATAGAATTACCATCTGATCCAGCAATCCCACTTCTGGGCATATACCCAGAGAAAACCGTACATCAAAAAGGCACATTCACCACAATGTTCATTGCAGCACTATTTACAATAGCCAGGTAATGGAAGCAACCTAAATGCCCACAGACAGATGAATGGATAAAGATGTGGTACATATATGAAATGGAATATTACTCGGCCATAAAAAGGAATGAAACTGGGTCATTTGTAGAGACATCGATGGATCGAGAGACTGTCATACAGAATGAAGTAAGTCAGAAAGAGGAAAACAAATATTGTATATTAATGCATATATGTGGAGCCTAGAAATGGTACAGATGAACTGGTTTGCAGGGAAGAAATAGAGACACAGAGGTAGAGAACAAACGTATGGACACCAAGTGTGGGAAGCCATGGGGTGGTGGTGGTGGGATGAGTTGGGAGTTTGGGATTGACCTGTGTACATGTATATGCATAAAATACATAACTAATAATAACGTGCTATATAAAAAAATAAATAAAATTAAATTTCAAAATTTTAAAAAATAAAATTTAAAATAAAACAGAAAAAAGTTCTTCCCGTCACACAGATGTATTTCTAGGAATGAATTATTTCCATGCTTATATCTATAAATACATAAAAGAGGAATAAAATCTAACTTGAACCATAAAAGAAAAGAAAACCTGAACCCACGAGTTATACAGAGGAAAACCCTATCAGGGCACTTGCTCCAGTGGTAAACAATTCTGAAATTGGTCAGAGGTGGGGAACCATCTCCCATACAGCCATCAACCCACCCCCCACGCAAGGAGCGTCCTCATTGCAAAGCTGGGGGACCGTGCCGAGGCATCTGTGAGTAAACGTGAGCTGAGCCCCAGGCCAGCTGCTGCTGAACTGTTCCCACCCTTTCCAGGTAAAACACCTGAATATGTACAAGGGCTTGAAAGCCTAGAGGAAGGACCGTGGAGCCACACCAGCGACAGCACGCAGGCCAACTTGGTGCCTGCAGGCCAGCCAGGGTGGTCCTGGCCCCGGGCGCTCTTCCAGAAGCTTTCCATTGCCCTGCCTGAGATACCCCTCCTGTCCCGGCCCCCACTGCTTTTTTTCCTTCCTCACCTCTGTCCGGAGAGAAATTCCAGCGGAAGGTATGGGTGACACAACCTCTTCTTTACAGGCGGCAGCCTGGCAACTCCTGCAGAAAGGCCAGCAGAACCCCACTCACACCGGGCCACCCACAAAGCTGTGGCCCCTCACTCCCTCCCACCAGCACAGCCCCGAGACTGCTGACGGGGCAGAGAATATGGAGTCAGGCACAGCTTCAGGGGCTATTGCTGCCTGGAGCGCTGTTTATATTGACCTCAACGAGGCACACCTGGGGAGGGCGGGCCGGCAGGGTAAGGCTGCCCAGGTCAGCTAATCCACAACCCTCAGGGAATCACATTGTTGAAAATGGACCCCGCTAAGGCAGAAGAGAAGCCAAGGGAAAAAAGGACACAATGCCATTTGCAGCACCGTAGATGAGTCTAGAAGTAATCACGTGACTTGTAGTAAGTCAGAAAGTGAAAGACACATATCATATCATATCACTTATAGGTGTTACCTAAAAATGGATACCAGGGCAGATATTTCCACGGAAAAGGGCAATCACAGATTCATTAAACAAACTTATGGTTCACCAAAGGAAAGGTGTGAGGATTGGTTTCATTACGATATCGGGGTTAACAGACATCTACAAACACAGGTGACATATATAATCACCAAAGACCTACAGAATACCAAGAGAGGACTACTCAACATTCTGTCATAACGTACATGGGAAAAGGATCCCAGGAAGAACAGACATGTGTATATGTGTAAAAGAACCACATCTTCCACACCTACAACAAGCCAAACACTGTAATCAAACTTGCTGTAAGAAAAAATAAAAAATTAAATTAAAAACACGAACAAGAAGTAGTGAGACAAACGTGAGGGGCTTTCTCCTGGCACATTCCATTCTAAACTCCAATCTAGAACACCACTTCCACTGAGGCTCTCTTGCCCTAGTAACCAGATTTGGTAAGGGTGAACTGCTGCCACCTTGTGGCCGTTTCACACAACAGCAGCTTTAATCCCAACGCTAATGGTCAGTTGATATTCAAAATCATTGCAGGCCTGTAAATGACACCTGCCCTGAAAACAAATCCTGGGGTCACATATCGACCAAAATATTCAAAGGACGTCCATATTTCAAAACGACCGTTTCAAAAGGCATATTTTACGCACATTAGTGTTCTGCTTCTTTTCCTTTCTTTCCTTTTTTGTTCAAAAAACACGGGAATGGAAAAAGGCATCCCTCAGAATGGGCGAAAATCGTTGCAGACGAATCAATGGACAGAGGTTTAATCTCCAATATATATAAGCAGCTCATGCAGCTTAATATTAAAAAAAAACAAACAACCCCAAAAAATGGCCAGAAGATCTAAAGAGACGTTTCTTCAAAGGAGACACAGAGATGGCCAAGACGCACATGAAAAGCTGCTCAACAGCACTAATTATCAGAGAAATGCAAATCAAAACTACAATGAGGTTTCACCTCACACCTGTTAGAATCGGCATCATCAGAAAATCTACAAACAACCAATTCTGGGGAGGGTGTGGACAAAAGGAGCCCTCTTCCACTATTGGTGGGAATGTAAATTGATACAGTCACTATGGAGAACAGTATGGAGTTTCCTTAAAAAAACTAGAAATAGTATTACCATCTGATCCAGCAATCCCACTTCTGGGCATATACCCAGAGAAAACCGTACATCAAAAAGGCACATTCACCACAATGTTCATTGCAGCACTATTTACAATAGCCAGGTAATGGAAGCAACCTAAATGCCCACAGACAGATGAATGGATAAAGATGTGGTACATATATGAAATGGAATATTACTCGGCCATAAAAAGGAATGAAACTGGGTCATTTGTAGAGACATCGATGGATCGAGAGACTGTCATACAGAATGAAGTAAGTCAGAAAGAGGAAAACAAATATTGTATATTAATGCATATATGTGGAGCCTAGAAATGGTACAGATGAACTGGTTTGCAGGGAAGAAATAGAGACACAGAGGTAGAGAACAAACGTATGGACACCAAGTGTGGGAAGCCATGGGGTGGTGGTGGTGGGATGAGTTGGGAGTTTGGGATTGACCTGTGTACATGTATATGCATAAAATACATAACTAATAATAACGTGCTATATAAAAAAATAAATAAAATTAAATTTCAAAATTTTAAAAAATAAAATTTAAAATAAAACAGAAAAAAGTTCTTCCCGTCACACAGATGTATTTCTAGGAATGAATTATTTCCATGCTTATATCTATAAATACATAAAAGAGGAATAAAATCTAACTTGAACCATAAAAGAAAAGAAAACCTGAACCCACGAGTTATACAGAGGAAAACCCTATCAGGGCACTTGCTCCAGTGGTAAACAATTCTGAAATTGGTCAGAGGTGGGGAACCATCTCCCATACAGCCATCAACCCACCCCCCACGCAAGGAGCGTCCTCATTGCAAAACTGGGGGACCGTGCCGAGGCATCTCTGAGTAAACGTGAGCTGAGCCCCAGGCCAGCTGCTGCTGAACTCTTCCCACCCTTTCCAGGTAAAACACCTGAATATGTACAAGGGCTTGAAAGCCTAGAGGAAGGACCGTGGAGCCACACCAGCGACAGCACGCAGGCCAACTTGGTGCCTGCAGGCCAGCCAGGGTGGTCCTGGCCCCGGGCGCTCTTCCAGAAGCTTTCCATTGCCCTGCCTGAGATACCCCTCCTGTCCCGGCCCCCACTGCTTTTTTTCCTTCCTCACCTCTGTCCGGAGAGAAATTCCAGCGGAAGGTATGGGTGACACAACCTCTTCTTTACAGGCGGCAGCCTGGCAACTCCTGCAGAAAGGCCAGCAGAACCCCACTCACACCGGGCCACCCACAAAGCTGTGGCCCCTCACTCCCTCCCACCAGCACAGCCCCGAGACTGCTGACGGGGCAGAGAATATGGAGTCAGGCACAGCTTCAGGGGCTATTGCTGCCTGGAGCGCTGTTTATATTGACCTCAACGAGGCACACCTGGGGAGGGCGGGCCGGCAGGGTAAGGCTGCCCAGGTCAGCTAATCCACAACCCTCAGGGAATCACATTGTTGAAAATGGACCCCGCTAAGGCAGAAGAGAAGCCAAGGGAAAAAAGGACACAATGCCATTTGCAGCACCGTAGATGAGTCTAGAAGTAATCACGTGACTTGTAGTAAGTCAGAAAGTGAAAGACACATATCATATCATATCACTTATAGGTGTTACCTAAAAATGGATACCAGGGCAGATATTTCCACGGAAAAGGGCAATCACAGATTCATTAAACAAACTTATGGTTCACCAAAGGAAAGGTGTGAGGATTGGTTTCATTACGATATCGGGGTTAACAGACATCTACAAACACAGGTGACATATATAATCACCAAAGACCTACAGAATACCAAGAGAGGACTACTCAACATTCTGTCATAACGTACATGGGAAAAGGATCCCAGGAAGAACAGACATGTGTATATGTGTAAAAGAACCACATCTTCCACACCTACAACAAGCCAAACATTGTAATCAAACTTGCTGTAAGAAAAAATAAAAAATTAAATTAAAAACACGAACAAGAAGTAGTGAGACAAACGTGAGGGGCTTTCTCCTGGCACATTCCATTCTAAACTCCAATCTAGAACACCACTTCCACTGAGGCTCTCTTGCCCTAGTAACCAGATTTGGTAAGGGTGAACTGCTGCCACCTTGTGGCCGTTTCACACAACAGCAGCTTTAATCCCAACGCTAATGGTCAGTTGATATTCAAAATCATTGCAGGCCTGTAAATGACACCTGCCCTGAAAACAAATCCTGGGGTCACATATCGACCAAAATATTCAAAGGACGTCCATATTTCAAAACGACCGTTTCAAAAGGCATATTTTACGCACATTAGTGTTCTGCTTCTTTTCCTTTCTTTCCTTTTTTGTTAAAAAAACACGGGAATGGAAAAAGGCATCCCTCAGAATGGGCGAAAATCGTTGCAGACGAATCAATGGACAGAGGTTTAATCTCCAATATATATAAGCAGCTCATGCAGCTTAATATTAAAAAAAAACAAACAACCCCCAAAAATGGCCAGAAGATCTAAAGAGACGTTTCTTCAAAGGAGACACAGAGATGGCCAAGACGCACATGAAAAGCTGCTCAACAGCGCTAATTATCAGAGAAATGCAAATCAAAACTACAATGAGGTTTCACCTCACACCTGTTAGAATCGGCATCATCAGAAAATCTACAAACAACCAATTCTGGGGAGGGTGTGGACAAAAGGAGCCCTCTTCCACTATTGGTGGGAATGTAAATTGATACAGTCACTATGGAGAACAGTATGGAGTTTCCTTAAAAAAACTAGAAATAGTATTACCATCTGATCCAGCAATCCCACTTCTGGGCATATACCCAGAGAAAACCGTACATCAAAAAGGCACATTCACCACAATGTTCATTGCAGCACTATTTACAATAGCCAGGTAATGGAAGCAACCTAAATGCCCACAGACAGATGAATGGATAAAGATGTGGTACATATATGAAATGGAATATTACTCGGCCATAAAAAGGAATGAAACTGGGTCATTTGTAGAGACATCGATGGATCGAGAGACTGTCATACAGAATGAAGTAAGTCAGAAAGAGGAAAACAAATATTGTATATTAATGCATATATGTGGAGCCTAGAAATGGTACAGATGAACTGGTTTGCAGGGAAGAAATAGAGACACAGAGGTAGAGAACAAACGTATGGACACCAAGTGTGGGAAGCCATGGGGTGGTGGTGGTGGGATGAGTTGGGAGTTTGGGATTGACCTATGTACATGTATATGCATAAAATACATAACTAATAATAACGTGCTATATAAAAAAAATAAATAAAATTAAATTTCAAAATTTTAAAAAATAAAATTTAAAATAAAACAGAAAAAAGTTCTTCCCGTCACACAGATGTATTTATAGGAATGAATTATTTCCATGCTTATATCTATAAATACATAAAAGAGGAATAAAATCTAACTTGAACCATAAAAGAAAAGAAAACCTGAACCCACGAGTTATACAGAGGAAAACCCTATCAGGGCACTTGCTCCAGTGGTAAACAATTCTGAAATTGGTCAGAGGTGGGGAACCATCTCCCATACAGCCATCAACCCACCCCCCACGCAAGGAGCGTCCTCATTGCAAAGCTGGGGGACCGTGCCGAGGCATCTGTGAGTAAACGTGAGCTGAGCCCCAGGCCAGCTGCTGCTGAACTGTTCCCACCCTTTCCAGGTAAAACACCTGAATATGTACAAGGGCTTGAAAGCCTAGAGGAAGGACCGTGGAGCCACACCAGCGACAGCACGCAGGCCAACTTGGTGCCTGCAGGCCAGCCAGGGTGGTCCTGGCCCCGGGCGCTCTTCCAGAAGCTTTCCATTGCCCTGCCTGAGATACCCCTCCTGTCCCGGCCCCCACTGCTTTTTTTCCTTCCTCACCTCTGTCCGGAGAGAAATTCCAGCGGAAGGTATGGGTGACACAACCTCTTCTTTACAGGCGGCAGCCTGGCAACTCCTGCAGAAAGGCCAGCAGAACCCCACTCACACCGGGCCACCCACAAAGCTGTGGCCCCTCACTCCCTCCCACCAGCACAGCCCCGAGACTGCTGACGGGGCAGAGAATATGGAGTCAGGCACAGCTTCAGGGGCTATTGCTGCCTGGAGCGCTGTTTATATTGACCTCAACGAGGCACACCTGGGGAGGGCGGGCCGGCAGGGTAAGGCTGCCCAGGTCAGCTAATCCACAACCCTCAGGGAATCACATTGTTGAAAATGGACCCCGCTAAGGCAGAAGAGAAGCCAAGGGAAAAAAGGACACAATGCCATTTGCAGCACCGTAGATGAGTCTAGAAGTAATCACGTGACTTGTAGTAAGTCAGAAAGTGAAAGACACATATCATATCATATCACTTATAGGTGTTACCTAAAAATGGATACCAGGGCAGATATTTCCACGGAAAAGGGCAATCACAGATTCATTAAACAAACTTATGGTTCACCAAAGGAAAGGTGTGAGGATTGGTTTCATTACGATATCGGGGTTAACAGACATCTACAAACACAGGTGACATATATAATCACCAAAGACCTACAGAATACCAAGAGAGGACTACTCAACATTCTGTCATAACGTACATGGGAAAAGGATCCCAGGAAGAACAGACATGTGTATATGTGTAAAAGAACCACATCTTCCACACCTACAACAAGCCAAACACTGTAATCAAACTTGCTGTAAGAAAAAATAAAAAATTAAATTAAAAACACGAACAAGAAGTAGTGAGACAAACGTGAGGGGCTTTCTCCTGGCACATTCCATTCTAAACTCCAATCTAGAACACCACTTCCACTGAGGCTCTCTTGCCCTAGTAACCAGATTTGGTAAGGGTGAACTGCTGCCACCTTGTGGCCGTTTCACACAACAGCAGCTTTAATCCCAACGCTAATGGTCAGTTGATATTCAAAATCATTGCAGGCCTGTAAATGACACCTGCCCTGAAAACAAATCCTGGGGTCACATATCGACCAAAATATTCAAAGGACGTCCATATTTCAAAACGACCGTTTCAAAAGGCATATTTTACGCACATTAGTGTTCTGCTTCTTTTCCTTTCTTTCCTTTTTTGTTCAAAAAACACGGGAATGGAAAAAGGCATCCCTCAGAATGGGCGAAAATCGTTGCAGACGAATCAATGGACAGAGGTTTAATCTCCAATATATATAAGCAGCTCATGCAGCTTAATATTAAAAAAAAACAAACAACCCCCAAAAATGGCCAGAAGATCTAAAGAGACGTTTCTTCAAAGGAGACACAGAGATGGCCAAGACGCACATGAAAAGCTGCTCAACAGCACTAATTATCAGAGAAATGCAAATCAAAACTACAATGAGGTTTCACCTCACACCTGTTAGAATCGGCATCATCAGAAAATCTACAAACAACCAATTCTGGGGAGGGTGTGGACAAAAGGAGCCCTCTTCCACTATTGGTGGGAATGTAAATTGATACAGTCACTATGGAGAACAGTATGGAGTTTCCTTAAAAAAACTAGAAATAGTATTACCATCTGATCCAGCAATCCCACTTCTGGGCATATACCCAGAGAAAACCGTACATCAAAAAGGCACATTCACCACAATGTTCATTGCAGCACTATTTACAATAGCCAGGTAATGGAAGCAACCTAAATGCCCACAGACAGATGAATGGATAAAGATGTGGTACATATATGAAATGGAATATTACTCGGCCATAAAAAGGAATGAAACTGGGTCATTTGTAGAGACATCGATGGATCGAGAGACTGTCATACAGAATGAAGTAAGTCAGAAAGAGGAAAACAAATATTGTATATTAATGCATATATGTGGAGCCTAGAAATGGTACAGATGAACTGGTTTGCAGGGAAGAAATAGAGACACAGAGGTAGAGAACAAACGTATGGACACCAAGTGTGGGAAGCCATGGGGTGGTGGTGGTGGGATGAGTTGGGAGTTTGGGATTGACCTGTGTACATGTATATGCATAAAATACATAACTAATAATAACGTGCTATATAAAAAAATAAATAAAATTAAATTTCAAAATTTTAAAAAATAAAATTTAAAATAAAACAGAAAAAAGTTCTTCCCGTCACACAGATGTATTTCTAGGAATGAATTATTTCCATGCTTATATCTATAAATACATAAAAGAGGAATAAAATCTAACTTGAACCATAAAAGAAAAGAAAACCTGAACCCACGAGTTATACAGAGGAAAACCCTATCAGGGCACTTGCTCCAGTGGTAAACAATTCTGAAATTGGTCAGAGGTGGGGAACCATCTCCCATACAGCCATCAACCCACCCCCCACGCAAGGAGCGTCCTCATTGCAAAACTGGGGGACCGTGCCGAGGCATCTCTGAGTAAACGTGAGCTGAGCCCCAGGCCAGCTGCTGCTGAACTGTTCCCACCCTTTCCAGGTAAAACACCTGAATATGTACAAGGGCTTGAAAGCCTAGAGGAAGGACCGTGGAGCCACACCAGCGACAGCACGCAGGCCAACTTGGTGCCTGCAGGCCAGCCAGGGTGGTCCTGGCCCCGGGCGCTCTTCCAGAAGCTTTCCATTGCCCTGCCTGAGATACCCCTCCTGTCCCGGCCCCCACTGCTTTTTTTCCTTCCTCACCTCTGTCCGGAGAGAAATTCCAGCGGAAGGTATGGGTGACACAACCTCTTCTTTACAGGCGGCAGCCTGGCAACTCCTGCAGAAAGGCCAGCAGAACCCCACTCACACCGGGCCACCCACAAAGCTGTGGCCCCTCACTCCCTCCCACCAGCACAGCCCCGAGACTGCTGACGGGGCAGAGAATATGGAGTCAGGCACAGCTTCAGGGGCTATTGCTGCCTGGAGCGCTGTTTATATTGACCTCAACGAGGCACACCTGGGGAGGGCGGGCCGGCAGGGTAAGGCTGCCCAGGTCAGCTAATCCACAACCCTCAGGGAATCACATTGTTGAAAATGGACCCCGCTAAGGCAGAAGAGAAGCCAAGGGAAAAAAGGACACAATGCCATTTGCAGCACCGTAGATGAGTCTAGAAGTAATCACGTGACTTGTAGTAAGTCAGAAAGTGAAAGACACATATCATATCATATCACTTATAGGTGTTACCTAAAAATGGATACCAGGGCAGATATTTCCACGGAAAAGGGCAATCACAGATTCATTAAACAAACTTATGGTTCACCAAAGGAAAGGTGTGAGGATTGGTTTCATTACGATATCGGGGTTAACAGACATCTACAAACACAGGTGACATATATAATCACCAAAGACCTACAGAATACCAAGAGAGGACTACTCAACATTCTGTCATAACGTACATGGGAAAAGGATCCCAGGAAGAACAGACATGTGTATATGTGTAAAAGAACCACATCTTCCACACCTACAACAAGCCAAACATTGTAATCAAACTTGCTGTAAGAAAAAATAAAAAATTAAATTAAAAACACGAACAAGAAGTAGTGAGACAAACGTGAGGGGCTTTCTCCTGGCACATTCCATTCTAAACTCCAATCTAGAACACCACTTCCACTGAGGCTCTCTTGCCCTAGTAACCAGATTTGGTAAGGGTGAACTGCTGCCACCTTGTGGCCGTTTCACACAACAGCAGCTTTAATCCCAACGCTAATGGTCAGTTGATATTCAAAATCATTGCAGGCCTGTAAATGACACCTGCCCTGAAAACAAATCCTGGGGTCACATATCGACCAAAATATTCAAAGGACGTCCATATTTCAAAACGACCGTTTCAAAAGGCATATTTTACGCACATTAGTGTTCTGCTTCTTTTCCTTTCTTTCCTTTTTTGTTAAAAAAACACGGGAATGGAAAAAGGCATCCCTCAGAATGGGCGAAAATCGTTGCAGACGAATCAATGGACAGAGGTTTAATCTCCAATATATATAAGCAGCTCATGCAGCTTAATATTAAAAAAAAACAAACAACCCCCAAAAATGGCCAGAAGATCTAAAGAGACGTTTCTTCAAAGGAGACACAGAGATGGCCAAGACGCACATGAAAAGCTGCTCAACAGCGCTAATTATCAGAGAAATGCAAATCAAAACTACAATGAGGTTTCACCTCACACCTGTTAGAATCGGCATCATCAGAAAATCTACAAACAACCAATTCTGGGGAGGGTGTGGACAAAAGGAGCCCTCTTCCACTATTGGTGGGAATGTAAATTGATACAGTCACTATGGAGAACAGTATGGAGTTTCCTTAAAAAAACTAGAAATAGTATTACCATCTGATCCAGCAATCCCACTTCTGGGCATATACCCAGAGAAAACCGTACATCAAAAAGGCACATTCACCACAATGTTCATTGCAGCACTATTTACAATAGCCAGGTAATGGAAGCAACCTAAATGCCCACAGACAGATGAATGGATAAAGATGTGGTACATATATGAAATGGAATATTACTCGGCCATAAAAAGGAATGAAACTGGGTCATTTGTAGAGACATCGATGGATCGAGAGACTGTCATACAGAATGAAGTAAGTCAGAAAGAGGAAAACAAATATTGTATATTAATGCATATATGTGGAGCCTAGAAATGGTACAGATGAACTGGTTTGCAGGGAAGAAATAGAGACACAGAGGTAGAGAACAAACGTATGGACACCAAGTGTGGGAAGCCATGGGGTGGTGGTGGTGGGATGAGTTGGGAGTTTGGGATTGACCTATGTACATGTATATGCATAAAATACATAACTAATAATAACGTGCTATATAAAAAAAATAAATAAAATTAAATTTCAAAATTTTAAAAAATAAAATTTAAAATAAAACAGAAAAAAGTTCTTCCCGTCACACAGATGTATTTCTAGGAATGAATTATTTCCATGCTTATATCTATAAATACATAAAAGAGGAATAAAATCTAACTTGAACCATAAAAGAAAAGAAAACCTGAACCCACGAGTTATACAGAGGAAAACCCTATCAGGGCACTTGCTCCAGTGGTAAACAATTCTGAAATTGGTCAGAGGTGGGGAACCATCTCCCATACAGCCATCAACCCACCCCCCACGCAAGGAGCGTCCTCATTGCAAAGCTGGGGGACCGTGCCGAGGCATCTGTGAGTAAACGTGAGCTGAGCCCCAGGCCAGCTGCTGCTGAACTGTTCCCACCCTTTCCAGGTAAAACACCTGAATATGTACAAGGGCTTGAAAGCCTAGAGGAAGGACCGTGGAGCCACACCAGCGACAGCACGCAGGCCAACTTGGTGCCTGCAGGCCAGCCAGGGTGGTCCTGGCCCCGGGCGCTCTTCCAGAAGCTTTCCATTGCCCTGCCTGAGATACCCCTCCTGTCCCGGCCCCCACTGCTTTTTTTCCTTCCTCACCTCTGTCCGGAGAGAAATTCCAGCGGAAGGTATGGGTGACACAACCTCTTCTTTACAGGCGGCAGCCTGGCAACTCCTGCAGAAAGGCCAGCAGAACCCCACTCACACCGGGCCACCCACAAAGCTGTGGCCCCTCACTCCCTCCCACCAGCACAGCCCCGAGACTGCTGACGGGGCAGAGAATATGGAGTCAGGCACAGCTTCAGGGGCTATTGCTGCCTGGAGCGCTGTTTATATTGACCTCAACGAGGCACACCTGGGGAGGGCGGGCCGGCAGGGTAAGGCTGCCCAGGTCAGCTAATCCACAACCCTCAGGGAATCACATTGTTGAAAATGGACCCCGCTAAGGCAGAAGAGAAGCCAAGGGAAAAAAGGACACAATGCCATTTGCAGCACCGTAGATGAGTCTAGAAGTAATCACGTGACTTGTAGTAAGTCAGAAAGTGAAAGACACATATCATATCATATCACTTATAGGTGTTACCTAAAAATGGATACCAGGGCAGATATTTCCACGGAAAAGGGCAATCACAGATTCATTAAACAAACTTATGGTTCACCAAAGGAAAGGTGTGAGGATTGGTTTCATTACGATATCGGGGTTAACAGACATCTACAAACACAGGTGACATATATAATCACCAAAGACCTACAGAATACCAAGAGAGGACTACTCAACATTCTGTCATAACGTACATGGGAAAAGGATCCCAGGAAGAACAGACATGTGTATATGTGTAAAAGAACCACATCTTCCACACCTACAACAAGCCAAACATTGTAATCAAACTTGCTGTAAGAAAAAATAAAAAATTAAATTAAAAACACGAACAAGAAGTAGTGAGACAAACGTGAGGGGCTTTCTCCTGGCACATTCCATTCTAAACTCCAATCTAGAACACCACTTCCACTGAGGCTCTCTTGCCCTAGTAACCAGATTTGGTAAGGGTGAACTGCTGCCACCTTGTGGCCGTTTCACACAACAGCAGCTTTAATCCCAACGCTAATGGTCAGTTGATATTCAAAATCATTGCAGGCCTGTAAATGACACCTGCCCTGAAAACAAATCCTGGGGTCACATATCGACCAAAATATTCAAAGGACGTCCATATTTCAAAACGACCGTTTCAAAAGGCATATTTTACGCACATTAGTGTTCTGCTTCTTTTCCTTTCTTTCCTTTTTTGTTAAAAAAACACGGGAATGGAAAAAGGCATCCCTCAGAATGGGCGAAAATCGTTGCAGACGAATCAATGGACAGAGGTTTAATCTCCAATATATATAAGCAGCTCATGCAGCTTAATATTAAAAAAAAACAAACAACCCCCAAAAATGGCCAGAAGATCTAAAGAGACGTTTCTTCAAAGGAGACACAGAGATGGCCAAGACGCACATGAAAAGCTGCTCAACAGCGCTAATTATCAGAGAAATGCAAATCAAAACTACAATGAGGTTTCACCTCACACCTGTTAGAATCGGCATCATCAGAAAATCTACAAACAACCAATTCTGGGGAGGGTGTGGACAAAAGGAGCCCTCTTCCACTATTGGTGGGAATGTAAATTGATACAGTCACTATGGAGAACAGTATGGAGTTTCCTTAAAAAAACTAGAAATAGTATTACCATCTGATCCAGCAATCCCACTTCTGGGCATATACCCAGAGAAAACCGTACATCAAAAAGGCACATTCACCACAATGTTCATTGCAGCACTATTTACAATAGCCAGGTAATGGAAGCAACCTAAATGCCCACAGACAGATGAATGGATAAAGATGTGGTACATATATGAAATGGAATATTACTCGGCCATAAAAAGGAATGAAACTGGGTCATTTGTAGAGACATCGATGGATCGAGAGACTGTCATACAGAATGAAGTAAGTCAGAAAGAGGAAAACAAATATTGTATATTAATGCATATATGTGGAGCCTAGAAATGGTACAGATGAACTGGTTTGCAGGGAAGAAATAGAGACACAGAGGTAGAGAACAAACGTATGGACACCAAGTGTGGGAAGCCATGGGGTGGTGGTGGTGGGATGAGTTGGGAGTTTGGGATTGACCTATGTACATGTATATGCATAAAATACATAACTAATAATAACGTGCTATATAAAAAAAATAAATAAAATTAAATTTCAAAATTTTAAAAAATAAAATTTAAAATAAAACAGAAAAAAGTTCTTCCCGTCACACAGATGTATTTCTAGGAATGAATTATTTCCATGCTTATATCTATAAATACATAAAAGAGGAATAAAATCTAACTTGAACCATAAAAGAAAAGAAAACCTGAACCCACGAGTTATACAGAGGAAAACCCTATCAGGGCACTTGCTCCAGTGGTAAACAATTCTGAAATTGGTCAGAGGTGGGGAACCATCTCCCATACAGCCATCAACCCACCCCCCACGCAAGGAGCGTCCTCATTGCAAAGCTGGGGGACCGTGCCGAGGCATCTGTGAGTAAACGTGAGCTGAGCCCCAGGCCAGCTGCTGCTGAACTGTTCCCACCCTTTCCAGGTAAAACACCTGAATATGTACAAGGGCTTGAAAGCCTAGAGGAAGGACCGTGGAGCCACACCAGCGACAGCACGCAGGCCAACTTGGTGCCTGCAGGCCAGCCAGGGTGGTCCTGGCCCCGGGCGCTCTTCCAGAAGCTTTCCATTGCCCTGCCTGAGATACCCCTCCTGTCCCGGCCCCCACTGCTTTTTTTCCTTCCTCACCTCTGTCCGGAGAGAAATTCCAGCGGAAGGTATGGGTGACACAACCTCTTCTTTACAGGCGGCAGCCTGGCAACTCCTGCAGAAAGGCCAGCAGAACCCCACTCACACCGGGCCACCCACAAAGCTGTGGCCCCTCACTCCCTCCCACCAGCACAGCCCCGAGACTGCTGACGGGGCAGAGAATATGGAGTCAGGCACAGCTTCAGGGGCTATTGCTGCCTGGAGCGCTGTTTATATTGACCTCAACGAGGCACACCTGGGGAGGGCGGGCCGGCAGGGTAAGGCTGCCCAGGTCAGCTAATCCACAACCCTCAGGGAATCACATTGTTGAAAATGGACCCCGCTAAGGCAGAAGAGAAGCCAAGGGAAAAAAGGACACAATGCCATTTGCAGCACCGTAGATGAGTCTAGAAGTAATCACGTGACTTGTAGTAAGTCAGAAAGTGAAAGACACATATCATATCATATCACTTATAGGTGTTACCTAAAAATGGATACCAGGGCAGATATTTCCACGGAAAAGGGCAATCACAGATTCATTAAACAAACTTATGGTTCACCAAAGGAAAGGTGTGAGGATTGGTTTCATTACGATATCGGGGTTAACAGACATCTACAAACACAGGTGACATATATAATCACCAAAGACCTACAGAATACCAAGAGAGGACTACTCAACATTCTGTCATAACGTACATGGGAAAAGGATCCCAGGAAGAACAGACATGTGTATATGTGTAAAAGAACCACATCTTCCACACCTACAACAAGCCAAACACTGTAATCAAACTTGCTGTAAGAAAAAATAAAAAATTAAATTAAAAACACGAACAAGAAGTAGTGAGACAAACGTGAGGGGCTTTCTCCTGGCACATTCCATTCTAAACTCCAATCTAGAACACCACTTCCACTGAGGCTCTCTTGCCCTAGTAACCAGATTTGGTAAGGGTGAACTGCTGCCACCTTGTGGCCGTTTCACACAACAGCAGCTTTAATCCCAACGCTAATGGTCAGTTGATATTCAAAATCATTGCAGGCCTGTAAATGACACCTGCCCTGAAAACAAATCCTGGGGTCACATATCGACCAAAATATTCAAAGGACGTCCATATTTCAAAACGACCGTTTCAAAAGGCATATTTTACGCACATTAGTGTTCTGCTTCTTTTCCTTTCTTTCCTTTTTTGTTCAAAAAACACGGGAATGGAAAAAGGCATCCCTCAGAATGGGCGAAAATCGTTGCAGACGAATCAATGGACAGAGGTTTAATCTCCAATATATATAAGCAGCTCATGCAGCTTAATATTAAAAAAAAACAAACAACCCCAAAAAATGGCCAGAAGATCTAAAGAGACGTTTCTTCAAAGGAGACACAGAGATGGCCAAGACGCACATGAAAAGCTGCTCAACAGCACTAATTATCAGAGAAATGCAAATCAAAACTACAATGAGGTTTCACCTCACACCTGTTAGAATCGGCATCATCAGAAAATCTACAAACAACCAATTCTGGGGAGGGTGTGGACAAAAGGAGCCCTCTTCCACTATTGGTGGGAATGTAAATTGATACAGTCACTATGGAGAACAGTATGGAGTTTCCTTAAAAAAACTAGAAATAGTATTACCATCTGATCCAGCAATCCCACTTCTGGGCATATACCCAGAGAAAACCGTACATCAAAAAGGCACATTCACCACAATGTTCATTGCAGCACTATTTACAATAGCCAGGTAATGGAAGCAACCTAAATGCCCACAGACAGATGAATGGATAAAGATGTGGTACATATATGAAATGGAATATTACTCGGCCATAAAAAGGAATGAAACTGGGTCATTTGTAGAGACATCGATGGATCGAGAGACTGTCATACAGAATGAAGTAAGTCAGAAAGAGGAAAACAAATATTGTATATTAATGCATATATGTGGAGCCTAGAAATGGTACAGATGAACTGGTTTGCAGGGAAGAAATAGAGACACAGAGGTAGAGAACAAACGTATGGACACCAAGTGTGGGAAGCCATGGGGTGGTGGTGGTGGGATGAGTTGGGAGTTTGGGATTGACCTGTGTACATGTATATGCATAAAATACATAACTAATAATAACGTGCTATATAAAAAAATAAATAAAATTAAATTTCAAAATTTTAAAAAATAAAATTTAAAATAAAACAGAAAAAAGTTCTTCCCGTCACACAGATGTATTTCTAGGAATGAATTATTTCCATGCTTATATCTATAAATACATAAAAGAGGAATAAAATCTAACTTGAACCATAAAAGAAAAGAAAACCTGAACCCACGAGTTATACAGAGGAAAACCCTATCAGGGCACTTGCTCCAGTGGTAAACAATTCTGAAATTGGTCAGAGGTGGGGAACCATCTCCCATACAGCCATCAACCCACCCCCCACGCAAGGAGCGTCCTCATTGCAAAACTGGGGGACCGTGCCGAGGCATCTCTGAGTAAACGTGAGCTGAGCCCCAGGCCAGCTGCTGCTGAACTGTTCCCACCCTTTCCAGGTAAAACACCTGAATATGTACAAGGGCTTGAAAGCCTAGAGGAAGGACCGTGGAGCCACACCAGCGACAGCACGCAGGCCAACTTGGTGCCTGCAGGCCAGCCAGGGTGGTCCTGGCCCCGGGCGCTCTTCCAGAAGCTTTCCATTGCCCTGCCTGAGATACCCCTCCTGTCCCGGCCCCCACTGCTTTTTTTCCTTCCTCACCTCTGTCCGGAGAGAAATTCCAGCGGAAGGTATGGGTGACACAACCTCTTCTTTACAGGCGGCAGCCTGGCAACTCCTGCAGAAAGGCCAGCAGAACCCCACTCACACCGGGCCACCCACAAAGCTGTGGCCCCTCACTCCCTCCCACCAGCACAGCCCCGAGACTGCTGACGGGGCAGAGAATATGGAGTCAGGCACAGCTTCAGGGGCTATTGCTGCCTGGAGCGCTGTTTATATTGACCTCAACGAGGCACACCTGGGGAGGGCGGGCCGGCAGGGTAAGGCTGCCCAGGTCAGCTAATCCACAACCCTCAGGGAATCACATTGTTGAAAATGGACCCCGCTAAGGCAGAAGAGAAGCCAAGGGAAAAAAGGACACAATGCCATTTGCAGCACCGTAGATGAGTCTAGAAGTAATCACGTGACTTGTAGTAAGTCAGAAAGTGAAAGACACATATCATATCATATCACTTATAGGTGTTACCTAAAAATGGATACCAGGGCAGATATTTCCACGGAAAAGGGCAATCACAGATTCATTAAACAAACTTATGGTTCACAAAAGGAAAGGTGTGAGGATTGGTTTCATTACGATATCGGGGTTAACAGACATCTACAAACACAGGTGACATATATAATCACCAAAGACCTACAGAATACCAAGAGAGGACTACTCAACATTCTGTCATAACGTACATGGGAAAAGGATCCCAGGAAGAACAGACATGTGTATATGTGTAAAAGAACCACATCTTCCACACCTACAACAAGCCAAACATTGTAATCAAACTTGCTGTAAGAAAAAATAAAAAAATAAATTAAAAACACGAACAAGAAGTAGTGAGACAAACGTGAGGGGCTTTCTCCTGGCACATTCCATTCTAAACTCCAATCTAGAACACCACTTCCACTGAGGCTCTCTTGCCCTAGTAACCAGATTTGGTAAGGGTGAACTGCTGCCACCTTGTGGCCGTTTCACACAACAGCAGCTTTAATCCCAACGCTAATGGTCAGTTGATATTCAAAATCATTGCAGGCCTGTAAATGACACCTGCCCTGAAAACAAATCCTGGGGTCACATATCGACCAAAATATTCAAAGGACGTCCATATTTCAAAACGACCGTTTCAAAAGGCATATTTTACGCACATTAGTGTTCTGCTTCTTTTCCTTTCTTTCCTTTTTTGTTAAAAAAACACGGGAATGGAAAAAGGCATCCCTCAGAATGGGCGAAAATCGTTGCAGACGAATCAATGGACAGAGGTTTAATCTCCAATATATATAAGCAGCTCATGCAGCTTAATATTAAAAAAAAACAAACAACCCCCAAAAATGGCCAGAAGATCTAAAGAGACGTTTCTTCAAAGGAGACACAGAGATGGCCAAGACGCACATGAAAAGCTGCTCAACAGCGCTAATTATCAGAGAAATGCAAATCAAAACTACAATGAGGTTTCACCTCACACCTGTTAGAATCGGCATCATCAGAAAATCTACAAACAACCAATTCTGGGGAGGGTGTGGACAAAAGGAGCCCTCTTCCACTATTGGTGGGAATGTAAATTGATACAGTCACTATGGAGAACAGTATGGAGTTTCCTTAAAAAAACTAGAAATAGTATTACCATCTGATCCAGCAATCCCACTTCTGGGCATATACCCAGAGAAAACCGTACATCAAAAAGGCACATTCACCACAATGTTCATTGCAGCACTATTTACAATAGCCAGGTAATGGAAGCAACCTAAATGCCCACAGACAGATGAATGGATAAAGATGTGGTACATATATGAAATGGAATATTACTCGGCCATAAAAAGGAATGAAACTGGGTCATTTGTAGAGACATCGATGGATCGAGAGACTGTCATACAGAATGAAGTAAGTCAGAAAGAGGAAAACAAATATTGTATATTAATGCATATATGTGGAGCCTAGAAATGGTACAGATGAACTGGTTTGCAGGGAAGAAATAGAGACACAGAGGTAGAGAACAAACGTATGGACACCAAGTGTGGGAAGCCATGGGGTGGTGGTGGTGGGATGAGTTGGGAGTTTGGGATTGACCTATGTACATGTATATGCATAAAATACATAACTAATAATAACGTGCTATATAAAAAAAATAAATAAAATTAAATTTCAAAATTTTAAAAAATAAAATTTAAAATAAAACAGAAAAAAGTTCTTCCCGTCACACAGATGTATTTCTAGGAATGAATTATTTCCATGCTTATATCTATAAATACATAAAAGAGGAATAAAATCTAACTTGAACCATAAAAGAAAAGAAAACCTGAACCCACGAGTTATACAGAGGAAAACCCTATCAGGGCACTTGCTCCAGTGGTAAACAATTCTGAAATTGGTCAGAGGTGGGGAACCATCTCCCATACAGCCATCAACCCACCCCCCACGCAAGGAGCGTCCTCATTGCAAAGCTGGGGGACCGTGCCGAGGCATCTGTGAGTAAACGTGAGCTGAGCCCCAGGCCAGCTGCTGCTGAACTGTTCCCACCCTTTCCAGGTAAAACACCTGAATATGTACAAGGGCTTGAAAGCCTAGAGGAAGGACCGTGGAGCCACACCAGCGACAGCACGCAGGCCAACTTGGTGCCTGCAGGCCAGCCAGGGTGGTCCTGGCCCCGGGCGCTCTTCCAGAAGCTTTCCATTGCCCTGCCTGAGATACCCCTCCTGTCCCGGCCCCCACTGCTTTTTTTCCTTCCTCACCTCTGTCCGGAGAGAAATTCCAGCGGAAGGTATGGGTGACACAACCTCTTCTTTACAGGCGGCAGCCTGGCAACTCCTGCAGAAAGGCCAGCAGAACCCCACTCACACCGGGCCACCCACAAAGCTGTGGCCCCTCACTCCCTCCCACCAGCACAGCCCCGAGACTGCTGACGGGGCAGAGAATATGGAGTCAGGCACAGCTTCAGGGGCTATTGCTGCCTGGAGCGCTGTTTATATTGACCTCAACGAGGCACACCTGGGGAGGGCGGGCCGGCAGGGTAAGGCTGCCCAGGTCAGCTAATCCACAACCCTCAGGGAATCACATTGTTGAAAATGGACCCCGCTAAGGCAGAAGAGAAGCCAAGGGAAAAAAGGACACAATGCCATTTGCAGCACCGTAGATGAGTCTAGAAGTAATCACGTGACTTGTAGTAAGTCAGAAAGTGAAAGACACATATCATATCATATCACTTATAGGTGTTACCTAAAAATGGATACCAGGGCAGATATTTCCACGGAAAAGGGCAATCACAGATTCATTAAACAAACTTATGGTTCACCAAAGGAAAGGTGTGAGGATTGGTTTCATTACGATATCGGGGTTAACAGACATCTACAAACACAGGTGACATATATAATCACCAAAGACCTACAGAATACCAAGAGAGGACTACTCAACATTCTGTCATAACGTACATGGGAAAAGGATCCCAGGAAGAACAGACATGTGTATATGTGTAAAAGAACCACATCTTCCACACCTACAACAAGCCAAACATTGTAATCAAACTTGCTGTAAGAAAAAATAAAAAAATTAAATTAAAAACACGAACAAGAAGTAGTGAGACAAACGTGAGGGGCTTTCTCCTGGCACATTCCATTCTAAACTCCAATCTAGAACACCACTTCCACTGAGGCTCTCTTGCCCTAGTAACCAGATTTGGTAAGGGTGAACTGCTGCCACCTTGTGGCCGTTTCACACAACAGCAGCTTTAATCCCAACGCTAATGGTCAGTTGATATTCAAAATCATTGCAGGCCTGTAAATGACACCTGCCCTGAAAACAAATCCTGGGGTCACATATCGACCAAAATATTCAAAGGACGTCCATATTTCAAAACGACCGTTTCAAAAGGCATATTTTACGCACATTAGTGTTCTGCTTCTTTTCCTTTCTTTCCTTTTTTGTTAGAAAAACACGGGAATGGAAAAAGGCATCCCTCAGAATGGGCGAAAATCGTTGCAGACGAATCAATGGACAGAGGTTTAATCTCAAATATATATAAGCAGCTCATGCAGCTTAATATTAAAAAAAAACAAACAACCCCAAAAAATGGCCAGAAGATCTAAAGAGACGTTTCTTCAAAGGAGACACAGAGATGGCCAAGACGCACATGAAAAGCTGCTCAACAGCACTAATTATCAGAGAAATGCAAATCAAAACTACAATGAGGTTTCACCTCACACCTGTTAGAATCGGCATCATCAGAAAATCTACAAACAACCAATTCTGGGGAGGGTGTGGACAAAAGGAGCCCTCTTCCACTATTGGTGGGAATGTAAATTGATACAGTCACTATGGAGAACAGTATGGAGTTTCCTTAAAAAAACTAGAAATAGTATTACCATCTGATCCAGCAATCCCACTTCTGGGCATATACCCAGAGAAAACCGTACATCAAAAAGGCACATTCACCACAATGTTCATTGCAGCACTATTTACAATAGCCAGGTAATGGAAGCAACCTAAATGCCCACAGACAGATGAATGGATAAAGATGTGGTACATATATGAAATGGAATATTACTCGGCCATAAAAAGGAATGAAACTGGGTCATTTGTAGAGACATCGATGGATCGAGAGACTGTCATACAGAATGAAGTAAGTCAGAAAGAGGAAAACAAATATTGTATATTAATGCATATATGTGGAGCCTAGAAATGGTACAGATGAACTGGTTTGCAGGGAAGAAATAGAGACACAGAGGTAGAGAACAAACGTATGGACACCAAGTGTGGGAAGCCATGGGGTGGTGGTGGTGGGATGAGTTGGGAGTTTGGGATTGACCTATGTACATGTATATGCATAAAATACATAACTAATAATAACGTGCTATATAAAAAAAATAAATAAAATTAAATTCAAAATTTTAAAAAATAAAATTTAAAATAAAACAGAAAAAAGTTCTTCCCGTCACACAGATGTATTTCTAGGAATGAATTATTTCCATGCTTATATCTATAAATACATAAAAGAGGAATAAAATCTAACTTGAACCATAAAAGAAAAGAAAACCTGAACCCACGAGTTATACAGAGGAAAACCCTATCAGGGCACTTGCTCCAGTGGTAAACAATTCTGAAATTGGTCAGAGGTGGGGAACCATCTCCCATACAGCCATCAACCCACCCCCCACGCAAGGAGCGTCCTCATTGCAAAGCTGGGGGACCGTGCCGAGGCATCTGTGAGTAAACGTGAGCTGAGCCCCAGGCCAGCTGCTGCTGAACTGTTCCCACCCTTTCCAGGTAAAACACCTGAATATGTACAAGGGCTTGAAAGCCTAGAGGAAGGACCGTGGAGCCACACCAGCGACAGCACGCAGGCCAACTTGGTGCCTGCAGGCCAGCCAGGGTGGTCCTGGCCCCGGGCGCTCTTCCAGAAGCTTTCCATTGCCCTGCCTGAGATACCCCTCCTGTCCCGGCCCCCACTGCTTTTTTTCCTTCCTCACCTCTGTCCGGAGAGAAATTCCAGCGGAAGGTATGGGTGACACAACCTCTTCTTTACAGGCGGCAGCCTGGCAACTCCTGCAGAAAGGCCAGCAGAACCCCACTCACACCGGGCCACCCACAAAGCTGTGGCCCCTCACTCCCTCCCACCAGCACAGCCCCGAGACTGCTGACGGGGCAGAGAATATGGAGTCAGGCACAGCTTCAGGGGCTATTGCTGCCTGGAGCGCTGTTTATATTGACCTCAACGAGGCACACCTGGGGAGGGCGGGCCGGCAGGGTAAGGCTGCCCAGGTCAGCTAATCCACAACCCTCAGGGAATCACATTGTTGAAAATGGACCCCGCTAAGGCAGAAGAGAAGCCAAGGGAAAAAAGGACACAATGCCATTTGCAGCACCGTAGATGAGTCTAGAAGTAATCACGTGACTTGTAGTAAGTCAGAAAGTGAAAGACACATATCATATCATATCACTTATAGGTGTTACCTAAAAATGGATACCAGGGCAGATATTTCCACGGAAAAGGGCAATCACAGATTCATTAAACAAACTTATGGTTCACCAAAGGAAAGGTGTGAGGATTGGTTTCATTACGATATCGGGGTTAACAGACATCTACAAACACAGGTGACATATATAATCACCAAAGACCTACAGAATACCAAGAGAGGATGACTCAACATTCTGTCATAACGTACATGGGAAAAGGATTCCAGGAAGAACAGACATGTGTATATGTGTAAAAGAACCACATCTTCCACACCTACAACAAGCCAAACATTGTAATCAAACTTGCTGTAAGAAAAAATAAAAAATTAAATTAAAAACACGAACAAGAAGTAGTGAGACAAACGTGAGGGGCTTTCTCCTGGCACATTCCATTCTAAACTCCAATCTAGAACACCACTTCCACTGAGGCTCTCTTGCCCTAGTAACCAGATTTGGTAAGGTTGAACTGCTGCCACCTTGTGGCCGTTTCACACAACAGCAGCTTTAATCCCAACGCTAATGGTCAGTTGATATTCAAAATCATTGCAGGCCTGTAAATGACACCTGCCCTGAAAACAAATCCTGGGGTCACATATCGACCAAAATATTCAAAGGACGTCCATATTTCAAAACGACCGTTTCAAAAGGCATATTTTACGCACATTAGTGTTCTGCTTCTTTTCCTTTCTTTCCTTTTTTGTTAAAAAAACACGGGAATGGAAAAAGGCATCCCTCAGAATGGGCGAAAATCGTTGCAGACGAATCAATGGACAGAGGTTTAATCTCCAATATATATAAGCAGCTCATGCAGCTTAATATTAAAAAAAAACAAACAACCCCAAAAAATGGCCAGAAGATCTAAAGAGACGTTTCTTCAAAGGAGACACAGAGATGGCCAAGACGCACATGAAAAGCTGCTCAACAGCACTAATTATCAGAGAAATGCAAATCAAAACTACAATGAGTTATCACCTCACACCTGTTAGAATCGGCATCATCAGAAAATCTACAAACAACCAATTCTGGGGAGGGTGTGGACAAAAGGAGCCCTCTTCCACTATTGGTGGGAATGTAAATTGATACAGTCACTATGGAGAACAGTATGGAGTTTCCTTAAAAAAACTAGAAATAGAATTACCATCTGATCCAGCAATCCCACTTCTGGGCATATACCCAGAGAAAACCGTACATCAAAAAGGCACATTCACCACAATGTTCATTGCAGCACTATTTACAATAGCCAGGTAATGGAAGCAACCTAAATGCCCACAGACAGATGAATGGATAAAGATGTGGTACATATATGAAATGGAATATTACTCGGCCATAAAAAGGAATGAAACTGGGTCATTTGTAGAGACATCGATGGATCGAGAGACTGTCATACAGAATGAAGTAAGTCAGAAAGAGGAAAACAAATATTGTATATTAATGCATATATGTGGAGCCTAGAAATGGTACAGATGAACTGGTTTGCAGGGAAGAAATAGAGACACAGAGGTAGAGAACAAACGTATGGACACCAAGTGTGGGAAGCCATGGGGTGGTGGTGGTGGGATGAGTTGGGAGTTTGGGATTGACCTGTGTACATGTATATGCATAAAATACATAACTAATAATAACGTGCTATATAAAAAAATAAATAAAATTAAATTTCAAAATTTTAAAAAATAAAATTTAAAATAAAACAGAAAAAAGTTCTTCCCGTCACACAGATGTATTTATAGGAATGAATTATTTCCATGCTTATATCTATAAATACATAAAAGAGGAATAAAATCTAACTTGAACCATAAAAGAAAAGAAAACCTGAACCCACGAGTTATACAGAGGAAAACCCTATCAGGGCACTTGCTCCAGTGGTAAACAATTCTGAAATTGGTCAGAGGTGGGGAACCATCTCCCATACAGCCATCAACCCACCCCCCACGCAAGGAGCGTCCTCATTGCAAAGCTGGGGGACCGTGCCGAGGCATCTGTGAGTAAACGTGAGCTGAGCCCCAGGCCAGCTGCTGCTGAACTGTTCCCACCCTTTCCAGGTAAAACACCTGAATATGTACAAGGGCTTGAAAGCCTAGAGGAAGGACCGTGGAGCCACACCAGGGACAGCACGCAGGCCAACTTGGTGCCTGCAGGCCAGCCAGGGTGGTCCTGGCCCCGGGCGCTCTTCCAGAAGCTTTCTATTGCCCTGCCTGAGATACCCCTCCTGTCCCGGCCCCCACTGCTTTTTTCCTTCCTCACCTCTGTCCGGAGAGAAATTCCAGCGGAAGGTATGGGTGACACAACCTCTTCTTTACAGGCGGCAGCCTGGCAACTCCTGCAGAAAGGCCAGCAGAACCCCACTCACACCGGGCCACCCACAAAGCTGTGGCCCCTCACTCCCTCCCACCAGCATAGCCCCGAGACTGCTGACGGGGCAGAGAATATGGAGTCAGGCACAGCTTCAGGGGCTATTGCTGCCTGGAGCGCTGTTTATATTGACCTCAACGAGGCACACCTGGGGAGGGCGGGCCGGCAGGGTAAGGCTGCCCAGGTCAGCTAATCCACAACCCTCAGGGAATCACATTGTTGAAAATGGACCCCGCTAAGGCAGAAGAGAAGCCAAGGGAAAAAAGGACACAATGCCATTTGCAGCACCGTAGATGAGTCTAGAAGTAATCACGTGACTTGTAGTAAGTCAGAAAGTGAAAGACACATATCATATCATATCACTTATAGGTGTTACCTAAAAATGGATACCAGGGCAGATATTTCCACGGAAAAGGGCAATCACAGATTCATTAAACAAACTTATGGTTCACCAAAGGAAAGGTGTGAGGATTGGTTTCACTACGATATCGGGGTTAACAGACATCTACAAACACAGGTGACATATATAATCACCAAAGACCTACAGAATACCAAGAGAGGACTACTCAACATTCTGTCATAACGTACATGGGAAAAGGATCCCAGGAAGAACAGACATGTGTATATGTGTAAAAGAACCACATCTTGCACACCTACAACAAGCCAAACATTGTAATCAAACTTGCTGTAAGAAAAAATAAAAAATTAAATTAAAAACACGAACAAGAAGTAGTGAGACAAACGTGAGGGGCTTTCTCCTGGCACATTCCATTCTAAACTCCAATCTAGAACACCACTTCCACTGAGGCTCTCTTGCCCTAGTAACCAGATTTGGTAAGGGTGAACTGCTGCCACCTTGTGGCCGTTTCACACAACAGCAGCTTTAATCCCAACGCTAATGGTCAGTTGATATTCAAAATCATTGCAGGCCTGTAAATGACACCTGCCCTGAAAACAAATCCTGGGGTCACATATCGACCAAAATATTCAAAGGACGTCCATATTTCAAAACGACCGTTTCAAAAGGCATATTTTACGCACATTAGTGTTCTGCTTCTTTTCCTTTCTTTCCTTTTTTGTTAAAAAAACACGGGAATGGAAAAAGGCATCCCTCAGAATGGGCGAAAATCGTTGCAGACGAATCAATGGACAGAGGTTTAATCTCAAATATATATAAGCAGCTCATGCAGCTTAATATTAAAAAAAAACAAACAACCCCAAAAAATGGCCAGAAGATCTAAAGAGACGTTTCTTCAAAGGAGACACAGAGATGGCCAAGACGCACATGAAAAGCTGCTCAACAGCACTAATTATCAGAGAAATGCAAATCAAAACTACAATGAGGTTTCACCTCACACCTGTTAGAATCGGCATCATCAGAAAATCTACAAACAACCAATTCTGGGGAGGGTGTGGACAAAAGGAGCCCTCTTCCACTATTGGTGGGAATGTAAATTGATACAGTCACTATGGAGAACAGTATGGAGTTTCCTTAAAAAAACTAGAAATAGAATTACCATCTGATCCAGCAATCCCACTTCTGGGCATATACCCAGAGAAAACCGTACATCAAAAAGGCACATTCACCACAATGTTCATTGCAGCACTATTTACAATAGCCAGGTAATGGAAGCAACCTAAATGCCCACAGACAGATGAATGGATAAAGATGTGGTACATATATGAAATGGAATATTACTCGGCCATAAAAAGGAATGAAACTGGGTCATTTGTAGAGACATCGATGGATCGAGAGACTGTCATACAGAATGAAGTAAGTCAGAAAGAGGAAAACAAATATTGTATATTAATGCATATATGTGGAGCCTAGAAATGGTACAGATGAACTGGTTTGCAGGGAAGAAATAGAGACACAGAGGTAGAGAACAAACGTATGGACACCAAGTGTGGGAAGCCATGGGGTGGTGGTGGTGGGATGAGTTGGGAGTTTGGGATTGACCTGTGTACATGTATATGCATAAAATACATAACTAATAATAACGTGCTATATAAAAAAATAAATAAAATTAAATTTCAAAATTTTAAAAAATAAAATTTAAAATAAAACAGAAAAAAGTTCTTCCCGTCACACAGATGTATTTATAGGAATGAATTATTTCCATGCTTATATCTATAAATACATAAAAGAGGAATAAAATCTAACTTGAACCATAAAAGAAAAGAAAACCTGAACCCACGAGTTATACAGAGGAAAACCCTATCAGGGCACTTGCTCCAGTGGTAAACAATTCTGAAATTGGTCAGAGGTGGGGAACCATCTCCCATACAGCCATCAACCCACCCCCCACGCAAGGAGCGTCCTCATTGCAAAGCTGGGGGACCGTGCCGAGGCATCTCTGAGTAAACGTGAGCTGAGCCCCAGGCCAGCTGCTGCTGAACTGTTCCCACCCTTTCCAGGTAAAACACCTGAATATGTACAAGGGCTTGAAAGCCTAGAGGAAGGACCGTGGAGCCACACCAGCGACAGCACGCAGGCCAACTTGGTGCCTGCAGGCCAGCCAGGGTGGTCCTGGCCCCGGGCGCTCTTCCAGAAGCTTTCCATTGCCCTGCCTGAGATACCCCTCCTGTCCCGGCCCCCACTGCTTTTTTTCCTTCCTCACCTCTGTCCGGAGAGAAATTCCAGCGGAAGGTATGGGTGACACAACCTCTTCTTTACAGGCGGCAGCCTGGCAACTCCTGCAGAAAGGCCAGCAGAACCCCACTCACACCGGGCCACCCACAAAGCTGTGGCCCCTCACTCCCTCCCACCAGCACAGCCCCGAGACTGCTGACGGGGCAGAGAATATGGAGTCAGGCACAGCTTCAGGGGCTATTGCTGCCTGGAGCGCTGTTTATATTGACCTCAACGAGGCACACCTGGGGAGGGCGGGCCGGCAGGGTAAGGCTGCCCAGGTCAGCTAATCCACAACCCTCAGGGAATCACATTGTTGAAAATGGACCCCGCTAAGGCAGAAGAGAAGCCAAGGGAAAAAAGGACACAATGCCATTTGCAGCACCGTAGATGAGTCTAGAAGTAATCACGTGACTTGTAGTAAGTCAGAAAGTGAAAGACACATATCATATCATATCACTTATAGGTGTTACCTAAAAATGGATACCAGGGCAGATATTTCCACGGAAAAGGGCAATCACAGATTCATTAAACAAACTTATGGTTCACCAAAGGAAAGGTGTGAGGATTGGTTTCATTACGATATCGGGGTTAACAGACATCTACAAACACAGGTGACATATATAATCACCAAAGACCTACAGAATACCAAGAGAGGACTACTCAACATTCTGTCATAACGTACATGGGAAAAGGATCCCAGGAAGAACAGACATGTGTATAAGTGTAAAAGAACCACATCTTCCACACCTACAACAAGCCAAACATTGTAATCAAACTTGCTGTAAGAAAAAATAAAAAATTAAATTAAAAACACGAACAAGAAGTAGTGAGACAAACGTGAGGGGCTTTCTCCTGGCACATTCCATTCTAAACTCCAATCTAGAACACCACTTCCACTGAGGCTCTCTTGCCCTAGTAACCAGATTTGGTAAGGGTGAACTGCTGCCACCTTGTGGCCGTTTCACACAACAGCAGCTTTAATCCCAACGCTAATGGTCAGTTGATATTCAAAATCATTGCAGGCCTGTAAATGACACCTGCCCTGAAAACAAATCCTGGGGTCACATATCGACCAAAAAATTCAAAGGACGTCCATATTTCAAAACGACCGTTTCAAAAGGCATATTTTACGCACATTAGTGTTCTGCTTCTTTTCCTTTCTTTCCTTTTTTGTTAAAAAAACACGGGAATGGAAAAAGGCATCCCTCAGATTGGGCGAAAATCGTTGCAGACGAATCAATGGACAGAGGTTTAATCTCCAATATATATAAACAGCTCATGCAGCTTAATATTAAAAAAAACAAACAACCCCAAAAAATGGCCAGAAGATCTAAAGAGACGTTTCTTCAAAGGAGACACAGAGATGGCCAAGACGCACATGAAAAGCTGCTCAACAGCACTAATTATCAGAGAAATGCAAATCAAAACTACAATGAGGTTTCACCTCACACCTGTTAGAATCGGCATCATCAGAAAATCTACAAACAACCAATTCTGGGGAGGGTGTGGACAAAAGGAGCCCTCTTCCACTATTGGTGGGAATGTAAATTGATACAGTCACTATGGAGAACAGTATGGAGTTTCCTTAAAAAAACTAGAAATAGAATTACCATCTGATCCAGCAATCCCACTTCTGGGCATATACCCAGAGAAAACCGTACATCAAAAAGGCACATTCACCACAATGTTCATTGCAGCACTATTTACAATAGCCAGGTAATGGAAGCAACCTAAATGCCCACAGACAGATGAATGGATAAAGATGTGGTACATATATGAAATGGAATATTACTCGGCCATAAAAAGGAATGAAACTGGGTCATTTGTAGAGACATCGATGGATCGAGAGACTGTCATACAGAATGAAGTAAGTCAGAAAGAGGAAAACAAATATTGTATATTAATGCATATATGTGGAGCCTAGAAATGGTACAGATGAACTGGTTTGCAGGGAAGAAATAGAGACACAGAGGTAGAGAACAAACGTATGGACACCAAGTGTGGGAAGCCATGGGGTGGTGGTGGTGGGATGAGTTGGGAGTTTGGGATTGACCTGTGTACATGTATATGCATAAAATACATAACTAATAATAACGTGCTATATAAAAAAATAAATAAAATTAAATTTCAAAATTTTAAAAAATAAAATTTAAAATAAAACAGAAAAAAGTTCTTCCCGTCACACAGATGTATTTATAGGAATGAATTATTTCCATGCTTATATCTATAAATACATAAAAGAGGAATAAAATCTAACTTGAACCATAAAAGAAAAGAAAACCTGAACCCACGAGTTATACAGAGGAAAACCCTATCAGGGCACTTGCTCCAGTGGTAAACAATTCTGAAATTGGTCAGAGGTGGGGAACCATCTCCCATACAGCCATCAACCCACCCCCCACGCAAGGAGCGTCCTCATTGCAAAACTGGGGGACCGTGCCGAGGCATCTCTGAGTAAACGTGAGCTGAGCCCCAGGCCAGCTGCTGCTGAACTGTTCCCACCCTTTCCAGGTAAAACACCTGAATATGTACAAGGGCTTGAAAGCCTAGAGGAAGGACCGTGGAGCCACACCAGCGACAGCACGCAGGCCAACTTGGTGCCTGCAGGCCAGCCAGGGTGGTCCTGGCCCCGGGCGCTCTTCCAGAAGCTTTCCATTGCCCTGCCTGAGATACCCCTCCTGTCCCGGCCCCCACTGCTTTTTTTCCTTCCTCACCTCTGTCCGGAGAGAAATTCCAGCGGAAGGTATGGGTGACACAACCTCTTCTTTACAGGCGGCAGCCTGGCAACTCCTGCAGAAAGGCCAGCAGAACCCCACTCACACCGGGCCACCCACAAAGCTGTGGCCCCTCACTCCCTCCCACCAGCACAGCCCCGAGACTGCTGACGGGGCAGAGAATATGGAGTCAGGCACAGCTTCAGGGGCTATTGCTGCCTGGAGCGCTGTTTATATTGACCTCAACGAGGCACACCTGGGGAGGGCGGGCCGGCAGGGTAAGGCTGCCCAGGTCAGCTAATCCACAACCCTCAGGGAATCACATTGTTGAAAATGGACCCCGCTAAGGCAGAAGAGAAGCCAAGGGAAAAAAGGACACAATGCCATTTGCAGCACCGTAGATGAGTCTAGAAGTAATCACGTGACTTGTAGTAAGTCAGAAAGTGAAAGACACATATCATATCATATCACTTATAGGTGTTACCTAAAAATGGATACCAGGGCAGATATTTCCACGGAAAAGGGCAATCACAGATTCATTAAACAAACTTATGGTTCACCAAAGGAAAGGTGTGAGGATTGGTTTCATTACGATATCGGGGTTAACAGACATCTACAAACACAGGTGACATATATAATCACCAAAGACCTACAGAATACCAAGAGAGGACTACTCAACATTCTGTCATAACGTACATGGGAAAAGGATCCCAGGAAGAACAGACATGTGTATATGTGTAAAAGAACCACATCTTCCACACCTACAACAAGCCAAACATTGTAATCAAACTTGCTGTAAGAAAAAATAAAAAATTAAATTAAAAACACGAACAAGAAGTAGTGAGACAAACGTGAGGGGCTTTCTCCTGGCACATTCCATTCTAAACTCCAATCTAGAACACCACTTCCACTGAGGCTCTCTTGCCCTAGTAACCAGATTTGGTAAGGGTGAACTGCTGCCACCTTGTGGCCGTTTCACACAACAGCAGCTTTAATCCCAACGCTAATGGTCAGTTGATATTCAAAATCATTGCAGGCCTGTAAATGACACCTGCCCTGAAAACAAATCCTGGGGTCACATATCGACCAAAATATTCAAAGGACGTCCATATTTCAAAACGAGCGTTTCAAAAGGCATATTTTACGCACATTAGTGTTCTGCTTCTTTTCCTTTCTTTCCTTTTTTGTTAGAAAAACACGGGAATGGAAAAAGGCATCCCTCAGAATGGGCGAAAATCGTTGCAGACGAATCAATGGACAGAGGTTTAATCTCCAATATATATAAGCAGCTCATGCAGCTTAATATTAAAAAAAAACAAACAACCCCCAAAAATGGCCAGAAGATCTAAAGAGACGTTTCTTCAAAGGAGACACAGAGATGGCCAAGACGCACATGAAAAGCTGCTCAACAGCGCTAATTATCAGAGAAATGCAAATCAAAACTACAATGAGGTTTCACCTCACACCTGTTAGAATCGGCATCATCAGAAAATCTACAAACAACCAATTCTGGGGAGGGTGTGGACAAAAGGAGCCCTCTTCCACTATTGGTGGGAATGTAAATTGATACAGTCACTATGGAGAACAGTATGGAGTTTCCTTAAAAAAACTAGAAATAGTATTACCATCTGATCCAGCAATCCCACTTCTGGGCATATACCCAGAGAAAACCGTACATCAAAAAGGCACATTCACCACAATGTTCATTGCAGCACTATTTACAATAGCCAGGTAATGGAAGCAACCTAAATGCCCACAGACAGATGAATGGATAAAGATGTGGTACATATATGAAATGGAATATTACTCGGCCATAAAAAGGAATGAAACTGGGTCATTTGTAGAGACATCGATGGATCGAGAGACTGTCATACAGAATGAAGTAAGTCAGAAAGAGGAAAACAAATATTGTATATTAATGCATATATGTGGAGCCTAGAAATGGTACAGATGAACTGGTTTGCAGGGAAGAAATAGAGACACAGAGGTAGAGAACAAACGTATGGACACCAAGTGTGGGAAGCCATGGGGTGGTGGTGGTGGGATGAGTTGGGAGTTTGGGATTGACCTATGTACATGTATATGCATAAAATACATAACTAATAATAACGTGCTATATAAAAAAAATAAATAAAATTAAATTCAAAATTTTAAAAAATAAAATTTAAAATAAAACAGAAAAAAGTTCTTCCCGTCACACAGATGTATTTCTAGGAATGAATTATTTCCATGCTTATATCTATAAATACATAAAAGAGGAATAAAATCTAACTTGAACCATAAAAGAAAAGAAAACCTGAACCCACGAGTTATACAGAGGAAAACCCTATCAGGGCACTTGCTCCAGTGGTAAACAATTCTGAAATTGGTCAGAGGTGGGGAACCATCTCCCATACAGCCATCAACCCACCCCCCACGCAAGGAGCGTCCTCATTGCAAAGCTGGGGGACCGTGCCGAGGCATCTGTGAGTAAACGTGAGCTGAGCCCCAGGCCAGCTGCTGCTGAACTGTTCCCACCCTTTCCAGGTAAAACACCTGAATATGTACAAGGGCTTGAAAGCCTAGAGGAAGGACCGTGGAGCCACACCAGCGACAGCACGCAGGCCAACTTGGTGCCTGCAGGCCAGCCAGGGTGGTCCTGGCCCCGGGCGCTCTTCCAGAAGCTTTCCATTGCCCTGCCTGAGATACCCCTCCTGTCCCGGCCCCCACTGCTTTTTTTCCTTCCTCACCTCTGTCCGGAGAGAAATTCCAGCGGAAGGTATGGGTGACACAACCTCTTATTTACAGGCGGCAGCCTGGCAACTCCTGCAGAAAGGCCAGCAGAACCCCACTCACACCGGGCCACCCACAAAGCTGTGGCCCCTCACTCCCTCCCACCAGCACAGCCCCGAGACTGCTGACGGGGCAGAGAATATGGAGTCAGGCACAGCTTCAGGGGCTATTGCTGCCTGGAGCGCTGTTTATATTGACCTCAACGAGGCACACCTGGGGAGGGCGGGCCGGCAGGGTAAGGCTGCCCAGGTCAGCTAATCCACAACCCTCAGGGAATCACATTGTTGAAAATGGACCCCGCTAAGGCAGAAGAGAAGCCAAGGGAAAAAAGGACACAATGCCATTTGCAGCACCGTAGATGAGTCTAGAAGTAATCACGTGACTTGTAGTAAGTCAGAAAGTGAAAGACACATATCATATCATATCACTTATAGGTGTTACCTAAAAATGGATACCAGGGCAGATATTTCCACGGAAAAGGGCAATCACAGATTCATTAAACAAACTTATGGTTCACCAAAGGAAAGGTGTGAGGATTGGTTTCATTACGATATCGGGGTTAACAGACATCTACAAACACAGGTGACATATATAATCACCAAAGACCTACAGAATACCAAGAGAGGACTACTCAACATTCTGTCATAACGTACATGGGAAAAGGATCCCAGGAAGAACAGACATGTGTATATGTGTAAAAGAACCACATCTTCCACACCTACAACAAGCCAAACATTGTAATCAAACTTGCTGTAAGAAAAAATAAAAAAATTAAATTAAAAACACGAACAAGAAGTAGTGAGACAAACGTGAGGGGCTTTCTCCTGGCACATTCCATTCTAAACTCCAATCTAGAACACCACTTCCACTGAGGCTCTCTTGCCCTAGTAACCAGATTTGGTAAGGGTGAACTGCTGCCACCTTGTGGCCGTTTCACACAACAGCAGCTTTAATCCCAACGCTAATGGTCAGTTGATATTCAAAATCATTGCAGGCCTGTAAATGACACCTGCCCTGAAAACAAATCCTGGGGTCACATATCGACCAAAATATTCAAAGGACGTCCATATTTCAAAACGACCGTTTCAAAAGGCATATTTTACGCACATTAGTGTTCTGCTTCTTTTCCTTTCTTTCCTTTTTTGTTAGAAAAACACGGGAATGGAAAAAGGCATCCCTCAGAATGGGCGAAAATCGTTGCAGACGAATCAATGGACAGAGGTTTAATCTCAAATATATATAAGCAGCTCATGCAGCTTAATATTAAAAAAAAACAAACAACCCCAAAAAATGGCCAGAAGATCTAAAGAGACGTTTCTTCAAAGGAGACACAGAGATGGCCAAGACGCACATGAAAAGCTGCTCAACAGCACTAATTATCAGAGAAATGCAAATCAAAACTACAATGAGGTTTCACCTCACACCTGTTAGAATCGGCATCATCAGAAAATCTACAAACAACCAATTCTGGGGAGGGTGTGGACAAAAGGAGCCCTCTTCCACTATTGGTGGGAATGTAAATTGATACAGTCACTATGGAGAACAGTATGGAGTTTCCTTAAAAAAACTAGAAATAGTATTACCATCTGATCCAGCAATCCCACTTCTGGGCATATACCCAGAGAAAACCGTACATCAAAAAGGCACATTCACCACAATGTTCATTGCAGCACTATTTACAATAGCCAGGTAATGGAAGCAACCTAAATGCCCACAGACAGATGAATGGATAAAGATGTGGTACATATATGAAATGGAATATTACTCGGCCATAAAAAGGAATGAAACTGGGTCATTTGTAGAGACATCGATGGATCGAGAGACTGTCATACAGAATGAAGTAAGTCAGAAAGAGGAAAACAAATATTGTATATTAATGCATATATGTGGAGCCTAGAAATGGTACAGATGAACTGGTTTGCAGGGAAGAAATAGAGACACAGAGGTAGAGAACAAACGTATGGACACCAAGTGTGGGAAGCCATGGGGTGGTGGTGGTGGGATGAGTTGGGAGTTTGGGATTGACCTATGTACATGTATATGCATAAAATACATAACTAATAATAACGTGCTATATAAAAAAAATAAATAAAATTAAATTCAAAATTTTAAAAAATAAAATTTAAAATAAAACAGAAAAAAGTTCTTCCCGTCACACAGATGTATTTCTAGGAATGAATTATTTCCATGCTTATATCTATAAATACATAAAAGAGGAATAAAATCTAACTTGAACCATAAAAGAAAAGAAAACCTGAACCCACGAGTTATACAGAGGAAAACCCTATCAGGGCACTTGCTCCAGTGGTAAACAATTCTGAAATTGGTCAGAGGTGGGGAACCATCTCCCATACAGCCATCAACCCACCCCCCACGCAAGGAGCGTCCTCATTGCAAAGCTGGGGGACCGTGCCGAGGCATCTGTGAGTAAACGTGAGCTGAGCCCCAGGCCAGCTGCTGCTGAACTGTTCCCACCCTTTCCAGGTAAAACACCTGAATATGTACAAGGGCTTGAAAGCCTAGAGGAAGGACCGTGGAGCCACACCAGCGACAGCACGCAGGCCAACTTGGTGCCTGCAGGCCAGCCAGGGTGGTCCTGGCCCCGGGCGCTCTTCCAGAAGCTTTCCATTGCCCTGCCTGAGATACCCCTCCTGTCCCGGCCCCCACTGCTTTTTTTCCTTCCTCACCTCTGTCCGGAGAGAAATTCCAGCGGAAGGTATGGGTGACACAACCTCTTCTTTACAGGCGGCAGCCTGGCAACTCCTGCAGAAAGGCCAGCAGAACCCCACTCACACCGGGCCACCCACAAAGCTGTGGCCCCTCACTCCCTCCCACCAGCACAGCCCCGAGACTGCTGACGGGGCAGAGAATATGGAGTCAGGCACAGCTTCAGGGGCTATTGCTGCCTGGAGCGCTGTTTATATTGACCTCAACGAGGCACACCTGGGGAGGGCGGGCCGGCAGGGTAAGGCTGCCCAGGTCAGCTAATCCACAACCCTCAGGGAATCACATTGTTGAAAATGGACCCCGCTAAGGCAGAAGAGAAGCCAAGGGAAAAAAGGACACAATGCCATTTGCAGCACCGTAGATGAGTCTAGAAGTAATCACGTGACTTGTAGTAAGTCAGAAAGTGAAAGACACATATCATATCATATCACTTATAGGTGTTACCTAAAAATGGATACCAGGGCAGATATTTCCACGGAAAAGGGCAATCACAGATTCATTAAACAAACTTATGGTTCACCAAAGGAAAGGTGTGAGGATTGGTTTCATTACGATATCGGGGTTAACAGACATCTACAAACACAGGTGACATATATAATCACCAAAGACCTACAGAATACCAAGAGAGGATGACTCAACATTCTGTCATAACGTACATGGG
Organism: Mesoplodon mirus; assembly: GCF_964341445.2. Taxonomy (NCBI): domain Eukaryota; kingdom Metazoa; phylum Chordata; class Mammalia; order Artiodactyla; family Ziphiidae; genus Mesoplodon; species Mesoplodon mirus. The sequence goes on along the minus strand of NW_028295680.1, from coordinate 415,781 downwards.
AAAAGGATTCCAGGAAGAACAGACATGTGTATATGTGTAAAAGAACCACATCTTCCACACCTACAACAAGCCAAACATTGTAATCAAACTTGCTGTAAGAAAAAATAAAAAATTAAATTAAAAACACGAACAAGAAGTAGTGAGACAAACGTGAGGGGCTTTCTCCTGGCACATTCCATTCTAAACTCCAATCTAGAACACCACTTCCACTGAGGCTCTCTTGCCCTAGTAACCAGATTTGGTAAGGTTGAACTGCTGCCACCTTGTGGCCGTTTCACACAACAGCAGCTTTAATCCCAACGCTAATGGTCAGTTGATATTCAAAATCATTGCAGGCCTGTAAATGACACCTGCCCTGAAAACAAATCCTGGGGTCACATATCGACCAAAATATTCAAAGGACGTCCATATTTCAAAACGACCGTTTCAAAAGGCATATTTTACGCACATTAGTGTTCTGCTTCTTTTCCTTTCTTTCCTTTTTTGTTAAAAAAACACGGGAATGGAAAAAGGCATCCCTCAGAATGGGCGAAAATCGTTGCAGACGAATCAATGGACAGAGGTTTAATCTCCAATATATATAAGCAGCTCATGCAGCTTAATATTAAAAAAAAACAAACAACCCCAAAAAATGGCCAGAAGATCTAAAGAGACGTTTCTTCAAAGGAGACACAGAGATGGCCAAGACGCACATGAAAAGCTGCTCAACAGCACTAATTATCAGAGAAATGCAAATCAAAACTACAATGAGTTATCACCTCACACCTGTTAGAATCGGCATCATCAGAAAATCTACAAACAACCAATTCTGGGGAGGGTGTGGACAAAAGGAGCCCTCTTCCACTCTTGGTGGGAATGTAAATTGATACAGTCCCTATGGAGAACAGTATGGAGTTTCCTTAAAAAAATTAGAAATAGAATTACCATCTGATCCAGCAATCCCACTTCTGGTCATATACCCAGAGAAAACCGTATTTCAAAAAGGCACATTCACCACAATGTTCGTTGCAGCACTATTTACAATAGCCAGGTAATGGAAGCAACCTAAATGCCCACAGACAGATGAATGGATAAAGATGTGGTACATATATAAAATGGAATATGACTCGGCCATAAAAAGGAATGAAACTGGGTCATTTGTAGAGACATCGATGGATCGAGAGACTGTCATACAGAATGAAGTAAGTCAGAAAGAGGAAAACAAATATTGTATATTAATGCATATATGTGGAGCCTAAAAATGGTACAGATGAACTGGTTTGCAGGGAAGAAATAGAGACACAGAGGTAGAGAACAAACGTATGGACACCAAGTGTGGGAAGCCATGGGGTGGTGGTGGTGGGATGAGTTGGGAGTTTGGGATTGACCTGTATACATGTATATGCATAAAATACATAACTAATAATAACGTGCTGTATAAAAAAATAAATAAAATTTCAAAATTTTAAAAAATAAAATTTAAAAATAAAACAGAAAAAAGTTCTTCCCGTCACACAGATGTATTTATAGGAATGAATTATTTCCATGCTTATATCTATAAATACATAAAAGAGGAATAACATCTAACTTGAAACATAAAAGAAAAAAAAAGTGAACCCACGAGTTATACAGAGGAAAACCCTATCACGGCACTTGCTCCAGTGGTAAACAATTCTGAAATTGGTCAGAGGTGGGGAACCATCTCCCATACAGCCAGCAACCCAACCCCCATGCAAGGAGCGTCCTCATTGCAAAGCTGGGGGACCGTGCCGAGGCATCTGTGAGTAAACGTGAGCTGAGCCCCAGGCCAGCTGCTGCTGAACTGTTCCCACCCTTTCCAGGTAAAACACCTGAATATGAACAAGGGCTTGAAAGCCTAGAGGAAGGACCGTGGAGCCACACCAGCGACAGCACGCAGGACAACTTGGTGCCTGCAGGCCAGCCAGCGTGGTCCTGGACCCTGGCGCTCTTCCAGAAGCTTTCCATTGCCCTGCCTGAGATACCCCTCCTGTTCCGGCCCCCCACTGCTTTTTTCCTTCCTCACCTCTGTCCGGAGAGAAATTCCAGCGGAAGGTATGGGTGACACATCCTCTTCTTTACAGGCGGCAGCCTGGCAACTCCTGCAGAAAGGCCAGCAGAACCCCACTCACACCGGGCCACCCACAAAGCTGTGGCCCCTCACTCCCTCCCACCAGCACAGCCCCGAGACTGCTGACGGGGCAGAGAATATGGAGTCAGGCACAGCTTCAGGGGCTATTGCTGCCTGGAGCTCTGTTTATATTGACCTCAACGAGGCACACCTGGAGAGGGCGGGCCGGCAGGGTAAGGCTGCCCAGGTCAGCTAATCCACAACCCTCAGGGAATCACATTGTTGAAAATGGACCCCGCTAAGGCAGAAGAGAAGCCAAGGGAAAAAAGGACACAATGCCATTTGCAGCACCGTAGATGAGTCTAGAAGTAATCACGTGACTTGTAGTAAGTCAGAAAGTGAAAGACACATATCATATCATATCACTTATAGGTGTTACCTAAAAATGGATACCAGGGCAGATATTTCCACGGAGAAGGGCAATCACAGATTCATTAAACAAACTTATGGTTCACCAATGGAAAGGTGTGAGGATTGGTTTCATTACGATATCGGGGTTAACAGACATATACAAACACAGGTGACTTATATAATCACCAAAGACCTACAGAATACCAAGAGAGGACTACTCAACATTCTGTCATAACGTACATGGGAAAAGGATCCCAAGAAAAACAGTCATCTGTATAAGTGTAAAGGAACCACATCTTCCACACCTACAACAAGCCAAACATTGTAATCAAACTTGCTGTAATAAAAAATAAAAAAGTTAAATTAAAAACACGAACAAGAAGTAGTGAGACAAACGTGAGGGGCTTTCTCCTGGCACATCCCATTCTAAACTCCAATCTAGAACACCACTTCCCCTGAGGCTCTCTTGCCCTAGTAACAAGATTTGGTAAGGGTGTACTGCTGCCACCTTGTGGCCGTTTCACACAACAGCAGCTTTAATCCCAACGCTAATGGTCAGTTGATATTCAAAATCATTGCAGGCCTGTAAATGACACCTGCCCTGAAAACAAATCCTGGGGTCACATATCGACCAAAAAATTCAAAGGACGTCCGTATTTCAAAACGACCGTTTCAAAAGGCATATTTTACGCACATTAGTGTTCTGCTTCTTTTCCTTTCTTTCCTTTTTTGTTAAAAAAAACGGGAATGGAAAAAGGCATCCCTCAGGATGGGTGAAAATCGTTGCAAACGAATCAATGGACACAGGTTTAATCTCCAATATATATAAACAGCTCATGCAGCTTAATATTAAAAAAACAAACAACCCCAAAAAACATGGGCAGAAGATCTAAAGAGACGTTTCTTCAAAGGAGACACAGAGATAGCCAAGACGCACATGAAAAGCTGCTCAACAGCACTAATTATTAGAGAAATGCAAATCAAAACTACAATGAGGTATCACCTCACACCTGTTAGAATCGGCATCATCAGAAAATCTACAAACAACCAATTCTGGGGAGGGTGTGGACAAAAGGAGCCCTCTTCCACTCTTGGTGGGAATGTAAATTGATACAGTCACTATGGAGAACAGTATGGAGTTTCCTTAAAAAAACTAGAAATAGAATTACCATCTGATCCAGCAATCCCACTTCTGGGCATATACCCAGAGAAAACCGTATATCAAAAAGGCACATTCACCACAATGTTCGTTGCAGCACTATTTACAATAGCCAGGTAATGGAAGCAACCTAAATGCCCACCCACAGATGAATGGATAAAGCTGTGGTACATATATAAAATGGAATATGACTCGGCCATAAAAAGGAATGAAACTGGGTCATTTGTAGAGACATCGATGGATCGAGAGACTGTCATACAGAATGAAGTAAGTCAGAAAGAGGAAAACAAATATTGTATATTAATGCATATATGTGGAGCCTAAAAATGGTACAGATGAACTGGTTTGCAGGGAAGAAATAGAGACACAGAGGTAGAGAACAAACGTAGGGACACCAAGGGTGGGAATCCATGGGGTGGTGGTGGTGGGATGAGTTGGGGGATTGGGATTGACCTGTATACATGTATATGCATAAAATACGTTACTAATAATAACGTGCTGTATAAAAACATAAATAAAATTAAATTTCAAAATTTTAAAAAATAAAATTTAAAAATAAAACAGAAAAAATTCTTCCCGTCACAAAGATGTATTTATAGGAATGAATTATTTCCATGCTTATATTTATAACTACATAAAAGAGGAATAAAATCTAACTTGAACGATAAAAGAAAAATAAAGTGAACCCACGAGTTATACAGAGGAAAACCCTATCAAGGCACTTGCTCCAGCGGTAAATATTTCTGAAATTGGTCAGAAGTGGGGAACCATCTCCCATACAGCCAGCAACCCACCCCCCATGCAAGGAGCGTCCTCATTGCAAAGCTGGGGGTCCGTGCCGAGGCATCTGTGAGTAAACGTGAGCTGAGCCCCAGGCCAGCTGCTGCTGAACTGTCCCCACCCTTTCCAGGTAAAACACCTGAATATGTACAAGGGCTTGAAAGCCTAGAGGAAGGACCGTGGAGCCACACCAGCGACAGCACGCAGGCCAACTTGGTGCCTGCAGGCCAGCCAGCGTGGTCCTGGACCCTGGCGCTCTTCCAGAAGCTTGCCATTGCCCTGCATGAGATAACCCTCTTGTCCCGGCCCCACTGCTTTATTCCTTCATCACCTCTGTCCAGAGAGAAATTCCAGCGGAAGGTATGGGTGACACATCCTCTTCTTTACAGGCGGCAGCCTGGCAACTCCTGCAGAAAGGCCAGCAGAACCCCACTCACACCGGGCCACCCACAAAGCTGTGGCCCCTCACTCCCTCCCACCAGCACAGCCCCGAGACTGCTGACGGGGCAGAGAATATGGAGTCAGGCACAGCTTCAGGGGCTATTGCTGCCTGGAGCTCTGTTTATATTGACCTCAACGACGCACAGCTGGGGAGGGCGGGCCGGCAGTGTAAGGCTGCACAGGTCAGCTAATCCACAACCCTCAGGGAATCACATTGTTGAAAATGGACCCCGCTAAGGCAGAAGAGAAGCCAAGGGAAAAAAGGACACAATGCCATTTGCAGCACCGTAGATGAGTCTAGAAGTAATCACGTGACTTGTAGTAAGTCAGAAAGTGAAAGACACATATCATATCATATCACTTATAGGTGTTACCTAAAAATGGATACCAGGGCAGATATTTCCACGGAAAAGGGCAATCACAGATTCATTAAACAAACTTATGGTTCACCAAAGGAAAGGTGTGAGGATTGGTTTCATTACGATATCGGGGTTAACAGACATCTACAAACACAGGTGACATATATAATCACCAAAGACCTACAGAATACCAAGAGAGGATGACTCAACATTCTGTCATAACGTACATGGGAAAAGGATTCCAGGAAGAACAGACATGTGTATATGTGTAAAAGAACCACATCTTCCACACCTACAACAAGCCAAACATTGTAATCAAACTTGCTGTAAGAAAAAATAAAAAATTAAATTAAAAACACGAACAAGAAGTAGTGAGACAAACGTGAGGGGCTTTCTCCTGGCACATTCCATTCTAAACTCCAATCTAGAACACCACTTCCACTGAGGCTCTCTTGCCCTAGTAACCAGATTTGGTAAGGTTGAACTGCTGCCACCTTGTGGCCGTTTCACACAACAGCAGCTTTAATCCCAACGCTAATGGTCAGTTGATATTCAAAATCATTGCAGGCCTGTAAATGACACCTGCCCTGAAAACAAATCCTGGGGTCACATATCGACCAAAATATTCAAAGGACGTCCATATTTCAAAACGACCGTTTCAAAAGGCATATTTTACGCACATTAGTGTTCTGCTTCTTTTCCTTTCTTTCCTTTTTTGTTAAAAAAACACGGGAATGGAAAAAGGCATCCCTCAGAATGGGCGAAAATCGTTGCAGACGAATCAATGGACAGAGGTTTAATCTCCAATATATATAAGCAGCTCATGCAGCTTAATATTAAAAAAAAACAAACAACCCCAAAAAATGGCCAGAAGATCTAAAGAGACGTTTCTTCAAAGGAGACACAGAGATGGCCAAGACGCACATGAAAAGCTGCTCAACAGCACTAATTATCAGAGAAATGCAAATCAAAACTACAATGAGTTATCACCTCACACCTGTTAGAATCGGCATCATCAGAAAATCTACAAACAACCAATTCTGGGGAGGGTGTGGACAAAAGGAGCCCTCTTCCACTCTTGGTGGGAATGTAAATTGATACAGTCCCTATGGAGAACAGTATGGAGTTTCCTTAAAAAAATTAGAAATAGAATTACCATCTGATCCAGCAATCCCACTTCTGGTCATATACCCAGAGAAAACCGTATTTCAAAAAGGCACATTCACCACAATGTTCGTTGCAGCACTATTTACAATAGCCAGGTAATGGAAGCAACCTAAATGCCCACAGACAGATGAATGGATAAAGATGTGGTACATATATAAAATGGAATATGACTCGGCCATAAAAAGGAATGAAACTGGGTCATTTGTAGAGACATCGATGGATCGAGAGACTGTCATACAGAATGAAGTAAGTCAGAAAGAGGAAAACAAATATTGTATATTAATGCATATATGTGGAGCCTAAAAATGGTACAGATGAACTGGTTTGCAGGGAAGAAATAGAGACACAGAGGTAGAGAACAAACGTATGGACACCAAGTGTGGGAAGCCATGGGGTGGTGGTGGTGGGATGAGTTGGGAGTTTGGGATTGACCTGTATACATGTATATGCATAAAATACATAACTAATAATAACGTGCTGTATAAAAAAATAAATAAAATTTCAAAATTTTAAAAAATAAAATTTAAAAATAAAACAGAAAAAAGTTCTTCCCGTCACACAGATGTATTTATAGGAATGAATTATTTCCATGCTTATATCTATAAATACATAAAAGAGGAATAACATCTAACTTGAAACATAAAAGAAAAAAAAAGTGAACCCACGAGTTATACAGAGGAAAACCCTATCACGGCACTTGCTCCAGTGCTAAACAATTCTGAAATTGGTCAGAGGTGGGGAACCATCTCCCATACAGCCAGCAACCCAACCCCCACGCAAGGAGCGTCCTCATTGCAAAGCTGGGGGACCGTGCCGAGGCATCTGTGAGTAAACGTGAGCTGAGCCCCAGGCCAGCTGCTGCTGAACTGTTCCCACCCTTTCCAGGTAAAACACCTGAATATGAACAAGGGCTTGAAAGCCTAGAGGAAGGACCGTGGAGCCACACCAGCGACAGCACGCAGGCCAACTTGGTGCCTGCAGGCCAGCCAGCGTGGTCCTGGACCCTGGCGCTCTTCCAGAAGCTTTCCATTGCCCTGCCTGAGATACCCCTCCTGTTCCGGCCCCCCACTGCTTTTTTCCTTCCTCACCTCTGTCCGGAGAGAAATTCCAGCGGAAGGTATGGGTGACACATCCTCTTCTTTACAGGCGGCAGCCTGGCAACTCCTGCAGAAAGGCCAGCAGAACCCCACTCACACCGGGCCACCCACAAAGCTGTGGCCCCTCACTCCCTCCCACCAGCACAGCCCCGAGACTGCTGACGGGGCAGAGAATATGGAGTCAGGCACAGCTTCAGGGGCTATTGCTGCCTGGAGCTCTGTTTATATTGACCTCAACGAGGCACACCTGGAGAGGGCGGGCCGGCAGGGTAAGGCTGCCCAGGTCAGCTAATCCACAACCCTCAGGGAATCACATTGTTGAAAATGGACCCCGCTAAGGCAGAAGAGAAGCCAAGGGAAAAAAGGACACAATGCCATTTGCAGCACCGTAGATGAGTCTAGAAGTAATCACGTGACTTGTAGTAAGTCAGAAAGTGAAAGACACATATCATATCATATCACTTATAGGTGTTACCTAAAAATGGATACCAGGGCAGATATTTCCACGGAGAAGGGCAATCACAGATTCATTAAACAAACTTATGGTTCAACAATGGAAAGGTGTGAGGATTGGTTTCATTACGATATCGGGGTTAACAGACATATACAAACACAGGTGACATATATAATCACCAAAGTCCTACAGAATACCAAGAGAGGACTACTCAACATTCTGTCATAACGTACATGGGAAAAGGATCCCAAGAAAAACAGTCATCTGTATAAGTGTAAAGGAACCACATCTTCCACACCTACAACAAGCCAAACATTGTAATCAAACTTGCTGTAATAAAAAATAAAAAAGTTAAATTAAAAACACGAACAAGAAGTAGTGAGACAAACGTGAGGGGCTTTCTCCTGGCACATCCCATTCTAAACTCCAATCTAGAACACCACTTCCCCTGAGGCTCTCTTGCCCTAGTAACAAGATTTGGTAAGGGTGAACTGCTGCCACCTTGTGGCCGTTTCACACAACAGCAGCTTTAATCCCAACGCTAATGGTCAGTTGATATTCAAAATCATTGCAGGCCTGTAAATGACACCTGCCCTGAAAACAAATCCTGGGGTCACATATCGACCAAAAAATTCAAAGGACGTCCATATTTCAAAACGACCGTTTCAAAAGGCATATTTTACGCACATTAGTGTTCTGCTTCTTTTCCTTTCTTTCCTTTTTTGTTAAAAAAAACGGGAATGGAAAAAGGCATCCCTCAGGATGGGTGAAAATCGTTGCAAACGAATCAATGGACACAGGTTTAATCTCCAATATATATAAACAGCTCATGCAGCTTAATATTAAAAAAACAAACAACCCCAAAAAACATGGGCAGAAGATCTAAAGAGACGTTTCTTCAAAGGAGACACAGAGATAGCCAAGACGCACATGAAAAGCTGCTGAACAGCACTAATTATTAGAGAAATGCAAATCAAAACTACAATGAGGTATCACCTCACACCTGTTAGAATCGGCATCATCAGAAAATCTACAAACAACCAATTCTGGGGAGGGTGTGGACAAAAGGAGCCCTCTTCCACTCTTGGTGGGAATGTAAATTGATACAGTCACTATGGAGAACAGTATGGAGTTTCCTTAAAAAAACTAGAAATAGAATTACCATCTGATCCAGCAATCCCACTTCTGGGCATATACCCAGATAAAACCGTATATCAAAAAGGCACATTCACCACAATGTTCGTTGCAGCACTATTTACAATAGCCAGGTAATGGAAGCAACCTAAATGCCCACCCACAGATGAATGGATAAAGCTGTGGTACATATATAAAATGGAATATGACTCGGCCATAAAAAGGAATGAAACTGGGTCATTTGTAGAGACATCGATGGATCGAGAGACTGTCATACAGAATGAAGTAAGTCAGAAAGAGGAAAACAAATATTGTATATTAATGCATATATGTGGAGCCTAGAAATGGTACAGATGAACTGGTTTGCAGGGAAGAAATAGAGACACAGAGGTAGAGAACAAACGTATGGACACCAAGTGTGGGAAGCCATGGGGTGGTGGTGGTGGGATGAGTTGGGAGTTTGGGATTGACCTGTGTACATGTATATGCATAAAATACATAACTAATAATAACGTGCTATATAAAAAAATAAATAAAATTAAATTTCAAAATTTTAAAAAATAAAATTTAAAATAAAACAGAAAAAAGTTCTTCCCGTCACACAGATGTATTTCTAGGAATGAATTATTTCCATGCTTATATCTATAAATACATAAAAGAGGAATAAAATCTAACTTGAACCATAAAAGAAAAGAAAACCTGAACCCACGAGTTATACAGAGGAAAACCCTATCAGGGCACTTGCTCCAGTGGTAAACAATTCTGAAATTGGTCAGAGGTGGGGAACCATCTCCCATACAGCCATCAACCCACCCCCCACGCAAGGAGCGTCCTCATTGCAAAGCTGGGGGACCGTGCCGAGGCATCTGTGAGTAAACGTGAGCTGAGCCCCAGGCCAGCTGCTGCTGAACTCTTCCCACCCTTTCCAGGTAAAACACCTGAATATGTACAAGGGCTTGAAAGCCTAGAGGAAGGACCGTGGAGCCACACCAGCGACAGCACGCAGGCCAACTTGGTGCCTGCAGGCCAGCCAGGGTGGTCCTGGCCCCGGGCGCTCTTCCAGAAGCTTTCCATTGCCCTGCCTGAGATACCCCTCCTGTCCCGGCCCCCACTGCTTTTTTCCTTCCTCACCTCTGTCCGGAGAGAAATTCCAGCGGAAGGTATGGGTGACACAACCTCTTCTTTACAGGCGGCAGCCTGGCAACTCCTGCAGAAAGGCCAGCAGAACCCCACTCACACCGGGCCACCCACAAAGCTGTGGCCCCTCACTCCCTCCCACCAGCATAGCCCCGAGACTGCTGACGGGGCAGAGAATATGGAGTCAGGCACAGCTTCAGGGGCTATTGCTGCCTGGAGCGCTGTTTATATTGACCTCAACGAGGCACACCTGGGGAGGGCGGGCCGGCAGGGTAAGGCTGCCCAGGTCAGCTAATCCACAACCCTCAGGGAATCACATTGTTGAAAATGGACCCCGCTAAGGCAGAAGAGAAGCCAAGGGAAAAAAGGACACAATGCCATTTGCAGCACCGTAGATGAGTCTAGAAGTAATCACGTGACTTGTAGTAAGTCAGAAAGTGAAAGACACATATCATATCATATCACTTATAGGTGTTACCTAAAAATGGATACCAGGGCAGATATTTCCACGGAAAAGGGCAATCACAGATTCATTAAACAAACTTATGGTTCACCAAAGGAAAGGTGTGAGGATTGGTTTCACTACGATATCGGGGTTAACAGACATCTACAAACACAGGTGACATATATAATCACCAAAGACCTACAGAATACCAAGAGAGGACTACTCAACATTCTGTCATAACGTACATGGGAAAAGGATCCCAGGAAGAACAGACATGTGTATATGTGTAAAAGAACCACATCTTCCACACCTACAACAAGCCAAACATTGTAATCAAACTTGCTGTAAGAAAAAATAAAAAATTAAATTAAAAACACGAACAAGAAGTAGTGAGACAAACGTGAGGGGCTTTCTCCTGGCACATTCCATTCTAAACTCCAATCTAGAACACCACTTCCACTGAGGCTCTCTTGCCCTAGTAACCAGATTTGGTAAGGGTGAACTGCTGCCACCTTGTGGCCGTTTCACACAACAGCAGCTTTAATCCCAACGCTAATGGTCAGTTGATATTCAAAATCATTGCAGGCCTGTAAATGACACCTGCCCTGAAAACAAATCCTGGGGTCACATATCGACCAAAATATTCAAAGGACGTCCATATTTCAAAACGACCGTTTCAAAAGGCATATTTTACGCACATTAGTGTTCTGCTTCTTTTCCTTTCTTTCCTTTTTTGTTAAAAAAACACGGGAATGGAAAAAGGCATCCCTCAGAATGGGCGAAAATCGTTGCAGACGAATCAATGGACAGAGGTTTAATCTCCAATATATATAAGCAGCTCATGCAGCTTAATATTAAAAAAAAACAAACAACCCCAAAAAATGGCCAGAAGATCTAAAGAGACGTTTCTTCAAAGGAGACACAGAGATGGCCAAGACGCACATGAAAAGCTGCTCAACAGCACTAATTATCAGAGAAATGCAAATCAAAACTACAATGAGTTATCACCTCACACCTGTTAGAATCGGCATCATCAGAAAATCTACAAACAACCAATTCTGGGGAGGGTGTGGACAAAAGGAGCCCTCTTCCACTATTGGTGGGAATGTAAATTGATACAGTCACTATGGAGAACAGTATGGAGTTTCCTTAAAAAAACTAGAAATAGAATTACCATCTGATCCAGCAATCCCACTTCTGGGCATATACCCAGAGAAAACCGTACATCAAAAAGGCACATTCACCACAATGTTCATTGCAGCACTATTTACAATAGCCAGGTAATGGAAGCAACCTAAATGCCCACAGACAGATGAATGGATAAAGATGTGGTACATATATGAAATGGAATATTACTCGGCCATAAAAAGGAATGAAACTGGGTCATTTGTAGAGACATCGATGGATCGAGAGACTGTCATACAGAATGAAGTAAGTCAGAAAGAGGAAAACAAATATTGTATATTAATGCATATATGTGGAGCCTAGAAATGGTACAGATGAACTGGTTTGCAGGGAAGAAATAGAGACACAGAGGTAGAGAACAAACGTATGGACACCAAGTGTGGGAAGCCATGGGGTGGTGGTGGTGGGATGAGTTGGGAGTTTGGGATTGACCTGTGTACATGTATATGCATAAAATACATAACTAATAATAACGTGCTATATAAAAAAATAAATAAAATTAAATTTCAAAATTTTAAAAAATAAAATTTAAAATAAAACAGAAAAAAGTTCTTCCCGTCACACAGATGTATTTATAGGAATGAATTATTTCCATGCTTATATCTATAAATACATAAAAGAGGAATAAAATCTAACTTGAACCATAAAAGAAAAGAAAACCTGAACCCACGAGTTATACAGAGGAAAACCCTATCAGGGCACTTGCTCCAGTGGTAAACAATTCTGAAATTGGTCAGAGGTGGGGAACCATCTCCCATACAGCCATCAACCCACCCCCCACGCAAGGAGCGTCCTCATTGCAAAGCTGGGGGACCGTGCCGAGGCATCTCTGAGTAAACGTGAGCTGAGCCCCAGGCCAGCTGCTGCTGAACTGTTCCCACCCTTTCCAGGTAAAACACCTGAATATGTACAAGGGCTTGAAAGCCTAGAGGAAGGACCGTGGAGCCACACCAGCGACAGCACGCAGGCCAACTTGGTGCCTGCAGGCCAGCCAGGGTGGTCCTGGCCCCGGGCGCTCTTCCAGAAGCTTTCCATTGCCCTGCCTGAGATACCCCTCCTGTCCCGGCCCCCACTGCTTTTTTTCCTTCCTCACCTCTGTCCGGAGAGAAATTCCAGCGGAAGGTATGGGTGACACAACCTCTTCTTTACAGGCGGCAGCCTGGCAACTCCTGCAGAAAGGCCAGCAGAACCCCACTCACACCGGGCCACCCACAAAGCTGTGGCCCCTCACTCCCTCCCACCAGCACAGCCCCGAGACTGCTGACGGGGCAGAGAATATGGAGTCAGGCACAGCTTCAGGGGCTATTGCTGCCTGGAGCGCTGTTTATATTGACCTCAACGAGGCACACCTGGGGAGGGCGGGCCGGCAGGGTAAGGCTGCCCAGGTCAGCTAATCCACAACCCTCAGGGAATCACATTGTTGAAAATGGACCCCGCTAAGGCAGAAGAGAAGCCAAGGGAAAAAAGGACACAATGCCATTTGCAGCACCGTAGATGAGTCTAGAAGTAATCACGTGACTTGTAGTAAGTCAGAAAGTGAAAGACACATATCATATCATATCACTTATAGGTGTTACCTAAAAATGGATACCAGGGCAGATATTTCCACGGAAAAGGGCAATCACAGATTCATTAAACAAACTTATGGTTCACCAAAGGAAAGGTGTGAGGATTGGTTTCATTACGATATCGGGGTTAACAGACATCTACAAACACAGGTGACATATATAATCACCAAAGACCTACAGAATACCAAGAGAGGACTACTCAACATTCTGTCATAACGTACATGGGAAAAGGATCCCAGGAAGAACAGACATGTGTATAAGTGTAAAAGAACCACATCTTCCACACCTACAACAAGCCAAACATTGTAATCAAACTTGCTGTAAGAAAAAATAAAAAATTAAATTAAAAACACGAACAAGAAGTAGTGAGACAAACGTGAGGGGCTTTCTCCTGGCACATTCCATTCTAAACTCCAATCTAGAACACCACTTCCACTGAGGCTCTCTTGCCCTAGTAACCAGATTTGGTAAGGGTGAACTGCTGCCACCTTGTGGCCGTTTCACACAACAGCAGCTTTAATCCCAACGCTAATGGTCAGTTGATATTCAAAATCATTGCAGGCCTGTAAATGACACCTGCCCTGAAAACAAATCCTGGGGTCACATATCGACCAAAAAATTCAAAGGACGTCCATATTTCAAAACGACCGTTTCAAAAGGCATATTTTACGCACATTAGTGTTCTGCTTCTTTTCCTTTCTTTCCTTTTTTGTTAAAAAAACACGGGAATGGAAAAAGGCATCCCTCAGATTGGGCGAAAATCGTTGCAGACGAATCAATGGACAGAGGTTTAATCTCCAATATATATAAACAGCTCATGCAGCTTAATATTAAAAAAAACAAACAACCCAAAAAAATGGCCAGAAGATCTAAAGAGACGTTTCTTCAAAGGAGACACAGAGATGGCCAAGACGCACATGAAAAGCTGCTCAACAGCACTAATTATCAGAGAAATGCAAATCAAAACTACAATGAGGTTTCACCTCACACCTGTTAGAATCGGCATCATCAGAAAATCTACAAACAACCAATTCTGGGGAGGGTGTGGACAAAAGGAGCCCTCTTCCACTATTGGTGGGAATGTAAATTGATACAGTCACTATGGAGAACAGTATGGAGTTTCCTTAAAAAAACTAGAAATAGAATTACCATCTGATTCAGCAATCCCACTTCTGGGCATATACCCAGAGAAAACCGTACATCAAAAAGGCACATTCACCACAATGTTCATTGCAGCACTATTTACAATAGCCAGGTAATGGAAGCAACCTAAATGCCCACAGACAGATGAATGGATAAAGATGTGGTACATATATGAAATGGAATATTACTCGGCCATAAAAAGGAATGAAACTGGGTCATTTGTAGAGACATCGATGGATCGAGAGACTGTCATACAGAATGAAGTAAGTCAGAAAGAGGAAAACAAATATTGTATATTAATGCATATATGTGGAGCCTAGAAATGGTACAGATGAACTGGTTTGCAGGGAAGAAATAGAGACACAGAGGTAGAGAACAAACGTATGGACACCAAGTGTGGGAAGCCATGGGGTGGTGGTGGTGGGATGAGTTGGGAGTTTGGGATTGACCTGTGTACATGTATATGCATAAAATACATAACTAATAATAACGTGCTATATAAAAAATAAATAAAATTAAATTTCAAAATTTTAAAAAATAAAATTTAAAATAAAACAGAAAAAAGTTCTTCCCGTCACACAGATGTATTTATAGGAATGAATTATTTCCATGCTTATATCTATAAATACATAAAAGAGGAATAAAATCTAACTTGAACCATAAAAGAAAAGAAAACCTGAACCCACGAGTTATACAGAGGAAAACCCTATCAGGGCACTTGCTCCAGTGGTAAACAATTCTGAAATTGGTCAGAGGTGGGGAACCATCTCCCATACAGCCATCAACCCACCCCCCACGCAAGGAGCGTCCTCATTGCAAAGCTGGGGGACCGTGCCGAGGCATCTCTGAGTAAACGTGAGCTGAGCCCCAGGCCAGCTGCTGCTGAACTGTTCCCACCCTTTCCAGGTAAAACACCTGAATATGTACAAGGGCTTGAAAGCCTAGAGGAAGGACCGTGGAGCCACACCAGCGACAGCACGCAGGCCAACTTGGTGCCTGCAGGCCAGCCAGGGTGGTCCTGGCCCCGGGCGCTCTTCCAGAAGCTTTCCATTGCCCTGCCTGAGATACCCCTCCTGTCCCGGCCCCCACTGCTTTTTTTCCTTCCTCACCTCTGTCCGGAGAGAAATTCCAGCGGAAGGTATGGGTGACACAACCTCTTATTTACAGGCGGCAGCCTGGCAACTCCTGCAGAAAGGCCAGCAGAACCCCACTCACACCGGGCCACCCAAAAAGCTGTGGCCCCTCACTCCCTCCCACCAGCACAGCCCCGAGACTGCTGACGGAGCAGAGAATATGGAGTCAGGCACAGCTTCAGGGGCTATTGCTGCCTGGAGCGCTGTTTATATTGACCTCAACGAGGCACACCTGGGGAGGGCAGGCCGGCAGGGTAAGGCTGCCCAGGTCAGCTAATCCACAACCCTCAGGGAATCACATTGTTGAAAATGGACCCCGCTAAGGCAGAAGAGAAGCCAAGGGAAAAAAGGACACAATGCCATTTGCAGCACCGTAGATGAGTCTAGAAGTAATCACGTGACTTGTAGTAAGTCAGAAAGTGAAAGACACATATCATATCATATCACTTATAGGTGTTACCTAAAAATGGATACCAGGGCAGATATTTCCACGGAAAAGGGCAATCACAGATTCATTAAACAAACTTATGGTTCACCAAAGGAAAGGTGTGAGGATTGGTTTCATTACGATATCGGGGTTAACAGACATCTACAAACACAGGTGACATATATAATCACCAAAGACCTACAGAATACCAAGAGAGGACTACTCAACATTCTGTCATAACGTACATGGGAAAAGGATCCCAGGAAGAACAGACATGTGTATATGTGTAAAAGAACCACATCTTCAACACCTACAACAAGCCAAACATTGTAATCAAACTTGCTGTAAGAAAAAATAAAAAATTAAATTAAAAACACGAACAAGAAGTAGTGAGACAAACGTGAGGGGCTTTCTCCTGGCACATTCCATTCTAAACTCCAATCTAGAACACCACTTCCACTGAGGCTCTCTTGCCCTAGTAACCAGATTTGGTAAGGGTGAACTGCTGCCACCTTGTGGCCGTTTCACACAACAGCAGCTTTAATCCCAACGCTAATGGTCAGTTGATATTCAAAATCATTGCAGGCCTGTAAATGACACCTGCCCTGAAAACAAATCCTGGGGTCACATATCGACCAAAATATTCAAAGGACGTCCATATTTCAAAACGACCGTTTCAAAAGGCATATTTTACGCACATTAGTGTTCTGCTTCTTTTCCTTTCTTTCCTTTTTTGTTAAAAAAACACGGGAATGGAAAAAGGCATCCCTCAGAATGGGCGAAAATCGTTGCAGACGAATCAATGGACAGAGGTTTAATCTCCAATATATATAAACAGCTCATGCAGCTTAATATTAAAAAAAACAAACAACCCCAAAAAATGGCCAGAAGATCTAAAGAGACGTTTCTTCAAAGGAGACACAGAGATGGCCAAGACGCACATGAAAAGCTGCTCAACAGCACTAATTATCAGAGAAATGCAAATCAAAACTACAATGAGGTTTCACCTCACACCTGTTAGAATCGGCATCATCAGAAAATCTACAAACAACCAATTCTGGGGAGGGTGTGGACAAAAGGAGCCCTCTTCCACTATTGGTGGGAATGTAAATTGATACAGTCACTATGGAGAACAGTATGGAGTTTCCTTAAAAAAACTAGAAATAGAATTACCATCTGATCCAGCAATCCCACTTCTGGGCATATACCCAGAGAAAACCGTACATCAAAAAGGCACATTCACCACAATGTTCATTGCAGCACTATTTACAATAGCCAGGTAATGGAAGCAACCTAAATGCCCACAGACAGATGAATGGATAAAGATGTGGTACATATATGAAATGGAATATTACTCGGCCATAAAAAGGAATGAAACTGGGTCATTTGTAGAGACATCGATGGATCGAGAGACTGTCATACAGAATGAAGTAAGTCAGAAAGAGGAAAACAAATATTGTATATTAATGCATATATGTGGAGCCTAGAAATGGTACAGATGAACTGGTTTGCAGGGAAGAAATAGAGACACAGAGGTAGAGAACAAACGTATGGACACCAAGTGTGGGAAGCCATGGGGTGGTGGTGGTGGGATGAGTTGGGAGTTTGGGATTGACCTGTGTACATGTATATGCATAAAATACATAACTAATAATAACGTGCTATATAAAAAAAAATAAAATTAAATTTCAAAATTTTAAAAAATAAAATTTAAAATAAAACAGAAAAAAGTTCTTCCCGTCACACAGATGTATTTATAGGAATGAATTATTTCCATGCTTATATCTATAAATACATAAAAGAGGAATAAAATCTAACTTGAACCATAAAAGAAAAGAAAACCTGAACCCACGAGTTATACAGAGGAAAACCCTATCAGGGCACTTGCTCCAGTGGTAAACAATTCTGAAATTGGTCAGAGGTGGGGAACCATCTCCCATACAGCCATCAACCCACCCCCCACGCAAGGAGCGTCCTCATTGCAAAGCTGGGGGACCGTGCCGAGGCATCTCTGAGTAAACGTGAGCTGAGCCCCAGGCCAGCTGCTGCTGAACTGTTCCCACCCTTTCCAGGTAAAACACCTGAATATGTACAAGGGCTTGAAAGCCTAGAGGAAGGACCGTGGAGCCACACCAGCGACAGCACGCAGGCCAACTTGGTGCCTGCAGGCCAGCCAGGGTGGTCCTGGCCCCGGGCGCTCTTCCAGAAGCTTTCCATTGCCCTGCCTGAGATACCCCTCCTGTCCCGGCCCCCACTGCTTTTTTTCCTTCCTCACCTCTGTCCGGAGAGAAATTCCAGCGGAAGGTATGGGTGACACAACCTCTTATTTACAGGCGGCAGCCTGGCAACTCCTGCAGAAAGGCCAGCAGAACCCCACTCACACCGGGCCACCCACAAAGCTGTGGCCCCTCACTCCCTCCCACCAGCACAGCCCCGAGACTGCTGACGGGGCAGAGAATATGGAGTCAGGCACAGCTTCAGGGGCTATTGCTGCCTGGAGCGCTGTTTATATTGACCTCAACAAGGCACACCTGGGGAGGGCGGGCCGGCAGGGTAAGGCTGCCCAGGTCAGCTAATCCACAACCCTCAGGGAATCACATTGTTGAAAATGGACCCCGCTAAGGCAGAAGAGAAGCCAAGGGAAAAAAGGACACAATGCCATTTGCAGCACCGTAGATGAGTCTAGAAGTAATCACGTGACTTGTAGTAAGTCAGAAAGTGAAAGACACATATCATATCATATCACTTATAGGTGTTACCTAAAAATGGATACCAGGGCAGATATTTCCACGGAGAAGGGCAATCACAGATTCATTAAACAAACTTATGGTTCACCAAAGGAAAGGTGTGAGGATTGGTTTCATTACGATATCGGGGTTAACAGACATCTACAAACACAGGTGACATATATCATCACCAAAGACCTACAGAATACCAAGAGAGGACTACTCAACATTCTGTCATAACGTACATGGGAAAAGGATCCCAGGAAGAACAGACATGTGTATATGTGTAAAAGAACCACATCTTCCACACCTACAACAAGCCAAACACTGTAATCAAACTTGCTGTAAGAAAAAATAAAAAATTAAATTAAAAACACGAACAAGAAGTAGTGAGACAAACGTGAGGGGCTTTCTCCTGGCACATTCCATTCTAAACTCCAATCTAGAACACCACTTCCACTGAGGCTCTCTTGCCCTAGTAACCAGATTTGGTAAGGGTGAACTGCTGCCACCTTGTGGCCGTTTCACACAACAGCAGCTTTAATCCCAATGCTAATGGTCAGTTGGTATTCAAAATCATTGCAGGCCTGTAAATGACACCTGCCCTGAAAACAAATCCTGGGGTCACATATCGACCAAAATATTCAAAGGACGTCCATATTTCAAAACGACCGTTTCAAAAGGCATATTTTACGCACATTAGTGTTCTGCTTCTTTTCCTTTCTTTCCTTTTTTGTTAAAAAAACACGGGAATGGAAAAAGGCATCCCTCAGAATGGGCGAAAATCGTTGCAGACGAATCAATGGACAGAGGTTTAATCTCCAATATATATAAACAGCTCATGCAGCTTAATATTAAAAAAAACAAACAACCCCAAAAAATGGCCAGAAGATCTAAAGAGACGTTTCTTCAAAGGAGACACAGAGATGGCCAAGACGCACATGAAAAGCTGCTCAACAGCACTAATTATCAGAGAAATGCAAATCAAAACTACAATGAGGTTTCACCTCACACCTGTTAGAATCGGCATCATCAGAAAATCTACAAACAACCAATTCTGGGGAGGGTGTGGACAAAAGGAGCCCTCTTCCACTATTGGTGGGAATGTAAATTGATACAGTCACTATGGAGAACAGTATGGAGTTTCCTTAAAAAAACTAGAAATAGAATTACCATCTGATCCAGCAATCCCACTTCTGGGCATATACCCAGAGAAAACCGTACATCAAAAAGGCACATTCACCACAATGTTCATTGCAGCACTATTTACAATAGCCAGGTAATGGAAGCAACCTAAATGCCCACAGACAGATGAATGGATAAAGATGTGGTACATATATGAAATGGAATATTACTCGGCCATAAAAAGGAATGAAACTGGGTCATTTGTAGAGACATCGATGGATCGAGAGACTGTCATACAGAATGAAGTAAGTCAGAAAGAGGAAAACAAATATTGTATATTAATGCATATATGTGGAGCCTAGAAATGGTACAGATGAACTGGTTTGCAGGGAAGAAATAGAGACACAGAGGTAGAGAACAAACGTATGGACACCAAGTGTGGGAAGCCATGGGGTGGTGGTGGTGGGATGAGTTGGGAGTTTGGGATTGACCTGTGTACATGTATATGCATAAAATACATAACTAATAATAACGTGCTATATAAAAAAAAATAAAATTAAATTTCAAAATTTTAAAAAATAAAATTTAAAATAAAACAGAAAAAAGTTCTTCCCGTCACACAGATGTATTTATAGGAATGAATTATTTCCATGCTTATATCTATAAATACATAAAAGAGGAATAAAATCTAACTTGAACCATAAAAGAAAAGAAAACCTGAACCCACGAGTTATACAGAGGAAAACCCTATCAGGGCACTTGCTCCAGTGGTAAACAATTCTGAAATTGGTCAGAGGTGGGGAACCATCTCCCATACAGCCATCAACCCACCCCCCACGCAAGGAGCGTCCTCATTGCAAAGCTGGGGGACCGTGCCGAGGCATCTCTGAGTAAACGTGAGCTGAGCCCCAGGCCAGCTGCTGCTGAACTGTTCCCACCCTTTCCAGGTAAAACACCTGAATATGTACAAGGGCTTGAAAGCCTAGAGGAAGGACCGTGGAGCCACACCAGCGACAGCACGCAGGCCAACTTGGTGCCTGCAGGCCAGCCAGGGTGGTCCTGGCCCCGGGCGCTCTTCCAGAAGCTTTCCATTGCCCTGCCTGAGATACCCCTCCTGTCCCGGCCCCCACTGCTTTTTTTCCTTCCTCACCTCTGTCCGGAGAGAAATTCCAGCGGAAGGTATGGGTGACACAACCTCTTATTTACAGGCGGCAGCCTGGCAACTCCTGCAGAAAGGCCAGCAGAACCCCACTCACACCGGGCCACCCACAAAGCTGTGGCCCCTCACTCCCTCCCACCAGCACAGCCCCGAGACTGCTGACGGGGCAGAGAATATGGAGTCAGGCACAGCTTCAGGGGCTATTGCTGCCTGGAGCGCTGTTTATATTGACCTCAACAAGGCACACCTGGGGAGGGCGGGCCGGCAGGGTAAGGCTGCCCAGGTCAGCTAATCCACAACCCTCAGGGAATCACATTGTTGAAAATGGACCCCGCTAAGGCAGAAGAGAAGCCAAGGGAAAAAAGGACACAATGCCATTTGCAGCACCGTAGATGAGTCTAGAAGTAATCACGTGACTTGTAGTAAGTCAGAAAGTGAAAGACACATATCATATCATATCACTTATAGGTGTTACCTAAAAATGGATACCAGGGCAGATATTTCCACGGAGAAGGGCAATCACAGATTCATTAAACAAACTTATGGTTCACCAAAGGAAAGGTGTGAGGATTGGTTTCATTACGATATCGGGGTTAACAGACATCTACAAACACAGGTGACATATATAATCACCAAAGACCTACAGAATACCAAGAGAGGACTACTCAACATTCTGTCATAACGTACATGGGAAAAGGATCCCAGGGAGAACAGACATGTGTATATGTGTAAAAGAACCACATCTTCCACACCTACAACAAGCCAAACACTGTAATCAAACTTGCTGTAAGAAAAAATAAAAAAATTAAATTAAAAACACGAACAAGAAGTAGTGAGACAAACGTGAGGGGCTTTCTCCTGGCACATTCCATTCTAAACTCCAATCTAGAACACCACTTCCACTGAGGCTCTCTTGCCCTAGTAACCAGATTTGGTAAGGGTGAACTGCTGCCACCTTGTGGCCGTTTCACACAACAGCAGTTTTAATCCCAACGCTAATGGTCAGTTGATATTCAAAATCATTGCAGGCCTGTAAATGACACCTGCCCTGAAAACAAATCCTGGGGTCACATATCGACCAAAAAATTCAAAGGACGTCCATATTTCAAAACGACCGTTTCAAAAGGCATATTTTACGCACATTAGTGTTCTGCTTCTTTTCCTTTCTTTCCTTTTTTGTTAAAAAACACGGGAATGGAAAAAGGCATCCCTCAGAATGGGCGAAAATCGTTGCAGACGAATCAATGGACAGAGGTTTAATCTCCAATATATATAAACAGCTCATGCAGCTTAATATTAAAAAAACAAAAAACCCCAAAAAAATGGGCAGAAGATCTAAAGAGACGTTTCTTCAAAGGAGACACAGAGATGGCCAAGACGCACATGAAAAGCTGCTCAACAGCACTAATTATTAGAGAAATGCAAATCAAAACTACAATGAGGTATCACCTCACACCTGTTAGAATCGGCATCATCAGAAAATCTACAAACAACCAATTCTGGGGAGGGTGTGGACAAAAGGAGCCCTCTTCCACTATTGGTGGGAATGTAAATTGATACAGTCACTATGGAGAACAGTATGGAGTTTCCTTAAAAAAACTAGAAATAGAATTACCATCTGATCCAGCAATCCCACTTCTGGGCATATACCCAGAGAAAACCGTATTTCAAAAAGGCACATTCACCACAATGTTCGTTGCAGCACTATTTACAATAGCCAGGTAATGGAAGCAACCTAAATGCCCACAGACAGATGAATGGATAAAGATGTGGTACATATATAAAATGGAATATTACTCGGCCATAAAAAGGAATGAAACTGGGTCATTTGTAGAGACATCGATGGATCGAGAGACTGTCATACAGAATGAAGTAAGTCAGAAAGAGGAAAACAAATATTGTATATTAATGCATATATGTGGAGCCTAAAAATGGTACAGATGAACTGGTTTGCAGGGAAGAAATAGAGACACAGAGGTAGAGAACAAACGTATGGACACCAAGTGTGGGAAGCCATGGGGTGGTGGTGGTGGGATGAGTTGGGAGTTTGGGATTGACCTGTATACATGTATATGCATAAAATACATAACTAATAATAACGTGCTGTATAAAAAAATAAATAAAATTTCAAAATTTTAAAAAATAAAATTTAAAAATAAAACAGAAAAAAGTTCTTCCCGTCACACAGATGTATTTATAGGAATGAATTATTTCCATGCTTATATCTATAAATACATAAAAGAGGAATAACATCTAACTTGAAACATAAAAGAAAAAAAAAGTGAACCCACGAGTTATACAGAGGAAAACCCTATCACGGCACTTGCTCCAGTGGTAAACAATTCTGAAATTGGTCAGAGGTGGGGAACCATCTCCCATACAGCCAGCAACCCAACCCCCACGCAAGGAGCGTCCTCATTGCAAAGCTGGGGGACCGTGCCGAGGCATCTGTGAGTAAACGTGAGCTGAGCCCCAGGCCAGCTGCTGCTGAACTGTTCCCACCCTTTCCAGGTAAAACACCTGAATATGTACAAGGGCTTGAAAGCCTAGAGGAAGGACCGTGGAGCCACACCAGCGACAGCACGCAGGCCAACTTGGTGCCTGCAGGCCAGCCAGCATGGTCCTGGATCCTGGCTCTCTTCCAGAAGCTTTCCATTGCCCTGCCTGAGATACCCCTCCTGTCCCGGCCCCCACTGATTTTTTCCTTCCTCACCTCTGTCCGGAGAGAAATTCCAGCGGAAGGTATGGGTGACACATCCTCTTCTTTACAGGCGGCAGCCTGGCAACTCCTGCAGAAAGGCCAGCAGAACCCCACTCACACCGGGCCACCCACAAAGCTGTGGCCCCTCACTCCCTCCCACCAGCACAGCCCCGAGACTGCTGACGGGGCAGAGAATATGGAGTCAGGCACAGCTTCAGGGGCTATTGCTGCCTGGAGCTCTGTTTATATTGACCTCAACGAGGCACACCTGGGGAGGGCGGGCCGGCAGGGTAAGGCTGCCCAGGTCAGCTAATCCACAACCCTCAGGGAATCACATTGTTGAAAATGGACCCCGCTAAGGCAGAAGAGAAGCCAAGGGAAAAAAGGACACAATGCCATTTGCAGCACCGTAGATGAGTCTAGAAGTAATCACGTGACTTGTAGTAAGTCAGAAAGTGAAAGACACATATCATATCATATCACTTATAGGTGTTACCTAAAAATGGATACCAGGGCAGATATTTCCACGGAGAAGGGCAATCACAGATTCATTAAACAAACTTATGGTTCACCAATGGAAAGGTGTGAGGATTGGTTTCATTACGATATCGGGGTTAACAGACATATACAAACACAGGTGACATATATAATCACCAAAGACCTACAGAATACCAAGAGAGGACTACTCAACATTCTGTCATAACGTACATGGGAAAAGGATCGCAAGAAGAACAGTCATCTGTATATGTGTAAAAGAACCACATCTTCCACACCTATAACAAGCCAAACATTGTAATCAAAATGCTGTAATAAAAAATAAAAACTTAAATTAAAAACACGAACAAGAAGTAGTGAGACAAACGTGAGGGGCTTTCTCCTGGTACATTCCATTCTAAACTCCAATCTAGAACACCACTTCCACTGAGGCTCTCTTGCCCTAGTAACCAGATTTGGTAAGGGTGAACTGCTGCCACCTTGTGGCCGTTTCACACAACAGCAGCTTTAATCCCAACGCTAATGGTCAGTTGATATTCAAAATCATTGCAGGCCTGTAAATGACACCTGCCCTGAAAACAAATCCTGGGGTCACATATCGACCAAAAATTTCAAAGGACGTCCATATTTCAAAACGACCGTTTCAAAAGGCATATTTTACGCACATTAGTGTTCTGCTTCTTTTCCTTTCTTTCCTTTTCTGTTAAAAAACACGGGAATGGAAAAAGGCATCCCTCAGAATGGGCGAAAATCGTTGCAGACGAATCAATGGACAGAGGTTTAATCTCCAATATATATAAACAGCTCATGCAGCTTAATATTAAAAAAACAAACAACCCAAAAAAAATGGGCAGAAGATCTAAAGAGACGTTTCTTCAAAGGAGACACAGAGATGGCCAAGACGCACATGAAAAGCTGCTCAACAGCACTAATTATTAGAGAAATGCAAATCAAAACTACAATGAGGTATCACCTCACACCTGTTAGAATCGGCATCATCAGAAAATCTACAAACAACCAATTCTGGGGAGGGTGTGGACAAAAGGAGCCCTCTTCCACTATTGGTGGGAATGTAAATTGATACAGTCCCTATGGAGAACAGTATGGAGTTTCCTTAAAAAAATTAGAAATAGAATTACCATCTGATCCAGCAATCCCACTTCTGGGCATATACCCAGAGAAAACCGTATTTCAAAAAGGCACATTCACCACAATGTTCGTTGCAGCACTATTTACAATAGCCAGGTAATGGAAGCAACCTAAATGCCCACAGACAGATGAATGGATAAAGATGTGGTACATATATAAAATGGAATATTACTCGGCCATAAAAAGGAATGAAACTGGGTCATTTGTAGAGACATCGATGGATCGAGAGACTGTCATACAGAATGAAGTAAGTCAGAAAGAGGAAAACAAATATTGTATATTAATGCATATATGTGGAGCCTAAAAATGGTACAGATGAACTGGTTTGCAGGGAAGAAATAGAGACACAGAGGTAGAGAACAAACGTATGGACACCAAGTGTGGGAAGCCATGGGGTGGTGGTGGTGGGATGAGTTGGGAGTTTGGGATTGACCTGTATACATGTATATGCATAAAATACATAACTAATAATAACGTGCTGTATAAAAAAATAAATAAAATTTCAAAATTTTAAAAAATAAAATTTAAAAATAAAACTGAAAAAAGTTCTTCCCGTCACACAGATGTATTTATAGGAATGAATTATTTCCATGCTTATATCTATAAATACATAAAAGAGGAATAACATCTAACTTGAAACATAAAAGAAACAAAAAGTGAACCCACGAGTTATACAGAGGAAAACCCTATCACGGCACTTGCTCCAGTGGTAAACAATTCTGAAATTGGTCAGAGGTGGGGAACCATCTCCCATACAGCCAGCAACCCAACCCCCACGCAAGGAGCGTCCTCATTGCAAAGCTGGGGGACCGTGCCGAGGCATCTGTGAGTAAACGTGAGCTGAGCCCCAGGCCAGCTGCTGCTGAACTGTTCCCACCCTTTCCAGGTAAAACACCTGAATATGTACAAGGGCTTGAAAGCCTAGAGGAAGGACCGTGGAGCCACACCAGCCTCAGCACGCAGGCCAACTTGGTGCCTGCAGGCCAGCCAGCATGGTCCTGGACCCTGGCGCTCTTCCAGAAGCTTTCCATTGCCCTGCCTGAGATACCCCTCCTGTCCCGGCCCCCACTGCTTTTTTCCTTCCTCACCTCTGTCCGGAGAGAAATTCCAGCGGAAGGTATGGGTGACACATCCTCTTCTTTACAGGCGGCAGCCTGGCAACTCCTGCAGAAAGGCCAGCAGAACCCCACTCACACGGGGCCACCCACAAAGCTGTGGCCCCTCACTCCCTCCCACCAGCACAGCCCCGAGACTGCTGACGGGGCAGAGAATATGGAGTCAGGCACAGCTTCAGGGGCTATTGCTGCCTGGAGCTCTGTTTATATTGACCTCAACGAGGCACACCTGGGGAGGGCGGGCCGGCAGGGTAAGGCTGCCCAGGTCAGCTAATCCACAACCCTCAGGGAATCACATTGTTGAAAATGGACCCCGCTAAGGCAGAAGAGAAGCCAAGGGAAAAAAGGACACAATGCCATTTGCAGCACCGCAGATGAGTCTAGAAGTAATCACGTGACTTGTAGTAAGTCAGAAAGTGAAAGACACATATCATATCATATCACTTATAGGTGTTACCTAAAAATGGATACCAGGGCAGATATTTCCACGGAGAAGGGCAATCACAGATTCATTAAACAAACTTATGGTTCACCAATGGAAAGGTGTGAGGATTGGTTTCATTACGATATCGGGGTTAACAGACATATACAAACACAGGTGACATATATAATCACCAAAGACCTACAGAATACCAAGAGAGGACTACTCAACATTCTGTCATAACGTACATGGGAAAAGGATCCCAAGAAGAACAGTCATCTGTATATGTGTAAAGGAACCACATCTTCCACACCTACAACAAGCCAAACATTGTAATCAAACTTGCTGTAATAAAAAATAAAAAAATTAAATTAAAAACACGAACAAGAAGTAGTGAGACAAACGTGAGGGGCTTTCTCCTGGCACATTCCATTCTAAACTCCAATCTAGAACACCACTTCCACTGAGGCTCTCTTGCCCTAGTAAGCAGATTTGGTAAGGGTGAACTGCTGCCACCTTGTGGCCGTTTCACACAACAGCAGCTTTAATCCCAACGCTAATGGTCAGTTGATATTCAAAATCATTGCAGGCCTGTAAATGACACCTGCCCTGAAAACAAATCCTGGGGTCACATATCGACCAAAAATTTCAAAGGACGTCCATATTTCAAAACCACCGTTTCAAAAGGCATATTTTACGCACATTAGTGTTCTGCTTCTTTTCCTTTCTTTCCTTTTTTGTTAAAAAACACGGGAATGGAAAAAGGCATCCCTCAGAATGGGCGAAAATCGTTGCAGACGAATCAATGGACAGAGGTTTAATCTCCAATATATATAAACAGCTCATGCAGCTTAATATTAAAAAAACAAACAACCCAAAAAAAATGGGCAGAAGATCTAAAGAGACGTTTCTTCAAAGGAGACACAGAGATGGCCAAGACGCACATGAAAAGCTGCTCAACAGCACTAATTATTAGAGAAATGCAAATCAAAACTACAATGAGGTATCACCTCACACCTGTTAGAATCGGCATCATCAGAAAATCTACAAACAACCAATTCTGGGGAGGGTGTGGACAAAAGGAGCCCTCTTCCACTATTGGTGGGAATGTAAATTGATACAGTCCCTATGGAGAACAGTATGGAGTTTCCTTAAAAAAATTAGAAATAGAATTACCATCTGATCCAGCAATCCCACTTCTGGGCATATACCCAGAGAAAACCGTATTTCAAAAAGGCACATTCACCACAATGTTCCTTGCAGCACTATTTACAATAGCCAGGTAATGGAAGCAACCTAAATGCCCACAGACAGATGAATGGATAAAGATGTGGTACATATATAAAATGGAATATGACTCGGCCATAAAAAGGAATGAAACTGGGTCATTTGTAGAGACATCGATGGATCGAGAGACTGTCATACAGAATGAAGTAAGTCAGAAAGAGGAAAACAAATATTGTATATTAATGCATATATGTGGAGCCTAAAAATGGTACAGATGAACTGGTTTGCAGGGAAGAAATAGAGACACAGAGGTAGAGAACAAACGTATGGACACCAAGTGTGGGAAGCCATGGGGTGGTGGTGGTGGGATGAGTTGGGAGTTTGGGATTGACCTGTATACATGTATATGCATAAAATACATAACTAATAATAACGTGCTGTATAAAAAAATAAATAAAATTTCAAAATTTTAAAAAATAAAATTTAAAAATAAAACAGAAAAAAGTTCTTCCCGTCACACAGATGTATTTATAGGAATGAATTATTTCCATGCTTATATCTATAAATACATAAAAGAGGAATAACATCTAACTTGAAACATAAAAGAAAAAAAAAGTGAACCCACGAGTTATACAGAGGAAAACCCTATCACGGCACTTGCTCCAGTGGTAAACAATTCTGAAATTGGTCAGAGGTGGGGAACCATCTCCCATACAGCCAGCAACCCAACCCCCACGCAAGGAGCGTCCTCATTGCAAAGCTGGGGGACCGTGCCGAGGCATCTGTGAGTAAACGTGAGCTGAGCCCCAGGCCAGCTGCTGCTGAACTGTTCCCACCCTTTCCAGGTAAAACACCTGAATATGTACAAGGGCTTGAAAGCCTAGAGGAAGGACCGTGGAGCCACACCAGCGACAGCACGCAGGCCAACTTGGTGCCTGCAGGCCAGCCAGCATGGTCCTGGACCCTGGCTCTCTTCCAGAAGCTTTCAATTGCCCTGCCTGAGATACCCCTCCTGTCCCGGCCCCCACTGCTTTTTTCCTTCCTCACCTCTGTCCGGAGAGAAATTCCAGCGGAAGGTATGGGTGACACATCCTCTTCTTTACAGGCGGCAGCCTGGCAACTCCTGCAGAAAGGCCAGCAGAACCCCACTCACACCGGGCCACCCACAAAGCTGTGGACCCTCACTCCCTCCCACCAGCACAGCCCCGAGACTGCTGACGGGGCAGAGAATATGGAGTCAGGCACAGCTTCAGGGGCTATTGCTGCCTGGAGCTCTGTTTATATTGACCTCAACGAGGCACACCTGGGGAGGGCGGGCCGGCAGGGTAAGGCTGCCCAGGTCAGCTAATCCACAACCCTCAGGGAATCACATTGTTGAAAATGGACCCCGCTAAGGCAGAAGAGAAGCCAAGGGAAAAAAGGACACAATGCCATTTGCAGCACCGTAGATGAGTCTAGAAGTAATCACGTGACTTGTAGTAAGTCAGAAAGTGAAAGACACATATCATATCATATCACTTATAGGTGTTACCTAAAAATGGATACCAGGGCAGATATTTCCACGGAGAAGGGCAATCACAGATTCATTAAACAAACTTATGGTTCACCAATGGAAAGGTGTGAGGATTGGTTTCATTACGATATCGGGGTTAACAGACATATACAAACACAGGTGACATATATAATCACCAAAGACCTACAGAATACCAAGAGAGGACTACTCAACATTCTGTCATAACGTACATGGGAAAAGGATCCCAAGAAGAACAGTCATCTGTATATGTGTAAAGGAACCACATCTTCCACACCTATAAAAAGCCAAAGATTGTAATCAAAATGCTGTAATAAAAAATAAAAACTTAAATTAAAAACACGAACAAGAAGTAGTGAGACAAACGTGAGGGGCTTTCTCCTGGTACATTCCATTCTAAACTCCAATCTAGAACACCACTTCCACTGAGGCTCTCTTGCCCTAGTAACCAGATTTGGTAAGGGTGAACTGCTGCCACCTTGTGGCCGTTTCACACAACAGCAGCTTTAATCCCAACGCTAATGGTCAGTTGATATTCAAAATCATTGCAGGCCTGTAAATGACACCTGCCCTGAAAACAAATCCTGGGGTCACATATCGACCAAAAATTTCAAAGGACGTCCATATTTCAAAACCACCGTTTCAAAAGGCATATTTTACGCACATTCGTGTTCTGCTTCTTTTCCTTTCTTTCCTTTTTTGTTAAAAAACACGGGAATGGAAAAATGCATCCCTCAGAATGGGCGAAAATCGTTGCAGATGAATCAATGGACAGAGGTTTAATCTCCAATATATATAAACAGCTCATGCAGCTTAATATTAAAAAAACAAACAACCCAAAAAAAATGGGCAGAAGATCTAAAGAGACGTTTCTTCAAAGGAGACACAGAGATGGCCAAGACGCACATGAAAAGCTGCTCAACAGCACTAATTATCAGAGAAATGCAAATCAAAACTACAATGAGGTATCACCTCACACCTGTTAGAATCGGCATCATCAGAAAATCTACAAACAACCAATTCTGGGGAGGGTGTGGACAAAAGGAGCCCTCTTCCACTATTGGTGGGAATGTAAATTGATACAGTCCCTATGGAGAACAGTATGGAGTTTCCTTAAAAAAATTAGAAATAGAATTACCATCTGATCCAGCAATCCCACTTCTGGGCATATACCCAGAGAAAACCGTATTTCAAAAAGGCACATTCACCACAATGTTAGTTGCAGCACTATTTACAATAGCCAGGTAATGGAAGCAACCTAAATGCCCACAGACAGATGAATGGATAAAGATGTGGAACATATATAAAATGGAATATTACTCGGCCATAAAAAGGAATGAAACTGGGTCATTTGTAGAGACATCGATGGATCGAGAGACTGTCATACAGAATGAAGTAAGTCAGAAAGAGGAAAACAAATATTGTATATTAATGCATATATGTGGAGCCTAAAAATGGTACAGATGAACTGGTTTGCAGGGAAGAAATAGAGACACAGAGGTAGAGAACAAACGTATGGACACCAAGTGTGGGAAGCCATGGGGTGGTGGTGGTGGGATGAGTTGGGAGTTTGGGATTGACCTGTATACATGTATATGCATAAAATACATAACTAATAATAACGTGCTGTATAAAAAAATAAATAAAATTTCAAAATTTTTAAAAATAAAATTTAAAAATAAAACAGAAAAAAGTTCTTCCCGTCACACAGATGTATTTATAGGAATGAATTATTTCCATGCTTATATCTATAAATACATAAAAGAGGAATAACATCTAACTTGAAACATAAAAGAAAAAAAAGTGAACCCACGAGTTATACAGAGGAAAACCCTATCTCTGCACTTGCTCCAGTGGTAAACAATTCTGAAATTGGTCAGAGGTGGGGAACCATCTCCCATACAGCCAGCAACCCAACCCCCACGCAAGGAGCGTCCTCATTGCAAAGCTGGGGGACCGTGCCGAGGCATCTGTGAGTAAACGTGAGCTGAGACCCAGGCCAGCTGCTGCTGAACTGTTCCCACCCTTTCCAGGTAAAACACCTGAATATGTACAAGGGCTTGAAAGCCTAGAGGAAGGACCGTGGAGCCACACCAGCGACAGCACGCAGGCCAACTTGGTGCCTGCAGGCCAGCCAGCGTGGTCCTGGACCCTGGCGCTCTTCCAGAAGCTTTCCATTGCCCTGCCTGAGATACCCCTCCTGTCCCGGCCCCCACTGCTTTTTTCCTTCCTCACCTCCGTCCAGAGAGAAATTCCAGCGGAAGGTATGGGTGACACATCCTCTTCTTTACAGGCGGCAGCCTGGCAACTCCTGCAGAAAGGCCAGCAGAACCCCACTCACACCGGGCCACCCACAAAGCTGTGACCCCTCACTCCCTCCCACCAGCACAGCCCCGAGACTGCTGACGGGGCAGAGAATATGGAGTCAGGCACAGCTTCAGGGGCTATTGCTGCCTGGAGCTCTGTTTATATTGACCTCAACGAGGCACACCTGGGGAGGGCGGGCCGGCAGGGTAAGGCTGCCCAGGTCAGCTAATCCACAACCCTCAGGGAATCACATTGTTGAAAATGGACCCCACTAAGGCAGAAGAGAAGCCAAGGGAAAAAAGGACACAATGCCATTTGCAGCACCGCAGATGAGTCTAGAAGTAATCACGTGACTTGTAGTAAGTCAGAAAGTGAAAGACACATATCATATCATATCACTTATAGGTGTTACCTAAAAATGGATACCAGGGCAGGTATTTCCACGGAGAAGGGCAATCACAGATTCATTAAACAAACTTATGGTTCACCAATGGAAAGGTGTGAGGATTGGTTTCATTACGATATCGGGGTTAACAGACATATACAAACACAGGTGACATATATAATCACCAAAGACCTACAGAATACCAAGAGAGGACTACTCAACATTCTGTCATAACGTACATGGGAAAAGGATCCCAAGAAGAACAGTCATCTGTATATGTGTAAAGGAACCACATCTTCCACACCTACAACAAGCCAAACATTGTAATCAAACTTGCTGTAATAAAAAAAAAGAAAAATTAAATTAAAAACACGAACAAGAAGTAGTGAGACAAACGTGAGGGGCTTTCTCCTGGCACATTCCATTCTAAACTCCAATCTAGAACACCACTTCCACTGAGGCTCTCTTGCCCTAGTAACCAGATTTGGTAAGGGTGAACTGCTGCCACCTTGTGGCCGTTTCACACAACAGCAGCTTTAATCCCAACGCTAATGGTCAGTTGATATTCAAAATCATTGCAGGCCTGTAAATGACACCTGCCCTGAAAACAAATCCTGGGGTCACATATCGACCAAAAATTTCAAAGGACGTCCATATTTCAAAACGACCATTTCAAAAGGCATATTTAATGCACATTAGTGTTCTGCTTCTTTTCCTTTCTTTCCTTTTTTGTTAAAAAACACGGGAATGGAAAAAGGCATCCCTCAGAATGGGCGAAAATCGTTGCAGACGAATCAATGGACAGAGGTTTAATCTCCAATATATATAAACAGCTCATGCAGCTTAATATTAAAAAAACAAACAACCCAAAAAAAATGGGCAGAAGATCTAAAGAGACGTTTCTTCAAAGGAGACACAGAGATGGCCAAGACGCACATGAAAAGCTGCTCAACAGCACTAATTATTAGAGAAATGCAAATCAAAACTACAATGAGGTATCACCTCACACCTGTTAGAATCGGCATCATCAGAAAATCTACAAACAACCAATTCTGGGGAGGGTGTGGACAAAAGGAGCCCTCTTCCACTATTGGTGGGAATGTAAATTGATACAGTCCCTATGGAGAACAGTATGGAGTTTCCTTAAAAAAATTAGAAATAGAATTACCATCTGATCCAGCAATCCCACTTCTGGTCATATACCCAGAGAAAACCGTATTTCAAAAAGGCACATTCACCACAATGTTCGTTGCAGCACTATTTACAATAGCCAGGTAATGGAAGCAACCTAAATGCCCACAGACAGATGAATGGATAAAGATGTGGTACATATATAAAATGGAATATGACTCGGCCATAAAAAGGAATGAAACTGGGTCATTTGTAGAGACATCGATGGATCGAGAGACTGTCATACAGAATGAAGTAAGTCAGAAAGAGGAAAACAAATATTGTATATTAATGCATATATGTGGAGCCTAAAAATGGTACAGATGAACTGGTTTGCAGGGAAGAAATAG
This sequence comes from Mesoplodon mirus, assembly GCF_964341445.2. Taxonomy (NCBI): domain Eukaryota; kingdom Metazoa; phylum Chordata; class Mammalia; order Artiodactyla; family Ziphiidae; genus Mesoplodon; species Mesoplodon mirus. The sequence goes on along the minus strand of NW_028295680.1, from coordinate 381,812 downwards.
AGACACAGAGGTAGAGAACAAACGTATGGACACCAAGTGTGGGAAGCCATGGGGTGGTGGTGGTGGGATGAGTTGGGAGTTTGGGATTGACCTGTATACATGTATATGCATAAAATACATAACTAATAATAACGTGCTGTATAAAAAAATAAATAAAATTTCAAAATTTTTAAAAATAAAATTTAAAAATAAAACAGAAAAAAGTTCTTCCCGTCACACAGATGTATTTATAGGAATGAATTATTTCCATGCTTATATCTATAAATACATAAAAGAGGAATAACATCTAACTTGAAACATAAAAGAAAAAAAGTGAACCCACGAGTTATACAGAGGAAAACCCTATCACGGCACTTGCTCCAGTGGTAAACAATTCTGAAATTGGTCAGAGGTGGGGAACCATCTCCCATACAGCCAGCAACCCAACCCCCACGCAAGGAGCGTCCTCATTGCAAAGCTGGGGGACCGTGCCGAGGCATCTGTGAGTAAACGTGAGCTGAGCCCCAGGCCAGCTGCTGCTGAACTGTTCCCACCCTTTCCAGGTAAAACACCTGAATATGTACAAGGGCTTGAAAGCCTAGAGGAAGGACCGTGGAGCCACACCAGCGACAGCACGCAGGCCAACTTGGTGCCTGCAGGCCAGCCAGCGTGGTCCTGGACCCTGGCGCTCTTCCAGAAGCTTTCCATTGCCCTGCCTGAGATACCCCTCCTGTCCCGGCCCCCACTGCTTTTTTCCTTCCTCACCTCTGTCCGGAGAGAAATTCCAGCGGAATGTATGGGTGACACATCCTCTCCTTTACAGGCGGCAGCCTGGCAACTCCTGCAGAAAGGCCAGCAGAACCCCACTCACACCGGGCCACCCACAAAGCTGTGGCCCCTCACTCCCTCCCACCAGCACAGCCCCGAGACTGCTGACGGGGCAGAGAATATGGAGTCAGGCACAGCTTCAGGGGCTATTGCTGCCTGGAGCTCTGTTTATATTGACCTCAACGAGGCACACCTGGGGAGGGCGGGCCGGCAGGGTAAGGCTGCCCAGGTCAGCTAATCCACAACCCTCAGGGAATCACATTGTTGAAAATGGACCCCGCTAAGGCAGAAGAGAAGCCAAGGGATAAAAGGACACAATGCCATTTGCAGCACCGTAGATGAGTCTAGAAGTAATCACGTGACTTGTAGTAAGTCAGAAAGTGAAAGACACATATCATATCATATCACTTATAGGTGTTACCTAAAAATGGATACCAGGGCAGATATTTCCACGGAGAAGGGCAATCACAGATTCATTAAACAAACTTATGGTTCACCAATGGAAAGGTGTGAGGATTGGTTTCATTACGATATCGGGGTTAACAGACATATACAAACACAGGTGACATATATAATCACCAAAGACCTACAGAATACCAAGAGAGGACTACTCAACATTCTGTCATAACGTACATGGGAAAAGGCTCCCAAGAAGAACAGTCATCTGTATATGTGTAAAAGAACCACATCTTCCACACCTACAACAAGCCAAACATTGTAATCAAACTTGCTGTAATAAAAAATAAAACAATTAAATTAAAAACACGAACAAGAAATAGTGAGAAAAACGTGAGGGGCTTTCTCCTGGCACATTCCATTCTAAACTCCAATCTAGAACACCACTTCCACTGAGGCTCTCTTGCCCTAGTAACCAGATTTGGTAAGGGTGAACTGCTGCCACCTTGTGGCCGTTTCACACAACAGCAGCTTTAATCCCAAAGCTAATGGTCAGTTGATATTCAAAATCATTGCAGGCCTGTAAATGACACCTGCCCTGAAAACAAATCTTGGGGTCACATATCGACCAAAAAATTCAAAGGACGTCCATATTTCAAAACGACCGTTTCAAAAGGCATATTTTACGCACATTAGAGTTCTGCTTCTTTTCCTTTCTTTCCTTTTTTGTTAAAAAACACGGGAATGGAAAAAGGCATCCCTCAGAATGGGCGAAAATCGTTGCAGACGAATCAATGGACAGAGGTTTAATCTCCAATATATATAAACAGCTCATGCAGCTTAATATTAAAAAAACAAACAACCCAAGAAAAATGGGCAGAAGATCTAAAGAGACGTTTCTTCAAAGGAGACACAGAGATGGCCAAGACGCACATGAAAAGCTGCTCAACAGCACTAATTATTAGAGAAATGCAAATCAAAACTACAATGAGGTATCACCTCACACCTGTTAGAATCGGCATCATCAGAAAATCTACAAACAACAAATTCTGGGGAGGGTGTGGACCAAAGGAGCCCTCTTCCACTATTGGTGGGAATGTAAATTGATACAGTCACTATGGAGAACAGTATGGAGTTTCCTTAAAAAAACTAGAAATAGAATTACCATCTGATCCAGCAATCCCACTTCTGGGCATATACCCAGAGAAAACCGTATTTCAAAAAGGCACATTCACCACAATGTTCCTTGCAGCACTATTTACAATAGCCAGGTAATGGAAGCAACCTAAATGCCCACAGACAGATGAATGGATAAAGATGTGGTACATATATAAAATGGAATATGACTCGGCCATAAAAAGGAATGAAACTGGGTCATTTGTAGAGACATCGATGGATCGAGAGACTGTCATACAGAATGAAGTAAGTCAGAAAGAGGAAAACAAATATTGTATATTAATGCATATATGTGGAGCCTAAAAATGGTACAGATGAACTGGTTTGCAGGGAAGAAATAGAGACACAGAGGTAGAGAACAAACGTATGGACACCAAGTGTGGGAAGCCATGGGGTGGTGGTGGTGGGATGAGTTGGGAGTTTGGGATTGACCTGTATACATGTATATGCATAAAATACATAACTAATAATAACGTGCTGTATAAAAAAATAAATAAAATTTCAAAATTTTTAAAAATAAAATTTAAAAATAAAACAGAAAAAAGTTCTTCCCGTCACACAGATGTATTTATAGGAATGAATTATTTCCATGCTTATATCTATAAATACATAAAAGAGGAATAACATCTAACTTGAAACATAAAAGAAAAAAAGTGAACCCACGAGTTATACAGAGGAAAACCCTATCACGGCACTTGCTCCAGTGGTAAACAATTCTGAAATTGGTCAGAGGTGGGGAACCATCTCCCATACAGCCAGCAACCCAACCCCCACGCAAGGAGCGTCCTCATTGCAAAGCTGGGGGACCGTGCCGAGGCATCTGTGAGTAAACGTGAGCTGAGCCCCAGGCCAGCTGCTGCTGAACTGTTCCCACCCTTTCCAGGTAAAACACCTGAATATGTACAAGGGCTTGAAAGCCTAGAGGAAGGACCGTGGAGCCACACCAGCGACAGCACGCAGGCCAACTTGGTGCCTGCAGGCCAGCCAGCGTGGTCCTGGACCCTGGCGCTCTTCCAGAAGCTTTCCATTGCCCTGCCTGAGATACCCCTCCTGTCCCGGCCCCCACTGCTTTTTTCCTTCCTCACCTCTGTCCGGAGAGAAATTCCAGCGGAATGTATGGGTGACACATCCTCTCCTTTACAGGCGGCAGCCTGGCAACTCCTGCAGAAAGGCCAGCAGAACCCCACTCACACCGGGCCACCCACAAAGCTGTGGCCCCTCACTCCCTCCCACCAGCACAGCCCCGAGACTGCTGACGGGGCAGAGAATATGGAGTCAGGCACAGCTTCAGGGGCTATTGCTGCCTGGAGCTCTGTTTATATTGACCTCAACGAGGCACACCTGGGGAGGGCGGGCCGGCAGGGTAAGGCTGCCCAGGTCAGCTAATCCACAACCCTCAGGGAATCACATTGTTGAAAATGGACCCCGCTAAGGCAGAAGAGAAGCCAAGGGATAAAAGGACACAATGCCATTTGCAGCACCGTAGATGAGTCTAGAAGTAATCACGTGACTTGTAGTAAGTCAGAAAGTGAAAGACACATATCATATCATATCACTTATAGGTGTTACCTAAAAATGGATACCAGGGCAGATATTTCCACGGAGAAGGGCAATCACAGATTCATTAAACAAACTTATGGTTCACCAATGGAAAGGTGTGAGGATTGGTTTCATTACGATATCGGGGTTAACAGACATATACAAACACAGGTGACATATATAATCACCAAAGACCTACAGAATACCAAGAGAGGACTACTCAACATTCTGTCATAACGTACATGGGAAAAGGCTCCCAAGAAGAACAGTCATCTGTATATGTGTAAAAGAACCACATCTTCCACACCTACAACAAGCCAAACATTGTAATCAAACTTGCTGTAATAAAAAATAAAACAATTAAATTAAAAACACGAACAAGAAATAGTGAGAAAAACGTGAGGGGCTTTCTCCTGGCACATTCCATTCTAAACTCCAATCTAGAACACCACTTCCACTGAGGCTCTCTTGCCCTAGTAACCAGATTTGGTAAGGGTGAACTGCTGCCACCTTGTGGCCGTTTCACACAACAGCAGCTTTAATCCCAAAGCTAATGGTCAGTTGATATTCAAAATCATTGCAGGCCTGTAAATGACACCTGCCCTGAAAACAAATCTTGGGGTCACATATCGACCAAAAAATTCAAAGGACGTCCATATTTCAAAACGACCGTTTCAAAAGGCATATTTTACGCACATTAGAGTTCTGCTTCTTTTCCTTTCTATCCTTTTTTGTTAAAAAACACGGGAATGGAAAAAGGCATCCCTCAGAATGGGCGAAAATCGTTGCAGACGAATCAATGGACAGAGGTTTAATCTCCAATATATATAAACAGCTCATGCAGCTTAATATTAAAAAAACAAACAACCCAAGAAAAATGGGCAGAAGATCTAAAGAGACGTTTCTTCAAAGGAGACACAGAGATGGCCAAGACGCACATGAAAAGCTGCTCAACAGCACTAATTATTAGAGAAATGCAAATCAAAACTACAATGAGGTATCACCTCACACCTGTTAGAATCGGCATCATCAGAAAATCTACAAACAACAAATTCTGGGGAGGGTGTGGACCAAAGGAGCCCTCTTCCACTATTGGTGGGAATGTAAATTGATACAGTCACTATGGAGAACAGTATGGAGTTTCCTTAAAAAAACTAGAAATAGAATTACCATCTGATCCAGCAATCCCACTTCTGGGCATATACCCAGAGAAAACCGTATTTCAAAAAGGCACATTCACCACAATGTTCCTTGCAGCACTATTTACAATAGCCAGGTAATGGAAGCAACCTAAATGCCCACAGACAGATGAATGGATAAAGATGTGGTACATATATAAAATGGAATATGACTCGGCCATAAAAAGGAATGAAACTGGGTCATTTGTAGAGACATCGATGGATCGAGAGACTGTCATACAGAATGAAGTAAGTCAGAAAGAGGAAAACAAATATTGTATATTAATGCATATATGTGGAGCCTAAAAATGGTACAGATGAACTGGTTTGCAGGGAAGAAATAGAGACACAGAGGTAGAGAACAAACGTATGGACACCAAGTGTGGGAAGCCATGGGGTGGTGGTGGTGGGATGAGTTGGGAGTTTGGGATTGACCTGTATACATGTATATGCATAAAATACATAACTAATAATAACGTGCTGTATAAAAAAATAAATAAAATTTCAAAATTTTAAAAAATAAAATTTAAAAATAAAACAGAAAAAAGTTCTTCCCGTCACACAGATGTATTTATAGGAATGAATTATTTCCATGCTTATATCTATAAATACATAAAAGAGGAATAAAATCTAACTTGAAACATAAAAGAAAAAAAAGTGAACCCACGAGTTATACAGAGGAAAACCCTATCACGGCACTTGCTCCAGTGGTAAACAATTCTGAAATTGGTCAGAGGTGGGGAACCATCTCCCATACAGCCAGCAACCCAACCCCCACGCAAGGAGCGTCCTCATTGCAAAGCTGGGGGACCGTGCCGAGGCATCTGTGAGTAAATGTGAGCTGAGCCCCAGGCCAGCTGCTGCTGAACTGTTCCCACCCTTTCCAGGTAAAACACCTGAATATGTACAAGGGCTTGAAAGCCTAGAGGAAGGACCGTGGAGCCACACCAGCGACAGCACGCAGGCCAACTTGGTGCCTGCAGGCCAGCCAGCGTGGTCCTGGACCCTGGCGCTCTTCCAGAAGCTTTCCATTGCCCTGCCTGAGATACCCCTCCTGTCCCGGCCCCCACTGCTTTTTTCCTTCCTCACCTCTGTCCGGAGAGAAATTCCAGCGGAAGGTATGGGTGACACATCCTCTTCTTTACAGGCGGCAGCCTGGCAACTCCTGCAGAAAGGCCAGCAGAACCCCACTCACACCGGGCCACCCACAAAGCTGTGGCCCCTCACTCCCTCCCACAAGCACAGCCCCGAGACTGCTGACGGGGCAGAGAATATGGAGTCAGGCACAGCTTCAGGGGCTATTGCTGCCTGGAGCTCTGTTTATATTGACCTCAACGAGGCACACCTGGGGAGGGCGGGCCGGCAGGGTAAGGCTGCCCAGGTCAGCTAATCCACAACCCTCAGGGAATCACATTGTTGAAAATGGACCCAGCTAAGGCAGAAGAGAAGCCAAGGGAAAAAAGGACACAATGCCATTTGCAGCACCGTAGATGAGTCTAGAAGTAATCACGTGACTTGTAGTAAGTCAGAAAGTGAAAGACACATATCATATCATATCACTTATAGGTGTTACCTAAAAATGGATACCAGGGCAGATATTTCCACGGAGAAGGGCAATCACAGATTCATTAAACAAACTTATGGTTCACCAATGGAAAGGTGTGAGGATTGGTTTCATTACGATATCGGGGTTAACAGACATATACAAACACAGGTGACATATATAATCACCAAAGACCTACAGAATACCAAGAGAGGACTACTCAACATTCTGTCATAACGTACATGGGAAAAGGATCCCAAGAAGAACAGTCATCTGTATATGTTAAAGGAACCACATCTTCCACACCTACAACAAGCCAAACATTGTAATCAAACTTGCTGTAATAAAAAATAAAAAAATTAAATTAAAAACACGAACAAGAAGTAGTGAGACAAACGTGAGGGGCTTTCTCCTGGCACATTCCATTCTAAACTCCAATCTAGAACACCACTTCCACTGAGGCTCTCTTGCCCTAGTAACCAGATTTGGTAAGGGTGAACTGCTGCCACCTTGTGGCCGTTTCACACAACAGCAGCTTTAATCCCAACGCTAATGGTCAGTTGATATTCAAAATCATTGCAGGCCTGTAAATGACACCTGCCCTGAAAACAAATCCTGGGGTCACATATCGACCAAAAATTTCAAAGGACGTCCATATTTCAAAACCACCGTTTCAAAAGGCATATTTTACGCACATTAGTGTTCTGCTTCTTTTCCTTTCTTTCCTTTTTTGTTAAAAAACACGGGAATGGAAAAAGGCATCCCTCAGAATGGGCGAAAATCGTTGCAGACGAATCAATGGACAGAGGTTTAATCTCCAATATATATAAACAGCTCATGCAGCTTAATATTAAAAAAACAAACAACCCAAAAAAAATGGGCAGAAGATCTAAAGAGACGTTTCTTCAAAGGAGACACAGAGATGGCCAAGACGCACATGAAAAGCTGCTCAACAGCACTAATTATTAGAGAAATGCAAATCAAAACTACAATGAGGTATCACCTCACACCTGTTAGAATCGGCATCATCAGAAAATCTACAAACAACCAATTCTGGGGAGGGTGTGGACAAAAGGAGCCCTCTTCCACTATTGGTGGGAATGTAAATTGATACAGTCCCTATGGAGAACAGTATGGAGTTTCCTTAAAAAAATTAGAAATAGAATTACCATCTGATCCAGCAATCCCACTTCTGGGCATATACCCAGAGAAAACCGTATTTCAAAAAGGCACATTCACCACAATGTTCCTTGCAGCACTATTTACAATAGCCAGGTAATGGAAGCAACCTAAATGCCCACAGACAGATGAATGGATAAAGATGTGGTACATATATAAAATGGAATATGACTCGGCCATAAAAAGGAATGAAACTGGGTCATTTGTAGAGACATCGATGGATCGAGAGACTGTCATACAGAATGAAGTAAGTCAGAAAGAGGAAAACAAATATTGTATATTAATGCATATATGTGGAGCCTAAAAATGGTACAGATGAACTGGTTTGCAGGGAAGAAATAGAGACACAGAGGTAGAGAACAAACGTATGGACACCAAGTGTGGGAAGCCATGGGGTGGTGGTGGTGGGATGAGTTGGGAGTTTGGGATTGACCTGTATACATGTATATGCATAAAATACATAACTAATAATAACGTGCTGTATAAAAAAATAAATAAAATTTCAAAATTTTAAAAAATAAAATTTAAAAATAAAACAGAAAAAAGTTCTTCCCGTCACACAGATGTATTTATAGGAATGAATTATTTCCATGCTTATATCTATAAATACATAAAAGAGGAATAACATCTAACTTGAAACATAAAAGAAAAAAAAAGTGAACCCACGAGTTATACAGAGGAAAACCCTATCACGGCACTTGCTCCAGTGGTAAACAATTCTGAAATTGGTCAGAGGTGGGGAACCATCTCCCATACAGCCAGCAACCCAACCCCCACGCAAGGAGCGTCCTCATTGCAAAGCTGGGGGACCGTGCCGAGGCATCTGTGAGTAAACGTGAGCTGAGCCCCAGGCCAGCTGCTGCTGAACTGTTCCCACCCTTTCCAGGTAAAACACCTGAATATGTACAAGGGCTTGAAAGCCTAGAGGAAGGACCGTGGAGCCACACCAGCGACAGCACGCAGGCCAACTTGGTGCCTGCAGGCCAGCCAGCATGGTCCTGGACCCTGGCTCTCTTCCAGAAGCTTTCAATTGCCCTGCCTGAGATACCCCTCCTGTCCCGGCCCCCACTGCTTTTTTCCTTCCTCACCTCTGTCCGGAGAGAAATTCCAGCGGAAGGTATGGGTGACACATCCTCTTCTTTACAGGCGGCAGCCTGGCAACTCCTGCAGAAAGGCCAGCAGAACCCCACTCACACCGGGCCACCCACAAAGCTGTGGACCCTCACTCCCTCCCACCAGCACAGCCCCGAGACTGCTGACGGGGCAGAGAATATGGAGTCAGGCACAGCTTCAGGGGCTATTGCTGCCTGGAGCTCTGTTTATATTGACCTCAACGAGGCACACCTGGGGAGGGCGGGCCGGCAGGGTAAGGCTGCCCAGGTCAGCTAATCCACAACCCTCAGGGAATCACATTGTTGAAAATGGACCCCGCTAAGGCAGAAGAGAAGCCAAGGGAAAAAAGGACACAATGCCATTTGCAGCACCGTAGATGAGTCTAGAAGTAATCACGTGACTTGTAGTAAGTCAGAAAGTGAAAGACACATATCATATCATATCACTTATAGGTGTTACCTAAAAATGGATACCAGGGCAGATATTTCCACGGAGAAGGGCAATCACAGATTCATTAAACAAACTTATGGTTCACCAATGGAAAGGTGTGAGGATTGGTTTCATTACGATATCGGGGTTAACAGACATATACAAACACAGGTGACATATATAATCACCAAAGACCTACAGAATACCAAGAGAGGACTACTCAACATTCTGTCATAACGTACATGGGAAAAGGATCCCAAGAAGAACAGTCATCTGTATATGTGTAAAGGAACCACATCTTCCACACCTATAAAAATCCAAAGATTGTAATCAAAATGCTGTAATAAAAAATAAAAACTTAAATTAAAAACACGAACAAGAAGTAGTGAGACAAACGTGAGGGGCTTTCTCCTGGTACATTCCATTCTAAACTCCAATCTAGAACACCACTTCCACTGAGGCTCTCTTGCCCTAGTAACCAGATTTGGTAAGGGTGAACTGCTGCCACCTTGTGGCCGTTTCACACAACAGCAGCTTTAATCCCAACGCTAATGGTCAGTTGATATTCAAAATCATTGCAGGCCTGTAAATGACACCTGCCCTGAAAACAAATCCTGGGGTCACATATCGACCAAAAATTTCAAAGGACGTCCATATTTCAAAACCACCGTTTCAAAAGGCATATTTTACGCACATTCGTGTTCTGCTTCTTTTCCTTTCTTTCCTTTTTTGTTAAAAAACACGGGAATGGAAAAATGCATCCCTCAGAATGGGCGAAAATCGTTGCAGATGAATCAATGGACAGAGGTTTAATCTCCAATATATATAAACAGCTCATGCAGCTTAATATTAAAAAAACAAACAACCCAAAAAAAATGGGCAGAAGATCTAAAGAGACGTTTCTTCAAAGGAGACACAGAGATGGCCAAGACGCACATGAAAAGCTGCTCAACAGCACTAATTATTAGAGAAATGCAAATCAAAACTACAATGAGGTATCACCTCACACCTGTTAGAATCGGCATCATCAGAAAATCTACAAACAACCAATTCTGGGGAGGGTGTGGACAAAAGGAGCCCTCTTCCACTATTGGTGGGAATGTAAATTGATACAGTCCCTATGGAGAACAGTATGGAGTTTCCTTAAAAAAATTAGAAATAGAATTACCATCTGATCCAGCAATCCCACTTCTGGGCATATACCCAGAGAAAACCGTATTTCAAAAAGGCACATTCACCACAATGTTAGTTGCAGCACTATTTACAATAGCCAGGTAATGGAAGCAACCTAAATGCCCACAGACAGATGAATGGATAAAGATGTGGAACATATATAAAATGGAATATTACTCGGCCATAAAAAGGAATGAAACTGGGTCATTTGTAGAGACATCGATGGATCGAGAGACTGTCATACAGAATGAAGTAAGTCAGAAAGAGGAAAACAAATATTGTATATTAATGCATATATGTGGAGCCTAAAAATGGTACAGATGAACTGGTTTGCAGGGAAGAAATAGAGACACAGAGGTAGAGAACAAACGTATGGACACCAAGTGTGGGAAGCCATGGGGTGGTGGTGGTGGGATGAGTTGGGAGTTTGGGATTGACCTGTATACATGTATATGCATAAAATACATAACTAATAATAACGTGCTGTATAAAAAAATAAATAAAATTTCAAAATTTTTAAAAATAAAATTTAAAAATAAAACAGAAAAAAGTTCTTCCCGTCACACAGATGTATTTATAGGAATGAATTATTTCCATGCTTATATCTATAAATACATAAAAGAGGAATAACATCTAACTTGAAACATAAAAGAAAAAAAAGTGAACCCACGAGTTATACAGAGGAAAACCCTATCTCTGCACTTGCTCCAGTGGTAAACAATTCTGAAATTGGTCAGAGGTGGGGAACCATCTCCCATACAGCCAGCAACCCAACCCCCACGCAAGGAGCGTCCTCATTGCAAAGCTGGGGGACCGTGCCGAGGCATCTGTGAGTAAACGTGAGCTGAGCCCCAGGCCAGCTGCTGCTGAACTGTTCCCACCCTTTCCAGGTAAAACACCTGAATATGTACAAGGGCTTGAAAGCCTAGAGGAAGGACCGTGGAGCCACACCAGCGACAGCACGCAGGCCAACTTGGTGCCTGCAGGCCAGCCAGCGTGGTCCTGGACCCTGGCGCTCTTCCAGAAGCTTTCCATTGCCCTGCCTGAGATACCCCTCCTGTCCCGGCCCCCACTGCTTTTTTCCTTCCTCACCTCCGTCCAGAGAGAAATTCCAGCGGAAGGTATGGGTGACACATCCTCTTCTTTACAGGCGGCAGCCTGGCAACTCCTGCAGAAAGGCCAGCAGAACCCCACTCACACCGGGCCACCCACAAAGCTGTGACCCCTCACTCCCTCCCACCAGCACAGCCCCGAGACTGCTGACGGGGCAGAGAATATGGAGTCAGGCACAGCTTCAGGGGCTATTGCTGCCTGGAGCTCTGTTTATATTGACCTCAACGAGGCACACCTGGGGAGGGCGGGCCGGCAGGGTAAGGCTGCCCAGGTCAGCTAATCCACAACCCTCAGGGAATCACATTGTTGAAAATGGACCCCACTAAGGCAGAAGAGAAGCCAAGGGAAAAAAGGACACAATGCCATTTGCAGCACCGCAGATGAGTCTAGAAGTAATCACGTGACTTGTAGTAAGTCAGAAAGTGAAAGACACATATCATATCATATCACTTATAGGTGTTACCTAAAAATGGATACCAGGGCAGGTATTTCCACGGAGAAGGGCAATCACAGATTCATTAAACAAACTTATGGTTCACCAATGGAAAGGTGTGAGGATTGGTTTCATTACGATATCGGGGTTAACAGACATATACAAACACAGGTGACATATATAATCACCAAAGACCTACAGAATACCAAGAGAGGACTACTCAACATTCTGTCATAACGTACATGGGAAAAGGCTCCCAAGAAGAACAGTCATCTGTATATGTGTAAAGGAACCACATCTTCCACACCTACAACAAGCCAAACATTGTAATCAAACTTGCTGTAATAAAAAAAAGAAAAATTAAATTAAAAACACGAACAAGAAGTAGTGAGACAAACGTGAGGGGCTTTCTCCTGGCACATTCCATTCTAAACTCCAATCTAGAACACCACTTCCACTGAGGCTCTCTTGCCCTAGTAACCAGATTTGGTAAGGGTGAACTGCTGCCACCTTGTGGCCGTTTCACACAACAGCAGCTTTAATCCCAACGCTAATGGTCAGTTGATATTCAAAATCATTGCAGGCCTGTAAATGACACCTGCCCTGAAAACAAATCCTGGGGTCACATATCGACCAAAAATTTCAAAGGACGTCCATATTTCAAAACGACCATTTCAAAAGGCATATTTAATGCACATTAGTGTTCTGCTTCTTTTCCTTTCTTTCCTTTTTTGTTAAAAAACACGGGAATGGAAAAAGGCATCCCTCAGAATGGGCGAAAATCGTTGCAGACGAATCAATGGACAGAGGTTTAATCTCCAATATATATAAACAGCTCATGCAGCTTAATATTAAAAAAACAAACAACCCAAAAAAAATGGGCAGAAGATCTAAAGAGACGTTTCTTCAAAGGAGACACAGAGATGGCCAAGACGCACATGAAAAGCTGCTCAACAGCACTAATTATTAGAGAAATGCAAATCAAAACTACAATGAGGTATCACCTCACACCTGTTAGAATCGGCATCATCAGAAAATCTACAAACAACCAATTCTGGGGAGGGTGTGGACAAAAGGAGCCCTCTTCCACTATTGGTGGGAATGTAAATTGATACAGTCCCTATGGAGAACAGTATGGAGTTTCCTTAAAAAAATTAGAAATAGAATTACCATCTGATCCAGCAATCCCACTTCTGGTCATATACCCAGAGAAAACCGTATTTCAAAAAGGCACATTCACCACAATGTTCGTTGCAGCACTATTTACAATAGCCAGGTAATGGAAGCAACCTAAATGCCCACAGACAGATGAATGGATAAAGATGTGGTACATATATAAAATGGAATATGACTCGGCCATAAAAAGGAATGAAACTGGGTCATTTGTAGAGACATCGATGGATCGAGAGACTGTCATACAGAATGAAGTAAGTCAGAAAGAGGAAAACAAATATTGTATATTAATGCATATATGTGGAGCCTAAAAATGGTACAGATGAACTGGTTTGCAGGGAAGAAATAGAGACACAGAGGTAGAGAACAAACGTATGGACACCAAGTGTGGGAAGCCATGGGGTGGTGGTGGTGGGATGAGTTGGGAGTTTGGGATTGACCTGTATACATGTATATGCATAAAATACATAACTAATAATAACCTGCTGTATAAAAAAATAAATAAAATTTCAAAATTTTTAAAAATAAAATTTAAAAATAAAACAGAAAAAAGTTCTTCCCGTCACACAGATGTATTTATAGGAATGAATTATTTCCATGCTTATATCTATAAATACATAAAAGAGGAATAACATCTAACTTGAAACATAAAAGAAAAAAAGTGAACCCACGAGTTATACAGAGGAAAACCCTATCACGGCACTTGCTCCAGTGGTAAACAATTCTGAAATTGGTCAGAGGTGGGGAACCATCTCCCATACAGCCAGCAACCCAACCCCCACGCAAGGAGCGTCCTCATTGCAAAGCTGGGGGACCGTGCCGAGGCATCTGTGAGTAAACGTGAGCTGAGCCCCAGGCCAGCTGCTGCTGAACTGTTCCCACCCTTTCCAGGTAAAACACCTGAATATGTACAAGGGCTTGAAAGCCTAGAGGAAGGACCGTGGAGCCACACCAGCGACAGCACGCAGGCCAACTTGGTGCCTGCAGGCCAGCCAGCGTGGTCCTGGACCCTGGCGCTCTTCCAGAAGCTTTCCATTGCCCTGCCTGAGATACCCCTCCTGTCCCGGCCCCCACTGCTTTTTTCCTTCCTCACCTCTGTCCGGAGAGAAATTCCAGCGGAATGTATGGGTGACACATCCTCTCCTTTACAGGCGGCAGCCTGGCAACTCCTGCAGAAAGGCCAGCAGAACCCCACTCACACCGGGCCACCCACAAAGCTGTGGCCCCTCACTCCCTCCCACCAGCACAGCCCCGAGACTGCTGACGGGGCAGAGAATATGGAGTCAGGCACAGCTTCAGGGGCTATTGCTGCCTGGAGCTCTGTTTATATTGACCTCAACGAGGCACACCTGGGGAGGGCGGGCCGGCAGGGTAAGGCTGCCCAGGTCAGCTAATCCACAACCCTCAGGGAATCACATTGTTGAAAATGGACCCCGCTAAGGCAGAAGAGAAGCCAAGGGATAAAAGGACACAATGCCATTTGCAGCACCGTAGATGAGTCTAGAAGTAATCACGTGACTTGTAGTAAGTCAGAAAGTGAAAGACACATATCATATCATATCACTTATAGGTGTTACCTAAAAATGGATACCAGGGCAGATATTTCCACGGAGAAGGGCAATCACAGATTCATTAAACAAACTTATGGTTCACCAATGGAAAGGTGTGAGGATTGGTTTCATTACGATATCGGGGTTAACAGACATATACAAACACAGGTGACATATATAATCACCAAAGACCTACAGAATACCAAGAGAGGACTACTCAACATTCTGTCATAACGTACATGGGAAAAGGCTCCCAAGAAGAACAGTCATCTGTATATGTGTAAAAGAACCACATCTTCCACACCTACAACAAGCCAAACATTGTAATCAAACTTGCTGTAATAAAAAATAAAACAATTAAATTAAAAACACGAACAAGAAATAGTGAGAAAAACGTGAGGGGCTTTCTCCTGGCACATTCCATTCTAAACTCCAATCTAGAACACCACTTCCACTGAGGCTCTCTTGCCCTAGTAACCAGATTTGGTAAGGGTGAACTGCTGCCACCTTGTGGCCGTTTCACACAACAGCAGCTTTAATCCCAAAGCTAATGGTCAGTTGATATTCAAAATCATTGCAGGCCTGTAAATGACACCTGCCCTGAAAACAAATCTTGGGGTCACATATCGACCAAAAAATTCAAAGGACGTCCATATTTCAAAACGACCGTTTCAAAAGGCATATTTTACGCACATTAGAGTTCTGCTTCTTTTCCTTTCTTTCCTTTTTTGTTAAAAAACACGGGAATGGAAAAAGGCATCCCTCAGAATGGGCGAAAATCGTTGCAGACGAATCAATGGACAGAGGTTTAATCTCCAATATATATAAACAGCTCATGCAGCTTAATATTAAAAAAACAAACAACCCAAGAAAAATGGGCAGAAGATCTAAAGAGACGTTTCTTCAAAGGAGACACAGAGATGGCCAAGACGCACATGAAAAGCTGCTCAACAGCACTAATTATTAGAGAAATGCAAATCAAAACTACAATGAGGTATCACCTCACACCTGTTAGAATCGGCATCATCAGAAAATCTACAAACAACAAATTCTGGGGAGGGTGTGGACCAAAGGAGCCCTCTTCCACTATTGGTGGGAATGTAAATTGATACAGTCACTATGGAGAACAGTATGGAGTTTCCTTAAAAAAACTAGAAATAGAATTACCATCTGATCCAGCAATCCCACTTCTGGGCATATACCCAGAGAAAACCGTATTTCAAAAAGGCACATTCACCACAATGTTCCTTGCAGCACTATTTACAATAGCCAGGTAATGGAAGCAACCTAAATGCCCACAGACAGATGAATGGATAAAGATGTGGTACATATATAAAATGGAATATGACTCGGCCATAAAAAGGAATGAAACTGGGTCATTTGTAGAGACATCGATGGATCGAGAGACTGTCATACAGAATGAAGTAAGTCAGAAAGAGGAAAACAAATATTGTATATTAATGCATATATGTGGAGCCTAAAAATGGTACAGATGAACTGGTTTGCAGGGAAGAAATAGAGACACAGAGGTAGAGAACAAACGTATGGACACCAAGTGTGGGAAGCCATGGGGTGGTGGTGGTGGGATGAGTTGGGAGTTTGGGATTGACCTGTATACATGTATATGCATAAAATACATAACTAATAATAACGTGCTGTATAAAAAAATAAATAAAATTTCAAAATTTTTAAAAATAAAATTTAAAAATAAAACAGAAAAAAGTTCTTCCCGTCACACAGATGTATTTATAGGAATGAATTATTTCCATGCTTATATCTATAAATACATAAAAGAGGAATAACATCTAACTTGAAACATAAAAGAAAAAAAGTGAACCCACGAGTTATACAGAGGAAAACCCTATCACGGCACTTGCTCCAGTGGTAAACAATTCTGAAATTGGTCAGAGGTGGGGAACCATCTCCCATACAGCCAGCAACCCAACCCCCACGCAAGGAGCGTCCTCATTGCAAAGCTGGGGGACCGTGCCGAGGCATCTGTGAGTAAACGTGAGCTGAGCCCCAGGCCAGCTGCTGCTGAACTGTTCCCACCCTTTCCAGGTAAAACACCTGAATATGTACAAGGGCTTGAAAGCCTAGAGGAAGGACCGTGGAGCCACACCAGCGACAGCACGCAGGCCAACTTGGTGCCTGCAGGCCAGCCAGCGTGGTCCTGGACCCTGGCGCTCTTCCAGAAGCTTTCCATTGCCCTGCCTGAGATACCCCTCCTGTCCCGGCCCCCACTGCTTTTTTCCTTCCTCACCTCTGTCCGGAGAGAAATTCCAGCGGAATGTATGGGTGACACATCCTCTCCTTTACAGGCGGCAGCCTGGCAACTCCTGCAGAAAGGCCAGCAGAACCCCACTCACACCGGGCCACCCACAAAGCTGTGGCCCCTCACTCCCTCCCACCAGCACAGCCCCGAGACTGCTGACGGGGCAGAGAATATGGAGTCAGGCACAGCTTCAGGGGCTATTGCTGCCTGGAGCTCTGTTTATATTGACCTCAACGAGGCACACCTGGGGAGGGCGGGCCGGCAGGGTAAGGCTGCCCAGGTCAGCTAATCCACAACCCTCAGGGAATCACATTGTTGAAAATGGACCCCGCTAAGGCAGAAGAGAAGCCAAGGGATAAAAGGACACAATGCCATTTGCAGCACCGTAGATGAGTCTAGAAGTAATCACGTGACTTGTAGTAAGTCAGAAAGTGAAAGACACATATCATATCATATCACTTATAGGTGTTACCTAAAAATGGATACCAGGGCAGATATTTCCACGGAGAAGGGCAATCACAGATTCATTAAACAAACTTATGGTTCACCAATGGAAAGGTGTGAGGATTGGTTTCATTACGATATCGGGGTTAACAGACATATACAAACACAGGTGACATATATAATCACCAAAGACCTACAGAATACCAAGAGAGGACTACTCAACATTCTGTCATAACGTACATGGGAAAAGGCTCCCAAGAAGAACAGTCATCTGTATATGTGTAAAAGAACCACATCTTCCACACCTACAACAAGCCAAACATTGTAATCAAACTTGCTGTAATAAAAAATAAAACAATTAAATTAAAAACACGAACAAGAAATAGTGAGAAAAACGTGAGGGGCTTTCTCCTGGCACATTCCATTCTAAACTCCAATCTAGAACACCACTTCCACTGAGGCTCTCTTGCCCTAGTAACCAGATTTGGTAAGGGTGAACTGCTGCCACCTTGTGGCCGTTTCACACAACAGCAGCTTTAATCCCAAAGCTAATGGTCAGTTGATATTCAAAATCATTGCAGGCCTGTAAATGACACCTGCCCTGAAAACAAATCTTGGGGTCACATATCGACCAAAAAATTCAAAGGACGTCCATATTTCAAAACGACCGTTTCAAAAGGCATATTTTACGCACATTAGAGTTCTGCTTCTTTTCCTTTCTTTCCTTTTTTGTTAAAAAACACGGGAATGGAAAAAGGCATCCCTCAGAATGGGCGAAAATCGTTGCAGACGAATCAATGGACAGAGGTTTAATCTCCAATATATATAAACAGCTCATGCAGCTTAATATTAAAAAAACAAACAACCCAAGAAAAATGGGCAGAAGATCTAAAGAGACGTTTCTTCAAAGGAGACACAGAGATGGCCAAGACGCACATGAAAAGCTGCTCAACAGCACTAATTATTAGAGAAATGCAAATCAAAACTACAATGAGGTATCACCTCACACCTGTTAGAATCGGCATCATCAGAAAATCTACAAACAACAAATTCTGGGGAGGGTGTGGACCAAAGGAGCCCTCTTCCACTATTGGTGGGAATGTAAATTGATACAGTCACTATGGAGAACAGTATGGAGTTTCCTTAAAAAAACTAGAAATAGAATTACCATCTGATCCAGCAATCCCACTTCTGGGCATATACCCAGAGAAAACCGTATTTCAAAAAGGCACATTCACCACAATGTTCCTTGCAGCACTATTTACAATAGCCAGGTAATGGAAGCAACCTAAATGCCCACAGACAGATGAATGGATAAAGATGTGGTACATATATAAAATGGAATATGACTCGGCCATAAAAAGGAATGAAACTGGGTCATTTGTAGAGACATCGATGGATCGAGAGACTGTCATACAGAATGAAGTAAGTCAGAAAGAGGAAAACAAATATTGTATATTAATGCATATATGTGGAGCCTAAAAATGGTACAGATGAACTGGTTTGCAGGGAAGAAATAGAGACACAGAGGTAGAGAACAAACGTATGGACACCAAGTGTGGGAAGCCATGGGGTGGTGGTGGTGGGATGAGTTGGGAGTTTGGGATTGACCTGTATACATGTATATGCATAAAATACATAACTAATAATAACGTGCTGTATAAAAAAATAAATAAAATTTCAAAATTTTAAAAAATAAAATTTAAAAATAAAACAGAAAAAAGTTCTTCCCGTCACACAGATGTATTTATAGGAATGAATTATTTCCATGCTTATATCTATAAATACATAAAAGAGGAATAAAATCTAACTTGAAACATAAAAGAAAAAAAAGTGAACCCACGAGTTATACAGAGGAAAACCCTATCACGGCACTTGCTCCAGTGGTAAACAATTCTGAAATTGGTCAGAGGTGGGGAACCATCTCCCATACAGCCAGCAACCCAACCCCCACGCAAGGAGCGTCCTCATTGCAAAGCTGGGGGACCGTGCCGAGGCATCTGTGAGTAAATGTGAGCTGAGCCCCAGGCCAGCTGCTGCTGAACTGTTCCCACCCTTTCCAGGTAAAACACCTGAATATGTACAAGGGCTTGAAAGCCTAGAGGAAGGACCGTGGAGCCACACCAGCGACAGCACGCAGGCCAACTTGGTGCCTGCAGGCCAGCCAGCGTGGTCCTGGACCCTGGCGCTCTTCCAGAAGCTTTCCATTGCCCTGCCTGAGATACCCCTCCTGTCCCGGCCCCCACTGCTTTTTTCCTTCCTCACCTCTGTCCGGAGAGAAATTCCAGCGGAAGGTATGGGTGACACATCCTCTTCTTTACAGGCGGCAGCCTGGCAACTCCTGCAGAAAGGCCAGCAGAACCCCACTCACACCGGGCCACCCACAAAGCTGTGGCCCCTCACTCCCTCCCACAAGCACAGCCCCGAGACTGCTGACGGGGCAGAGAATATGGAGTCAGGCACAGCTTCAGGGGCTATTGCTGCCTGGAGCTCTGTTTATATTGACCTCAACGAGGCACACCTGGGGAGGGCGGGCCGGCAGGGTAAGGCTGCCCAGGTCAGCTAATCCACAACCCTCAGGGAATCACATTGTTGAAAATGGACCCAGCTAAGGCAGAAGAGAAGCCAAGGGAAAAAAGGACACAATGCCATTTGCAGCACCGTAGATGAGTCTAGAAGTAATCACGTGACTTGTAGTAAGTCAGAAAGTGAAAGACACATATCATATCATATCACTTATAGGTGTTACCTAAAAATGGATACCAGGGCAGATATTTCCACGGAGAAGGGCAATCACAGATTCATTAAACAAACTTATGGTTCACCAATGGAAAGGTGTGAGGATTGGTTTCATTACGATATCGGGGTTAACAGACATATACAAACACAGGTGACATATATAATCACCAAAGACCTACAGAATACCAAGAGAGGACTACTCAACATTCTGTCATAACGTACATGGGAAAAGGATCCCAAGAAGAACAGTCATCTGTATATGTGTAAAAGAACCACATCTTCCACACCTATAACAAGCCAAAGATTGTAATCAAAATGCTGTAATAAAAAATAAAAACTTAAATTAAAAACACGAACAAGAAGTAGTGAGACAAAAGTGAGGGGCTTTCTCCTGGTACATTCCATTCTAAACTCCAATCTAGAACACCACTTCCACTGAGGCTCTCTTGCCCTAGTAACCAGATTTGGGAAGGGTGAACTGCTGCCACCTTGTGGCCGTTTCACACAACAGCAGCTTTAATCCCAACGCTAATGGTCAGTTGATATTCAAAATCATTGCAGGCCTGTAAATGACACCAGCCCTGAAAACAAATCCTGGGGTCACATATCGACCAAAAAATTCAAAGGACGTCCATATTTCAAAACCACCGTTTCAAAAGGCATATTTTACGCACATTAGTGTTCTGCTTCTTTTCCTTTCTTTCCTTTTTTGTTAAAAAACACGGGAATGGAAAAAGGCATCCCTCAGAATGGGCGAAAATCGTTGCAGACGAATCAATGGACAGAGGTTTAATCTCCAATATATATAAACAGCTCATGCAGCTTAATATTAAAAAAACAAACAACCCAAAAAAAATGGGCAGAAGATCTAAAGAGACGTTTCTTCAAAGGAGACACAGAGATGGCCAAGACGCACATGAAAAGCTGCTCAACAGCACTAATTATTAGAGAAATGCAAATCAAAACTACAATGAGGTATCACCTCACACCTGTTAGAATCGGCATCATCAGAAAATCTACAAACAACCAATTCTGGGGAGGGTGTGGACAAAAGGAACCCTCTTCCACTATTGGTGGGAATGTAAATTGATACAGTCCCTATGGAGAACAGTATGGAGTTTCCTTAAAAAAATTAGAAATAGAATTACCATCTGATCCAGCAATCCCACTTCTGGGCATATACCCAGAGAAAACCGTATTTCAAAAAGGCACATTCACCACAATGTTCGTTGCAGCACTATTTACAATAGCCAGGTAATGGAAGCAACCTAAATGCCCACAGACAGATGAATGGATAAAGATGTGGTACATATATAAAATGGAATATGACTCGGCCATAAAAAGGAATGAAACTGGGTCATTTGTAGAGACATCGATGGATCGAGAGACTGTCATACAGAATGAAGTAAGTCAGAAAGAGGAAAACAAATATTGTATATTAATGCATATATGTGGAGCCTAAAAATGGTACAGATGAACTGGTTTGCAGGGAAGAAATAGAGACACAGAGGTAGAGAACAAACGTATGGACACCAAGTGTGGGAAGCCATGGGGTGGTGGTGGTGGGATGAGTTGGGAGTTTGGGATTGACCTGTATACATGTATATGCATAAAATACATAACTAATAATAACGTGCTGTATAAAAAAATAAATAAAATTTCAAAATTTTAAAAAATAAAATTTAAAAATAAAACAGAAAAAAGTTCTTCCCGTCACACAGATGTATTTATAGGAATGAATTATTTCCATGCTTATATCTATAAATACATAAAAGAGGAATAACATCTAACTTGAAACATAAAAGAAAAAAAAAGTGAACCCACGAGTTATACAGAGGAAAACCCTATCACGGCACTTGCTCCAGTGGTAAACAATTCTGAAATTGGTCAGAGGTGGGGAACCATCTCCCATACAGCCAGCAACCCAACCCCCATGCAAGGAGCGTCCTCATTGCAAAGCTGGGGGACCGTGCCGAGGCATCTGTGAGTAAACGTGAGCTGAGCCCCAGGCCAGCTGCTGCTGAACTGTTCCCACCCTTTCCAGGTAAAACACCTGAATATGAACAAGGGCTTGAAAGCCTAGAGGAAGGACCGTGGAGCCACACCAGCGACAGCACGCAGGCCAACTTGGTGCCTGCAGGCCAGCCAGCGTGGTCCTGGACCCTGGCGCTCTTCCAGAAGCTTTCCATTGCCCTGCCTGAGATACCCCTCCTGTTCCGGCCCCCCACTGCTTTTTTCCTTCCTCACCTCTGTCCGGAGAGAAATTCCAGCGGAAGGTATGGGTGACACATCCTCTTCTTTACAGGCGGCAGCCTGGCAACTCCTGCAGAAAGGCCAGCAGAACCCCACTCACACCGGGCCACCCACAAAGCTGTGGCCCCTCACTCCCTCCCACCAGCACAGCCCCGAGACTGCTGACGGGGCAGAGAATATGGAGTCAGGCACAGCTTCAGGGGCTATTGCTGCCTGGAGCTCTGTTTATATTGACCTCAACGAGGCACACCTGGAGAGGGCGGGCCGGCAGGGTAAGGCTGCCCAGGTCAGCTAATCCACAACCCTCAGGGAATCACATTGTTGAAAATGGACCCCGCTAAGGCAGAAGAGAAGCCAAGGGAAAAAAGGACACAATGCCATTTGCAGCACCGTAGATGAGTCTAGAAGTAATCACGTGACTTGTAGTAAGTCAGAAAGTGAAAGACACATATCATATCATATCACTTATAGGTGTTACCTAAAAATGGATACCAGGGCAGATATTTCCACGGAGAAGGGCAATCACAGATTCATTAAACAAACTTATGGTTCACCAATGGAAAGGTGTGAGGATTGGTTTCATTACGATATCGGGGTTAACAGACATATACAAACACAGGTGACTTATATAATCACCAAAGACCTACAGAATACCAAGAGAGGACTACTCAACATTCTGTCATAACGTACATGGGAAAAGGATCCCAAGAAAAACAGTCATCTGTATAAGTGTAAAGGAACCACATCTTCCACACCTACAACAAGCCAAACATTGTAATCAAACTTGCTGTAATAAAAAATAAAAAAGTTAAATTAAAAACACGAACAAGAAGTAGTGAGACAAACGTGAGGGGCTTTCTCCTGGCACATCCCATTCTAAACTCCAATCTAGAACACCACTTCCCCTGAGGCTCTCTTGCCCTAGTAACAAGATTTGGTAAGGGTGAACTGCTGCCACCTTGTGGCCGTTTCACACAACAGCAGCTTTAATCCCAACGCTAATGGTCAGTTGATATTCAAAATCATTGCAGGCCTGTAAATGACACCTGCCCTGAAAACAAATCCTGGGGTCACATATCGACCAAAAAATTCAAAGGACGTCCGTATTTCAAAACGACCGTTTCAAAAGGCATATTTTACGCACATTAGTGTTCTGCTTCTTTTCCTTTCTTTCCTTTTTTGTTAAAAAAAACGGGAATGGAAAAAGGCATCCCTCAGGATGGGTGAAAATCGTTGCAAACGAATCAATGGACACAGGTTTAATCTCCAATATATATAAACAGCTCATGCAGCTTAATATTAAAAAAACAAACAACCCCAAAAAACATGGGCAGAAGATCTAAAGAGACGTTTCTTCAAAGGAGACACAGAGATAGCCAAGACGCACATGAAAAGCTGCTCAACAGCACTAATTATTAGAGAAATGCAAATCAAAACTACAATGAGGTATCACCTCACACCTGTTAGAATCGGCATCATCAGAAAATCTACAAACAACCAATTCTGGGGAGGGTGTGGACAAAAGGAGCCCTCTTCCACTCTTGGTGGGAATGTAAATTGATACAGTCACTATGGAGAACAGTATGGAGTTTCCTTAAAAAAACTAGAAATAGAATTACCATCTGATCCAGCAATCCCACTTCTGGGCATATACCCAGAGAAAACCGTATATCAAAAAGGCACATTCACCACAATGTTCGTTGCAGCACTATTTACAATAGCCAGGTAATGGAAGCAACCTAAATGCCCACCCACAGATGAATGGATAAAGCTGTGGTACATATATAAAATGGAATATGACTCGGCCATAAAAAGGAATGAAACTGGGTCATTTGTAGAGACATCGATGGATCGAGAGACTGTCATACAGAATGAAGTAAGTCAGAAAGAGGAAAACAAATATTGTATATTAATGCATATATGTGGATCCTAAAAATGGTACAGATGAACTGGTTTGCAGGGAAGAAATAGAGACACAGAGGTAGAGAACAAACGTAGGGACACCAAGGGTGGGAATCCATGGGGTGGTGGTGGTGGGATGAGTTGGGGGATTGGGATTGACCTGTATACATGTATATGCATAAAATACGTTACTAATAATAACGTGCTGTATAAAAACATAAATAAAATTAAATTTCAAAATTTTAAAAAATAAAATTTAAAAATAAAACAGAAAAAATTCTTCCCGTCACAAAGATGTATTTATAGGAATGAATTATTTCCATGCTTATATTTATAAATACATAAAAGAGGAATAAAATCTAACTTGAACGATAAAAGAAAAATAAAGTGAACCCACGAGTTATACAGAGGAAAACCCTATCAAGGCACTTGCTCCAGCGGTAAATATTTCTGAAATTGGTCAGAAGTGGGGAACCATCTCCCATACAGCCAGCAACCCACCCCCCATGCAAGGAGCGTCCTCATTGCAAAGCTGGGGGTCCGTGCCGAGGCATCTGTGAGTAAACGTGAGCTGAGCCCCAGGCCAGCTGCTGCTGAACTGTCCCCACCCTTTCCAGGTAAAACACCTGAATATGTACAAGGGCTTGAAAGCCTAGAGGAAGGACCGTGGAGCCACACCAGCGACAGCACGCAGGACAACTTGGTGCCTGCAGGCCAGCCAGCGTGGTCCTGGACCCTGGCGCTCTTCCAGAAGCTTGCCATTGCCCTGCATGAGATAACCCTCTTGTCCCGGCCCCACTGCTTTATTCCTTCATCACCTCTGTCCAGAGAGAAATTCCAGCGGAAGGTATGGGTGACACATCCTCTTCTTTACAGGCGGCAGCCTGGCAACTCCTGCAGAAAGGCCAGCAGAACCCCACTCACACCGGGCCACCCACAAAGCTGTGGCCCCTCACTCCCTCCCACCAGCACAGCCCCGAGACTGCTGACGGGGCAGAGAATATGGAGTCAGGCACAGCTTCAGGGGCTATTGCTGCCTGGAGCTCTGTTTATATTGACCTCAACGACGCACAGCTGGGGAGGGCGGGCCGGCAGTGTAAGGCTGCACAGGTCAGCTAATCCACAACCCTCAGGGAATCACATTGTTGAAAATGGACCCCGCTAAGGCAGAAGAGAAGCCAAGGGAAAAAAGGACACAATGCCATTTGCAGCACCGTAGATGAGTCTAGAAGTAATCACGTGACTTGTAGTAAGTCAGAAAGTGAAACACACATATCATATCATATCACTTATATGTGTTACCTAAAAATGGATACCAGGGCAGATATTTCCACGGAGAAGGGCAATCACAGATTCATTAAACAAACTTATGGTTCACCAATGGAAAGGTGTGAGGATTGGTTTCATTACGATATCAGGGTTAACAGACATATACAAACACAGGTGACATATATAATCACCAAAGACCTACAGAATACCAAGAGAGGACTACTCAACATTCTGTCATAACGTACATGGGAAAAGGATCCCAGGAAGAACAGTCATCTGTATATGTGTAAAAGAACCACATCTTCCACACCTACAACAAGCCAAACATTGTAATCAAACTTGCTGTAATAAAAAATAAAAACTTAAATTAAAAACACGAACAAGAAGTAGTGAGACAAACGTGAGGGGCTTTCTCCTGGCACATTCCATTCTAAATTCCAATGTAGAACACCACTTCCACTGAGGCTCTCTTGCCCTAGTAACCAGATTTGGTAAGGGTGAACTGCTGCCACCTTGTGGCCGTTTCACACAACAGCAGCTTTAATCCCAGCGCTAATGGTCAGTTGATATTCAAAATCATTGCAGGCCTGTAAATGACACCTGCCCTGAAAACAAATCCTGGGGTCACATATCGACCAAAAAATTCAAAGGACGTCCATATTTCAAAACGACCGTTTCAAAAGGCATATTTTACGCACATTAGTGTTCTGCTTCTTTTCCTTTCTTTCCTTTTTTGTTAAAAAACACGGGAATGGAAAAAGGCATCCCTCAGAATGGGCGAAAATCGTTGCAGACGAATCAATGGACAGAGGTTTAATCTCCAATATATATAAACAGCTCATGCAGCTTAATATTAAAAAAACAAACAACCCAAAAAAAATGGGCAGAAGATCTAAAGAGACGTTTCTTCAAAGGAGACACAGAGATGGCCAAGACGCACATGAAAAGCTGCTCAACAGCACTAATTATTAGAGAAATGCAAATCAAAACTACAATGAGGTATCACCTCACACCTGTTAGAATCGGCATCATCAGAAAATCTACAAACAACCAATTCTGGGGAGGGTGTGGACAAAAGGAACCCTCTTCCACTATTGGTGGGAATGTAAATTGATACAGTCCCTATGGAGAACAGTATGGAGTTTCCTTAAAAAAATTAGAAATAGAATTACCATCTGATCCAGCAATCCCACTTCTGGGCATATACCCAGAGAAAACCGTATTTCAAAAAGGCACATTCACCACAATGTTCCTTGCAGCACTATTTACAATAGCCAGGTAATGGAAGCAACCTAAATGCCCACAGACAGATGAATGGATAAAGATGTGGTACATATATAAAATGGAATATGACTCGGCCATAAAAAGGAATGAAACTGGGTCATTTGTAGAGACATCGATGGATCGAGAGACTGTCATACAGAATGAAGTAAGTCAGAAAGAGGAAAACAAATATTGTATATTAATGCATATATGTGGAGCCTAAAAATGGTACAGATGAACTGGTTTGCAGGGAAGAAATAGAGACACAGAGGTAGAGAACAAACGTATGGACACCAAGTGTGGGAAGCCATGGGGTGGTGGTGGTGGGATGAGTTGGGAGTTTGGGATTGACCTGTATACATGTATATGCATAAAATACATAACTAATAATAACGTGCTGTATAAAAAAATAAATAAAATTTCAAAATTTTAAAAAATAAAATTTAAAAATAAAACAGAAAAAAGTTCTTCCCGTCACACAGATGTATTTATAGGAATGAATTATTTCCATGCTTATATCTATAAATACATAAAAGAGGAATAACATCTAACTTGAAACATAAAAGAAAAAAAAAGTGAACCCACGAGTTATACAGAGGAAAACCCTATCACGGCACTTGCTCCAGTGCTAAACAATTCTGAAATTGGTCAGAGGTGGGGAACCATCTCCCATACAGCCAGCAACCCAACCCCCACGCAAGGAGCGTCCTCATTGCAAAGCTGGGGGACCGTGCCGAGGCATCTGTGAGTAAACGTGAGCTGAGCCCCAGGCCAGCTGCTGCTGAACTGTTCCCACCCTTTCCAGGTAAAACACCTGAATATGAACAAGGGCTTGAAAGCCTAGAGGAAGGACCGTGGAGCCACACCAGCGACAGCACGCAGGCCAACTTGGTGCCTGCAGGCCAGCCAGCGTGGTCCTGGACCCTGGCGCTCTTCCAGAAGCTTTCCATTGCCCTGCCTGAGATACCCCTCCTGTTCCGGCCCCCCACTGCTTTTTTCCTTCCTCACCTCTGTCCGGAGAGAAATTCCAGCGGAAGGTATGGGTGACACATCCTCTTCTTTACAGGCGGCAGCCTGGCAACTCCTGCAGAAAGGCCAGCAGAACCCCACTCACACCGGGCCACCCACAAAGCTGTGGCCCCTCACTCCCTCCCACCAGCACAGCCCCGAGACTGCTGACGGGGCAGAGAATATGGAGTCAGGCACAGCTTCAGGGGCTATTGCTGCCTGGAGCTCTGTTTATATTGACCTCAACGAGGCACACCTGGAGAGGGCGGGCCGGCAGGGTAAGGCTGCCCAGGTCAGCTAATCCACAACCCTCAGGGAATCACATTGTTGAAAATGGACCCCGCTAAGGCAGAAGAGAAGCCAAGGGAAAAAAGGACACAATGCCATTTGCAGCACCGTAGATGAGTCTAGAAGTAATCACGTGACTTGTAGTAAGTCAGAAAGTGAAAGACACATATCATATCATATCACTTATAGGTGTTACCTAAAAATGGATACCAGGGCAGATATTTCCACGGAGAAGGGCAATCACAGATTCATTAAACAAACTTATGGTTCAACAATGGAAAGGTGTGAGGATTGGTTTCATTACGATATCGGGGTTAACAGACATATACAAACACAGGTGACATATATAATCACCAAAGTCCTACAGAATACCAAGAGAGGACTACTCAACATTCTGTCATAACGTACATGGGAAAAGGATCCCAAGAAAAACAGTCATCTGTATAAGTGTAAAGGAACCACATCTTCCACACCTACAACAAGCCAAACATTGTAATCAAACTTGCTGTAATAAAAAATAAAAAAGTTAAATTAAACACACGAACAAGAAGTAGTGAGACAAACGTGAGGGGCTTTCTCCTGGCACATCCCATTCTAAACTCCAATCTAGAACACCACTTCCCCTGAGGCTCTCTTGCCCTAGTAACAAGATTTGGTAAGGGTGAACTGCTGCCACCTTGTGGCCGTTTCACACAACAGCAGCTTTAATCCCAACGCTAATGGTCAGTTGATATTCAAAATCATTGCAGGCCTGTAAATGACACCTGCCCTGAAAACAAATCCTGGGGTCACATATCGACCAAAAAATTCAAAGGACGTCCATATTTCAAAACGACCGTTTCAAAAGGCATATTTTACGCACATTAGTGTTCTGCTTCTTTTCCTTTCTTTCCTTTTTTGTTAAAAAAAACGGGAATGGAAAAAGGCATCCCTCAGGATGGGTGAAAATCGTTGCAAACGAATCAATGGACACAGGTTTAATCTCCAATATATATAAACAGCTCATGCAGCTTAATATTAAAAAAACAAACAACCCCAAAAAACATGGGCAGAAGATCTAAAGAGACGTTTCTTCAAAGGAGACACAGAGATAGCCAAGACGCACATGAAAAGCTGCTGAACAGCACTAATTATTAGAGAAATGCAAATCAAAACTACAATGAGGTATCACCTCACACCTGTTAGAATCGGCATCATCAGAAAATCTACAAACAACCAATTCTGGGGAGGGTGTGGACAAAAGGAGCCCTCTTCCACTCTTGGTGGGAATGTAAATTGATACAGTCACTATGGAGAACAGTATGGAGTTTCCTTAAAAAAACTAGAAATAGAATTACCATCTGATCCAGCAATCCCACTTCTGGGCATATACCCAGATAAAACCGTATATCAAAAAGGCACATTCACCACAATGTTCGTTGCAGCACTATTTACAATAGCCAGGTAATGGAAGCAACCTAAATGCCCACCCACAGATGAATGGATAAAGCTGTGGTACATATATAAAATGGAATATGACTCGGCCATAAAAAGGAATGAAACTGGGTCATTTGTAGAGACATCGATGGATCGAGAGACTGTCATACAGAATGAAGTAAGTCAGAAAGAGGTAAACAAATATTGTATATTAATGCATATATGTGGAGCCTAAAAATGGTACAGATGAACTGGTTTGCAGGGAAGAAATAGAGACACAGAGGTAGAGAACAAACGTAGGGACACCAAGTGTGGGAATCCATGGGGTGGTGGTGGTGGGATGAGTTGGGAGATTGGGATTGACCTGTATACATGTATATGCATAAAATACGTTACTAATAATAACGTGCTGTATAAAAACATAAATAAAATTAAATTTCAAAATTTTAAAAAATAAAATTTAAAAATAAAACAGAAAAAATTCTTCCCGTCACAAAGATGTATTTATAGGAATGAATTATTTCCATGCTTATATTTATAAATACATAAAAGAGGAATAAAATCTAACTTGAACGATAAAAGAAAAATAAAGTGAACCCACGAGTTATACAGAGGAAAACACTATCAAGGCACTTGCTCCAGCGGTAAATATTTCTGAAATTGGTCAGAAGTGGGGAACCATCTCCCATACAGCCAGCAACCCACCCCCCATGCAAGGAGCGTCCTCATTGCAAAGCTGGGGGTCCGTGCCGAGGCATCTGTGAGTAAACGTGAGCTGAGCCCCAGGCCAGCTGCTGCTGAACTGTCCCCACCCTTTCCAGGTAAAACACCTGAATATGTACAAGGGCTTGAAAGCCTAGAGGAAGGACCGTGGAGCCACCCCAGCGACAGCACGCAGGCCAACTTGGTGCCTGCAGGCCAGCCAGCGTGGTCCTGGACCCTGGCGCTCTTCCAGAAGCTTGCCATTGCCCTGCATGAGATAACCCTCTTGTCCCGGCCCCACTGCTTTATTCCTTCATCACCTCTGTCCAGAGAGAAATTCCAGCGGAAGGTATGGGTGACACATCCTCTTCTTTACAGGCGGCAGCCTGGCAACTCGTGCAGAAAGGCCAGCAGAACCCCACTCACACCGGGCCACCCACAAAGCTGTGGCCCCTCACTCCCTCCCACCAGCACAGCCCCGAGACTGCTGACGGGGCAGAGAATATGGAGTCAGGCACAGCTTCAGGGGCTATTGCTGCCTGGAGCTCTGTTTATATTGACCTCAACGACGCACAGCTGGGGAGGGCGGGCCGGCAGTGTAAGGCTGCACAGGTCAGCTAATCCACAACCCTCAGGGAATCACATTGTTGAAAATGGACCCCGCTAAGGCAGAAGAGAAGCCAAGGGAAAAAAGGACACAATGCCATTTGCAGCACCGTAAATGAGTCTAGAAGTAATCACGTGACTTGTAGTAAGTCAGAAAGTGAAACACACATATCATATCATATCACTTATATGTGTTACCTAAAAATGGATACCAGGGCAGATATTTCCACGGAGAAGGGCAATCACAGATTCATTAAACAAACTTATGGTTCACCAATGGAAAGGTGTGAGGATTGGTTTCATTACGATATCAGGGTTAACAGACATATACAAACACAGGTGACATATATAATCACCAAAGACCTACAGAATACCAAGAGAGGACTACTCAACATTCTGTCATAACGTACATGGGAAAAGGATCCCAGGAAGAACAGTCATCTGTATATGTGTAAAAGAACCACATCTTCCACACCTACAACAAGCCAAACATTGTAATCAAACTTGCTGTAATAAAAAATAAAAACTTAAATTAAAAACACGAACAAGAAGTAGTGAGACAAACGTGAGGGGCTTTCTCCTGGCACATTCCATTCTAAATTCCAATGTAGAACACCACTTCCACTGAGGCTCTCTTGCCCTAGTAACCAGATTTGGTAAGGGTGAACTGCTGCCACCTTGTGGCCGTTTCACACAACAGCAGCTTTAATCCCAGCGCTAATGGTCAGTTGATATTCAAAATCATTGCAGGCCTGTAAATGACACCTGCCCTGAAAACAAATCCTGGGGTCACATATCGACCAAAAAATTCAAAGGACGTCCATATTTCAAAACGACCGTTTCAAAAGGCATATTTTACGCACATTAGTGTTCTGCTTCTTTTCCTTTCTTTCCTTTTTTGTTAAAAAACACGGGAATGGAAAAAGGCATCCCTCAGAATGGGCGAAAATCGTTGCAGACGAATCAATGGACAGAGGTTTAATCTCCAATATATATAAACAGCTCATGCACCTTAATATTAAAAAACAAACAACCCAAAAAAAATGGGCAGAAGATCTAAAGAGACGTTTCTTCAAAGGAGACACAGAGATGGCCAAGACGCACATGAAAAGCTGCTCAACAGCACTAATTATTAGAGAAATGCAAATCAAAACTACAATGAGGTATCACCTCACACCTGTTAGAATCGGCATCATCAGAAAATCTACAAACAACCAATTCTGGGGAGGGTGTGGACAAAAGGAGCCCTCTTCCACTATTGGTGGGAATGTAAATTGATACAGTCACTATGGAGAACAGTATGGAGTTTCCTTATAAAAACTAGAAATAGAATTACCATCTGATCCAGCAATCCAACTTCTGGGCATATACCCAGAGACAAACGTATTTCCAAAAGGCACATTCACCACAGTGTTCGTTGCAGCACTATTTACAATAGCCAGGTAATGGAAGCAACCAAAATGCCCACAGACAGATGAATGGATAAAGATGTGGTACATATATAAAAGGGAATATGACTCGGCCATAAAAAGGAATGAACCTGGGTCATTTGTAGAGACATCGATGGATCGAGAGACTGTCATACAGAATGAAGTAAGTCAGAAAGAGGAAAACAAATATTGTATATTAATGCATATATGTGGAGCCTAAAAATGGTACAGATGAACTGGTTTGCAGGGAAGAAATAGAGACACAGAGGTAGAGAACAAACGTATGGACACCAAGTGTGGGAATCCATGGGGTGGTGGTGGTGGGATGAGTTGGGAGTTTGGGATTGACCTGTATACATGTATATGCATAAAATACATAACTAATAATAACGTGCTGTATAAAAAAATAAATAAAATTAAATTTCAAAATTTTAAAAAATAAAATTTAAAAATAAAACAGAAAAAAGTTCTTCACGTCACACAGATGTATTTATAGGAATGAATTATTTCCATGCTTATATCTATACGTACATAAAAGGGGAATAAAATCTAACTTGAACCATAAAAGAGAAAAAAACCTGAACCCACGAGTTATACAGAGGAAAACCCTAACAGGGCACTTGCTCCAGTGGTAAACAATTCTGAAATTGGTCAGAGGTGGGGAACCATCTCCCATACAGCCAGCAACCCACCCCCCACGCAAGGAGCGTCCTCATTGCAAAGCTGGGGGACCGTGCCGAGGCATCTGTGAGTAAACGTGAGCTGAGCCCCAGGCCAGCTGCTGCTGAACTGTTCCCAACCTTTCCAGGTAAAACACCTGAATATGTACAAGGGCTTCAAAGCCTAGAGGAAGGACCGTGGAGCCACACCAGCGACAGCACGCAGGCCAACTTGGTGCCTGCAGGCCAGCCACGTTGGTCCTGGCCCCGGGCGCTCTTCCAGAAGCTTTCCATTGCCCTGCCTGAGATACCCCTCCTGTCCCGGTCCCCACTGCTTTTTTCCTTCCTCACCTCTGTCTGGAGAGAAATTCCAGCGGAAGGTATGGGTGACACAACCTCTTCTTTACAGGCGGCAGCCTGGCAACTCCTGCAGAAAGGCCAGCAGAACCCCACTCACACCGGGCCACCCACAAAGCTGTGGCCCCTCACTCCCTCCCACCAGCACAGCCCCGAGACTGCTGACGGGGCAGAGAATATGGAGTCAGGCACAGCTTCAGGGGCTATTGCTGCCTGGAGCTCTGTTTATATTGACCTCAACGAGGCACACCTGGGGAGGGCGGGCCGGCAGGGTAAGGCTGCCCAGGTCACCTAATCCAAAACCCTCAGGGAATCACATTGTTGAAAATGGACCCCGCTAAGGCAGAAGTGGAGCCAAGGGAAAAAAGGACACAATGCCATTTGTAGCACCGTAGATGAGTCTAGAGGTAATCACGTGACGTGTAGTAAGTCAGAAAGTGAAAGACACATATCATATCATATCACTTATAGGTGTTATCTAAAAATGGATACCAGGGCAGATATTTCCACGGAGAAGGGCAATCACAGATTCATTAAACAAACTTATGGTTCACCAATGGAAAGGTGTGAGGATTGGTTTCATTACGATATCGGGGTTAACAGACATATACAAACACAGGTGACATATATAATCACCAAAGACCTACAGAATACCAAGAGAGGACTACTCAACATTCTGTCATAACGTACATGGGAAAAGGATCCCAGGAAGAACAGACATCTGTATATGTGTAAAAGAACCACATCTTCCACACCTACAACAAGCCAAACATTGTAATCAAACTAGCTGTAATTAAAAAATAAAAAAAAATTAAATTAAAAGCACGAACAAGATGTAGTGAGACAAACGTGAGGGGCTTTCTCCTGGCACATTCCATTCTAAATTCCAATTTAGAACACCACTTCCACTGAGGCTCTCTTGCCCTAGTAACCAGATTTGGTAAGGGTGAACTGCTGCCACCTTGTGGCCGTTTCACACAACAGCAGCTTTAATCCCAGCGCTAATGGTCAGTTGTTATTCAAAATCATTGCAGGCCTGTAAATGACACCTGCCCTGAAAACAAATCCTGGGGTCACATATCGACCAAAACATTCAAAGGATGTCCATATTTCAAAACCACCATTTCAAAAGGCATATTTTACGCACATTAGTGTTCTGCTTCTTTTCCTTTCTTTCCTTTTTTGTTAAAACACACGGGAATGTAAAAAGGCATCCCTCAGAATGGCCGAAAATCGTTGCAAACGAATCAATGGACAGAGGTTTAATCTCCAATATATATAAACAGCTCATTCAGCTTAATATTAAAAAAACAAACAACCCAATACAAAAATGGGCAGAAGATCTAAAGAGACGTTTCTTCAAAGAAGACACAGAGATGGCCAAGACGCACATGAAAAGCTGCTCAACAGCACTAATTATTAGAGAAATGCAAATCAAAACTACAATGAGGTATCACCTCACACCTGTTAGAATCGGCATCATCAGAAAATCTGCAAACCACCAATTCTGGGGAGGGTGTGGACAAAAGGAGCCCTCTTCCACTATTGGTGGGAATGTAAATTGATAGTCACTATGGAGAACAGTATGGAGTTTCCTTAAAAAAACTAGAAATAGAATTACCATCTGATCCAGCAATCCCACTTCTGGGCATATACCCAGAGAAAACCGTATTTCAAAAAGGCACATTCACCACAATGTTCGTTGCAGCACTATTTACAATAGGCAGGTAATGGAAGCAACCTAAATGCCCACAGACAGATGAATGGATAAAGATGTGGTACATATATAAAATGGAATATGACTCGGCCATAAAAAGGAATGAACCTGGGTCATTTGTAGAGACATCGATGGATTGAGAGACTGTCATACAGAATGAAGTAAGTCAGAAAGAGGAAAACAAATATTGTATATTAATGCATATATGTGGAGCCTAAAAATGGTACAGAAG
The DNA here is from genome assembly GCF_964341445.2 of Mesoplodon mirus. Classification (NCBI taxonomy): domain Eukaryota; kingdom Metazoa; phylum Chordata; class Mammalia; order Artiodactyla; family Ziphiidae; genus Mesoplodon; species Mesoplodon mirus. The sequence continues at coordinate 346,450 of NW_028295680.1, read as the reverse complement.
AACTGGTTTGCAGGGAAGAAATAGAGACACAGAGGTAGAGAACAAACGTATGGACACCAAGTGTGGGAATCCATGGGGTGGTGGTGGTGGGATGAGTTGGGAGATTGGGATTGACCTGTATACATGTATATGCATAAAATACATAACTAATAATAACGTGCTGTATAAAAACATAAATAAAATTAAATTTCAAAATTTTAAAAAATAAAATTTAAAAATAAAACAGAAAAAATTCTTCCCGTCACACAGATGTATTTATAGGAATGAATTATTTCCATGCTTATATTTATAAATACATAAAAGAGGAATAAAATCTAACTTGAACCAAAAAAGAAAAAAAAATTGAACCCACGAGTTATACAGAGGAAAACCCTATCACAGCACTTGCTCCAGCGGTAAACAATTCTGAAATTGGTCAGAGGTGGGGAACCATCTCCCATACAGCCAGCCACCCACCCCCCACACAAGGAGCGTCCACATTGCAAAGCTGGGGGACCGTGCCGAGGCATGTGTGAGTAAACGTGAGCTGAGCCCCAGGCCAGCTGCTGCTGAACTGTTCCCACCCTTTCCAGGTAAAACACCTGAATATGTACAAGGGCTTGAAAGCCTAGAGGAAGGACCGTGGAGCCACACCAGCGACAGCACGCAGGCCAACTTGGTGCCTGCAGGCCAGCCAGCGTGGTCCTGGACCCTGGCGCTCTTCCAGAAGCTTTCCATTGCCCTGCCTGAGATACCACTCCTGTCCCGGCCCCCACTGCTTTTTTCCTTCCTCACCTCTGTCCGGAGAGAAATTCCAGCGGAAGGTATGGGTGACACATCCTCTTCTTTACAGGCGGCAGCCTGGCAACTCCTGCAGAAAGGCCAGCAGAACCCCACTCACACCGGGCCACCCACAAAGCTGTGGCCCCTCATTCCCTCCCACCAGCACAGCCCCGAGACTGCTGACGGGGCAGAGAATATGGAGTCAGGCACAGCTTCAGGGGCTATTGCTGCCTGGAGTGCTGTTTATATTGACCTCAACGAGGCACACCTGGGGAGGGCGGGCCGGCAGGGTAAGGCTGCCCAGGTCAGCTAATCCACAACCCTCAGGGAATCACATTGTTGAAAATGGACCCCGCAAAGGCAGAAGAGAAGCCTAGGGAAAAAAGGACACAATGCCATTTGCAGCACCGTAGATGAGTCTAGAAGTAATCACGTGACTTGTAGTAAGTCAGAAAGTGAAACACACATATCATATCATATCACTTATATGTGTTACCTAAAAATGGATACCAGGGCAGATATTTCCACGGAGAAGGGCAATCACAGATTCATTAAACAAACTTATGGTTCACCAATGGAAAGGTGTGAGGATTGGTTTCATTACGATATCAGGGTTAACAGACATATACAAACACAGGTGACATATATAATCACCAAAGACCTACAGAATACCAAGAGAGGACTACTCAACATTCTGTCATAACGTACATGGGAAAAGGATCCCAGGAAGAACAGTCATCTGTATATGTGTAAAAGAACCACATCTTCCACACCTACAACAAGCCAAACATTGTAATCAAACTTGCTGTAATAAAAAATAAAAACTTAAATTAAAAACACGAACAAGAAGTAGTGAGACAAACGTGAGGGGCTTTCTCCTGGCACATTCCATTCTAAATTCCAATGTAGAACACCACTTCCACTGAGGCTCTCTTGCCCTAGTAACCAGATTTGGTAAGGGTGAACTGCTGCCACCTTGTGGCCGTTTCACACAACAGCAGCTTTAATCCCAGCGCTAATGGTCAGTTGATATTCAAAATCATTGCAGGCCTGTAAATGACACCTGCCCTGAAAACAAATCCTGGGGTCACATATCGACCAAAAAATTCAAAGGACGTCCATATTTCAAAACGACCGTTTCAAAAGGCATATTTTACGCACATTAGTGTTCTGCTTCTTTTCCTTTCTTTCCTTTTTTGTTAAAAAACACGGGAATGGAAAAAGGCATCCCTCAGAATGGGCGAAAATCGTTGCAGACGAATCAATGGACAGAGGTTTAATCTCCAATATATATAAACAGCTCATGCACCTTAATATTAAAAAACAAACAACCCAAAAAAAATGGGCAGAAGATCTAAAGAGACGTTTCTTCAAAGGAGACACAGAGATGGCCAAGACGCACATGAAAAGCTGCTCAACAGCACTAATTATTAGAGAAATGCAAATCAAAACTACAATGAGGTATCACCTCACACCTGTTAGAATCGGCATCATCAGAAAATCTACAAACAACCAATTCTGGGGAGGGTGTGGACAAAAGGAGCCCTCTTCCACTATTGGTGGGAATGTAAATTGATACAGTCACTATGGAGAACAGTATGGAGTTTCCTTATAAAAACTAGAAATAGAATTACCATCTGATCCAGCAATCCAACTTCTGGGCATATACCCAGAGACAAACGTATTTCCAAAAGGCACATTCACCACAGTGTTCGTTGCAGCACTATTTACAATAGCCAGGTAATGGAAGCAACCAAAATGCCCACAGACAGATGAATGGATAAAGATGTGGTACATATATAAAAGGGAATATTACTCGGCCATAAAAAGGAATGAACCTGGGTCATTTGTAGAGACATCGATGGATCGAGAGACTGTCATACAGAATGAAGTAAGTCAGAAAGAGGAAAACAAATATTGTATATTAATGCATATATGTGGAGCCTAAAAATGGTACAGATGAACTGGTTTGCAGGGAAGAAATAGAGACACAGAGGTAGAGAACAAACGTATGGACACCAAGTGTGGGAATCCATGGGGTGGTGGTGGTGGGATGAGTTGGGAGTTTGGGATTGACCTGTATACATGTATATGCATAAAATACATAACTAATAATAACGTGCTGTATAAAAAAATAAATAAAATTAAATTTCAAAATTTTAAAAAATAAAATTTAAAAATAAAACAGAAAAAAGTTCTTCACGTCACACAGATGTATTTATAGGAATGAATTATTTCCATGCTTATATCTATACGTACATAAAAGGGGAATAAAATCTAACTTGAACCATAAAAGAGAAAAAAACCTGAACCCACGAGTTATACAGAGGAAAACCCTAACAGGGCACTTGCTCCAGTGGTAAACAATTCTGAAATTGGTCAGAGGTGGGGAACCATCTCCCATACAGCCAGCAACCCACCCCCCACGCAAGGAGCGTCCTCATTGCAAAGCTGGGGGACCGTGCCGAGGCATCTGTGAGTAAACGTGAGCTGAGCCCCAGGCCAGCTGCTGCTGAACTGTTCCCACCCTTTCCAGGTAAAACACCTGAATATGTACAAGGGCTTCAAAGCCTAGAGGAAGGACCGTGGAGCCACACCAGCGACAGCACGCAGGCCAACTTGGTGCCTGCAGGCCAGCCACGTTGGTCCTGGCCCCGGGCGCTCTTCCAGAAGCTTTCCATTGCCCTGCCTGAGATACCCCTCCTGTCCCGGTCCCCACTGCTTTTTTCCTTCCTCACCTCTGTCTGGAGAGAAATTCCAGCGGAAGGTATGGGTGACACAACCTCTTCTTTACAGGCGGCAGCCTGGCAACTCCTGCAGAAAGGCCAGCAGAACCCCACTCACACCGGGCCACCCACAAAGCTGTGGCCCCTCACTCCCTCCCACCAGCACAGCCCCGAGACTGCTGACGGGGCAGAGAATATGGAGTCAGGCACAGCTTCAGGGGCTATTGCTGCCTGGAGCTCTGTTTATATTGACCTCAACGAGGCACACCTGGGGAGGGCGGGCCGGCAGGGTAAGGCTGCCCAGGTCACCTAATCCAAAACCCTCAGGGAATCACATTGTTGAAAATGGACCCCGCTAAGGCAGAAGTGGAGCCAAGGGAAAAAAGGACACAATGCCATTTGTAGCACCGTAGATGAGTCTAGAGGTAATCACGTGACGTGTAGTAAGTCAGAAAGTGAAAGACACATATCATATCATATCACTTATAGGTGTTATCTAAAAATGGATACCAGGGCAGATATTTCCACGGAGAAGGGCAATCACAGATTCATTAAACAAACTTATGGTTCACCAATGGAAAGGTGTGAGGATTGGTTTCATTACGATATCGGGGTTAACAGACATATACAAACACAGGTGACATATATAATCACCAAAGACCTACAGAATACCAAGAGAGGACTACTCAACATTCTGTCATAACGTACATGGGAAAAGGATCCCAGGAAGAACAGACATCTGTATATGTGTAAAAGAACCACATCTTCCACACCTACAACAAGCCAAACATTGTAATCAAACTAGCTGTAATTAAAAAATAAAAAAAAATTAAATTAAAAGCACGAACAAGATGTAGTGAGACAAACGTGAGGGGCTTTCTCCTGGCACATTCCATTCTAAATTCCAATTTAGAACACCACTTCCACTGAGGCTCTCTTGCCCTAGTAACCAGATTTGGTAAGGGTGAACTGCTGCCACCTTGTGGCCGTTTCACACAACAGCAGCTTTAATCCCAGCGCTAAAGGTCAGTTGTTATTCAAAATCATTGCAGGCCTGTAAATGACACCTGCCCTGAAAACAAATCCTGGGGTCACATATCGACCAAAACATTCAAAGGATGTCCATATTTCAAAACCACCATTTCAAAAGGCATATTTTACGCACATTAGTGTTCTGCTTCTTTTCCTTTCTTTCCTTTTTTGTTAAAACACACGGGAATGGAAAAAGGCATCCCTCAGAATGGCCGAAAATCGTTGCAAACGAATCAATGGACAGAGGTTTAATCTCCAATATATATAAACAGCTCATTCAGCTTAATATTAAAAAAACAAACAACCCAATACAAAAATGGGCAGAAGATCTAAAGAGACGTTTCTTCAAAGAAGACACAGAGATGGCCAAGACGCACATGAAAAGCTGCTCAACAGCACTAATTATTAGAGAAATGCAAATCAAAACTACAATGAGGTATCACCTCACACCTGTTAGAATCGGCATCATCAGAAAATCTGCAAACCACCAATTCTGGGGAGGGTGTGGACAAAAGGAGCCCTCTTCCACTATTGGTGGGAATGTAAATTGATAGTCACTATGGAGAACAGTATGGAGTTTCCTTAAAAAAACTAGAAATAGAATTACCATCTGATCCAGCAATCCCACTTCTGGGCATATACCCAGAGAAAACCGTATTTCAAAAAGGCACATTCACCACAATGTTCGTTGCAGCACTATTTACAATAGGCAGGTAATGGAAGCAACCTAAATGCCCACAGACAGATGAATGGATAAAGATGTGGTACATATATAAAATGGAATATGACTCGGCCATAAAAAGGAATGAACCTGGGTCATTTGTAGAGACATCGATGGATTGAGAGACTGTCATACAGAATGAAGTAAGTCAGAAAGAGGAAAACAAATATTGTATATTAATGCATATATGTGGAGCCTAAAAATGGTACAGAAGAACTGGTTTGCAGGGAAGAAATAGAGACACAGAGGTAGAGAACAAACGTATGGACACCAAGTGTGGGAATCCATGGGGTGGTGGTGGTGGGATGAGTTGGGAGATTGGGATTGACCTGTATACATGTATATGCATAAAATACATAACTAATAATAACGTGCTGTATAAAAACATAAATAAAATTAAATTTCAAAATTTTAAAAAATAAAATTTAAAAATAAAACAGAAAAAATTCTTCCCGTCACACAGATGTATTTATAGGAATGAATTATTTCCATGCTTATATTTATAAATACATAAAAGAGGAATAAAATCTAACTTGAACCAAAAAAGAAAAAAAAATTGAACCCACGAGTTATACAGAGGAAAACCCTATCACAGCACTTGCTCCAGCAGTAAACAATTCTGAAATTGGTCAGAGGTGGGGAACCATCTCCCATACAGCCAGCCACCCACCCCCCACACAAGGAGCGTCCACATTGCAAAGCTGGGGGACCGTGCCGAGGCATGTGTGAGTAAACGTGAGCTGAGCCCCAGGCCAACTGCTGCTGAACTGTTCCCACCCTTTCCAGGTAAAACACCTGAATATGTACAAGGGCTTGAAAGCCTAGAGGAAGGACCGTGGAGCCACACCAGCGACAGCACGCAGGCCAACTTGGTGCCTGCAGGCCAGCCAGCGTGGTCCTGGACCCTGGCGCTCTTCCAGAAGCTTTCCATTGCCCTGCCTGAGATACCACTCCTGTCCCGGCCCCCACTGCTTTTTTCCTTCCTCACCTCTGTCCGGAGAGAAATTCCAGCGGAAGGTATGGGTGACACATCCTCTTCTTTACAGGCGGCAGCCTGGCAACTCCTGCAGAAAGGCCAGCAGAACCCCACTCACACCGGGCCACCCACAAAGCTGTGGCCCCTCATTCCCTCCCACCAGCACAGCCCCGAGACTGGTGACGGGGCAGAGAATATGGAGTCAGGCACAGCTTCAGGGGCTATTGCTGCCTGGAGTGCTGTTTATATTGACCTCAACGAGGCACACCTGGGGAGGGCGGGCCGGCAGGGTAAGGCTGCCCAGGTCAGCTAATCCACAACCCTCAGGGAATCACATTGTTGAAAATGGACCCCGCAAAGGCAGAAGAGAAGCCTAGGGAAAAAAGGACACAATGCCATTTGCAGCACCGTAGATGAGTCTAGAAGTAATCACGTGACTTGTAGTAAGTCAGAAAGTGAAAGACACATATCATATCATATCACTTAAGGGGTGTTACCTAAAAATGGATACCAGGGCAGATATTTCCACGGAGAAGGGCAATCACAGATTCATTAAACAAACTTATGGTTCACCAATGGAAAGGTGTGAGGATTGGTTTCATTACGATATCGGGGTTAACAGACATATACATACACAGGTGACATATATAATCACCAAAGACCTACAGAATACCAAGAGATGACTACTCAACATTCTGTCATAACGTACATGGGAAAAGGATCCCAAGAAGAACAGTCATCTGTATATGTGTAAAAGAACCACATCTTCCACACCTACAACAAGCCAAACATTGTAATCAAACTTGCTGTAACAAAAAATAAAAACTTAAATTAAAAACACGAACAAGAAGTAGTGAGACAAACGTGAGGGGCTTTCTCCTGGTACATTCCATTCTAAACTCCAATCTAGAACACCACTTCCACTGAGGCTCTCTTGCCCTAGTAACCAGATTTGGTAAGGGTGAACTGCTGCCACCTTGTGGCCGTTTCACACAACAGCAGCTTTAATCCCAGCGCTAATGGTCAGTTGATATTCAAAATCATTGCAGGCCTGTAAATGACACCTGCCCTGAAAACAAATCCTGGGGTCACATATCGACCAAAAAATTCAAAGGACGTCCATATTTCAAAACGACCGTTTCAAAAGGCATATTTTACGCACATTAGTGTTCTGCTTCTTTTCCTTTCTTTCCTTTTTTGTTAAAAAACACGGGAATGGAAAAAGGCATCCCTCAGAATGGGCGAAAATCGTTGCAGACGAATCAATGGACAGAGGTTTAATCTCCAATATATATAAACAGCTCATGCAGCTTAATATTAATAAAACAAACAACCCCAAAAAAATGGGCAGAAGATCTAAAGAGACGTTTCTTCAAAGGAGACACAGAGATGGCCAAGACACACATGAAAAGCTGCTCAACAGCACTAATTATTAGAGAAATGCAAATCAAAACTACAATGAGGTATCACCTCACACCTGTTAGAATCGGCATCATCAGGAAATCTACAAACAACCAATTCTGGGGAGGGTGTGGACAAAAGAAGCCCTCTTCCACTATTGGTGGGAATGTAAATTGATACAGTCACTATGGAGAACAGTATGGAGTTTCCTTAAAAAAACTAGAAATAGAATTACCATCTGATCCAGCAATTCCACTTCTGGGCATATACCCAGAGAAAACCGTATTTCAAAAAGGCACATTCACCACAATGTTCGTTGCAGCACTATTTACAATAGGCAGGTAATGGAAGCAACCTAAATGCCCACAGACAGATGAATGGATAAAGATGTGGTACATATATAAAATGGAATATGACTCGGCCATAAAAAGGAATGAAACTGGGTCATTTGTAGAGACATCGATGGATCGAGAGACTGTCATACAGAATGAAGTAAGTCCGAAAGAGGAAAACAAATATTGTATATTAATGCATATATGTGGAGCCTAAAAATGGTACAGATGAACTGGTTTGCAGGGAAGAAATAGAGACACAGAGGTACAGAACAAATGTATGGACACCAAGTGTGGGAAGCCATGGGGTGGTGGTGGTGGGATGAGTTGGGTGTTTGGGATTGACCTGTATACATGTATATTCATAAAATACATAACTAATAATAACGTGCTCTTTAAAAAAATAAATAAAATTAAATTTCAAAATTTTAAACAATAAAATTTAAAAATAAAACAGAAAAAAGTTCTTCCCGTCACACAGATGTATTTATAGGAATGAATTATTTCCATGCTTTTATCTATAAATACATAAAAGAGGAATAAAATCTAACTTGAACGATAAAAGAAAAATAAAGTGAACCCACGAGTTATACAGAGGAAAACCCTATCACGGCACTTGCTCCAGCGGTAAACATATCTGAAATTGGTCAGAAGTGGGGAACCATCTCCCATACAGCCAGCAACCCACCCCCCATGCAAGGAGCGTCCTCATTGCAAAGCTGGGGGTCCGTGCCGATGCATCTGTGAGTAAACGTGAGCTGAGCCCCAGGCCAGCTGCTGCAGAACTGTACCCACCCTTTCCAGGTAAAACACCTGAATATGTACAAGGGCTTGAAAGCCTAGAGGAAGGACCGTGGAGCCACACCAGCGACAGCACGCAGGCCAACTTGGTGCCTGCAGGCCAGCCAAGGTGGTCCTGGACCCTGGCACTCTTCCAGAAGCTTTCCATTGCCCTGCATGAGATAACCCTCTTGTCCCGGCCCCCACTGCTTTATTCCTTCATCACCTCTGTCCAGAGAGAAATTCCAGCGGAAGGTATGGGTGACACATCCTCTTCTTTACAGGCGGCAGCTAGTCAACTCCTGCAGAAAGGCCAGCAGAACCCCACTCACACCGGGCCACCCACAAAGCTGTGGCCCCTCACTCCCTCCCACCAGCACAGCCCCGAGACTGCTGACGGGGCAGAGAATATGGAGTCAGGCACAGCTTCAGGGGCTATTGCTGCCTGGAGCTCTGTTTATATTGATCTCAACGAGGCACACCTGGGGAGGGCGGGCCGGCAGGGTAAGGCTGCCCAGGTCAGCTAATCCACAACCCTCAGGGAATCACATTGTTGAAAATGGACCCCGCTAAGGCAGAAGAGAAGCCAAGGGAAAAAAGGACACAATGCTATTTGCAGCACCGTAGATGAGTCTAGAAGTAATCATGTGACTTGTAGTAAGTCAGAAAGTGAAAGACACATATCATATCATATCACTTATAGGTGTTACCTAAAAATGGATACCAGGGCAGATATTTCCACGGAGAAGGGCAATCACAGATTCATTAAACAAACTTATGGTTCACCAATGGAAAGGTGTGAGGTTTGGTTTCATTACGATATCGGCGTTAACAGACATATACAAACACAGGTGACATATATAATCACCAAAGACCTACAGAATACCAAGAGAGGACTACTCAACATTCTGTCATAACGTACATGGGAAAAGGATCCCAAGAAGAACAGTCATCTGTATATGTGTAAAAGAACCACATCTTCCACACCTACAACAAGCCAAACATTGTAATCAAACTTGCTGTAACAAAAAATAAAAACTTAAATTAAAAACACGAACAAGAACTAGTGAGACAAACGTGAGGGGCTTTCTCCTGGTACATTCCATTCTAAACTCCAATCTAGAACACCACTTCCACTGAGGCTCTCTTGCCCTAGTAACCAGATTTGGTAAGGGTGAACTGCTGCCACCTTGTGGCCGTTTCACACAACAGCAGCTTTAATCCCAGCGCTAATGGTCAGTTGATATTCAAAATCATTGCAGGCCTGTAAATGACACCTGCCCTGAAAACAAATCCTGGGGTCACATATCGACCAAAAAATTCAAAGGACATCCATATTTCAAAACGACCGTTTCAAAAGGCATATTTTACGCACATTAGTGTTCTGCTTCTTTTCCTTTCTTTCCTTTTTTGTTAAAAAACACGGGAATGGTAAAAGGCATCCCTCAGAATGGGCGAAAATCGTTGCAGATGAATCAATGGACACAGGTTTAATCTCCAATATATATAAACAGCTCATGCACCTTAATATTAAAAAAACAAACAACCCAAAAAAAATGGGCAGAAGATCTAAAGAGACGTTTCTTCAAAGGAGACACAGAGATGGCCAAGACGCACATGAAAAGCTGCTCAACAGCACTAATTATTAGAGAAATGCAAATCAAAACTACAATGAGGTATCACCTCACACCTGTTAGAATCGGCATCATCAGAAAATCTACAAACAACCAATTCTGGGGAGGGTGTGGACAAAAGGAGCCCTCTTCCACTATTGGTGGGAATGTAAATTGATACAGTCACTATGGAGAACAGTATGGAGTTTCCTTAAAAAAACTAGAAATAGAATTACCATCTGATCCAGCAATCCAACTTCTGGGCATATACCCAGAGACAAACGAATTTCCAAAAGGCACATTCACCACAATGTTCGTTGCAGCACTATTTACAATAGCCAGGTAATGGAAGCAACCTAAATGCCCACAGACAGATGAATGGATAAAGATGTGGTACATATATAAAAGGGAATATTACTCGGCCATAAAAAGGAATGAACCTGGGTCATTTGTAGAGACATCGATGGATCGAGAGACTGTCATACAGAATGAAGTAAGTCAGAAAGAGGAAAACAAATATTGTATATTAATGCATATATGTGGAGCCTAAAAATGGTACAGATGAACTGGTTTGCAGGGAAGAAATAGAGACACAGAGGTAGAGAACAAACGTATGGACACCAAGTGTGGGAAGCCATGGGGTGGTGGTGGTGGGATGAGTTGGGAGTTTGGGATTGACCTGTATACATGTATATGCATAAAATACATAACTAATAATAACGTGCTGTATAAAAAAATAAATAAAATTAAATTTCAAAATTTTAAAAAATAAAATTTAAAAATAAAACAGAAAAAAGTTCTTCACGTCACACAGATGTATTTATAGGAATGAATTATTTCCATGCTTATATCTATACATACATAAAATGGGAATAAAATCTAACTTGAACCATAAAAGAAAAAAAAACCTGAACCCACGAGTTATACAGAGGAAAACCCTATCAGGGCACTTGCTCCAGTGGTAAACAATTCTGAAATTGGTCAGAGGTGGGGAACCATCTCCCATACAGCCAGCAACCCACCCCCCACGCAAGGAGCGTCCTCATTGCAAAGCTGGGGGACCGTGCCGAGGCATGTGTGAGTAAACGTGAGCTGAGTCCCAGGCCAGCTGCTGCTGAACTGTTCCCACCCTTTCCAGGTAAAACACCTGAATATGTACAAGGGCTTGAAAGCCTAGAGGAAGGACCGTGGAGCCACACCAGCGACAGCACGCAGGCCAACTTGGTGCCTGCAGGCCAGCCAGGTTGGTCCTGGCCCCGGGCTCTCTTCCAGAAGCTTTCCATTGCCCTGCCTGAGATACCCCTCCTGTCCCGGTCCCCACTGCTTTTTTCCTTCCTCACCTCTGTCAGGAGAGAAATTCCAGCGGAAGGTATGTGTGACACAACCTCTTCTTTACAGACGGCAGCCTGGCAACTCCTGCAGAAAGGCCAGCAGAACCCCACTCACACCGGGCCACCCACAAAGCTGTGGCCCCTCACTCCCTCCCACCAGCACAGCCCCGAGACTGCTGACGGGGCAGAGAATATGGAGTCAGGCACAGCTGCAGGGGCTATTGCTGCCTGGAGCTCTGTTTATATTGACCTCAACGAGGCACACCTGGGGAGGGCGGGCCGGCAGGGTAAGGCTGCCCAGGTCAGCTAATCCAAAACCCTCAGGGAATCACATTGTTGAAAATGGACCCCGCTAAGGCAGAAGTGGAGCCAAGGGAAAAAAGGACACAATGCCATTTGTAGCACCGTAGATGAGTCTAGAGGTAATCACGTGACTTGTAGTAAGTCAGAAAGTGAAAGACACATATCATATCATATCACTTATAGGTGTTATCTAAAAATGGATACCAGGGCAGATATTTCCACGGAGAAGGGCAATCACAGATTCATTAAACAAACTTATGGTTCACCAATGGAAAGGTGTGAGGATTGGTTTCATTACGATATCGGGGTTAACAGACATATACAAACACAGGTGACATATATAATCACCAAAGACCTACAGAATACCAAGAGAGGACTACTCAACATTCTGTCATAACGTACATGGGAAAAGGATCCCAGGAAGAACAGACATCTGTATATGTGTAAAAGAACCACATCTTCCACACCTACAACAAGCCAAACATTGTAATCAAACTAGCTGTAATTAAAAAATAAAAAAAATTAAATTAAAAGCACGAACAAGATGTAGTGAGACAAACGTGAGGGGCTTTCTCCTGGCACATTCCATTCTAAATTCCAATTTAGAACACCACTTGCACTGAGGCTCTCTTGCCCTAGTAACCAGATTTGGTAAGGGTGAACTGCTGCCACCTTGTGGCCGTTTCACACAACAGCAGCTTTAATCCCAGCGCTAATGGTCAGTTGTTATTCAAAATCATTGCAGGCCTGTAAATGACACCTGCCCTGAAAACAAATCCTGGGGTCACATATCGACCAAAACATTCAAAGGATGTCCATATTTCAAAACCACCATTTCAAAAGGGATATTTTACGCACATTAGTGTTCTGCTTCTTTTCCTTTCTTTCCTTTTTTGTTAAAACACACGGGAATGGAAAAAGGCATCCCTCAGAATGGGCGAAAATCGTTGCAAACGAATCAATGGACACAGGTTTAATCTCCAATATATATAAACAGCTCATTCAGCTTAATATTAAAAAAACAAACAACCCAATACAAAAATGGGAAGAAGATCTAAAGAGACGTTTCTTCAAAGAAGACACAGAGATGGCCAAGACGCACATGAAAAGCTGCTCAACAGCACTAATTATTAGAGAAATGCAAATCAAAACTACAATGAGGTATCACCTCACACCTGTTAGAATCGGCATCATCAGAAAATCTGCAAACCACCAATTCTGGTGAGGGTGTGGACAAAGGAGCCCTCCTCCACTATTGGTGGGAATGTAAATTGATACAGTCACTATGGAGAACAGTATGGAGTTTCCTTAAAAAAACTAGAAATAGAATTACCATCTGATCAGGCAATCCCACTTCTGGGCATATACCCAGAGAAAACAGTAAATCAAAAAGGCACATTCACCACAATGTTCATTGCAGCACTATTTACAATAGCCAGGTAATGGAAGCAACCTAAATACCCAGAGACAGATGAATGGATAAAGATATGGTACATATATAAAATGGAATATTACTCGGCCATAAAAGGGAATGAAACTGGGTCATTTGTAGAGACATCGATGGATCGAGAGACTGTCATACAGAATGAAGTAAGTCAGAAAGAGGAAAACAAATATTGTATATTAATGCATATATGTGGAACCTAAAAAAATGGTACAGATGAACTGGTTTGCAGGGAAGAAATAGAGACACAGAGGTAGAGAACAAACGTATGGACACCAAGTGTGGGAAGCCATGGGTTGGTGGTGGTGGGATGAGTTGGGAGATTGGGATTGACCTGTATACATGTATATGCATAAATACATAACTAATAATAACGTGCTGTATAAAAACATAAATAAAATTAAATTTCAAAATTTTAAAAAATAAAATTTACAAATAAACCTGAAAAAATTCTTCCCGTCACACAGATGTATTTACAGGAATGAATTATTTCCATGCTTATATTTATAAATACATAAAAGAGGAATAAAATATAACTTGAACCATAAAAAGAAAAAAAACCCTGAACCCACCAGTTATACACAGGAAATCCCTATCAGGGCACTTGCTCCAGTGGTAAACAATTCTGAAATTGGTCAGAGGTGGGGAACCATCTCCCATACAGCCAGCAACCCACGCCCCACACAAGGAGCGTCCTCATTGCAAAGCTGGGGGACCGTGTCGAGCCATCTGTGAGTAAACGTGAGCTGAGCCGCAGGCCAGCTGCTGCTGAACTGTTCCCACCCTTTCCACGTAAAACACCTGAATATGTACAAGGGCTTGAAAGCCTAGAGGAAGGACCGTGGAGCCACACCAGCGACAGCACGCAGGCCGACTTGGTGCCTGTAGGCCAGCCAGGGTGGTCCTGGCCCCGGGCGCTCTTCCAGAAGCTTTCCATTGCCCTGCTTGTGATACCCCTCTTGTCCCGGCCCCCACTGCTTTTTTCCTTCCTCACCTCTGTCCGGAGAGAAATTCCAGCGGAAGGTATTGGTGACACATCCTCTTCTTTACAGGCGGCAGCCTGGCAACTCCTGCAGAAAGGCCAGCAGAACCCCACTCACACAGGGCCACCCACAAAGCTGTGGCCCCTCACTCCCTCCCACCAGCACAGCTCCGAGACTGCTGACGGGGCAGAGAATATGGAGGCAGGCACAGCTTCAGTGGCTATTGCTGCCTGGAGCGCTGTTTATATTGACCTCAACGAGGCACACCTGGGGAGGGCGGACCGGCAGGGTAAGGCTGCCCACGTCAGCTAATCCACAACCCTCAGTGAATCACATTGTTGAAAATGGACCCCGCTAAGGCAGAAGAGAAGCCAAGGGAAAAAAGGACACAATGCCATTTGCAGCACCGTAGATGAGTCTAGAAGTAATCACGTGACTTGTAGTAAGTCAGAAAGTGAAAGACACATATCATATCATATCAGTTAAGGGGTGTTACCTAAAAATGGATACCAGGGCAGATATTTCCACGGAGAAGGGCAATGACAGATTCATTAAACAAACTTATGGTTCACCAATGGAAAGGTGTGAGGATTGGTTTCATTACGATATCGGGGTTAACAGACATATACAAACACAGGTGACATATATAATCACCAAAGACCTACAGAATACCAAGAGAGGACTACTCAACATTCTGTCATAACGTACATGGGAAAAGGATCCCAGGAAGAACAGTCATCTGTATATGTGTAAAAGAACCACATCTTCCACACCTACAACAAGCCAAACATTGTAATCAAACTTGCTGTAATAAAAAATAAAAAATTTAATTAAAAACACGAACAAGAAGTAGTGAGACAAACGTGAGGGGCTTTCTCCTGGCACATTCCATTCTAAACTCCAATCTAGAACACCACTTCCACTGAAGCTCTCTTGCCCTAGTAACCAGATTTGGTAAGGGTGAACTGCTGCCACCTTGTGGCCGTTTCACACAACAGCAGCTTTAATCCCAACGCTAATGGTCAGTTGATATTCAAAATCATTGCAGGCCTGTAAATGACCTGCCCTGAAAACAAATCCTGGTGTCACATATCGACCAAAAAATTCAAAGGACGTCCATATTTCAAAACGACCGTTTCAAAAGGCATATTTTACACACATTAGTGTAATGCATCTTTTCCTTTCTTTCCTTTTTTGTTAAAAAACACGGGAATGGAAAAAGGCATCCCTCAGAATGGGCGAAAATCGTTGCAGACGAATCAATGGACAGAGGTTTAATCTCGAATATATATAAACAGCTCATGCAGCTAAATATTAAAAAACAAACAACCCCAAAAAATATGGGCAGAAGATCTAAAGAGACATTTTTTCAAAGGAGACAGAGAGATGGCCAAGACGCACATGAAAAGCTGCTCAACAGCACTAATTATTAGAGAAATGCAAATCAAAACTACAATGAGGTATCACCTCACACCTGTTAGAATCGGCATCATCAGAAAATCTACAAACAACCAATTCGGGGGAGGGTGTGGACAAAAGGAGCCCTCTTCCACTATTGGTGGGAATGTAAATTGATACAGTCACTATGGAGAACAGTATGGAGTTTCCTTAAAAAAACTAGAAATAGAATTACCATCTGATCCAGCAATCCCACTTCTGGTCATATACCGAGAGAAAACCGTATTTCAAAAAGGCACATTCACCACAATGTTCGTTGCAGCACTATTTACAATAGCCAGATAATGGAAGCAACCTAAATGCCCACAGACAGATGAATGGATAAAGATGTGGTACATATATAAAGTGGAATATTACTCGGCCATAAAAAGGAATGAAACTGGGTCATTTGTAGAGACATCGATGGATCGAGAGACTGTCATACAGAATGAAGTAAGTCAGAAAGAGGAAAACAAATATTGTATATTAATGCATATATGTGGAGCCTAAAAATGGTACAGATGAACTGGTTTGCAGGGAAGAAATAGAGACACAGAGGTAGAGAACAAACGTATGGACACCAAGTGTGGGAAGCCATGGGGTGGTGGTGGTGGGATGAGTTGGGAGATTGGGATTGACCTGTATACATGTATATGCATGAAATACATAACTAATAATAACGTGCTGTATAAAAACATAAATAAACTTAAATTTCAAAATTTTACAAAATAAAATTTACAAATAAAACAGAAAAAAGTTCTTCCCGTCACACAGATGTATTTATAGGAATGAATTATTTCCATGCTTATATTTATAAATACATAAAAGAGGAATAAAATCTAACTTGAACCATAAAAGAAAAAAAAAGTGAACCCACGAGTTATACAGAGGAAAACCCTATCACGGCACTTGCTCCAGCGGTAAACAATTCTGAAATTGGTCAGAGGTGGGGAACCATCTCCCATACAGCCAGCAACCCACCCCCCACGCAAGGAGCGTCCTCATTGCAAAGCTGGGGGACCGTGCCGAGGCATGTGTGAGTAAACGTGAGCTGAGTCCCAGGCCAGCTGCTGCTGAACTGTTCCCACCCTTTCCAGGTAAAACACCTGAATATGTACAAGGGCTTGAAAGCCTAGAGGAAGGACCGTGGAGCCACACCAGCGACAGCACGCAGGCCAACTTGGTGCCTGCAGGCCAGCCAGGTTGGTCCTGGCCCCGGGCTCTCTTCCAGAAGCTTTCCATTGCCCTGCCTGAGATACCCCTCCTGTCCCGGTCCCCACTGCTTTTTTCCTTCCTCACCTCTGTCAGGAGAGAAATTCCAGCGGAAGGTATGTGTGACACAACCTCTTCTTTACAGACGGCAGCCTGGCAACTCCTGCAGAAAGGCCAGCAGAACCCCACTCACACCGGGCCACCCACAAAGCTGTGGCCCCTCACTCCCTCCCACCAGCACAGCCCCGAGACTGCTGACGGGGCAGAGAATATGGAGTCAGGCACAGCTGCAGGGGCTATTGCTGCCTGGAGCTCTGTTTATATTGACCTCAACGAGGCACACCTGGGGAGGGCGGGCCGGCAGGGTAAGGCTGCCCAGGTCAGCTAATCCAAAACCCTCAGGGAATCACATTGTTGAAAATGGACCCCGCTAAGGCAGAAGTGGAGCCAAGGGAAAAAAGGACACAATGCCATTTGTAGCACCGTAGATGAGTCTAGAGGTAATCACGTGACTTGTAGTAAGTCAGAAAGTGAAAGACACATATCATATCATATCACTTATAGGTGTTATCTAAAAATGGATACCAGGGCAGATATTTCCACGGAGAAGGGCAATCACAGATTCATTAAACAAACTTATGGTTCACCAATGGAAAGGTGTGAGGATTGGTTTCATTACGATATCGGGGTTAACAGACATATACAAACACAGGTGACATATATAATCACCAAAGACCTACAGAATACCAAGAGAGGACTACTCAACATTCTGTCATAACGTACATGGGAAAAGGATCCCAGGAAGAACAGACATCTGTATATGTGTAAAAGAACCACATCTTCCACACCTACAACAAGCCAAACATTGTAATCAAACTAGCTGTAATTAAAAAATAAAAAAAATTAAATTAAAAGCACGAACAAGATGTAGTGAGACAAACGTGAGGGGCTTTCTCCTGGCACATTCCATTCTAAATTCCAATTTAGAACACCACTTGCACTGAGGCTCTCTTGCCCTAGTAACCAGATTTGGTAAGGGTGAACTGCTGCCACCTTGTGGCCGTTTCACACAACAGCAGCTTTAATCCCAGCGCTAATGGTCAGTTGTTATTCAAAATCATTGCAGGCCTGTAAATGACACCTGCCCTGAAAACAAATCCTGGGGTCACATATCGACCAAAACATTCAAAGGATGTCCATATTTCAAAACCACCATTTCAAAAGGGATATTTTACGCACATTAGTGTTCTGCTTCTTTTCCTTTCTTTCCTTTTTTGTTAAAACACACGGGAATGGAAAAAGGCATCCCTCAGAATGGGCGAAAATCGTTGCAAACGAATCAATGGACACAGGTTTAATCTCCAATATATATAAACAGCTCATTCAGCTTAATATTAAAAAAACAAACAACCCAATACAAAAATGGGAAGAAGATCTAAAGAGACGTTTCTTCAAAGAAGACACAGAGATGGCCAAGACGCACATGAAAAGCTGCTCAACAGCACTAATTATTAGAGAAATGCAAATCAAAACTACAATGAGGTATCACCTCACACCTGTTAGAATCGGCATCATCAGAAAATCTGCAAACCACCAATTCTGGTGAGGGTGTGGACAAAGGAGCCCTCCTCCACTATTGGTGGGAATGTAAATTGATACAGTCACTATGGAGAACAGTATGGAGTTTCCTTAAAAAAACTAGAAATAGAATTACCATCTGATCAGGCAATCCCACTTCTGGGCATATACCCAGAGAAAACAGTAAATCAAAAAGGCACATTCACCACAATGTTCATTGCAGCACTATTTACAATAGCCAGGTAATGGAAGCAACCTAAATACCCAGAGACAGATGAATGGATAAAGATATGGTACATATATAAAATGGAATATTACTCGGCCATAAAAGGGAATGAAACTGGGTCATTTGTAGAGACATCGATGGATCGAGAGACTGTCATACAGAATGAAGTAAGTCAGAAAGAGGAAAACAAATATTGTATATTAATGCATATATGTGGAACCTAAAAAAATGGTACAGATGAACTGGTTTGCAGGGAAGAAATAGAGACACAGAGGTAGAGAACAAACGTATGGACACCAAGTGTGGGAAGCCATGGGTTGGTGGTGGTGGGATGAGTTGGGAGATTGGGATTGACCTGTATACATGTATATGCATAAATACATAACTAATAATAACGTGCTGTATAAAAACATAAATAAAATTAAATTTCAAAATTTTAAAAAATAAAATTTACAAATAAACCTGAAAAAATTCTTCCCGTCACACAGATGTATTTACAGGAATGAATTATTTCCATGCTTATATTTATAAATACATAAAAGAGGAATAAAATATAACTTGAACCATAAAAAGAAAAAAAACCCTGAACCCACCAGTTATACACAGGAAATCCCTATCAGGGCACTTGCTCCAGTGGTAAACAATTCTGAAATTGGTCAGAGGTGGGGAACCATCTCCCATACAGCCAGCAACCCACGCCCCACACAAGGAGCGTCCTCATTGCAAAGCTGGGGGACCGTGTCGAGCCATCTGTGAGTAAACGTGAGCTGAGCCGCAGGCCAGCTGCTGCTGAACTGTTCCCACCCTTTCCACGTAAAACACCTGAATATGTACAAGGGCTTGAAAGCCTAGAGGAAGGACCGTGGAGCCACACCAGCGACAGCACGCAGGCCGACTTGGTGCCTGTAGGCCAGCCAGGGTGGTCCTGGCCCCGGGCGCTCTTCCAGAAGCTTTCCATTGCCCTGCCTGTGATACCCCTCTTGTCCCGGCCCCCACTGCTTTTTTCCTTCCTCACCTCTGTCCGGAGAGAAATTCCAGCGGAAGGTATTGGTGACACATCCTCTTCTTTACAGGCGGCAGCCTGGCAACTCCTGCAGAAAGGCCAGCAGAACCCCACTCACACAGGGCCACCCACAAAGCTGTGGCCCCTCACTCCCTCCCACCAGCACAGCTCCGAGACTGCTGACGGGGCAGAGAATATGGAGGCAGGCACAGCTTCAGTGGCTATTGCTGCCTGGAGCGCTTTTTATATTGACCTCAACGAGGCACACCTGGGGAGGGCGGACCGGCAGGGTAAGGCTGCCCACGTCAGCTAATCCACAACCCTCAGTGAATCACATTGTTGAAAATGGACCCCGCTAAGGCAGAAGAGAAGCCAAGGGAAAAAAGGACACAATGCCATTTGCAGCACCGTAGATGAGTCTAGAAGTAATCACGTGACTTGTAGTAAGTCAGAAAGTGAAAGACACATATCATATCATATCAGTTAAGGGGTGTTACCTAAAAATGGATACCAGGGCAGATATTTCCACGGAGAAGGGCAATGACAGATTCATTAAACAAACTTATGGTTCACCAATGGAAAGGTGTGAGGATTGGTTTCATTACGATATCGGGGTTAACAGACATATACAAACACAGGTGACATATATAATCACCAAAGACCTACAGAATACCAAGAGAGGACTACTCAACATTCTGTCATAACGTACATGGGAAAAGGATCCCAGGAAGAACAGTCATCTGTATATGTGTAAAAGAACCACATCTTCCACACCTACAACAAGCCAAACATTGTAATCAAACTTGCTGTAATAAAAAATAAAAAATTTAATTAAAAACACGAACAAGAAGTAGTGAGACAAACGTGAGGGGCTTTCTCCTGGCACATTCCATTCTAAACTCCAATCTAGAACACCACTTCCACTGAAGCTCTCTTGCCCTAGTAACCAGATTTGGTAAGGGTGAACTGCTGCCACCTTGTGGCCGTTTCACACAACAGCAGCTTTAATCCCAACGCTAATGGTCAGTTGATATTCAAAATCATTGCAGGCCTGTAAATGACCTGCCCTGAAAACAAATCCTGGTGTCACATATCGACCAAAAAATTCAAAGGACGTCCATATTTCAAAACGACCGTTTCAAAAGGCATATTTTACACACATTAGTGTAATGCATCTTTTCCTTTCTTTCCTTTTTTGTTAAAAAACACGGGAATGGAAAAAGGCATCCCTCAGAATGGGCGAAAATCGTTGCAGACGAATCAATGGACAGAGGTTTAATCTCGAATATATATAAACAGCTCATGCAGCTAAATATTAAAAAACAAACAACCCCAAAAAATATGGGCAGAAGATCTAAAGAGACATTTTTTCAAAGGAGACAGAGAGATGGCCAAGACGCACATGAAAAGCTGCTCAACAGCACTAATTATTAGAGAAATGCAAATCAAAACTACAATGAGGTATCACCTCACACCTGTTAGAATCGGCATCATCAGAAAATCTACAAACAACCAATTCGGGGGAGGGTGTGGACAAAAGGAGCCCTCTTCCACTATTGGTGGGAATGTAAATTGATACAGTCACTATGGAGAACAGTATGGAGTTTCCTTAAAAAAACTAGAAATAGAATTACCATCTGATCCAGCAATCCCACTTCTGGTCATATACCGAGAGAAAACCGTATTTCAAAAAGGCACATTCACCACAATGTTCGTTGCAGCACTATTTACAATAGCCAGATAATGGAAGCAACCTAAATGCCCACAGACAGATGAATGGATAAAGATGTGGTACATATATAAAGTGGAATATTACTCGGCCATAAAAAGGAATGAAACTGGGTCATTTGTAGAGACATCGATGGATCGAGAGACTGTCATACAGAATGAAGTAAGTCAGAAAGAGGAAAACAAATATTGTATATTAATGCATATATGTGGAGCCTAAAAATGGTACAGATGAACTGGTTTGCAGGGAAGAAATAGAGACACAGAGGTAGAGAACAAACGTATGGACACCAAGTGTGGGAAGCCATGGGGTGGTGGTGGTGGGATGAGTTGGGAGATTGGGATTGACCTGTATACATGTATATGCATGAAATACATAACTAATAATAACGTGCTGTATAAAAACATAAATAAACTTAAATTTCAAAATTTTACAAAATAAAATTTACAAATAAAACAGAAAAAATTCTTCCCGTCACACAGATGTATTTATAGGAATGAATTATTTCCATGCTTATATTTATAAATACATAAAAGAGGAATAAAATCTAACTTGAACCATAAAAGAAAAAAAAAGTGAACCCACGAGTTATACAGAGGAAAACCCTATCACGGCACTTGCTCCAGCGGTAAACAATTCTGAAATTGGTCCGAGGTGGGGAATCATCTCCCATACAGCCAGCAACCCACCCCCCCATGCAAGGAGCGTCCTCATTGCAAAGCTGGGGGACCGTGCCGAGGCATCTGTGAGTAAACGTGAGCTGAGCCCCAGGCCAGCTGCTGCTGAACTGTTCCCACCCTTTCCACATAAAACACCTGAATATGTACAAGGGCTTGAAAGCCTAGAGGAAGGGCCGTGGAGCCACACCAGCTACAGCATGCAGGCCAAATTGGTGCCTGCAGGCCAGCCAGGGTGGTCCTAGCCCTGGGCGCTCTTCAGGAAGCTTTCCATTGCCCTGCCTGAGATTCCCCGGCTGTCCCTGCCCCCACTGCTTTTTTCCTTCCTCACCTCTGTCCAGAGAGAAATTCCAGCGGAAGGTATGGGTGACACATCCTCTTCTTTACAGGCGGCAGCCTGTCAACTCCTGCAGAAAGGCCAGCAGAAACCCACTCACACCGGGCCACCCACAAAGCTGTGGCCCCTCACTCCCTCCCACCAGCACAGCCCCGAGACTGCTGACGGGGCAGAGAATATGGAGTCAGGCACAGCTTCAGGGGCTATTGCTGCCTGGAGCTCTGTTTATATTGATCTCAACGAGGCCCACCTGGGGAGGGCGGGACGGCAGGGTAAGGCTGCCCAGGTCAGCTAATCCACAACCCTCAGGGAATCACATTGTTGAAAATGGACCCCGCTAAGGCAGAAGAGAAGCCAAGGGAAAAAAGGACACAATGCCATTTGCAGCACCGTAGATGAGTCTAGAAGTAATCATGTGACTTGTAGTAAGTCAGAAAGTGAAAGACACATATCATATCATATCACTTATAGGTGTTACCTAAAAATGGATACCAGGGCAGATATTTCCACGGAGAAGGGCAATCACAGATTCATTAAACAAACTTATGGTTCACCAATGGAAAGGTGTGAGGTTTGGTTTCATTACGATATCGGGGTTAACAGACATATACAAACACAGGTGACATATATAATCACCAAAGACCTACAGAATACCAAGAGAGGACTACTCAACATTCTGTCATAACGTACATGGGAAAAGGATCCCAGGAAAAACAGTCATCTGTATATGTGTAAAAGAACCACATCTTCCACACCTACAACAAGCCAAACATTGTAATCAAACTTGCTGTAATAAAAAATAAAAAATTAAATTAAAAACACGAACAAGAAGTAGTGAGACAAACGTGAGGGGCTTTCTCCTGGCACATTCCATTCTAAACTCCAATCTAGAACACCACTTCCACTGAGGCTCTCTTGCCCTAGTAACCAGATTTGGTAAGGGTGAACTGCTGCCACCTTGTGGCCTTTTCACACAACAGCAGCTTTAATCCCAGCGCTAATGGTCAGTTGATATTCAAAATCATTGCAGGCCTGTAAATGACACCTGCCCTGAAAACAAATCCTGGGGTCACATATCGACCAAAAAATTCAAAGGACGTCCATATTTCAAAACGACCGTTTCAAAAGGCATATTTTACGCACATTAGTGTTCTGCTTCTTTTCCTTTCTTTCCTTTTTTGTTAAAAAACACGGGAATGGTAAAAGGCATCCCTCAGAATGGGCGAAAATCGTTGCAGACGAATCAATGGACACAGGTTTAATCCCCAATATATATAAACAGCTCATGCACCTTAATATTAAAAAAACAAACAACCCAAAAAAAATGGGCAGAAGATCTAAAGAGACGTTTCTTCAAAGGAGACACAGAGATGGCCAAGATGCACATGAAAAGCTGCTCAACAGCACTAATTATTAGAGAAATGCAAATCAAAACTACAATGAGGTATCACTTCACACCTGTTAGAATCGGCATCATCAGAAAATCTACAAACAACAAATTTTGGGGAGGGTGTGGACAAAAGGAGCCCTCTTCCACTATTGGTGGGAATGTAAATTGATACAGTCACTATGGAGAACAGTATGGAGTTTCCTTAAAAAAACTAGAAATAGAATTACCATCTGATCCAGCAATCCAACTTCTGGGCATATACCCAGAGACAAACGAATTTCCAAAAGGCACATCCACCACAATGTTCGTTGCAGCACTATTTACAATAGCCAGGTAATGGAAGCAACCTAAATGCCCACAGACAGATGAATGGATAAAGATGTGGTACATATATAAAATGGAATATTACTCGGCCATAAAAGGGAATGAAACTGGGTCATTTGTAGAGACATCGATGGATCGAGAGACTGTCATACAGAATGAAGTAAGTCAGAAAGAGGAAAACAAATATTGTATATTAATGCATATCTGTGGAACCTAAAAAAATGCTACAGATGAACTGGTTTGCAGGGAAGAAATAGAGACACAGAGGTAGAGAACAAACGTATGGACACCAAGTGTGGGAAGCCATGGGTTGGTGGTGGTGGGATGAGTTGGGAGATTGGGATTGACCTGTATACATGTATATGCATAAATACATAACTAATAATAACGTGCTGTATAAAAACATAAATAAAATTAAATTTCAAAATTTTAAAAAATAAATTTTACAAATAAACCTGAAAAAATTCTTCCCGTCACACAGATGTATTTACAGGAATGAATTATTTCCATGCTTATATTTATAAATACATAAAATTGGAATAAAATCTAACTTGAACCATAAAAGAAAAAAAAAGTGAACCCACGAGTTATACAGAGGAAAACCCTATCACGGCACTTGCTCCAGCAGTAAACAATTCTGAAATTGGTCAGAGGTGGGGAACCATCTCCCATACAGCCAGCAACCCACGCCCCACACAAGGAGCGTCCTCATTGCAAAGCTGGGGGACCGTGCCGAGGCATCTGTGAGTAAACGTGAACTGAGCCCCAGGCCAGCTGCTGCTGAACTGCTCCCACCCTTTCCACGTAAAACACCTGAATATGTACAAGGGCTTGAAAGCCTAGAGGAAGGACCGTGGAGCCACACCAGCGACAGCACGCAGGCCAACTTGGTGCCTGCAGGCCAGCCAGGGTGGTCCTGGCCCTGGGCGCTCTTCAGGAAGCTTTCCATTGCCCTGCCTGAGATTCCCCGGCTGTCCCTGCCCCCACTGCTTTTTTCCTTCCTCACCTCTGTCCGGAGAGAAATTCCATCGGAAGGTATGCGTGACACATCCTCTTCTTTACAGGCGGCAGCCTGGCAACTCCTACAGAAAGGCCAGCAGAACCCCACTCACACCGGGCCACACACAAAGCTGTGGCCCCTCAATCCCTCCCACCAGCACAGCCCCGAACCTGCTGACGGGGCAGAGAATATGGAGTCAGGCACAGCTTCAGGGGCTATTGCTGCCTGGAGCTCTGTTTATATTGACGTCAACAAGGCACACCTGGGGAGGGCGGACCGGCAGGGTAAGGCTGCCCAGGTCAGCTAATCCACAACCCTCAGGGAATCACATTGTTGAAAATGGAGCCCGCTAAGGCAGAAGAGAAGCCAAGGAAAAAAAGGACACAATGCCATTTGCAGCACCGTAGATGAGTCTAGAAGTAATCACGTGACTTGTAGTAAGTCAGAAAGTGAAAGACACATATCATATCATATCACTTATAGGTGTTACCTAAAAATGGATACCAGGGCAGATATTTCCACGGAGAAGGGCAATCACAGATTCATTAAACAAACTTATGGTTCACCAATGGAAAGGTGTGAGGATTGGTTTCATTACGATATCGGGGTTAACAGACATATACAAACACAGGTGACATATATAATCACCAAAGACCTACAGAATACCAAGAGAGGACTACACAACATTCTGTCATAACGTACATGGGAAAAGGATCCCAGGAAGAACAGTCATCTGTATATGTGTAAAAGAACCACATCTTCCACAACTACAACAAGCCAAACATTGTAATCAAACTTGCTGTAATAAAAAATAAAAAAAAATTAAATTAAAAACACGAACAAGATGTAGTGAGACAAACGTGAGGGGCTTTCTCCTGGCACATTCCATTCTAAATTCCAATCTAGAACACCACTTCCACTGAGGCTCTCTTGCCCTAGTAACCAGATTTGGTAAGGGTGAACTGCTGCCACCTTGTGGCCGTTTCACACAACAGCAGCTTTAATCCCAGTGCTAATGTTCAGTTGATATTCAAAATCATTGCAGGCCTGTAAATGACACCTGCCCTGAAAATAAATCCTGGTGTCACATATCCACCAAAAAATTCAAAGGATGTCCATATTTCAAAACGACCGTTTCAAAAGGCATATTTTACGCACATCGGTGTTCTGCTTCTTTTCCTTTCTTTCTTTTTTGGTAAAAAACACGGGAATGGAAAAAGGCATCCCTCAGAATGGGCGAAAATCGTTGCAGACGAATCAATGGACAGAGGTTTAATCTCCAATATATATAAACAGCTCATGCAGCTTAATATTAAAAAAACAAACAACCCCCCAAAAAATGGGCAGAAGATCTAAAGAGACGTTTCTTCAAAGGAGACACAGAGATGGCCAAGACGCACATGAAAAGCTGCTCAACAGCACTAATTATTAGAGAAATGCAAATCAAAACCACAATGAGGTATCACCTCACACCTGTTAGAATCTGCATCATCAGAAAATCTACAAACAACCAATTCTGGGGAGGGTGTGGACAAAAGGAGCCCTCTTCCACTATTGGTGGGAATGTAAATTGATACAGGCACTATGGAGAACAGTATGGAGTTTCCTTAAAAAAACTAGAAATATAATTATCATCAGATCCAGCAATCCCACTTCTGGGCATATACCCAGAGAAAACCGTATTTCAAAAAGGCACATTCACCACAATGTTCGTTGCAGCACTATTTACAATAGCCAGGTAATGGAAGCAACCTAAATGCCCACAGACAGATGAATGGATAAAGATGTGGTACATATATAAAATGGAATATGACTCGGCCATAAAAAGGAATGAAACTGGGTCATTTGTAGAGACATCGATGGATCGAGAGACTGTCATACAGAATGAAGTAAGTCAGAAAGAGGAAAACAAATATTGTATATTAATGCATATATGTGGAGCCTAAAAATGGTACAGATGAACTCGTTTGCAGGGAAGAAATAGAGACACAGAGGTAGAGAACAAACGTATGGACACCAAGTGTGGGAAGCCATGGGGTGGTGGTGGTGGGATGAGTTGGGAGTTTGGGATTGACCTGTATACATGTATATGCATAAAATACATAACTAATAATAACGTGCTGTATAAAAAAATAAATAAAATTTCAAAATTTTAAAAAATAAAATTTAAAAATAAAACAGAAAATAGTTCTTCCCGTCACACAGATGTATTTATAGGAATGAATTATTTCCATGCTTATATTTCTAAATACATAAAAGAGGAATAACATCTAACTTGAAACATAAAAGAAAAAAAAAGTGAACCCACGAGTTATACAGAGGAAAACGCTATCACGGCACTTGCTCCAGTGGTAAACAATTCTGAAATTGGTCAGAGGTGGGGAACCATCTCCCATACAGCAAGCAACCCAACCCCCACGCAAGGAGTGTCCTCATTGCAAAGCTGGGGGACCGTGCCGAGGCATCTGTGAGTAAACGTGAGCTGAGCCCCAGGCCAGCTGCTGCTGAACTGTTCCCACCCTTTCCAGGTAAAACACCTGAATATGTACAAGGGCTTGAAAGCCTAGAGGAAGGACCGTGGAGCCACACCAGCGACAGCACGCAGGCCAACTTGGTGCCTGCAGGCCAGCCAGCGTGGTCCTGGACCCTGGCGCTCTTCCAGAAGCTTTCCATTGCCCTGCCTGAGATACCCCTCCTGTCCCGGTCCCCACTGCTTTTTTCCTTCCTCACCTCTGTCCGGAGAGAAATTCCAGCGGAAGGTATGGGTGACACATCCTCTTCTTTACAGGCGGCAGCCTGGCAACTCCTGCAGAAAGGCCAGCAGAACCCCACTCACACCGGGCCACCCACAAAGCTGTGGCCCCTCACTCCCTCCCACCAGCACAGCCCCGAGACTGCTGACGGGGCAGAGAATATGGAGTCAGGCACAGCTTCAGGGGCTATTGCTGCCTGGAGCTCTGTTTATATTGACCTCAACGAGGCACACCTGGGGAGGGCGGGCCGGCAGGGTAAGGCTGCCCAGGTCAGCTAATCCACAACCCTCAGGGAATCACATTGTTGAAAATGGACCCCGCTAAGGCAGAAGAGAAGCCAAGGGAAAAAAGGACACAATGCCATTTGCAGCACCGTAGATGAGTCTAGAAGTAATCACATGACTTGTAGTAAGTCAGAAAGTGAAAGACACATATCATATCATATCACTTATAGGTGTTACCTAAAAATGGATACCAGGGCAGATATTTCCACGGAGAAGGGCAATCACAGATTCATTAAACAAACTTATGGTTCACCAATGGAAAGGTGTGAGGATTGGTTTCATTACGATATCGGGGTTAACAGACATATACAAACACAGGTGACATATATAATCACCAAAGACCTACAGAATACCAAGAGAGGACTACTCAACATTCTGTCATAACGTACATGCGAAAAGGATCCCAAGAAGAACAGTCATCTGTATATGTGTAAAAGAACCACATCTTCCACACCTACAACAAGCCAAACATTGTAATCAAACTTGCTGTAATAAAAAATAAAAAGTTAAATTAAAAACACGAACAAGAAGTAGTGAGACAAACGTGAGGGGCTTTCTCCTGGTACATTCCATTCTAAACTCCAATCTAGAACATCACTTCCACTGAGGCTCTCTTGCCCTAGTAACCAGATTTGGTAAGGGTGAACTGCTGCCACCTTGTGGCCGTTTCACACAACAGCAGCTTTAATCCCAACGCTAATGGTCAGTTGATATTCAAAATCATTGCAGGCCTGTAAATGACACCTGCCCTGAAAACAAATCCTGGGGTCACATATCGACCAAAAATTTCAAAGGACGTCCATATTTCAAAACGACCGTTTCAAAAGGCATATTTTACGCACATTAGTGTTCTGCTTCTTTTCCTTTCTTTCCTTTTTTGTTAAAAAACACGGGAATGGAAAAAGGCATCCCTCAGAATGGGCGAAAATCGTTGCAGACGAATCAATGGACAGAGGTTTAATCTCCAATATATATAAACAGCTCATGCAACTTAATATTAAAAAAACAAACAACCCAAAAAAAATGGGCAGAAGATCTAAAGAGACGTTTCTTCAAAGGAGACACAGAGATGGCCAAGACGCACATGAAAAGCTGCTCAACAGCACTAATTATTAGAGAAATGCAAATCAAAACTACAATGAGGTATCACCTCACACCTGTTAGAATCGGCATCATCAGAAAATCTACAAACAACCAATTCTGGGGAGGGTGTGGACAAAAGGAGCCCTCTTCCACTATTGGTGGGAATGTAAATTGATACAGTCCCTATGGAGAACAGTATGGAGTTTCCTTAAAAAAACTAGAAATAGAATTACCATCTGATCCAGCAAACCCACTTCTGGGCATATACCCAGAGAAAACCGTATTTCCAAAAGGCACATTCACCACAATGTTCGTTGCAGCACTATTTACAATAGCCAGGTAAAGGAAGCAACCTAAATGCCCACAGAGAGATGAATGGATAAAGATGTGGTACCTATATAAAATGGAATATTACTCGGCCATAAAAAGGATTGAAACTGGGTCATTTGTAGAGACATCAATGGATCGAGAGACTGTCATACAGAATGAAGTAAGTCAGAAAGAGGGAAACAAATATTGTATATTAATGCATATATGTGGAGCCTAAAAATGGTACAGATGAACTGGTTTGCAGGGAACAAATAGAGACACAGATGTAGAGAACAAACGTATGGACACCAAGTGTGGGAAGCCATGGGGTGGTGGTGGTGGGATGAGTTGGGAGTTTGGGATTGACCTGTATACATGTATATGCATAAAATACATAACTAATAATAACGTGCTGTATAAAAAAATAAATAAAATTTCAAAATTTTAAAAAATAAAATTTAAAAATAAAACAGAAAAAAGTTCGTCCCGTCACACAGATGTATTTATAGGAATGAATTATTTCCATGCTTATATCTATAAATACATAAAAGAGGAATAACATCTAACTTGAAACATAAAAGAACAAAAAAGTGAACCCATGAGTTATACAGAGGAAAACCCTATCACGGCACTTGCTCCAGTGGTAAACAATTCTGAAATTGGTCAGAGGTGGGGAACCATCTCCCATACAGTCAGCAACCCACCCCCCACGCAAGGAGCGTCCTCATTGCAAAGCTGGGGGACCGTGCCGAGGCATCTGTGAGTAAACGTGAGCTGAGCCCCAGGCCAGCTGCTGCTGAACTGTTCCCACCCTTTCCAGGTAAAACACCTGAATATGTACAAGGGCTTGAAAGCCTAGAGGAAGGACCGTGGAGCCACACCAGCGACAGCACACAGGCCAACTTGGTGCCTGCAGCCAGCCAGCGTGGTCCTGGCCCCGGCGCTCTTCCAGAAGCTTTCCATTGCCTTGCCTGAGATACCCCTCCTGTCCCGGCCCCCACTGCTTTTTTCCTTCCTCACCTGTGTCCGGAGAGAAATTCCAGCGGTAGGTATGTGTGACACATCCTCTTCTTTAAAGGCGGCAGCCTGGCAACTCCTGCAGAAAGGCCAGCAGAACCCCACTCACACCGGGCCACACACAAAGCTGTGGCCCCTCACTCCCTCCCACCAGCACAGCCCCGAGACTGCTGACGGGGCAGAGAATATGGAGTCAGGCACAGCTTCAGAGGCTACTGCTGCCTGGAGCGCTGTTTATATTGACCTCAACGAGGCACACCTGGGGAGGGCAGGCCGGCAGGGTAAGGCTGCCCAGGTCAGCTAATCCACAACCCTCAGGGAATCACATTGTTGAAAATGGACCCCGCAAAGGCAGAAGAGAAGCCAAGGGAAAAAAAGGACAATATGCCATTTGCAGCCCCGTAGATGAGTCTAGAAGTAATCACGTGACTTGTAGTAAGTCAGAAAGTGAAAGACACATATCATATCACTTAGAGGTGTTACCTAAAAATGGATACCAGGGCAGATATTTCCACGGAGAAGGGCAATCACAGATTCATTAAACAAACTTATGGTTCACCAATGGAAATGTGTGAGGATTGGTTTCATTACGATATCGGGGTTAACAGACATATACAAACACAGGTGACATATATAATCACCAAAGACCTACAGAATACCAAGAGAGGACTACTCAACATTCTGTCATAACGTACATGGGAAAAGGATCCCAGGAAGGACAGACATCTGAATATGTGTAAAAGAACCACATCTTCCACACCTACAACAAGCCAAACATTGTAATCAAACTTGCTGTAATAAAAAATAAAAACTTAAATTAAAAACACGAACAAGAAGTAGTGAGACAAACGTGAGGGGCTTTCTCCTGGTACATTCCATTCTAAACTCCAATCTAGAACACCACTTCCACTGAGGCTCTCTTGCCCTAGAAACCAGATTTGGTATGGGTGAACTGCTGCCACCTTGTGGCCGTTTCACACAACAGCAGCTTTAATCCCAACGCTAATGGTCAGTTGATATTCAAAATCATTGCAGGCCTGTAAATGACACCTGCCCTGAAAACAAATCCTGGGGTCACATATCGACCAAAAAATTCAAAGGACGTCCATATTTCAAAACGACCGTTTCAAAAGGCATATTTTACGCACATTAGTGTTCTGCTTCTTTTCCTTTCTTTCCTTTTTTGTTAAAAAAAACGGGAATGGAAAAAGGCATCCCTCAGGATGGTTGAAAATCTTTGCAAACGAATCAATGGACACAGGTTTAATCTCCAATATATATAAACAGCTCATGCAGCTTAATATTAAAAAAACAAACAACCCCAAAAAACATGGGCAGAAGATCTAAAGAGACGTTTCTTCAAAGGAGACACAGAGATGGCCAAGACGCACATGAAAAGCTGCTCAACAGCACTAATTATTAGAGAAATGCAAATCAAAACTACAATGAGGTATCACCTCACACCTGTTAGAATCGGCATCATCAGAAAATCTACAAACAACCAATTCTGGGGAGGGTGTGGACAAAAGGAGCCCTCTTCCACTATTGGTGGGAATGTAAATTGATACAGTCACTATGGAGAACAGTATGGAGTTTCCTTAAAAAAACTAGAAATAGAATTACCATCTGATCCAGCAATCCCACTTCTGGGCATATACCCAGAGAAAACCGTATTTCAAAAAGGCACATTCACCACAATGTTCGTTGCAGCACTATTTACAATAGCCAGGTAATGGAAGCAACCTAAATGCCCACAGACAGATGAATGGATAAAGATGTGGTACATATATAAAATGGAATATGACTCGGCCATAAAAAGGAATGAAACTGGGTCATTTGTAGAGACATCGATGGATCGAGAGACTGTCATACAGAATGAAGTAAGTCAGAAAGAGGAAAACAAATATTGTATATTAATGCATATATGTGGAGCCTAAAAATGGTACAGATGAACTGGTTTGCAGGGAAGAAATAGAGACACAGAGGTAGAGAACAAACGTAGGGACACCAAGGGTGGGAATCCATGGGGTGGTGGTGGTGGGATGAGTTGGGAGATTGGGATTGACCTGTATACATGTATATGCATAAAATACGTTACTAATAATAACGTGCTGTATAAAAACATAAATAAAATTAAATTTCAAAATTTTAAAAAATAAAATTTAAAAATAAAACAGAAAAAATTCTTCCCGACACACAGATGTATTTATAGGAATGAATTATTTCCAT
This sequence comes from Mesoplodon mirus, assembly GCF_964341445.2. Taxonomy (NCBI): domain Eukaryota; kingdom Metazoa; phylum Chordata; class Mammalia; order Artiodactyla; family Ziphiidae; genus Mesoplodon; species Mesoplodon mirus. Next base: position 313,458 of record NW_028295680.1, on the reverse strand, counting down.
GCTTATATTTATAAATACATAAAAGAGGAATAAAATCTAACTTGAACGATAAAAGAAAAATAAAGTGAACCCACGAGTTATACAGAGGAAAACCCTATCAAGGCACTTGCTCCAGCGGTAAATATTTCTGAAATTGGTCAGAAGTGGGGAACCATCTCCCATACAGCCAGCATCCCACCCCCCATGCAAGGAGCGTCCTCATTGCAAAGCTGGGGGTCCGTGCCGAGGCATCTGTGAGTAAACGTGAGCTGAGCCCCAGGCCAGCTGCTGCTGAACTGTCCCCACCCTTTCCAGGTAAACACCTGAATATGTACAAGGGCTTGAAAGCCTAGAGGAAGGATCGTGGAGCCACACCAGCGACAGCACGCAGGCCAACTTGGTGGCTGCAAGCCAGCCAGCGTGGTCCTGGACCCTGGCGCTCTTCCAGAAGCTTGCCATTGCCCTGCATGAGATAACCCTCTTGTCCCGGCCCCACTGCTTTATTCCTTCATCACCTCTGTCCAGAGAGAAATTCCAGCGGAAGGTATGGGTGACACATCCTCTTCTTTACAGGCGGCAGCCTGGCAACTCCTGCAGAAAGGCCAGCAGAACCCCACTCACACCGGGCCACCCACAAATCTGTGGCCCCTCACTCCCTCCCACCAGCACAGCCCCGAGACTGCTGACGGGGCAGAGAATATGGAGTCAGGCACAGCTTCAGGGGCTATTGCTGCCTGGAGCTCTGTTTATATTGACCTCAACGAGGCACAGCTGGGGAGGGCGGGCCGGCAGTGTAAGGCTGCCCAGGTCAGCTAATCCACAACCCTCAGGGAATCACATTGTTGAAAATGGACCCCGCTAAGGCAGAAGAGAAGCCAAGGGAAAAAAGGACACAATGCCATTTGCAGCACCGTAGATGAGTCTAGAAGTAATCACGTGACTTGTAGTAAGTCAGAAAGTGAAACACACATATCATATCATATCACTTATATGTGTTACCTAAAAATGGATACCAGGGCAGATATTTCCACGGAGAAGGGCAATCACAGATTCATTAAACAAACTTATGGTTCACCAATGGAAAGGTGTGAGGATTGGTTTCATTACGATATCGGGGTTAACAGACATATACAAACACAGGTGACATATATAATCACCAAAGACCTACAGAATACCAAGAGAGGACTACTCAACATTCTGTCATAACGTACATGGGAAAAGGATCCCAGGAAGAACAGTCATCTGTATATGTGTAAAAGAACCACATCTTCCACACCTACAACAAGCCAAACATTGTAATCAAACTTGCTGTAATAAAAAATAAAAACTTAAATTAAAAACACGAACAAGAAGTAGTGAGACAAACGTGAGGGGCTTTCTCCTGGCACATTCCATTCTAAACTCCAATGTAGAACACCACTTCCACTGAGGCTCTCTTGCCCTAGTAACCAGATTTGGTAAGGGTGAACTGCTGCCACCTTGTGGCCGTTTCACACAACAGCAGCTTTAATCCCAGCGCTAATGGTCAGTTGATATTCAAAATCATTGCAGGCCTGTAAATGACACCTGCCCTGAAAACAAATCCTGGGGTCACATATCGACCAAAAAATTCAAAGGACGTCCATATTTCAAAACGACCGTTTCAAAAGGCATATTTTACGCACATTAGTGTTCTGCTTCTTTTCCTTTCTTTCCTTTTTTGTTAAAAAACATGGGAATGGTAAAAGGCATCCCTCAGAATGGGCGAAAATCGTTGCAGACGAATCAATGGACAGAGGTTTAATCTCCAATATATATTAACAGCTCATGCACATTAATATTAAAAAACAAACAACCCAAAAAAAATGGGCAGAAGATCTAAAGAGACGTTTCTTCAAAGGAGACACAGAGATGGCCAAGACGCACATGAAAAGCTGCTCAACAGCACTAATTATTAGAGAAATGCAAATCAAAACTACAATGAGGTATCACCTCACACCTGTTAGAATCGGCATCATCAGAAAATCTACAAACAACCAATTCTGGGGAGGGTGTGGACAAAAGGAGCCCTCTTCCAATATTGGTGGGAATGTAAATTGATACAGTCACTATGGAGAACAGTATGGAGTTTCCTTATAAAAACTAGAAATAGAATTACCATCTGATCCAGCAATCCAACTTCTGGGCATATACCCAGAGACAAACGTATTTCCAAAAGGCACATTCACCACAGTGTTCGTTGCAGCACTATTTACAATAGCCAGGTAATGGAAGCAACCTAAATGCCCACAGACAGATGAATGGATAAAGATGTGGTACATATATAAAAGGGAATATTACTCGGCCATAAAAAGGAATGAACCTGGGTCATTTGTAGAGACATCGATGGATCGAGAGACTGTCATACAGAATGAAGTAAGTCAGAAAGAGGAAAACAAATATTGTATATTAATGCATATATGTGGAGCCTAAAAATGGTACAGATGAACTGGTTTGCAGGGAAGAAATAGAGACACAGAGGTAGAGAACAAACGTATGGACACCAAGTGTGGGAATCCATGGGGTGGTGGTGGTGGGATGAGTTGGGAGTTTGGGATTGACCTGTATACATGTATATGCATAAAATACATAACTAATAATAACGTGCTGTATAAAAAAAATAAATAAAATTAAATTTCAATATTTTAAAAAATAAAATTTAAAAATAAAACAGAAAAAAGTTCTTCACGTCACACAGATGTATTTATAGGAATGAATTATTTCCATGCTTATATCTATACGTACATAAAAGGGGAATAAAATCTAACTTGAACCATAAAAGAGAAAAAAACCTGAACCCACGAGTTATACAGAGGAAAACCCTAACAGGGCACTTGCTCCAGTGGTAAACAATTCTGAAATTGGTCAGAGGTGGGGAACCATCTCCCATACAGCCAGCAACACACCCCCCACGCAAGGAGCGTCATCATTGCAAAGCTGGGGGACCGTGCCGAGGCATCTGTGAGTAAACGTGAGCTGAGCCCCAGGCCAGCTGCTGCTGAACTGTTCCCACCCTTTCCAGGTAAAACACCTGAATATGTACAAGGGCTTGAAAGCCTAGAGGAAGGACCGTGGAGCCACACCAGCGACAGCACGCAGGCCAACTTGGTGCCTGCAGGCCAGCCAGGTTGGTCCTGGCCCCGGGCGCTCTTCCAGAAGCTTTCCATTGCCCTGCCTGAGATACCCCTCTTGTCCCGGTCCCCACTGCTTTTTTCCTTCCTCACCTCTGTCCGGAGAGAAATTCCAGCGGAAGGTATGTGTGACACAACCTCTTCTTTACAGGCGGCAGCCTGGCAACTCCTGCAGAAAGGCCAGCAGAACCCCACTCACACCGGGCCACCCACAAAGCTGTGGCCCCTCACTCCCTCCCACCAGCACAGCCCCGAGACTGCTGACGGGGCAGAGAATATGGAGTCAGGCACAGCTTCAGGGGCTATTGCTGCCTGGAGCTCTGTTTATATTGACCTCAACGAGGCACACCTGGGGAGGGCGGGCCGGCAGGGTAAGGCTGCCCAGGTCACCTAATCCAAAACCCTCAGGGAATCACATTGTTGAAAATGGACCCCGCTAAGGCAGAAGTGGAGCCAAGGGAAAAAAGGACACAATGCCATTTGTAGCACCGTAGATGAGTCTAGAGGTAATCACGTGACGTGTAGTAAGTCAGAAAGTGAAAGACACATATCATATCATATCACTTATAGGTGTTATCTAAAAATGGATACCAGGGCAGATATTTCCACGGAGAAGGGCAATCACAGATTCATTAAACAAACTTATGGTTCACCAATGGAAAGGTGTGAGGATTGGTTTCATTACGATATCGGGGTTAACAGACATATACAAACACAGGTGACATATATAATCACCAAAGACCTACAGAATACCAAGAGAGGACTACTCAACATTCTGTCATAACGTACATGGGAAAAGGATCCCAGGAAGAACAGACATCTGTATATGTGTAAAAGAACCACATCTTCCACACCTACAACAAGCCAAACATTGTAATCAAACTAGCTGTAATTAAAAAATAAAAAAAATTAAATTAAAAGCACGAACAAGATGTAGTGAGACAAACGTGAGGGGCTTTCTCCTGGCACATTCCATTCTAAATTCCAATTTAGAACACCACTTCCACTGAGGCTCTCTTGCCCTAGTAACCAGATTTGGTAAGGGTGAACTGCTGCCACCTTGTGGCCGTTTCACACAACAGCAGCTTTAATCCCAGCGCTAATGGTCAGTTGTTATTCAAAATCATTGCAGGCCTGTAAATGACACCTGCCCTGAAAACAAATCCTGGGGTCACATATCGACCAAAACATTCAAAGGATGTCCATATTTCAAAACCACCATTTCAAAAGGCATATTTTACGCACATTAGTGTTCTGCTTCTTTTCCTTTCTTTCCTTTTTTGTTAAAACACACGGGAATGGAAAAAGGCATCCCTCAGAATGGCCGAAAATCGTTGCAAATGAATCAATGGACAGAGGTTTAATCTCCAATATATATAAACAGCTCATTCAGCTTAATATTAAAAAAACAAACAACCCAATACAAAAATGGGCAGAAGATCTAAAGAGACGTTTCTTCAAAGAAGACACAGAGATGGCCAAGACGCACATGAAAAGCTGCTCAACAGCACTAATTATTAGAGAAATGCAAATCAAAACTACAATGAGGTATCACCTCACACCTGTTAGAATCGGCATCATCAGAAAATCTGCAAACCACCAATTCTGGGGAGGGTGTGGACAAAAGGAGCCCTCTTCCACTATTGGTGGGAATGTAAATTGATAGTCACTATGGAGAACAGTATGGAGTTTCCTTAAAAAAACTAGAAATAGAATTACCATCTGATCCAGCAATCCCACTTCTGGGCATATACCCAGAGAAAACCGTATTTCAAAAAGGCACATTCACCACAATGTTCGTTGCAGCACTATTTACAATAACCAGGTAATGGAAGCAACCTAAATGCCCACAGACAGATGAATGGATAAAGCTGTGGTACATATATAAAATGGAATATGACTCGGCCATAAAAAGGAATGAAACTGGGTCATTTGTAGAGACATCGATGGATTGAGAGACTGTCATACAGAATGAAGTAAGTCAGAAAGAGGAAAACAAATATTGTATATTAATGCATATATGTGGAGCCTAAAAATGGTACAGATGAACTGTTTTGCAGGGAAGAAATAGAGACACAGAGGTACAGAACAAATGTATGGACACCAAGTGTGGGAAGCCATGGGGTGGTGGTGGTGGGATGAGTTGGGTGTTTGGGATTGACCTGTATACATGTATATTCATAAAATACATAACTAAAAATAACGTGCTCTTTAAAAAAATAAATAAAATTAAATTTCAAAATTTTAAACAATAAAATTTAAAAATAAAACAGAAAAAAGTTCTTCCCGTCACACAGATGTATTTATAGGAATGAATTATTTCCATGCTTTTATCTATAAATACATAAAAGAGGAATAAAATCTAACTTGAACGATAAAAGAAAAATAAAGTGAACCCACGAGTTATACAGAGGAAAACCCTATCACGGCACTTGCTCCAGCGGTAAACATTTCTGAAATTGGTCAGAAGTGGGGAACCATCTCCCATACAGCCAGCAACCCACCCCCCATGCAAGGAGCGTCCTCATTGCAAAGCTGGGGGTCCGTGCCGATGCATCTGTGAGTAAACGTGAGCTGAGCCCCAGGCCAGCTGCTGCAGAACTGTACCCACCCTTTCCAGGTAAAACACCTGAATATGTACAAGGGCTTGAAAGCCTAGAGGAAGGACCGTGGAGCCACACCAGCCACAGCACGCAGGCCAACTTGGTGCCTGCAGGCCAGCCAGGGTGGTCCTGGACTCTGGCGCTCTTCCAGAAGCTTTCCATTGCCCTGCATGAGAAAACCCTCTTGTCCCGGCCCCCACTGCTTTATTCCTTCATCACCTCTGTCCAGAGAGAAATTCCAGCGGAAGGTATGGGTGACACATCCTCTTCTTTACAGGCGGCAGCTAGTCAACTCCTGCAGAAAGGCCAGCAGAACCCCACTCACACCGGGCCACCCACAAAGCTGTGGCCCCTCACTCCCTCCCACCAGCACAGCCCCGAGACTGCTGACGGGGCAGAGAATATGGAGTCAGGCACAGCTTCAGGGGCTATTGCTGCCTGGAGCTCTGTTTATATTGATCTCAACGAGGCACACATGGGGAGGGCGGGCCGGCAGGGTAAGGCTGCCCAGGTCAGCTAATCCACAACCCTCAGGGAATCACATTGTTGAAAATGGACCCCGCTAAGGCAGAAGAGAAGCCAAGGGAAAAAAGGACACAATGCCATTTGCAGCACCGTGGATGAGTCTAGAAGTAATCATGTGACTTGTAGTAAGTCAGAAAGTGAAAGACACATATCATATCATATCACTTATAGGTGTTACCTAAAAATGGATACCAGGGCAGATATTTCCACGGAGAAGGGCAATCACAGATTCATTAAACAAACTTATGGTTCACCAATGGAAATGTGTGAGGTTTGGTTTCATTACAATATCGGGGTTAACAGACATATACAAACACAGGTGACATATATAATCACCAAAGACCTACAGAATACCAAGAGAGGACTACTCAACATTCTGTCATAACGTACATGGGAAAAGGATCCCAGGAAAAACAGTCATCTGTATATGTGTAAAAGAACCACATCTTCCACACCTACAACAAGCCAAACATTGTAATCAAACTTGCTGTAATAAAAAATAAAAAATTAAATTAAAAACACGAACAAGAAGTAGTGAGACAAACGTGAGGGGCTTTCTCCTGGCACATTGCATTCTAAACTCCAATCTAGAACACCACTTCCACTGAGGCTCTCTTGCCCTAGTAACCAGATTTGGTAAGGGTGAACTGCTGCCACCTTGTGGCCGTTTCACACAACAGCAGCTTTAATCCCAGCGCTAATGGTCAGTTGTTATTCAAAATCATTGCAGGCCTGTAAATGACACCTGCCCTGAAAACAAATCCTGGGGTCACATATCGACCAAAAAATTCAAAGGACGTCCATATTTCAAAACGACCGTTTCAAAAGGCATATTTTACGCACATTAGTGTTCTGCTTCTTTTCATTTCTTTCCTTTTTTGTTAAAAAACACGGGAATGGTAAAAGGCATCCCTCAGAATGGGCGAAAATCGTTGCAGACGAATCAATGGACACAGTTTTAATCTCCAATATATATAAACAGCTCATGCACCTTAATATTAAAAAAACAAACAACCCAAAAAAAATGGGCAGAAGATCTAAAGAGACGTTTCTTCAAAGGAGACACAGAGATGGCCAAGACGCACATGAAAAGCTGCTCAACAGCACTAATTATTAGAGAAATGCAAATCAAAACTACAATGAGTTATCACCTCACACCTGTTAGAATCGGCATCATCAGAAAATCTACAAACAACCAATTCTGGGGAGGGTGTGGACAAAAGGAGCCCTCTTCCACTATTGGTGGGAATGTAAATTGATACAGTCACTATGGAGAACAGTATGGAGTTTCCTTAAAAAAACTAGAAATAGAATTACCATCTGATCCAGCAATCCAACTTCTGGGCATATACCCAGAGACAAACGAATTTCCAAAAGGCACATTCACCACAATGTTCGTTGCAGCACTATTTACAATAGCCAGGTAATGGAAGCAACCTAAATGCCCACAGACAGATGAATGGATAAAGATGTGGTACATATATAAAATGGAATATTACTCGGCCATAAAAAGTAATGAAACTGGGTCATTTGTAGAGACATCGATGGATCGAGAGACTGTCATACAGAATGAAGTAAGTCAGAAAGAGGAAAACAAATATTGTATATTAATGCATATATGTGGAGCCTAAAAATGGTACAGATGAACTGGTTTGCAGGGAAGAAATAGAGACACAGAGGTAGAGAACAAACGTATGGACACCAAGTGTGGGAAGCCATGGGGTGGTGGTGGTGGGATGAGTTGGGAGTTTGGGATTGACCTGTATACATGTATATGCTTAAAATACATAACTAATAATAACATGCTGTATAAAAAAAATAAATAAAATTAAATTTCAAAATTTTAAAAAATAAAATTTAAAAATAAAACAGAAAAAAGTTCTTCACGTCACACAGATGTATTTATAGGAATGAATTATTTCCATGCTTATATCTATACATACATAAAATGGGAATAAAATCTAACTTGAACCATAAAAGAAAAAAAAACCTGAACCCACGAGTTATACAGAGGAAAACCCTTTCAGGGCACTTGCTCGAGTGGTAAACAATTCTGAAATTGGTCAGAGGTGGGGAACCATCTCCCATACAGCCAGCAACCCACCCCCTACGCAAGGAGCGTCCTCATTGCAAAGCTGGGGGACCGTGCCGAGGCATGTGTGAGTAAACGTGAGCTGAGCCCCAGGCCAGCTGCTGCTGAACTGTTCCCACCCTTTCCAGGTAAAACACCTGAATATGTACAAGGGCTTGAAAGCCTAGAGGAAGGACCGTGGAGCCACACCAGCGACAGCACGCAGGCCAACTTGGTGCCTGCAGGCCAGCCAGGTTGGTCCTGGCCCCGGGCGCTCTTCCAGAAGCTTTCCATTGCCCTGCCTGAGATACCCCTCCTGTCCCGGTCCCCACTGCTTTTTTCCTTCCTCACCTCTGTCCGGAGAGAAATTCCAGCGGAAGGTATGTGTGACACAACCTCTTCTTTACAGGCGGCAGCCTGGCAACTCCTGCAGAAAGGCCAGCAGAACCCCACTCACACCGGGCCACCCACAAAGCTGTGGCCCCTCACTCCCTCCCACCAGCACAGCCCCGAGACTGCTGACGGGGCAGAGAATATGGAGTCAGGCACAGCTGCAGGGGCTATTGCTGCCTTGAGCTCTGTTTATATTGACCTCAACGAGGCACACCTGGGGAGGGCGGGCCGGCAGGGTAAGGCTGCCCAGGTCAGCTAATCCAAAACCCTCAGGGAATCACATTGTTGAAAATGGACCCCGCTAAGGCAGAAGTGGAGCCAAGGGAAAAAAGGACACAATGCCATTTGTAGCACCGTAGATGAGTCTAGAGGTAATCACGTGACGTGTAGTAAGTCAGAAAGTGAAAGACACATATCATATCATATCACTTATAGGTGTTATCTAAAAATGGATACCAGGGCAGATATTTCCACGGAGAAAGGCAATCACAGATTCATTAAACAAACTTATGGTTCACCAATGGAAAGGTGTGAGGATTGGTTTCATTACGATATCGGGGTTAACAGACATATACAAACACTGGTGACATATATAATCACCAAAGACCTACAGAATACCAAGAGAGGACTACTCAACATTCTCTCATAACGTACATGGGAAAAGGATCCCAGGAAGAAGAGACATCTGTATATGTGTAAAAGAACCACATCTTCCACACCTACAACAAGCCAAACATTGTAATCAAAGTAGCTGTAATTAAAAAATAAAAAAAATTAAATTAAAAGCACGAACAAGATGTAGTGAGACAAACGTGAGGGGCTTTCTCCTGGCACATTCCATTCTAAATTCCAATTTAGAACACCACTTCCACTGAGGCTCTCTTGCCCTAGTAACCAGATTTGGTAAGGGTGAACTGCTGCCACCTTGTGGCCGTTTCACACAACAGCAGCTTTAATCCCAGCGCTAATGGTCAGTTGTTATTCAAAATCATTGCAGGCCTGTAAATGACACCTGCCCTGAAAACAAATCCTGGGGTCACATATCGACCAAAACATTCAAAGGATGTCCATATTTCAAAACCACCATTTCAAAAGGCATATTTTACGCACATTAGTGTTCTGCTTCTTTTCCTTTCTTTCCTTTTTTGTTAAAACACACGGGAATGGAAAAAGGCATCCCTCAGAATGGGCGAAAATCGTTGCAAACGAATCAATGGACAGAGGTTTAATCTCCAATATATATAAACAGCTCATTCAGCTTAATATTAAAAAAACAAACAACCCAATACAAAAATGGGCAGAAGATCTAAAGAGACGTTTCTTCAAAGAAGACACAGAGATGGCCAAGACGCACATGAAAAGCTGCTCAACAGCACTAATTATTAGAGAAATGCAAATCAAAACTACAATGAGGTATCACCTCACACCTGTTAGAATCGGCATCATCAGAAAATCTGCAAACCACCAATTCTGGGGAGGGTGTGGACAAAAGGATCCCTCTTCCACTTTTGGTGGGAATGTAAATTGATACAGTCACTATGGAGAACAGTATGGAGTTTCCTTAAAAAAAATTGAAATAGAATTACCATCTGATCCAGCAATCCCACTTCTGGGCATATACCCAGAGAAAACAGTAAATCAAAAAGGCACATTCACCACAATGTTCATTGCAGCACTATTTACAATAGCCAGGTAATGGAAGCAACCTAAATGCCCACAGACAGATGAATGGATAAAGATATGGTACATATATAAAATGGAATATTACTCGGCCATAAAAGGGAATGAAACTGGGTCATTTGTAGAGACATCGATGGATCGAAAGACTGTCATACAGAATGAAGTAAGTCAGAAAGAGGAAAACAAATATTGTATATTAATGCATATATGTGGAACCTAAAAAAATGGTACAGATGAACTGGATTGCAGGGAAGAAATAGAGACACAGAGGTAGAGAACAAACGTATGGACACCAAGTGTGGGAAGCCATGGGTTGGTGGTGGTGGGATGAGTTGGGAGATTGGGATTGACCTGTATACATGTATATGCATAAATACATAACTAATAATAACGTGCTGTATAAAAACATAAATAAAATTAAATTTCAAAATTTTAAAAAATAAAATTTACAAATAAATCTGAAAAAATTCTTCCCGTCACACAGATGTATTTACAGGAATGAATTATTTCCATGCTTATATTTATAAATACATAAAATTGGAATAAAATCTAACTTGAATCATAAAAGAAAAAAAAAGTGAACCCACGAGTTATACAGAGGAAAACCCTATCACGGCACTTGCTCCAGCAGTAAACAATTCTGAAATTGGTCAGAGGTGGGGAACCATCTCCCATACAGCCAGGAACCCACGCCCCACACAAGGAGCGTCCTCATTGCAAAGCTGGGGGACCGTGCCGAGGCATCTGTGAGTAAACGTGAGCTGAGCCCCAGGCCAGCTGCTGCTGAACTGTTCCCACCCTTTCCACGTAAAACACCTGAATATGTACAAGGGCTTGAAAGCCTAGAGGAAGGACCGTGGAGCCACACCAGCGACAGCACGCAGGCCAACTTGGTGCCTGCAGGCCAGCCAGGGTGGTCCTGGCCCTGGGCGCTCTTCCAGAAGCTTTCCATTGCCCTGCCTGTGATACCCCGGCTGTCCCTGCCCCCACTGCTTTTTTCCTTCCTCACCTCTCTCCGGAGAGAAATTCCATCGGAAGGTATGCGTGACACATCCTCTTCTTTACAGGCGGCAGCCTGGCAACTCCTACAGAAAGGCCAGCAGAACCCCACTCACACCGGGCCACACACAAAGCTGTGGCCCCTCACTCCCTCCCACCAGCACAGCCCCGAACCTGCTGACGGGGCAGAGAATATGGAGTCAGGCACAGCTTCAGGGGCTATTGCTGCCTGGAGCTCTGTTTATATTGACGTCAACAAGGCACACCTGGGGAGGGCGGACCGGCAGGGTAAGGCTGCCCAGGTCAGCTAATCCACAACCCTCAGGGAATCACATTGTTGAAAATGGACCCAGCTAAGGCAGAAGAGAAGCCAAGGAAAAAAAGGACACAATGCCATTTGCAGCACCGTAGATGAGTCTAGAAGTAATCACGTGACTTGTAGTAAGTCAGAAAGTGAAAGACACATATCATATCATATCACTTATAGGTGTTACCTAAAAATGGATACCAGGGCAGATATTTCCACGGAGAAGGGCAATCACAGATTCATTAAAGAAACTTATGGTTCACCAATGGAAAGGTGTGAGGATTGGTTTCATTACGATATCGGGGTTAACAGACATATACAAACACAGGTGACATATATAATCACCAAAGACCTACAGAATACCAAGAGAGGACTACTCAACATTCTGTCATAACGTACATGGGAAAAGGATCCCAGGAAGAACAGTCATCTGTATATGTGTAAAAGAACCACATCTTCCACAACTACAACAAGCCAAACATTGTAATCAAACTTGCTGTAATAAAAAATAAAAAAAAAATTAAATTAAAAACACGAACAAGATGTAGTGAGACAAACGTGAGGGGCTTTCTCCTGGCACATTCCATTCTAAATTCCAATCTAGAACACCACTTCCACTGAGGCTCTCTTGCCCTAGTAACCAGATTTGGTAAGGGTGAACTGCTGCCACCTTGTGGCCGTTTCACACAACAGCAGCTTTAATCCCAGTGCTAATGTTCAGTTGATATTCAAAATCATTGCAGGCCTGTAAATGACACCTGCCCTGAAAATAAATCCTGGTGTCACATATCCACCAAAAAATTCAAAGGATGTCCATATTTCAAAACGACCGTTTCAAAAGGCATATTTTACGCACATTGGTGTTCTGCTTCTTTTCCTTTCTTTCTTTTTTGGTAAAAAACACGGGAATGGAAAAAGGCATCCCTCAGAATGGGCGAAAATCGTTGCAGACGAATCAATGGACAGAGGTTTAATCTCCAATATATATAAACAGCACATGCAGCTTAATATTAAAAAAACAAACAAGCCAATACAAAAATGGGCAGAAGATCTAAAGAGACGTTTCTTCAAAGGAGACACAGAGATGGCCAAGACGCACATGAAAAGCTGCTCAACAGCACTAATTATTAGAGAAATGCAAATCAAAACTACAATGAGGTATCACCTCACACCTGTTAGAATCGGCATCATCAGGAAATGTACAAACAACCAATTCTGGGGAGGGTGTGGACAAAAGGAGCCCTCTTCCACTATTGGTGGGAATGTAAATTGATACAGTAACTATGGAAAACAGTATGGAGTTTCCTTAAAAAAAACTAGAAATAGAATTACCATCTGATCCAGCAATCCCACTTCTGGGCATATACCCAGAGAAAACCATAAATCAAAAAGGCACATTCACCACAATGTTCATTGCAGCACTATTTACAATAGCCAGGTAATGGAAGCAACCTAAATGCCCACAGACAAATGAATGGATAAAGATGTGGTACATATATAAAATGGAATATTACTCGGCCATAAAGAGGAATGAAACTGGGTCCTTTGTAGAGACATCGATGGATCTAGTGACTGTCATACAGAATGAAGTAAGTCAGAAAGAGAAAAACAAATATTGTATATTAATGCATATATGTGGAGCCTAAAAATGGTACAGATGAACTGGTTTGCAGGGAAGAAATAGAGACACAGAGGTAGAGAACAAACGTATGGACACCAAGTGTGGGAAGCCATGGGGTGGTGGTGGTGGGATGAGTTGGGAGATTGGAATAGACCTGTATACATGTATATTCATAAAATACATAACTAATAATAACCTGCTGTATAAAAAAATAAATAAAATTAAATTTCAAAATTTTAAAAAAATAAAATTAATAATAAAACAGAAAAAAGTTCTTCCCTTCACACAGATGTATTTATAGGAATGAATTATTTCCATGCTTATATCTATAAATACATAAAAGAGGAATAAAATATAACTTGAACCATAAAAAGAAAAAAAACCCTGAACCCACCAGTTATACACTGGAAATCCCTATCAGGGCACTTGCTCCAGTGGTAAACAATTCTGAAATTGGTCAGAGGTGGCGAACCATCTCCCATACAGCCAGCAACCCACCCCCCACGCAAGGAGCGTCCTCATTGCAAAGCTGGGGGACCGTGTCGAGCCATCTGTGAGTAAACGTGAGCTGAGCCCCAGGCCAGCTGCTGCTGAACTTTTCCCACCCTTTCCAGGTAAAACACCTGAATATGTACAAGGGCTTGAAAGCCTAGAGGAAGGACCGTGGAGCCACACCAGAGAGAGCACGCAGGCCGACTTGGTGCCTGTAGGCCAGCCAGGGTGGTCCTGGCCCCGGGCGCTCTTCCAGAAGCTTTCCATTGCCCTGCCTGTGATACCCCTCCTGTCCCGGCCCCCACTGCTTTTTTCCTTCCTCACCTCTGTCCGGAGAGAAATTCCAGCGGAAGGTATGGGTGACACGTCCTCTTCTTTACAGGCGGCAGCCTGGCAACTCCTGCAGAAAGGCCAGCAGAACCCCACTCACACAGGGCAACCCACAAAGCTGTGGCCCCTCACTCCCTCCCACCAGCACAGCTCCGAGACTGCTGACGGGGCAGAGAATATGGAGGCAGGCACAGCTTCAGTGGCTATTGCTGCCTGGAGCGCTGTTTATATTGACCTCAACGAGGCACACCTGGGGAGGGCGGACCGGCAGGGTAAGGCTGCCCACGTCAGCTAATCCACAACCCTCAGTGAATCACATTGTTGAAAATGGACCCCGCAAAGGCAGAAGAGAAGCCAAGGGAAAAAAGGACACAATGCCATTTGCAGCACCGTCCATGAGTCTAGAAGTAATCACGTGACTTGTAGTAAGTCAGAAAGTGAAAGACACATATCATATCATATCACTTAAGGGGTGTTACCTAAAAATGGATACCAGGGCAGATATTTCCACGGAGAAGGGCAATGACAGATTCATTAAACAAACTTATGGTTCACCAATGGAAAGGTGTGAGGATTGGTTTCATTATGATATCGGGGTTAACAGACATATACAAACACAGGTGACATATATAATCACCAAAGACCTACAGAATACCAAGAGAGGACTACTCAACATTCTGTCATAACGTACATGGGAAAAGGATCCCAGGAAGAACAGTCATCTGTATATGTGTAAAAGAACCACATCTTCCACACCTACAACAAGCCAAACATTGTAATCAAACTTGCTGTAATAAAAAATAAAAACTTAAATTAAAAACACGAACAAGAAGTAGTGAGACAAACGTGAGGGGCTTTCTCCTGGCACATTCCATTCTAAACTCCAATCTAGAACACCACTTCCACTGAAGCTCTCTTGCCCTAGTAACCAGATTTGGTAAGGGTGAACTGCTGCCACCTTGTGGCCGTTTCACACAACAGCAGCTTTAATCCTAACGCTAATGGTCAGTTGATATTCAAAATCATTGCAGGCCTGTAAATGACCTGCCCTGAAAACAAATCCTGGTGTCACATATCGACCAAAAAATTCAAAGGACGTCCATATTTCAAAACGACCGTTTCAAAAGGCATATTTTACACACATTAGTGTTCTGCTTCTTTTCCTTTCTTTCCTTTTTTGTTAAAAAACACGGGAATGGAAAAAGGCATCCCTCAGAATGGGCGAAAATCGTTGCAGACGAATCAATGGACAGAGGTTTAATCTCGAATATATATAAACAGCTCATGCAGCTAAATATTAAAAAACAAACAACCCCAAAAAATATGGGCAGAAGATCTAAAGAGACGTTTCTTCAAAGGAGACACAGAGATGGCCAAGACGCACATGAAAAGCTGCTCAACAGCACTAATTATTAGAGAAATGCAAATCAAAACTACAATGAGGTATCACCTCACACCTGTTAGAATCGGCATCATCAGAAAATCTACAAACAACCAATTCGGGGGAGGGTGTGGACAAAAGGAGCCCTCTTCCACTATTGGTGGGAATGTAAATTGATACAGTCACTATGGAGAACAGTATGGAGTTTCCTTAAAAAAACTAGAAATAGAATTACCATCTGATCCAGCAATCCCACTTCTGGTCATATACCCAGAGAAAACCGTATTTCAAAAAGGCACATTCACCACAATGTTCGTTGCAGCACTATTTACAATAGCCAGATAATGGAAGCAACCTAAATGCCCACAGACAGATGAATGGATAAAGATGTGGTACATATATAAAGTGGAATATGACTCGGCCATAAAAAGGAATGAAACTGGGTCATTTGTAGAGACATCGATGGATCGAGAGACTGTCATACAGAATGAAGTAAGTCAGAAAGAGGAAAACAAATATTGTATATTAATGCATATATGTGGAGCCTAAAAATGGTACAGATGAACTGGTTTGCAGGGAAGAAATAGAGACACAGAGGTAGAGAACAAACGTATGGACACCAAGTGTGGGAATCCATGGGGTGGTGGTGGTGGGATGAGTTGGGAGATTGGGATTGACCTGTATACATGTATATGCATGAAATACATAACTAATAATAACGTGCTGTATAAAAACATAAATAAAATTAAATTTCACAATTTTACAAAATAAAATTTACAAATAAAACAGAAAAAATTCTTCCCGTCACACAGATGTATTTATAGGAATGAATTATTTCCATGCTTATATTTATAAATACATAAAAGAGGAATAAAATCTAACTTGAACCATAAAAGAAAAAAAAAGTGAACCCACGAGTTATACAGAGGAAAACCCTATCACGGCACTTGCTCCAGCGGTAAACAATTCTGAAATTGGTCAGAGGTGGGGAATCATCTCCCATACAGCCAGCAACCCACCCCCCCATGCAAGGAGCGTCCTCATTGCAAAGCTGGGGGACCGTGCCGAGGCATCTGTGAGTAAACGTGAGCTGAGCCCCAGGCCAGCTGCTGCTGAACTGTTCCCACCCTTTCCACATAAAACACCTGAATATGTACAAGGGCTTGAAAGCCTAGACGAAGGGCCGTGGAGCCACACCAGCTACAGCACGCAGGCCAAATTGGTGCCTGCAGGCCAGCCAGGGTGGTCCTAGCCCTGGGCGCTCTTCAGGAAGCTTTCCATTGCCCTGCCTGAGATTCCCCGGCTGTCCCTGCCCCCACTGCTTTTTTCCTTCCTCACCTCTGTCCGGAGAGAAATTCCAGCGGAAGGTATGGGTGACACATCCTCTTCTTTACAGGTGGCAGCCTGGCAACCCCTGCAGAAAGGCCAGCAGAGCCCCCCTCACACTGGGCCACCAACAAAGCTGTGGCCCCTCACTCCCTTCCACCAGCACAGCCCCGAGACTGCTGACGGGGCAGAGAATATGGAGTCAGCCACAGCTTCAGGGGCTATTGCTGCCTGGAGCGCTGTTTATATTGACCTCAACGAGGCACACCTGGGGAGGGCGGGCCGGCAGGGTAAGGCTGCCCAGGTCAGCTAATCCACAACCCTCAGGGAATCACATTGTTGAAAATGGACCTCACTAAGGCAGAATAGAAGCCAAGGAAAAAAAGGACACAATGCCATTTGCAGCCCCGTAGATGATTCTAGAGGTAATCACGTGACTTGTAGTAAGTCAGAAAGTGAAAGACACATATCGTACCTTATCACTTATAGGTGTTACCTAAAAATGGATATCAGGGCAGATATTGCCACGGAGAAGGGCAATCACAGATTCATTAAACAATCTTATGTTTCACCAATGGAAAGGTGTGAGGATTGGTTTCATTACGATATCGGGGTTAACAGACATATACAAACACAGGTGACATATATAATCACCAAAGACCTACGGAATACCAACAGAAGACTACTTAACATTCTGTCATAACGTACATGGGAAAAGGATCCCAGGAAGTTCAGACATCTGTATATGTGTAAAAGAACCACATCTTCCACACCTACAACAAGCCAAACATTGTAATCAAACTTGCTGTAATAAAAAATAAATAAAAAATAAATTAAAAACACGAACAAGATGTAGTGAGACAAACTTGAGGGGCTTTCTCCTGGCACATTCCATTCTAAATTCCAATCTAGAACACGACTTCCATTGAGGCTCTGTTGCCCTCTTAACCAGATTTGGTAAGGGAGAACTGCTGCCACCTTGTGGCCGTTTCACACAACAGCAGCTTTAATCCCAGCGCTAATGGTCCATTGATATTCAAAATCATTGCAGGCCTGTAAATCACACCTGCCCTGAAAACAAATCCTGGGGTCACATATCGACCAAAAAATTCAAAGGACGCCAATATTTCAAAACAACCGTTTCAAAAGGCATATTTTACGCACATTAGTGTTCTGCTTCTTTTTCTTTCTTTCCTTTTTTGTTAAAAAAAACGGGAATGGAAAAAGGCATCCCTCAGAATGGGCGAAAATCGTTGCAGACGAATCAATGGACAAAGGTTTAATCTCCAATATATATAAACAGCTCATGCAGCTTAATATTAAAAAAACAAACAACCCAATACAAAAATGGGCAGAAGATCTAAAGAGACGATTCTTCAAAGAACACACAGAGATGGCCATGACGCACATGAAAAGCTGCTCAACAGCACTAATTATTAGAGAAATGCAAATCAAAACTACAATGAGGTATCACCTCACACCTGTTAGAATCGGCATCATCAGAAAATCTACAAACTACAAATTCTGGGGAGGGTGTGGACAAAAGGAGCCCTCTTCCACTATTGGTGGGAATGGAAATTGATACAGTCACTATGGAGAACAGTATGGAGTTTCCTTAAAAAAAAAACTAGAAATAGAATTACCATCTGATCCAGCAATCCCACTTCTGGGCATATACCCAGAGAAAACAGTAAATCAAAAAGGCACATTCACCACAATGTTCATTGCAGCACTATTTACAATAGCCAGGTAATGGAAGCAACCTAAATGCCCACAGACAGATGAATGGATAAAGATGTGGTACATATATAAAATGGAATATGACTCGGCCATAAAAAGGAATGAAACTGGGTCATTTGTAGAGACATCGATGGATCGAGAGACTGTCATACAGAATGAAGTAAGTCAGAAAGAGGAAAACAAATATTGTATATTAATGCATATATGTGGAGCCTAAAAATGGTACAGATGAACTGGTTTGCAGGGAAGAAATAGAGACACAGAGGTAGAGAACAAACGTATGGACACCAAGTGTGGGAAGCCATGGGGTGGTGGTGGTGGGATGAGTTGGGAGATTGGGATTGACCTGTATACATGTATATGCATAAAATACATAACTAATAATAACGTGCTGTATAAAAAAATAAATAAAATTTCAAAATTTTAAAAAATAAAATTTAAAAATAAAACAGAAAATAGTTCTTCCCGTCACACAGATGTATTTATAGGAATGAATTATTTCCATGCTTATATTTCTAAATACATAAAAGAGGAATAACATCTAACTTGAAACATAAAAGAAAAAAAAAGTGAACCCACGAGTTATACAGAGGAAAACGCTATCACGGCACTTGCTCCAGTGGTAAACAATTCTGAAATTGGTCAGAGGTGGGGAACCATCTCCCATACAGCAAGCAACCCAACCCCCACGCAAGGAGTGTCCTCATTGCAAAGCTGGGGGACCGTGCCGAGGCATCTGTGAGTAAACGTGAGCTGAGCCCCAGGCCAGCTGCTGCTGAACTGTTCCCACCCTTTCCAGGTAAAACACCTGAATATGTACAAGGGCTTGAAAGCCTAGAGGAAGGACCGTGGAGCCACACCAGCGACAGCACGCAGGCCAACTTGGTGCCTGCAGGCCAGCCAGCGTGGTCCTGGACCCTGGCGCTCTTCCAGAAGCTTTCCATTGCCCTGCCTGAGATACCCCTCCTGTCCCGGTCCCCACTGCTTTTTTC
The DNA here is from genome assembly GCF_964341445.2 of Mesoplodon mirus. Classification (NCBI taxonomy): domain Eukaryota; kingdom Metazoa; phylum Chordata; class Mammalia; order Artiodactyla; family Ziphiidae; genus Mesoplodon; species Mesoplodon mirus. The sequence goes on along the minus strand of NW_028295680.1, from coordinate 293,870 downwards.
CTTCCTCACCTCTGTCCGGAGAGAAATTCCAGCGGAAGGTATGGGTGACACATCCTCTTCTTTACAGGCGGCAGCCTGGCAACTCCTGCAGAAAGGCCAGCAGAACCCCACTCACACCGGGCCACCCACAAAGCTGTGGCCCCTCACTCCCTCCCACCAGCACAGCCCCGAGACTGCTGACGGGGCAGAGAATATGGAGTCAGGCACAGCTTCAGGGGCTATTGCTGCCTGGAGCTCTGTTTATATTGACCTCAACGAGGCACACCTGGGGAGGGCGGGCCGGCAGGGTAAGGCTGCCCAGGTCAGCTAATCCACAACCCTCAGGGAATCACATTGTTGAAAATGGACCCCGCTAAGGCAGAAGAGAAGCCAAGGGAAAAAAGGACACTGCCATTTGCAGCACCGTAGATGAGTCTAGAAGTAATCACATGACTTGTAGTAAGTCAGAAAGTGAAAGACACATATCATATCATATCACTTATAGGTGTTACCTAAAAATGGATACCAGGGCAGATATTTCCACGGAGAAGGGCAATCACAGATTCATTAAACAAACTTATGGTTCACCAATGGAAAGGTGTGAGGATTGGTTTCATTACGATATTGGGGTTAACAGACATATACAAACACAGGTGACATATATAATCACCAAAGACCTACAGAATACCAAGAGAGGACTACTCAACATTCTGTCATAACGTACATGCGAAAAGGATCCCAAGAAGAACAGTCATCTGTATATGTGTAAAAGAACCACATCTTCCACACCTACAACAAGCCAAACATTGTAATCAAACTTGCTGTAATAAAAAATAAAAAGTTAAATTAAAAACACGAACAAGAAGTAGTGAGACAAACGTGAGGGGCTTTCTCCTGGTACATTCCATTCTAAACTCCAATCTAGAACATCACTTCCACTGAGGCTCTCTTGCCCTAGTAACCAGATTTGGTAAGGGTGAACTGCTGCCACCTTGTGGCCGTTTCACACAACAGCAGCTTTAATCCCAACGCTAATGGTCAGTTGATATTCAAAATCATTGCAGGCCTGTAAATGACACCTGCCCTGAAAACAAATCCTGGGGTCACATATCGACCAAAAATTTCAAAGGACGTCCATATTTCAAAACGACCGTTTCAAAAGGCATATTTTACGCACATTAGTGTTCTGCTTCTTTTCCTTTCTTTCCTTTTTTGTTAAAAAACATGGGAATGGAAAAAGGCATCCCTCAGAATGGGCGAAAATCGTTGCAGACGAATCAATGGACAGAGGTTTAATCTCCAATATATATAAACAGCTCATGCAGCTTAATATTAAAAAAACAAACAACCCCAAAAAAATGGGCAGAAGATCTAAAGAGACGTTTCTTCAAAGGAGACACAGAGATGGCCAAGACGCACATGAAAAGCTGCTCAACAGCACTAATTATTAGAGAAATGCAAATCAAAACTACAATGAGGTATCACCTCACACCTGTTAGAATCGGCATCATCAGAAAATCTACAAACAACCAATTCTGGGGAGGGTGTGGACAAAAGGAGCCCTCTTCCACTATTGGTGGGAATGTAAATTGATACAGTCACTATGGAGAACAGTATGGAGTTTCCTTAAAAAAACTAGAAATAGAATTACCATCTGATCCAGCAATCCCACTTCTGGGCATATACCCAGAGAAAACCGTATTTCCAAAAGGCACATTCACCACAATGTTCGTTGCAGCACTATTTACAATAGCCAGGTAAAGGAAGCAACCTAAATGCCCACAGAGAGATGAATGGATAAAGATGTGGTACCTATATAAAATGGAATATTACTCGGCCATAAAAAGGATTGAAACTGGGTCATTTGTAGAGACATCAATGGATCGAGAGACTGTCATACAGAATGAAGTAAGTCAGAAAGAGGGAAACAAATATTGTATATTAATGCATATATGTGGAGCCTAAAAATGGTACAGATGAACTGGTTTGCAGGGAAGAAATAGAGACACAGAGGTAGAGAACAAACGTATGGACACCAAGTGTGGGAAGCCATGGGGTGGTGGTGGTGGGATGAGTTGGGAGTTTGGGATTGACCTGTATACATGTATATGCATAAAATACATAACTAATAATAACGTGCTGTATAAAAAAATAAATAAAATTTCAAAATTTTAAAAAATAAAATTTAAAAATAAAACAGAAAAAAGTTCTTCCCGTCAGACAGATGTATTTATAGGAATGAATTATTTCCATGCTTATATCTATAAATACATAAAAGAGGAATAACATCTAACTTGAAACATAAAAGAACAAAAAAGTGAACCCATGAGTTATACAGAGGAAAACCCTATCACGGCACTTGCTCCAGTGGTAAACAATTCTGAAATTGGTCAGAGGTGGGGAACCATCTCCCATACAGTCAGCAACCCACCCCCCACGCAAGGAGCGTCCTCATTGCAAAGCTGGGGGACCGTGCCGAGGCATCTGTGAGTAAACGTGAGCTGAGCCCCAGGCCAGCTGCTGCTGAACTGTTCCCACCCTTTCCAGGTAAAACACCTGAATATGTACAAGGGCTTGAAAGCCTAGAGGAAGGACCGTGGAGCCACACCAGCGACAGCACACAGGCCAACTTGGTGCCTGCAGCCAGCCAGCGTGGTCCTGGCCCCGGCGCTCTTCCAGAAGCTTTCCATTGCCTTGCCTGAGATACCCCTCCTGTCCCGGCCCCCACTGCTTTTTTCCTTCCTCACCTGTGTCCGGAGAGAAATTCCAGCGGTAGGTATGTGTGACACATCCTCTTCTTTAAAGGCGGCAGCCTGGCAACTCCTGCACAAAGGCCAGCAGAACCCCACTCACACCGGGCCACACACAAAGCTGTGGCCCCTCACTCCCTCCCACCAGCACAGCCCCGAACCTGCTGACGGGGCAGAGAATATGGAGTCAGGCACAGCTTCAGAGGCTACTGCTGCCTGGAGCGCTGTTTATATTGACCTCAACGAGGCACACCTGGGGAGGGCAGGCCGGCAGGGTAAGGCTGCCCAGGTCAGCTAATCCACAACCCTCAGGGAATCACATTGTTGAAAATGGACCCCGCAAAGGCAGAAGAGAAGCCAAGGGAAAAAAAGGACAATATGCCATTTGCAGCCCCGTAGATGAGTCTAGAAGTAATCACGTGACTTGTAGTAAGTCAGAAAGTGAAAGACACATATCATATCACTTAGAGGTGTTACCTAAAAATGGATACCAGGGCAGATATTTCCACGGAGAAGGGCAATCACAGATTCATTAAACAAACTTATGGTTCACCAATGGAAATGTGTGAGGATTGGTTTCATTACGATATCGGGGTTAACAGACATATACAAACACAGGTGACATATATAATCACCAAAGACCTACAGAATACCAAGAGAGGACTACTCAACATTCTGTCATAACGTACATGGGAAAAGGATCCCAGGAAGGACAGACATCTGAATATGTGTAAAAGAACCACATCTTCCACACCTACAACAAGCCAAACATTGTAATCAAACTTGCTGTAATAAAAAATAAAAACTTAAATTAAAAACACGAACAAGAAGTAGTGAGACAAACGTGAGGGGCTTTCTCCTGGTACATTCCATTCTAAACTCCAATCTAGAACACCACTTCCACTGAGGCTCTCTTGCCCTAGTAACCAGATTTGGTATGGGTGAACTGCTGCCACCTTGTGGCCGTTTCACACAACAGCAGCTTTAATCCCAACGCTAATGGTCAGTTGATATTCAAAATCATTGCAGGCCTGTAAATGACACCTGCCCTGAAAACAAATCCTGGGGTCACATATCGACCAAAAAATTCAAAGGACGTCCATATTTCAAAACGACCGTTTCAAAAGGCATATTTTACGCACATTAGTGTTCTGCTTCTTTTCCTTTCTTTCCTTTTTTGTTAAAAAACACGGGAATGGAAAAAGGCATCCCTCAGAATGGGCGAAAATCGTTGCAGACGAATCAATGGACACAGGTTTAATCTCCAATATATATAAACAGCTCATGCAGCTTAATATTAAAAAAACAAACAACCCAAAAAAAATGGGCAGAAGATCTAAAGAGACGTTTCTTCAAAGGAGACACAGAGATGGCCAAGACGCACATGAAAAGCTGCTCAACAGCACTAATTATTAGAGAAATGCAAATCAAAACTACAATGAGGTATCACCTCACACCTGTTAGAATCGGCATCATCAGAAAATCTACAAACAACCAATTCTGGGGAGGGTGTGGACAAAAGGAGCCCTCTTCCACTATTGGTGGGAATGTAAATTGATACAGTCACTATGGAGAACAGTATGGAGTTTCCTTAAAAAAACTAGAAATAGAATTACCATCTGATCCAGCAATCCCACTTCTGGGCATATACCCAGAGAAAACCGTATTTCCAAAAGGCACATTCACCACAATGTTCGTTGCAGCACTATTTACAATAGCCAGGTAAAGGAAGCAACCTAAATGCCCACAGAGAGATGAATGGATAAAGATGTGGTACCTATATAAAATGGAATATTACTCGGCCATAAAAAGGATTGAAACTGGGTCATTTGTAGAGACATCAATGGATCGAGAGACTGTCATACAGAATGAAGTAAGTCAGAAAGAGGGAAACAAATATTGTATATTAATGCATATATGTGGAGCCTAAAAATGGTACAGATGAACTGGTTTGCAGGGAAGAAATAGAGACACAGAGGTAGAGAACAAACGTATGGACACCAAGTGTGGGAAGCCATGGGGTGGTGGTGGTGGGATGAGTTGGGAGTTTGGGATTGACCTGTATACATGTATATGCATAAAATACATAACTAATAATAACGTGCTGTATAAAAAAATAAATAAAATTTCAAAATTTTAAAAAATAAAATTTAAAAATAAAACAGAAAAAAGTTCTTCCCGTCACACAGATGTATTTATAGGAATGAATTATTTCCATGCTTATATCTATAAATACATAAAAGAGGAATAACATCTAACTTGAAACATAAAAGAACAAAAAAGTGAACCCATGAGTTATACAGAGGAAAACCCTATCACGGCACTTGCTCCAGTGGTAAACAATTCTGAAATTGGTCAGAGGTGGGGAACCATCTCCCATACAGTCAGCAACCCACCCCCCACGCAAGGAGCGTCCTCATTGCAAAGCTGGGGGACCGTGCCGAGGCATCTGTGAGTAAACGTGAGCTGAGCCCCAGGCCAGCTGCTGCTGAACTGTTCCCACCCTTTCCAGGTAAAACACCTGAATATGTACAAGGGCTTGAAAGCCTAGAGGAAGGACCGTGGAGCCACACCAGCGACAGCACACAGGCCAACTTGGTGCCTGCAGCCAGCCAGCGTGGTCCTGGCCCCGGCGCTCTTCCAGAAGCTTTCCATTGCCTTGCCTGAGATACCCCTCCTGTCCCGGCCCCCACTGCTTTTTTCCTTCCTCACCTGTGTCCGGAGAGAAATTCCAGCGGTAGGTATGTGTGACACATCCTCTTCTTTAAAGGCGGCAGCCTGGCAACTCCTGCACAAAGGCCAGCAGAACCCCACTCACACCGGGCCACACACAAAGCTGTGGCCCCTCACTCCCTCCCACCAGCACAGCCCCGAACCTGCTGACGGGGCAGAGAATATGGAGTCAGGCACAGCTTCAGAGGCTACTGCTGCCTGGAGCGCTGTTTATATTGACCTCAACGAGGCACACCTGGGGAGGGCAGGCCGGCAGGGTAAGGCTGCCCAGGTCAGCTAATCCACAACCCTCAGGGAATCACATTGTTGAAAATGGACCCCGCAAAGGCAGAAGAGAAGCCAAGGGAAAAAAAGGACAATATGCCATTTGCAGCCCCGTAGATGAGTCTAGAAGTAATCACGTGACTTGTAGTAAGTCAGAAAGTGAAAGACACATATCATATCACTTAGAGGTGTTACCTAAAAATGGATACCAGGGCAGATATTTCCACGGAGAAGGGCAATCACAGATTCATTAAACAAACTTATGGTTCACCAATGGAAATGTGTGAGGATTGGTTTCATTACGATATCGGGGTTAACAGACATATACAAACACAGGTGACATATATAATCACCAAAGACCTACAGAATACCAAGAGAGGACTACTCAACATTCTGTCATAACGTACATGGGAAAAGGATCCCAGGAAGGACAGACATCTGAATATGTGTAAAAGAACCACATCTTCCACACCTACAACAAGCCAAACATTGTAATCAAACTTGCTGTAATAAAAAATAAAAACTTAAATTAAAAACACGAACAAGAAGTAGTGAGACAAACGTGAGGGGCTTTCTCCTGGTACATTCCATTCTAAACTCCAATCTAGAACACCACTTCCACTGAGGCTCTCTTGCCCTAGTAACCAGATTTGGTATGGGTGAACTGCTGCCACCTTGTGGCCGTTTCACACAACAGCAGCTTTAATCCCAACGCTAATGGTCAGTTGATATTCAAAATCATTGCAGGCCTGTAAATGACACCTGCCCTGAAAACAAATCCTGGGGTCACATATCGACCAAAAAATTCAAAGGACGTCCATATTTCAAAACGACCGTTTCAAAAGGCATATTTTACGCACATTAGTGTTCTGCTTCTTTTCCTTTCTTTCCTTTTTTGTTAAAAAACACGGGAATGGAAAAAGGCATCCCTCAGAATGGGCGAAAATCGTTGCAGACGAATCAATGGACACAGGTTTAATCTCCAATATATATAAACAGCTCATGCAGCTTAATATTAAAAAAACAAACAACCCAAAAAAATGGGCAGAAGATCTAAAGAGACGTTTCTTCAAAGGAGACACAGAGATGGCCAAGACGCACATGAAAAGCTGCTCAACAGCACTAATTATTAGAGAAATGCAAATCAAAACTACAATGAGGTATCACCTCACACCTGTTAGAATCGGCATCATCAGAAAATCTACAAACAACCAATTCTGGGGAGGGTGTGGACAAAAGGAGCCCTCTTCCACTATTGGTGGGAATGTAAATTGATACAGTCACTATGGAGAACAGTATGGAGTTTCCTTAAAAAAACTAGAAATAGAATTACCATCTGATCCAGCAATCCCACTTCTGGGCATATACCCAGAGAAAACCGTATTTCCAAAAGGCACATTCACCACAATGTTCGTTGCAGCACTATTTACAATAGCCAGGTAAAGGAAGCAACCTAAATGCCCACAGAGAGATGAATGGATAAAGATGTGGTACCTATATAAAATGGAATATTACTCGGCCATAAAAAGGATTGAAACTGGGTCATTTGTAGAGACATCAATGGATCGAGAGACTGTCATACAGAATGAAGTAAGTCAGAAAGAGGGAAACAAATATTGTATATTAATGCATATATGTGGAGCCTAAAAATGGTACAGATGAACTGGTTTGCAGGGAAGAAATAGAGACACAGAGGTAGAGAACAAACGTATGGACACCAAGTGTGGGAAGCCATGGGGTGGTGGTGGTGGGATGAGTTGGGAGTTTGGGATTGACCTGTATACATGTATATGCATAAAATACATAACTAATAATAACGTGCTGTATAAAAAAATAAATAAAATTTCAAAATTTTAAAAAATAAAATTTAAAAATAAAACAGAAAAAAGTTCTTCCCGTCACACAGATGTATTTATAGGAATGAATTATTTCCATGCTTATATCTATAAATACATAAAAGAGGAATAACATCTAACTTGAAACATAAAAGAACAAAAAAGTGAACCCATGAGTTATACAGAGGAAAACCCTATCACGGCACTTGCTCCAGTGGTAAACAATTCTGAAATTGGTCAGAGGTGGGGAACCATCTCCCATACAGTCAGCAACCCACCCCCCACGCAAGGAGCGTCCTCATTGCAAAGCTGGGGGACCGTGCCGAGGCATCTGTGAGTAAACGTGAGCTGAGCCCCAGGCCAGCTGCTGCTGAACTGTTCCCACCCTTTCCAGGTAAAACACCTGAATATGTACAAGGGCTTGAAAGCCTAGAGGAAGGACCGTGGAGCCACACCAGCGACAGCACACAGGCCAACTTGGTGCCTGCAGCCAGCCAGCGTGGTCCTGGCCCCGGCGCTCTTCCAGAAGCTTTCCATTGCCTTGCCTGAGATACCCCTCCTGTCCCGGCCCCCACTGCTTTTTTCCTTCCTCACCTGTGTCCGGAGAGAAATTCCAGCGGTAGGTATGTGTGACACATCCTCTTCTTTAAAGGCGGCAGCCTGGCAACTCCTGCAGAAAGGCCAGCAGAACCCCACTCACACCGGGCCACACACAAAGCTGTGGCCCCTCACTCCCTCCCACCAGCACAGCCCCGAACCTGCTGACGGGGCAGAGAATATGGAGTCAGGCACAGCTTCAGAGGCTACTGCTGCCTGGAGCACTGTTTATATTGACCTCAACGAGGCACACCTGGGGAGGGCAGGCCGGCAGGGTAAGGCTGCCCAGGTCAGCTAATCCACAACCCTCAGGGAATCACATTGTTGAAAATGGACCCCGCAAAGGCAGAAGAGAAGCCAAGGGAAAAAAAGGACAATATGCCATTTGCAGCCCCGTAGATGAGTCTAGAAGTAATCACGTGACTTGTAGTAAGTCAGAAAGTGAAAGACACATATCATATCACTTAGAGGTGTTACCTAAAAATGGATACCAGGGCAGATATTTCCACGGAGAAGGGCAATCACAGATTCATTAAACAAACTTATGGTTCACCAATGGAAATGTGTGAGGATTGGTTTCATTACGATATCGGGGTTAACAGACATATACAAACACAGGTGACATATATAATCACCAAAGACCTACAGAATACCAAGAGAGGACTACTCAACATTCTGTCATAACGTACATGGGAAAAGGATCCCAGGAAGGACAGACATCTGAATATGTGTAAAAGAACCACATCTTCCACACCTACAACAAGCCAAACATTGTAATCAAACTTGCTGTAATAAAAAATAAAAACTTAAATTAAAAACACGAACAAGAAGTAGTGAGACAAACGTGAGGGGCTTTCTCCTGGTACATTCCATTCTAAACTCCAATCTAGAACACCACTTCCACTGAGGCTCTCTTGCCCTAGTAACCAGATTTGGTATGGGTGAACTGCTGCCACCTTGTGGCCGTTTCACACAACAGCAGCTTTAATCCCAACGCTAATGGTCAGTTGATATTCAAAATCATTGCAGGCCTGTAAATGACACCTGCCCTGAAAACAAATCCTGGGGTCACATATCGACCAAAAAATTCAAAGGACGTCCATATTTCAAAACGACCGTTTCAAAAGGCATATTTTACGCACATTAGTGTTCTGCTTCTTTTCCTTTCTTTCCTTTTTTGTTAAAAAACACGGGAATGGAAAAAGGCATCCCTCAGAATGGGCGAAAATCGTTGCAGACGAATCAATGGACACAGGTTTAATCTCCAATATATATAAACAGCTCATGCAGCTTAATATTAAAAAAACAAACAACCCAAAAAAAATGGGCAGAAGATCTAAAGAGACGTTTCTTCAAAGGAGACACAGAGATGGCCAAGACGCACATGAAAAGCTGCTCAACAGCACTAATTATTAGAGAAATGCAAATCAAAACTACAATGAGGTATCACCTCACACCTGTTAGAATCGGCATCATCAGAAAATCTACAAACAACCAATTCTGGGGAGGGTGTGGACAAAAGGAGCCCTCTTCCACTATTGGTGGGAATGTAAATTGATACAGTCACTATGGAGAACAGTATGGAGTTTCCTTAAAAAAACTAGAAATAGAATTACCATCTGATCCAGCAATCCCACTTCTGGGCATATACCCAGAGAAAACCGTATTTCCAAAAGGCACATTCACCACAATGTTCGTTGCAGCACTATTTACAATAGCCAGGTAAAGGAAGCAACCTAAATGCCCACAGACAGATGAATGGATAAAGATGTGGTACCTATATAAAATGGAATATTACTCGGCCATAAAAAGGATTGAAACTGGGTCATTTGTAGAGACATCAATGGATCGAGAGACTGTCATACAGAATGAAGTAAGTCAGAAAGAGGGAAACAAATATTGTATATTAATGCATATATGTGGAGCCTAAAAATGGTACAGATGAACTGGTTTGCAGGGAAGAAATAGAGACACAGAGGTAGAGAACAAACGTATGGACACCAAGTGTGGGAAGCCATGGGGTGGTGGTGGTGGGATGAGTTGGGAGTTTGGGATTGACCTGTATACATGTATATGCATAAAATACATAACTAATAATAACGTGCTGTATAAAAAAATAAATAAAATTTCAAAATTTTAAAAAATAAAATTTAAAAATAAAACAGAAAAAAGTTCTTCCCGTCACACAGATGTATTTATAGGAATGAATTATTTCCATGCTTATATCTATAAATACATAAAAGAGGAATAACATCTAACTTGAAACATAAAAGAAAAAAAAAGTGAACCCATGAGTTATACAGAGGAAAACCCTATCACGGCACTTGCTCCAGTGGTAAACAATTCTGAAATTGGTCAGAGGTGGGGAACCATCTCCCATACAGTCAGCAACCCACCCCCTACGCAAGGAGCGTCCTCATTGCAAAGCTGGGGGACCGTGCCGAGGCATCTGTGAGTAAACGTGAGCTGAGCCCCAGGCCAGCTGCTGCTGAACTGTTCCCACCCTTTCCAGGTAAAACACCTGAATATGTACAAGGGCTTGAAAGCCTAGAGGAAGGACCGTGGAGCCACACCAGCGACAGCACACAGGCCAACTTGGTGCCTGCAGCCAGCCAGCGTGGTCCTGGCCCCGGCGCTCTTCCAGAAGCTTTCCATTGCCTTGCCTGAGATACCCCTCCTGTCCCGGCCCCCACTGCTTTTTTCCTTCCTCACCTGTGTCCGGAGAGAAATTCCAGCGGTAGGTATGTGTGACACATCCTCTTCTTTAAAGGCGGCAGCCTGGCAACTCCTGCAGAAAGGCCAGCAGAACCCCACTCACACCGGGCCACACACAAAGCTGTGGCCCCTCACTCCCTCCCACCAGCACAGCCCCGAGACTGCTGACGGGGCAGAGAATATGGAGTCAGGCACAGCTTCAGAGGCTACTGCTGCCTGGAGCGCTGTTTATATTGACCTCAACGAGGCACACCTGGGGAGGGCAGGCCGGCAGGGTAAGGCTGCCCAGGTCAGCTAATCCACAACCCTCAGGGAATCACATTGTTGAAAATGGACCCCGCAAAGGCAGAAGAGAAGCCAAGGGAAAAAAAGGACAATATGCCATTTGCAGCCCCGTAGATGAGTCTAGAAGTAATCACGTGACTTGTAGTAAGTCAGAAAGTGAAAGACACATATCATATCACTTAGAGGTGTTACCTAAAAATGGATACCAGGGCAGATATTTCCACGGAGAAGGGCAATCACAGATTCATTAAACAAACTTATGGTTCACCAATGGAAATGTGTGAGGATTGGTTTCATTACGATATCGGGGTTAACAGACATATACAAACACAGGTGACATATATAATCACCAAAGACCTACAGAATACCAAGAGAGGACTACTCAACATTCTGTCATAACGTACATGGGAAAAGGATCCCAGGAAGGACAGACATCTGAATATGTGTAAAAGAACCACATCTTCCACACCTACAACAAGCCAAACATTGTAATCAAACTTGCTGTAATAAAAAATAAAAACTTAAATTAAAAACACGAACAAGAAGTAGTGAGACAAACGTGAGGGGCTTTCTCCTGGTACATTCCATTCTAAACTCCAATCTAGAACACCACTTCCACTGAGGCTCTCTTGCCCTAGTAACCAGATTTGGTATGGGTGAACTGCTGCCACCTTGTGGCCGTTTCACACAACAGCAGCTTTAATCCCAACGCTAATGGTCAGTTGATATTCAAAATCATTGCAGGCCTGTAAATGACACCTGCCCTGAAAACAAATCCTGGGGTCACATATCGACCAAAAAATTCAAAGGACGTCCATATTTCAAAACGACCGTTTCAAAAGGCATATTTTACGCACATTAGTGTTCTGCTTCTTTTCCTTTCTTTCCTTTTTTGTTAAAAAACACGGGAATGGAAAAAGGCATCCCTCAGAATGGGCGAAAATCGTTGCAGACGAATCAATGGACACAGGTTTAATCTCCAATATATATAAACAGCTCATGCAGCTTAATATTAAAAAAACAAACAACCCAAAAAAAATGGGCAGAAGATCTAAAGAGACGTTTCTTCAAAGGAGACACAGAGATGGCCAAGACGCACATGAAAAGCTGCTCAACAGCACTAATTATTAGAGAAATGCAAATCAAAACTACAATGAGGTATCACCTCACACCTGTTAGAATCGGCATCATCAGAAAATCTACAAACAACCAATTCTGGGGAGGGTGTGGACAAAAGGAGCCCTCTTCCACTATTGGTGGGAATGTAAATTGATACAGTCACTATGGAGAACAGTATGGAGTTTCCTTAAAAAAACTAGAAATAGAATTACCATCTGATCCAGCAATCCCACTTCTGGGCATATACCCAGAGAAAACCGTATTTCCAAAAGGCACATTCACCACAATGTTCGTTGCAGCACTATTTACAATAGCCAGGTAAAGGAAGCAACCTAAATGCCCACAGACAGATGAATGGATAAAGATGTGGTACCTATATAAAATGGAATATTACTCGGCCATAAAAAGGATTGAAACTGGGTCATTTGTAGAGACATCAATGGATCGAGAGACTGTCATACAGAATGAAGTAAGTCAGAAAGAGGGAAACAAATATTGTATATTAATGCATATATGTGGAGCCTAAAAATGGTACAGATGAACTGGTTTGCAGGGAAGAAATAGAGACACAGAGGTAGAGAACAAACGTATGGACACCAAGTGTGGGAAGCCATGGGGTGGTGGTGGTGGGATGAGTTGGGAGTTTGGGATTGACCTGTATACATGTATATGCATAAAATACATAACTAATAATAACGTGCTGTATAAAAAAATAAATAAAATTTCAAAATTTTAAAAAATAAAATTTAAAAATAAAACAGAAAAAAGTTCTTCCCGTCAGACAGATGTATTTATAGGAATGAATTATTTCCATGCTTATATCTATAAATACATAAAAGAGGAATAACATCTAACTTGAAACATAAAAGAACAAAAAAGTGAACCCATGAGTTATACAGAGGAAAACCCTATCACGGCACTTGCTCCAGTGGTAAACAATTCTGAAATTGGTCAGAGGTGGGGAACCATCTCCCATACAGTCAGCAACCCACCCCCCACGCAAGGAGCGTCCTCATTGCAAAGCTGGGGGACCGTGCCGAGGCATCTGTGAGTAAACGTGAGCTGAGCCCCAGGCCAGCTGCTGCTGAACTGTTCCCACCCTTTCCAGGTAAAACACCTGAATATGTACAAGGGCTTGAAAGCCTAGAGGAAGGACCGTGGAGCCACACCAGCGACAGCACACAGGCCAACTTGGTGCCTGCAGCCAGCCAGCGTGGTCCTGGCCCCGGCGCTCTTCCAGAAGCTTTCCATTGCCTTGCCTGAGATACCCCTCCTGTCCCGGCCCCCACTGCTTTTTTCCTTCCTCACCTGTGTCCGGAGAGAAATTCCAGCGGTAGGTATGTGTGACACATCCTCTTCTTTAAAGGCGGCAGCCTGGCAACTCCTGCAGAAAGGCCAGCAGAACCCCACTCACACCGGGCCACACACAAAGCTGTGGCCCCTCACTCCCTCCCACCAGCACAGCCCCGAACCTGCTGACGGGGCAGAGAATATGGAGTCAGGCACAGCTTCAGAGGCTACTGCTGCCTGGAGCGCTGTTTATATTGACCTCAACGAGGCACACCTGGGGAGGGCAGGCCGGCAGGGTAAGGCTGCCCAGGTCAGCTAATCCACAACCCTCAGGGAATCACATTGTTGAAAATGGACCCCGCAAAGGCAGAAGAGAAGCCAAGGGAAAAAAAGGACAATATGCCATTTGCAGCCCCGTAGATGAGTCTAGAAGTAATCACGTGACTTGTAGTAAGTCAGAAAGTGAAAGACACATATCATATCACTTAGAGGTGTTACCTAAAAATGGATACCAGGGCAGATATTTCCACGGAGAAGGGCAATCACAGATTCATTAAACAAACTTATGGTTCACCAATGGAAATGTGTGAGGATTGGTTTCATTACGATATCGGGGTTAACAGACATATACAAACACAGGTGACATATATAATCACCAAAGACCTACAGAATACCAAGAGAGGACTACTCAACATTCTGTCATAACGTACATGGGAAAAGGATCCCAGGAAGGACAGACATCTGAATATGTGTAAAAGAACCACATCTTCCACACCTACAACAAGCCAAACATTGTAATCAAACTTGCTGTAATAAAAAATAAAAACTTAAATTAAAAACACGAACAAGAAGTAGTGAGACAAACGTGAGGGGCTTTCTCCTGGTACATTCCATTCTAAACTCCAATCTAGAACACCACTTCCACTGAGGCTCTCTTGCCCTAGTAACCAGATTTGGTATGGGTGAACTGCTGCCACCTTGTGGCCGTTTCACACAACAGCAGCTTTAATCCCAACGCTAATGGTCAGTTGATATTCAAAATCATTGCAGGCCTGTAAATGACACCTGCCCTGAAAACAAATCCTGGGGTCACATATCGACCAAAAAATTCAAAGGACGTCCATATTTCAAAACGACCGTTTCAAAAGGCATATTTTACGCACATTAGTGTTCTGCTTCTTTTCCTTTCTTTCCTTTTTTGTTAAAAAAAACGGGAATGGAAAAAGGCATCCCTCAGAATGGGCGAAAATCGTTGCAGACGAATCAATGGACACAGGTTTAATCTCCAATATATATAAACAGCTCATGCAGCTTAATATTAAAAAAACAAACAACCCAAAAAAAATGGGCAGAAGATCTAAAGAGACGTTTCTTCAAAGGAGACACAGAGATGGCCAAGACGCACATGAAAAGCTGCTCAACAGCACTAATTATTAGAGAAATGCAAATCAAAACTACAATGAGGTATCACCTCACACCTGTTAGAATCGGCATCATCAGAAAATCTACAAACAACCAATTCTGGGGAGGGTGTGGACAAAAGGAGCCCTCTTCCACTATTGGTGGGAATGTAAATTGATACAGTCACTATGGAGAACAGTATGGAGTTTCCTTAAAAAAACTAGAAATAGAATTACCATCTGATCCAGCAATCCCACTTCTGGGCATATACCCAGAGAAAACCGTATTTCCAAAAGGCACATTCACCACAATGTTCGTTGCAGCACTATTTACAATAGCCAGGTAAAGGAAGCAACCTAAATGCCCACAGAGAGATGAATGGATAAAGATGTGGTACCTATATAAAATGGAATATTACTCGGCCATAAAAAGGATTGAAACTGGGTCATTTGTAGAGACATCAATGGATCGAGAGACTGTCATACAGAATGAAGTAAGTCAGAAAGAGGGAAACAAATATTGTATATTAATGCATATATGTGGAGCCTAAAAATGGTACAGATGAACTGGTTTGCAGGGAAGAAATAGAGACACAGAGGTAGAGAACAAACGTATGGACACCAAGTGTGGGAAGCCATGGGGTGGTGGTGGTGGGATGAGTTGGGAGTTTGGGATTGACCTGTATACATGTATATGCATAAAATACATAACTAATAATAACGTGCTGTATAAAAAAATTAATAAAATTTCAAAATTTTAAAAAATAAAATTTAAAAATAAAACAGAAAAAAGTTCTTCCCGTCACACAGATGTATTTATAGGAATGAATTATTTCCATGCTTATATCTATAAATACATAAAAGAGGAATAACATCTAACTTGAAACATAAAAGAACAAAAAAGTGAACCCATGAGTTATACAGAGGAAAACCCTATCACGGCACTTGCTCCAGTGGTAAACAATTCTGAAATTGGTCAGAGGTGGGGAACCATCTCCCATACAGTCAGCAACCCACCCCCCACGCAAGGAGCGTCCTCATTGCAAAGCTGGGGGACCGTGCCGAGGCATCTGTGAGTAAACGTGAGCTGAGCCCCAGGCCAGCTGCTGCTGAACTGTTCCCACCCTTTCCAGGTAAAACACCTGAATATGTACAAGGGCTTGAAAGCCTAGAGGAAGGACCGTGGAGCCACACCAGCGACAGCACACAGGCCAACTTGGTGCCTGCAGCCAGCCAGCGTGGTCCTGGCCCCGGCGCTCTTCCAGAAGCTTTCCATTGCCTTGCCTGAGATACCCCTCCTGTCCCGGCCCCCACTGCTTTTTTCCTTCCTCACCTGTGTCCGGAGAGAAATTCCAGCGGTAGGTATGTGTGACACATCCTCTTCTTTAAAGGCGGCAGCCTGGCAACTCCTGCAGAAAGGCCAGCAGAACCCCACTCACACCGGGCCACACACAAAGCTGTGGCCCCTCACTCCCTCCCACCAGCACAGCCCCGAACCTGCTGACGGGGCAGAGAATATGGAGTCAGGCACAGCTTCAGAGGCTACTGCTGCCTGGAGCACTGTTTATATTGACCTCAACGAGGCACACCTGGGGAGGGCAGGCCGGCAGGGTAAGGCTGCCCAGGTCAGCTAATCCACAACCCTCAGGGAATCACATTGTTGAAAATGGACCCCGCAAAGGCAGAAGAGAAGCCAAGGGAAAAAAAGGACAATATGCCATTTGCAGCCCCGTAGATGAGTCTAGAAGTAATCACGTGACTTGTAGTAAGTCAGAAAGTGAAAGACACATATCATATCACTTAGAGGTGTTACCTAAAAATGGATACCAGGGCAGATATTTCCACGGAGAAGGGCAATCACAGATTCATTAAACAAACTTATGGTTCACCAATGGAAATGTGTGAGGATTGGTTTCATTACGATATCGGGGTTAACAGACATATACAAACACAGGTGACATATATAATCACCAAAGACCTACAGAATACCAAGAGAGGACTACTCAACATTCTGTCATAACGTACATGGGAAAAGGATCCCAGGAAGGACAGACATCTGAATATGTGTAAAAGAACCACATCTTCCACACCTACAACAAGCCAAACATTGTAATCAAACTTGCTGTAATAAAAAATAAAAACTTAAATTAAAAACACGAACAAGAAGTAGTGAGACAAACGTGAGGGGCTTTCTCCTGGTACATTCCATTCTAAACTCCAATCTAGAACACCACTTCCACTGAGGCTCTCTTGCCCTAGTAACCAGATTTGGTATGGGTGAACTGCTGCCACCTTGTGGCCGTTTCACACAACAGCAGCTTTAATCCCAACGCTAATGGTCAGTTGATATTCAAAATCATTGCAGGCCTGTAAATGACACCTGCCCTGAAAACAAATCCTGGGGTCACATATCGACCAAAAAATTCAAAGGACGTCCATATTTCAAAACGACCGTTTCAAAAGGCATATTTTACGCACATTAGTGTTCTGCTTCTTTTCCTTTCTTTCCTTTTTTGTTAAAAAACACGGGAATGGAAAAAGGCATCCCTCAGAATGGGCGAAAATCGTTGCAGACGAATCAATGGACACAGGTTTAATCTCCAATATATATAAACAGCTCATGCAGCTTAATATTAAAAAAACAAACAACCCAAAAAAAATGGGCAGAAGATCTAAAGAGACGTTTCTTCAAAGGAGACACAGAGATGGCCAAGACGCACATGAAAAGCTGCTCAACAGCACTAATTATTAGAGAAATGCAAATCAAAACTACAATGAGGTATCACCTCACACCTGTTAGAATCGGCATCATCAGAAAATCTACAAACAACCAATTCTGGGGAGGGTGTGGACAAAAGGAGCCCTCTTCCACTATTGGTGGGAATGTAAATTGATACAGTCACTATGGAGAACAGTATGGAGTTTCCTTAAAAAAACTAGAAATAGAATTACCATCTGATCCAGCAATCCCACTTCTGGGCATATACCCAGAGAAAACCGTATTTCCAAAAGGCACATTCACCACAATGTTCGTTGCAGCACTATTTACAATAGCCAGGTAAAGGAAGCAACCTAAATGCCCACAGACAGATGAATGGATAAAGATGTGGTACCTATATAAAATGGAATATTACTCGGCCATAAAAAGGATTGAAACTGGGTCATTTGTAGAGACATCAATGGATCGAGAGACTGTCATACAGAATGAAGTAAGTCAGAAAGAGGGAAACAAATATTGTATATTAATGCATATATGTGGAGCCTAAAAATGGTACAGATGAACTGGTTTGCAGGGAAGAAATAGAGACACAGAGGTAGAGAACAAACGTATGGACACCAAGTGTGGGAAGCCATGGGGTGGTGGTGGTGGGATGAGTTGGGAGTTTGGGATTGACCTGTATACATGTATATGCATAAAATACATAACTAATAATAACGTGCTGTATAAAAAAATAAATAAAATTTCAAAATTTTAAAAAATAAAATTTAAAAATAAAACAGAAAAAAGTTCTTCCCGTCACACAGATGTATTTATAGGAATGAATTATTTCCATGCTTATATCTATAAATACATAAAAGAGGAATAACATCTAACTTGAAACATAAAAGAAAAAAAAAGTGAACCCATGAGTTATACAGAGGAAAACCCTATCACGGCACTTGCTCCAGTGGTAAACAATTCTGAAATTGGTCAGAGGTGGGGAACCATCTCCCATACAGTCAGCAACCCACCCCCTACGCAAGGAGCGTCCTCATTGCAAAGCTGGGGGACCGTGCCGAGGCATCTGTGAGTAAACGTGAGCTGAGCCCCAGGCCAGCTGCTGCTGAACTGTTCCCACCCTTTCCAGGTAAAACACCTGAATATGTACAAGGGCTTGAAAGCCTAGAGGAAGGACCGTGGAGCCACACCAGCGACAGCACACAGGCCAACTTGGTGCCTGCAGCCAGCCAGCGTGGTCCTGGCCCCGGCGCTCTTCCAGAAGCTTTCCATTGCCTTGCCTGAGATACCCCTCCTGTCCCGGCCCCCACTGCTTTTTTCCTTCCTCACCTGTGTCCGGAGAGAAATTCCAGCGGTAGGTATGTGTGACACATCCTCTTCTTTAAAGGCGGCAGCCTGGCAACTCCTGCAGAAAGGCCAGCAGAACCCCACTCACACCGGGCCACACACAAAGCTGTGGCCCCTCACTCCCTCCCACCAGCACAGCCCCGAGACTGCTGACGGGGCAGAGAATATGGAGTCAGGCACAGCTTCAGAGGCTACTGCTGCCTGGAGCGCTGTTTATATTGACCTCAACGAGGCACACCTGGGGAGGGCAGGCCGGCAGGGTAAGGCTGCCCAGGTCAGCTAATCCACAACCCTCAGGGAATCACATTGTTGAAAATGGACCCCGCAAAGGCAGAAGAGAAGCCAAGGGAAAAAAAGGACAATATGCCATTTGCAGCCCCGTAGATGAGTCTAGAAGTAATCACGTGACTTGTAGTAAGTCAGAAAGTGAAAGACACATATCATATCACTTAGAGGTGTTACCTAAAAATGGATACCAGGGCAGATATTTCCACGGAGAAGGGCAATCACAGATTCATTAAACAAACTTATGGTTCACCAATGGAAATGTGTGAGGATTGGTTTCATTACGATATCGGGGTTAACAGACATATACAAACACAGGTGACATATATAATCACCAAAGACCTACAGAATACCAAGAGAGGACTACTCAACATTCTGTCATAACGTACATGGGAAAAGGATCCCAGGAAGGACAGACATCTGAATATGTGTAAAAGAACCACATCTTCCACACCTACAACAAGCCAAACATTGTAATCAAACTTGCTGTAATAAAAAATAAAAACTTAAATTAAAAACACGAACAAGAAGTAGTGAGACAAACGTGAGGGGCTTTCTCCTGGTACATTCCATTCTAAACTCCAATCTAGAACACCACTTCCACTGAGGCTCTCTTGCCCTAGTAACCAGATTTGGTATGGGTGAACTGCTGCCACCTTGTGGCCGTTTCACACAACAGCAGCTTTAATCCCAACGCTAATGGTCAGTTGATATTCAAAATCATTGCAGGCCTGTAAATGACACCTGCCCTGAAAACAAATCCTGGGGTCACATATCGACCAAAAAATTCAAAGGACGTCCATATTTCAAAACGACCGTTTCAAAAGGCATATTTTACGCACATTAGTGTTCTGCTTCTTTTCCTTTCTTTCCTTTTTTGTTAAAAAACACGGGAATGGAAAAAGGCATCCCTCAGAATGGGCGAAAATCGTTGCAGACGAATCAATGGACACAGGTTTAATCTCCAATATATATAAACAGCTCATGCAGCTTAATATTAAAAAAACAAACAACCCAAAAAAAATGGGCAGAAGATCTAAAGAGACGTTTCTTCAAAGGAGACACAGAGATGGCCAAGACGCACATGAAAAGCTGCTCAACAGCACTAATTATTAGAGAAATGCAAATCAAAACTACAATGAGGTATCACCTCACACCTGTTAGAATCGGCATCATCAGAAAATCTACAAACAACCAATTCTGGGGAGGGTGTGGACAAAAGGAGCCCTCTTCCACTATTGGTGGGAATGTAAATTGATACAGTCACTATGGAGAACAGTATGGAGTTTCCTTAAAAAAACTAGAAATAGAATTACCATCTGATCCAGCAATCCCACTTCTGGGCATATACCCAGAGAAAACCGTATTTCCAAAAGGCACATTCACCACAATGTTCGTTGCAGCACTATTTACAATAGCCAGGTAAAGGAAGCAACCTAAATGCCCACAGACAGATGAATGGATAAAGATGTGGTACCTATATAAAATGGAATATTACTCGGCCATAAAAAGGATTGAAACTGGGTCATTTGTAGAGACATCAATGGATCGAGAGACTGTCATACAGAATGAAGTAAGTCAGAAAGAGGGAAACAAATATTGTATATTAATGCATATATGTGGAGCCTAAAAATGGTACAGATGAACTGGTTTGCAGGGAAGAAATAGAGACACAGAGGTAGAGAACAAACGTATGGACACCAAGTGTGGGAAGCCATGGGGTGGTGGTGGTGGGATGAGTTGGGAGTTTGGGATTGACCTGTATACATGTATATGCATAAAATACATAACTAATAATAACGTGCTGTATAAAAAAATAAATAAAATTTCAAAATTTTAAAAAATAAAATTTAAAAATAAAACAGAAAAAAGTTCTTCCCGTCAGACAGATGTATTTATAGGAATGAATTATTTCCATGCTTATATCTATAAATACATAAAAGAGGAATAACATCTAACTTGAAACATAAAAGAACAAAAAAGTGAACCCATGAGTTATACAGAGGAAAACCCTATCACGGCACTTGCTCCAGTGGTAAACAATTCTGAAATTGGTCAGAGGTGGGGAACCATCTCCCATACAGTCAGCAACCCACCCCCCACGCAAGGAGCGTCCTCATTGCAAAGCTGGGGGACCGTGCCGAGGCATCTGTGAGTAAACGTGAGCTGAGCCCCAGGCCAGCTGCTGCTGAACTGTTCCCACCCTTTCCAGGTAAAACACCTGAATATGTACAAGGGCTTGAAAGCCTAGAGGAAGGACCGTGGAGCCACACCAGCGACAGCACACAGGCCAACTTGGTGCCTGCAGCCAGCCAGCGTGGTCCTGGCCCCGGCGCTCTTCCAGAAGCTTTCCATTGCCTTGCCTGAGATACCCCTCCTGTCCCGGCCCCCACTGCTTTTTTCCTTCCTCACCTGTGTCCGGAGAGAAATTCCAGCGGTAGGTATGTGTGACACATCCTCTTCTTTAAAGGCGGCAGCCTGGCAACTCCTGCAGAAAGGCCAGCAGAACCCCACTCACACCGGGCCACACACAAAGCTGTGGCCCCTCACTCCCTCCCACCAGCACAGCCCCGAACCTGCTGACGGGGCAGAGAATATGGAGTCAGGCACAGCTTCAGAGGCTACTGCTGCCTGGAGCGCTGTTTATATTGACCTCAACGAGGCACACCTGGGGAGGGCAGGCCGGCAGGGTAAGGCTGCCCAGGTCAGCTAATCCACAACCCTCAGGGAATCACATTGTTGAAAATGGACCCCGCAAAGGCAGAAGAGAAGCCAAGGGAAAAAAAGGACAATATGCCATTTGCAGCCCCGTAGATGAGTCTAGAAGTAATCACGTGACTTGTAGTAAGTCAGAAAGTGAAAGACACATATCATATCACTTAGAGGTGTTACCTAAAAATGGATACCAGGGCAGATATTTCCACGGAGAAGGGCAATCACAGATTCATTAAACAAACTTATGGTTCACCAATGGAAATGTGTGAGGATTGGTTTCATTACGATATCGGGGTTAACAGACATATACAAACACAGGTGACATATATAATCACCAAAGACCTACAGAATACCAAGAGAGGACTACTCAACATTCTGTCATAACGTACATGGGAAAAGGATCCCAGGAAGGACAGACATCTGAATATGTGTAAAAGAACCACATCTTCCACACCTACAACAAGCCAAACATTGTAATCAAACTTGCTGTAATAAAAAATAAAAACTTAAATTAAAAACACGAACAAGAAGTAGTGAGACAAACGTGAGGGGCTTTCTCCTGGTACATTCCATTCTAAACTCCAATCTAGAACACCACTTCCACTGAGGCTCTCTTGCCCTAGTAACCAGATTTGGTATGGGTGAACTGCTGCCACCTTGTGGCCGTTTCACACAACAGCAGCTTTAATCCCAACGCTAATGGTCAGTTGATATTCAAAATCATTGCAGGCCTGTAAATGACACCTGCCCTGAAAACAAATCCTGGGGTCACATATCGACCAAAAAATTCAAAGGACGTCCATATTTCAAAACGACCGTTTCAAAAGGCATATTTTACGCACATTAGTGTTCTGCTTCTTTTCCTTTCTTTCCTTTTTTGTTAAAAAAAACGGGAATGGAAAAAGGCATCCCTCAGGATGGGTGAAAATCGTTGCAAACGAATCAATGGACACAGGTTTAATCTCCAATATATATAAACAGCTCATGCAGCTTAATATTAAAAAAACAAACAACCCCAAAAAACATGGGCAGAAGATCTAAAGAGACGTTTCTTCAAAGGAGACACAGAGATGGCCAAGACGCACATGAAAAGCTGCTCAACAGCACTAATTATTAGAGAAATGCAAATCAAAACTACAATGAGGTATCACCTCACACCTGTTAGAATCGGCATCATCAGAAAATCTACAAACAACCAATTCTGGGGAGGGTGTGGACAAAAGGAGCCCTCTTCCACTCTTGGTGGGAATGTAAATTGATACAGTCACTATGGAGAACAGTATGGAGTTTCCTTAAAAAAACTAGAAATAGAATTACCATCTGATCCAGCAATCCCACTTCTGGGCATATACCCAGAGAAAACCGTATTTCAAAAAGGCACATTCACCACAATGTTCGTTGCAGCACTATTTACAATAGCCAGGTAATGGAAGCAACCTAAATGCCCACAGACAGATGAATGGATAAAGCTGTGGTACATATATAAAATGGAATATGACTCGGCCATAAAAAGGAATGAAACTGGGTCATTTGTAGAGACATCGATGGATCGAGAGACTGTCATACAGAATGAAGTAAGTCAGAAAGAGGAAAACAAATATTGTATATTAATGCATATATGTGGAGCCTAAAAATGGTACAGATGAACTGGTTTGCAGGGAAGAAATAGAGACACAGAGGTAGAGAACAACGTAGGGACACCAATGGGGGGAATCCATGGGGTGGTGGTGGTGGGATGAGTTGGGAGATTGGGATTGACCTGTATACATGTATATGCATAAAATACGTTACTAATAATAACGTGCTGTATAAAAACATAAATAAAATTAAATTTCAAAATTTTAAAAAATAAAATTTAAAAATAAAACAGAAAAAATTCTTCCCGACACACAGATGTATTTATAGGAATGAATTATTTCCATGCTTATATTTATAAATACATAAAAGAGGAATAAAATCTAACTTGAACGATAAAAGAAAAATAAAGTGAACCCACGAGTTATACAGAGGAAAACCCTATCAAGGCACTTGCTCCAGCGGTAAATATTTCTGAAATTGGTCAGAAGTGGGGAACCATCTCCCATACAGCCAGCATCCCACCCCCCATGCAAGGAGCGTCCTCATTGCAAAGCTGGGGGTCCGTGCCGAGGCATCTGTGAGTAAACTTGAGCTGAGCCCCAGGCCAGCTGCTGCTGAACTGTCCCCACCCTTTCCAGGTAAACACCTGAATATGTACAAGGGCTTGAAAGCCTAGAGGAAGGATCGTGGAGCCACACCAGCGACAGCACGCAGGCCAACTTGGTGCCTGCAAGCCAGCCAGCGTGGTCCTGGACCCTGGCGCTCTTCCAGAAGCTTGCCATTGCCCTGCATGAGATAACCCTCTTGTCCCGGCCCCACTGCTTTATTCCTTCATCACCTCTGTCCAGAGAGAAATTCCAGCGGAAGGTATGGGTGACACATCCTCTTCTTTACAGGCGGCAGCCTGGCAACTCCTGCAGAAAGGCCAGCAGAACCCCACTCACACCGGGCCACCCACAAATCTGTGGCCCCTCACTCCCTCCCACCAGCACAGCCCCGAGACTGCTGACGGGGCAGAGAATATGGAGTCAGGCACAGCTTCAGGGGCTATTGCTGCCTGGAGCTCTGTTTATATTGACCTCAACGAGGCACAGCTGGGGAGGGCGGGCCGGCAGGGTAAGGCTGCCCAGGTCAGCTAATCCACAACCCTCAGGGAATCACATTGTTGAAAATGGACCCCGCTAAGGCAGAAGAGAAGCCAAGGGAAAAAAGGACACAATGCCATTTGCAGCACCGTAGATGAGTCTAGAAGTAATCACGTGACTTGTAGTAAGTCAGAAAGTGAAACACACATATCATATCATATCACTTATATGTGTTACCTAAAAATGGATACCAGGGCAGATATTTCCACGGAGAAGGGCAATCACAGATTCATTAAACAAACTTATGGTTCACCAATGGAAAGGTGTGAGGATTGGTTTCATTACGATATCGGGGTTAACAGACATATACAAACACAGGTGACATATATAATCACCAAAGACCTACAGAATACCAAGAGAGGACTACTCAACATTCTGTCATAACGTACATGGGAAAAGGATCCCAGGAAGAACAGTCATCTGTATATGTGTAAAAGAACCACATCTTCCACACCTACAACAAGCCAAACATTGTAATCAAACTTGCTGTAATAAAAAATAAAAACTTAAATTAAAAACACGAACAAGAAGTAGTGAGACAAACGTGAGGGGCTTTCTCCTGGCACATTCCATTCTAAACTCCAATGTAGAACACCACTTCCACTGAGGCTCTCTTGCCCTAGTAACCAGATTTGGTAAGGGTGAACTGCTGCCACCTTGTGGCCGTTTCACACAACAGCAGCTTTAATCCCAGCGCTAATGGTCAGTTGATATTCAAAATCATTGCAGGCCTGTAAATGACACCTGACCTGAAAACAAATCCTGGGGTCACATATCGACCAAAAAATTCAAAGGACGTCCATATTTCAAAACGACCGTTTCAAAAGGCATATTTTACGCACATTAGTGTTCTGCTTCTTTTCCTTTCTTTCCTTTTTTGTTAAAACACACGGGAATGGAAAAAGGCATCCCTCAGAATGGCCGAAAATCGTTGCAAATGAATCAATGGACAGAGGTTTAATCTCCAATATATATAAACAGCTCATTCAGCTTAATATTAAAAAAACAAACAACCCAATACAAAAATGGGCAGAAGATCTAAAGAGACGTTTCTTCAAAGAAGACACAGAGATGGCCAAGACGCACATGAAAAGCTGCTCAACAGCACTAATTATTAGAGAAATGCAAATCAAAACTACAATGAGGTATCACCTCACACCTGTTAGAATCGGCATCATCAGAAAATCTGCAAACCACCAATTCTGGGGAGGGTGTGGACAAAAGGAGCCCTCTTCCACTATTGGTGGGAATGTAAATTGATAGTCACTATGGAGAACAGTATGGAGTTTCCTTAAAAAAACTAGAAATAGAATTACCATCTGATCCAGCAATCCCACTTCTGGGCATATACCCAGAGAAAACCGTATTTCAAAAAGGCACATTCACCACAATGTTCGTTGCAGCACTATTTACAATAACCAGGTAATGGAAGCAACCTAAATGCCCACAGACAGATGAATGGATAAAGCTGTGGTACATATATAAAATGGAATATGACTCGGCCATAAAAAGGAATGAAACTGGGTAATTTGTAGAGACATCGATGGATCGAGAGACTGTCATACAGAATGAAGTAAGTCAGAAAGAGGAAAACAAATATTGTATATTAATGCATATATGTGGAGCCTAAAAATGGTACAGAAGAACTGGTTTGCAGGGAAGAAATAGAGACACAGAGGTAGAGAACAAACGTATGGACACCAAGTGTGGGAATCCATGGGGTGGTGGTGGTGGGAAGAGTTGGGAGATTGGGATTGACCTGTATACATGTATATGCATAAAATACATAACTAATAATAACGTGCTGTATAAAAACATAAATAAAATTAAATTTCAAAATTTTAAAAAATAAAATTTAAAAATAAAACAGAAAAAATTCTTCCCGTCACACAGATGTATTTATAGGAATGAATTATTTCCATGCTTCTATTTATAAATACATAAAAGAGGAATAAAATCTAACTTGAAACAAAAAAGAAAAAAAAAATTGAACCCACGAGTTATACAGAGGAAAACCCTATCACAGCACTTGCTCCAGCGGTAAACAATTCTGAAATTGGTCAGAGGTGGGGAACCATCTCCCATACAGCCAGCCACCCCCCCACACACAAGGAGCGTCCTCATTGCAAAGCTGGGGGACCGTGCCGAGGCATGTGTGAGTAAACGTGAGCTGAGCCCCAGGCCAGCTGCTGCTGAACTGTTCCCACCCTTTCCAGGTAAAACACCTGAATATGTACAAGGGCTTGAAAGCCTAGAGGAAGGACCCTGGAGCCACACCAGCGACAGCACGCAGGCCAACTTGGTGCCTGCAGGCCAGCCAGCGTGGTCCTGGACCCTGGCGCTCTTCCAAAAGCTTTCCATTGCCCTGCCTGAGATACCACTCCTGTCCCGGCCCCCACTGCTTTTTTCCTTCCTCACCTCTGTCCGGAGAGAAATTCCAGCGGAAGGTATGGGTGACACATCCTCTTCTTTACAGGCGGCAGCCTGGCAACTCCTGCAGAAAGGCCAGCAGAACCCCACTCACACCGGGCCACCCACAAAGCTGTGGCCCCTCATTCCCTCCCACCAGCACAGCCCCGAGACTGCTGACGGGGCAGAGAATATGGAGTCAGGGACAGCTTCAGGGGCTATTGCTGCCTGGAGTGCTGTTTATATTGACCTCAACGAGGCACACCTGGGGAGGGCGGGCCGGCAGGGTAAGGCTGCCCAGGTCAGCTAATCCACAACCCTCAGGGAATCACATTGTTGAAAATGGACCCCGCAAAGGCAGAAGAGAAGCCTAGGGAAAGAAGGACACAATGCCATTTGCAGCACCGTGGATGAGTCTAGAAGTAATCACGTGACTTGTAGTAAGTCAGAAAGTGAAAGACACATATCATATCATATCACTTAAGGGGTGTTACCTAAAAATGGATACCAGGGCAGATATTTCCACGGAGAAGGGCAATCACAGATTCATTAAACAAACTTATGGTTCACCAATGGAAAGGTGTGAGGATTGGTTTCATTACAATATCGGGGTTAACAGACATATACAAACACAGGTGACATATATAATCACCAAAGACCTACAGAATACCAAGAGAGGACTACTCAACATTCTGTCATAACGTACATGGGAAAAGGATCCCAGGAAAAACAGTCATCTGTATATGTGTAAAAGAACCACATCTTCCACACCTACAACAAGCCAAACATTGTAATCAAACTTGCTGTAATAAAAAATAAAAAATTAAATTAAAAACACGAACAAGAAGTAGTGAGACAAACGTGAGGGGCTTTCTCCTGGCACATTGCATTCTAAACTCCAATCTAGAACACCACTTCCACTGAGGCTCTCTTGCCCTAGTAACCAGATTTGGTAAGGGTGAACTGCTGCCACCTTGTGGCCGTTTCACACAACAGCAGCTTTAATCCCAGCGCTAATGGTCAGTTGATATTCAAAATCATTGCAGGCCTGTAAATGACACCTGCCCTGAAAACAAATCCTGGGGTCACATATCGACCAAAAAATTCAAAGGACGTCCATATTTCAAAACGACCGTTTCAAAAGGCATATTTTACGCACATTAGTGTTCTGCTTCTTTTCCTTTCTTTCCTTTTTTGTTAAAAAACACGGGAATGGTAAAAGGCATCCCTCAGAATGGGCGAAAATCGTTGCAGACGAATCAATGGACACAGGTTTAATCTCCAATATATATAAACAGCTCATGCACCTTAATATTAAAAAAACAAACAACCCAAAAAAAATGGGCAGAAGATCTAAAGAGACGTTTCTTCAAAGGAGACACAGAGATGGCCAAGACGCACATGAAAAGCTGCTCAACAGCACTAATTATTAGAGAAATGCAAATCAAAACTACAATGAGTTATCACCTCACACCTGTTAGAATCGGCATCATCAGAAAATCTACAAACAACCAATTCTGGGGAGGGTGTGGACAAAAGGAGCCCTCTTCCACTATTGGTGGGAATGTAAATTGATACAGTCACTATGGAGAACAGTATGGAGTTTCCTTAAAAAAACTAGAAATAGAATTACCATCTGATCCAGCAATCCAACTTCTGGGCATATACCCAGAGACAAACGAATTTCCAAAAGGCACATTCACCACAATGTTCGTTGCAGCACTATTTACAATAGCCAGGTAATGGAAGCAACCTAAATGCCCACAGACAGATGAATGGATAAAGATGTGGTACATATATAAAAGGGAATATTACTCGGCCATAAAAAGGAATGAACCTGGGTCATTTGTAGAGACATCGATGGATCGAGAGACTGTCATACAGAATGAAGTAAGTCAGAAAGAGGAAAACAAATATTGTATATTAATGCATATATGTGGAGCCTAAAAATGGTACAGATGAACTGGTTTGCAGGGAAGAAATAGAGACACAGAGGTAGAGAACAAACGTATGGACACCAAGTGTGGGAAGCCATGGGGTGGTGGTGGTGGGATGAGTTGGGAGTTTGGGATTGACCTGTATACATGTATATGCTTAAAATACATAACTAATAATAACATGCTGTATAAAAAAAATAAATAAAATTAAATTTCAAAATTTTAAAAAATAAAATTTAAAAATAAAACAGAAAAAAGTTCTTCACGTCACACAGATGTATTTATAGGAATGAATTATTTCCATGCTTATATCTATACATACATAAAATGGGAATAAAATCTAACTTGAACCATAAAAGAAAAAAAAACCTGAACCCACGAGTTATACAGAGGAAAACCCTTTCAGGGCACTTGCTCCAGTGGTAAACAATTCTGAAATTGGTCAGAGGTGGGGAACCATCTCCCATACAGCCAGCAACCCACCCCCTACGCAAGGAGCGTCCTCATTGCAAAGCTGGGGGACCGTGCCGAGGCATGTGTGAGTAAACGTGAGCTGAGCCCCAGGCCAGCTGCTGCTGAACTGTTCCCACCCTTTCCAGGTAAAACACCTGAATATGTACAAGGGCTTGAAAGCCTAGAGGAAGGACCGTGGAGCCACACCAGCGACAGCACGCAGGCCAACTTGGTGCCTGCAGGCCAGCCAGGTTGTTCCTGGCCCCGGGCGCTCTTCCAGAAGCTTTCCATTGCCCTGCCTGAGATACCCCTCCTGTCCCGGTCCCCACTGCTTTTTTCCTTCCTCACCTCTGTCCGGAGAGAAATTCCAGCGGAAGGTATGTGTGACACAACCTCTTCTTTACAGGCGGCAGCCTGGCAACTCCTGCAGAAAGGCCAGCAGAACCCCACTCACACCGGGCCACCCACAAAGCTGTGGCCCCTCACTCCCTCCCACCAGCACAGCCCCGAGACTGCTGAAGGGGCAGAGAATATGGAGTCAGGCACAGCTGCAGGGGCTATTGCTGCCTTGAGCTCTGTTTATATTGACCTCAACGAGGCACACCTGGGGAGGGCGGGCCGGCAGGGTAAGGCTGCCCAGGTCAGCTAATCCAAAACCCTCAGGGAATCACATTGTTGAAAATGGACCCCGCTAAGGCAGAAGTGGAGCCAAGGGAAAAAAGGACACAATGCCATTTGTAACACCGTAGATGAGTCTAGAGGTAATCACGTGACGTGTAGTAAGTCAGAAAGTGAAAGACACATATCATATCATATCACTTATAGGTGTTATCTAAAAATGGATACCAGGGCAGATATTTCCACGGAGAAAGGCAATCACAGATTCATTAAACAAACTTATGGTTCACCAATGGAAAGGTGTGAGGATTGGTTTCATTACGATATCGGGGTTAACAGACATATACAAACACTGGTGACATATATAATCACCAAAGACCTACAGAATACCAAGAGAGGACTACTCAACATTCTCTCATAACGTACATGGGAAAAGGATCCCAGGAAGAAGAGACATCTGTATATGTGTAAAAGAACCACATCTTCCACACCTACAACAAGCCAAACATTGTAATCAAACTAGCTGTAATTAAAAAATAAAAAAAATTAAATTAAAAGCACGAACAAGATGTAGTGAGACAAACGTGAGGGGCTTTCTCCTGGCACATTCCATTCTAAATTCCAATTTAGAACACCACTTCCACTGAGGCTCTCTTGCCCTAGTAACCAGATTTGGTAAGGGTGAACTGCTGCCACCTTGTGGCCGTTTCACACAACAGCAGCTTTAATCCCAGCGCTAATGGTCAGTTGTTATTCAAAATCATTGCAGGCCTGTAAATGACACCTGCCCTGAAAACAAATCCTGGGGTCACATATCGACCAAAACATTCAAAGGATGTCCATATTTCAAAACCACCATTTCAAAAGGCATATTTTACGCACATTAGTGTTCTGCTTCTTTTCCTTTCTTTCCTTTTTTGTTAAAACACACGGGAATGGAAAAAGGCATCCCTCAGAATGGGCGAAAATCGTTGCAAACGAATCAATGGACAGAGGTTTAATCTCCAATATATATAAACAGCTCATTCAGCTTAATATTAAAAAAACAAACAACCCAATACAAAAATGGGCAGAAGATCTAAAGAGACGTTTCTTCAAAGAAGACACAGAGATGGCCAAGACGCACATGAAAAGCTGCTCAACAGCACTAATTATTAGAGAAATGCAAATCAAAACTACAATGAGGTATCACCTCACACCTGTTAGAATCGGCATCATCAGAAAATCTGCAAACCACCAATTCTGGGGAGGGTGTGGACAAAAGGAGCCCTCTTCCACTATTGGTGGGAATGTAAATTGATACAGTCACTATGGAGAAGAGTATGGAGTTTCCTTAAAAAAACTAGAAATAGAATTACCATCTGATCCAGCAATCCCACTTCTGGGCATATACCCAGAGAAAACAGTAAATCAAAAAGGCACATTCACCACAATGTTCATTGCAGCACTATTTACAATAGCCAGGTAATGGAAGCAACCTAAATGCCCAGAGACAGATGAATGGATAAAGATATGGTACATATATAAAATGGAATATTACTCGGCCATAAAAGGGAATGAAACTGGGTCATTTGTAGAGACATCGATGGATCGAGAGACTGTCATACAGAATGAAGTAAGTCAGAAAGAGGAAAACAAATATTGTATATTAATGCATATATGTGGAACCTAAAAAAATGGTACAGATGAACTGGTTTGCAGGGAAGAAATAGAGACACAGAGGTAGAGAACAAACGTATGGACACCAAGTTTGGGAAGCCATGGGGTGGTGGTGGTGGGATGAGTTGGGAGATTGGGATTGACCTGTATACATGTATATGCATAAATACATAACTAATAATAACGTGCTGTATAAAAACATAAATAAAATTAAATTTCAAAATTTTAAAAAATAAAATTTACAAATAAACCTGAAAAAATTCTTCCCGTCACACAGATGTATTTACAGGAATGAATTATTTCCATGCTTATATTTATAAATACATAAAATTGGAATAAAATCTAACTTGAACCATAAAAGAAAATAAAAGTGAACCCACGAGTTATACAGAGGAAAACCCTATCACGGCACTTGCTCCAGCAGTAAACAATTCTGAAATTGGTCAGAGGTGGGGAACCATCTCCCATACAGCCAGCAACCCACGCCCCACACAAGGAGCGTCCTCATTGCAAAGCTGGGGGACCGTGCCGAGGCATCTGTGAGTAAACGTGAGCTGAGCCCCAGGCCAGCTGCTGCTGAACTGTTCCCACCCTTTCCACGTAAAACACCTGAATATGTACAAGGGCTTGAAAGCCTAGAGGAAGGACCGTGGAGCCACACCAGCGACAGCACGCAGGCCAACTTGGTGCCTGCAGGCCAGCCAGGGTGGTCCTGGCCCTGGGCGCTCTTCCAGAAGCTTTCCATTGCCCTGCCTGAGATTCCCCGGCTGTCCCTGCCCCCACTGCTTTTTTCCTTCCTCACCTCTGTCCGGAGAGAAATTCCATCGGAAGGTATGGGTGACACATCCTCTTCTTTACAGGCGGCAGCCTGGCAACTCCTACAGAAAGGCCAGCAGAACCCCACTCACACCGGGCCACACACAAAGCTGTGGCCACTCACTCCCTCCCACCAGCGCAGCCCCGAACCTGCTGACGGGGCAGAGAATATGGAGTCAGGCACAGCTTCAGGGGCTATTGCTGCCTGGAGCTCTGTTTATATTGACCTCAACGAGGCACACCTGGGGAGGGCGGACCGGCAGGGTAAGGCTGCCCAGGTCAGCTAATCCACAACCCTCAGGGAATCACATTGTTGAAAATGGAGCCCACTAAGGCAGAAGAGAAGCCAAGGAAAAAAAGGACACAATGCCATTTGCAGCACCGTAGATGAGTCTAGAAGTAATCACGTGACTTGTAGTAAGTCAGAAAGTGAAAGACACATATCATATCATATCACTTATAGGTGTTACCTAAAAATGGATACCAGGGCAGATATTTCCACGGAGAAGGGCAATCACAGATTCATTAAACAAACTTATGGTTCACCAATGGAAAGGTGTGAGGATTGGTTTCATTACGATATCGGGGTTAACAGACATATACAAACACAGGTGATATATATAATCACCAAAGACCTACAGAATACCAAGAGAGGACTACTCAACATTCTGTCATAACGTACATGGGAAAAGGATCCCAGGAAGAACAGTCATCTGTATATGTGTAAAAGAACCACATCTTCCACAACTACAACAAGCCAAACATTGTAATCAAACTTGCTGTAATAAAAAATAAAAAAAATATTAAATTAAAAACACGAACAAGATGTAGTGAGACAAACGTGAGGGGCTTTCTCCTGGCACATTCCATTCTAAATTCCAATCTAGAACACCACTTCCACTGAGGCTCTCTTGCCCTAGTAACCAGATTTGGTAAGGGTGAACTGCTGCCACCTTGTGGCCGTTTCACACAACAGCAGCTTTAATCCCAGTGCTAATGTTCAGTTGATATTCAAAATCATTGCAGGCCTGTAAATGACACCTGCCCTGAAAATAAATCCTGGTGTCACATATCCACCAAAAAATTCAAAGGATGTCCATATTTCAAAACGACCGTTTCAAAAGGCATATTTTACGCACATCGGTGTTCTGCTTCTTTTCCTTTCTTTCTTTTTTGGTAAAAAACACGGGAATGGAAAAAGGCATCCCTCAGAATGGGCGAAAATCGTTGCAGACGAATCAATGGACAGAGGTTTAATCTCCAATATATATAAACAGCACATGCAGCTTAATATTAAAAAAACAAACAAGCCAATACAAAAATGGGCAGAAGATCTAAAGAGACGTTTCTTCAAAGAAGACACAGAGATGGCCAAGACGCACATGAAAAGCTGCTCAACAGCACTAATTATTAGAGAAATGCAAATCAAAACTACAATGAGGTATCACCTCACACCTGTTAGAATCGGCATCATCAGGAAATGTACAAACAACCAATTCTGTGGAGGGTGTGGACAAAAGGAGCCCTCTTCCACTATTGGTGGGAATGTAAATTGATACAGTAACTATGGAAAACAGTATGGAGTTTCCTTAAAAAAAACTAGAAATAGAATTACCATCTGATCCAGCAATCCCACTTCTGGGCATATACCCAGAGAAAACCATAAATCAAAAAGGCACATTCACCACAATGTTCATTGCAGCACTATTTACAATAGCCAGGTAATGGAAGCAACCTAAATGCCCACAGACAAATGAATGGATAAAGATGTGGTACATATATAAAATGGAATATTACTCGGCCCTAAAGAGGAATGAAACTGGGTCCTTTGTAGAGACATCGATGGATCTAGTGACTGTCATACAGAATGAAGTAAGTCAGAAAGAGAAAAACAAATATTGTATATTAATGCATATATGTGGAGCCTAAAAATGGTACAGATGAACTGGTTTGCAGGGAAGAAATAGAGACACAGAGGTAGAGAACAAACGTATGGACACCAAGTGTGGGAAGCCATGGGGTGGTGGTGGTGGGATGAGTTGGGAGATTGGAATTGACCTGTATACATGTATATGCATAAAATACATAACTAATAATAACCTGCTGTATAAAAAAATAAATAAAATTAAATTTAAAAATTTTAAAAAAA
This sequence comes from Mesoplodon mirus, assembly GCF_964341445.2. Taxonomy (NCBI): domain Eukaryota; kingdom Metazoa; phylum Chordata; class Mammalia; order Artiodactyla; family Ziphiidae; genus Mesoplodon; species Mesoplodon mirus. Next base: position 259,073 of record NW_028295680.1, on the reverse strand, counting down.
TAAAATTAATAATAAAACAGAAAAAAGTTCTTCCCTTCACACAGATGTATTTATAGGAATGAATTATTTCCATGCTTATATCTATAAATACATAAAAGAGGAATAAAATATAACTTGAACCATAAAAAGAAATAAAACCCTGAACCCACCAGTTATACACAGGAAATCCCTATCAGGGCACTTGCTCCAGTGGTAAACAATTCTGAAATTGGTCAGAGGTGGCGAACCATCTCCCATACAGCCAGCATCCCACCCCCCACGCAAGGAGCGTCCTCACTGCAAAGCTGGGGGACCGTGTCGAGCCATCTGTGAGTAAACGTGAGCTGAGCCCCAGGCCAGCTGCTGCTGAACTGTTCCCACCCTTTCCAGGTAAAACACCTGAATATGTACAAGGGCTTGAAAGCCTAGAGGAAGGACCGTGGAGCCACACCAGCGAGAGCACGCAGGCCGACTTGGTGCCTGTAGGCCAGCCAGGGTGGTCCTGGCCCCGGGCGCTCTTCCAGAAGCTTTCCATTGCCCTGCCTGTGATACCCCTCCTGTCCCGGCCCCCACTGCTTTTTTCCTTCCTCACCTCTGTCCGGAGAGAAATTCCAGCGGAAGGTATGGGTGACACATCCTCTTCTTTACAGGCGGCAGCCTGGCAACTCCTGCAGAAAGGCCAGCAGAACCCCACTCACACAGGGCCACCCACAAAGCTGTGGCCCCTCACTCCCTCCCACCAGCACAGCTCCGAGACTGCTGACGGGGCAGAGAATATGGAGGCAGGCACAGCTTCAGTGGCTATTGCTGCCTGGAGCGCTGTTTATATTGACCTCAACGAGGCACACCTGGGGAGGGCGGACCGGCAGGGTAAGGCTGCCCACGTCAGCTAATCCACAACCCTCAGTGAATCACATTGTTGAAAATGGAACCCGCTAAAGCAGAAGAGAAGCCAAGGGAAAAAAGGACACAATGCCATTTGCAGCACCGTAGATGAGTCTAGAAGTAATCATGTGACTTGTAGTAAGTCAGAAAGTGAAAGAGACATATCATATCATATCACTTATAGGTGTTACCTAAAAATGGATACCAGGGCCGATATTTCCACGGAGAAGGGCAATGACAGATTCATTAAACAAACTTATGGTTCACCAATGGAAAGGTGTGAGGATTGGTTTCATTACGATATCGGGGTTAACAGACATATACAAACACAGGTGACATATATAATCACCAAAGACCTACAGAATACCAAGAGAGGACTACTCAACATTCTGTCATAACGTACATGGGAAAAGGATCCCAGGAAGAACAGTCATCTGTATATGTGTAAAAGAACCACAACTTCCACACCTACAACAAGCCAAACATTGTAATCAAACTTGCTGTAATAAAAAATAAAAAATTTAATTAAAAACACGAACAAGAAGTAGTGAGACAAACGTGAGGGGCTTTCTCCTGGCACATTCCATTCTAAACTCCAATCTAGAACACCACTTCCACTGAAGCTCTCTTGCCCTAGTAACCAGATTTGGTAAGGGTGAACTGCTGCCACCTTGTGGCCGTTTCACACAACAGCAGCTTTAATCCCAACGCTAATGGTCAGTTGATATTCAAAATCATTGCAGGCCTGTAAATGACCTGCCCTGAAAACAAATCCTGGTGTCACATATCGACCAAAAAATTCAAAGGACGTCCATATTTCAAAACGACCGTTTCAAAAGGCATATTTTACACACATTAGTGTTCTGCTTCTTTTCCTTTCTTTCCTTTTTTGTTAAAAAACACGGGAATGGAAAAAGGCATCCCTCAGAATGGGCGAAAATCGTTGCAGACGAATCAATGGACAGAGGTTTAATCTCGAATATATATAAACAGCTCATGCAGCTAAATATTAAAAAACAAACAACCCCCCAAAATATGGGCAGAAGATCTAAAGAGACGTTTTTTCAAAGGAGACAGAGAGATGGCCAAGACGCACATGAAAAGCTGCTCAACAGCACTAATTATTAGAGAAATGCAAATCAAAACTACAATGAGGTATCACCTCACACCTGTTAGAATCGGCATCATCAGAAAATCTACAAACAACCAATTCGGGGGAGGGTGTGGACAAAAGGAGCCCTCTTCCACTATTGGTGGGAATGTAAATTGATACAGTCACTATGGAGAACAGTATGGAGTTTCCTTAAAAAAACTAGAAATAGAATTACCATCTGATCCAGCAATCCCACTTCTGGGCATATACCCAGAGAAAACCGTATTTCAAAAAGGCACATTCACCACAATGTTCGTTGCAGCACTATTTACATTAGCCAGATAATATAAGCAACCTAAATGCCCACAGACAGATGAATGGATAAAGATGTGGTACATATATAAAGTGGAATATGACTCGGCCATAAAAAGGAATGAAACTGGGTCATTTGTAGAGACATCGATGGATCGAGAGACTGTCATACAGAATGAAATAAGTCAGAAAGAGGAAAACAAATATTGTATATTAATGCATATATGTGGAGCCTAAAAATGGTACAGATGAACTGGTTTGCAGGGAAGAAATAGAGACACAGAGGTAGAGAACAAACGTATGGACACCAAGTGTGTGAATCCATGGGGTGGTGGTGGTGGGATGAGTTGGGAGATTGGGATTGACCTGTATACATGTATATGCATGAAATACATAACTAATAATAACGTGCTGTATAAAAACATAAATAAAATTAAATTTCAAAATTTTACAAAATAAAATTTACAAATAAAACAGAAAAAATTCTTCCCGTCACACAGATGTATTTATAGGAATGAATTATTTCCATGCTTATATTTATAAATACATAAAAGAGGAATAAAATCTAACTTGAACCATAAAAGAAAAAAAAAGTGAACCCACGAGTTATACAGAGGAAAACCCTATCACGGCACTTGCTCCAGCGGTAAACAATTCTGAAATTGGTCAGAGGTGGGGAATCATCTCCCATACAGCCAGCAACCCACCCCCCCATGCAAGGAGCGTCCTCATTGCAAAGCTGGGGGACCGTGCCGAGGCATCTGTGAGTAAACGTGAGCTGAGCCCCAGGCCAGCTGCTGCTGAACTGTTCCCACCCTTTCCACATAAAACACCTGAATATGTACAAGGGCTTGAAAGCCTAGAGGAAGGGCCGTGGAGCCACACCAGCTACAGCACGCAGGCCAAATTGGTGCCTGCAGGCCAGCCAGGGTGGTCCTAGCCCTGGGCGCTCTTCAGGAAGCTTTCCATTGCCCTGCCTGAGATTCCCCGGCTGTCCCTGCCCCCACTGCTTTTTTCCTTCCTCACCTCTGTCCGGAGAGAAATTCCAGCGGAAGGTATGGGTGACACATCCTTTTCTTTACAGGCGGCAGCCTGTCAACTCCTGCAGAAAGGCCAGCAGAACCCCACTCACACCGGGCCACCCACAAAGCTGTGGCCCCTCACTCCCTCCCACCAGCACAGCCCCGAGACTGCTGACGGGGCAGAGAATATGGAGTCAGGCACAGCTTCAGGGGCTATTGCTGCCTGGAGCTCTGTTTATATTGATCTCAACGAGGCACACCTGGGGAGGGCGGGCCGGCAGGGTAAGGCTGCCCAGGTCAGCTAATCCACAACCCTCAGGGAATCACATTGTTGAAAATGGACCCCGCTAAGGCAGAAGAGAAGCCAAGGGAAAAAAGGACACAATGCCCTTTGCAGCACCGTAGATGAGTCTAGAAGTAATCATGTGACTTGTAGTAAGTCAGAAAGTGAAAGACACATATCATATCATATCACTTATAGGTGTTACCTAAAAATGGATACCAGGGCAGATATTTCCACGGAGAAGGGCAATCACAGATTCATTAAACAAACTTATGGTTCACCAATGGAAAGGTGTGAGGATTGGTTTCATTACGATATCGGGGTTAACAGACATATACAAACACAGGTGACATATATAATCACCAAAGACCTACAGAATACCAAGAGAGGACTACTCAACATTCTGTCATAACGTACATGGGAAAAGGATCCCAGGAAGAACAGACATCTGTATATGTGTAAAAGAACCACATCTTCCACACCTACAACAAGCCAAACATTGTAATCAAACTTGCTGTAATAAAAAATAAAAAATTAAATTAAAAACACGAACAAGAAGTAGTGAGACAAACGTGAGGGGCTTTCTCCTGGCACATTCCATTCTAAACTCCAATCTAGAACACCACTTCCACTGAGGCTCTCTTGCCCTAGTAACCAGATTTGGTAAGGGTGAACTGCTGCCACCTTGTGGCCTTTTCACACAACAGCAGCTTTAATCCCAGCGCTAATGGTCAGTTGATATTCAAAATCATTGCAGGCCTGTAAATGACACCTGCCCTGAAAACAAATCCTGGGGTCACATATCGACCAAAAAATTCAAAGGACGTCCATATTTCAAAACGACCGTTTCAAAAGGCATATTTTACGCACATTAGTGTTCTGCTTCTTTTCCTTTCTTTCCTTTTTTGTTAAAAAACACGGGAATGGTAAAAGGCATCCCTCAGAATGGGCGAAAATCGTTGCAGACGAATCAATGGACACAGGTTTAATCTCCAATATATATAAACAGCTCATGCACCTTAATATTAAAAAAACAAACAACCCAAAAAAAATGGGCAGAAGATCTAAAGAGACGTTTCTTCAAAGGAGACACAGAGATGGCCAAGACGCACATGAAAAGCTGCTCAACAGCACTAATTATTAGAGAAATGCAAATCAAAACTACAATGAGGTATCACCTCACACCTGTTAGAATCGGCATCATCAGAAAATCTACAAACAACCAATTCTGGGGAGGGTGTGGACAAAAGGAGCCCTCTTCCACTATTGGTGGGAATGTAAATTGATACAGTCACTATGGAGAACAGTATGGAGTTTCCTTAAAAAAACTAGAAATAGAATTACCATCTGATCCAGCAATCCAACTTCTGGGCATATACCCAGAGACAAACGAATTTCCAAAAGGCACATTCACCACAATGTTCGTTGCAGCACTATTTACAATAGCCAGGTAATGGAAGCAACCTAAATGCCCACAGACAGATGAATGGATAAAGATGTGGTACATATATAAAAGGGAATATTACTCGGCCATAAAAAGGAATGAACCTGGGTCATTTGTAGAGACATCGATGGATCGAGAGACTGTCATACAGAATGAAGTAAGTCAGAAAGAGGAAAACAAATATTGTATATTAATGCATATATGTGAAGCCTAAAAATGGTACAGATGAACTGGTTTGCAGGGAAGAAATAGAGACACAGAGGTAGAGAACAAACGTATGGACACCAAGTGTGGGAAGCCATGGGGTGGTGGTGGTGGGATGAGTTGGGAGTTTGGGATTGACCTGTATACATGTATATGCATAAAATACATAACTAATAATAACGTGCTGTATAAAAAAACTAAATAAAATTAAATTTCAAAATTTTAAAAAATAAAATTTAAAAATAAAACAGAAAAAAGTTCTTCACGTCACACAGATGTATTTATAGGAATGAATTATTTCCATGCTTATATCTATACATACATAAAATGGGAATAAAATCTAACTTGAACCATAAAAGAAAAAAAAACCTGAACCCACGAGTTATACAGAGGAAAACCCTATCAGGGCACTTGCTCCAGTGGTAAACAATTCTGAAATTGGTCAGAGGTGGGGAACCATCTCCCATACAGCCAGCAACCCACCCCCCACGCAAGGAGCGTCCTCATTGCAAAGCTGGGGGACCGTGCCGAGGCATCTGTGAGTAAACGTGAGCTGAGCCCCAGGCCAGCTGCTGCTGAACTGTTCCCACCCTTTCCAGGTAAAACACCTGAATATGTACAAGGGCTTGAAAGCCTAGAGGAAGGACCGTGGAGCCACAGGAGCGACAGCACGCAGGCCAACTTGGTGCCTGCAGGCCAGCCAGGTTGGTCCTGGCCCCGGGCGCTCTTCCAGAAGCTTTCCATTGCCCTGCCTGAGATACCCCTCCTGTCCCGGTCCCCACTGCTTTTTTCCTTCCTCACCTCTGTCCGGAGAGAAATTCCAGCGGAAGGTATGTGTGACACAACCTCTTCTTTACAGGCGGCAGCCTGGCAACTCCTGCAGAAAGGCCAGCAGAACCCCACTCACACCGGGCCACCCACAAAGCTGTGGCCCCTCACTCCCTCCCACCAGCACAGTCCGGAGACTGCTGACGGGGCAGAGAATATGAAGTCAGGCACAGCTTCAGGGGCTATTGCTGCCTGGAGCTCTGTTTATATTGACCTCAACGAGGCACACCGGGGGAGGGCGGGCCGGCAGGGTAAGGCTGCCCAGGTCAGCTAATCCAAAACCCTCAGGGAATCACATTGTTGAAAATGGACCCCGCTAAGGCAGAAGTGGAGCCAAGGGAAAAGAGGACACAATGCCATTTGTAGCACCGTAGATGAGTCTAGAGGTAATCACGTGACGTGTAGTAAGTCAGAAAGTGAAAGACACATATCATATCATATCACTTATAGGTGTTATCTAAAAATGGATACCAGGGCAGATATTTCCACGGAGAAGGGCAATCACAGATTCATTAAACAAACTTATGGTTCACCAATGGAAAGGTGTGAGGATTGGTTTCATTACGATATCGGGGTTAACAGACATATACAAACACAGGTGACATATATAATCACCAAAGACCTACAGAATACCAAGAGAGGACTACTCAACATTCTGTCATAACGTACATGGGAAAAGGATCCCAGGAAGAACAGACATCTGTATATGTGTAAAAGAACCACATTTTCCACACCTACAACAAGCCAAACATTGTAATCAAACTACCTGTAATTAAAAAATAAAAAAAATTAAATTAAAAGCACGAACAAGATGTAGTGAGACAAACGTGAGGGGCTTTCTCCTGGCACATTCCATTCTAAATTCCAATTTAGAACACCACTTCCACTGAGGCTCTCTTGCCCTAGTAACCAGATTTGGTAAGGGTGAACTGCTGCCACCTTGTGGCCGTTTCACACAACAGCAGCTTTAATCCCAGCGCTAATGGTCAGTTGTTATTCAAAATCATTGCAGGCCTGTAAATGACACCTGCCCTGAAAACAAATCCTGGGGTCACATATCGACCAAAACATTCAAAGGATGTCCATATTTCAAAACCACCATTTCAAAAGGCATATTTTACGCACATTAGTGTTCTGCTTCTTTTCCTTTCTTTCCTTTTTTGTTAAAACACACGGGAATGAAAAAAGGCATCCCTCAGAATGGGCGAAAATCGTTGCAAACGAATCAATGGACAGAGGTTTAATCTCCAATATATATAAACAGCTCATTCAGCTTAATATTAAAAAAACAAACAACCCAATACAAAAATGGGCAGAAGATCTAAAGAGACGTTTCTTCAAAGAAGACACAGAGATGGCCAAGACGCACATGAAAAGCTGCACAACAGCACTAATTATTAGAGAAATGCAAATCAAAACTACAATGATGTATCACCTCACACCTGTTAGAATCGGCATCATCAGAAAATCTGCAAACCACCAATTCTGGGGAGGGTGTGGACAAAAGGAGCCCTCTTCCACTATTGGTGGGAATGTAAATTGATACAGTCACTATGGAGAAGAGTATGGAGTTTCCTTAAAAAAACTAGAAATAGAATTACCATCTGATCCAGCAATCCCACTTCTGGGCATATACCCAGAGAAAACAGTAAATCAAAAAGGCACATTCACCACAATGTTCATTGCAGCACTATTTACAATAGCCAGGTAATGGAAGCAACCTAAATGCCCACAGACAGATGAATGGATAAAGATATGGTACATATATAAAATGGAATATTACTCGGCCATAAAAGGGAATGAAACTGGGTCATTTGTAGAGACATCGATGGATCGAGAGACTGTCATACAGAATGAAGTAAGTCAGAAAGAGGAAAACAAATATTGTATATTAATGCATATATGTGGAACCTAAAAAAATGGTACAGATGAACTTGTTTGCAGGGAAGAAATAGAGACACAGAGGTAGAGAACAAACGTATGGACACCAAGTGTGGGAAGCCATGGGGTGGTGGTGGTGGGATGAGTTGGGAGTTTGGGATTGACCTGTATACATGTATATGCATAAATACATAACTAATAATAACGTGCTGTATAAAAACATAAATAAAATTAAATTTCAAAATTTTAAAAAATAAAATTTACAAATAAACCTGAAAAAATTCTTCCCGTCACACAGATGTATTTACAGGAATGAATTATTTCCATGCTTATATTTATAAATACATAAAATTGGAATAAAATCTAACTTGAACCATAAAAGAAAATAAAAGTGAACCCACGAGTTATACAGAGGAAAACCCTATCACGGCACTTGCTCCAGCAGTAAACAATTCTGAAATTGGTCAGAGGTGGGGAACCATCTCCCATACAGCCAGCAACCCACGCCCCACACAAGGAGCGTCCTCATTGCAAAGCTGGGGGACCATGCCTAGGCATCTGTGAGTAAACGTGAGCTGAGCCCCAGGCCAGCTGCTGCTGAACTGTTCCCACCCTTTCCACGTAAAACACCTGAATATGTACAAGGGCTTGAAAGCCTAGAGGAAGGACCGTGGAGCCACACCAGCCACAGCACGCAGGCCAACTTGGTGCCTGCAGGCCAGCCAGGGTGGTCCTGGCCCTGGGCGCTCTTCCAGAAGCTTTCCATTGCCCTGCCTGAGATTCCCCGGCTGTCCCTGCCCCCACTGCTTTTTTCCTTCCTCACCTCTGTCCGGAGAGAAATTCCATCGGAAGGTATGGGTGACACATCCTCTTCTTTACAGGCGGCAGCCTGGCAACTCCTACAGAAAGGCCAGCAGAACCCCACTCACACCGGGCCACACACAAAGCTGTGGCCCCTCACTCCCTCCCAACAGCACAGCCCCGAACCTGCTGACGGGGCAGAGAATATGGAGTCAGGCACAGCTTCAGGGGCTATTGCTGCCTGGAGCTCTGTTTATATTGACGTCAACAAGGCACACCTGGGGAGGGCGGACCGGCAGGGTAAGGCTGCCCAGGTCAGCTAATCCACAACCCTCAGGGAATCACATTGTTGAAAATGGACCCCGCTAAGGCAGAAGAGAAGCCAAGGGAAAAAAGGACACAATGCCATTTGCAGCACCGTAGATGAGTCTAGAAGTAATCACGTGACTTGTAGTAAGTCAGAAAGTGAAAGACACGTATCATATCATATCACTTAAGGGGTGTTACCTAAAAATGGATACCAGGGCAGATATTTCCACGGAGAAGGGCAATCACAGATTCATTAAACAAACTTATGGTTCACCAATGGAAAGGTGTGAGGATTGGTTTCATTACGATATCGGGGTTAACAGACATATACAAACACAGGTGACATATATAATCACCAAAGACCTACAGAATACCAAGAGAGGACTACTCAACATTCTGTCATAACGTACATGGGAAAAGGATCCCAGGAAGAACAGTCATCTGTATATGTGTAAAAGAACCACATCTTCCACACCTACAACAAGCCAAACATTGCAATCAAACTTGCTGTAATAAAAAATAAAAAATTTAATTAAAAACACGAACAAGAAGTAGTGAGACATACGTGAGGGGCTTTCTCCTGGCACATTCCATTCTAAACTCCAATCTAGAACACCACTTCCACTGAAGCTCTCTTGCCCTAGTAACCAGATTTGGTAAGGGTGAACTGCTGCCACCTTGTGGCCGTTTCACACAACAGCAGCTTTAATCCCAACGCTAATGGTCAGTTGATATTCAAAATCATTGCAGGCCTGTAAATGACCTGCCCTGAAAACAAATCCTGGTGTCACATATCGACCAAAAAATTCAAAGGACGTCCATATTTCAAAACGACCGTTTCAAAAGGCATATTTTACACACATTAGTGTTCTGCTTCTTTTCCTTTCTTTCCTTTTTTGTTAAAAAACACGGGAATGGAAAAAGGCATCCCTCAGAATGGGCGAAAATCGTTGCAGACGAATCAATGGACAGAGGTTTAATCTCGAATATATATAAACAGCTCATGCAGCTAAATATTAAAAAACAAACAACCCCAAAAAATATGGGCAGAAGATCTAAAGAGACGTTTTTTAAAAGGAGACAGAGAGATGGCCAAGACGCACATGAAAAGCTGCTCAACAGCACTAATTATTAGAGAAATGCAAATCAAAACTACAATGAGGTATCACCTCACACCTGTTAGAATCGGCATCATCAGAAAATCTACAAACAACCAATTCGGGGGAGGGTGTGGACAAAAGGAGCCCTCTTCCATATTGGTGGAAATGTAAATTGATACAGTCACTATGGAGAACAGTATGGAGTTTCCTTAAAATAACTAGAAATAGAATTACCATCTGATCCAGCAATCCCACTTCTGGTCATATACCCAGAGAAAACCGTATTTCAAAAAGGCACATTCCCCACAATGTTCGTTGCAGCACTATTTACAATAGCCAGGTAATGGAAGCAACGTAAATGCCCACAGACAGATGAATGGATAAAGATGTGGTACATATATAAAGTGGAATATTACTCGGCCATAAAAAGGAATGAAACTGGGTCATTTGTAGAGACATCGATGGATCGAGAGACTGTCATACAGAATGTAGTAAGTCAGAAAGAGGAAAACAAATATTGTATATTAATGCATATATGTGGAGCCTAAAAATGGTACAGATGAACTGGTTTGCAGGGAAGAAATAGAGACACAGAGGTAGAGAACAAACGTATGGACACCAAGTGTGGGAAGCCATGGGGTGGTGGTGTTGGGATGAGTTGGGAGATTGGGATTGACCTGTATACATGTATATGCATGAAATACATAACTAATAATAACGTGCTGTATAAAAACATAAATAAAATTAAATTTCAAAATTTTACAAAATAAAATTTACAAATAAAACAGAAAAAATTCTTCCCGTCACACAGATGTATTTATAGGAATGAATTATTTCCATGCTTATATTTATAAATACATAAAAGAGGAATAAAATCTAACTTGAACCATAAAAGAAAAAAAAAGTGAACCCACGAGTTATACAGAGGAAAACCCTATCACGGCACTTGCTCCAGCGGTAAACAATTCTGAAATTGGTCAGAGGTGGGGAATCATCTCCCATACAGCCAGCAACCCACCCCCCACGCAAGGAGCGTCCTCATTGCAAAGCTGGGGGACCGTGCCGAGGCATCTGTGAGTAAACGTGAGCTGAGCCCCAGGCCAGCTGCTGCTGAACTGTTCCCACCCTTTCCACATAAAACACCTGAATATGTACAAGGGCTTGAAAGCCTAGAGGAAGGGCCGTGGAGCCACACCAGCTACAGCACGCAGGCCAAATTGGTGCCTGCAGGCCAGCCAGGGTGGTCCTAGCCCTGGGCGCTCTTCAGGAAGCTTTCCATTGCCCTGCCTGAGATTCCCCGGCTGTCCCTGCCCCCACTGCTTTTTTCCTTCCTCACCTCTGTCCGGAGAGAAATTCCATCGGAAGGTATGGGTGACACATCCTCTTCTTTACAGGCGGCAGCCTGGCAACTCCTACAGAAAGGCCAGCAGAACCCCACTCACACCGGGCCACACACAAAGCTGTGGCCCCTCACTCCCTCCCAACAGCACAGCCCCGAACCTGCTGACGGGGCAGAGAATATGGAGTCAGGCACAGCTTCAGGGGCTATTGCTGCCTGGAGCGCTGTTTATATTGACGTCAACAAGGCACACCTGTGGAGGGCGGACCGGCAGGGTAAGGCTGCCCAGGTCAGCTAATCCACAACCCTCAGGGAATCACATTGTTGAAAATGGAGCCCGCTAAGGCAGAAGAGAAGCCAAGGAAAAAAAGGACACAATGCTATTTGCAGCACCGTAGATGAGTCTAGAAGTAATCACGTGACTTGTAGTAAGTCAGAAAGTGAAAGACACATATCATATCATATCACTTATAGGTGTTACCTAAAAATGGATACCAGGGCAGATATTTCCACGGAGAAGGGCAATCACAGATTCATTAAACAAACTTATGGTTCACCAATGGAAAGGTGTGAGGATTGGTTTCATTACGATATCGGGGTTAACAGACATATACAAACACAGGTGACATATATAATCACCAAAGACCTACAGAATACCAAGAGAGGACTACTCAACATTCTGTCATAACGTACATGGGAAAAGGATCCCAGGAAGAACAGTCATCTGTATATGTGTAAAAGAACCACATCTTCCACACCTACAACAAGCCAAACATTGTAATCAAACTTGCTGTAATAAAAAATAAAAAAAATTAAATTAAAAACACGAACAAGATGTAGTGAGACAAACGTGAGGGGCTTTCTCCTGGCACATTCCATTCTAAATTCCAATCTAGAACACCACTTCCACTGAGGCTCTCTTGCCCTAGTAACCAGATTTGGTAAGGGTGAACTGCTGCCACCTTGTGGCCGTTTCACACAACAGCAGCTTTAATCCCAGTGCTAATGTTCAGTTGATATTCAAAATCATTGCAGGCCTGTAAATGACACCTGCCCTGAAAATAAATCCTGGTGTCACATATCCACCAAAAAATTCAAAGGATGTCCATATTTCAAAACGATCATTTCAAAAGGCATATTTTACGCACATTGGTGTTCTGCTTCTTTTCCTTTCTTTCCTTTTTTGTTAAAAAACACGGGAATGGAAAAAGGCATCCCTCAGAATGGGCGAAAATCGTTGCAGACGAATCAATGGACAGAGGTTTAATCTCCAATATATATAAACAGCACATGCAGCTTAATATTAAAAAAACAAACAAACCAATACAAAAATGGGCAGAAGATCTAAAGAGACGTTTCCTCAAAGAAGACACAGAGATGGCCAAGACGCACATGAAAAGCTGCTCAACAGCACTAATTATTAGAGAAATGCAAATCAAAACTACAATGAGGTATCACCTCACACCTGTTAGAATCGGCATCATCAGGAAATGTACAAACAACCAATTCTGGGGAGGGTGTGGACAAAAGGAGCCCTCTTCCACTATTGGTGGGAATGTAAATTGATACAGTCACTATGGAAAACAGTATGGAGTTTCCTTAAAAAAAACTAGAAATAGAATTACCATCTGATCCAGCAATCCCACTTCTGGGCATATACCCAGAGAAAACCATAAATCATAAAGGCACATTCACCACAATGTTCATTGCAGCACTATTTACAATAGCCAGGTAATGGAAGCAACATAAATGCCCACAGACAGATGAATGGATAAAGATGTGGTACATATATAAAATGGAATATTACTCAGCCATAAAGGGGAATGAAACTGGGTCCTTTGTAGAGACATCGATGGATCTAGTGACTGTCATACAGAATGAAGTAAGTCAGAAAGAGGAAAACAAATATTGTATATTAATGCATATATGTGGAACCTAAAAAATGGTACAGATGAACTGATTTGCAGGGAAGAAATAGAGACACAGCGGTAGAGAACAAACGTATGGACATCAAGTTTGGGAAGCTATGGGGTGACGGTGGTGGGATGAGTTGGGAGATTGGGATTGACCTGTATACATGTATATGCATAAAATACATAACTAATAATAACCTGCTGTATAAAAAAATAAATAAAATTAAATTTCAAAATTTTAAAAAATAAAATTTAAAAATAAAACAGAAGAAAGTTCTTCCCTTCACACAGATGTATTTATAGGAATGAATTATTTACATGCTTATATCTATAAATACATAAAAGAGGAATAAAATCTAACTTGAACCATAAAAGAAAAGAAAAACCCTGAACCCACGATTTATACAGAGGAAAACCCTATCAGGGCACTTGCTCCAGCGGTCAACAATTATGAAATTGGTCAGAGGTTGGGAATCATCTCCCATACAGCCAGCAACACACCCCCCACGCAAGGAGCGTCCTCATTGCAAAGCTGGGGGACCGTGCCGAGGCATCTGTGAGTAAACGTGAGCTGAGCCCCAGGCCAGTTGCTGCTGAACTGTTCCCACCCTTCCCAGGTAAAACACCTGAATATGTACAAGGGCTTGAAAGCCTAGAGGAAGGGCCGTGGAGCCACACCAGCGACAGCACGCAGGCCAACTTGGTGCCTGCAGGCCAGCCAGGGTGGTCCTGGCCCCGGGCGCTCTTCAGGAAGCTTTCCATTGCCCTGCCTGAGATACCCCTCCTGTCCCGGCCCCCACTGCTTTTTTCCTTCCTCACCTCTGTCCGGAGAGAAATTCCAGCGGAAGGTATGGGTGACACAACCTCTTCTTTACAGGTGGCAGCCTGGGAACACATGCAGAAAGTCCGGCAGAGCCCCCCTCACACTGGGCCACCAACAAAGCTGTGGCCCCTCACTCCCTCCCACCAGCACAGCCCCGAGACTGCTGACGGGGCAGAGAATATGGAGTCAGGCACAGCTTCAGGGGCTATTGCTGCCTGGAGCACTGTTTTTCTTGAACTCAACCAGGCAAACCTGGGGAGGGCCAGCTGGCAGCGTAAGGCTGCCCAGGTCAGCTAATCCACAACCCTCAGGGAATCACATTGTTGAAAATGGACCTTGCTAAGGCAGAAGAGAAGCCAAGGGAAAAAAGGACACAATGCCATTTGCAGCACCGTAGATGAGTCTAGAAGTAATCACATGACTTGTAGTAAGTCGGAAAGTGAAAGACACATATCATATCATATCACTTATAGGTGTTACCTAAAAATGGATACCAGGGCAGATATTTCCACGGAGAAGGGCAATCACAGATTCATTAAACAAACTTATGGTTCACCAATGGAAAGGTGTGAGGATTGGTTTCATTACGATATCGGGGTTAACAGACATATACAAACACAGGTGACATATATAATCACCAAAGACCTACAGAATACCAAGAGAGGACTACTCAACATTCTGTCATAACGTACATGGGAAAAGGATCCCAGGAAGAACAGTCATCTGTATATGTGTAAAAGAACCACATCTTCCACAACTACAACAAGCCAAACATTGTAATCAAACTTGCTGTAATAAAAAATAAAAAAAATATTAAATTAAAAACACGAACAAGATGTAGTGAGACAAACGTGAGGGGCTTTCTCCTGGCACATTCCATTCTAAATTCCAATCTAGAACACCACTTCCACTGAGGCTCTCTTGCCCTAGTAACCAGATTTGGTAAGGGTGAACTGCTGCCACCTTGTGGCCGTTTCACACAACAGCAGCTTTAATCCCAGTGCTAATGTTCAGTTGATATTCAAAATCATTGCAGGCCTGTAAATGACACCTGCCCTGAAAATAAATCCTGGTGTCACATATCGACCAAAAAATTCAAAGGACGTCCATATTTCAAAACGACCGTTTCAAAAGGCATATTTTACGCACATTAGTGTTCTGCTTCTTTTCCTTTCTTTCCTTTTTTGTTAAAAAACACGGGAATGGAAAAAGGCATCCCTCAGAATGGGCGAAAATCGTTGCAGACGAATCAATGGACAGAGGTTTAATCTCAAATATATATAAACAGCTCATGCAGCTTAATATTAAAAAACAAACAACCCCCGAAAAAATGGGCAGAAGATCTAAAGAGACGTTTCTTCAATGGAGACACAGAGATGGCCAAGACGCACATGAAAAGCTGCTCAACAGCACTAATTATTAGAGAAATGCAAATCAAAACTACAATGAGGTATCACCTCACACCTGTTAGAATCGGCATCATCAGAAAATCTGCAAACCACCAATTCTGGGGAGGGTGTGGACAAAAGGAACCCTCTTCCACTATTGGTGGGTATGTAAATTGATACAGTCACTATGGAGAACAGTATGGAGTTTCCTTAAAAAAACTAGAAATAGAATTACCATCTGATCCAGCAATCCCACTTCTGGGCATATACCCAGAGAAAACCATAAATCAAAAAGGCACATTCACCACAATGTTCATTGCAGCACTATTTACAATAGCCAGGTAATGGAAGCAACCTAAATGCCCACAGACAGATGAATGGATAAAGATGTGGTACATATATAAAATGGAATATTACTCGGCCATAAAGAGGAATGAAACTGGGTCATTTGTAGAGACATCGATGGATTTGTGACTGTCATACAGAATGAAGTAAGTCAGAAAGAGGAAAACAAATATTGTATATTAATGCATATATGTGTTACCTAAAAAATGGTACAGATGAACTGATTTGCAGGGAAGAAATACAGACACAGAGGTAGAGAATAAACGTATGGACACCAACTTTGGGAAGCCATGGGATGATGGTGGTGGGATGAGTTGGGACATTGGGATTGACCTGTATACATGTATATGCATAAAATACATAACTAATAATAACCTGCTGTATAAAAAATTAAATAAAATTAAATTTCAAAATTTTAAAAAATATAATTTAAAAATAAAACAGAAAAAATTTCTTCCCTTCACACAGATGTATTTATAGGAATGAATTATTTCCATGCTTATATTTATAAATACATAAAAGAGGAATAAAATCTTACTTGAACCATAAAAGAAAAAAAAAAAACCTGAACCCACGAGTTAAACACAGGAAAACACTATCAGGGCACTTGCTCCAGCGGTCAACAATTATGAAATTGGTCAGAGGTTGGGAATCATCTCCCATACAGCCAGCAACCCACCCCCCACGCAAGGAGCGTCCTCATTGCAAAGCTGGGGGACCGTGCCGAGGCATCTGTGAGTAAACGTGAGCTGAGCCCCAGGCCAGCTCCTGCTGAACTGTTCCCACCCTTCCCAGGTAAAACACCTGAATATGTACAAGGGCTTGAAAGCCTAGAGGAAGGGCCGTGGAGCCACACCAGTGACAGCACGCAGGCCAACTTGGTGCCTGCAGGCCAGCCAGGGTGCTCCTGGCCCCGGGCGCTCTTCAGGAAGCTTTCCATTGCCCTGCCTGAGATACCCCTCCTGTCCCGGACCCCACTGCTTTTTTCCTTCCTCACCTCTGTCCGGAGAGAAATTCCAGCGGAAGGTATGGGTGACTCATCCTCTTCTTTACAGGTGGCAGCCTGGCAACCCCTGCAGAAAGGCCAGCAGAGCCCCCCTCACACTGGGCCACCAACAAAGCAGTGGCCCCTCACTCCCTTCCACCAGCACAGCCCCGAGACTGCTGACGGGGCAGAGAATATGGAGTCAGGCACAGCTTCAGGGGCTATTGCTGCCTGGAGCGCTGTTTATATTGACCTCAACGAGGCACACCTGGGGAGGGCGGGCCGGCAGGGTAAGGCTGCCCAGGTCAGCTAATCCACAACCCTCAGGGAATCACATTGTTGAAAATGGACCTCACTAAGGCAGAATAGAAGCCAAGGAAACAAAGGACACAATGCCATTTGCAGCCCCGTAGATGATTCTAGAGGTAATCACGTGACTTGTAGTAAGTCAGAAAGTGAAAGACACATATCGTATCTTATCACTTATAGGTGTTACCTAAAAATGGATATCAGGGCAGATATTTCCACGGAGAAGGGCAATCACAGATTCATTAAACAAACTTATGTTTCACCAATGGAAAGGTGTGAGGATTGGTTTCATTACGATATCGGGGTTAACAGACATATACAAACACAGGTGACATATATAATCACCAAAGACCTACAGAATACCAAGAGAAGACTACTTAACATTCTGTCATAACGTACATGGGAAAAGGATCCCAGGAAGTTCAGACATCTGTATATGTGTAAAAGAACCACATCTTCCACACCTACAACAAGCCAAACATTGTAATCAAACTTGCTGTAATAAAAAATAAATAAAAAATAAATTAAAAACACGAACAAGATGTAGTGAGACAAACTTGAGGGGATTTCTCCTGGCACATTCCATTCTAAATTCCTATCTAGAACACGACTTCCATTGAGGCTCTGTTGCCCTCTTAACCAGATTTGGT
Source organism: Mesoplodon mirus (assembly GCF_964341445.2). Lineage (NCBI taxonomy): Eukaryota > Metazoa > Chordata > Mammalia > Artiodactyla > Ziphiidae > Mesoplodon > Mesoplodon mirus. The sequence continues at coordinate 241,180 of NW_028295680.1, read as the reverse complement.
AAGGGAGAACTGCTGCCAACTTGTGGCCGTTTCACACAACAGCAGCTTTAATCCCAGCGCTAATGGTCCATTGATATTCAAAATCATTGCAGGCCTGTAAATCACACCTGCCCTGAAAACAAATCCTGGGGTCACATATCGACCAAAAAATTCAAAGGACCTCCATATTTCAAAACAACCGTTTCAAAAGGCATATTTTACGCACATTAGTGTTCTGCTTCTTTTTCTTTCTTTCCTTTTTTGTTAAAAAAAACGGGAATGGAAAAAGGCATCCCTCAGAATGGGCGAAAATCGTTGCAGACGAATCAATGGACAAAGGTTTAATCTCCAATATATATAAACAGCTCATGCAGCTTAATATTAAAAAAACAAACAACCCAATACAAAAATGGGCAGAAGATCTAAAGAGACGTTTCTTCAAAGAAGACACAGAGATGGCCATGACACACATGAAAAGCTGCTCAACAGCACTAATTATTAGAGAAATGCAAATCAAAACTACAATGAGGTATCACCTCACACCTGTTAGAATCGGCATCATCAGGAAATCTACAAAAAACAAATTCTGGGGAGGGTGTGGACAAAAGGAGCCCTCTTCCACTATTGGTGGGAATGGAAATTGATACAGTCACTATGGAGAACAGTATGGAGTTTCCTTAAAAAAAACTAGAAATAGAATTACCATCTGATCCAGCAAACCCACTTCTGGGCATATACCCAGAGAAAACTGTAAATCAAAAAGGCACATTCACCACAATGTTCATTGCAGCACTATTTACAATAGCCAGGTAATGGAAGCAACCTAAATGCCCACAGACAGATGAATGGATAAAGATGTGGTACATATATAAAATGGAATATTACGCGGCCATAAAGAGGAATGAAACTGGGTCATTTGTAGAGACATCGATGGATTTGTGACTGTCATACAGAATGAAGTAAGTCAGAAAGAGGAAAACAAATATTGTATATTAATGCATATATGTGGAACCTAAAAAATGGTACAGATGAACAGATTTGCAGGGAAGAAATGAGACAGAGCGGTAGAGAACAAACGTATGGACACCAAGTTTGCGAAGCTATGGGGTGACGGTGGTGGGATGAGTTGGGAGATTGGGATTGACCTGTATACATGTATATGCATAAAATACATAACTAATAATAACCTGCTGTATAAAAAAATAAATAAAATTAAATTTCAAAATTTTAAAAAATAAAATTTAAAAATAAAACAGAAGAAAGTTCTTCCCTTCACACAGATGTATTTATAGGAATGAATTATTTACATGCTTATATCTATAAATACATAAAAGAGGAATAAAATCTAACTTGAACCATAAAAGAAAAAAAAAAAACCCTGAACCCACGATTTATACAGAGGAAAACCCTATCAGGGCCCTTGCTCCAGCGGTCAACAATTCTGAAATTGGTCAGAGGTTGGGAACCATCTCCCATACAGCCAGCAACCCACCCCCCACGCAAGGAGTGTCCTCATTGCAAAGCTGGGGGACCGTGCCGAGGCATCTGTGAGTAAACGTGAGCTGAGCCCCAGGCCAGCTGCTGCTGAACTGTTCCCACCCTTCCCAGGTAAAACACCTGAATATGTACAAGGGCTTGAAAGCCTAGAGGAAGGGCCGTGGAGCCACACCAGCGACAGCACGCAGGCCAACTTGGTGCCTGCAGGCCAGCCAGGGTGGTCCTGGCCCCGGGCGCTCTTCCGGAAGCTTTCCATTGCCCTGCCTGAGATACCCCTCCTGTCCCGGCCCCCACTGCTTTTTTCCTTCCTCACCTCTGTCCGGAGAGAAATTCCAGCGGAAGGTATGGGTGACACATCCTCTTCTTTACAGGTGGCAGCCTGGCAACCCCTGCAGAAAGGCCAGCAGAGCCCCCCTCACACTGGGCCACCAACAAAGCTGTGGCCCCTCACTCCCTTCCACCAGCACAGCCCCGAGACTGCTGACGGGGCAGAGAATATGGAGTCAGCCACAGCTTCAGGGGCTATTGCTGCCTGGAGCGCTGTTTATATTGACCTCAACGAGGCACACCTGGGGAGGGCGGGCCGGCAGGGTAAGGCTGCCCAGGTCAGCTAATCCACAACCCTCAGGGAATCACATTGTTGAAAATGGACCTCACTAAGGCAGAATAGAAGCCAAGGAAAAAAAGGACACAATGCCATTTGCAGCCCCGTAGATGATTCTAGAGGTAATCACGTGACTTGTAGTAAGTCAGAAAGTGAAAGACACATATCGTATCTTATCACTTATAGGTGTTACCTAAAAATGGATATCAGGGCAGATATTTCCACGGAGAAGGGCAATCACAGATTCATTAAACAATCTTATGTTTCACCAATGGAAAGGTGTGAGGATTGGTTTCATTACGATATCGGGGTTAACAGACATATACAAACACAGGTGACATATATAATCACCAAAGACCTACGGAATACCAACAGAAGACTACTTAACATTCTGTCATAACGTACATGGGAAAAGGATCCCAGGAAGTTCAGACATCTGTATATGTGTAAAAGAACCACATCTTCCACACCTACAACAAGCCAAACATTGTAATCAAACTTGCTGTAATAAAAAATAAATAAAAAATAAATTAAAAACACGAACAAGATGTAGTGAGACAAACTTGAGGGGCTTTCTCCTGGCACATTCCATTCTAAATTCCAATCTAGAACACGACTTCCATTGAGGCTCTGTTGCCCTCTTAACCAGATTTGGTAAGGGAGAACTGCTGCCACCTTGTGGCCGTTTCACACAACAGCAGCTTTAATCCCAGCGCTAATGGTCCATTGATATTCAAAATCATTGCAGGCCTGTAAATCACACCTGCCCTGAAAACAAATCCTGGGGTCACATATCGATCAAAAAATTCAAAGGACGCCAATATTTCAAAACAACCGTTTCAAAAGGCATATTTTACGCACATTAGTGTTCTGCTTCTTTTTCTTTCTTTCCTTTTTTGTTAAAAAAAACGGGAATGGAAAAAGGCATCCCTCAGAATGGGCGAAAATCGTTGCAGACGAATCAATGGACAAAGGTTTAATCTCCAATATATATAAACAGCTCATGCAGCTTAATATTAAAAAAACAAACAACCCAATACAAAAATGGGCAGAAGATCTAAAGAGACGTTTCTTCAAAGAACACACAGAGATGGCCATGACACACATGAAAAGCTGCTCAACAGCACTAATTATTAGAGAAATGCAAATCAAAACTACAATGAGGTATCACCTCACACCTGTTAGAATCGGCATCATCAGAAAATCTACAAACTACAAATTCTGGGGAGGGTGTGGACAAAAGGAGCCCTCTTCCACTATTGGTGGGAATGGAAATTGATACAGTCACTATGGAGAACAGTATGGAGTTTCCTTAAAAAAAAACTAGAAATAGAATTACCATCTGATCCAGCAATCCCACTTCTGGGCATATACCCAGAGAAAACAGTAAATCAAAAAGGCACATTCACCACAATGTTCATTGCAGCACTATTTACAATAGCCAGGTAATGGAAGCAACCTAAATGCCCACAGACAGATGAATGGATAAAGATGTGGTACATATATAAAATGGAATATTACTCGGCCATAAAGAGGAATGAAACTGGGTCCTTTGTAGAGACATCGATGGATCTAGTGACTGTCATACAGAATGAAGTAAGTCAGAAAGAGGAAAACAAATATCGTATATTAATGCATATATGTGGAACCTAAAAAATGGTACAGATGAACTGATTTGCAGGGAAGAAATAGAGACACAGAGGTAGAGAACAAACGTATGGACACCAAGTGTGGGAAGCCATGGGGTGGTGGTGGTGGGATGAGTTGGGAGATTGGGATTGACCTGTATACATGTATATGCATAAAATACATAACTAATAATAACCTGCTGTATAAAAAAATAAATAAAATTAAATTTAAAAATTTTAAAAAAATAAAATTAAAAATAAAACAGAAAAAAGTTCTTCCCTTCACACAGATGTATTTATAGGAATGAATTATTTCCATGCTTATATCTAAAAATACATAAAAGAGGAATAAAATATAACTTGAACCATAAAAAGAAAAAAAAACCCTGAACCCACCAGTTATACACAGGAAATCCCTATCAGGGCACTTGCTCCAGTGGTAAACAATTTTGAAATTGGTCAGAGGTGGGGAACCATCTCCCATACAGCCAGCAACCCACCCCGCACGCAAGGAGCGTCGTCATTGCAAAGCTGGGGGACCGTGCCGAGGCGTCTGTGAGTAAACGTGAGCTGAGCCCCAGGCCAGCTGCTGCTGAACTGTTCCCACCCTTTCCACATAAAACACCTGAATATGTACAAGGGCTTGAAAGCCTAGAGGAAGGGCCGTGGAGCCACACCAGCTACAGCACGCAGGCAAAATTGGTGCCTGCAGGCCAGCCAGGGTGGTCCTAGCCCTGGGCTCTCTTCAGGAAGCTTTCCATTGCCCTGCCTGAGATTCCCCGGCTGTCCCTGCCCCCACTGCTTTTTTCCTTCCTCACCTCTGTCCAGAGAGAAATTCCATCGGAAGGTATGGGTGACACATCCTCTTCTTTACAGGCGGCAGCCTGGCAACTCCTACAGAAAGGCCAGCAGAACCCCACTCACACCGGGCCACACACAAAGCTGTGGCCCCTCACTCCCTCCCACCAGCACAGCCCCGAACCTGCTGACGGGGCCGAGAATATGGAGTCAGGCCCAGCTTCAGGGGCTATTGCTGCCTGGAACTCTGTTTATATTGACGTCAACAAGGCACACCTGGGGAGGGCGGACCGGCAGGGTAAGGCTGCCCAGGTCAGCTAATCCACAACCCTCAGGGAATCACATTGTTGAAAATGGAGCCCGCTAAGGCAGAAGAGAAGCCAAGGAAAAAAAGGACACAATGCCATTTGCAGCACCGTAGATGAGTCTAGAAGTAATCACGTGACTTGTAGTAAGTCAGAAAGTGAAAGACACATATCATATCATATCACTTATAGGTGTTACCTAAAAATGGATACCAGGGCAGATATTTCCACGGAGAAGGGCAATCACAGATTCATTAAACAAACTTATGGTTCACCAATGGAAAGGTGTGAGGATTGGTTTCATTACGATATCGGGGTTAACAGACATATACAAACACAGGTGACATATATAATCACCAAAGACCTACAGAATACCAAGAGAGGACTACTCAACATTCTGTCATAACGTACATGGGAAAAGGATCCCAGGAAGAACAGTCATCTGTATATGTGTAAAAGAACCACATCTTCCACACCTACAACAAGCCAAACATTGTAATCAAACTTGCTGTAATAAAAAATAAAAAAAATTAAATTAAAAACACGAACAAGATGTAGTGAGACAAACGTGAGGGGCTTTCTCCTGGCACATTCCATTCTAAATTCCAATCTAGAACACCACTTCCACTGAGGCTCTCTTGCCCTAGTAACCAGATTTGGTAAGGGTGAACTGCTGCCACCTTGTGGCCTTTTCACACAACAGCAGCTTTAATCCCAGTGCTAATGTTCAGTTGATATTCAAAATCATTGCAGGCCTGTAAATGACACCTGCCCTGAAAATAAATCCTGGTTTCACATATCCACCAAAAAATTCAAAGGATGTCCATATTTCAAAACGATCGTTTCAAAAGGCATATTTTACGCACATTGGTGTTCTGCTTCTTTTCCTTTCTTTCCTTTTTTGTTAAAAAACACGGGAATGGAAAAAGGCATCCCTCAGAATGGGCGAAAATCATTGCAGACGAATCAATGGACAGAGGTTTAATCTCCAATATATATAAACAGCACATGCAGCTTAATATTAAAAAAACAAACAAACCAATACAAAAATGGGCAGAAGATCTAAAGAGACGTTTCCTCAAAGAAGACACAGAGATGGCCAAGACGCACATGAAAAGCTGCTCAACAGCACTAATTATTAGAGAAATGCAAATCAAAACTACAATGAGGTATCACCTCACACCTGTTAGAATCGGCATCATCAGGAAATCTACAAACAACCAATTCTGGGGAGGGTGTGGACAAAAGGAGCCCTCTTCCACTATTGGTGGGAATGTAAATTGATACAGTCACTATGGAAAACAGTATGGAGTTTCCTTAAAAAAAACTAGAAATAGAATTACCATCTGATCCAGCAATCCCACTTCTGGGCATATACCCAGAGAAAACCATAAATCATAAAGGCACATTCACCACAATGTTCATTGCAGCACTATTTACAATAGCCAGGTAATGGAAGCAACCTAAATGCCCACAGACAGATGAATGGATAAAGATGTGGTACATATATAAAATGGAATATTACTCAGCCATAAAGGGGAATGAAACTGGGTCCTTTGTAGAGACATCGATGGATCTAGTGACTGTCATACAGAATGAAGTAAGTCAGAAAGAGGAAAACAAATATTGTATATTAATGCATATATGTGGAACCTAAAAAATGGTACAGATGAACTGATTTGCAGGGAAGAAATAGAGACACAGCGGTAGAGAACAAACGTATGGACATCAAGTTTGGGAAGCTATGGGGTGACGGTGGTGGGATGAGTTGGGAGATTGGGATTGACCTGTATACATGTATATGCATAAAATACATAACTAATAATAACCTGCTGTATAAAAAAATAAATAAAATTAAATTTCAAAATTTTAAAAAATAAAATTTAAAAATAAAACAGAAGAAAGTTCTTCCCTTCACACAGATGTATTTATAGGAATGAATTATTTACATGCTTATATCTATAAATACATAAAAGAGGAATAAAATCTAACTTGAACCATAAAAGAAAAAAAAAAAAAACCCTGAACCCACGATTTATACAGAGGAAAACACTATCAGGGCACTTGCTCCAGCGGTCAACAATTCTGAAATTGGTCAGAGGTTGGGAACCATCTCCCATACAGCCAGCAACCCACCCCCCACGCAAGGAGCGTCCTCATTGCAAAGCTGGGGGACCGTGCCGAGGCATCTGTGAGTAAACGTGAGCTGAGCCCCAGGCCAGCTGCTGCTGAACTGTTCCCACCCTTCCCAGGTAAAACACCTGAATATGTACAAGGGCTTGAAAGCCTAGAGGAAGGGCCGTGGAGCCACACCAGCGACAGCACGCAGGCCAACTTGGTGCCTGCAGGCCAGCCAGGGTGGTCCTGGCCCCGGGCGCTCTTCCGGAAGCTTTCCATTGCCCTGCCTGAGATACCCCTCCTGTCCCGGCCCCCACTGCTTTTTTCCTTCCTCACCTCTGTCCGGAGAGAAATTCCAGCGGAAGGTATGGGTGACACATCCTCTTCTTTACAGGTGGCAGCCTGGCAACCCCTGCAGAAAGGCCAGCAGAGCCCCCCTCACACTGGGCCACCAACAAAGCTGTGGCCCCTCACTCCCTTCCACCAGCACAGCCCCGAGACTGCTGACGGGGCAGAGAATATGGAGTCAGCCACAGCTTCAGGGGCTATTGCTGCCTGGAGCGCTGTTTATATTGACCTCAACGAGGCACACCTGGGGAGGGCGGGCCGGCAGGGTAAGGCTGCCCAGGTCAGCTAATCCACAACCCTCAGGGAATCACATTGTTGAAAATGGACCTCACTAAGGCAGAATAGAAGCCAAGGAAAAAAAGGACACAATGCCATTTGCAGCCCCGTAGATGATTCTAGAGGTAATCACGTGACTTGTAGTAAGTCAGAAAGTGAAAGACACATATCGTATCTTATCACTTATAGGTGTTACCTAAAAATGGATATCAGGGCAGATATTTCCACGGAGAAGGGCAATCACAGATTCATTAAACAATCTTATGTTTCACCAATGGAAAGGTGTGAGGATTGGTTTCATTACGATATCGGGGTTAACAGACATATACAAACACAGGTGACATATATAATCACCAAAGACCTACGGAATACCAATAGAAGACTACTTAACATTCTGTCATAACGTACATGGGAAAAGGATCCCAGGAAGTTCAGACATCTGTATATGTGTAAAAGAACCACATCTTCCACACCTACAACAAGCCAAACATTGTAATCAAACTAGCTGTAATTAAAAAATAAATAAAAAATAAATTAAAAACACGAACAAGATGTAGTGAGACAAACTTGAGGGGCTTTCTCCTGGCACATTCCATTCTAAATTCCAATCTAGAACACGACTTCCATTGAGGCTCTGTTGCCCTCTTAACCAGATTTGGTAAGGGAGAACTGCTGCCACCTTGTGGCCGTTTCACACAACAGCAGCTTTAATCCCAGCGCTAATGGTCCATTGATATTCAAAATCATTGCAGGCCTGTAAATCACACCTGCCCTGAAAACAAATCCTGGGGTCACATATCGACCAAAAAATTCAAAGGACGTCCATATTTCAAAACAACCGTTTCAAAAGGCATATTTTACGCACATTAGTGTTCTGCTTCTTTTTCTTTCTTTCCTTTTTTGTTAAAAAAAACGGGAATGGAAAAAGGCATCCCTCAGAATGGGCGAAAATCGTTGCAGACGAATCAATGGACAAAGGTTTAATCTCCAATATATATAAACAGCTCATGCAGCTTAATATTAAAAAAACAAACAACCCAATACAAAAATGGGCAGAAGATCTAAAGAGACGTTTCTTCAAAGAAGACACAGAGATGGCCATGACGCACATGAAAAGCTGCTCAACAGCACTAATTATTAGAGAAATGCAAATCAAAACTACAATGAGGTATCACCTCACACCTGTTAGAATCGGCATCATCAGAAAATCTACAAACTACAAATTGTGGGGAGGGTGTGGACAAAAGGAGCCCTCTTCCACTATTGGTGGGAATGGAAATTGATACAGTCACTATGGAGAACAGTATGGATTTTCCTTAAAAAAAAACTAGAAATAGAATTACCATCTGATCCAGCAATCCCACTTCTGGGCATATACCCAGAGAAAACTGTAAATCAAAAAGGCACATTCACCACAATGTTCATTGCAGCACTATTCACAATAGCCAGGTAATGGAAGCAACCTAAATGCCCACAGACAGATGAATGGATAAAGATGTGGTACATATATAAAATGGAATATTACTTGGCCATAAAGAAGAATGAAACTGGGTCCTTTGTAGAGACATCGATGGATCTAGTGACTGTCATACAGAATGAAGTAAGTCAGAAAGAGGAAAACAAATATCGTATATTAATGCATATATGTGGAACCTAAAAAATGGTACAGATGAACTGATTTGCAGGGAAGAAATAGAGACACAGAGGTAGAGAACAAACGTATGGACACCAAGTGTGGGAAGCCATGGGGTGGTGGTGGTGGGATGAGTTGGGAGATTGGGATTGACCTGTATACATGTATATGCATAAAATACATAACTAATAATAACCTGCTGTATAAAAAAATAAATAAAATTAAATTTAAAAATTTTAAAAAAATAAAATTAAAAATAAAACAGAAAAAAGTTCTTCCCTTCACACAGATGTATTTATAGGAATGAATTATTTCCATGCTTATATCTAAAAATACATAAAAGAGGAATAAAATATAACTTGAACCATAAAAAGAAAAAAAACCCTGAACCCACCAGTTATACACAGGAAATCCCTATCAGGGCACTTGCTCCAGTGGTAAACAATTCTGAAATTGGTCAGAGGTGGGGAACCATCTCCCATACAGCCAGCAACCTACCTCCCACACAAGGAGTGTCCTCATTGCAGAGGTGGGGGACCGTGCCGAGGCATCTGTGAGTAAACGTGAGCTGAGCCCCAGGCCAGCTGCTGCTGAACTGTTCCCACCCTTTCCAGGTAAAACACCTGAATACGTACAAGGGCTTGAAAGCCTAGAGGAAGGACTGTGGAGCCATACCAGTGACAGCATGCAGGCCAACTTGGTGCCTGCAGGCCAGCCAGGGTGGTCCTTGACCCGGTCGCTCTTCCAGAAGCTTTCCATTGCCCTGCCTGAGATACCCCTCCTGTCCCGGCCCCCACTGCTTTTTTCCTTCCTCACCGCTGTCCGGAGAGAAATTCCAGCGGAAGGTATGGGTGACACATCCTCTTCTTTACAGGCGGCAGCCTGGCAGCTCCTGCAGAAAGGCCAGCAGAACCCCACTCACACCGGGCCACCTACAATGCTGTGGCCCCTCACTCCCTCCCACCAGCACAGCCCCGAGACTGCTGACGGGGCAGAGAATATGGAGTCAGGCACAGCTGCAGTGGCTATTGCTGCCTGGAGCGCTGTTTATATTGACCTCAACGAGGCACACCTTGTGAGGGCGGACCGGCAGGGTAAGGCTGCCCAGGTCAGCTAATCCACAACCCTCAGGGAATCACATTGTTGAAAATGGACCCCGCTAAGGCAGAATAGAAGCCAAGGGAAAAAAGGACACAATGCCATTTGCAGCACCGTAGATTATTCTAGAAGTAATCATGTGACTTGTAGTAAGTCAGAAAGTGAAAGACACATATCATATCATATCACTTATAGGTGTAACCTAAAAATGGATACCAGGGCAGATATTTCCACCGAGAAGGGCAATCACAGATTCATTAAACAAACTTATGGTTCACCAATGGAAAGGTGTGAGGATTGGTTTCATTACGATATCGGGGTTAACAGACATATACAAACACAGGTGACATATATAATCACCAAAGACCTACAGAATACCAAGAGAGGACTACTCAACATTCTGTCATAACGTACATGGGAAAAGGATCCCAGGAGGAACAGTCATCTGTATATGTGTAAAAGAACCACATCTTCCACACCTACAACAAGCCAAACATTGTAATCAAACTTGCTGTAATAAAAAATAAAAAATTAAATTAAAAACACGAACAAGAAGTAGTGAGACAAACGTGAGGGTCTTTCTCCTGGCACATTCCATTCTAAACTCCAATCTAGAACACCACTTCCACTGAGGCTCTCTTGCCCTAGTAACCAGATTTGGTAAGGGTGAACTGCTGCCACCTTGTGGCCGTTTCACACAACAGCAGCTTTAATCCCAATGCTAATGGTCAGTTGATATTCAAAATCATTGCAGGCCTGTAATGACACCTGCCCTGAAAACAAATCCTGCGGTCACATATCGACCAAAAAATTCAAAGGACGTCCATATTTCAAAACGACCGTTTCAAAAGGCATATTTTACGCACATTAGTGTTCTGCTTCTTTTCCTTTCTTTCCTTTTTTGTTAAAAAACACAGGAATGGAAAAAGGCATCCCTCAGAATGGGCGAAAATCGTTGCAAACGAATCAATGGACAGAGGTTTAATCTCGAATATATATAAACAGCTCATGCAGCTTAATATTAAAAAACAAACAACCCCCAAAAAAATGGGCAGAAGATCTAAAGAGACGTTTTTTCAAAGGAGACAGAGAGATGGCCAAGACGCACATGAAAAGCTGCTCAACAGCACTAATTATAAGAGAAATGCAAATCAAAACTACCATGAGGTATCACCTCACACCTGTTAGAATCGGCATCATCAGAAAATCTACAAACAACCAATTCTGGGGAGGGTGTGGACAAAAGGAGCCCTCTTCCACTATTGGTGGGAATGTAAATTGATACAGTCACTATGGAGAACAGTATGGAGTTTCCTTAAGAAAACTAGAAATAGAATTACCATCTGATCCAGCAATCCCACTTCTGGGCATATACCCAGAGAAAACCGTATTTCAAAAAGGCACATTCACCACAATGTTCGTTGCAGCACTATTTACAATAGCCAGGTAATGGAAGCAACCTAAATGCCCACAGACAGATGAATGGATAAAGATGTGGTACATATATAAAATGGAATATTACTCGGCCATAAAAAGGAATGAAACTGGGTCATTTGTAGAGACATCGATGGATCGAGAGAATGTCATACAGAATGAAGTCAGAAAGAGGAAAACAAATATTGTATATTAATGCATATATGTGGAGCCTAAAAATGGTACACATGAACTGGTTTGCAGGGAAGAAATAGAGACACAGAGGTAGAGAACAAACGTATGGACACCAAGTGTGGGAAGCCATGGGGTGGTGGTGGTGGGATGAGTTGGGAGATTGGGATTGACCTGTATACATGTATATGCATAAAATACATAACTAATAATAACGTGCTGTATAAAAACATAAATAAAATTAAATTTCAAAATTTTAAAAAATAAAATTTACAAATAAAACAGAAAAAATTCTTCCCGTCACACAGATGTATTTATAGGAATGAATTATTTCCATGCTTATATTTATAAATACATAAAAGAGGAATAAAACCTAACTTGAACCATAAAAGAAAAAAAAAAGTGAACCCACTAGTTATACAGAGGAAAACCCTATCACGGCACTTGCTCCAGCGGTAAACAATTCTGAAATTGGTCAGAGGTGGGGAACCATCTCCCATACAGCCAGCAACCCACCCCCCCATGCAAGGAGCGTCCTCATTGCAAAGCTGGGGGACAGTGCCGAGGCATCTGTGAGTAAACGTGAGCTGAGCCCCAGGCCAGCTGCTGCTGAACTGTTCCCACCCTTTCCACATAAAACACCTGAATATGTACAAGGGCTTGAAAGCCTAGAGGAAGGACCGTGGAGCCACACCAGCGACAGCACGCAGGCCAACTTGGTGCCTGCAGGGCAGCCAGGGTGGTCCTGGCCCCGGGCGCTCTTCCAGAAGCTTTCCATTGCCCTGCCTGAGATTCCCCGGCTGTCCCGGACCCCACTGCTTTTTTCCTTCCTCACCTCTGTCCGGAGAGAAATTCCATCAGAAGTTATTGGTGACACATCCTCTTCTTTACAGGCGGCAGCCTGGCAACTCCTACAGAAAGGCCAGCAGAACCCCACTCACACCGGGCCACACACAAAGCTGTGGCCCCTCACTCCCTGCCACCAGCACAGCCCCGAAACTGCTGACAGGGCAGTGAATATGGAGTCAGGCACAGCTTCAGGGGCTATTGCTGCCTGGAGCACTGTTTTTCTTGAACTCAACCAGGCAAACCTGTGGAGGGCCAGCTGGCAACGTAAGGCTGCCCAGGTCAGCTAATCCACAACCCTCAGGGAATCACATTGTTGAAAATGGACCTTGCTAAGGCAGAAGAGAAGCCAAGGGAAAAACGGACACAATGCCATTTGCAGCACCGTAGATGAGTCTAGAAGTAATCACGTGACTTGTAGTAAGTCAGAAAGTGAAAGACACATATCATATCATATCACTTATAGGTGTTACCTAAAAATGGATACCAGGGCAGATATTTCCACGGAGAAGGGCAATCACAGATTCATTAAACAAACTTATGGTTCACCAATGGAAAAGTGTGAGGATTGGTTTCATTACGATATCGGGGTTAACAGACATATACAAACACAGGTGACATATATAATCACCAAAGACCTACAGAATACCAAGAGAGGACTACTCAACATTCTGTCATAACGTACATGGGAAAAGGATCCCAGGAGGAACAGTCATCTGTATATGTGTAAAAGAACCACATCTTCCACACCTACAACAAGCCAAACATTGTAATCAAACTTGCTGTAATAAAAAATAAAAAATTAAATTAAAAACACGAACAAGAAGTAGTGAGACAAACGTGAGGGTCTTTCTCCTGGCACATTCCATTCTAAACTCCAATCTAGAACACCACTTCCACTGAGGCTCTCTTGCCCTAGTAACCAGATTTGGTAAGGGTGAACTGCTGCCACCTTGTGGCCGTTTCACACAACAGCAGCTTTAATCCCAGCGCTAATGGTCAGTTGATATTCAAAATCATTGCAGGCCTGTAAATGACACCTGCCCTGAAAACAAATCCTGGGGTCACATATCGACCAAAAAATTCAAAGGATGTCCATATTTCAAAACGACCGTTTTAAAAGGCATATTTTACGCACATTAGTGTTCTGCTTCTATTCCTTTCTTTCCTTTTTTGTTAAAAAAGACGGGAATGGAAAAAGGCATCCCTCAGAATGGGCGAAAATCGTTGCAGACGAATCAATGGACAGAGGTTTAATCTCGAATATATATAAACAGCTCATGCAGCTTAATATTAAAAAACAAACAACCCCCCAAAAAATGGGCAGAAGATCTAAAGAGACGTTTCTTCAAAGGAGACACAGAGATGGCCAAGACGCACATGAAAAGCTGCTCAACAGCACTAATTATTAGAGAAATGCAAATCAAAACTACAATGAGGTATCACCTCACACCTGTTAGAATCGGCATCATCAGGAAATCTACAAACAACCAATTCTGGGGAGGGTGTGGACAAAAGGAGCCCTCTTCCACTATTGGTGGGAATGTAAATTGATACAGTCACTATGGAGAACAGTATGGAGTTTCCTTAAAAAAACTAGAAATAGAATTACCATCTGATCCAGCAATCCCACTTCTGGGCATATACCCAGAGAAAACCGTATTTCAAAAAGGCACATTCACCACTATGTTCGTTGCAGCACTATTTACAATAGCCAGGTAATGGAAGCAACCTAAATGCCCACAGACAAATGAATGGATAAAGATGTGGTACATATATAAAATGGAATATTACTCGGCCATAAAAAGGAATGAAACTGGGTCATTTGTAGAGACATCGATGGATCGAGAGACTGTCATACAGAATGAAGTAAGTCAGAAAGAGGAAAACAAATATTGTCTATTAATGCATATATGTGGAGCCTAAAAATGGTACAGATGAACTGGTTTGCAGGGAAGAAATAGAGACACAGAGGTAGAGAACAAACGTATGGACACCAAGTGTGGGAAGCCATGGGGTGGTGGTGGTGGGATGAGTTGGGAGTTTGGGATTGACCTGTATACGTGTATATACATAAAATACATAACTAATAATAACGTGCTGTATAAAAAAATAAATAAAATTAAATTTCAAAATTTTAAAAAATAAAATTTAAAAATAAAACAGAAAAAATTCTTCCCATCACACAGATGTATTTATAGGAAAGAATTATTTCCATGCTTATATCTATAAATACATAAAAGGGGAATAAAATCTAACTTGAACCAAAAAAGAAAAAAAAAAACCTGAACCCAGGAGTTATACAGAGGAAAACCCTATCAGGGCAGTTGCTCCAGTGGTAAACAATTCTGAAATTGGTCAGATGTGGGGAACCATCTCCCATACAGCCAACAACCCACCCCCCACGCAAGGAGCATCCTCATTGCAAAGCTGGGGGACCGTGCCGAGGCATCTGTGAGTAAACGTGAGCTGAGCCCCAGGCCAGCTGCTGCTGAACTGTTCCCACCCTTTCCAGGTAAAACACCTGAATATGTACAAGGGCTTGAAAGCCTAGAGGAAGGACCGTGGAGCCACACCAGCGACAGCACACAGGCCAACTTGGTGCCTGCAGGCCAGCCAGCGTGGTCCTGGACCCGGCGCTCTTCCAGAAGCTTTCCATTGCCCTGCCTGAGATACCCATCCTGTCCCGGCCCCCACTGCTTTTTTCCTTCCTCACCTCTGTCCGGAGAGAAATTCCAGCGGAAGGTATGGGTGACACGTCCTCTTCTTTACAGGCGGCAGCCTGGCAACTCCTGCAGAAAGGCCAGCAGAACCCCACTCACACCGGGCCTCCCACAAAGCTGTGGCCCCTCACTCCCTCCCACCAGCACAGCCCCGAGACTGCTGACGGGGCAGAGAATATGGAGTCAGGCACAGCTTCAGAGGCTACTGCTGCCTGGAGCGCTGTTTATATTTACCTCAACGAGGCACACCTGGGGAGGGCAGGCCGGCAGGGTAAGGCTGCCCAGGTCAGCTAATCCACAACCCTCAGGGAATCACATTGTTGAAAATGGACCCCGCAAAGGCAGAAGAGAAGCCAAGGGAAAAAAGGACAAAATGCCATTTGCAGCCCTGTAGATGAGTATAGAAGTAATCACGTGACTTGTAGTAAGTCAGAAAGTGAAAGACACATATCATATCACTTAGAGGTGTTACCTAAAAATGGATACCAGGGCAGATATTTCCACGGAGAAGGGCAATCACAGATTCATTAAACAAACTTATGGTTCACCAATGGAAAGGTGTGAGGATTGGTTTCATTACGATATCGGGGTTAACAGACATATACAAACACAGGTGACATATATAATCACCAAAGACCTACAGAATACCAAGAGAGGACTACTCAACATTCTGTCATAACGTACATGGGAAAAGGATCCCAGGAAGAACAGACATCTGTATATGTGTAAAAGAACCACATCTTCCACACCTACAACAAGCCAAACATTGTAATCAAACTTGCTGTAATAAAAAATAAAAAAATAAATTAAAAACACGAACAAGAAGTAGTGAGACAAACGTGAGGGGCTTTCTCCTGGCACATTCCATTCTAAACTCCAATCTAGAACACCACTTCCACTGAGGCTCTCTTGCCCTAGTAACCAGAATTGGTAAGGGTGAACTGCTGCCACCTTGTGGCCGATTCACACAACAGCAGCTTTAATCCCAACGCTAATGGTCAGTTGATATTCAAAATCATTGCAGGCCTGTAAATGACACCTGCCTTGAAAACCAATCCTGGGGTCACATATCAACCAAAAAATTCAAAGGACGTCCATATTTCAAAAGGACCGTTTCAAAAGGCATATTTTACGCACATTAGTGTTCTGCTTCTTTTCCTTTCTTTCCTTTTTTTTAATAAACACGGGAATGGAAAAAGGAATCCCTCAGATTGGGCGAAAATCGTTACAGACGAATCAATGGACAGAGGTTTAATCTCCAATATATATAAACAGCTCATGCAGCTTAATATTAAAAAAAACTAACCACCCAAAAAAAAATGGGCAGAAGATCTAAAGAGACGTTTCTTCAAAGGAGACACAGAGATGGCCAAGACGCACATGAAAAGCTGCTCAACAGCACTAATTATTAGAGAAATGCAAATCAAAACTACAATGAGGTATCACCTCACACCTGTTAGAATCGGCATCATCAGAAAATCTACAAACAACCAACTCTGGGGAGGGTGTGGACAAAAGGAGCCCTCTTACACTATTGGTGGGAATGTAAATTGATACAGTCACTATGGAGAACAGTATGGAGTTTCCTTAAAAAAATTAGAAATAGAATTACCATCTGATCCAGCAATCCCACTTCTGGGCATATACCCAGAGAAAACCGTATTTCAAAAAGGCACATTCACCACAATGTTCGTTGCAGCACTATTTACAATAGCCAGGTAATGGAAGCAACCTAAATGCCCACAGACAGATGAATGGATAAAGATGTGGTACATATATAAAATGGAATATGACTCGGCCATAAAAAGGAATGAAACTGGGTCATTTGTAGAGACATCGATGGATCGAGAGACTGTCATACAGAATGAAGTAAGTCAGAAAGAGGAAAACAAATATTGTCTATTAATGCATATATGTGGAGCCTAAAAATGGTACAGATGAACTGGTTTGCAGGGAAGAAATAGAGACACAGAGGTAGAGAACAAACGTATGGACACCAAGTGTGGGAAGCCATGGGGTGGTGGTGGTGGGATGAGTTGGGAGTTTGGGATTCACCTGTATACATGTATATGCATAAAATACATAACTAATAATAACGTGCTGTATAAAAAAATAAATTAAATTTCAAAATTTTAAAAAATAAAATTTAAAAATAAAACAGAAAAAAGTTCTTCCCGTCACACAGATGTATTTATAGGAATGAATTATTTCCATGCTTATATCTATAAATATATAAAAGAGGAATAAAATCTAACTTGAAGCATAAAAGAAAAAAACACCTGAACCCATGAGTTATACAGAGGAAAACACTATCAGCGCACTTGCTCCAGCGGTAAACAATTCTGAAATTGGTCAGAGGTGGGAAACCATCTCCCATACAGCCAGCAACCCACGCCCCAGGCAAGGAGCGTCCTCATTGCAAAGCTGGGGGACCGTGCCGAGGCATCTGTGAGTAAACGTGAGCTGAGCCCCAGGCCAGCTGCTGCTGAACTGTTCCCACCCTTCCCAGGTAAAACACCTGAATATGTACAAGGGCTTGAAAGCCTAGAGGAAGGGCCGTCGAGCCACACCAGCGACAGCACGCAGGCCAACTTGGTGCCTGCAGGCCAGCCAGGGTGGTCTTGGCCCCGGGCGCTCTTCCGGAAGCTTTCCATTGCCCTGCCTGTGATACCCCTCCTGTCCCGGCCCCCACTGCTTTTTTCCTTCCTCACCTCTGTCCGGAGAGAAATTCCAGCGGAAGTATGGGTGACACATCCTCTTCTTTACAGTTGGCAGCCTGGCAACTCCTGCAGAAAGGCCAGCAGAGTCCCACTCACACCGGGCCACTCACAAAGCTGTGGCCCCTCACTCCCTCCAACCAGCACAGCCACGAGACTGCTGACGGGGCAGAGAATATGGAGTCAGGCACAGCTTCAGGGGCTATTGCTGCCTGGAGCGCTGTTTATATTGACCTCAACGAGGCACACCTGGGGAGGGCAGGCCGGCAGGGTAAGGCTGCCTAGGTCAGCTAATCCACAACCCTCAGGGAATCACATTGTTGAAAATGGACCTCACTAAGGCAGAATAGAAGCCAAGGAAAAAAGGACACAATGCCATTTGCAGCACCGTAGATGAGTCTAGAAGTAATCACGTGACATGTAGTAAGTCAGAAAGTGAAAGACACATATCATATCATATCACTTATAGGTGTTACCTAAAAATGGATATCAGGGCAGATATTTCCACGGAGAAGGGCAATCACAGATTCATTAAACAAACTTATGGTTCACCAATGGAAAGGTGTGAGGATTGGTTTCATTACGATATCGGGGTTAACAGACATATACAAACACAGGTGACATATATAATCACCAAAGACCTACAGAATACCAAGAGAGGACTACTCAACCTTCTGTCATAACGTACATGGGAAAAGGATCCCAGGAAGAAAAGACGTCTGTATATGTGTAAAAGAACCACATCTTCCACACCTACAACAAGCCAAATATTGTAATCAAACTTGCTGTAATAAAAAATAAAAAAAAATATTAATTTAAAAACACGAAGAAGAAGTAGTGAGACAAACTTGAGGGGATTTCTCCTGGCACATTCCATTCTAAATTACAATGTAGAACGCGACATCCATTGAGGCTCTGTTGCCCTACAAACCAGATTTGGTAAGGGAGAACTGCTGCCACCTTGTGGCCTTTTCACACAACAGCAGCTTTAATCCCAGCGCTAATGGTCCATTAATATTCAAAATCATTGCAGGCCTGTAAATGACACCTGCCCTGAAAACAAATCCTGGGGTCACAGATCGACCAAAAAATTCAAAGGACGTCCATATTTCAAAACGACCGTTTCAAAAGGCATATTTTACGCACATTAGTGTTCTGCTTCTTTTCCTTTCTTTCCTTTTTTGTTAAAAAAACGGGAAGTGAAAAAGGAATCCCTTTGAATGGGCGAAAATCTTTGCAAACGAATCAATGGACAGAGGTTTAATCTCCAATATATATAAACAGCTCATGCATCTTAATATTAAAAAAACCAACAACCCAATACAAAAATGGGCAGAAGATCTAAAGAGACGTTTCTTCAAAGAAGACACAGAGATGGCCAAGACGCCATATAAAGGAATGATACTGGGTCATTTGTAGAGACATCGATGGATCTAGAGAAAGTCATACAGAATGAAGTAAGTCAGAAAGAGGAAAACAAATATTGTATATTAATGCATATATGTGGAACCTAAAAAATGGTACAGATGAACTGGTTTGCAGGGAAGAAATAGAGACACAGAGGTAGAGAACAAACGTATGGACACCAAGTGTGGGAAGCCATGGGTTGGTGGTGGTGGGATGAGTTGGGAGATTGGGATTGACCTGTATACATGTATATGCATAAAATACATAACTAATAATAACCTGCTGTATAAAAAAATAAATAAAATTACATTTCAAAATTTTAAAAACTAAAATTTAAAAATAAAACAGAAAAATGTTCTTCCCTTCACACAGATGTATTTATAGGAATGAATAATTTCCATGCTTATATCTATAAATACATAAAAGAGGAAAAAAATCTAACTTGAACCATAAAAGTAAAAAAGAACCTGAACCCACCAGTTATACAGGGGAAAATCCTATCAGGCACTTGCTCAAGCGGTAAACAATTCTGAAATTGGTCAGAGGTGGGGAACCATCTCCCATAAAGCCAGCAAGCAAACCCCCACGCAAGGAGTGTCCTCATTGCAAAGCTGGGGGAACGTGCCGAGGCATCTGTGAGTAAACATGAGTTGAGCCCCAGTACAGATGCTGCTGAACTGTTCCCACCTTTCCCAGGTAAAACACCTGAATATGTACAAGGGCTTGAAAGCCTAGAGGAAGGGCCTTGGAGACACACCAGCGACAGCACGCAGGGCAACTTGGTGCCTGCAGGCCAGCCAGGGTGGTCCTGGCCCTGGGCCCTCTTCCAGAAGCTTTCCATTGCCCTACCTGATATACCCCTCCTGTCCTGGCCCCCAATGCTTTTTTCGTTCCTCACCTCTGTCCGGGGAGAAATTCCAGTGGAAGGTATGGGTGACACATCCTCTTCTTTACAGGTGGCAGCATGGCAACACCTGCAGAAAGGCCAGCAGAGCCCCACTCACATCGGGACACCCACAAAGCTGTGGCCCCTCACCCCCTCCCACCAGCACAGCCCCGAGACTGCTGACGGGGCAGAGAATATGGAGTCAGGCACAGCTTCAGTGGCTATTGCTGCCTGGAGCTCTGTTTATATTGACCTCAACGAGGCACACCTGGGGAGGGCGAGCCGGCAGGGTAAGGCTGCCCAGGTCAGCTAACCCACAACCCTCAGGGAATCACATTGTTGAAAATGGACCCCACTAAGGCAGAAGAGAAGCCAAGGGAAAAAAGGACACAATGCCATTTGCAGCACCGTAGATGAGTCTAGAAGTAATCACGTGACTTGTAGTAAGTCAGAAAGTGAAAGACACATATCATATCATATCACTTATAGGTGTTACCTAGAAATGGATACCAGGGCAGATATTTCCACGGAGAAAGGCAATCACAGATTCATTAAACAAACTTATGGTTCACCAATGGAAAGGTGTGAGGACTGGTTTCATTACGATATCGGGGTTAAGAGACATATACAAACACAGGTGACATATATAATCACCAAAGACATACGGAATACCAAGAGAGGACTACTCAACATTCTGTCATAACGTACATGGGAAAAGGATCCCAGGAAGAACAGACATCTGTATATGTGTAAAAGAACCACATCTTCCACACCTACAACTAGCCAAACATTGTAATCAAACTTGCTGTAATAATAAATAAAATAATTAAATTAAAAACACAAACAAGAAGTAGTGAGACAAACGTGAGGGGCTTTCTCCTGGCACATTCCATTCTAAACTCCAATCTAGAACACCACTTCCACTGAGGCTCTCTTGCCCTAGTAACCAGATTTGGTAAGGGTGAACTGCTGCCACCTTGTGGCCGTTTCACACAACAGCAGCTTTAATCCCAACGCTAATGGTCAGTTGATATTCAAAATCATTGCAGCCCTGTAAATGACACCTGCCCTGAAAACAAATCCTGGGGTCACATATCGACCAAAAAATTCAAAGGACGTCCATATTTCAAAACGACCATTTCAAAAGGCATATTTTACGCACATTAGTGTTCTGCTTCTTTTCCTTTCTTTCCTTTTTTGTTAAAAAAAACGGGAATGGAACAAGGCATCCCTCAGAATGGGCGAAAATCGTTGCAAACGAATCAATGGACAAATGTTTAATATCCAATATATATAAACAGCACATGCAGCTTAATATTACTAAAACAAACAACCCAATACAAAAATGGGCAGAAGATCTAAATAGACGTTTCTTCAAAGAAGACACAGAGATGGCCAAGACGCACATGAAAAGCTGCTCAACATCACTAATTGTTAGAGAAATGCAAATCAAAACTACAATAAGGTATGACGTCACACCCATTAGAGTCGGCATCATCAGAAAATCTACAAACAAATATTCTGGGGAGGGTGTGGACAAAAGGAACCCTCTTCCACTATTGGTGGGAATGTAAATTGATACTGTCACTATGGAGAACATTATGGAGGTTCCTTTAAAAAACTAAAAAGAGGAGAACCATCTGATCCAGCAATCCCACTTCTGAGCATATACCCAGAGAAAAACAAAAATCAAAGAGACACATTCACCACAATGTTCATTGCAGCACTATTTACAATAGCCAGGTAATGGAAGCAACCTAAATGCCCACAGACAGAAGAACGGATAAAGATGTGGTACATATATAAAATGGAGTATTACTCAACCATATAAAGGAATGAAACTGGGTCATTTGTAGAGAACTCGATGTATCTAGAGACTGTCATACAGAGTGGAGTAAGTCAGAAACAGAAAAACAAATATTGTATATTAATGCCTATATTTGGTACCTAGAAAAGTGGTACAGATGAACTTGTTTGCAGGGCAGAAATAGAGACACACAGGTAGAGAACAAACGTATGGACACAAATAGGGGGAAGCCATGGGGTGGTGGTGGTGGTGGGATGAGTTGGGAGATTGGGATTGACCTGTATACATGTAAATGCATAAAATACATCACTAATAATAACCTGCTGTATAAGAAAATAAATTTAAATTTCAAAATTTTTAAAAATAAAACAGAAAAATGTTCTTGCATTCACACAGATGTATTTATATGAATGACTTATTTCCATGCTTATATCTATAAATACATAAAAGAGGAATAAAATTTAACTTGAAACAATGGAGAAAAAAAAATAACCTGAACCCAACAGTTATACAGAGGAAAACCCTATCAAGGCACTTACTCCAGTGGTAAACAATTCTGAAATTGGTCAGATGTGGAGAATCATCTCCAATACAGCCAGCAGCCCCACCCCACGCAAGGAGGGTCCTCATTGCAAACCTGCGGGACCGTGCCGAAGCTTCTGTGAGTAAACGTGAGCTGAGCCCCAGGCCAGCTGCTGCTGAACTGTTCCCACCCTTCCCAGGTAAAACACCTGAATATGTACAAGGGCTTGAAAGCCTAGAGGAAGGGCAGTGGAGTCACACCAGCGACAGCACACAGGCCCACTTGGTGCCTGCAGGCCAGCCAGGATGGTCCTGGCCACAGGCGCTCTTCTGGAAGCTTTCAATTTTCCTGCCTGAGGTACCCCTCCTATCCCGGCCCCCACTCCTTTTTTTCCTTCCTCACCTCAGCCCGGAGAGAAATTTCATCAGACGTTATGGGTTACGCATCCTCTTCTTTACAGTTGGCAGCCTGGCAACTCCTAAGCCTTGCCGTTACCTAACCCTAACCCTAGCCCGGAACGGAAACCCACCACCAGCCCTATACCTTTCCCTACGCCGTAGCCTATTCCTGGCCCGTACGCAGGCACTGAACCTTTCATCAGCACGTATCCTGACCCTGCCATTTTGCCGTACCCTCACCTGTGCCCTAAGCCTTGACGTTCCCTAACCCTAACCCTAGCCCGGAACGGAAACCCACCACCAGCCCTACACCTTACCCCCAAGCCGTAGCCTACTCCTGGTCCATACGCTGGCACTGAACTGTGTGTCAGCACGTAGCCTGACCTTCCAACATTACCGTACCCTCACCTGTGCCCTAAGCCTTGCTGTTCCGTAACACTAACCCTAGCCTGGAACAGAAACCCACCACCAGCCATACACCGTAACGTACGCCGTAGCCTACTCCTGGGCCATATGCTGGCACTGACCCGTGCGTCAGCACGTAGCCTAACCCTCCCACGTTTCCGTACCCTCACCTGTGCCCTAAGCCTTGACGTTCCCTAACCCTAACCCTAGCCCGGAACAGAAACCCACCACCAGCCCTAAACCGTTCCCTACTGGGTAGCCTACTCCTCGCCCGTACGCTCGCACTGACCCGTGCGTCAGCATGTAGTTTGACCCTCCGACGTTTCCGTACACTCACCTGTGCCCTAAGCCTTGCCGTTCCCTAACCCTAACCCTAGCCCGGAACGGAAAACCACCACCAGCCCTACACCTTAACATACGCCGTAGCCTACTCCTGGCCCGTACGCTGACACTGACCCGTGAGTCAGCATGTAGACTGACCCTCTCACGTTTCTGTACCCTCACCTGTGCCCTAAGGCTTGCCGTTTCCTCACCCTAACCCTAGCCAAGAACGGAAACCCACCAGCAGCCCTAAACCTTACCCTACACCATAGCCTACTCCTGGCCCGTACCCTGGCACTGACCCGTGAGTCAGCACGTAGCCTGACCCTCCCACGTTTCCGTACCCTCACCTGTGCCCTAAGTCTTGCCATTCCCTCACCATAACCCTAGCCAGGAACGGAAATCCACCAGGAGCCCTAAACCTTACCCTACGCCGTAGCCAACTCCTGGCCCGTATGCTGGCACTGACCCGTGCGTCAGCACGTAGCCTGACCCTCACACATTTCCGTACCCTCACCTGTGCCCTAAGCCTTGCCATTCCCTAACCCTAACCCTAGCCCGGAACGGAAACCCACCACCAGCCCTACACCTTTCCCTACGCCGTAGCCTATTCCTGGCCCGTACGCAGGCACTGACCCTTTCATCAGCACGTAGCCTGACCCTCCCACGTTTCCGTACCCTCACCTGTGCCCTAAGCCTTGCCGTTCCCTAACCCTAACCCTAGCCCAGAACGGAAACCCACCACCAGCCCTACACCTTCAACCCCAAGCCATAGCCTACTCCTGGCCCGTACGCTGGCACTGACCCGTGCGTCAGCACGTAGCCTGACCCTCCCACATTTCCGTACCCTCACCTGTTCCCTAAGCCTTGCTGTTCCCTAACACTAACCCTAGCCTGGAACGGAAACACACCACCAACCCTACACCTAACCACCAAGCCGTAGCCTACTCCTGGCCGGTACGCTGGCACTGACACGTGCATCAGCATGTAGACTGACCCTCCCACGTTTCCGTAACCTCACCTGTGCCCTACGCTTTGCCATCCCCTAACCCTAACTGTAGCCAGAAAGGGAAACAGCCCTACACATTACCCTACGCCGTAGCCTACTCCTGGCCGGTACGCTGGCACTGACACGTGCATCAGCATGAAGCCTGACCCTCCCACGTTTCCGAACCGTCACCTGTGCCCTAAACCTTGCCGTTCCCTCACCCTAAGCCTAGCCAGGAACGGAAACCCCCCACAGCCCTAAACCTTACCCTACGCCGTAGCCTACTCCTGGCCCTTACGCTGGCACTGACCCGTGCGTCAGCACGTAGCCTGACCCTCACACGTTTCCGTACCCTCACCTGTGCCCTAAGCGTTGCCGTTCCCTAACCCTAACCCTAGTCCGGAACAGAAACCCACCACCAGCCCTACAGCTTACCACCAAGCCATAGCCTATTCCTGGCCCGTACGCTGGCACTGACCCGTGTGTCAGCATGTAGCCTGAACCTCCCACGTTTCCGTACCCTCACCTGTGCCCTAAGCCTTGCCGTTCCCTAACCCTAACCCTAGCCCCGAACGGAAACCCAACACCAACCCTACACCTAACCCCCAAGCCGTAGCCTACTCCTGGCTGGTACGCTGGCACTGACCCGTGCATCGACACATAACCTGACCCTCACCCGTTTCCGTACCCTCACCTGTGCCCTAAGCCTTGCCGTTCCCTAACCCTAACCCTAGCCATGAACGGAAACCCACCACCAGCCCTACACCTTACCCCCAAACCGTAGGCTACTCCTGGAACTTACGCTGGCACTGACCCGTGCGTCAGCACGTAGCCTGACCCTCCCACGTTTGCGGACCCTCACCTGTGCCCTAAGCCTTGCCATTCACTAACCCTAACCCTAGCCCGGAACGGAAACCCACCACCAGCCCTACACCGTTCCCTACGCCGTAGCCTATTCCTGGCCCATACGCAGGCACTGACCCTTTCATCAGCACGTAGCCTGACCCTCCCACGTTTCCGTACCCTCACCTGTGCCCTAAGCCTTTCCGTTCCCTAACCCTAACCCTAGCCCGGAACGGAAAACCAACACCAGCCCTACACCTTACCCCCAAGCCGTAGCCTACTCCTGGTCCATATGCTGGCACTGACCTGTGCGTCAGCACGTAGCCTGAACTTCCCACATTACCGTACCCTCACCTGTGCCCTAAGCCTTGCCGTTCCCTAACCCTAACCCTAGTGTGGAATGGAAACACACCACCAGCCCTACAGCTAACCCCCAAGCCATAGCCTAATGTTGGCCCACACGCTGGCACTGACACGTGCGTCAGCACGAAGCCTGCCCCTCCCACGTTTCCGTACCCTCACCTGTGCCCTAAGCCTTGCTGTTCCCTAACACTAAACCTTGCCTGGAACGGAAACCCACCACCAGCCCTACACCTAACCACCAAGCCGTAGCCTACTCCTGGCCCGTACGCTGGCACTGACCCGTGCATCAGCACGTAGCCTTACCCTCCCACGTTTCCGTATCCTCACCTGTGCCCTAAGCCTTGCCGTTCCCTAACCCTAACCCTAGCCCGGAACGGAAACCCACCGCGAGCCCTAGACCTTACCCTACGCCGTAGCCTATTGCTGGCCTGTACGCTGGCACTGACCCATGCGTCAGAAGGTAGCCTGACACTCCCACGTTTCTGTACCTCACCTGTGCCCTAAGCCTTGCCGTTCCGTATCCCTAACCCTAGCCCGGAACGGAAACCCACCACCAGCCCTACACCTTACCCTACGCCGTAGCCTACTCCTGGCCCGAACGCTGGCACTGACCCATGCGTCAGCACATAGCCTGACCCACCCACGTTTCCGTACCCTCACCTGTTCCCTAAGCCTTGCAGTTCCCTAACCCTAACCCTAGCCCGAAACGGAAACCCACCACCAGCCCTATACCTTACCCTACTCCGTAGCCTACTCCTGTCCCGTACGCTGGCACTGACCCGTGCGTCTGCACGTAGACTGACCTTCCCACATTTCCGTACCCTCACCTGTGCCCTAAGCCTTGCTGTTCCCTAACCCTATCCCTAGTACGGAACGGAAACCCTCCACCAGCCCTACAACTAACGCCCAAGCCATAGCCTACTCCTGGCCCGTACGCTGGCACTGACCCGTGCGGCAGCACGTAGCCTGACCCTCCCACGTTTCCGTACACTCACCTGTGCCCTAAGTCTTACCGTTCCCTAACCCTAACCCTAGCCTGGAACGGAAACCCACCACCAGTCCTACACCTTTCCCTACGCCGTAGCCTGTTCCTGGCCCGTACGCAGGCACTGACCCTTTCATCAGCACATAGCCTGACCCTCCCACGTTTCCGTACCCACACCTGTGCCCTAAGCCTTGCCGTTCCCTAACCCTAACCCTAGCCCGGAACGGAAACCCACCACCAGCCCTAAACCTTTCCCTACGCCGTAGCCTACTCCTGGCCCGTACGGTGGCACTGACCCGTGCGTCAGCATGTAGACAGACACCCCCAAGGCTCCATACCCTCACCTGGGCCCTAAACCTTGCCGTTCCCTAACCCTAAACCTAGCCCGGAACGGAAACCCACCACCAGCCCTACAACGAACGCACAAGCCATAGCCTAGTACGGGCCCGTACGCTGGCACTGTCCCATTCGGCAGTACGTAGCCTGACCCTCCCAAGTTTCCGTACCCTCACCTGTGCCCTAAGCCTTGCCGTTGCCTAACCCTAACCCTAGCCCGAAACGGAAACCCACCACCAGCCCTACATCTTACCCCCAAGCCGTAGCCTACTCCTGGTCCGTACACTGGCACTGACCCGTGCGTCAGCACGTAGCCTGACCCTCCCACCTTTCCGTACCCTCACCTGTGCCCTAAACATTGCCTTTCCCTAACCCTAAACCTAGCCCGGAACGGAAACCCACCACCAGCCCTAGACCATTCCCTACACCGTAGCCTAATCCTGGCCCGTACGCTGGCACTGACCCATGCGTCAGCACGTAGCCTGACCCTCCCACGTTTCCGTACCCTCACCTGTGCCCTATGCCTTGCCGTTCCCTAACCCTAACCCTAGCACAGAACGGAAACCCACCTCCAGCCCTACACCTTACCCTATGCCGTAGCCTACACCTGCCCCGTATGTTGGCACTGACCCGTGCGTCAGCACGTAGCCTGACCCGGCCACGTTTCCGTACCCTCACCTGTGCCCTAAGCCTTGACGTTCCCTTACCCTAACCCTAGCCCGGAACGGAAACCCACCACCAGCCCTACACCTTACCCCCATGCCGTAGCCTACTCCTGGTCCATACGCTGGCACTGACCTGTGCGTCAGCACGTAGCCTGAACTTCCCACATTACCGTACCCTCACCTGTGCCCTAAGCCTTGCCGTTCCCTAACTCTAACCCTAGTACGGAACGGAAACACACCACCAGCCCTACAGCTTCAACCGCCAAGCCATAGCCTACTCCTGGCCCGTACGCTGGCACTGACATGTGCGTCAGCACGTAGCCTGACCCTCACACATTTCCGTACCCTCACCTGTGCCCTAAGCCTTGCTGTTCGCTAACACTAACCCTAGCCTGGAACGGAAACACACCACCAACCCTACACCTAACCACCAAGCCGTAGCCTACTCCTGGCCGGTACGCTGGCACTGACACGTGCATCAGCATGTAGCCTGACCCTCCCTCGTTTCCGTAACCTCACCTGTGCCCTACGCTTTGCCATTCCCTAACCATAACTGTAGCCCGAAAGGGAAACAGCCCTACACATTACCCTAAGCCGTAGCCTACTCCTGGCCGGTACGCTGGCACTGACACGTGCATCAGCATGAAGCCTGACCCTCCCACGTTTCCGTACCCTCACCTGTGCCCTAAGCCTTGCCGTTCCCTAACCATAACCCAAGCCGGAACGGTATCCCACCACCAGCCCTACACATTACCGTATGCCGTAGCCTATTCCTGGCCCGTACGCTGGCACTGACACGTGCGTCAGCATGTAGCCTGACCCTCACACGTTTCCGTACCCTCACCTGTGCCCTAAGCCTTGCTGTTCCCTAACCCTAACACTAGCCCGGAACGGAAACCCACCACAAGCCCTACACCTTACCATACGCCATAGCCTACTCCTGGACCGTACGCTGGCACTGACCCGTGAGTCAGCACGTAGCCTGACCCTCCCACGTTTCCGTACCCTCACCTGTGCCCTAAGCCTTGCTGTTCCCTCACCCTATCCCTAGCCAGGAACGGAACACAACCAGCAGCCCTAAACCTTACCCTATGCCGTAGCCTACTCCTGGCCCGTACGCTGGCACTGACCCGTGCGTCAGCACGTAGCCTGACCCTCACACGTTTCCGTACCCTCACCTGTGCCCTAAGCGTTGCCGTTCCCTAACCCTAACCCTAGTCCGGAACGGAAACCCACCACCAGCCCTACAGCTTACCACCAAGCCATAGCCTATTCCTGGCCCGTACGCTGGCACTGACCCGTGCGTCAGCATGTAGCCTGAACCTCCCACGTTTCCGTACCCTCACCTGTGCCCTAAGACTTGCCGTTCCCTAACCCTAACCCTAGCCCCGAACGGAAACCCAACACCATCCCTACACCTAACCCCCAAGCCGTAGCCTACTCCTGGCTGGTATGCTGGCACTGACCCGTGCATCGACACATAACCTGCCCCTCCCACGTTTCCGTACCCTCACCTGTGCCCCAAGCCTTGCTGTTCCCTAACACTAAACCTTGCCTTGAACGGAAACCCACCACCAGCCCTACAGCTAACCACCAAGCCGTAGCCTACTCCTGGCCCATACGCTGGCACTGACACGTGCGTCAGCACGTAGCCTGACCCTCCCACGTTTCCGTATCCTCACCTGTGCCCTAAGCCTTGCCGTTCCCTAACCCTAAACCTAGCCCGGAACGGAAACCCACCGCGAGCCCTAGACCTTACCCTACGCCGTAGCCTATTGCTGGCCTGTACGCTGGCATTGACCCATGCGTCAGCAGGTAGCCTGACCCTCCCACGTTTCCGTACCCTCACCTGTTCCCTAATCCTTGCCGTTCCCTAACCCTAACCCTAGCCCCAAACGGAAACCCACCACCAGCCCTATATCTTACCCTACGCCGTAGCCTACTCCTGTCCCGTACGCTGGCACTGACCCGTGCGTCAGCACGTAGCCTGACATTCCCACATTTCCGTACCCTCACCTGTGCCCTAAGCCTTGCTGTTCCCTAACCCTATCCCTAGTATGGAACGGAAACCATCCACCAGCCCTACACCTAACACCCAAGCCATAGCCTACTCCTGGCCCGTACGCTGGCACTGACCCGTGCGGCAGCACGTAGACTGACCCTCCCACGTTTCCGTACACTCACCTGTGCCCTAAGCCTTACCGTTCCCTAACCCTAACCCTAGCCCGGAATGGAAACCCACCATCAGCCCTACAACTAACCCCGAAGCCTTAGCCTAATCCTGGCTGGTATGCTGGCACTGACACGTGCGTCAGCACGTAGCCTGACCCTCACAGTTTTCCTTACCCTCACCTGTGCCCTATGCCTTGCCGTTCCCTAACACTAACCCTAGCCCAGAACAGAAACCCACCACCCGCCCTAAACTCTACCCTACGCCGTAGCCTATTCCTGGCCCTTACGCTGGCACTGACACATGCGTCAGCACGTAGCCTGACTCTCCCACGTTTCCGTACCCTCACCTGTGCCCTAAGCCTTGACGTTCCCTAACCCTAACGCTAGCCCGGAACAGAGACCGACCACCAGCCCTACACCTTACCACCACGCCGTAGCCTGCTCCTGGCCCATATGCTGGCACTGAGCCGTGTGTCAGCACGTAGCCTGACCCACCCACGATTCCGAAACCTCACCTGTGCCCTAAGCCTTGCCGTTCCCCAATCCTAATCCTAGCCCGGAACGGAAACCCACCCCCCCAGCCCTACACCTTACCCTCTGCCGTAGCCTACACCTGGACCGTACGCGGGCACTGACCTGTGCGTCAGCATGTAGCCTGACCCTCCCATTTTACCGTACCCTCACCTGTGCCCTAAGCCTTGCCGTTCCCTAACTCTAACCCTAGCCCGGAACAGAAACCCACCACCAGCCCTAATCCTAACCCACAAGCCCTGGTTTACTCCTGGCCCGTACGCTGGCACTGACCCGTGCGTCAGCACGTAGCCTGACCCTCCCACGTTTCCGTACCCTCACCTGTGCCCTAAGCCTTGCCGTTCCCTAACCCTAACCCTAGACCGCAACGGAAACCCACCACAAGCCCTACACTCTATCCTACGCCGTAGCCTATACCTGGCCCGTACGCTGGCACTGACCCGTGCGTCAGCAAGTAGCCTGACACTCCAACGTTTCCGTACCCTCACCTGTGCCCTAAGCATTGACGTTCGCTAACCCTAACCCTAGCCCGGAACACAAACCCACCACCAGCCCTACACCTTACCACCACGGCGTAGCCTACTCCTGGCCCATATGCTGGCACTGACCCGTGCGTCAGCACGTAGCCTGACCCTCCCACTTTTCCGTAACCTCACCTGTGCCCTAAGCCTTGCCGTTCCCTAACCCTAACCCTAGCCCGGAATGAAAACCCACCACCAGCCCTACACCTTACCCTATGCCGTAGCCTACACCTGGCCCGTACGCGGGTAATAACCCATGCTTCAGCACGTAGCCTAAACCTCCCATGTTACCGTACACTCACCTGTACCCTAAGCCTTGCCGTTCCCTAACCCTAACCCTAGCCCGGAACGGAAACACACCACCAGCCCTAAATCATACCCACAAGCCGTAGCCTACTCCTGGCCCGTACGCTGGCAATGACCCGTGCGTCAGCACGTAGCCTGACCCTCCCACGTTTCAGTACCCTCACCTGTGCCCTAAGCCTTGCCGTTCCCTAACCCTAACCGTAGCCCGGAACGAAAACCCACCACCAGCCTTACACCTTACCCTACGCCGTAGCCTACTCCTGGTCCATATGCTGGCAGTGACCGTACGTCAGCACGTAGCCTGACCCGCCCACGTTTCCGTACCCTCACCTGTGCCGTAAGCCTTGCCGTTCCCTAACCCTAACCCTAGCCCGGAACGGAAAACCACCACCAGCCCTAAACCTTTCCCTACTCTGTAGCCTACTCCTCGCCCGTACGCTCGCAATAACCCCTGCGTCAGCATTTAGCTTGACACTCCCACGTTTCCGTACCCTCACCTGGGCCCTAAGCCTTGCCGTTCCCTAACACTAACCGTAGCCCGTAACGGAAACCCACCACCAGCCCTACACCTTACCCTACGCCGTAGCCTACTCCTGGCCCGAACGCTGGCACTGACCCGTGCGTCAGCACGTAGCCTGACCCTCCCACGTTTCCGTAACCTCACCTGTGCCCTAAGCCTTGCCTTTCCCTAACCCTAACCCTAGCCCGGAACAGAAACCCACCACCAGCCCTACACCTGACACCAAGCCGTAGCCTATTCCTGGCCCGTACGCAGGCACTGACCCTTTCATCAGCACGTATCCTGACCCTCACACGTTTCCGTACCCACATCTGTGCCCTAAGCCTTGCAGTTCCCTAACCCTAACCCTAGCCCGGAACGGAAACCCACCACCAGCCCTACACTTTATCCTACGCCGTAGCCTAGTCCTGGCCTGTACGGTGCAACCTATCCTTGCGTCAGCATGTAGCCTGACCCTCCCACGTTTCCGTACCCTCACCTGTGCCCTAAGCCTTGCCGTTCCGAAACCCTAACCCTAGCCCGGAACAGAAACCCACCACCAGCCCTACACCTTACCCCCAAGCCATAGCCTACTCCTGGCCCGATCGGTGGCACTAACCCTAGCATCAGCAAGTAGCCTGACCCACCCACGTTTCTGTACCCTCACACGTGCCCTAAGCCTTGCCGTTCTGTAACCTTAACCCTAGACCGGACCGGAAACCCACCACCAGCCCTACACCTTTCCCTACGCCGTAGCCTATTCCTGGCTCGTACGCAGGCACTGACACTTTCATCAGCACTTAGCCTGAACCTCCCAGGTTTCTGTACCCTCACCTGTGCCCTTAGCCTTGCCGCTCACTAACCCTAAACCTAGCCCGGAATGGAAACCCACCACCAGCCCTACAACTTACCCCCAAGCCGTAGCCTACTCCTGGCCGGTACGCTGGCACTGACACGTGCGTCAGCACGTAGCCTGACCCTCACACGTTTCCGTACCCTCACCTGTGCCCTAAG
Source organism: Mesoplodon mirus (assembly GCF_964341445.2). NCBI lineage: Eukaryota > Metazoa > Chordata > Mammalia > Artiodactyla > Ziphiidae > Mesoplodon > Mesoplodon mirus. Next base: position 208,035 of record NW_028295680.1, on the reverse strand, counting down.
CCTTGCCGTTTCCTATCCCTAACCCTAGCCCGGAACAGAAACCCACCACCAGCCCTACACTCTACCCTGCGCCATAGCCTATTCCTGGCCCGTACACTGGCACTGAGCCGTGCGTCAGCACGTAGCCTGACCCTCCCACGTTTCCGTACCCTCACCTGTGCCCTAAGCCTTGAGGTTCCCTAACCCTAACCCTAGCCCGGAACGGAAACCCACCACCAGCCCTACACCTAACCCCCAAGCCGTAGCCTACTCCTGGCTGGTACGCTGGCACTGACCCGTTCATCAGCACGTACCCTGACCCTCCCACGTTTCCGTACCCTCACCTGTGCCCTAAGCCTTGCCGTTCCCTATCCCTAACCCTAGCCCGGAACGGAAACCCACCACCAGCCCTAAACCTTACCCCCAAGCCGTAGCCTACTCCTGGTCCATACGCTGGCACTGACCTGTGCGTCAGCACGTAGCCTGAACTTCCCACATTACCGTACCCTCACCTGTGTCCTAAGCCTTGCCGTTCCCTAACCCTAACCCTAGTACGGAACGGAAACACACCAAAAGCCCTACACCTAACCCCCAAGCCGTAGGCTACTCCTGGCCGGTACGCTGGCACTGACCCGTGCGTCAGCACGTAGCCTGACCCTCCCACGTTTCCGTACCCTCACCTGTGCCCTAAGACTTGCTGTTCCCTAACACTAAACATAGCCTGGAACGGAAACCCACCACCAGCCCTACACCTTACTCTATGCCGAAGCCTACACCTGGCCCGTACGCGGGCACTGACCTGTGCTTCAGCACGTAGCCTGACCCTCCCATGTTACCGTACGCTCACCTGTGCCCTAAGCCTTGTCGTTCCCTCACCCTAACCCTAGCCCGGCACGGAATCTCACCACAAGCTCTACAGCTTATCGTATGCCGTAGCCTAGTCCTGGCCCGTACGCTGGCACTGACCCATGTGTCAGCATGTAGCCTGACCCTCCCACGTTTCCGTAACCTCACCTGTGCCCTAAGCATTGCCGTTCCCTAACCCTAACCCTAGCCCGGAACAGAATCCCACCACCAGCCCTACACCTTACCCCAAGCCGTAGCCTATTCCTGGCCCGTACGCAGGCACTGACCCTTTCATCAGCACATAGCCTGACCCTCCCACGTTTCCGTACCCTCACCTGTGCCCTAAGCCTTGCCGTTCCCTAACCCTAACCCTAGCCTGGAACGGAAACCCACCACCAGCCCTACAACTTACCCCCAAGCCGTAGCCTACTCCTGGCCGGTACGCTGGCACTGACACGTGCGTCAGCATGTAGCCTGACCCTCACACGTTTCCGTACCCTCACCTGTGCCCTAAGCCTTGCCGTTTCCTAACCCTAACCCTAGCCCGGAACAGAAACCCACCACCAGCCCTAAACTCTACCCTACGCCATAGCCTATTCCTGGCCCGTACACTGGCACTGAGCCATGCGTCAGCACGTAGCCTGACCCTCCCACGTTTCCGTACCCTCACCTGTGCCCTAAGCCTTGAGGTTCCCTAACCCTAACTCTAGCCCGGAACAGAAAACCACCAACAGCCCTACAACTTACGACCACGCCGTAGCCTACTCCTGGCCCATATGCTGGCACTGACACGTGCGTCAGCACGTAGCCTGTCCCTCCCACGTTTCCGTAACCTCACCTGTGCCCTAAGCCTTGCCGTTTCCTAACCTTAACCCTAGCCCTGAACGGAAACCCACCACCAGCCCTACACCTTACACTATGCCGTAGCCTACACCTGGCCCGTACGCGGGCACTGACCTGTGCTTCAGCACGTAGCCTGACCCTCCCATGTTATTGTATGCTCACCTGGGCCCTAAGCCTTGCCGTTCCCTAACCCTAACCCGAGCCTGGCACGGAATCCCACCCCCAGCCCTACACCTTATCGTATGCCGTAGCCTAGTCCTGGCCCGTACGCTGGCACTGACCCGTGCGTCAACATATAGCCTGACCCTCCCACGTTTCCGTACCCTCACCTGTGCCCTAAGCCTTGCCGTTCCCTAACCCTAACCCTAGCCCGGAACGGAAACCCACCACAATCCCTACACCTTTCCATACGCCGTAGCCTACTCCTGGCCCGTACGCTGGCACTGACCCGTGAGTCAGCACGTAGACTGACCCTCCCACATTTCCGTACCCTCACCTGTGCCCTAAGCCTTGCCGTTCCCTCACCCTAACCCTAGCCAAGAACGGAAACCCACCAGCAGCCCTAAACCTTACCCTACACCATAGCCTACTCCTGGCCCGTACGGTGGCACTGACCAGTGCGTCAGCACGTAGCCTGACCCTCACACGTTTCCATACCCTAACCTGTGCCCTAAGCCTTGTCGTTCCCTAACCCTAACCCTAGTCCGGAACGGAAGCCCACCACCAGCCCTACAGCTTACCCCCGATCCATAGCCTATTCCTGGCCCGTACGCTGGCACTGACCCGTGCTTCAGCATGTAGCCTGACCCTCCCACGTTTCCGTACCCTCACCTGTGCCCTAAGCCTTGCCATTCCCTAACCCTAACCCTAGTCCGGAACGGAAACACACCACCAGCCCTACACCTAACCCCCAAGCCGTAGCTTACTCCCGTCCAGTACGCTGGCACTGACCCGTGCATCATCACGTAGCCTGACCCTCCCACGTTTCCGTACACTCATCTGTGCCCTAAGCCTTGCCGTTCCCTAACCCTAACCGTAGCCCGGAACGGAAAGCCACCACCAGCCCTACACCTTACCCCCAAGCCGTAGCCTACTCCTGGCCCGTACGCTGGCACAGACCCGTGCGTCAGCACGAAGCCTGACCCTCCCACGTTTGCGGACACTCACCTGTGCCCTAAGCCTTGCCGTTCCCTAACCCTAACCCTAGCCCGGAACCGAAACCCACCACCAGCCCTACACCTTTCCCTACGCCGTAGCCTAATCCTGGCTCATACGCAGGCACTGACCCTTTCATCAGCAAGTAGACTGACCCTCCCACGTTTCCGTACCCTCCCCTGTGCCCTAAGCCTTGCCATTCACTAACCCTAACCCTAGCCCGGAACGGAAACCGACCACCAGCCCTACACCTTACCCTATGCTGTAGCCTACACCTGGCCCATATGCGGGCACTGAAGCGTGCGTCAGCACGTAGCCTGACCCTCCCACGTTTCCGTACCCTCTCCTCTGCCCTAAGCCTTGCCGTTCTCTATCCCTAACCATAGCCCCAAACAGAAAGCCACCACCAGCCCTAAAACTTAGCCAAAAGCCTTAGCCTACTCCTGCACTGTACGCTGGCACTGACCCGTGCGTCAGCACGTAGCCTGACCCTCCCACGTTTCCGTACCCTCACCTGTGCCCTAAGCCTTGCCGTTCCCTAACACTAACCCTAGCCCGGAACGGAAACCCACCACCAGCCCTACACCATACCCTACACCGTAGCCTACTCCTGGCCCGTACGCTGGCACTGACCCGTGCGTCAGCACGTAGCCTGACCCTCCCACGTTTCCGTACCCTCACCTGTGCCCTAAGCCTTGCCGTTCCCTAACACTAACCCTAGCCCGGAACGCAAACCCACCACCAGCCCTACACCTTTCCCTATGCCGTAGCTTACTCCTGGCCCGTACGCTGGCACTGAACCGTGCGTCATCACGTAGCCTGACCTTCCCGCTTTTCCGTACCCTGACCTGTGCCCTAAGCCTTGCCGTTCCCTTACCCTAGCCCTAGCTCGGAACGGAAACCCACCACCAGCCCTACTCCTTAGCCTATGCCGTAGCCTACTCCTTGCCTGTACCCTGGAACTGACCCGTGCGTCAGCACGTAGCCAGACCCTCCCACGTTTCCGTACCCTCACATGTGCCCTAAGCCTTGCCGTTCCATATCCCTAACCATACCCCGGAACAAAAACCCTCCACCAGGCCTACACCTTTCCCTACACCGTAGCCTACACCTGGCCCATACGCGGGCACTGACCTGTGCTTCAGCACGTAGCCTAACCCTCCCACGTTTGCGGACCCTCACCTGTACCCTAAGCCTTGCTGTTCCCTAACCCTAACCCTAGCCCGGAACGGAAATCCACCACCAGCCCTACAGTTTTCCCAACGCCGTAGCCTATTCCTGGCTCTTACGCCGGCACTCACCGTTTCATCAGCACGTAGCCTGACCCTCCCACTTTTCCGTACCCTCACCTGTGCCCTAAGCATTGCCGTTCACTAACCCTAACCCTAGCCCAGAGCGGAAACCCACCACCAGCCCTACACCTTACCCCCAAGCCGTAGCCTACACCTGGCCGGTACGCTGGCACTGACACGTGCGTCAGCACGTAGCCTGACCCTCACACGTTTCCGTACCCTCACCTGTGCCCTAAGCCTTGCCGTTTCCTAACCCTAACCCTAGCCCTGAACAGAAACCCACCACCAGCCCTACACTCTACCCTACGCCATAGCCTATTCCTGGCCCGTACGCTGGCACTGAGCCGTGCGTCAGCACGTAGCCTGACTTTCCCACGTTTCCGTACCATCACCTGTGCCCTAAGCCCTGACGTTCCCTAACCCTAACCCTAGCCCGGAACAGAAAACCACCCCCAGCCCTACACCTTACCACCACGCCGTAGCCTACTCCTGGCCCATATGCTGACACTGACCCGTGCGTCACCACGTAGCCTGACCCTCCCACGTTTCCGTAACCTCACCTGTGCTGTAAGCCTTGCCGTTCCCTAACCCTAACCCTAGCCCTGAACGGAAACCCACCACCAGCCCTACAACTTACCCCCAAGCCGTAGCCTACTCCTGGCCGGTACGCTGGCACTGACCCGTGCATCAGCATGTAGCCTGACCCTCCCTCGTTTCCGTATCCTCACCTGTGCCCTGAGCCTTGCCGTTCCCTAACCCTAACCCTAGTCCGGAACGGAAACACACCACCAGCCTTACACCTAACCCCCAAGCCGTAGCTTACTCCCGGTCAGTACGCTGGCACTGACCCGTGCATCATCACGTAGCCTGACCCTCCCACGTTTCCGTACAATCACCTGTGCCCTAAGCCTTGCCGTTCCCTAACCCTAACCGTACCCCGGAACGGAAACCCACCACCAGCCCTACACCTTACCCCCAAGCCGTAGCCTAATCCTGGCCCATACGCAGGCACAGACCCGTGCGTCAGCACGAAGCCTGACCCTCCCACGTTTGCGGACACTCACCTGTGCCCTAAGCCTTGCCGTTCCCTAACACTAACCCTAGCCCGGAACCGAAACCCACCACCAGCCCTACACCTTTCCCTACGCCGTAGCCTAGTCCTGGCTCATACGCAGGCACTGACCCTTTCATCAGCAAGTAGACTGACCCTCCGACGTTTCCGTACCATCACCTGTGCCCTAAGCCTTGCCATTCACTAACCCTAACCCTAACCCGGAACGGAAACCCACCACCAGCCCTACACCTTACTCTATGCCGTAGCCTACACCTGGCCCGTACGCGGGCACTGACCTGTGCTTCAGCACGTAGCCTGACCCTCCCATGTTACCGTACGCTCACCTGTGCCCTAAGCCTTGTCGTTCCCTATCCCTAACCCTAGCCCGACACGGAATCTCACCACCAGCTCTACAGCTTATCGTATGCCGTAGCCTAGTCCTGGCCCGTACGCTGGCACTGACCCGTGTGTCAGCATGTAGCCTGACCCTCCCACGTTTCCGTAACCTCACCTGTGCCCTAAGCATTGCCGTTCCCTAACCCTAACCCTAGCCCGGAACAGAAACCCACCACCAGCCCTACACCTTACCATACGCCGTAGCCTACTCCTGGCCCGTACGCTGGCAGTGACCCGTGAGTCAGCACGTAGACTGACCCTCCCACATTTCCGTACCCTCACCTGTGCCCTAAGCCTTGCCGTTCCCTCACCCTAACCCTAGCCAAGAACGGAAACCCACCAGCAGCCCTAAACCTTACCCTACACCATAGCCTACTCCTGGCCCGTACGGTGGCACTGACCAGTGCGTCAGCACGTAGCCTGACCCTCACACGTTTCCGTACCCTCACCTGTGCCCTAATCCTTGTCGTTCCCTAACCCTAACCCTAGCCCGGAACGGAAACCCACCACCAGCCCTAAAACTTACCCCAAAGCCGTAGCCTATTCCTGGACCTTATGCTGGCACTGACCCGTGCGTCAGCACGTAGCCTGACCCTCCCACGTTTGCGGACCCTCACCTGTGCCCTAAGACTTGCCATTCCCTAACCCTAACCCTAGACCGGAACGGAAACCCACCACCAGCCCTACACCTTTCCCTACGCCGTAGCCTATTCCTGGCCCGTACGCAGGCACTGACCCTTTCATCAGCACGTAGCCTGACCCTCCCACGTTTCCGTACCCTCACCTGTGCCCTAAGCCTTGCCGTTCCCTAACCCTAACCCTAGCCCGGAACGGAAACCCACCACCAGCCCTAAACCTTACCCCCAAGGCGTAGCCTACTCCTGGTCCATACGCTGGCACCGACCTGTGCGTCAGCACGTAGCCTGAACTTCCCACATTACCGTACCCTCACCTGTGCCCTAAGCCTTGCCGTTCCCTAACCCTAACCCTAGTACGGAACGGAAACACACCACAAGCCCTACACCTTACCCCCAAGCCGTAGCCTACTCCTGGCCGGTACGCTGGCACTGACCCGTGCGTCAGCACGTAGCCTGACCCTCCCACGTTTCCGTACCCTAACCTGTGCCCTAAGACTTGCTGTTCCCTAACACTAAACCTAGCCCAGAACGGAAACCCACCACTAGCCCTAAACCTTTCCCTACGCCGTAGCCTACACCTGGCCCGTACGCTGGCACTGACCCATGCGTCAGCACGTTGTCTGACCCTCCCACATTTCCGTACCCTCACCTGGGCCCTAAGCCTTGCCGTTTCCTAACCCTAACCCTAGCCCATGAACGGAAACCCACCACCAGCCCTACACCTTACCCTACGCCGTAGCATACTCCTGGCCCGTATGCTGGCACTGACCCGTGCGTCAGCACGTAGCCTAACCCTCTCACGTTTCCGAACCCTCACCTGTGCTGTAAGCCTTGCCGTTCCCTAACCCTAACCCTAGCCCTGAAAGGAAACCCACCACCAGCCCTACACCTTACCCACAAGCCGTAGCCTACTCCTGGCCGGTACGCTGGCACTGACCCGTGCGTCATCACGTAGCCTGACCCTCCCACGTTTCCGTACCCTCACCTGTGCCCTAAGCTTTGCCGTTCCCTAACCCTAACTGTAGCCCGGAACGGAAACCCACCACCAGCCCTACAACTTACCCCCAAGCCGTAGCCTACTCCTGGTCCATACGCTGGCAGTGACCCATGCTTCAGAACGTATCCTGACCCTGCCACGTTGCCGTACGCTCACATGTGCCCTAAACCTTGCCGTTCCCTAACCCTAACCCTAGCCCGGAACGGAAAACCACCACAAGCCCTACACCTTACACCCAAGCCGTAGCCTACTCGTGGTCCATACGCTGGCACTGACCTGTGCGTCAGCACGTAGCCTGACCTTCCCACGTTACCGTAACGTCACCTGTGCCCTAAGCCTTCCTGTTCCCTAACACTAACCCTAGTACGGAACGGAAACCCACCACCAGCCCTACACCTAACCCCCAAGCCGTAGCCTACTCCTGGCCGGTTCGTTGGCACTGACCCGTGCGTCAGCACGTAGACTGACCCTCCCACGTTTCCGTACACTCACCTGGGCCCTAAGCCTTGCCTTTCCCTAACCCTAACCCTAGCCCTGAACGGAAACACACTACCAGCCCTACACCTTGCCCTACGCCATAGCCTACTCCTGGCACGTACGCTGGCACTGACACATGCGTCAGCACGTAGCCTGACCGTCACACGTTTCCGTACCCTCACCTGTGCCCTAAGCCTTGCCGTTCCCTGACCCTAACCCTAGTCCAGAAAGGAAACACACCACCTGCCCTACAGCTTACCCCCAAGCCAAAGCCAATTCCTGGCCCGTACGCTGGCACTGACCTGTGCGTCAGCATGTAGCCTGACACTCCAACGTTTCCGTACCCTCACCTGTGCCCTAAGCCTTGCCGTTTCCTAACCCTAACACTAGCCCAGAACGGAAACCCACCACTAGCCCTACAACTAACCCCCAAGCCGTAGCTTACTCTTGGCCAGTACGCTGGCACTGACCCGTGCATCATCACGTAGCCTGACCCTCCCACGTTTCCGTACCCTCACCTGTGCCCTAAGCCTTGCCGTTCCCTAAGCCTAACCCTAGCCCGGAACGGAAACCCACCACCAGCCCTACACCATACGCTACACCGTAGCCTACTCCTGGCTCGTACGCTGGCACTGACCCGTGCGTCAGCATGTAGCCTGACCCTCTCACGTTTCCATACCCTCACATGTGCCCTAAGCCTTGACGTTCCCTATCCCTAACCCTAGCCCGGAACGCAAACCCACCACCAGCCCTACACCTTTCCCTACGCCGTAGCATAATCCTGGCCCGTATGCTGGCACTGACCCGTGCGTCATCACGTAGCCTGACCCTCCCACTTTTCCGTACCCTCACCTGTGCCCTAAGCCTTGCCGTTCCCTTACCCTAACCCTAGCCCGGAACGGAAACCCACCACCCGCCCTACACCTTACCCTATGCCGTAGCCTACTCCTTGCCCGTACCCTGGCACTGACCCGTGCTTCAGCACGTAGCCATACACTCCCACGTTTCCGTACCCTCACATGTGCCCTAAGCCTTGCCATTCCCTAACCGTAACCGTAGCCCGGAACGAAAACCCACCACCAGCCCAAAACCTTACACTACGCCGTAGCCTACTCCTGGCCCGTACGCTGGCACTGACCCGTGCGTCTGCACGTAGCCTGACCCTCCCACATTTCCGTACCCTCACCTGTGCCCTAAGCCTTGCCGTTCCCTAACCCTAACCCTAACTCGGAACGGAAACCCACCACCATCCCTAAACCATTCCCTAGTGGGTAGCCTACTCCTCGCCCGTACACTCGCACTGACCCGTGCGTCAACATGTAGTTTGACCCTCCCACGTTTCCGTACCCTCACGTGGGCCCTCAGCCTTGCCATTCCCTAACACTAACCTTAGCCCGGAAGGGAAACCCACCACCAGCCCTACACCTTACCCTATGCCGTAGCCTACACCTGGCCCATACGCGGGCACTGACCTGTGCTTCAGCACGTAGCCTGGCCATCCCACGTTTGCGGACCCTCACCTGTGCCCTAAGACTTGCCGTTCCCTAACCCTAACCCTAGCCCGGAACTGAAACCCACCACCAGCCATACAGCTTACCCCCAAGCCATAGCCTATTCCTGGCCCGTACGATGGCACTGACCCGTGCGTCAGCATGTAGCCTGACCCTCCCACGTTTCCGTACCCTCACCTGTGCCCTAAGCCTTGCCGTTCCCTAACCCTAACCCTAACCCGGAACGTAAACCCACCACCAGCCCTACACCTTACCCTATGCTGTAGCCTACACCTGGCCCGTATGCGGGCACTGACACGTGCGTCAGCACGTAGCCTGACCCTCCCACGTTTCCGTACCCTCACCTGTGCCCTAAGTCTTGCCGTTCCCTAACCCTATCCCTAGCCCGGAACGCAAACCCACCACCAGCCCTACACTTTTCCCTATGCCGTAGCCTACTCCTGGCCCGTACGCTGGCACAGACCCGTGCGTCAGCACGAAGCCTGACCCTCCCACGTTTGCGGACCCTCACCTGTGCCCTAAGCCTTGCAGTTCCCTAACACTAACGCTAGACTGGAACGGAAACCCACCACCAGCCCTACACCTTTCCCTACGCCGTAGCCGATTCCTGGCTCATACGCAGGCACTGACCCTTTCATCAGCAAGTAGCCTGACCCTCCCACGTTTCCGTACCCTCACCTGTGCCCTAAGCCTTGCCGTTCACTAACCCTAACCCTAGCCCTGAACGGAAACCCACCACCAGCCCTACACCTTACTCTATGCCGTAGCCTACACCTGGCCCGTACGCAGGAACTGACCTGTGCTTCAGCACGTAGCCTGACCCTCCAATGTTACCGTACGCTCACCTGTGCCCTAAGACTTGCCTTTCCCTAACCCTAACCCTAGCCTGGCACGGAATCCCACCACCAGCCCTACACCTTATCCAATGCCGTAGCCTAGTCCTGGCCCGTACGCTGGCACTGACCCGTGCGTCAGCATGTAGCCTGACCCTCCCACGTTTCCATAACGTCACCTGTGCCCTAAGCCTTGCCGTTCCCTAACCCTAACCCTAGCCCGGAACAGAAACCCACCACCAGCCCTATACGTTTCCCTACGCCGTAGCCTATTCCTGGCCCGTACGCAGGCACTGACCCTTTCATCAGCACGTAGCCTGACCCTCCCACGTTTCCGTACCCTCACCTGTGCCCTAAGCCTTGCCATTCCCTAACCCTAACCCTAGCCCGGAACGGAAACCCACCACCAGCCCTAAATCTTACCCCCAAGCCGTAGCCTACTCCTGGTCCATATGCTGGCACTGACCTTTGCGTCAGCACGTAGCCTGAACTTCCCACATTACCGTACCCTCACCTGTGCCGTAAGCCTTGCCGTTCCCTAACCCTAACCCTAGTACTGAACGGAAACACACCATAAGCCCTACACCTAACCCCCAAGCCGTAGCCTACTCCTGGCCCGTATGCTGGCACTGACCCGTGCGTCAGTACGTAGCCTGACACTCCCACGTTTCCGTACCCTCACATGTGCCCTAAGACTTGCTGTTCCCTAACACTAACCCGAGCCTGGAACGGAAACACACCATCAGACCTACACCTAACCACCAAGCCGTAGCCTACTCCTGGCTGGTACGCTGGCACTGACCCGTGTGTCAGCACGTAGCGTGACCCTCCCACGTGTTCGTACCCTCACCTGTGCCCTAAGCCTTGCCTTTCCCTAACCCTAACCCTACCCCGGAACGGAAACCCACCACTAGCCCTAAACCGTTCCCTACGCCGTAGCCTACACCTGGCCCGTACGCTGGCAGTGAACCATGTGTCAGCACGTAGTCTGACCCTCCCACGTTTCCGTACCCTCACCTGGGCCCTAAGCCTTGCCGTTTCCTAACCCTAACCCTAGCCCATGAACGGAAACACACCACCAGCCAAACACCTTACCCTACACCGTAGCATACTCCTGGCCCGTACGCTGGCACTGACACGTGCGTCAGCACATAGCCTAACCCTCTCACGTTTCCGTACCTTCACCTGTGCTGTAAGACTTGCTGTTCCCTAACCCTTACCCTAGCCTGGAACGGAAAACCACCACCAGCCCTACACCTTACCCTACGCCGTAGCCTACTCCTGGGCCGAATGCTGGCACTGACCCGTGCGTCAGCACGTAGCCAGACCCTCCCACGTTTCCGTACCCTCACCTGTGCCCTAAGCCTTGCCATTCCCTAACCCTAACCCTAGCCCGGAATGGAAACCCACCACCAGCCCTACACCTTACCCCCAAGCCATAGCCTACTCCTGGCCGGTACGCTGGCACTGACCCGTGCGTCATCACGTAGCCTGACCCTCCCACATTTTCGTAGCCTCACCTGTGCCCTAAGCTTTGCCGTTCCCTAACCCTAACTGTAGCCCGGAACGGAAACCCACCACCAGCCCTACAACTTACCCCCAAGCTGTAGCCTACTCCTGGTCCATACGCTGGCACTGACCCGTGCCTCAGAACGTATCCTGACCCTGCCACGTTGCCGTTCCCGCACATGTGCCCTAAACCTTGCCGTTCCCTAACCGTAACACTAGCCCGGAACGGAAACCCACCACAAGCCCTACAACTTACCCCCAAGCCGTAGCCTACACGTGGTCCATACGCTGGCACTGACCTGTGCGTCAGCACGTAGCCTGACCTTCCCACGTTACCGTAACGTCACCTGTGCCCTAAGCCTTGCCCTTCCCTAACCCTAACCCTAGTACGGGACGGAAACACACCACAAGCCCTACACCTAACCCACAAACCATAGCATACTCCTGGCCCGTACGCTGGCACTGAACCGTGCGTCAGCACGTAGCCTGACCCTCCCAGGTTTCCGTACCCTCACCTATGCCCTAAGCCTTCCTGTTCCATAACACTAACCCTAGCCCGGAACGGAAACCCACCACCAGCCCTACACCTAACACCCAAGCTGTAGCCTACTCCTGGCCGGTTCGCTGGCACTGATCTGTGCGTCAGCACGTAGCCTGACCCTCCCACGTTTCCGTACCCTAACCTGGGACCTAAGCCTTGCCTTTCCCTAACCCTAACCCAAGCCCGGAACGGAAACGCACTACCAGCCCTACACCTTGCCCTACGCCATAGCCTACTCCTGGCACGTACGTTGGCACTGACACGTGCGTCAGCACATAGCCTGACCCTCACACGTTTCCGTACCCTCACCTGTGCCCTAAGCCTTGCCGTTCCCTAACCCTAACCCTAGTCCGGAATGGAAACACACCACCAGCCCTACAGCTTACCCCCAAGCCATAGCCTATTCCTGGCCCATACGCTGGCACTGACCCGTGCGTCAGCATGTAGCCTGACCCTCCCACGTTTCCGTACCCTCACCTGTGCCCTAAGACTTGCCGTTCCCTAACCCTAACCCTAGCCCTGAACGGAAACCCACCACCAGCCCAACAACTAACCCCCAAGCCGTAGCTTACTCCTGGCCAGTATGCTGGCACTGACCCGTGCATCATCACGTAGCCTGACCCTCCCACGTTACTGTACCCTCACCTGTGCCCTAAGCCTTGCCGTTCCCTAACCCTAACCCTAGCCCGGAACGGAAACCCACCACCAGCCCTACACCTTACCCCCAAGCCGTAGCCTACTCCTGGCCCGTACGCTGGCACAGACCCGTGCGTCAGCACGAAGCCTGACCCTCCCACGTTTGCGGACCCTCACCTGTGCCCTAAGCCTTGCCGTTCCCTAACACTAACCCTAGACCGGAACGGAAACCCACCACCAGCCCTACACCTTTCTCTACGCCGTAGCCTATTCCTGGCTCATACGCAGGCACTGACACTTTCATCAGCAAGTAGCCTGACCCGCCCACGTTTCCGTACCCTCACCTGTGCCCTAAGCCTTGCCGTTCACTAACCCTAACTCTAGCCCGGAACGGAAACCCACCACCAGCCCTACACCTTACTCTATTCCGTAGCCTACACCTGGCCCGTACGCGGACACTGACCTGTGCTTCAGCACGTAGCCTGACTCTCCCATTTTACCGTACGCTCACCTGTGCCCTAAGCCTTGTCGTTCCCTAACCCTAACCCTAGCCCGGCACGGAATCTCACCATCAGCTCTACACCATATCGTATGCCGTAGCCTAGTCCTGGCCCGTACGCAGGCACTGACCCTTTCATCAGAACGTAGCCTGACCCTCCCACGTTTCCGTACCCTCATCTGTGCCCTAAGCCTTGCCGTTCCCTAACCCTAACCCTAGCCCGGAACGGAAACCCACCACCAGCCCTACACCTTAACCTACGCCGTAGCCTACTCCTGGACTGTACGGTGGCACTGCCCCTTGCGTCATCATGTAGCCTGACCCTCCCACGTTTCCGTACCCTCACCTCTGCCCTAAGCCTTGCCGTTCTGTAACCCTAACCCTAGCCCGGAACGGAAACCCACCACCAGCCCTACAACATACCCCCAAGCCGTAGCCTACTCCTGGCACGTTCGGTGGCAGTAACCCTAGCATTAGCAAATAGCCTGACCCTCCCACGTTTCTGTACCCTCCCCCGTGCCCTAAGCCTTGCCGTTCCGTAACCCTAACCCTAGCCCCGAACGGAAACCCACCACCAGCCCTACAACTTACCCCCAAGCCGTAGCGTAATCCTGGCCCATATGCTGGCACTGACCCGTGCGTCAGCACGTAGCGTGACCCTCCCACGTTTCCGTACCCTCACCTGTGCCCTAAGCCTTGCCGTTACCTACCCCTAACCCTGGCCCGGAACGGAAACCCACCACTAGCCCTACACCTTACCCTATGCTGTAGCCTACACATGGCCCGTACGCGGGCACTGACCCGTGCGTCAGCACGTAGCCTGACCCTCCAACGTTTCCGTACCCTCACCTGTGCCCTAAGCCTTGCCATTCCCTAACCGTAACCGTAGCCCAGAACGAAAACCCACCACCAGCCCTAAACCTTACACTACGCCGTAGCCTACTCCTGGCCCTTACGCTGGCATTGACCCGTGCGTCAGCACGTAGCCTGACCCTCCCACGTTTCCGTACCCTCACCTGTGCCCTAAGCCTTGCCGTTCCCTAACCCTAACCCTAACTCGGAATGGAAACCCACCACCATCCCTAAAACTTTCCCTAGTGGGTAGCCTACTCCTCGCCCGTACGCTCGCACTGACCCGTGCGTCAACATGTAGTTTAACCCTCCCACGTTTCCGTACCCTCATGTGGGCCCTCAGTCTTGCCATTCCCTAACACTAACCTTCGCCCGGAAGGGAAACCCACCACCAGCCCTACACCTTACCCTATGCCGTAGCCTACACCTGGCCCATACGCGGGCACTGACCTGTGCTTCAGCACGTAGCCTGGCCATCCCACGTTTGCGGACCCTCACCTGTGCCCTAAGACTTGCCGTTCCCTAACCCTAACCCTAGCCCGGAACGGAAACCCACCACCAGCCCTACACATTTCCCTACGCCGTAGCCTATTCCTGGCTCGTACGCAGGCACTGACACTTTCATCAGCACTTAGCCTGACCCTCCCACGTTTCTGTACCCTCACCTGTGCCCTAAGCCTTGCCGTTCACTAACCCTAACCCTAGACCGGAACGGAAAACCACCACCAGCCCTACAACTAAGCCCCAAGCCGTAGCCTACTCCTGGCTGGTACGCTGGCACTGACACGTGCGTCAACACGTAGCCTGACCCTCACACGTTTCCGTACACTCACCTGTGCCCTAAGCCTTGCCGTTTCCTAACCCTAACCCTAGCCCGGAACGGACACCCACCATCAGCCCTACACTTTACCCTACGCCGTATCCTACTCCTGGCCCGTACGCTGGCACTGACCCGTGTGTCAGCACGTAGCGTGACCTTCCCACGTTTCCGTACCCTCTCCTTAGCACTACGCCTTGCCTTTCCGTAACCCTAACCCTAGCCCGGAACGGAAACCCACCACCAGCCCTAAACCTTACCCACAAGCCGTAGCCTACTCCTGGCCCGTACGTCGGCACTGACCCGTGCGTCAGCACGTAGCCTGACCGGCCCACGTTTCCGTACCCTCACCTGTGCCCTAAGCTTGCCGTTCCCTTACCCTAGCCCTAGCCCGGAACGGAAATCCACCATCAGCCCTAAACCTTACCCCCAAGCTGTAGCCTACTCCTGGACCGTATGCTGGCACTGACCCGTGCGTCAGCATGTAGCCTGACCCTCCCACGTTTCCGTACCCTCACCTGTGCCCTATGCCTTGCCGTTCCCTAACCCTAACCCTAGCACAGAACGGATACCCACCTCCAGCCCTATACCTTACCCTACGCTGTAGCCTACTGCTGGCCCGTATGCTGGCACTGACCCATGCGTAAGCACGTAGCCTGACCCTCCCACGTTTCCGTACCCTCACCTGTGCCCTAAGCCTTGACGTTCCCTAACCCTAACCCTAGCCCAGAACGGAAACCCACCACCAGCCGTAGACCTTACCCTATGGCGTAGCCTACTCCTGGCCTGTACGCTGACACTGACACGTGCGTCAGCACGTAGCCGGACCCTCCCACGTTTCCGTACCCTCACCTGTGCCCTAAGCTTTGCCGTTCCCTAACACTAACCCTAGCCCGGAACGGAAACCCACCACCAGCCCTAAACCTTTCCCTACGCCGTAGCCTACGCCTGGCCCGTACACTGGCACTGACCCGTGCGTCAGCATGTACACTGACCCACCCACGTTTCCATACCCTCACCTGGGCCCTTAACTTTGCCGTTCCCTAACCCTAACCCTAGCCCGGCAGGGAAACCCACCACCAGCCCTACACCTTACCCAACGCCGTAGCCTACTCCTGGCACATACGCTGGCACTGACCCGTGCGTCAGCACGTAGCCTGTCCCTACCACTTTTTTGTACCCTCACCTGTGCCCTAAGCCTTGCCGTTCCCTAACCCTAACCCTAGCCCGGAATGGAAACCCACCACCAGCCCTAAAACTTACCCCCATGCCATAGCCTACTCCGGGCCCGTACACAGGCACTGACCCGTGCGTCAGCACGTAGCCTGACCCTCCCACTTTTCCGTACCCTCAGCTAAGCCCTAAGCCATGGCATTCACTAACTCTAACCCAAGCCCGGAACGGAATCCCACCACCAGCCCTACACCTTAACGTATGCCGTAGCCTATTCCTGGCCCATACGCTGGCACTGACATGTGCGTCAGCACGTAGCCTGACCCTCCCACGTTTCCGTACCCTCACCTGTGCCCTAAGCCTTGCCGATCCCTAACCCTAACCCTAGCCAGGAACGGAAACCCACAAGAAGCCCTACACCTTACCATACGCCGTAGCCTACTCCTGGCCCGTACGCTGGCACTGACCCGTGAGGCAGCCCGTAGCCTGACCCTCCCAAGTTTCCGTACCCTCACCTGTGCCCTAAGCCTTGCCGTTCCCTCACCATAACCCTAGCCAGGAACGGAAATCCACCAGCAGCCCTACACCTTACCCTACGACACAGCCTACTCCTGGCCCGTACGCTGGCTCTGACACGTGCGTCAGCACGTAGCCTGACCCTCACACATTTCAGTACCCTCACATGTGCCCTAAGCCTTACCGTTCCCTAACCCTAAACCTAGTCCGGAACAGAAACCCACCACCAGCCCTACACCTAACCCCCAACCATAGCCTACTACTAGCCGGTACGCTGGCACTGACCCGTGCATCAGCACATAGCCTGACCCTCCCACGTTTCTGTACCCTCACCTGTGCCCTAAGCCTTGCCGTTCCCTAACCCTAATCCTAGCCAGGAACGGAAACCCACCACCAGCCCTACATCTTACCCCCAAGCCGTAGGCTACTCCTGGACCTTACGCTGGCACTGACCAGTGCGTCAGCACGTAGCCTGACCCTCCCACGTTTGCGGACCCTCACCTGTGCCCTAAGCCTTGCCATTCCCTAACCCTAACCCTAGCCCGGAACGGAAACCCACCACCAGCCCTACAACTTTCCCTACGACGTAGCCTATTCCTGGCCCCTACGCAGGCACTGACACTTTCATCAGCACGTAGCCTGACGCTCCCACGTTTCCGTACCCTCACCTGTGCCCTAAGCCTTGCCGTTCCCTAACCCTAACCCTAGCCTGGAACGGAAACCCACCACCAGCCCTACACCTAACCCCCAAGCCATAGCCTAGTCCTGGCCCGTACGCTGGCACTGACCCGTGCCTCAGCACGTAGCCTGACCCTCCCACATTTCCGTACCCTCACCTGTGCCCTAAGCCTTGCTATTCCCTAACACTAACCCTAGCCTGGAACGGAAACACACCACCAACCCTACACCTAACCACCAAGCCGTAGCCTACTCCTGGCCGGTACGCTGGCACTGATATGTGCCTCAGCAAGTAGCCTGACCCTCCCACGTTTCCGTAACCTCACCTGTGCCCTACGCTTTGCCATTCCCTAACACTAAATGTAGCCCGAAAGGGAAACAGCCCTACACCTTACCCTACGCAGTAGCCTACTCCTGGCCGGTACGCTGGCACTGACACGTGCATCAGCATGTAGCATGACCCTCCCACGTTTCCGTACCCTCACCTGTGCCCTAAGCCTTGCCGTTCCCTAACCCTAACACTAGCCCGGAACGGAAACCCACCAGAAGCCCTACACCTTACCATACGCCATAGCCTACTCCTGGCCCGTACACTGGCCCTGACCCGTGAGTCAGCACATAGCCTGACCCTCCCACGTTACAGTAACATCACCTGTGCCCTAAGCCTTGCCGTTCCCTAACCCTAACCCTAGCCCGGAATGGAAACCCACCACCAGCCCTACACATTTCCCTACGACGTAGCCTACTCCTGGCCCGTACGCTGGCACTGACCCATGCATCAGCACGTAGCCTGAACCTCCAACTTTTCTGTACCCTCACCTGTGCCCTAAGCCTTGACGTTCCCTAACACTAACCCTAGCACGGAACGGATACCCACCACCAGCCCTACACCTTACCCTACGCCGTAGCCTACACCTGGCCCGTACGTTGGCACTGACCCGTGTGTCAGCATGTAGCCTGAACCTCCCACGTTTCCATACCCTCACCTGTGCCCTAAGCCTTGCCGTTCCCTAACCCTAACCCTAGCCCGGAACGGAAACCCACCACCAGCCCTACACCTAACCCCCAAGCCGTAGCCTACTCCTGGCCGGTACGCTGGCACTGACCCGTGCATCGACACATAGCCTGACCCTCCCCCGTTTCCGAACCCTCACCTGTGCCCTAAGCCTTGCCATTCCCTAACCCTAACCCTAGCCATGAACGGAAACCCACCACCAGCCCTACAACTTACCCCCAAGCCTTAGGCTACTCCTGGACCTTACGCTGGCACTGACCCGTGCGTCAGCACGTAGCCTGACCCTCCCACGTTTGCGGACCCTCACCTGTGCCCTAAGCCTCGCCGTTCCCTAACCCTAAATCTAGTACGGAACGGAAACACACGACAAGCCCTACACCTAACCCCCAAGCCATAGCCTAATCCTGGCCCGTACGCTGACACTGAACCATGCGTCAGCACGTAGCCTGACCCTCCCACGTTTCCGTACCCTCACCTATGCCCTAAGCCTTGCTGTTCCCTAACACTAACCCTAGCCCGGAACGGAAAACCACCACCAGCCCTACACCTAACCCCCAAGCCATAGCCTACTCCTGGCCGGTACGATGGCACTGACCCGTGTGTCAGCACGTAGCCTGACCCTCCCACGTTTCCGTACCCTCACCTGGGCCCTAAGCCTTGCCATTCCCTAACCCTAACCCTAGCCCGGAACAGAAACCCACCACCAGCCCTAGACCTTACCCTACGCCGCAGCCTACTCCTGGACTCTACGCTGGCACTGACCCATGCGTCAGCACGTAGCCTGACGCTCCCACGTTTCCGTACCCTCACCTGTGCCCTAAGCCTTGCCGTTCCCTAACTCTAACCCTGGCCCAGAACGGAAAGCCACCACCAGCCCTAAAACTTAGCCACAAGCCGTAGCCAACTCCTGGCCCGTACGCTGGCACTGACCCGTGCGTCAGCACGTAGCCTTACCCTCCCACTTTTCTGTACCCTCACCTGTGCCCTAAGCTTTGCCGTTCCCTAACCCTAACCCTGTCCCGGAACGGAAACCCACCAGCAGCCCTACACCATACACTACACCGTAGCCTACTCCTGGCCCGTACGCTGGCACTGACCCGTGCGTCAGCATGTAGCCTGACCCTCTCACGTTTCCGTACCCTCACATGTGCCCTAAGCCTTGACATTCCCTATCCCTAACCCTAGCCTGGAACGCAAACCCACCACCAGCCCTACACCTTTCCCTATGCCGTCGGCTACTCCTGGCCCTTACGCTGGCACTGACCCGTGCGTCATCACGTAGCCTGACCCTCCCACTTTTCCGTACCCTCACCTGTGCCCTAAGCCTTGCCGTTACCTTACCCTAACCCTAGCCCGGAACGGAAACCCACCACCCGCCCTACACCTTACCCTATGCCGTAGCCTACTCCTTGCCCGTACCCTGGCACTGACCCGTGCTTCAGCACGTAGCCATACCCTCCCACGTTTCCGTGCCTTCACATGTGCCCTAAGCCTTGCCGTTCCCTAACCCTAACTGTAGCCCGGAACGAAAACCCACCACCAGCCCTACACCTTACACTACGCCGTAGCCTACTCCTGGCCCATACGCAGGCACTGACCCGTGCGTCAGCACGTAGCCTGACCCTCCCACGTTTCCGTACCCTCACCTGTGCCTTAAGCCTTGCCGTTCCCTAACCCTAACCCTAACCCAGTACGGAAACCCACCACCATCCCTAAACCTTTCCCTACTTGGTAGCCTACTCCTCGCCCGTACGCTCGCACTGACCCGTGCGTCAGCATGTAGTTTGACCCTCCCACGTTTCTGTACCCTCACCTGGGCCCTAAACCTTGCCAGTCCCTAACACTAACCTTAGCCCGGAACGGAAAACAATCACCAGCCCTACACCTTACACTATGCCGTAGGCTACACCTGGCCCATACGCGGGCACTGACCTGTGCTTCAGCACGTAGCCTGACCCTCCCACGTTTGCGGACCCTCACCTGTACCCTAAGACTTGCCGTTCCCTAACCCTAACCCTAGCCCAGAACGGAAACCCACCACCAGCCCTACACCTTTCCCTACGCCGTAGCCTATTCCTGGCTCGTACGCAGGCACTGACACATTCATCAGCACTTAGCCTGACGCTCCCACGTTTCTGTACCCTCACCTTTGCCCTAAGACTTGCCGTTCAATAACCCTAACCCTAGCCCGGAATGAAAACCCACCACCAGCCCTACAACTTACCCCCAAGCCGTAGCCTACTCCTGGCCAGTACGCTGGCACTGACACGTGCGTCAGCACGTAGCCTGACCCTCACACGTTTCCGTACCCTGACCTGTGCCCTAAGCCTTGCCGTTTCCTAACCCTAACCCTAGCCCGGAACAGAAACCCACCACCATCCCTACACTCTACCCTACGCCATAGCTTATTCCTGGCCCGTACGCTGGCACTGAGCCGGGTGTCAGCACATAGCCTGACCCTCCCACGTTTCCGTACCCTCACCTGTGCCCTAAGCCTTGCCGTTTCCTAACCTTAACCCTAGCCCGGAACGAAAACCCACCACCAGCCCTACACCTTACCCTATGCCGTAGCCTACACCTGGCCCGTACACGGGCACTGACCTGTGCTTCACCACGTAGCCTGACCCTCCCATGTTACCGTACCCTCACCTGTGCCCTAAGCTTTGCCGTTCCCTAACCCTAACCCTAGCCCTGAACTGAAACCCACCACCTGCCCTAAAACTTACCCTCAAGCCGTAGCCTACTCCTGGCCCGTGACTGGCACTGACCTGTGCGTCAGCACGTAGCCTGAACTTTCCACATTTCCGTACCCTCACCTCTGCCCTAAG
Source organism: Mesoplodon mirus (assembly GCF_964341445.2). Classification (NCBI taxonomy): domain Eukaryota; kingdom Metazoa; phylum Chordata; class Mammalia; order Artiodactyla; family Ziphiidae; genus Mesoplodon; species Mesoplodon mirus. The sequence goes on along the minus strand of NW_028295680.1, from coordinate 186,950 downwards.
CCTTGCCGTTCCCTAACCCTAAACCTAGTAAGGAAGGGAAACGCACAACCAGCCCTACACCTAACCCCCAAGCCGTAGCCTAATCCTGGCCGGTACGCTGGCACTGACCCGTGCGTCAGCACGTATCCTGACCCTCCCACGTTTCCGAACCCTCACTTGTGCCCTAAGGCTTGCCGTTCCCTAACCCTAACCCTAGCCCGGAACGGAAACCCACCACCAGCCCTAAACTTTACCGTATGCCGTAGCCTACTCCTGGTCCGTACGCTGGCACTGACCCGTGCGTCAGCACTTATCCTGACCCTCCCACGTTTCTGTACCCTCACCTGTGCCCTAAGCCATGCCATTCCCTAACCCAAACCCTAGCCCGGAACAGAAACCCATCATCAGCCCTACAACTTACACACAAGCTGTAGCCTACTCCTGGTGCATACGCTGGCACTGACCCGTGCGTCAGCACGTAGCCTGACCCTCCCCAGTTTCCGTACCCTCACGTGTGCCATAAGCCTTGCCGTTCCCTAACCCTAACACTAGCATGGAACGGAAAACCACCACCAGCCCCACACCTTACCCTACGCCGTAGCCTACTCCTGGCCCGTACACTGGCACTGACCCGTGAATCAGCACGTAGCCTGACCCACCCACGTTTCCGTTCCCTCACCTGTGCCTTAAGCATTGCAGTTCCCTCAACCTAACCCTAGCCCGAACGGAAACCCACAACCATCCCTAAGCCTTACCCTATGCCGTAGCCTGATCCTGGCCCGTACGCTGGCACTGACCTGTGCGTCAGCACGTAGCCTGACCTTCCCACATTTCCGTACTCTCACCTGTGCCGTAAGCCTTGCCATTCCCTAACACTAACCCCAGCCCGGAACCGAAACCCATCATCATCCCTACAACTTACACGCAAGCTGTAGCCTACTCGTGGCCCGTACGCTGGCACTGACCCGTGCGTCAGCACGTAGCCTGACCCTCCCACGTTTCCGTACCCTCACGTGGGCCCTAAGTCTTGTGGTTCCATAACCCTTACCCTAGACCGGAACGGAAACCCACCATCAGCCCTACAACTTACCCCCAAGCCGTAGCCTACAACTGGTCCGTACGCTGGCACTGACCCGTGCGTCAGCATGTAGCCTGATCCTCCCACGTTTCTGTACCCTCACCAGTGCCCTAAGCCTTGCAGTTCCCTCACCCTAACCCTAGACAGGAACGGAAACCCACCACCAGCACTACATCTAACCCTATGCCGTAGCCTACTCCTGGCTCGTACGCTGGCACTCACCTGTGCGTCAGCACGAAGCCTGACCTTCCCACATTTCCGTACCCTCACCTGTGCCGTAAGCCTTGACGTTCCCTAACACTAACCCTAACCCGGAACGGAAAACCACCACCAGCCCTAAATCTTACCTCCAACCGTAGCCTATTCCTGGCCCGTACGCTGGCACTGACCCGTGCGTCAGCACGTAGCCTGATCCTCCCACGTTTCCTTACCCTTACCTGTGCCCTAAGCCTTGCCATTCCCTAACCCTAACCCTAGTCCGGAAAGGAAACACACCACCAGCCCTACAGCTTACCCCCAAGCCATAGTCTACTCCTGGCCGGTACGCTGGCACTGACCCGTGCGTCAGTACTTAGCCTGACCCTCCCACGTTTCCGTACCCTCACCTGTGCCCTAAGACTTGCGTTCCCTAACACTAACCCTAGCCCGGAACAGAAACTCACCACCAGCCCTACAACTTATCCCCTAGCCGTAGCCTACTCCTGGCCCGTACGCTGGCACTGACCCGTGCGTCAGCACGTAGCCTGACCATCCCACTTTTCCGTACCCTCACCTGTGCCCTAAGCCTTGCCGTTCCCTCACCCTAACGCTAACCCTGAAAGGAAACCCACCACCAGCCCTAAACCTTACCCTACGCCGTATCCTACTCCTGGCCCGTACGATGTCACTGACCAGTGCGTCAGCACGTAGCTTGACCCTCACACGTTTCCGTACCCTCACCTGTGCCCTAAGCCTTGCCGTTCCGTAACCCTAACCCTAGCGCGGAACGGAGACACACCACCAGCCCTACAACTTACCCCCAAGCTGAAGCCTAATCCTGGCCCATATGCTGGCACTGACCCTTCCATCAGCATGTAGCCTGACCCTCCCACGTTTCGGTACCCTCACCTGTGCCCTAAGTCTTGAGGTTCCCTAACCCTAATCCCATCCCGGAATGGAAACCCACCACAAGCCCTATACCTTACCCTACGCCGCAGCCTACTACTGGCCCGTACGCGGGCACTGACCCGTGCGTCAGCACGTAGCCGGACCCTCACACGTTTCCGTACCCTCACCTGTGCCCTAAGCCTTGCCGTTCCCTAACCCTAACCCTAGTCCAGAACGGAAACACACCACCAGCCCAACAGCTTACCCCCAAGACATAGCCTACTCCTGGCCCATACGCTGGCACTGACCGGTGTGTCAGCATATAGCCTGACGAGGCACACCAGGGGAGGGCGGGCCGGCAGGGTAAGGCTGCCCAGGTCAGCTAATCCACAACCCTCAGGGAATCACATTGGGGAAAATGGACCTCGCTAAGGCAGAAGAGAAGCCAAGGGAAAAAAGACACGGTGCCATTTGCAGCACCGTAGATGAGTCTAGAAGTAATCACGTGACTTGTGGTAAGTCAGAAAGTGAAAGACACATATCATATCATATCACTTATAGGTGTTACCTAAAAATGGATACCAGGGCAGACATTTCCACGGAGAAGGGCAATCACAGATTCATTAAACAAACTTATCATTCACCAATGGAAAGGTGTGAGAATTGGTTTCATTACGATATCGGGTTTAACAGACATATACAAACATGGGTGACATATATAATCACCAAAGACCTACAGAATACCAAGAGAGGACTACTCAACATTCTGTCATAACGTACATGGGAAAAGGATCCCAGGAAGAACAGACATCTGTATATGTGTAAAAGAACCACATCTTCCACACCTACAACAAGCCAAACATTGTAATCAAACTTGCTGTAATAAAAAATAAAAAATTAAATTAAAAACACGAACAAGAAGTAGTGAGACAAAATTGAGGGGCTTTCTCCTGGCACATTCCATTCTAAACTCCAATCTAGAACACCACTTCCACTGAGGCTCTCTTGCCCTAGTAACCAGATTTGGTAAGGGAGAACTGCTGCCACCTTGTGGCCGTTTCACACAACAGCAGCTTTAATCCCAACGGTAATGGTCAGTTGATATTCAAAATCATTGCAGGCCTGTAAATGACACCTGCCCTGAAAACAAATCCTGGGGTCACATATCGACCAAAAAATTCAAAGGACGTCCATATTTCAAAAAGACCGTTTCAAAAGGCATATTTTACGCACATTAGTGTTCTGCTTCTTTTCCTTTCTTTCCTTTTTTGTTAAAAAAAAACGGGAATGGAAAAAGACATTCCTCAGAATGGGCGAAAATCGTTGCAAACGAATCAATGGACAGAGGTTTATTCTCCAATATATATAAACAGCTCATGCAGCTTAATATTAAAAAACAAAGAAACCAATACAAAAATGGGCAGAAGATCTAAAGAGACGTTTCTTCAATGGAGACACAGAGATGGCCAAGACGCACATGAAAAGCTGCTCAACAGCACTAATTATTAGAGAAATGCAAATCAAAACTACAATGAGGTATCACCTCACACCTGTTAGAATCGGCATCATCAGAAAATCTACAAACAACAAATTCTGGGGAGGGTGTGGACAAAAGGAGCCCTCTTCCACTATTGGTGGGAATGTAACTTGATACAGTCACTATGGAGAACAGTATGGAGTTTCCTTAAAAAAACTAGAAATAGAATTACCATCTGATCCAGCAATCCCACTTCTAGGCATATACCCAGAGAAAACCGTAAATCAAAAAGGCACATTCACCACAATGTTCATTGCAGCACTATTTACAATAGCCAGGTAATGGAAGCAACCTAAATGCCCACAGACAGATGAATGGATAAAGATGTGGTACATATATAAAATGGAATATGACTCGGCCATAAAAAGGAATGAAACTGGGTCATTTGTAGAGACATCGATGGATCGAGAGACTGTCATACAGAATGAAGTATGTCAGAAAGCGGAAAACAAATATTGTATATTAATGCATATATGTGGAACCTAAAAAAATGGTACAGATGAACTGGTTTGCAGGGAAGAAATAGAGACACAGAGGTAGAGAACAAACGTATGGACACCAAGTGTGGGAAGCCATGGGGTGGTGGTGGTGGGATGAGTTGGGAGATTGGGATTGACCTGTATACATGCATATGCATAAAATACATAACTAATAAAAACCTGCTGTATATAAACATAAATAAAATTATCTTTCAAAATTTAAAAAAAATAGAATTTAACAATAAAACAGAAAAAAGTTCTTCTGTCACACAGATGTATTTATAGGAATGAATTATTTCAATGCTTATATCTATAAATACATAAAAGAGGAATAAAATCTAACTTGAACCATAAAAGAAAAAAAAAACCCTGAACTCACGAGTTTTACAGAGGAAAATCCTATGTGGGCAATTGCTCCAGCTGTAAACAATTCTGAAATTGGTCAGAGGTGGGGAACCATCTCCCATACAGCCAGCAACCCAACCCCCATGCAAGGAGCGTCCTCATTGCAAAGCTGGGGGACCGTGCCGAGGCATCTGTGAGTAAACGTGAGTTGAGCCCCAGGCCAGCTGCTGCTGAACTGTTCCCAACCTTTCCAGGTAAAACACCTGAATATGTACAAGGGCTTGAAAGCCTAGAGGAAGGACCGTGGAGCCACACCACTGACAGCACGCAGGCCAACTTGGTGCCTGCAGGCCAGCCAGGGTGGTCCTGGACCCGGGCGCTCTTGCAGAAGCTTTCCATTGCCCTGCCTGAGATACCCCTCCAGTCCCGGCCCCCACTGCTTTTTTCCTTCCTCACCTCTGTCCGGAGAGAAATTCCAGCGGAATGTATGGGTGACACAACCTGTTCTTTACAGGCGGCTGCTTGGCAACTCCTGCAGAAAGGCCAGCAGAGCCCCACTCACACCGGGCCACCCACAAAGCTATCGCTCCTCACTCCCTCCCACCAGCACAGCCCCGAGACTGCTGACAGGGCAGAGAATATGGAGTCAGGCAGAGCTTCAGGGGCTATTGCTGCCTGGAGCTCTGTTTATATTGACCTCAACGAGGCACACCTGGGGAGGGCGGGCCGGCAGGGTAAGGCTGCCCAGGTCAGCTAAGCCACAACCCTCAGGGAATCACATTGTTGAAAATGGACCTCGCTAAGGCAGAATAGAAGCCAAGGGAAAAAAGGACACAATGCCATTTGCAGCACCGTAGATGAGTCTAGAAGTAATCACGTGACTTGTAGTAAGTCAGAAAGTGAAAGACACATATCATATCATATCACTTATAGGTGTTACCTAAAAATGGATACCAGGGCAGATATTTGCACGGAGAAGGGCAATCACAGATTCATTAAACAAACTTATGGTTCACCAATGGAAAGGTGTGAGGATTGGTTTCATTACGATATAGGGGTTAACAGACATATACAAACACAGGTGACATATATAATCACCAAAGACCTACAGAATACCAAGAGTGGACTACTCAACATTCTGTCATAACGTACATGGGAATAGGATCCCAGGAAGAACAGACATCTGTATATGTGTAAAAGAACCACATCTTCCACACCTACAACAAGCCAAACATTGTAATCAAACTTGCTGTAATAAAAAATAAAAAATTAAATTAAAAACACGAACAAGAAGTAGTTAGACAAACTTGAGGGGCTTTCTCCTGGCACATTCCATTCTAAACTCCAATCTAGAACACCACTTCCACTGAGGCTCTCTTGCCCTAGTAACCAGATTTGGTAAGGGTGAACTGCTGCCACCTTGTGGCCGTTTCACACAACAGCAGCTTTAATCCCAACGCTAATGGTCAGTTGATATTCAAAATCATTGCAGGCCTGTAAATGACACCTGCCCTGAAAACAAATCCTGGGGTCACATATCGACCAAAAAATTCAAAGGACGTCCATATTTCAAAACGACCGTTTCAAAAGGCATATTTTACGCACATTAGTGTTCTGCTTCTTTTCCTTTCTTTCCTTTTTTGTTCAAAAACACGGGAATGGAAAATGGCATCCCACAGAATGGGCGAAAATCGTTGCAGACGAATCAATGGACAGAGGTTTAATCTCCAATATATATAAACAGCTCATGCAGCTTAATATTAAAAAAACAAACAACCCAAAATAAAAATGGGCCGAAGATCTAAAGAGACGTTTCTTCAAAGGAGACAAAGAGATGGCCAAGACGCACATGAAAAGCTGCTCAACAGAACTAATTATTAGAGAAATGCAAATCAAAACTACAATGAGGTATCACCTCACACCTGTTAGAATCGGCATCATCAAAAAATCTACAAACCACCAATTCTGGGGAGGGTGTGGACAAAAGGAGCCCTCTTCCACTATTGGTGGGAATGTAAATTGATACAGTCACTATGGAGAACAGTATGGAGTTTCCTTAAAAAAACAAGAAATAGAATTACCATCTGATCCAGCAATCCCACTTCTGGGCATATACCCAGAGAAAACCGTAAATCAAAAAGGCACATTCACCACAATGTTCATTGCAGCACTATTTACAATAGCCAGGTAATGGAAGCAACCTAAATGCCCACAGACAGATGAATGGATAAAGATGTGGTACATATATGAATTGGAATATTACTCGGCCATATAAAGGAATGAAACTGGATCATTTGTAGAGACATCGATGGATCGAGAGACTGTCATACAGAATGAGGTAAGTCAGAAAGAGGAAAACAAATATTGTATATTAATGCATATATGTGGAACCTAAAAAAATGGTACAGATGAACTGGTTTGCAGGGAAGAAATAGAGACACAGAGGTAGAGAACAAACCTATGGACACCAAGTGTGGGAAGCCATGGGGTGTTGGTGGTGGGATGAGTTGGGAGATTGGGATTGACCTGTATACATGTATATGCATAAAATACATAACTAATAATAACCTGCTGTATAAAAACATAAATAAAATTAAATTTCAAAATTTTAAAAAATAAAATTTAAAAATAAAACAGAAAAAATTCTTCCCGTCACACAGATTTATTTATAGGAATGAATTATTTCCATGCTTATATTTATAAATACATAAAAGAGGAATAAAATCTAACTTGAATCATAAAAGAAAAAAAAAGTGAACCCACGAGTTATACAGAGGAAAACCCTATCAGGGCACTTGCTCCAGTGGTAAACCATTCTGAAATTGGTCAGAGGTGGGGAACCATCTCCCATACAGCCAGCAACCCACCCCCCACGCAAGGAGCGTCCTCATTGCAAAGCTGGGGGACCATGCCGAGGCATCTGTGAGTAAACGTGAGCTGAGTCCCAGGCAGCTGCTGCTGAACTGTTCCCACCATTTCCAGGTAAAACACCTGAATATGCACAAGGGCTTGAAAGCCTAGAGGAAGGATCGTGGAGCCACACCAGCGACAGCACGCAGGCCAACTTGGTGCCTGCAGGCCAGCCAGGGTGGTCCTGGCCCCGGGCGCTCTTCCAGAAGCTTTCCATTGCCCTGCCTGAGATACCCCTCCTGTCCCGGACCCCACTGCTTTTTTCCTTCCTCACCTCTGTCCGGAGAGAAATTCCAGCGGAAGGTATGGGTGACACATCCTCTTCTTTACAGGCCGCAGCCTGGAAACTCCTGCAGAAAGGCCAGCAGAACCCCACTCACGCCGGGCCACCCACAAAGCTGTGGCCCCTCACTGCCTCCCACCAGCACAGCCCCGAGACTGCTGACGGGGCAGAGAATATGGAGTCAGGCACAGCTTCAGGGGCTATTGCTGCCTGAAGCTCTGTTTATATTGACCTCAACGAGGCACACCTGGGGAGGGCGGGCCGGCAGGGTAAGGCTGCCCAGGTCAGCTAATCCACAACCCTCAGGGAATCACATTGGTAAAAATGGTCCCCGCTAAGGCATAAGAGAAGCCAAGGGAAAAAAGGACACAATGCCATTTGCAGCACCGTAGATGAGTCTAGAAGTAATCACGTGACTTGTAGTAAGTCAGAAAGTGAAAGACACATATCATATCATATCACTTATAGGTGTTACCTAAAAATGGATACCAGGGCAGATATTTCCACGGAGAAGGGCAATCACAGATTCATTAAACAAACTTATGGTTCACCAATGGAAAGGTGTGAGGATTGGTTTCATTACGATATCGGGGTTAAGAGACATATACAAACACAGGTGACATATATAATCACCAAAGACCTACAGAATACCAAGAGTGGAATACTCAACATTCTGTCATAACGTACATGGGAAAAGGATCCCAGGAAGAACAGACATCTGTATATGTGTAAAAGAACCACATCTTCTACACCTACAACAAGCCAAACATTGTAACCAAACATGCTGTAATAAAAAATAAAAAAAATTAAATTAAAAACACGAACAAGATGTAGTGAGACAAACGTGAGGGGCTTTCTCCTGGCACATTCCATTCTAAACTCCAATCTAGAACACCACTTCCACTGAGGCTTTCTTGCCCTAGTAACCAGATTTGGTAAGGGTGAACTGCTGCCACCTTGTGGCCGTTTCACACAACAGCAGCTTTAATCCCATCGCTAATGGTCAGTTGATATTCAAAATCATTGCAGGCCTGTAAATGACACCTGCCCTGAAAACATATCCTGGGGTCACATATCGACCAAAAAATTCAAAGGACTTCCATATTTCAAAACGACCATTTCAAAAGGCATATTTTACGCACATTAGTGTTCTGCTTCTTTTCCTTTCTTTCCTTTTTTGTTAAAAAACACGGGAATGGAAAAAGGCATCCCTCAGAATGGGCGAAAATCGTTGCAGACGAATCAATGGACAGAGGTTTAATCTCCAATATATATAAACAGGTCATGCAGCATAATATTAAAAAAACAAACAACCCAAAAAAAATGGGCAGAAGATCTAAAGAGACGTTTCTTCAAAGGAGACACAGAGATGGCCAAGACGCACATGAAAAGCTGCTCAACAGCACTAATTTTTAGAGAAATGCAAATCAAAACTACAATGAGGTATCACCTCACACCTGTTAGAATCGGCATCATCAGAAAATCTACAAACAACCAATTCTGGGGAGGGTGTGGACAAAAGGAGCCCTCTTCCACTATTGGTGGGAATGTAAATTGATACAGTCACTATGGAGAACAGTATGGAGTTTCCTTAAAAAAACTAGAAATAGAATTACCATCTGATCCAGCAATCCCACTTCTGGGCATATACCCAGAGAAAACCGTAAATCAAAAAGGCACATTCACCACAATGTTCATTGCAGCACTATTTACAATAGCCAGGTAATGGAAGCAACCTAAATGCCCACAGACAGATGAATGGATAAAGATGTGGTACATATATGAATTGGAATATTACTCGGGCATAAAAAGGAATGAAACTGGGTCATTTGTAGAGACATCGATGGATCGAGGGACTGTCATACAGAATGAAGTAAGTCAGAAAGAGGAAAACAAATATTGTATATTAATGCATATATGTGGAACCTAAAAAAATGGTACAGATGAACTGGTTTGCAGGGAAAAAATAGAGACACAGAGGTAGAGAACAAACCTATGGACACCAAGTGTGGGAAGCCATGGGGTGTTGGTGGTGGGATGAGTTGGGAGATTGGGATTGACCTGTATACATGTATATGCATAAAATACATAACTAATAATAACATGCTGTATAGAAACATAAATAAAATTAAATTTCAAAATTTTAAAAAATAAAATTTAAAAATAAAACAGAAAAAATTCTTCCCGTCACACAGATGTATTTATAGGAATGAATTATTTCCATGCTTATATTTATAAATACATAAAAGAGGAATAAAATCTAACTTGAATCATAAAAGAAAAAAAAAGTGAACCCACGAGTTATACAGAGGAAAACCCTATCAGGGCACTTGCTCCAGCGGTAAACAATTCTGAAATTGGTCAGAGGTGGGGAACCATCTCCCATAGAGCCAGCAACCCACCCCCCACGCAAGGAGCGTCCTCATTGCAAAGCTGGGGGACCGTGCCGAGGCATCTGTGAGTAAACGTGAGCTGAGCCCCAGGCAGCTGCTGCTGAACTGTTCCCACCATTCCCAGGTAAAACATCTGAATATGCACAAGGGCTTGAAAGCCTAGAGGAAGCACCGTGGAGCCACACCAGCGACAGCACGCAGGCCAACTTGGTGCCTGCAGGCCAGCCAGGGTGGTCCTGGCCCCGGGCGCTCTTCCAGAAGCTTTCCATTGCCCTGCCTGAGATACCCCTCCTGTCCCGGCCCCCACTGCTTTTTTCCTTCCTCACCTCTGTCCGGAGAGAAATTCCAGCGGAAGGTATGGGTGACACATCCTCTTCTTTATAGGCGGCAGCCTGGCAACTCCTGCAGAAAGGCCAGCAGAACCCCACTCACGCCGGGCCACCCACAAAGCTGTGGCCCCTCACTGCCTCCCACCAGCACAGCCCCGAGACTGCTGACGGGGCAGAGAATATGGAGTCAGGCACAGCTTCAGGGGCTATTGCTGCCTGGAGCGCTGTTTATATTGACCTCAACGAGGCACACCTGGGGAGGGCGGGCCGGCAGGGTAAGGCTGCCCAGGTCAGCTAATCCACAACCCTCAGGGAATCACATTGTTGAAAATGGACCCCGCTAAGGCAGAAGAGAAGCCAAGGGAAAAAAGGACACAATGCCATTTGCAGCACCGTAGATGAGTCTAGAAGTAATCACGTGACTTGTAGTAAGTCAGAAAGTGAAAGACACATATCATATCATATCACTTATAGGTGTTACCTAAAAATGGATACCAGGGCAGATATTTCCACGGAGAAGGGCAATCACAGATTCATTAAACAAACTTATGGTTCACCAATGGAAAGGTGTGAGGATTGGTTTCATTACGATATCGGGGTTAACAGACATATACAAACACAGGTGACATATATAATCACCAAAGACCTACAGAATACCAAGAGAGGACTACTCAACATTCTGTCATAACGTACATGGGAAAAGGATCCCAAGAAGAACAGTCATCTGTATATGTGTAAAAGAACCACATCTTCCACACCTACAACAAGCCAAACATTGTAATCAAACTTGCTGTAATAAAAAATAAAAACTTAAATTAAAAACACGAACAAGAAGTAGTGAGACAAACGTGAGGGGCTTTCTCCTGGTACATTCCATTCTAAACTCCAATCTAGACCACCACTTCCACTGAGGCTCTCTTGCCCTAGTAACCAGATTTGGTAAGGGTGAACTGCTGCCACCTTGTGGCCGTTTCACACAACAGCAGCTTTAATCCCAACGCTAATGGTCAGTTGATATTCAAAATCATTGCAGGCCTGTAAATGACACCTGTCCTGAAAACATATCCTGGGGTCACATATCGACCAAAAAATTCAAAGGACGTCCATATTTCAAAACGACCATTTCAAAAGGCATATTTTACGCACATTAGTGTTCTGCTTCTTTTCCTTTCTTTCCTTTTTTGTTAAAAAAAACGGGAATGGAAAAAGGCATCCCTCAGAATGGGCGAAAATCGTTGCAGACGAATCAATGGACAGAGGTTTAATCTCCAATATATATAAACAGCTCATGCAGCTTAATATTAAAAAAACAAACAACCCAAAAAAATGGGCAGAAGATCTAAAGAGACGTTTCTTCAAAGGAGACACAGAGATGGCCAAGACGCACATGAAAAGCTGCTCAACAGCACTAATTATTAGAGAAATGCAAATCAAAACTACAATGAGGTATCACCTCACACCTGTTAGAATCGGCATCATCAGAAAATCTACAAAAAACCAATTCTGGGGAGGGTGTGGACAAAAGGAGCCCTCTTCCACTATTGGTGGGAATGTAAATTGATACAGTCACTATGGAGAACAGTATGGAGTTTCCTTAAAAAAACTAGAAATAGAATTACCATCTGATCCAGCAATCCCACTTCTGGGCATATACCCAGAGAAAACCGTATTTCAAAAAGGCACATTCACCACAATGTTCGTTGCAGCACTATTTAAAATAGCCAGGTAATGGAAGCAACCTAAATGCCCACAGACAGATGAATGGATAAAGATGTGGTACCTATATAAAATGGAATATGACTCGGCCATAAAAAGGAATGAAACTGGGTCATTTGTAGACACATCGATGGATCGAGAGACTGTCATACAGAATGAAGTAAGTCAGAAAGAGGAAAACAAATATTGTATATTAATGCATATATGTGGAGCCTAAAAATGGTACAGATGAACTGGTTTGCAGGGAAGAAATAGAGACACAGAGGTAGAGAACAAACGTATGGACACCAAGTGTGGGAAGCCATGGGGTGGTGGTGGTGGGATGAGTTGGGAGTTTGGGATTGACCTGTATACATGTATATGCATAAAATACATAACTAATAATAACGTGCTGTATAAAAAAATAAATAAAATTTCAAAATTTTAAAAAATAAAATTTAAAAATAAAACAGAAAAAAGTTCTTCCCGTCACACAGATGTATTTATAGGAATGAATTATTTCCATGCTTATATCTATAAATACATAAAAGAGGAATAACATCTAACTTGAAACATAAAAGAAAAAAAAAGTGAACCCACGAGTTATACAGAGGAAAACCCTATCACGGCACTTGCTCCAGTGGTAAACAATTCTGAAATTGGTCAGAGGTGGGGAACCATCTCCCATACAGCCAGCAACCCACCCCCCACGCAAGGAGCGTCCTCATTGCAAAGCTGGGGGACCGTGCCGAGGCATCTGTGAGTAAACGTGAGCTGAGCCCCAGGCCAGCTGCTGCTGAACTGTTCCCACCCTTTCCAGGTAAAACACCTGAATATGTACAAGGGCTTGAAAGCCTAGAGGAAGGACCGTGGAGCCACACCAGCGACAGCAGGCAGGCCAACTTGGTGCCTGCAGGCCAGCCAGCGTGGTCCTGGACCCTGGCGCTCTTCCAGAAGCTTTCCATTGCCCTGCCTGAGATACCCCTCCTGTCCCGGCCCCCACTGCTTTTTCCTTCCTCACCTCTGTCCGGAGAGAAATTCCAGCGGAAGGTATGGGTGACACATCCTCTTCTTTACAGGCGGCAGCCTGGCAACTCCTGCAGAAAGGCCAGCAGAACCCCACTCACACCGGGCCACCCACAAAGCTGTGGCCCCTCACTCCCTCCCACCAGCACAGCCCCGAGACTGCTGACGGGGCAGAGAATATGGAGGCAGGCACAGCTTCAGGGGCTATTGCTGCCTGGAGCTCTGTTTATATTGACCTCAACGAGGCACACCTGGGGAGGGCGGGCCGGCAGGGTAAGGCTGCCCAGGTCAGCTAATCCACAACCCTCAGGGAATCACATTGTTGAAAATGGACCCCGCTAAGGCAGAAGAGAAGCCAAGGGAAAAAAGGACACAATGCCATTTGCAGCCCCGTAGATGAGTCTAGAAGTAATCACGTAACTTGTAGTAAGTCAGAAAGTGAAAGACACATATCATATCACTTAGAGGTGTTACCTAAAAATGGATACCAGGGCAGATATTTCCACGGAGAAGGGCAATCACAGATTCATTAAACAAACTTATGGTTCACCAATGGAAAAGTGTGAGGATTGGTTTCATTACGATATCGGGGTTAACAGACATATACAAACACAGGTGACATATATAATCACCAAAGACCTACAGAATACCAAGAGAGGACTACTCAACATTCTGTCATAACGTACATGGGAGAAGGATCCCAGGAAGAACAGACATGTGTATATGTGTAAAACAACCACATCTTCCACACCTACAACAAGCCAAACATTGTAATCAAACTTGCTGTAATAAAAAATAAAAACTTAAATTAAAAACACGAACAAGAAGTAGTGAGACAAACGTGAGGGGCTTTCTCCTGGTACATTCCATTCTAAACTCCAATCTAGAACACCACTTCCACTGAGGCTCTCTTGCCCAAGTAACCAGATTTGGTAAGGGTGAACTGCTGCCACCTTGTGGCCGTTTCACACAACAGCAGCTTTAATCCCAGCGCTAATGGTCAGTTGATATTCAAAATCATTGCAGGCCTGTAAATGACACCTGCCCTGAAAACACAACCTGGGGTCACATATCGACCAAAAAATTCAAAGGACGTCCATATTTCAAAACGACCGTTTCAAAAGGCATATTTTACGCACATTAGTGTTCTGCTTCTTTTCCTTTCTTTCCTTTTTTGTTAAAAAAAACGGGAATGGAAAAAGGCATCCCTCAGGATGGGTGAAAATCGTTGCAAACGAATCAGTGGACACAGGTTTAATCTCCAATATATATAAACAGCTCATGCAGCTTAATATTAAAAAAACAAACAACCAAAAAAAAATGGGCAGAAGATCTAAAGAGACGTTTCTTCAAAGGAGACACAGAGATGGCCAAGACGCACATGAAAAGCTGCTCAACAGCACTAATTATTAGAGAAATGCAAATCAAACCTACAATGAGGTATCACCTCACACCTGTTAGAATCGGCATCATCAGAAAATCTACAAACAACCAATTCTGGGGAGGGTGTGGACAAAAGGAGCCCTCTTCCACTATTGGTGGGAATGTAAATTGATACAGTCACTATGGAGAACAGTATGGAGTTTCCTTAAAAAATCTAGAAATAGAATTACCATCTGATCCAGCAATCCCACTTCTGGGCATATACCCAGAGAAAACCGTATTTCAAAAAGGCACATTCACCACAATGTTCGTTGCAGCACTATTTACAATAGCCAGGTAATGGAAGCAACCTAAATGCCCACAGACAGATGAATGGATAAAGATGTGGTACATATATAAAATGGAATATGACTCGGCCATAAAAAGGAATGAAACTGGGTCTTTTGTAGAGACATCGATGGATCGTGAGACTGTCATACAGAATGAAGTAAGTCAGAGAGAGGAAAACAAATACTGTATATTAATGCATATATGTGGAGCCTAAAAATGGTACAGATGAACTGGTTTGCAGGGAAGAAATAGAGACACAGAGGTAGAGAACAAACGTATGGACACCAAGTGTGGGAAGCCATGGGGTGGTGTTGGTGGGATGAGTTGGGAGTTTGGGATTGACCTGTATATATGTATATACATAAAATACATAACTAATAATAACGTGCTGTATAAAAAAAATAAATAAAATTAAATTTCAAAATTATAAAAAATAAAATTTAAAAATAAAACAGAAAAAATTCTTCCCATCACACAGATATATTTATAGGAAAGAATTATTTCCATGCTTATATCTATAAATACATAAAAGGGGAATAAAATCTAACTTGAACCATAAAAGAAAAAAAAAACCTGAACCCAGGAGTTATACAGAGGAAAACCCTATCAGGGCACTTGCTCCAGTGGTAAACAATTCTGAAATTGGTCAGAGGTGGGGAACCATCTCCCATACAGCCAGCAACCCACCCCCCACGCAAGGAGCGTCCTCATTGCAAAGCTGGGGGACCGTGCCGAGGCATCTGTGAGTAAACGTGAGCTGAGCCCCAGGCCAGCTGCTGCTGAACTGTTCCCACCCTTTCCAGGTAAAACACCTGAATATGTACAAGGGCTTGAAAGCCTAGAGGAAGGACCGTGGAGCCACACCAGCGACAGCACGCAGGCCAACTTGATGCCTGCAGGCCAACCAGCGTGGTCCTGGACCCTGGCGCTCTTCCAGAAGCTTTCCATTGCCCTGCCTGAGATACCCCTCCTGTCCCGGCCCCCACTGCTTTTTTCCTTCCTCACCTCTGTCCGGAGAGAAATTCCAGCGGAAGGTATGGGTGACACATCCTCTTCTTTACAGGCGGCAGCCTGGCAACTCCTGCAGAAAGGCCAGCAGAACCCCACTCACACCGGGCCACCCACAAACTGTGGCCCCTCACTCCCTCCCAGCAGCACAGCCCCGAGACTGCTGACGGGGCAGAGAATATGGAGGCAGGCACAGCTTCAGGGGCTATTGCTGCCTGGAGCTCTGTTTATATTGACCTCAACGAGGCACAGCTGGGGAGGGCGGGCCGGCAGGGTAAGGCTGCCCAGGTCAGCTAATCCACAACCCTCAGGGAATCACATTTTTGAAAATGGACCCCGCTAAGGCAGAAGAGAAGCCAAGGGAAAAAAGGACACAATGCCATTTGCAGCACCGTAGATGAGTCTAGAAGTAATCACGTGACTTGTAGTAAGTCAGAAAGTGAAAGACACATATCATATCATATCACTTATAGGTGTTACCTAAAAATGGATACCAGGGCAGATATTTCCACGGAGAAGGGCAATCACAGATTCATTAAACAAACTTATGGTTCACCAATGGAAAGGTGTGAGGATTGGTTTCATTACGATATCGGGGTTAACAGACATATACAAACACAGGTGACATATATAATCACCAAAGACCTACAGAATACCAAGAGAGGACTACTCAACATTCTGTCATAACGTACATGGGAAAAGGATCGCAAGAAGAACAGTCATCTGTATATGTGTAAAAGAACCACATCTTCCACACCTACAACAAGCCAAACATTGTAATCAAACTTGCTGTAATAAAAAATAAAAACTTAAATTAAAAACACGAACAAGAAGTAGTGAGACGAACGTGAGGGGCTTTCTCCTGGCACATTCCATTCTAAACTCCAATCTAGAACACCACTTCCACTGAGGCTCTCTTGCCCTAGTAACCAGATTTGGTAAGGGTGAACTGCTGCCACCTTGTGGCCGTTTCACACAACAGCAGCTTTAATCCCAACGCTAATGGTCAGTTGATATTCAAAATCATTGCAGGCCTGTAAATGACACCTGCCCTGAAAACAAATCCTGGGGTCATATATAGACCAAAAAATTCAAAGGACGTCCATATTTCAAAACGACCATTTCAAAAGGCATATTTTACGCACATTAGTGTTCTGCTTCTTTTCCTTTCTTTCCTTTTTTGTTAAAAAACACGGGAATGGAAAAAGGCATCCCTCAGAATGGGCGAAAATCGTTGCAGACGAATCAATGGACAGAGGTTTAATCTCCAATATATATAAACAGCTCATGCAGCTTAATATTAAAAAAACAAACAACCCAAAA
This sequence comes from Mesoplodon mirus, assembly GCF_964341445.2. Taxonomy (NCBI): domain Eukaryota; kingdom Metazoa; phylum Chordata; class Mammalia; order Artiodactyla; family Ziphiidae; genus Mesoplodon; species Mesoplodon mirus. The sequence goes on along the minus strand of NW_028295680.1, from coordinate 169,766 downwards.
AAAATGGGCAGAAGATCTAAAGAGACGTTTCTTCAAAGGAGACACAGAGATGGCCAAGACGCACATGAAAAGCTGCTCAACAGCACTAATTATTAGAGAAATGCAAATCAAACCTACAATGAGGTATCACCTCACACCTGTTAGAATCGGCATCATCAGAAAATCTACAAACAACCAATTCTGGGGAGGGTGTGGACAAAAGGAGCCCTCTTCCACTATTGGTGGGAATGTAAATTGATACAGTCACTATGGAGAACAGTATGGAGTTTCCTTAAAAAAACTAGAAATAGAATTACCATCTGATCCAGCAATCCCACTTCTGGGCATATACCCAGAGAAAACCGTATTTCCAAAAGGCACATTCACCACAATGTTCGTTGCAGCACTATTTACAATAGCCAGGTAATGGAAGCAACCTAAATGCCCACAGACAGATGAATGGATAAAGATGTGGTACATATATAAAATGGAATATTACTCGGCCATAAAAAGGAATGAAACTGGGTCATTTGTAGAGACATCGATGGATCGAGAGACTGTCATACAGAATGAAGTAAGTCAGAAAGAGGAAAACAAATATTGTATATTAATGCATATATGTGGAGCCTAAAAATGGTACAGATGAACTGGTTTGCAGGGAAGAAATAGAGACACAGAGGTAGAGAACAAACGTATGGACACCAAGTGTGGGAAGCAATGGGGTGGTGGTGGTGGGATGAGTTGGGAGTTTGGGATTGACCTGTATACATGTATATGCATAAAATACATAACTAATAATAACGTGCTGTATAAAAAAATAAATAAAATTAAATTTCAAAATTATAAAAAATAAAATTTAAAAATAAAACAGAAAAAATTCTTCCCATCACACAGATGTATTTATAGGAAAGAATTATTTCCATGCTTATATCTATAAATACATAAAAGGGGAATAAAATCTAACTTGAACCATAAAAGAAAAAAAAAACCTGAACCCAGGAGTTATACAGAGGAAAACCCTATCAGGGCACTTGCTCCAGTGGTAAACAATTCTGAAATTGGTCAGAGGTGGGGAACCATCTCCCATACAGCCAGCAACCCACCCCCCACACAAGGAGCGTCCTCACTGCAAAGCTGGGGGACCGTGCCGAGGCATCTGTGAGTAAACGTGAGCTGAGCCCCAGGCCAGCTGCTGCTGAACTGTTCCCACCCTTTCCACATAAAACACCTGAATATGTACAAGGGCTTGAAAGCCTAGAGGAAGGACCGTGGAGCCACACCAGCGACAGCATGCAGGCCAACATGGTGCCTGCAGGGCAGCCAGGGTGGTCCTGGCCCCGGGCGCTCTTCCAGAAGCTTTCCATTGCCCTGCCTGAGATTCCCCGGCTGTCCCTGCCCCCACTGCTTTTTTCCTTCCTCACCTCTGTCCGGAGAGAAATTCCATTGGAAGGTATGGGTGACACATCCTCTTCTTTACAGGCGGCCGCCTGGCAACTCCTACAGAAAGGCCAGCAGAACCCCACTCACACCGGGCCACCCACAAAGCTGTGGCCCCTCTCTCCCTCCCACTAGCACAGCCCCGAACCTGCTGACGGGGCAGATAATATGGAGTCAGGCACAGCTTCAGTGGCTATTGCTGCCTGGATCACTGTTTTTCTTGAACTCAACCAGGCAAACCTGGGGAGGGCCAGCTGGCAGCGTAAGGCTGCCCAGGTCAGCTAATCCACAACCCTCAGGGAATCACATTGTTGAAAATGGACCTTGCTAAGGCAGAAGAGAAGCCAAGGGAAAAACGGACACAATGCCATTTGCAGCACCGTAGATGAGTCTAGAAGTAATCACGTGACTTGTAGTAAGTCAGAAAGTGAAAGACACATATCATATCATATCACTTATAGGTGTTACCTAAAAATGGATACCAGGGCAGATATTTCCACGGAGAAGGGCAATCACAGATTCATTAAACAAACTTATGGTTCACCAATGGAAAGGTGTGAGGATTGGTTTCATTACGATATCGGGGTTAACAGACATATACAAACACAGGTGACATATATAATCACCAAAGACCTACAGAATACCAAGAGAGGACTACTCAACATTCTGTCATAACGTACATGGGAAAAGGATCCCAGGAAGAACAGTCATCTGTATATATGTAAAAGAACCACATCTTCCACACCTACAACAAGCCAAACATTGTAATCAAACTTGCTGTAATAAAAAATAAAAAATTAAATTAAAAACACGAACAAGAAGTAGTGAGACAAACGTGAGGGTCTTTCTCCTGGCACATTCCATTCTAAACTCCAATCTAGAACACCACTTCCACTGAGGCTCTCTTGCCCTAGTAACCAGATTTGGTAAGGGTGAACTGCTGCCACCTTGTGGCCGTTTCACACAACAGCAGCTTTAATCCCAAGGCTAATGGTCAGTTGATATTCAAAATCATTGCAGGCCTGTAAATGACACCTGCCCTGAAAACAAATCCTGGGGTCACATATCAACCAAAAAATTCAAAGGACGTCCATATTTCAAAACGACCGTTTCAAAAGGCATATTTTACGCACATTAGTGTTCTGCTTCTTTTCCTTTCTTTCCTTTTTTGTTAAAAAACACGGGAATGGAAAAAGGCATCCCTCAGAATGGGCGAAAATCGTTGCAGACGAATCAATGGACAGAGGTTTAATCTCGAATATATATAAACAGCTCATGCAGCTTAATATTAAAAAACAAACAACCCCCCAAAAAGTGGGCAGAAGATCTAAAGAGACGTTTCTTCAAAGGAGACACAGAGATGGCCAAGACGCACATGAAAAGCTGCTCAACAGCACTAATTATTAGAGAAATGCAAATCAAAACTACAATGAGGTATCACCTCACACCTGTTAGAATCGGCATCAACAGGAAATCTACAAACAACCAATTCTGGGGAGGCTGTGGACAAAAGGAGCCCTCTTCCACTATTGGTGGGAATGGAAATTGATACAGTCACTATGGAGAACAGTATGGAGTTTCCTTAAAAAAACTACAAATAGAATTACCATCTGATCCAGCAATCCCAGTTCTGGGCATATACCCAGAGAAAACCATAAATCAAAAAGGCACATTCACCACAATGTTCATTGCAGCACTATTTACAATAGCCAGGTAATGGAAGCAACCTAAATGCCCACAATCAGATGAATGGATAAAGATGTGGTACATATATAAAAAGGAATATTACTCGGCCATAAAGAGGAATGAAACTGGGTCATTTGTAGAGACATCGATGGATTTGTGACTGTCATACAGAATGAAGTAAGTCAGAAAGAGGAAAACAAATATTGTATATTAATGCATATATGTGTTACCTAAAAAATGGTACAGATGAACTGATTTGCAGGGAAGAAATAGAGACACAGAGGTAGAGAATAAACTTATGGACACCAAGTTTGGGAAGCCATGGGGTGATGGTGGTGGGATGAGTTGGGACATTGGGATTGACCTGAATACATGTATATGCATAAAATACATAACTAATAAAAACCTGCTGTATAAAAAAATAAATGATATTAAATTTCAAAATTTTAAAAAATAAAATTTAAAAATAAAAGAGAAAAAAGTTCTTCCCTTCACACAGATGTATTTATAAGAATGAATTATTTCCATGCTTATATCTATAAATACATAAAAGAGGAATAATATCTAACTTGAACCATAAAAGAAAAAAAAAAAAAACCTAAACCCACGAGTTATACACAGGAAAACCCTATCAGGGCACTTGCTCCAGCGGTCAACAATTATGAAATTGGTCAGAGGTTGGGAATCATCTCCCATACAGCCAGCAGCCCACCCCCCTCGCAAGGAGTGTCCTCATTGCAAAGCTGGGGGACCGTGCCGAGGCATCTGTGAGTAAACGTGAGCTGAGCCCCAGGCCAGCTCCTGCTGAACTGTTCCCACCCTTCCCAGGTAAAACACCTGAATATGTACAAGGGCTTGAAAGCCTAGAGGAAGGGCTGTGGAGCCACACCAGCGACAGCACGCAGGCCAACTTGGTGCCTGCAGGCCAGCCAGGGTGCTCCTGGCCCCGGGCGCTCTTCCGGAAGCTTTCCATTGCCCTGCCTGAGATACCCCTCCTTTCCCGGCCCCCACTGCTTTTTTCCTTCCTCACCTCTGTCCGGAGAGAAATTCCAGCGGAAGATATGGGTGACACAACCTCTTCTTTACAGGTGGCAGCCTGGCAACCCCTGCAGAAAGGCCAGCCGAGGCCCCCTAACACTGGGCCACCAACAAAGCTGTGGCCCCTCACTCCCTTCCACCAGCACAGCCCCGAGACTGCTGATGGGGCAGAGAATATGGAGTCAGGCACAGCTTCAGGGGCTATTGCTGCCTGGAGCGCTGTTTATATTGACCTCAACGAGGCACACCTGGGGAGGGCAGGCCGGCAGGGTAAGGCTGCCCAGGTCAGCTAATCCACAACCCTCAGGGAATCACATTGTTGAAAATGGACCTCACTAAGGCAGAATAGAAGCCAAGGAAAAAAAGGACACAATGCCATTTGCAGCCCCGTAGATGATTCTAGAGGTAATCACGTGACTTGTAGTAAGTCAGAAAGTGAAAGACACATATCGTATCTTATCACTTATAGGTGTTACCTAAAAATGGAAATCAGGGCAGATATTTCCACGGAGAAGGGCAATCACAGATTCATTAAACAAACTTATGTTTCACCATTGGAAAGGTGTGAGGACTCGTTTCATTACGATATCGGGGTTAACAGACATATACAAACACAGGTGACATATATAATCACCAAAGACCTACGGAATACCAACAGAAGACTACTTAACATTCTGTCATAACGTACATGGGAAAAGGATCCCAGGAAGTTCAGACATCTGTATATGTGTAAAAGAACCACATCTTCCACACCTACAACAAGCCAAACATTGTAATCAAACTTGCTGTAATAAAAAATAAATTAAAAATAAATTAAAAACACGAACAAGATGTAGTGAGACAAACTTGAGGGGCTTTCTCCTGGCACATTCCATTCTAAATTCCAATCTAGAACATGACTTCCATTGAGGCTCTGTTGCCCTCTTAACAAGATTTGGTAAGGGAGAACTGCTGCCACCTTGTGGCCGTTTCACACAACAGCAGCTTTAATCTCAGCGCTAATTGTCCATTGATATTCAAAATCATTGCAGGCCTGTAAATCACACCTGCCCTGAAAACAAATCCTGGGTTCACATATCGACCAAAAAATTCAAAGGACGTCCATATTTCAAAACAACCATTTCAAAAGGCATATTTTACGCACATTAGTGTTCTGCTTCTTTTCCTTTCTTTCCTTTTTTGTTAAAAAACACGGGAATGGAAAAAGGCATCCCTCAGAATGGGCGAAAATCGTTGCAGACGAATCAATGGACAAAGGTTTAATCTCCAATATATATAAACAGCTCATGCAGCTTAATATTAAAAAAACAAACAACCCAAAAAAATGGGCAGAAGATCTAAAGAGACGTTTCTTCAAAGGAGACACAGAGATGGCCAAGACGCACATGAAAAGCTGCTCAACAGCACTAATTATTAGAGAAATGCAAATCAAAACTACAATGAGGTTTCACCTCACACCTGTTAGAATCGGCATCATCAGGAAATCTACAAACAACCAATTCTGTGGAGGGTGTGGACAAAAGGAGCCCTCTTCCACTATTGGTGGGAATGTAAATTGATACAGTCACTATGCAGAACAGTATGGAGTTTCCTTAAAAAAATTAGAAATAGAATAATCATCTGATCCAGCAATCCCACTTCTGTGCATATACCCAGAGAAAACCGTATTTCAAAAAGGCACATTCACCACAATGTTTGTTGCAGCACTATTTACAATAGCCAGGAAATGGAAGCAACATAAATGCCCACAGACAGATGAATGGATAAAGATGTGGTACATATATAAAATGGAATATTACTCGGCCATAAAAAGGAATGAAACTGGGTCCTTTGTAGAGACATCGACGGATCGAGAGACTGTCATACAGAATGAAGTAAGTTAGAAAGAGGAAAACAAATATTGTATATTAATGCATATATGTGGAGCCTAAAAATGGTACAGATGAACTGGTTTGCAGGGAAGAAATAGAGACACAGAGGTAGAGAACAAACTTATGGACACCAAGTGTGGGAAGCCATGGGGTGGAGGTGGTGGGATGAGTTGGGAGTTTGGGATTGACCTGTATACATGTATATGCATAAAATACATAACTAATAATAACGTGCTCTTTAAAAATATAAATAAAATTAAATTTCAAAATTTTAAAAAATAAAATTTAAAAATAAAACAGAAAAAAGTTCTTCCCATCACACAGATGTATTTATAGGAATGAATTATTTCCATGCTTATATCTATAAATACATAAAAGTAGAATAAAATCTAACTTGAATGATAAAAGAAAAAAATAGTGAACCCACGAGTTATACAGAGGAAAACCCTACCACGGCACTTGCTCCAGCGGTAAACAATTCTGAAATTGTTCAGAGGTGGGGAACCATCTCCCATACAGCCAGCAACCCACCCCCCACGCAAGGAGCGTCCTCATTGCAAAGCTGGGGGACCGTGCTGAGGCATCTGTGAGTAAACGTGAGCTGAGCCCCAGGCCAGCTGCTGCTGAACTGTCCCTACCCTTTCCAGGTAAAACACCTGAATATGTACAAGGGCTTGAAAGCCTAGATGAAGGACCGTGGAGCCACACCAGCGACAGCACGCAGGCCAACATGGTGGCTGCCGGCCAGCCAGGGTGGTCCTGGACCCTGGCGCTCTACCAGAAGCTTTCCATTGCCCTGCCTGAGATACCCCTCCTGTCCCGGCCCCCACTGCTTTTTTCCTTCCTCACCTCTGTCCGGAGAGAAATTCCAGCGGAACGTATGGGTGACACATCCTCTTCTTTATAGGAGGCAGCCTGGCAACTCCTGCAGAAAGGCCAGCAGAACCCCACTCACACCGGGCCACCCACAAAGCTGTGGCCCCTCACTCCCTCCCACCAGCACAGCCCCGAGACTGCTGACGGGGCAGAGAATATGGAGTCAGGCACAGCTTCAGGGGCTATTGCTGCCTGGAGCGCTGTTTATATTGACCTCAACGAGGCACACCTGGGGAGGGCGGGCCGGCAGGGTAAGGCTGCCCAGGTCAGCTAATACACAACCCTCAGGGAATCACATTGTTGAAAATGGACCCCGCTAAGGCAGAAGAGAAGCCAAGGGAAAAAAGGACACAATGCCATTTGCAGCACCGTAGATGAGTCTAGAAGTAATCACGTAAATTGTAGTAAGTCAGAAAGTGAAAGACACATATCATATCATATCACTTATAGGTGTTACCTAAAAATGGATACCAGGGCAGATATTTCCACGGAGAAGGGCAATCACAGATTCATTAAACAAACTTATGGTTCACCAATGGAAAGGTGTGAGGATTGGTTTCATTACAATATCGGGGTTAACAGACATATACAAACACAGGTGACATATATAATCACCAAAGACCTACAGAATACCAAGAGAGGACTACTCAACATTCTGTCATAACGTACATGGGAGAAGGATCCCAGGAAGAACAGACATGTGTATATGTGTAAAACAACCACATCTTCCACACCTACAACAAGCCAAACATTGTAATCAAACTTGCTGTAATAAAAAAATAAAAACTTAAATTAAAAACACGAACAAGAAGTAGTGAGACAAACGTGAGGGGCTTTCTCCTGGCACATTCCATTCTAAACTCCAATCTAGAACACCACTTCCACTAAGGCTCTCTTGCCCTAGTAACCAGATTTGGTAAGGGTGAACTGCTGCCACCTTGTGGCCGTTTCACACAACAGCAGCTTTAATCCCAGCGCTAATGGACAGTTGATATTCAAAATCATTGCAGGCCTGTAAATGACACCTGCCCTGAAAACAAATCCTGGGGTCACATATCGACCAAAATATTCAAAGGACGTCCATATTTAAAACTACCGTTTCAAAAGGCATATTTTACACACATTAGTGTTCTGCTTCTTTTCCTTTCTTTCCTTTTTTTGTTAAAAAAAGCGGGAATGGAAAAAAGCATCCCTCAGAATGGGCGAAAATCGTTGCAGACGAATCAATGGACAGAGGTTTAATCTCGAATATATATAAACAGCTCATGCAGCTTAATATTAAAAAAACAAACAACCCCAAAAAAATTGGGCAGACGATCTAAAGAGACGTTTCTTCAAAGGAGACACAGAGATGGCTAAGACGCACATGAAAACCTGCTCAACAGCACTAATTATTAGAGAAATACAAATCAAAACTACAATGAGGTTTCACCTCACACCTGTAAGAATCGGCATCATCAGAAAATCTACAAACAACCAATTCTGGGGAGGGTGTGGACAAAAGGAGCCCTCTTCCACTATTGGTGGGAATGTAAATTGATACAGTCACTATGGAGAACAGTATGGAGTTTCCTTAAAAAAACTAGAAATAGAATTACCATCTGATCCAGCAATCCCACTTCTGGGCATATACCCAGAGAAAACCGTAAATCAAAAAGGCACATTCACCACAATGTTCATTGCAGCACTATTTACAATAGCCAGGTAATGGACGCAACCTAATTGCCCACAGACAGATGAATGGATAAAGAGGTGGTACATATATGAAATGGAATATTACTTGGCCATAAAAAGGAATGAAACTGGGTCATTTGTAGAGACATCGATGGATCGAGAGACTGTCATACAGAATGAAGTAAGTCAGAAAGAGGAAAACAAATATTGTATATTAATGCATATATGTGGAGCCTAAAAATGGTACAGATGAACTGGTTTGCAGGGAAGAAATAGAGACACAGAGGTAGAGAACAAACGTATGGACACCAAGTGTGGGAAGCCATGGGGTGGTGGTGGTGGGATGAGTTGGGAGTTTGGGATTGACCTGTGTACATGTATATGCATAAAATACATAACTAATAATAATGTGCTGTATAAAAAAATAAATAAAATTAAATTTCAAAATTTAAAAAAATAAAATTTAAAAATAAAACAGAAAAATGTTCTTCCCGTCACACAGATGTATTTATAGGAATGAATTATTTCCATGCTTATATCTATAAATACATAAAAGAGGAATAAAATGTAACTTGAACCATAAAAGAAAAAAAAAACCTGAACCCACGAGTTATACAGAGGAAAACCCTATCAGGGCACTTGCTCCAGTCGTAAACAATTATGAAATTGGTCAGAGGTGGGGAAGCATCTCCCATACTGCCATCAACCCACCCCCCACGCAAGGAGCGACCTCATTGCAAAGCTTGGGGACCGTGCCGAGGCATGTGTGAGTAAACGTGAGCTGAGCCCCAGGCCAGCTGCTGCTGAACTGTTCCCACCCTTTCCAGGTAAAACACCTGAATATGTACAAGGGCTTGAAAGCCTAGTGGAAGGACCGTGGAGCCACACCAGCGACAGCACACAGGCCAACTTGGTGCCTGCAGGCCAGCCAGGGTGGTCTTGTCCCCGGGCGCTCTTCCAGAAGCTTTCCATTGCCCTGCCTGAGATACCCCTCCTGTCCCGGCCCCCACTGCTTTTTTCCTTCCTCACCTCTGTCCGGAGAGAAATTCCAGCGGAAGGTATGTGTGACACATCCTCTTCTTTACAGGCGGCAGCCTGGCAACTCCTGCAGAAAGGCCAGCAGAACCCCACTCACACCGGGCCACCAACAAAGCTGTGGCCCCTCACTCCCTCCCACCAGCACAGCCCCGAGACTGCTGACGGGGCAGAGAATATGGAGTCAGGCACAGCTTCAGGGGCTATTGCTGCCTGGAGCTCTGTTTATATTGAGCTCAACGAGGCACACCTGGGGAGGGTGGGCCGACAGGGTAAGGCTGCCCAGGTCAGCTAATCCACAACCCTCAGGGAATCACATTGTTGAATATGGACCCCGCTAAGGCAGAAGAGAAGCCAAGGGAAAAAAGGACACAATGCCATTTGCAGCACCGTAGATGAGTCTAGAAGTAATCACGTGACTTGTAGTAAGTCAGAAAGTGGAAGACACATATCATATCATATCACTTATAGGTGTTACCTAAAAATGGATACCAGGGCAGATATTTCCACGGAGATGGGCAATCACAGATTCATTAAACAGACTTATGGTTCACCAAAGGAAAGGTGTGAGGATTGGTTTCATTACGATATCGGGGTTAACAGACATATACAAACACAGGTGACATATATAATCACCAAAGACCTACAGAATACCAAGAGAGGACTACTCAATATTCTGTCATAACATACATGGGAAAAGGATCCCAGGAAAAACAGACATCTGTATATGAGTAAAAGAACCACATCTTCCACACCTACAACAAGCCAAACATTGTAATCAAACTTGTTGTAATAAAAAATAAAAAATTAAATTAAAAACACGAACAAGAAGTAGTGAGACAAACTTGAGGGGCTTTCTCCTGGCACATTCCATTCTAAATTCCAATCTAGAACACCACTTCCACTGAGGCTCTCTTGCCCTAATAACCAGATTTGGTAAGGGAGAACTGCTGCCACCTTGTGGCCGTTTCACACAACAGCAGCTTTAATCCCAGCGCTAATGGTCAGTTGATATTCAAAATCATTGCAGGCCTGTAAATGACACCTGCCCTGAAAACAAATCCTGGGGTCACATATCGACCAAAAAATTCAAAGGACGTCCATATTTCAAAACGACCGATTCAAAAGGCATATTTTACGCACATTAGTGTTCTGCTTCTTTTCCTTTCTTTCCTTTTTTGTTAAAAAACACGGGAATGGAAAAAGGCATCCCTCAGAATGGGCGAAAATCGTTGCAGACGAATAAATGGACAGAGGTTTAATCTCCAATATATATAAACAGCTCATGCAGCTTAATATTAAAAGAACAAACAACCCAAAAAAATGGGCAGAAGATCTAAAGAGACGTTTCTTCAAAGGAGACACAGAGATGGCCAAGACGCACATGAAAAGCTGCTCAACAGCAATAATTATTAGAGAAATGCAAATCAAAACTACAATGAGGTATCACCTCACACCTGTTAGAATCGGCATCATCAGAAAATCTACAAACAACCAATTCGGGGAGGGTGTGGACAAAAGGAGCCCTCTTCCACTATTGGTGGGAAAGTAAATTGATACAGTCACTATGGAGAACAGTATGGAGTTTCCTTAAAAAAACTAGAAATAGAATTACCATCTGATCCAGCAATCCTACTTCTGGGCATATACCCAGAAAAACCGTAAATCAAAAAGGCACATTCACCACAATGTTCGTTGCAACACTATTTACATTAGCCAAGTAATGGAAGCAACCAATATGCCCACAGACAGATGAATGGATAAAGATGTGGTACATATATAAAATGGAATATTACTCGGCCATAAAAAGGAATGAAACTGAGTCATTTGTAGAGACATCGATGGATGGAGAGACTGTTATACAGAATGAAGTAAGTCAGAAAGAGGAAAACAAATATTGTATATTAATGCATATAAGTGGAGCCTAAAAAATGGTACAGATGAACTGGTTTGCAGGGAAGAAATAGAGACACAGAGGTAGAGAACAAACGTATGGACACCAAGTGTGGGAAGCCATGGGGTGGTGTTGGTGGGATGAGATGGGAGATTGGGATTGACCTATATACATGTATATGCATAAAATACATAACTAATAATAATGTGCTCTTTAAAAATATAAATAAAATTAAATTTCAAAATTTTAAAAAATAAAATTTAAAAATAAAACAGAAAAAAGTTCTTCCCTTCACACAGATGTATTTATAGGAATGAATTATTTCCATGCTTATATCTATAAATACATAAAAGAGGAATAAAATCTAACTTGAACGATAAAAGAAAAAAAAAAGTGAACCCACGAGTTATACAGAGGAAAACCCTATCATGGCACTTGCTCCAGCGGTAAACAATTATGAAATTGGTCAGAGGTTGGGAATCATCGCCCATACAGCCAGCAACCCACCCCCCACGCAAGGAGCGTCCTCATTGCAAAGCTGGGGGACCGTGCCGATGCATCTGTGAGTAAACGTGAGCTGAGCCCCAGGCCAGCTGCTGCTGAACTGTCCCTACCCTTTCCAGGTAAAACACCTGAATATGTACAAGGGCTTGAAAGCCTAGATGAAGGACCGTGGAGCCACACCAGCGACAGCACGCAGGCCAACATGGTGGCTGCCGGCCAGCCAGGGTGGTCCTGGACCCTGGCGCTCTACCAGAAGCTTTCCATTGCCCTGCCTGAGATACCCCTCCTGTCCCGGCCCCCACTGCTTTTTTCCTTCCTCACCTCTGTCCGGAGAGAAATTCCAGCGGAAGGTATGGGTGACACATCCTCTTCTTTATAGGAGGCAGCCTGGCAACTCCTGCAGAAAGGCCAGCAGAACCCCACTCACACCGGGCCACCCACAAAGCTGTGGCCCCTCACTCCCTCCCACCAGCACAGCCCCGAGACTGCTGATGGGGCAGAGAATATGGAGTCAGGCACAGCTTCAGGGGCTATTGCTGCCTGGAGCTCTGTTTATATTGACCTCAACGAGGCACACCTGGGGAGGGCGGGCCGGCAGGGTAAGGCTGCCCAGGTCAGCTAATCCACAACCCTCAGGGAATCACATTGTTGAAAATGGACCCCGCTAAGGCAGAAGAGAAGCCAAGGGAAAAAAGGACACAATGCCATTTGCAGCACCGTAGATGAGTCTAGAAGTAATCACGTAAATTGTAGTAAGTCAGAAAGTGAAAGACACATATCATATCATATCACTTATAGGTGTTACCTAAAAATGGATACCAGGGCAGATATTTCCACGGAGAAGGGCAATCACAGATTCATTAAACAAACTTATGGTTCACCAATGGAAAGGTGTGAGGATTGGTTTCATTACGATATCGGGGTTAACAGACATATACAAACACAGGTGACATATATAATCACCAAAGACCTACAGAATACCAAGAGAGGACTACTCAACATTCTGTCATAACGTACATGGGAGAAGGATCCCAGGAAGAACAGACATGTGTATATGTGTAAAACAACCACATCTTCCACACCTACAACAAGCCAAACATTGTAATCAAACTTGCTGTAATAAAAAAATAAAAACTTAAATTAAAAACACGAACAAGAAGTAGTGAGACAAACGTGAGGGGCTTTCTCCTGGCACATTCCATTCTAAACTCCAATCTAGAACACCACTTCCACTAAGGCTCTCTTGCCCTAGTAACCAGATTTGGTAAGGGTGAACTGCTGCCACCTTGTGGCCGTTTCACACAACAGCAGCTTTAATCCCAACGCTAATGGTCAGTTGATATTCAAAATCATTGCAGGCCTGTAAATGACACCTGCCCTGAAAACAAATCCTGGGGTCACATATCGACCAAAATATTCAAAGGACGTCCATATTTAAAACTACCGTTTCAAAAGGCATATTTTACGCACATTAGTGTTCTGCTTCTTTTCCTTTCTTTCCTTTTTTTGTTAAAAAAAGCGGGAATGGAAAAAAGCATCCCTCAGAATGGGCGAAAATCGTTGCAGACGAATCAATGGACAGAGGTTTAATCTCCAATATATATAAACAGCTCATGCAGCTTAATATTAAAAAAACAAACAACCCCAAAAAATTGGGCAGACGATCTAAAGAGACGTTTCTTCAAAGGAGACACAGAGATGGCTAAGACGCACATGAAAACCTGCTCAACAGCACTAATTATTAGAGAAATACAAATCAAAACTACAATGAGGTTTCACCTCACACCTGTAAGAATCGGCATCATCAGAAAATCTACAAACAACCAATTCTGGGGAGGGTGTGGACAAAAGGAGCCCTCTTCCACTATTGGTGGGAATGTAAATTGATACAGTCACTATGGAGAACAGTATGGAGTTTCCTTAAAAAAACTAGAAATAGAATTACCATCTGATCCAGCAATCCCACTTCTGGGCATATACCCAGAGAAAACCGTAAATCAAAAAGGCACATTCACCACAATGTTCATTGCTGCACTATTTACAATAGCCAGGTAATGGACGCAACCTAATTGCCCACAGACAGATGAATGGATAAAGAGGTGGTACATATATGAAATGGAATATTACTTGGCCATAAAAAGGAATGAAACTGGGTCATTTGTAGAGACATCGATGGATCGAGAGACTGTCATACAGAATGAAGTAAGTCAGAAAGAGGAAAACAAATATTGTATATTAATGCATATATGTAGAGCCTAAAAATGGTACAGATGAACTGGTTTGCAGGGAAGAAATAGAGACACAGAGGTAGAGAACAAACGTATGGACACCAAGTGTGGGAAGCCATGGGGTGGTGGTGGTGGGATGAGTTGGGAGTTTGGGATTGACCTGTGTACATGTATATGCATAAAATACATAACTAATAATAATGTGCTGTATAAAAAAATAAATAAAATTAAATTTCAAAATTTAAAAAAATAAAATTTAAAAATAAAACAGAAAAATGTTCTTCCCGTCACACAGATGTATTTATAGGAATGAATTATTTCCATGCTTATATCTATAAATACATAAAAGAGGAATAAAATGTAACTTGAACAATAAAAGAAAAAAAAAAACCTGAACCCACGAGTTATACAGAGGAAAACCCTATCAGGGCACTTGCTCCAGTCGTAAACAATTATGAAATTGGTCAGAGGTGGGGAAGCATCTCCCATACTGCCATCAACCCACCCCCCACGCAAGGAGCGACCTCATTGCAAAGCTGGGGGACCGTGCCGAGGCATGTGTGAGTAAACGTGAGCTGAGCCCCAGGCCAGCTGCTGCTGAACTGTTCCCACCCTTTCCAGGTAAAACACCTGAATATGTACAAGGGCTTGAAAGCCTAGTGGAAGGACCGTGGAGCCACACCAGCGACAGCACACAGGCCAACTTGGTGCCTGCAGGCCAGCCAGGGTGGTCTTGTCCCCGGGCGCTCTTCCAGAAGCTTTCCATTGCCCTACCTGAGATACCCCTCCTGTCCCGGCCCCCACTGCTTTTTTCCTTCCTCACCTCTGTCCGGAGAGAAATTCCAGCGGAAGGTATGTGTGACACATCCTCTTCTTTACAGGCGGCAGCCTGGCAACTCCTGCAGAAAGGCCAGCAGAACCCCACTCACACCGGGCCACCAACAAAGCTGTGGCCCCTCACTCCCTCCCACCAGCACAGCCCCGAGACTGCTGACGGGGCAGAGAATATGGAGTCAGGCACAGCTTCAGGGGCTATTGCTGCCTGGAGCTCTGTTTATATTGAGCTCAACGAGGCACACCTGGGGAGGGCGGGCCGACAGGGTAAGGCTGCCCAGGTCAGCTAATCCACAACCCTCAGGGAATCACATTGTTGAATATGGACCCCGCTAAGGCAGAAGAGAAGCCAAGGGAAAAAAGGACACAATGCCATTTGCAGCACCGTAGATGAGTCTAGAAGTAATCACGTGACTTGTAGTAAGTCAGAAAGTGGAAGACACATATCATATCATATCACTTATAGGTGTTACCTAAAAATGGATACCAGGGCAGATATTTCCACGGAGATGGGCAATCACAGATTCATTAAACAGACTTATGGTTCACCAATGGAAAGGTGTGAGGATTGGTTTCATTACGATATCGGGGTTAACAGACATATACAAACACAGGTGACATATATAATCACCAAAGACCTACAGAATACCAAGAGAGGACTACTCAATATTCTGTCATAACATACATGGGAAAAGGATCCCAGGAAAAACAGACATCTGTATATGAGTAAAAGAACCACATCTTCCACACCTACAACAAGCCAAACATTGTAATCAAACTTGTTGTAATAAAAAATAAAAACTTAAATTAAAAACACGAACAAGAAGTAGTGAGACAAACTTGAGGGGCTTTCTCCTGGCACATTCCATTCTAAATTCCAATCTAGAACACCACTTCCACTGAGGCTCTCTTGCCCTAATAACCAGATTTGGTAAGGGAGAACTGCTGCCACCTTGTGGCCGTTTCACACAACAGCAGCTTTAATCCCAGTGCTAATGGTCAGTTGATATTCAAAATCATTGCAGGCCTGTAAATGACACCTGCCCTGAAAACAAATCCTGGGGTCACATATCGACCAAAAAATTCAAAGGACGTCCATATTTCAAAACGACCGATTCAAAAGGCATATTTTACGCACATTAGTGTTCTGCTTCTTTTCCTTTCTTTCCTTTTTTGTTAAAAAACACGGGAATGGAAAAAGGCATCCCTCAGAATGGGCGAAAATCGTTGCAGACGAATAAATGGACAGAGGTTTAATCTCCAATATATATAAACAGCTCATGCAGCTTAATATTAAAAGAACAAACAACCCAAAAAAAATGGGCAGAAGATCTAAAGAGACGTTTCTTCAAAGGAGACACAGAGATGGCCAAGACGCACATGAAAAGCTGCTCAACAGCAATAATTATTAGAGAAATGCAAATCAAAACTACAATGAGGTATCACCTCACACCTGTTAGAATCGGCATCATCAGAAAATCTACAAACAACCAATTCGGGGAGGGTGTGGACAAAAGGAGCCCTCTTCCACTATTGGTGGGAAAGTAAATTGATACAGTCACTATGGAGAACAGTATGGAGTTTCCTTAAAAAAACTAGAAATAGAATTACCATCTGATCCAGCAATCCTACTTCTGGGCATATACCCAGAAAAACCGTAAATCAAAAAGGCACATTCACCACAATGTTCGTTGCAACACTATTTACATTAGCCAAGTAATGGAAGCAACCAATATGCCCACAGACAGATGAATGGATAAAGATGTGGTACATATATAAAATGGAATATTACTCGGCCATAAAAAGGAATGAAACTGAGTCATTTGTAGAGACATCGATGGATGGAGAGACTGTTATACAGAATGAAGTAAGTCAGAAAGAGGAAAACAAATATTGTATATTAATGCATATAAGTGGAGCCTAAAAAATGGTACAGATGAACTGGTTTGCAGGGAAGAAATAGAGACACAGAGGTAGAGAACAAACGTATGGACACCAAGTGTGGGAAGCCATGGGGTGGTGTTGGTGGGATGAGATGGGAGATTGGGATTGACCTATATACATGTATATGCATAAAATACATAACTAATAATAATGTGCTCTTTAAAAATATAAATAAAATTAAATTTCAAAATTTTAAAAAATAAAATTTAAAAATAAAACAGAAAAAAGTTCTTCCCTTCACACAGATGTATTTATAGGAATGAATTATTTCCATGCTTATATCTATAAATACATAAAAGAGGAATAAAATCTAACTTGAACGATAAAAGAAAAAAAAAAGTGAACCCACGAGTTATACAGAGGAAAACCCTATCATGGCACTTGCTCCAGCGGTAAACAATTATGAAATTGGTCAGAGGTTGGGAATCATCGCCCATACAGCCAGCAACCCACCCCCCACGCAAGGAGCGTCCTCATTGCAAAGCTGGGGGACCGTGCTGAGGCATCTGTGAGTAAACGTGAGCTGAGCCCCAGGCCAGCTGCTGCTGAACTGTCCCCACCCTTTCCAGGTAAAACACCTGAATATGTACAAGGGCTTGAAAGCCTAGAGGAAGGACGGTGGAGCCACACCAGCGACAGCACGCAGGCCAACTTGGTGCCTGCAGGCCAGCCAGTGTGGTCCTGGACCCTGGCGCTCTTCCAGAAGCTTTCCATTGCCCTGCCTGAGATAACCCTCTTGTCCCGGCCCCCACTGCTTTTTTCCTTCATCACCTCTGTCCGGAGAGAAATTCCAGCGGAAGGTATGGGTGACACATCCTCTTCTTTACAGGCGGCAGCCTGGCAACTCCTGCAGAAAGGCCAGCAGAACCCCACTCACACCGGGCCACCCACAAAGCTGTGGACCCTCACTCCCTCCCACCAGCACAGCCCCGAGACTGCTGACGGGGCAGATAATATGGAGTCAGGCACAGCTTCAGGGGCTATTGCTGCCTGGAGCTCTCTTTATATAGACCTCAACGAGGCACACTTGGGGAGGGCGGGCCGGCAGGGTAAGGCTGCCCAGGTCAGCTAATCCACAACCCTCAGGGAATCACATTGTTGAAAATGGACCCCGCTAAGGCAGAAGAGAAGCCAAGGGGAAAAAGGACACAATGCCATTTGCAGCACCGTAGATGAGTCTAGAAGTATTCACGTGACTTGTAGTAAGTCAGAAAGTGAAAGACACATATCATATCATATCACTTATAGGTGTTACCTAAAAATGGATAGCAGGGCAGATATTTCCAGGGAGAAGGGCAATCACAGATTCATTAAACAAACTTATGTTTCAACAATGGAAAGGTGTGAGGATTGGTTTCATTACGATATCGGGGTTAACAGACATATACAAACACAGGTGACATATATAATCACCAAAGACCTACAGAATACCAAGAGAGGACTACTCAACATTCTGTCATAACGTACATGGGAAAAGGATCCCAGGAAGAACAGTCATCTGTATATGTGTAAAAGAACCACATCTTCCACACCTACAACAAGCCAAACATTGTAATCAAACTTGCTGTAATAAAAAATAAAAAATTAAATTAAAAACATGAACAAGAAGTAGTGAGACAAACGTGAGGGGCTTTCTCCTGGCACATTCCATTCTAAACTCCAATCTAGAACACCACTTCCACTGAGGCTCTCTTGCCCTAGTAACCAGATTTGGTAAGGGTGAACTGCTGCCACCTTGTGGCCGTTTCACACAACAGCAGCTTTAATCCCAGCGCTAATGGTCAGTTGATATTCAAAATCATTGCAGGCCTGTAAATGACACCTGCCCTGAAAACAAATCCTGGGGTCACATATCGACCAAAAAATTCAAAGGACGTCCATATTTCAAAACGACCGTTTCAAAAGGCATATTTTACGCACATTAGTGTTCTGCTTCTTTTCCTTTCTTTCCTTTTTTGTTAAAAAACACGGGAATGGAAAAAGGCATCCCTCAGAATGGGCGAAAATCGTTGCAGACGAATCAATGGACAGAGGTTTAATCTCCAATATATATAAACAGCTCATGCACCTTAATATTAAAAAAACAGGGCTTCCCTGGTGGCGCAGTGGTTGAGAGTCCGCCTGCCGATGCAGGGGACACGGGTTCATGCCCCGATCCCGGAAGATCCCACATGCCGCGGAGCGGCTGGGCCCGCGAGCCATGGCCGCGGAGCCTGTGTGTCCGGAGCCTGTGCTCCGCAACGGGAGAGGCCACAGCAGTGAGAGGCCCGCGTACAGAAAAAAAAAAAAAAAAAAAAAAAAAAAAAAAAAAAAAAAAACCAAAAAAATGGGCAGAAGATCTAAAGAGACGTTTCTTCAAAGGAGACACAGAGATGGCCAAGATGCACATGAAAAGCTGCTCAACAGCACTAATTATTAGAGAAATGCAAATCAAAACTACAATGAGGTATCACCTCACACCTGTTAGAATCGGCATCATCAGAAAATCTACAAACAACCAATTCTGGGGAGGGTGTGGACAAAAGGAGCCCTCTTCCACTATTGGTGGGAATGTAAATTGATACAGTCACTGTGGAGAACAGTATGGAGTTTCCTTAAAAAAACTAGAAATAGAATTACCATCTGATCCAGCAATCCCACTTCTGGGCATATACCCAGAGAAAACCGTATTTCAAAAAGGCACATTCACCACAATGTTCGTTGCAGCACTATTTACAATAGCCAGGTAATGGAAGCAACCTAAATGCCCACAGACAGATGAATGGATAAAGATGTGGTACATATATAAAATGGAATATGACTCGGCCATAAAAAGGAATGAAACTGGGTCATCTGTAGAGACATCGATGGATTGAGAGACTGTCATACAGAATGAAGTAAGTCAGAAAGAGGAAAACAAATATTGTATATTAATGCATATATGTGGAGCCTAAAAATGGTACAGATGAACTGGTTTGCAGGGAAGAAATAGAGACACAGAGGTAGAGAACAAACGTATGGACACCAAGTGTGGGAAGCCATGGGGTGGTGGTGGTGGGATGAGTTGGGAGTTTGGGATTGACCTGTATACATGTATATGCATAAAATACATAACTAATAATAACGTGCTGTATAAAAAAATAAATAAAATTTCAAAATTTTAAAAAATAAAATTTAAAAATAAAACAGAAAAATGTTCTTCCCGTCACACAGATGTATTTATAGGAATGAATTATTTCCATGCTTATATCTATAAATACATAAAAGAGGAATAAAATCTAACTTGAACCATAAAAGAAAAAAAAAAAACCTGAACTCACGAGTTTTACAGAGGAAAATCCTATCTGGGCACTTGCTCCAGCGGTAAACAATTCTGAAATTGGTCAGAGGTGGGGAACCATCTCCCATACAGCCAGCAACCCACCCCCCACGCAGGGAGCGTCCTCATTGCAAAGCTGGGGGACAGTGCCGAGGCATCTGTGAGTAAACGTGAGCTGAGCCCCAGGCAAGCTGCTGCTGAACTGTTCCCACCATTCCCAGGTAAAACACCTGAATATGTACAAGGGCTTGAAAGCCTAGAGGAAGGACCGTGGAGCCACACCAGCGACAGCACGCAGGCCAACTTGCTGCCTGCAGGCCAGCCACGGTGGTCGTGGCCCCGGGATCTCTTCCAGAAGCTTTCCATTGCCCTGCCTGAGATACCCCTCCTGTCCCGGCCCCCACTGCTTTTTTCCTTTCTCACCTCTGTCCGGACAGAAATTCCAGCGGAAGGTATGGGTGACCCAACCTCTTCTTTACAGGCGGCAGCCTGGCAACTCCTGCAGAAAGGCCAGCATAGCCCCACTCACACCAGGCCACACACAAAGCTGTGGCCCCTCACTCCCTCCCACCAGCACAGCCCCGAGACTGCTGACGGGGCAGAGAATATGGAGTCAGGCACAGCTTCAGGGGCTATTGCTGCCTGGAGCGCTGTTTATATTGAACTCAACGAGGCACACCTGGGGAGGGCGGGCCGGCAGGGTAATGTTGCCCAGGTCAGCTAATCTACAACCCTCAGGGAATCACATTGTTGAAAATGGACCTCGCTAAGGCAGAAGAGAAGCCAAGGGAAAAAAGGACACAATGCCATTTGCAGCACCGTAGATGAGTCTAGAAGTAATCACGTGACTTGTAGTAACTCAGAAAGTGAAAGACACATATCATATCATATCACTTATAGGTGTTACCTAAAAATGGATACCAGGGCAGATATTTCCACGGAGAAGGGCAATCACAGATTCATTAAACAAACTTATGGTTCACCAATGGAAAGGTGTGAGGATTGGTTTCATTACGATATCGGGGTTAACACACATATACAAACACAGGTGACATATATAATCACCAAAGACCTACAGAATACCAAGAGAGGACTACTCAACATTCTGTCATAACATACATGGGAAAAGGATCCCAGGAAGAACAGTCATCTGTATATGTGTAAAAGACCACATCTTCCACACGTACAACAAGCCAAACATTGTAACCAAACTTGCTGTAATAAAAAATAAAAACTTAAATTAAAAACACGAACAAGAAGTAGTGAGACAAACGTGAGGGGCTTTCTCCTGACACATTGCATTCTAAACTCCAATCTAGAACACCACTTCCACTGAGGCTCTCTTGCCCTAGTAACCAGATTTGGTAAGGGTGAACTGCTGCCACCTTGTGGCCGTTTCACACAACAGCAGCTTTAATCCCAGCGCTAATGGTCAGTTGATATTCAAAATCATTGCAGGCCTCTAAATGACACCTGCCCTGAAAACAAATCCTGGGGTCACATATCGATCAAAAATTTCAAAGAACGTCCATATTTCAAAACGACCGTTTCAAAAGGCATATTTTACACACATTAGTGTTCTGCTTCTTTTCCTTTCTTTCCTTTTTTGTTAAAAAAAAAACGGGAATGGAAAAAGGCATCCCTCAGAATGGGCAAAAATCGTTGCAGACGAATCAATGGACAGAGGTTTAATCTCCAATATATATAAACAGCTCATGCAGCTTAATATTAAAAAAACAAACAACCCAATACAAAAATGGGCAGAAGATCTAAAGAGGCGTTTCTTCAAAGAAGACACAGAGATGGCCAAGACGCCCATGAAAAGCTGCTCAACAGCACTAATTATTAGAGAAATGCAAATCAAAACTACAATGAGGTATCACCTCACACCTGTTAGAATCGGCATCATCAGAAAATCTACAAACAACCAATTCTGGGGAGGGTGTGGACAAAAGGAGCCCTCTTCCACTATTGGTGGGAATGTAAATTGATACAGTCACTATGGAGAACAGTATGGAGTTTCCTTAAAAAAACTAGAAATAGAATTACCATCTGATCCAGCAATCCCACTTCTGGGCATATACCCAGAGAAAACCGTATTTCAAAAAGGCACATTCACCACAATGTTCGTTGCAGCACTATTTACAATAGCCAGGTAATGGAAGCAACCTAAATGCCCACAGACAGATGAATGGATAAAGATGTGGTACATATATAAAATGGAATATGACTCGGCCATAAAAAGGAATGAAACTGGGTCATTTGTAGAGACATCGATGGATCAAGAGACTGTCATACAGAATGAAGTCAGAAAGAGTAAACCAAATACTGAATATTAAGGCATATATGTGGAACCTAAAAAATGGTACAGATGAACTGGTTTGCAGCGAAGAAATAGAGACACAGAGGTAGAGAACAAACGTATGGACACCAAGTGTGGGAAGCCATGGGGTGGTGGTGGTGGGATGAGTTGGGAGATTGGGATTGACATGTATACATGTATATGCATAAAATACATAACTAATAATAAACTGCTGTATAAAAAAATAAATTAATTAATTTCAAAATTCTAAAAAATAAAATTAAAAAATAAGAGAGAAAAAAGTTCTTCCCATCACACAGATGTATTTATAGGAATGAATTATTTCCATGCTTATATCTATAAATACATAAAAGAGGAATAAAATCTAACTTGAAACATAAAAGAAAAAAAAAAACCTGAACCCACCATTTATACAGAGGAAAACCCTATCTGGACACTTGCTCCAGCGGTAAACAATTCTGAAATTGGTCAGAGGTGGGGAACCATCTCCCATACAGCCAGCACCCCACCCCCCACGCAAGGAGCGGCCTCATTGCAAAGCTGGGGGATTGTGCCGAGGCATCTGTGGGTAAACGTGAGCTGAGCCCCAGGCCAGCTGCTGCTGAACTGTTCCGACCCTTCCCAGGTAAAACACCTGAATATGTACAAGGGCTTGAAAGCCTAGAGGAAGGGCCGTCGAGCCACACCAGCGACAGCACGCAGGCCAACTTGGTGCCTGCAGGCCAGCCACGGTGGTCCTGGCCCCGGGCGCTCTTCTGGAAGCTTTCCATTGCCCTGCCTGAGATACGCCTCCTGTCCTGGCCCCCACTGCTTTTTTCCTTCCTCACCTCTGTCCGGAGAGAAATTCCAGCGGAAGGTATGGGTGACACATCCTCTTCTTTACAGGTGTCAGCCTGGCAACTCCTGCAGAAAGGCCAGCAGAGCCCCACTCACAGCGGGCCACCCACAAAGCTGTGGCCCCTCACTCCCACCCACCAGCACAGCCCCGAGACTGCTGACGGGGCAGAGAATATGGAGTCAGGCACAGCTTCAGGGGCTATTGCTGCCTGGAGCGCTGTTTATATTGACCTCAACGAGGCACACCTGGGGAGGGCGGGCCAGCATGGTAAGGCTGCCCAGGTCAGCTAATCCACAACCCTCAGGGAATCACATTGTTGAAAATGGACCTCGCTAAGGCAGAAGAGAAGCCAAGGAAAAAAAGGACACAATGCCATTTGCAGCACCGTAAATGAGTCTAGAAGTAATCACGTGACTTGTAGTAAGTCAGAAAGTGAAAGACACATACCATATCATATCACTTATAGGTGTTACCTAAAAATGGATACCAGGGCAGATATTTCCACGGAGAAGGGCAATCACAGATTCATTAAACAAACTTATGGTTCACGAAAGGAAAGGTGTGAGGTTTGGTTTCATTACGATATCGGGGTTAACAATCATATACAAACACAGATGACATATATAATCACCAAAGACCTACAGAATACCAAGAGAGGACTACTCAACATTCTGTCATAACGTACATGGGAAAAGGATCCCAGGAAGAACAGACATCTGTATATGTGTAAAAGAACCACATCTTCCACACCTACAACAAGCCAAACATTGTAATCAAACTTGCTGTAATAAAAAATAAAAAAATTAAATTAAAAACACGAACAAGAATTAGTGAGACAAACTTGAGGGGCTTTCTCCTGGCACATTCCATTCTAAATTCTAATCTAGAACACCACTTCCACTGAGGCTCTCTTGCCCTAGTAACCAGATTTGGTAAGGGTGAACTGCTGCCACCTTGTGGCCGTTTCACACAACAGCAGCTTTAATCCCAGCGCTAATGGTCAGTTGATATTCAAAATCATTGCAGGCCTGTAAATGACACCTGCCCTGAACACAATTCCTGGGGTCACATATCGACCAAAAAATTCAAAGGACGTCCATATTTCAAAACGACCGTTTCAAAAGGCATATTTTACGCACATTAGTGTTCTGCTTCTTTTCCTTTCTTTCCTTTTTTGTTAAAAAAAAACGGGAATGGAAAAAGGCATCCCTCAGAATGGGCAAAAATCGTTGCAAACGAATCAATGGACAGAGGTTTAATCTCCAATATATATAAACAGCTCATGCAGCTTAATATTAAAAAAACAAACAACCCAATACAAAAATGGGCAGAAGATCTAAAGAGGCGTTTCTTCAAAGAAGACACAGAGATGGCCAAGACGCCCATGAAAAGCTGCTCAACAGCACTAATTATTAGAGAAATGCAAATCAAAACTACAATGAGGTATCACCTCACACCTGTTAGAATCGGCATCATCAGAAAATCTACAAACAACCAATTCTGGGGAGGGTGTGGACAAAAGGAGCCCTCTTCCACTATTGGTGGGAATGTAAATTGATACAGTCACTATGGAGAACAGTATGGAGTTTCCTTAAAAAAACTAGAAATAGAATTACCATCTGATCCAGCAATCCCACTTCTGGGCATATACCCAGAGAAAACCGTATTTCAAAAAGGCACATTCACCACAAAGTTCGTTGCAGCACAATTTACAATAGCCAGGTAATAGAAGCCACCTAAATGCCCACAGACAGATAAATGGATAAAGATGTGGTACATATATAAAATGAAATATTACTCGGCCATAAAAAGGAATGAAACTGGGTCATTTGTAGAGACATCGATGGATCAAGGGACTGTCATACAGAATGAAGTCAGAAAGAGGAAACCAAATACTGTATATTAAGGCATATATGTGGAACCTAAAAAATGGTACAGATGAACTGGTTTGCAGCGAAGAAATAGAGACACAGAGGTAGAGAACAAACGTATGGACACCAAGTGTGGGAAGCCATGGGGTGGTGGTGGTGGGATGAGTTGGGAGTTTGGGATTGACCTGTGTACATGTATATGCATAAAATACATAACTAATAATAATGTGCTGTATAAAAAAATAAATAAAATTAAATTTCAAAATTTTAAAAAATAATATTTAAAAATAAAACAGAAAAAAGTTCTTCCCGTCACACAGATGTATTTATAGGAATGAATTATTTCCATGCTTATATGTATAAATACAGAAAAGAGGAATAAAATCTAACTTGAACCATAAAAGAAAAAAAAACCTGAACCCACGAGTTATACAGAGGAAAACCCTAACAGGGCACTTGCTCCAGTGGTAAACAATTATGAAATTGGTCAGAGGTGGGGAAGCATCTCCCATACAGCCATCAACCCACCCCCCATGCAAGGAGCGTCCTCATTGCAAAGCTTGGGGACCGTGCCGAGGCATGTGTGAGTAAACGTGAGCTGAGCCCCAGGCCAGCTGCTGCTGAACTGTTCCCACCCTTTCCAGGTAAAACACCTGAATATGTACAAGGGCTTGAAAGCCTAGTGGAAGGACCGTGGAGCCACACCAGCCACAGCACGCAGGCCAACTTGGTGCCTGCAGGCCAGCCAGGGTGGTCCTGTCCCCAGGCGCTCTTCCAGAAGCTTTCCATTGCCCTGCCTGAGATACCCCTCCTGTCCCGGACCCCACTGCTTTTTTCCTTCCTCACCTCTGTCCGGAGAGAAATTCCAGCGGAAGGTATGGGTGACACAAACTCTTCTTTACAGGCGGCAGCCTGGCAACTCTTGCAGAAAGGCCAGCAGAACCCCACTCACACCGGGCCACCCACAAAGCTGTGGCCCCTCACTCCCTCCCACCAGCACAGCCCCGAGACTGCTGACGGGGCCGAGAATATGGAGTCAGGCACAGCTTCAGGGGCTATTGCTGCCTGGAGCGCTCTTTATATTGACCTCAACGAGGCACACCTGGGGAGGGCGGGCCGGCAGGGTAAGGCTGCCCAGGTCAGCTAATCCACAACCCTCAGGGAATCACATTGTTGAAAATGGACCCCGCTAAGGCAGAAGAGAAGCCAAGGGAAAAAAGGACACAATGCCATTTGCAGCACCGTAGATGAGTCTAGAAGTAATCACGTGACTTGTAGTAAGTCAGAAAGTGGAAGACACATATCATATCATATCACTTATAGGTGTTACCTAAAAATGGATACCAGGGAAGATATTTCCACGGAGAAGGGCAATCACAGATTCATTAAACAGACTTATGGTTCACCAATGGAAAGGTGTGAGGATTGGTTTCATTACGATATCGGGGTTAACAGACATATACAAACACAGGTGACATATATAATCACCAAAGACCTACAGAATACCAAGAGAGGACTACTCAACATTCTGTCATAACGTACATGGGAAAAGGATCCCAGGAAGTACAGACATGTCTATATGTGTAAAAGAACCACATCTTCCACACCTACAACAAGCCAAACATTGTAATCAAACTTGTTGTAATAAAAAATAAAAAATTCAATTAAAAACACGAACAAGAAGTAGTGAGACAAACGTGAGGGGCTTTCTCCTGGCACAATCCATTCTAAACTCCAATCTAGAACATCACTTCCACTGAGGCTCTCTTGCCCTAGTAACCAGATTTGGTAAGGGTGAACTGCTGCCACCTTGTGGCCGTTTCACACAACAGCAGCTTTAATCCCAGCGCTAATGGTCAGTTGATATTCAAAATCATTGCAGGCCTCTAAATGACACCTGCCCTGAAAACAAATCCTGGGGTCACATATCGACCAAAATATTCAAAGGACGTCCATATTTCAAAACGACCGTTTCAAAAGGCATATTTTACGCACATTAGTGTTCTGCTTCTTTTCCTTTCTTTCCTTTTTTGTTAAAAAAAAACGGGAATGGAAAAAAGCATCCCTCAGAATGGGCGAAAATCGTTGCAGACGAATCAATGGACAGAGGTTTAATCTCAAATATATATAAACAGCTCATGCAGCTTAATATTAAAAAAACAAACAACCCAAAAAAATGGGCAGAAGATCTAAAGAGACGTTTCTTCAAAGGAGACACAGAGATGGCCAAGACGCACATGAAAAGCTGCTCAACAGCACTAATTATTAGAGAAATACAAATCAAAACTACAATGAGGTATCACCTCACACCTGTTAGAATCGGCATCATCAGAAAATCTACAAACAACCAATTCTGGGGAGGGTGTGGACAAAAGGAGCCCTCTTCCACTATTGGTGGGAATGTAAACTGATACAGTCACTATGGAGAACAGTATGGAGTTTCCTTAAAAATATTAGAAATCGAATTACCATCTGATCCACCAATCCCACTTCTGGGCATATACCCAGAGAAAACCGTATTTCAAAAAGGCACATTCACCACAGTGTTCGTTGCAGCACTATTTACAATAGCCAGTTAATGGAAGCAACCTAAATGCCCACAGACAGAGGAATGGATAAAGATGTGGTACATATATAAAATGGAATATTACTCGGCCATTAAAAGGAATGAAACTGGGTCATTTGTAGAGACATCGATGGATCGAGAGACTGTCATACAGAATGAAGTAAGTCAGAAAGAGGAAAACAAATATTGTATATTAATGCATATATGTGGAGCATATAAATGGTACAGATGAACTGGTTTGCAGGGAAGAAATAGAGACACAGAGGTAGAGAACAAACGTATGGACACCAAGTGTGGGAAGCCATGGGGTGGTGGTGGTGGGATGAGTTGAGAGATTGGGATTGACCTGTATACATGTATATTCATAAAATACAAAACTAATAATAATGTGCTGTTTAAAAACATAAATAAAATTATATTTCAAAATTTTAAAAAATAAAATTTAAAAATAAAACAGAAAAAAAGTCTTCTCGTCACACAGATGTATTTATAGGAATGAATTATTTCCATGCTTATATCTACAAATACATAAAAGAGGAATAAAATCTAACTTGAACCATAAAAGAAAAAAAAAAACCTGAACCCACCAGTTATACACAGGAAAACCCTAGCAGGGCACTTGCTCCAGTGGTAAACAATTCTGAAATTGGTCAGAGGTGGGGAATCATCTCCCATAGACCCAGCAAACCACCCCCCATGCAAGGAGCGTCCTCATTGCAAAGCTGGGGGACCGTGCCGAGGCATCTGTGAGTAAACGTGAGCTGAGCCCCAGGCCAGCTGCTGCTGAACTTTTCCACCCTTTCCAGGTAAAACACCTGAATATGTACAAGGGCTTGAAAGCCTAGAGGAAGGACCGTGGAGCCACACCAGCGACAGCACGCAGGCCAACTTG
The DNA here is from genome assembly GCF_964341445.2 of Mesoplodon mirus. Classification (NCBI taxonomy): domain Eukaryota; kingdom Metazoa; phylum Chordata; class Mammalia; order Artiodactyla; family Ziphiidae; genus Mesoplodon; species Mesoplodon mirus. The sequence goes on along the minus strand of NW_028295680.1, from coordinate 140,978 downwards.
GTGCCTGCAGGCCAGCCAGGGTGGTCCTGGCCCCGGGCGCTCTTCCAGAAGCTTTCCATTGCCCTGCCTGAGATACCCCTCCTGTCCCGGCCCCCACTGCTTTTTTCCTTCCTCACCTCTGTCCGGAGAGAAATTCCAGCGGAAGGTATGGGTGACACAACCTCTTCTTTACAGGGGGCAGCCTGGCAACCCCTGCAGAAAGCCCAGCAGAACCCCACTCACACCGGGCCACCAACAAAGCTGTGGCCCCTCACTCCCTCCCACCAGCACAGCCCCGAGACTGCTGACGGGGCACAGAATATGGAGTCAGGCACAGCTTCAGGGGCTATTGCTGCCTGGAGCTCTGTTTATATTGACCTCAACGAGGCACACCTGGGGAGGGCGGGCCGGCAGGGTAAGGCTGCCCAGGTCAGCTAATCTTCAACCCTCAGGGAATCACACTGTTGAAAATGGACCCCGCTAAGGCAGAAGAGAAGCCAAGGGAAAAAAGGACACAATGCCATTTGCAGCACCGTAGATGAGTCTAGAAGTAATCACGTGCCTTGTAGTAAGTCAGAAAGTGAAAGACACATATCAAATCATATCACTTATAGGTGTTACCTAAAAATGGATACCAGGGCAGATATTTCCACGGAGAAGGGCAATCACAGATTCATTAAACAAACTTATGGTTCACCAATGGAAAGGTGTGAGGATTGGTTTCATTACGATATCGGGGTTAACAGACATATACAAACACAGGTGACATATATAATCACCAAAGACCTACAGAATACCAAGAGGGGACTACTCAACATTCTGTCATAACGTACATGGGAAAAGGATCCCAGGAAGAACAGTCATCTGTATAGGTGTAAAAGAACCACATCTTCCACACCTACAACAAGCCAAACATTGTAATCAAACTTGCTGTAATAAAAAATAAAAAATTAAATTAAAAACACGAACAAGAAGTAATGAGACAAACTTGAGGGGCTTTCTCCTGGCACATTCCATTCTAAACTCCAAACTAGAACACCACTTCCACTGAGGCTCTCTTTCCCTAGTAACCAGATTTGGTAAGGGTGAACTGCTGCCACCTTGTGGCCGTTTCACACAACAGCCGTTTAATCCCAACGCTAATGGTCAGTTGATATTCAAAATCATTGCAGGCCTGTAAATGACACCTGCCCTGAAAACAAATCCTGGGGTCACATATCGACCAAAAAATTCAAAGGACGTCCATATTTCAAAACGACCGTTTCAAAAGGCATATTTTACGCACATTAGTGTTCTGCTTCTTTTCCTTTCTTTCCTTTTTTGTTAAAAAACAAGGGAATGGAAAAAGGCATCCCTCAGAATGGGCCAAAATCGTTGCAGACGAATCAATGGACAGAGGTTTAATCTCCAATATATATAAACAACACATGCAGCTTAATATTAAAAAAACAAACATCCCAATACAAAAATGGGCAGAGGATCTAAAGAGACGTTTCTTCAAAGAAGGCACAGAGATGGCCAAGACGCACATGAAAAGCTGCTCAACAGCACTAATTATTAGAGAAATGCAAATGAAAACTACAATGAGGTATCACCTCACACCTGTTAGAATCGGCATCATCAGAAAATCTGCAAACAACCAATTCTGGGGAGGGTGTGGACAAAAGGAGCCCTCTTCCACTATTGGTGGGAATGTAAATTGATACAGTCACTATGGAGAACAGTATGGAGTTTCCTTAAAAAAACTAGAAATAGAATTACCATCTGATCCAGCAATCCCACTTCTGGGCATATACCCAGAGAAAACCGTATTTCAAAAAGGCACATTCACCACAATGTTCGTTGCAGCACTATTTACAATAGCCAGGTAATGGAAGCAACCTAAATGCCCACAGACAGATGAATGGATAAAGATGTGGTACATATATGAAATGGAATATTACTCGGCCATAAAAAGGAATGAAACTGGGTCATTTGTAGAGACATCGATGGATCGAGAGACTGTCATACAGAATGAAGTAAGTCAGAAAGAGGAAAACAAATATTGTATATTAATGCATATATGTGGAGCCTAAAGATGGTACAGATGAACTGGTTTGCAGGGAAGAAATACAGACACAGAGGTAGAGAACAAACGTATGGACACCAAGTGTGGGAAGCCATGGGGTGGTGGTGGTGGGATGAGATGGGAGTTTGGGATTGACCTGTATACATGTATACGCATAAAATACATAACTAATAATAATGTGCTGTATAAAAAAATAAATAAAATTAAATTTCAAAATTTTAAAAAATAAAATTTAAAAATAAAACAGAAAAAATCCTTCCCGTCACACAGATGTATTTATAGGAATGAATTATTTCCATGCTTATATCTATAAATACATAAAAGAGGAATAAAATCTAACTTGAACCATAAAAGAAAAAAAAACCTGAACCCACGAGTTATACAGAGGAAAACCCTAACAGGGCACTTGCTACAGTGGTAAATAATTCTGAAATTGGTCAGAGGTGGAGAACCATTTCCCATACAGCCATCAACCCACCCCCCACGCAAGGAGCGTCCTAATTGCAAAGCTGGGGGACCGTGCCGAGGCATCTGTGAGTAAACGTGAGCTGAGCCCCAGGCCAGCTGCTGCTGAACTGTTCCCACCCATTCCAGGTAAAACACCTGAATATGTACAAGGGCTTGAAAGCCTAGAGGAAGGACCGTGGAGCCACACCAGCGACAGCACACAGGCCAACTTGGTGCCTTCAGGCCAGCCAGGGTGGTCGTCGCATGTATAGCACAGTAAGAGGGGCACAACTTCGACAATGATGCACTTGGCCAAAAAGGGCGTATGCGTTTTCTCCTGAATATATTCAGGAGAAAACGCATACGCCGTTTTTGGCCAAGCAAGCAAGCGGGCAATGCAAATCTGCACTACAAAGAAGTATCACTTCCCACGGGTCAAAAGGGATATCCACAAAATGTGTAAAAACCAGAAAGACAAGACAGGCCCTGGAGAACAGGGAGCCTTGTTATGCTGATGGGCGGGATGTAAGTTGCCAACTGCCTCACTGGAGGAGTGCATTGTGTTCCCTAAAACAAGTAAACAACAGAGCTACAGAGCCAAGGGCACTTCCAGTCTAGGGAATATACCTTGGGAAAACTGAAAATCCATAAGACAGAGCCACCCCCAAATTGAGGGCTGCACTGCTTACAAGAACCTCAACCTGGGTACACCTGAAATATCCCAGGAAATATAAAAATGGTTCCAAACATTGTGGAACTTACGTACGATGGAATATCCCTCAGCCACGAAATCAATGTCATAAGACCAGTAGCAGCAAAATGAGTGGATTCAGGTACGATGATTCTAAGGGAAAGAAGTCACACAGGAAAAGAAACTTATCATAAGATATCACTTAGGAAGATCCTGTAAACATGGCTACACATGAACTGAGTTAGCAAAGAGAACAGAGTCTCACATTTAGAAAACACTCTTATGCCTGCTTAAGGGGGAAGGAGAGGTGGGGTGATGCATCAAACCAGAGTTTGATATAAGCACAGGTACTGTTCCAAAAACCAACTATGGAATAGACAAGACCTACACCTTCCTCAGTGAAAGGGACTCAAAACCCCATATTTCCCGCAGAGGAATAGATCTGACTAGTAAGAATCTTAAAACCTATGTATTGATATGTCTCCGTAAGGGAATCAAGTGTGTCTAGACTGGCATAAATATGGCAGCGAGAATCAGCTCAAACCCACTCTAAAAAGGAATTTCAAAAACAGAACAAAGAAACAGGGAAATTCTTAACAATTCCTTCAGGGTCTCTGATGCAACCTGGAATGACCCTATCTACAATGACAGCTGGATGCGGCATGAGGCTGGACACTTGGGACTGAGAGGATTGGTGAGATTGGGTGAGCAAAGGCAGACCCTTTAAAGCAATAATGCATGGCAACCATTCCATGATTCCCAACTCTCCAGGTTGAAGGGAATATTACTACAGCTTTAACATGTACGGGAAACCTAGAGAATGGACACACTGTGAATACGAAAGGTTTCTAAAACTCAACGAAGAGTCCCTCTCCTGGTGCTCTTGTTTGACTTTCCAACTGCTTTACTATCAATCTCCCAACTTGGAGAGACAGCCCCTTTAAGCTCCTGGTTCACACAGGTTGCCAATTTGGCAGAGGATGAAAGGGAAGAGGGAGAACCAATGAGAGAGTCGCTGTTAGGCATTTGGATGGGCACATGTCACTCTAATTTCCCGGCAGGAAGAAGAATTAACCAAAGTCTCAGCCACCCACCGGGAACCAGTATAGGTCCTGAACCAAAAGTTTGGACTTGCGTTCAGCTCACAAAAAACGAGTTTGAAAATGGAGCTCAGGGGCACAGCAATTCACAAACAGGCAGAGTAATCAAGGCCAACAATCGTCCAAAAATCTGTTGAGGGAAGGCAACGAGGCGGACTTGAAATCGAGGCAGAATAGCAGGAAACAGATTTCAAGAGGTACGTTGGAATCACCTGTAAAGCACAGGAAGAGGGGCACAACTTCGACAATGATGCACTTGGCCAAAAAGGGCGTATGTGTTTTCTCCTGAATATATTCAGGAGAACACGCATACGCCCTTTTGGCCAAGCAAGCAAGCGGGCAATGCAAATCTGCACTACAAAGAAGTATCACTTCCCACGGGTCAAAAGGGACATCCACAAAATGTGTAAAAACCAGAAAGGCAAGACAGGCCGTGGCGAAATGGGAGCCTTGTTATGCTGATGGGCAGGATGTAAGTTGCCAACTGCCTCACTGGAGGAGTGCATTGTGCTCCCTAAAACAAGTAACCAACAGAGCTACAGAGCCAAGGGCACTTCCAGTCTAGGGAATATACCTTGGGAAAACTGAAAATCAATAAGACAGAGCCACCCCCAAATTGAGGGCTGCACTGCTTACAAGAACCTCAACCTGGGTACACCTGAAATATCCCAGGAAATATAAAAATGGTTCAAAACATTGTGGAACTTACGTACGATGGAATATCCCTCAGCCATGAAATCAATGTCATAAGACCAGTAGCAGCAAAATGAGTGGATTCAGGTACGATGATTCTAAGTGAAAGAAGTCACACAGAAAAAGAAACTTATCATAAGATATCACTTAGGAAGATCCTGTAAACATGGCTACACATGAACTGAGTTAGGAAAGAGAACAGAGTCTCACATTTAGAAAACACTCTTATGCCTGCTTAAGGGGGAAGGAGAGGTGGGGTGATGCATCAAACACGAGTTTGATATAAGCACAGGTACTGTTCCAAAAACCAACTATGGGATAGACAAGACCTACACCTTCCTCAGTGAAAGGGACTCAAAACCCCATATTTCCCGCAGAGGAATAGATCTGACTAGTAAGAATCTTAAAACCTATGTATTGATATGTCTCCGTAAGGGAATCAAGTGTGTCTAGACTGGCATAAACATGGCAGCGAGAATCAGCTCAAACCCACTCTAAAAAGGAATTTCAAAAACAGAACAAAGAAACAGGGAAATTCTTTACAATTCCTTCAGGGTCTCTGATGCAACCTGGAATGACCCTATCTACGATGACAGCTGGATGTGGCATGAGGCTGGACACTTGGGACTGAGAGGATTGGTGAGATTGGGTGAGCAAATGCAGACCCTTTAAAGCAATAATGCATGGCAACCATTCCATGGGTCCCACCTCTCCAGGTTGAAGGGAATATTACTACAGCTATAACATGTACGGGAAACCTAGAGAATGGACACACTGTGAATACGAAAGGTTTCTAAAACTCAACGAAGAGTCCCTCTCCTGGTGCTCCGGTTTGACTTTCCAACAGCTTTACTATCAATCTCCCAACTTGGAGAGACAGCCCCTTTAAGCTCCTGGTTCACACAGGTTGCCCATTTGGCAGAGGAGGAAAGGGAAGAGGGAGAACCAATGAGAGAGTAGCTGTTAGGCATTTGGATGGGCACATGTCACTCTAATTTCCTGGCAGGAAGAAGAATTAACCAAAGTCTCAGCCACCCACCGGGAACCAGTATAGGTCCTGAACCAAATGTTTGGACTTGCGTTCAGCTCACAAAAAACGAGTTGAAAATTGGAGCTCAGGGGCACAGCAATTCACAAACTGGCAGAGTAATCAAGGCCAACTATCGTCCAAAAATCTGTTGAGGGAAGGCAACGAGGCGGACTTGAATGCGAGGCAGAATAGCAGGAAACAGATTTCAAGAGGTACGTTAGAATCGCCTGTAAAGCACAGGAAGAGGGGCACAACTTCGACAATGATGCACTTGGCCAAAAAGGGCGTATGCGTTTTCTCCTGAATATATTCAGGAGAAAACGCATACGCCCTTTTTGGCCAAGCAAGCAAGCGGGCAATGCAAATCTGCACTACAAAGAAGTATCACTTCCCAACGGTCAAAAGGGACATCCACAAAATGTGTAAAAACCAGAAAGGCAAGACAGGCCCTGGAGAACAGGGAGCCTTGTTATGCTGATGGGCGGGATGTAAGTTGCCAACTGCCTCACTGGAGGAGTGCATTGTGTTCCCTAAAACAAGTAAACAACAGAGCTACAGAGCCAAGGGCACTTCCAGTCTAGGGAATATACCTTGGGAAAACTGAAAATCCATAAGACAGAGCCACCCCCAAATTGAGGGCTGCACTGCTTACAAGAACCTCAACCTGGGTACACCTGAAATATCCCAGGAAATATAAAAATGGTTCAAAACATTGTGGAACTTACGTACGATGGAATATCCCTCAGCCATGAAATCAATGTCATAAGACCAGTAGCAGCAAAATGAGTGGATTCAGGTACGATGATTCTAAGTGAAAGAAGTCACACAGAAAAAGAAACTTATCATAAGATATCACTTAGGAATATCCTGTAAACATGGCTACACATGAACTGAGTTAGGAAAGAGAACAGAGTCTCACATTTAGAAAACACTCTTATGCCTGCTTAAGGGGGAAGGAGAGGTGGGGTGATGCATCAAACCAGAGTTTGATATAAGCACAGGTACTGTTCCAAAAACCAACTATGGAATAGACAAGACCTACACCTTCCTCAGTGAAAGGGACTCAAAACCCCATATTTCCCACAGAGGAATAGATCTGACTAGTAAGAATCTTAAAACCTATGTATTGATATGTCTCCGTAAGGGAATCAAGTGTGTCCAGACTGGCATAAACATGGCAGCGAGAATCAGCTCAAACCCACTCTAAAAAGGAATTTCAAAAACAGAAAAAAGAAACAGGGAAATTCTTTACAATTCCTTCAGGGTCTCTGATGCAACCTGGAATGACCCTATCTACGATGACAGCTGGATGTGGCATGAGGCTGGACACTTGGGACTGAGAGGATTGGTGAGATTGGGTGAGCAAATGCAGACCCTTTAAAGCAATAATGCATGGCAACCATTCCATGGGTCCCACCTCTCCAGGTTGAAGGGAATATTACTACAGCTATAACATGTACGGGAAACCTAGAGAATGGACACACTGTGAATACGAAAGGTTTCTAAAACTCAACGAAGAGTCCCTCTCCTGGTGCTCCGGTTTGACTTTCCAACAGCTTTACTATCAATCTCCCAACTTGGAGAGACAGCCCCTTTAAGCTCCTGGTTCACACAGGTTGCCCATTTGGCAGAGGAGGAAAGGGAAGAGGGAGAACCAATGAGAGAGTAGCTGTTAGGCATTTGGATGGGCACATGTCACTCTAATTTCCCGGCAGGAAGAAGAATTAACCAAAGTCTCAGCCACCCACCGGGAACCAGTATAGGTCCTGAACCAAATGTTTGGACTTGCGTTCAGCTCACAAAAAACGAGTTGAAAAATGGAGCTCAGGGGCACAGCAATTCACAAACTGGCAGAGTAATCAAGGCCAACTATCGTCCAAAAATCTGTTGAGGGAAGGCAACGAGGCGGACTTGAATGCGAGGCAGAATAGCAGGAAACAGATTTCAAGAGGTACGTTAGAATCGCCTGTAAAGCACAGGAAGAGGGGCACAACTTCGACAATGATGCACTTGGCCAAAAAGGGCATATGCGTTTTCTCCTGAATATATTCAGGAGAACACGCATACGCCCTTTTTGGCCAAGCAAGCAAGCGGGCAATGCAAATCTGCACTACAAAGAAGTATCACTTCCCAACGGTCAAAAGGGACATCCACAAAATGTGTAAAAACCAGAAAGGCAAGACAGGCCCTGGAGAACAGGGAGCCTTGTTATGCTGATGGGCGGGATGTAAGTTGCCAACTGCCTCACTGGAGGAGTGCATTGTGTTCCCTAAAACAAGTAAACAACAGAGCTACAGAACCAAGGGCACTTCCAGTCTAGGGAATATACCTTGGGAAAACTGAAAATCCATAAGACAGAGCCACCCCCAAATTGAGGGCTGCACTGCTTACAAGAACCTCAACCTGGGTACACCTGAAATATCCCAGGAAATATAAAAATGTTTCAAAACTTTGTGGAACTTACTTACGATGGAATATCCCTCAGCCATGAAATCAATGTCATAAGACCAGTAGCAGCAAAATGAGTGGATTCAGGTACGATGATTCTAAGTGAGAGAAGTCACACAGAAAAAGAAACTTATCATAAGATATCACTTAGGAAGATCCTGTAAACATGGCTACACATGAACTGAGTTAGGCAAGAGAACAGAGTCTCACATTTAGAAAACACTCTTATGCCTGCTTAAGGGGGAAGGAGAGGTGGGGTGATGCATCAAACCAGAGTTTGATATAAGCACAGGTACTGTTCCAAAAACCAACTATGGAATAGACAAGACCTACACCTTCCTCAGTGAAAGGGACTCAAAACACCATATTTCCCACAGAGGAATAGATCTGACTAGTAAGAATCTTAAAACCTATGTATTGATATGTCTCCGTAAGGGAATCAAGTGTGTCCAGACTGGCATAAACATGGCAGCGAGAATCAGCTCAAACCCACTCTAAAAAGGAATTTCAAAAACAGAAAAAAGAAACAGGGAAATTCTTTACAATTCCTTCAGGGTCTCTGATGCAACCTGGAATGACCCTATCTACGATGACAGCTGGATGTGGCATGAGGCTGGACACTTGGGACTGAGAGGATTGGTGAGATTGGGTGAGCAAATGCAGACCCTTTAAAGCAATAATGCATGGCAACCATTCCATGGGTCCCACCTCTCCAGGTTGAAGGGAATATTACTACAGCTATAACATGTACGGGAAACCTAGAGAATGGACACACTGTGAATACGAAAGGTTTCTAAAACTCAACGAAGAGTCCCTCTCCTGGTGCTCCGGTTTGACTTTCCAACAGCTTTACTATCAATCTCCCAACTTGGAGAGACAGCCCCTTTAAGCTCCTGGTTCACACAGGTTGCCCATTTGGCAGAGGAGGAAAGGGAAGAGGGAGAACCAATGAGAGAGTAGCTGTTAGGCATTTGGATGGGCACATGTCACTCTAATTTCCTGGCAGGAAGAAGAATTAACCAAAGTCTCAGCCACCCACCGGGAACCAGTATAGGTCCTGAACCAAATGTTTGGACTTGCGTTCAGCTCACAAAAAACGAGTTGAAAATTGGAGCTCAGGGGCACAGCAATTCACAAACTGGCAGAGTAATCAAGGCCAACTATCGTCCAAAAATCTGTTGAGGGAAGGCAACGAGGCGGACTTGAATGCGAGGCAGAATAGCAGGAAACAGATTTCAAGAGGTACGTTAGAATCGCCTGTAAAGCACAGGAAGAGGGGCACAACTTCGACAATGATGCACTTGGCCAAAAAGGGCGTATGCGTTTTCTCCTGAATATATTCAGGAGAAAACGCATACGCCCTTTTTGGCCAAGCAAGCAAGCGGGCAATGCAAATCTGCACTACAAAGAAGTATCACTTCCCAACGGTCAAAAGGGACATCCACAAAATGTGTAAAAACCAGAAAGGCAAGACAGGCCCTGGAGAACAGGGAGCCTTGTTATGCTGATGGGCGGGATGTAAGTTGCCAACTGCCTCACTGGAGGAGTGCATTGTGTTCCCTAAAACAAGTAAACAACAGAGCTACAGAGCCAAGGGCACTTCCAGTCTAGGGAATATACCTTGGGAAAACTGAAAATCCATAAGACAGAGCCACCCCCAAATTGAGGGCTGCACTGCTTACAAGAACCTCAACCTGGGTACACCTGAAATATCCCAGGAAATATAAAAATGGTTCAAAACATTGTGGAACTTACGTACGATGGAATATCCCTCAGCCATGAAATCAATGTCATAAGACCAGTAGCAGCAAAATGAGTGGATTCAGGTACGATGATTCTAAGTGAAAGAAGTCACACAGAAAAAGAAACTTATCATAAGATATCACTTAGGAATATCCTGTAAACATGGCTACACATGAACTGAGTTAGGAAAGAGAACAGAGTCTCACATTTAGAAAACACTCTTATGCCTGCTTAAGGGGGAAGGAGAGGTGGGGTGATGCATCAAACCAGAGTTTGATATAAGCACAGGTACTGTTCCAAAAACCAACTATGGAATAGACAAGACCTACACCTTCCTCAGTGAAAGGGACTCAAAACCCCATATTTCCCACAGAGGAATAGATCTGACTAGTAAGAATCTTAAAACCTATGTATTGATATGTCTCCGTAAGGGAATCAAGTGTGTCCAGACTGGCATAAACATGGCAGCGAGAATCAGCTCAAACCCACTCTAAAAAGGAATTTCAAAAACAGAAAAAAGAAACAGGGAAATTCTTTACAATTCCTTCAGGGTCTCTGATGCAACCTGGAATGACCCTATCTACGATGACAGCTGGATGTGGCATGAGGCTGGACACTTGGGACTGAGAGGATTGGTGAGATTGGGTGAGCAAATGCAGACCCTTTAAAGCAATAATGCATGGCAACCATTCCATGGGTCCCACCTCTCCAGGTTGAAGGGAATATTACTACAGCTATAACATGTACGGGAAACCTAGAGAATGGACACACTGTGAATACGAAAGGTTTCTAAAACTCAACGAAGAGTCCCTCTCCTGGTGCTCCGGTTTGACTTTCCAACAGCTTTACTATCAATCTCCCAACTTGGAGAGACAGCCCCTTTAAGCTCCTGGTTCACACAGGTTGCCCATTTGGCAGAGGAGGAAAGGGAAGAGGGAGAACCAATGAGAGAGTAGCTGTTAGGCATTTGGATGGGCACATGTCACTCTAATTTCCCGGCAGGAAGAAGAATTAACCAAAGTCTCAGCCACCCACCGGGAACCAGTATAGGTCCTGAACCAAATGTTTGGACTTGCGTTCAGCTCACAAAAAACGAGTTGAAAAATGGAGCTCAGGGGCACAGCAATTCACAAACTGGCAGAGTAATCAAGGCCAACTATCGTCCAAAAATCTGTTGAGGGAAGGCAACGAGGCGGACTTGAATGCGAGGCAGAATAGCAGGAAACAGATTTCAAGAGGTACGTTAGAATCGCCTGTAAAGCACAGGAAGAGGGGCACAACTTCGACAATGATGCACTTGGCCAAAAAGGGCATATGCGTTTTCTCCTGAATATATTCAGGAGAACACGCATACGCCCTTTTTGGCCAAGCAAGCAAGCGGGCAATGCAAATCTGCACTACAAAGAAGTATCACTTCCCAACGGTCAAAAGGGACATCCACAAAATGTGTAAAAACCAGAAAGGCAAGACAGGCCCTGGAGAACAGGGAGCCTTGTTATGCTGATGGGCGGGATGTAAGTTGCCAACTGCCTCACTGGAGGAGTGCATTGTGTTCCCTAAAACAAGTAAACAACAGAGCTACAGAACCAAGGGCACTTCCAGTCTAGGGAATATACCTTGGGAAAACTGAAAATCCATAAGACAGAGCCACCCCCAAATTGAGGGCTGCACTGCTTACAAGAACCTCAACCTGGGTACACCTGAAATATCCCAGGAAATATAAAAATGTTTCAAAACTTTGTGGAACTTACTTACGATGGAATATCCCTCAGCCATGAAATCAATGTCATAAGACCAGTAGCAGCAAAATGAGTGGATTCAGGTACGATGATTCTAAGTGAGAGAAGTCACACAGAAAAAGAAACTTATCATAAGATATCACTTAGGAAGATCCTGTAAACATGGCTACACATGAACTGAGTTAGGCAAGAGAACAGAGTCTCACATTTAGAAAACACTCTTATGCCTGCTTAAGGGGGAAGGAGAGGTGGGGTGATGCATCAAACCAGAGTTTGATATAAGCACAGGTACTGTTCCAAAAACCAACTATGGAATAGACAAGACCTACACCTTCCTCAGTGAAAGGGACTCAAAACACCATATTTCCCACAGAGGAATAGATCTGACTAGTAAGAATCTTAAAACCTATGTATTGATATGTCTCCGTAAGGGAATCAAGTGTGTCCAGACTGGCATAAACATGGCAGCGAGAATCAGCTCAAACCCACTCTAAAAAGGAATTTCAAAAACAGAACAAAGAAACAGGGAAATTCTTTACAATTCCTTCAGGGTCTCTGATGCAACCTGGAATGACCCTATCTACGATGACAGCTGGATGTGGCATGAGGCTGGACACTTGGGACTGAGAGGATTGGTGAGATTGGGTGAGCAAATGCAGACCCTTTAAAGCAATAATGCATGGCAACCATTCCATGGGTCCCACCTCTCCAGGTTGAAGGGAATATTACTACAGCTATAACATGTACGGGAAACCTAGAGAATGGACACACTGTGAATACGAAAGGTTTCTAAAACTCAACGAAGAGTCCCTCTCCTGGTGCTCCGGTTTGACTTTCCAACAGCTTTACTATCAATCTCCCAACTTGGAGAGACAGCCCCTTTAAGCTCCTGGTTCACACAGGTTGCCCATTTGGCAGAGGAGGAAAGGGAAGAGGGAGAACCAATGAGAGAGTAGCTGTTAGGCATTTGGATGGGCACATGTCACTCTAATTTCCCGGCAGGAAGAAGAATTAACCAAAGTCTCAGCCACCCACCGGGAACCAGTATAGGTCCTGAACCAAATGTTTGGACTTGCGTTCAGCTCACAAAAAACGAGTTGAAAAATGGAGCTCAGGGGCACAGCAATTCACAAACTGGCAGAGTAATCAAGGCCAACTATCGTCCAAAAATCTGTTGAGGGAAGGCAACGAGGCGGATTTGAATGCGAGGCAGAATAGCAGGAAACAGATTTCAAGAGGTACGTTAGAATCGCCTGTAAAGCACAGGAAGAGGGGCACAACTTCGACAATGATGCACTTGGCCAAAAAGGGCATATGCGTTTTCTCCTGAATATATTCATGAGAACACGCATACGCCCTTTTGGCCAAGCAAGCAAGCGGGAAATGCAAATCTGCACTACAAAGAAGTATCACTTCCCACGGGTCAAAAGGGACATCCACAAAATGTGTAAAAACCAGAAAGGCAAGAGAGGCCGTGGCGAAATGGGAGCCTTGTTATGCTGATGGGCAGGATGTAAGTTGCCAACTGCCTCACTGGAGGAGTGCATTGTGCTCCCTAAAACAAGTAAACAACAGAGCTACAGAGCCAAGGGCACTTCCAGTCTAGGGAATATACATTGGGAAAACTGAAAATCAATAAGACAGAGCCACCCCCAAATTGAGGGCTGCACTGCTTACAAGAACCTCAACCTGGGTACACCTGAAATATCCCAGGAAATATAAAAATGGTTCAAAAATTTGTGGAAATTACATACGATGGAATATCCCTCAGCCATGAAATCAATGTCATAAGACCAGTAGCAGCAAAATGAGTGGATTCAGGTACGATGATTCTAAGTGAAAGAAGTCACACAGAAAAAGAAACTTATCATAAGATATCACTTAGGAAGATCCTGTAAACATGGCTACACATGAACTGAGTTAGGAAAGAGAACAGAGTCTCACATTTAGAAAACACTCTTATGCCTGCTTAAGGGGGAAGGAGAGGTGGGGTGATGCATCAAACCAGAGTTTGATATAAGCACAGGTACTGTTCCAAAAACCAACTATGGAATAGACAAGACCTACACCTTCCTCAGTGAAAGGGACTCAAAACCCCATATTTCCCACAGAGGAATAGATCTGACTAGTAAGAATCTTAAAACCTATGTATTGATATGTCTCTGTAAGGGAATCAAGTGTGTCTAGACTGGCATAAACATGGCAGCGAGAATCAGCTCAAACCCACTCTAAAAAGGAATTTCAAAAACAGAACAAAGAAACAGGGAAATTCTTTACAATTCCTTCAGGGTCTCTGATGCAACCTGGAATGACCCTATCTACGATGACAGCTGGATGTGGCATGAGGCTGGACACTTGGGACTGAGAGGATTGGTGAGATTGGGTGAGCAAATGCAGACCCTTTAAAGCAATAATGCATGGCAACCATTCCATGGGTCCCACCTCTCCAGGTTGAAGGGAATATTACTACAGCTATAACATGTACGGGAACCCTAGAGAATGGACACACTGTGAATACGAAAGGTTTCTAAAACTCAACGAAGAGTCCCTCTCCTGGTGCTCCGGTTTGACTTTCCAACAGCTTTACTATCAATCTCCCAACTTGGAGAGACAGCCCCTTTAAGCTCCTGGTTCACACAGGTTGCCCATTTGGCAGAGGAGGAAAGGGAAGAGGGAGAACCAATGAGAGAGTAGCTGTTAGGCATTTGGATGGGCACATGTCACTCTAATTTCCCGGCAGGAAGAAGAATTAACCAAAGTCTCAGCCACCCACCGGGAACCAGTATAGGTCCTGAACCAAATGTTTGGACTTGCGTTCAGCTCACAAAAAACGAGTTGAAAAATGGAGCTCAGGGGCACAGCAATTCACAAACTGGCAGAGTAATCAAGGCCAACTATCGTCCAAAAATCTGTTGAGGGAAGGCAACGAGGCGGACTTGAATGCGAGGCAGAATAGCAGGAAACAGATTTCAAGAGGTACGTTAGAATCGCCTGTAAAGCACAGGAAGAGGGGCACAACTTCGACAATGATGCACTTGGCCAAAAAGGGCGTATGCGTTTTCTCCTGAATATATTCAGGAGAAAACGCATACGCCCTTTTTGGCCAAGCAAGCAAGCGGGCAATGCAAATCTGCACTACAAAGAAGTATCACTTCCCACCGGTCAAAAGGGACATCCACAAAATGTGTAAAAACCAGAAAGGCAAGACAGGCCCTGGAGAACAGGGAGCCTTGTTATGCTGATGGGCGGGATGTAAGTTGCCAACTGCCTCACTGGAGGAGTGCATTGTGTTCCCTAAAACAAGTAAACAACAGAGCTACAGAGCCAAGGGCACTTCCAGTCTAGGGAATATACCTTGGGAAAACTGAAAATCCATAAGACAGAGCCACCCCCAAATTGAGGGCTGCACTGCTTACAAGAACCTCAACCTGGGTACACCTGAAATATCCCAGGAAATATAAAAATGGTTCAAAACATTGTGGAACTTACGTACGATGGAATATCCCTCAGCCATGAAATCAATGTCATAAGACCAGTAGCAGCAAAATGAGTGGATTCAGGTACGATGATTCTAAGGGAAAGAAGTCACACAGAAAAAGAAACTTATCATAAGATATCACTTAGGAAGATCCTGTAAACATGGCTACACATGAACTGAGTTAGGAAAGAGAACAGAGTCTCACATTTAGAAAACACTCTTATGCCTGCTTAAGGGGGAAGGAGAGGTGGGGTGATGCATCAAACCAGAGTTTGATATAAGCACAGGTACTATTCCAAAAACCAACTATGGAATAGACAAGACCTACACCTTCCTCAGTGAAAGGGACTCAAAACCCCATATTTCCCACAGAGGAATAGATCTGACTAGTAAGAATCTTAAAACCTATGTATTGATATGTCTCCGTAAGGGAATCAAGTGTGTCCAGACTGGCATAAACATGGCAGCGAGAATCAGCTCAAACCCACTCTAAAAAGGAATTTCAAAAACAGAACAAAGAAACAGGGAAATTCTTTACAATTCCTTCAGGGTCTCTGATGCAACCTGGAATGACCCTATCTACGATGACAGCTGGATGTGGCATGAGGCTGGACACTTGGGACTGAGAGGATTGGTGAGATTGGGTGAGCAAATGCAGACCCTTTAAAGCAATAATGCATGGCAACCATTCCATGGGTCCCAACTCTCCAGGTTGAAGGGAATATTACTACAGCTTTAACATGTACGGGAAACCTAGAGAATGGACACACTGTGAATACGAAAGGTTTCTAAAACTCAATGAAGAGTCCCTCTCCTGGTGCTCCGGTTTGACTTTCCAACAGCTTAACTATCAATCTCCCAACTTGGAGAGACAGCCCCTTTAAGCTCCTGGTTCACACAGGTTGCCCATTTGGCAGAGGAAGAAAGGGAAGAGGGAGAACCAATGAGAGAGTCGCTGTTAGGCATTTGGATGGGCACATGTCACTCTAATTTCCCGGCAGGAAGAAGAATTAACCAAAGTCTCAGCCACCCACCGGGAACCAGTATAGGTCCTGAACCAAATGTTTGGACTTGCGTTCAGCTCACAAAAAACGAGTTGAAAAATGGAGCTCAGGGGCACAGCAATTCACAAACTGGCAGAGTAATCAAGGCCAACTATCGTCCAAAAATCTGTTGAGGGAAGGCAACGAGGTGGACTTGAATGCGAGGCAGAATAGCAGGCAACAGATTTCAAGAGGTACGTTAGAATCGCCTGTAAAGCACAGGAAGAGGGGCACAACTTCGACAATGATGCACTTGGCCAAAAAGGGCGTATGCGTTTTCTCCTGAATATATTCAGGAGAAAACGCATACGCCCTTTTTGGCCAAGCAAGCAAGCGGGCAATGCAAATCTGCACTACAAAGAAGTATCACTTCCCAACGGTCAAAAGGGACATCCACAAAATGTGTAAAAACCAGAAAGGCAAGACAGGCCCTGGAGAACAGGGAGCCTTGTTATGCTGATGGGCGGGATGTAAGTTGCCAACTGCCTCACTGGAGGAGTGCATTGTGTTCCCTAAAACAAGTAAACAACAGAGCTACAGAGCCAAGGGCACTTCCAGTCTAGGGAATATACCTTGGGAAAACTGAAAATCCATAAGACAGAGCCACCCCCAAATTGAGGGCTGCACTGCTTACAAGAACCTCAACCTGGGTACACCTGAAATATCCCAGGAAATATAAAAATGGTTCAAAACATTGTGGAACTTACGTACGATGGAATATCCCTCAGCCATGAAATCAATGTCATAAGACCAGTAGCAGCAAAATGAGTGGATTCAGGTACGATGATTCTAAGTGAAAGAAGTCACACAGAAAAAGAAACTTATCATAAGATATCACTTAGGAAGATCCTGTAAACATGGCTACACATGAACTGAGTTAGGAAAGAGAACAGAGTCTCACATTTAGAAAACACTCTTATGCCTGCTTAAGGGGGAAGGAGAGGTGGGGTGATGCATCAAACCAGAGTTTGATATAAGCACAGGTACTGTTCCAAAAACCAACTATGGAATAGACAAGACCTACACCTTCCTCAGTGAAAGGGACTCAAAACCCCATATTTCCCACAGAGGAATAGATCTGACTAGTAAGAATCTTAAAACCTATGTATTGATATGTCTCCGTAAGGGAATCAAGTGTGTCCAGACTGGCATAAACATGGCAGCGAAAATCAGCTCAAACCCACTCTAAAAAGGAATTTCAAAAACAGAACAAAGAAACAGGGAAATTCTTTACAATTCCTTCAGGGTCTCTGATGCAACCTGGAATGACCCTATCTACGATGACAGCTGGATGTGGCATGAGGCTGGACACTTGGGACTGAGAGGATTGGTGAGATTGGGTGAGCAAATGCAGACCCTTTAAAGCAATAATGCATGGCAACCATTCCATGGGTCCCACCTCTCCAGGTTGAAGGGAATATTACTACAGCTATAACATGTACGGGAACCCTAGAGAATGGACACACTGTGAATACGAAAGGTTTCTAAAACTCAACGAAGAGTCCCTCTCCTGGTGCTCCGGTTTGACTTTCCAACAGCTTTACTATCAATCTCCCAACTTGGAGAGACAGCCCCTTTAAGCTCCTGGTTCACACAGGTTGCCCATTTGGCAGAGGAGGAAAGGGAAGAGGGAGAACCAATGAGAGAGTAGCTGTTAGGCATTTGGATGGGCACATGTCACTCTAATTTCCCGGCAGGAAGAAGAATTAACCAAAGTCTCAGCCACCCACCGGGAACCAGTATAGGTCCTGAACCAAATGTTTGGACTTGCGTTCAGCTCACAAAAAACGAGTTGAAAAATGGAGCTCAGAGGCACAGCAATTCACAAACTGGCAGAGTAATCAAGGCCAACTATCGTCCAAAAATCTGTTGAGGGAAGGCAACGAGGCGGACTTGAATGCGAGGCAGAATAGCAGGAAACAGATTTCAAGAGGTACGTTAGAATCGCCTGTAAAGCACAGGAAGAGGGGCACAACTTCGACAATGATGCACTTGGCCAAAAAGGGCGTATGCGTTTTCTCCTGAATATATTCAGGAGAAAACGCATACGCCCTTTTTGGCCAAGCAAGCAAGCGGGCAATGCAAATCTGCACTACAAAGAAGTATCACTTCCCACCGGTCAAAAGGGACATCCACAAAATGTGTAAAAACCAGAAAGGCAAGACAGGCCCTGGAGAACAGGGAGCCTTGTTATGCTGATGGGCGGGATGTAAGTTGCCAACTGCCTCACTGGAGGAGTGCATTGTGTTCCCTAAAACAAGTAAACAACAGAGCTACAGAGCCAAGGGCACTTCCAGTCTAGGGAATATACCTTGGGAAAACTGAAAATCCATAAGACAGAGCCACCCCCAAATTGAGGGCTGCACTGCTTACAAGAACCTCAACCTGGGTACACCTGAAATATCCCAGGAAATATAAAAATGGTTCAAAACATTGTGGAACTTACGTACGATGGAATATCCCTCAGCCATGAAATCAATGTCATAAGACCAGTAGCAGCAAAATGAGTGGATTCAGGTACGATGATTCTAAGGGAAAGAAGTCACACAGAAAAAGAAACTTATCATAAGATATCACTTAGGAAGATCCTGTAAACATGGCTACACATGAACTGAGTTAGGAAAGAGAACAGAGTCTCACATTTAGAAAACACTCTTATGCCTGCTTAAGGGGGAAGGAGAGGTGGGGTGATGCATCAAACCAGAGTTTGATATAAGCACAGGTACTATTCCAAAAACCAACTATGGAATAGACAAGACCTACACCTTCCTCAGTGAAAGGGACTCAAAACCCCATATTTCCCACAGAGGAATAGATCTGACTACTAAGAATCTTAAAACCTATGTATTGATATGTCTCCGTAAGGGAATCAAGTGTGTCCAGACTGGCATAAACATGGCAGCGAGAATCAGCTCAAACCCACTCTAAAAAGGAATTTCAAAAACAGAACAAAGAAACAGGGAAATTCTTTACAATTCCTTCAGGGTCTCTGATGCAACCTGGAATGACCCTATCTACGATGACAGCTGGATGTGGCATGAGGCTGGACACTTGGGACTGAGAGGATTGGTGAGATTGGGTGAGCAAATGCAGACCCTTTAAAGCAATAATGCATGGCAACCATTCCATGGGTCCCACCTCTCCAGGTTGAAGGGAATATTACTACAGCTATAACATGTACGGGAAACCTAGAGAATGGACACACTGTGAATACGAAAGGTTTCTAAAACTCAACGAAGAGTCCCTCTCCTGGTGCTCCGGTTTGACTTTCCAACAGCTTTACTATCAATCTCCCAACTTGGAGAGACAGCCCCTTTAAGCTCCTGGTTCACACAGGTTGCCCATTTGGCAGAGGAGGAAAGGGAAGAGGGAGAACCAATGAGAGAGTAGCTGTTAGGCATTTGGATGGGCACATGTCACTCTAATTTCCCGGCAGGAAGAAGAATTAACCAAAGTCTCAGCCACCCACCGGGAACCAGTATAGGTCCTGAACCAAATGTTTGGACTTGCGTTCAGCTCACAAAAAACGAGTTGAAAAATGGAGCTCAGGGGCACAGCAATTCACAAACTGGCAGAGTAATCAAGGCCAACTATCGTCCAAAAATCTGTTGAGGGAAGGCAACGAGGCGGACTTGAATGCGAGGCAGAATAGCAGGAAACAGATTTCAAGAGGTACGTTAGAATCGCCTGTAAAGCACAGGAAGAGGGGCACAACTTTGACAATGATGCACTTGGCCAAAAAGGGCGTATGCGTTTTCTCCTGAATATATTCAGGAGAAAACGCATACGCCCTTTTTGGCCAAGCAAGCAAGCGGGCAATGCAAATCTGCACTACAAAGAAGTATCACTTCCCACCGGTCAAAAGGGACATCCACAAAATGTGTAAAAACCAAAAAGGCAAGACAGGCCCTGGAGAACAGGGAGCCTTGTTATGCTGATGGGCGGGATGTAAGTTGCCAACTGCCTCACTGGAGGAGTGCATTGTGTTCCCTAAAACAAGTAAACAACAGAGCTACAGAGCCAAGGGCACTTCCAGTCTAGGGAATATACCTTGGGAAAACTGAAAATCCATAAGACAGAGCCACCCCCAAATTGAGGGCTGCACTGCTTACAAGAACCTCAACCTGGGTACACCTGAAATATCCCAGGAAATATAAAAATGGTTCAAAACATTGTGGAACTTACGTACGATGGAATATCCCTCAGCCATGAAATCAATGTCATAAGACCAGTAGCAGCAAAATGAGTGGATTCAGGTACGATGATTCTAAGTGAAAGAAGTCACACAGAAAAAGAAACTTATCATAAGATATCACTTAGGAAGATCCTGTAAACATGGCTACACATGAACTGAGTTAGGAAAGAGAACAGAGTCTCACATTTAGAAAACACTCTTATGCCTGCTTAAGGGGGAAGGAGAGGTGGGGTGATGCATCAAACCAGAGTTTGATATAAGCACAGGTACTGTTCCAAAAACCAACTATGGAATAGACAAGACCTACACCTTCCTCAGTGAAAGGGACTCAAAACCCCATATTTCCCACAGAGGAATAGATCTGACTAGTAAGAATCTTAAAACCTATGTATTGATATGTCTCCGTAAGGGAATCAAGTGTGTCCAGACTGGCATAAACATGGCAGCGAGAATCAGCTCAAACCCACTCTAAAAAGGAATTTCAAAAACAGAACAAAGAAACAGGGAAATTCTTTACAATTCCTTCAGGGTCTCTGATGCAACCTGGAATGACCCTATCTACGATGACAGCTGGATGCGGCATGAAGCTGGACACTTGGGACTGAGAGGATTGGTGAGATTGGGTGAGCAAATGCAGACCCTTTAAAGCAATAATGCATGGCAACCATTCCATGGGTCCCAACTCTCCAGGTTGAAGGGAATATTACTACAGCTTTAACATGTACGGGAAACCTAGAGAATGGACACACTGTGAATACGAAAGGTTTCTAAAACTCAATGAAGAGTCCCTCTCCTGGTGCTCCGGTTTGACTTTCCAACAGCTTAACTATCAATCTCCCAACTTGGAGAGACAGGCCCTTTAAGCTCCTGGTTCACACAGGTTGCCCATTTGGCAGAGGAAGAAAGGGAAGAGGGAGAACCAATGAGAGAGTCGCTGTTAGGCATTTGGATGGGCACATGTCACTCTAATTTCCCGGCAGGAAGAAGAATTAACCAAAGTCTCAGCCACCCACCGGGAACCAGTATAGGTCCTGAACCAAATGTTTGGACTTGCGTTCAGCTCACAAAAAACGAGTTGAAAAATGGAGCTCAGGGGCACAGCAATTCACAAACTGGCAGAGTAATCAAGGCCAACTATCGTCCAAAAATCTGTTGAGGGAAGGCAACGAGGTGGACTTGAATGCGAGGCAGAATAGCAGGCAACAGATTTCAAGAGGTACGTTAGAATCGCCTGTAAAGCACAGGAAGAGGGGCACAACTTCGACAATGATGCACTTGGCCAAAAAGGGCGTATGCGTTTTCTCCTGAATATATTCAGGAGAAAACGCATACGCCCTTTTTGGCCAAGCAAGCAAGCGGGCAATGCAAATCTGCACTACAAAGAAGTATCACTTCCCAACGGTCAAAAGGGACATCCACAAAATGTGTAAAAACCAGAAAGGCAAGACAGGCCCTGGAGAACAGGGAGCCTTGTTATGCTGATGGGCGGGATGTAAGTTGCCAACTGCCTCACTGGAGGAGTTCATTGTGTTCCCTAAAACAAGTAAACAACAGAGCTACAGAGCCAAGGGCACTTCCAGTCTAGGGAATATACCTTGGGAAAACTGAAAATCCATAAGACAGAGCCACCCCCAAATTGAGGGCTGCACTGCTTACAAGAACCTCAACCTGGGTACACCTGAAATATCCCAGGAAATATAAAAATGGTTCAAAACATTGTGGAACTTACGTACGATGGAATATCCCTCAGCCATGAAATCAATGTCATAAGACCAGTAGCAGCAAAATGAGTGGATTCAGGTACGATGATTCTAAGTGAAAGAAGTCACACAGAAAAAGAAACTTATCATAAGATATCACTTAGGAAGATCCTGTAAACATGGCTACACATGAACTGAGTTAGGAAAGAGAACAGAGTCTCACATTTAGAAAACACTCTTATGCCTGCTTAAGGGGGAAGGAGAGGTGGGGTGATGCATCAAACCAGAGTTTGATATAAGCACAGGTACTGTTCCAAAAACCAACTATGGAATAGACAAGACCTACACCTTCCTCAGTGAAAGGGACTCAAAACCCCATATTTCCCACAGAGGAATAGATCTGACTAGTAAGAATCTTAAAACCTATGTATTGATATGTCTCCGTAAGGGAATCAAGTGTGTCCAGACTGGCATAAACATGGCAGCGAGAATCAGCTCAAACCCACTCTAAAAAGGAATTTCAAAAACAGAACAAAGAAACAGGGAAATTCTTTACAATTCCTTCAGGGTCTCTGATGCAACCTGGAATGACCCTATCTACGATGACAGCTGGATGCGGCATGAGGCTGGACACTTGGGACTGAGAGGATTGGTGAGATTGGGTGAGCAAATGCAGACCCTTTAAAGCAATAATGCATGGCAACCATTCCATGGGTCCCAACTCTCCAGGTTGAAGGGAATATTACTACAGCTATAACATGTACGGGAAACCTAGAGAATGGACACACTGTGAATATGAAAGATTTCTAAAACTCAACGAAGAGTCCCTCTCCTGGTGCTCCGGTTTGACTTTCCAACAGCTTAACTATCAATCTCCCAACTTGGAGAGACAGCCCCTTTAAGCTCCTGGTTCACACAGGTTGCCCATTTGGCAGAGGAAGAAAGGGAAGAGGGAGAACCAATGAGAGAGTAGCTGTTAGGCATTTGGATGGGCACATGTCACTCTAATTTCCCGGCAGGAAGAAGAATTAACCAAAGTCTCAGCCACCCACCGGGAACCAGTATAGGTCCTGAACCAAATGTTTGGACTTGCGTTCAGCTCACAAAAAACGAGTTGAAAAATGGAGCTCAGGGGCACAGCAATTCACAAACTGGCAGAGTAATCAAGGCCAACTATCGTCCAAAAATCTGTTGAGGGAAGGCAACGAGGCGGACTTGAATGCGAGGCAGAATAGCAGGAAACAGATTTCAAGAGGTACGTTAGAATCGCCTGTAAAGCACAGGAAGAGGGGCACAACTTCGACAATGATGCACTTGGCCAAAAAGGGCGTATGCGTTTTCTCCTGAATATATTCAGGAGAAAACGCATACGCCCTTTTTGGCCAAGCAAGCAAGCGGGCAATGCAAATCTGCACTACAAAGAAGTATCACTTCCCAACGGTCAAAAGGGACATCCACAAAATGTGTAAAAACCAGAAAGGCAAGACAGGCCCTGGAGAACAGGGAGCCTTGTTATGCTGATGGGCGGGATGTAAGTTGCCAACTGCCTCACTGGAGGAGTTCATTGTGTTCCCTAAAACAAGTAAACAACAGAGCTACAGAGCCAAGGGCACTTCCAGTCTAGGGAATATACCTTGGGAAAACTGAAAATCCATAAGACAGAGCCACCCCCAAATTGAGGGCTGCACTGCTTACAAGAACCTCAACCTGGGTACACCTGAAATATCCCAGGAAATATAAAAATGGTTCAAAACATTGTGGAACTTACGTACGATGGAATATCCCTCAGCCATGAAATCAATGTCATAAGACCAGTAGCAGCAAAATGAGTGGATTCAGGTACGATGATTCTAAGTGAAAGAAGTCACACAGAAAAAGAAACTTATCATAAGATATCACTTAGGAAGATCCTGTAAACATGGCTACACATGAACTGAGTTAGGAAAGAGAACAGAGTCTCACATTTAGAAAACACTCTTATGCCTGCTTAAGGGGGAAGGAGAGGTGGGGTGATGCATCAAACCAGAGTTTGATATAAGCACAGGTACTGTTCCAAAAACCAACTATGGAATAGACAAGACCTACACCTTCCTCAGTGAAAGGGACTCAAAACCCCATATTTCCCACAGAGGAATAGATCTGACTAGTAAGAATCTTAAAACCTATGTATTGATATGACTCCGTAAGGGAATCAAGTGTGTCTAGACTGGCATAAACATGGCAGCGAGAATCAGCTCAAACCCACTCTAAAAAGGAATTTCAAAAACAGAACAAAGAAACAGGGAAATTCTTTACAATTCCTTCAGGGTCTCTGATGCAACCTGGAATGACCCTATCTACGATGACAGCTGGATGCGGCATGAAGCTGGACACTTGGGACTGAGAGGATTGGTGAGATTGGGTGAGCAAATGCAGACCCTTTAAAGCAATAATGCATGGCAACCATTCCATGGGTCCAAACTCTCCAGGTTGAAGGGAATATTACTACAGCTATAACATGTACGGGAAACCTAGAGAATGGACACACTGTGAATATGAAAGGTTTCTAAAACTCAACGAAGAGTCCCTCTCCTGGTGCTCCGGTTTGACTTTCCAACAGCTTAACTATCAATCTCCCAACTTGGAGAGACAGCCCCTTTAAGCTCCTGGTTCACACAGGTTGCCCATTTGGCAGAGGAAGAAAGGGAAGAGGGAGAACCAATGAGAGAGTAGCTGTTAGGCACTTGGATGGGCAAATGTCACTCTAATTTCCCGGCAGGAAGAAGAATTAACCAAAGTCTCAGCCACCCACCGGGAACCAGTATAGGTCCTGAACCAAATGTTTGGACTTGCGTTCAGCTCACAAAAAACGAGTTGAAAAATGGAGCTCAGGGGCACAGCAATTCACAAACTGGCAGAGTAATCAAGGCCAACTATCGTCCAAAAATCTGTTGAGGGAAGGCAACGAGGCGGACTTGAATGCGAGGCAGAATAGCAGGAAACAGATTTCAAGAGGTACGTTAGAATCGCCTGTAAAGCACAGGAAGAGGGGCACAACTTTGACAATGATGCACTTGGCCAAAAAGGGCGTATGCGTTTTCTCCTGAATATATTCAGGAGAAAACGCATACGCCCTTTTTGGTCAAGCAAGCAAGCGGGCAATGCAAATCTGCACTACAAAGAAGTATCACTTCCCAACGGTCAAAAGGGACATCCACAAAATGTGTAAAAACCAGAAAGGCAAGACAGGCCCTGGAGAACAGGGAGCCTTGTTATGCTGATGGGCGGGATGTAAGTTGCCAACTGCCTCACTGGAGGAGTGCATTGTGTTCCCTAAAACAAGTAAACAACAGAGCTACAGAGCCAAGGGCACTTCCAGTCTAGGGAATATACCTTGGGAAAACTGAAAATCCATAAGACAGAGCCACCCCCAAATTGAGGGCTGCACTGCTTACAAGAACCTCAACCTGGGTACACCTGAAATATCCCAGGAAATATAAAAATGGTTCAAAACTTTGTGGAACTTACGTACGATGGAATATCCCTCAGCCATGAAATCAATGTCATAAGACCAGTAGCAGCAAAATGAGTGGATTCAGGTACGATGATTCTAAGGGAAAGAAGTCACACAGGAAAAGAAACTTATCATAAGATATCACTTAGGAAGATCCTGTAAACATGGCTACACATGAACTGAGTTAGGAAAGAGAACAGAGTCTCACATTTAGAAAACACTCTTATGCCTGCTTAAGGGGGAAGGAGAGGTGGGGTGATGCATCAAACCAGAGTTTGATATAAGCACAGGTACTGTTCCAAAAACCAACTATGGAATAGACAAGACCTACACCTTCCTCAGTGAAAGGGACTCAAAACCCCATATTTCCCGCAGAGGAATAGATCTGACTAGTAAGAATCTTAAAACCTATGTATTGATATGTCTCCGTAAGGGAATCAAGTGTGTCTAGACTGGCATAAACAT
Source organism: Mesoplodon mirus (assembly GCF_964341445.2). Taxonomy (NCBI): domain Eukaryota; kingdom Metazoa; phylum Chordata; class Mammalia; order Artiodactyla; family Ziphiidae; genus Mesoplodon; species Mesoplodon mirus. Next base: position 114,666 of record NW_028295680.1, on the reverse strand, counting down.
GGCAGCGAGAATCAGCTCAAACCCACTCTAAAAAGGAATTTCAAAAACAGAACAAAGAAACAGGGAAATTCTTTACAATTCCTTCAGGGTCTCTGATGCAACCTGGAATGACCCTATCTACGATGACAGCTGGATGTGGCATGAGGCTGGACACTTGGGACTGAGAGGATTGGTGAGATTGGGTGAGCAAATGCAGACCCTTTAAAGCAATAATGCATGGCAACCATTCCATGGGTCCCACCTCTCCAGGTTGAAGGGAATATTACTACAGCTATAACATGTACGGGAACCCTAGAGAATGGACACACTGTGAATACGAAAGGTTTCTAAAACTCAACGAAGAGTCCCTCTCCTGGTGCTCCGGTTTGACTTTCCAACAGCTTTACTATCAATCTCCCAACTTGGAGAGACAGCCCCTTTAAGCTCCTGGTTCACACAGGTTGCCCATTTGGCAGAGGAGGAAAGGGAAGAGGGAGAACCAATGAGAGAGTAGCTGTTAGGCATTTGGATGGGCACATGTCACTCTAATTTCCCGGCAGGAAGAAGAATTCACCAAAGTCTCAGCCACCCACCGGGAACCAGTATAGGTCCTGAACCAAATGTTTGGACTTGCGTTCAGCTCACAAAAAACGAGTTGAAAAATGGAGCTCAGGGGCACAGCAATTCACAAACTGGCAGAGTAATCAAGGCCAACTATCGTCCAAAAATCTGTTGAGGGAAGGCAACGAGGCGGACTTGAATGCGAGGCAGAATAGCAGGAAACAGATTTCAAGAGGTACGTTAGAATCGCCTGTAAAGCACAGGAAGAGGGGCACAACTTCGACAATGATGCACTTGGCCAAAAAGGGCGTATGCGTTTTCTCCTGAATATATTCAGGAGAAAACGCATACGCCCTTTTTGGCCAAGCAAGCAAGCGGGCAATGCAAATCTGCACTACAAAGAAGTATCACTTCCCACCGGTCAAAAGGGACATCCACAAAATGTGTAAAAACCAGAAAGGCAAGACAGGCCCTGGAGAACAGGGAGCCTTGTTATGCTGATGGGCGGGATGTAAGTTGCCAACTGCCTCACTGGAGGAGTGCATTGTGTTCCCTAAAACAAGTAAACAACAGAGCTACAGAGCCAAGGGCACTTCCAGTCTAGGGAATATACCTTGGGAAAACTGAAAATCCATAAGACAGAGCCACCCCCAAATTGAGGGCTGCACTGCTTACAAGAACCTCAACCTGGGTACACCTGAAATATCCCAGGAAATATAAAAATGGTTCAAAACATTGTGGAACTTACGTACGATGGAATATCCCTCAGCCATGAAATCAATGTCATAAGACCAGTAGCAGCAAAATGAGTGGATTCAGGTACGATGATTCTAAGGGAAAGAAGTCACACAGGAAAAGAAACTTATCATAAGATATCACTTAGGAAGATCCTGTAAACATGGCTACACATGAACTGAGTTAGGAAAGAGAACAGAGTCTCACATTTAGAAAACACTCTTATGCCTGCTTAAGGGGGAAGGAGAGGTGGGGTGATGCATCAAACCAGAGTTTGATATAAGCACAGGTACTGTTCCAAAAACCAACTATGGAATAGACAAGACCTACACCTTCCTCAGTGAAAGGGACTCAAAACCCCATATTTCCCGCAGAGGAATAGATCTGACTAGTAAGAATCTTAAAACCTATGTATTGATATGTCTCCGTAAGGGAATCAAGTGTGTCTAGACTGGCATAAACATGGCAGCGAGAATCAGCTCAAACCCACTCTAAAAAGGAATTTCAAAAACAGAACAAAGAAACAGGGAAATTCTTTACAATTCCTTCAGGGTCTCTGATGCAACCTGGAATGACCCTATCTACGATGACAGCTGGATGTGGCATGAGGCTGGACACTTGGGACTGAGAGGATTGGTGAGATTGGGTGAGCAAATGCAGACCCTTTAAAGCAATAATGCATGGCAAGCATTCCATGGGTCCCACCTCTCCAGGTTGAAGGGAATATTACTACAGCTATAACATGTACGGGAAACCTAGAGAATGGACACACTGTGAATACGAAAGGTTTCTAAAACTCAACGAAGAGTCCCTCTCCTGGTGCTCCGGTTTGACTTTCCAACAGCTTTACTATCAATCTCCCAACTTGGAGAGACAGCCCCTTTAAGCTCCTGGTTCACACAGGTTGCCCATTTGGCAGAGGAGGAAAGGGAAGAGGGAGAACCAATGAGAGAGTAGCTGTTAGGCATTTGGATGGGCACATGTCACTCTAATTTCCCGGCAGGAAGAAGAATTCACCAAAGTCTCAGCCACCCACCGGGAACCAGTATAGGTCCTGAACCAAATGTTTGGACTTGCGTTCAGCTCACAAAAAACGAGTTGAAAAATGGAGCTCAGGGGCACAGCAATTCACAAACTGGCAGAGTAATCAAGGCCAACTATCGTCCAAAAATCTGTTGAGGGAAGGCAACGAGGCGGACTTGAATGCGAGGCAGAATAGCAGGAAACAGATTTCAAGAGGTACGTTAGAATCGCCTGTAAAGCACAGGAAGAGGGGCACAACTTCGACAATGATGCACTTGGCCAAAAAGGGCGTATGCGTTTTCTCCTGAATATATTCAGGAGAAAACGCATACGCCCTTTTTGGCCAAGCAAGCAAGCGGGCAATGCAAATCTGCACTACAAAGAAGTATCACTTCCCACCGGTCAAAAGGGACATCCACAAAATGTGTAAAAACCAGAAAGGCAAGACAGGCCCTGGAGAACAGGGAGCCTTGTTATGCTGATGGGCGGGATGTAAGTTGCCAACTGCCTCACTGGAGGAGTGCATTGTGTTCCCTAAAACAAGTAAACAACAGAGCTACAGAGCCAAGGGCACTTCCAGTCTAGGGAGTATACCTTGGGAAAACTGAAAATCCATAAGACAGAGCCACCCCCAAATTGAGGGCTGCACTGCTTACAAGAACCTCAACCTGGGTACACCTGAAATATCCCAGGAAATATAAAAATGGTTCAAAACATTGTGGAACTTACGTACGATGGAATATCCCTCAGCCACGAAATCAATGTCATAAGACCAGTAGCAGCAAAATGAGTGGATTCAGGTACGATGATTCTAAGGGAAAGAAGTCACACAGGAAAAGAAACTTATCATAAGATATCACTTAGGAAGATCCTGTAAACATGGCTACACATGAACTGAGTTAGGAAAGAGAACAGAGTCTCACATTTAGAAAACACTCTTATGCCTGCTTAAGGGGGAAGGAGAGGTGGGGTGATGCATCAAACCAGAGTTTGATATAAGCACAGGTACTGTTCCAAATACCAACTATGGAATAGACAAGACCTACACCTTCCTCAGTGAAAGGGACTCAAAACCCCATATTTCCCGCAGAGGAATAGATCTGACTAGTAAGAATCTTAAAACCTATGTATTGATATGTCTCCGTAAGGGAATCAAGTGTGTCTAGACTGGCATAAACATGGCAGCGAGAATCAGCTCAAACCCACTCTAAAAAGGAATTTCAAAAACAGAACAAAGAAACAGGGAAATTCTTTACAATTCCTTCAGGGTCTCTGATGCAACCTGGAATGACCCTATCTACGATGACAGCTGGATGTGGCATGAGGCTGGACACTTGGGACTGAGAGGATTGGTGAGATTGGGTGAGCAAATGCAGACCCTTTAAAGCAATAATGCATGGCAAGCATTCCATGGGTCCCACCTCTCCAGGTTGAAGGGAATATTACTACAGCTATAACATGTACGGGAAACCTAGAGAATGGACACACTGTGAATACGAAAGGTTTCTAAAACTCAACGAAGAGTCCCTCTCCTGGTGCTCCGGTTTGACTTTCCAACAGCTTTACTATCAATCTCCCAACTTGGAGAGACAGCCCCTTTAAGCTCCTGGTTCACACAGGTTGCCCATTTGGCAGAGGAGGAAAGGGAAGAGGGAGAACCAATGAGAGAGTAGCTGTTAGGCATTTGGATGGGCACATGTCACTCTAATTTCCCGGCAGGAAGAAGAATTCACCAAAGTCTCAGCCACCCACCGGGAACCAGTATAGGTCCTGAACCAAATGTTTGGACTTGCGTTCAGCTCACAAAAAACGAGTTGAAAAATGGAGCTCAGGGGCACAGCAATTCACAAACTGGCAGAGTAATCAAGGCCAACTATCGTCCAAAAATCTGTTGAGGGAAGGCAACGAGGCGGACTTGAATGCGAGGCAGAATAGCAGGAAACAGATTTCAAGAGGTACGTTAGAATCGCCTGTAAAGCACAGGAAGAGGGGCACAACTTCGACAATGATGCACTTGGCCAAAAAGGGCGTATGCGTTTTCTCCTGAATATATTCAGGAGAAAACGCATACGCCCTTTTTGGCCAAGCAAGCAAGCGGGCAATGCAAATCTGCACTACAAAGAAGTATCACTTCCCACCGGTCAAAAGGGACATCCACAAAATGTGTAAAAACCAGAAAGGCAAGACAGGCCCTGGAGAACAGGGAGCCTTGTTATGCTGATGGGCGGGATGTAAGTTGCCAACTGCCTCACTGGAGGAGTGCATTGTGTTCCCTAAAACAAGTAAACAACAGAGCTACAGAGCCAAGGGCACTTCCAGTCTAGGGAATATACCTTGGGAAAACTGAAAATCCATAAGACAGAGCCACCCCCAAATTGAGGGCTGCACTGCTTACAAGAACCTCAACCTGGGTACACCTGAAATATCCCAGGAAATATAAAAATGGTTCAAAACATTGTGGAACTTACGTACGATGGAATATCCCTCAGCCATGAAATCAATGTCATAAGACCAGTAGCAGCAAAATGAGTGGATTCAGGTACGATGATTCTAAGGGAAAGAAGTCACACAGGAAAAGAAACTTATCATAAGATATCACTTAGGAAGATCCTGTAAACATGGCTACACATGAACTGAGTTAGGAAAGAGAACAGAGTCTCACATTTAGAAAACACTCTTATGCCTGCTTAAGGGGGAAGGAGAGGTGGGGTGATGCATCAAACCAGAGTTTGATATAAGCACAGGTACTGTTCCAAAAACCAACTATGGAATAGACAAGACCTACACATTCCTCAGTGAAAGGGACTCAAAACCCCATATTTCCCACAGAGGAATAGATCTGACTAGTAAGAATCTTAAAACCTATGTATTGATATGTCTCCGTAAGGGAATCAAGTGTGTCCAGACTGGCATAAACATGGCAGCGAGAATCAGCTCAAACCCACTCTAAAAAGGAATTTCAAAAACAGAACAAAGAAACAGGGAAATTCTTTACAATTCCTTCAGGGTCTCTGATGCAACCTGGAATGACCCTATCTACGATGACAGCTGGATGCGGCATGAAGCTGGACACTTGGGACTGAGAGGATTGGTGAGATTGGGTGAGCAAATGCAGACCCTTTAAAGCAATAATGCATGGCAACCATTCCATGGGTCCCAACTCTCCAGGTTGAAGGGAATATTACTACAGCTATAACATGTACGGGAAACCTAGAGAATGGACACACTGTGAATACGAAAGGTTTCTAAAACTCAACGAAGAGTCCCTCTCCTGGTGCTCCGGTTTGACTTTCCAACAGCTTAACTATCAATCTCCCAACTTGGAGAGACAGCCCCTTTAAGCTCCTGGTTCACACAGGTTGCCCATTTGGCAGAGGAAGAAAGGGAAGAGGGAGAACCAATGAGAGAGTAGCTGTTAGGCATTTGGATGGGCACATGTCACTCTAATTTCCCGGCAGGAAGAAGAATTAACCAAAGTCTCAGCCACCCACCGGGAACCAGTATAGGTCCTGAACCAAATGTTTGGACTTGCGTTCAGCTCACAAAAAACGAGTTGAAAAATGGAGCTCAGGGGCACAGCAATTCACAAACTGGCAGAGTAATCAAGGCCAACTATCGTCCAAAAATCTGTTGAGGGAAGGCAACGAGGCGGACTTGAATGCGAGGCAGAATAGCAGGAAACAGATTTCAAGAGGTACGTTAGAATCGCCTGTAAAGCACAGGAAGAGGGGCACAACTTCGACAATGATGCACTTGGCCAAAAAGGGCGTATGCGTTTTCTCCTGAATATATTCAGGAGAAAACGCATACGCCCTTTTTGGCCAAGCAAGCAAGCGGGCAATGCAAATCTGCACTACAAAGAAGTATCACTTCCCAACGGTCAAAAGGGACATCCACAAAATGTGTAAAAACCAGAAAGGCAAGACAGGCCCTGGAGAACAGGGAGCCTTGTTATGCTGATGGGCGGGATGTAAGTTGCCAACTGCCTCACTGGAGGAGTGCATTGTGTTCCCTAAAACAAGTAAACAACAGAGCTACAGAGCCAAGGGCACTTCCAGTCTAGGGAATATACCTTGGGAAAACTGAAAATCCATAAGACAGAGCCACCCCCAAATTGAGGGCTGCACTGCTTACAAGAACCTCAACCTGGGTACACCTGAAATATCCCAGGAAATATAAAAATGGTTCAAAACATTGTGGAACTTACGTACGATGGAATATCCCTCAGCCATGAAATCAATGTCATAAGACCAGTAGCAGCAAAATGAGTGGATTCAGGTACGATGATTCTAAGTGAAAGAAGTCACACAGAAAAAGAAACTTATCATAAGATATCACTTAGGAAGATCCTGTAAACATGGCTACACATGAACTGAGTTAGGAAAGAGAACAGAGTCTCACATTTAGAAAACACTCTTATGCCTGCTTAAGGGGGAAGGAGAGGTGGGGTGATGCATCAAACCAGAGTTTGATATAAGCACAGGTACTGTTCCAAAAACCAACTATGGAATAGACAAGACCTACACCTTCCTCAGTGAAAGGGACTCAAAACCCCATATTTCCCACAGAGGAATAGATCTGACTAGTAAGAATCTTAAAACCTATGTATTGATATGTCTCCGTAAGGGAATCAAGTGTGTCTAGACTGGCATAAACATGGCAGCGAGAATCAGCTCAAACCCACTCTAAAAAGGAATTTCAAAAACAGAACAAAGAAACAGGGAAATTCTTTACAATTCCTTCAGGGTCTCTGATGCAACCTGGAATGACCCTATCTACGATGACAGCTGGATGCGGCATGAAGCTGGACACTTGGGACTGAGAGGATTGGTGAGATTGGGTGAGCAAATGCAGACCCTTTAAAGCAATAATGCATGGCAACCATTCCATGGGTCCAAACTCTCCAGGTTGAAGGGAATATTACTACAGCTATAACATGTACGGGAAACCTAGAGAATGGACACACTGTGAATATGAAAGGTTTCTATAACTCAACGAAGAGTCCCTCTCCTGGTGCTCCGGTTTGACTTTCCAACAGCTTAACTATCAATCTCCCAACTTGGAGAGACAGCCCCTTTAAGCTCCTGGTTCACACAGGTTGCCCATTTGGCAGAGGAAGAAAGGGAAGAGGGAGAACCAATGAGAGAGTAGCTGTTAGGCACTTGGATGGGCAAATGTCACTCTAATTTCCCGGCAGGAAGAAGAATTAACCAAAGTCTCAGCCACCCACCGGGAACCAGTATAGGTCCTGAACCAAATGTTTGGACTTGCGTTCAGCTCACAAAAAACGAGTTGAAAAATGGAGCTCAGGGGCACAGCAATTCACAAACTGGCAGAGTAATCAAGGCCAACTATCGTCCAAAAATCTGTTGAGGGAAGGCAACGAGGCGGACTTGAATGCGAGGCAGAATAGCAGGAAACAGATTTCAAGAGGTACGTTAGAATCGCCTGTAAAGCACAGGAAGAGGGGCACAACTTTGACAATGATGCACTTGGCCAAAAAGGGCGTATGCGTTTTCTCCTGAATATATTCAGGAGAAAACGCATACGCCCTTTTTGGCCAAGCAAGCAAGCGGGCAATGCAAATCTGCACTACAAAGAAGTATCACTTCCCACCGGTCAAAAGGGACATCCACAAAATGTGTAAAAACCAGAAAGGCAAGACAGGCCCTGGAGAACAGGGAGCCTTGTTATGCTGATGGGCGGGATGTAAGTTGCCAACTGCCTCACTGGAGGAGTGCATTGTGTTCCCTAAAACAAGTAAACAACAGAGCTACAGAGCCAAGGGCACTTCCAGTCTAGGGAATATACCTTGGGAAAACTGAAAATCCATAAGACAGAGCCACCCCCAAATTGAGGGCTGCACTGCTTACAAGAACCTCAACCTGGGTACACCTGAAATATCCCAGGAAATATAAAAATGGTTCAAAACATTGTGGAACTTACGTACGATGGAATATCCCTCAGCCATGAAATCAATGTCATAAGACCAGTAGCAGCAAAATGAGTGGATTCAGGTACGATGATTCTAAGGGAAAGAAGTCACACAGGAAAAGAAACTTATCATAAGATATCACTTAGGAAGATCCTGTAAACATGGCTACACATGAACTGAGTTAGGAAAGAGAACAGAGTCTCACATTTAGAAAACACTCTTATGCCTGCTTAAGGGGGAAGGAGAGGTGGGGTGATGCATCAAACCAGAGTTTGATATAAGCACAGGTACTGTTCCAAAAACCAACTATGGAATAGACAAGACCTACACCTTCCTCAGTGAAAGGGACTCAAAACCCCATATTTCCCGCAGAGGAATAGATCTGACTAGTAAGAATCTTAAAACCTATGTATTGATATGTCTCCGTAAGGGAATCAAGTGTGTCTAGACTGGCATAAACATGGCAGCGAGAATCAGCTCAAACCCACTCTAAAAAGGAATTTCAAAAACAGAACAAAGAAACAGGGAAATTCTTTACAATTCCTTCAGGGTCTCTGATGCAACCTGGAATGACCCTATCTACGATGACAGCTGGATGTGGCATGAGGCTGGACACTTGGGACTGAGAGGATTGGTGAGATTGGGTGAGCAAATGCAGACCCTTTAAAGCAATAATGCATGGCAAGCATTCCATGGGTCCCACCTCTCCAGGTTGAAGGGAATATTACTACAGCTATAACATGTACGGGAAACCTAGAGAATGGACACACTGTGAATACGAAAGGTTTCTAAAACTCAACGAAGAGTCCCTCTCCTGGTGCTCCGGTTTGACTTTCCAACAGCTTTACTATCAATCTCCCAACTTGGAGAGACAGCCCCTTTAAGCTCCTGGTTCACACAGGTTGCCCATTTGGCAGAGGAGGAAAGGGAAGAGGGAGAACCAATGAGAGAGTAGCTGTTAGGCATTTGGATGGGCACATGTCACTCTAATTTCCCGGCAGGAAGAAGAATTCACCAAAGTCTCAGCCACCCACCGGGAACCAGTATAGGTCCTGAACCAAATGTTTGGACTTGCGTTCAGCTCACAAAAAACGAGTTGAAAAATGGAGCTCAGGGGCACAGCAATTCACAAACTGGCAGAGTAATCAAGGCCAACTATCGTCCAAAAATCTGTTGAGGGAAGGCAACGAGGCGGACTTGAATGCGAGGCAGAATAGCAGGAAACAGATTTCAAGAGGTACGTTAGAATCGCCTGTAAAGCACAGGAAGAGGGGCACAACTTCGACAATGATGCACTTGGCCAAAAAGGGCGTATGCGTTTTCTCCTGAATATATTCAGGAGAAAACGCATACGCCCTTTTTGGCCAAGCAAGCAAGCGGGCAATGCAAATCTGCACTACAAAGAAGTATCACTTCCCACCGGTCAAAAGGGACATCCACAAAATGTGTAAAAACCAGAAAGGCAAGACAGGCCCTGGAGAACAGGGAGCTTTGTTATGCTGATGGGCGGGATGTAAGTTGCCAACTGCCTCACTGGAGGAGTGCATTGTGTTCCCTAAAACAAGTAAACAACAGAGCTACAGAGCCAAGGGCACTTCCAGTCTAGGGAATATACCTTGGGAAAACTGAAAATCCATAAGACAGAGCCACCCCCAAATTGAGGGCTGCACTGCTTACAAGAACCTCAACCTGGGTACACCTGAAATATCCCAGGAAATATAAAAATGGTTCAAAACATTGTGGAACTTACGTACGATGGAATATCCCTCAGCCATGAAATCAATGTCATAAGACCAGTAGCAGCAAAATGAGTGGATTCAGGTACGATGATTCTAAGGGAAAGAAGTCACACAGAAAAAGAAACTTATCATAAGATATCACTTAGGAAGATCCTGTAAACATGGCAACACATGAACTGAGTTAGGAAAGAGAACAGAGTCTCACATTTAGAAAACACTCTTATGCCTGCTTAAGGGGGAAGGAGAGGTGGGGTGATGCATCAAACCAGAGTTTGATATAAGCACAGGTACTGTTCCAAAAACCAACTATGGAATAGACAAGACCTACACCTTCCTCAGTGAAAGGGACTCAAAACCCCATATTTCCCGCAGAGGAATAGATCTGACTAGTAAGAATCTTAAAACCTATGTATTGATATGTCTCCGTAAGGGAAACAAGTGTGTCTAGACTGGCATAAACATGGCAGCGAGAATCAGCTCAAACCCACTCTAAAAAGGAATTTCAAAAACAGAACAAAAAACAGGGAAATTCTTTACAATTCCTTCAGGGTCTCTGATGCAACCTGGAATGACCCTATCTACGATGACAGCTGGATGTGGCATGAGGCTGGACACTTGGGACTGAGAGGATTGGTGAGATTGGGTGAGCAAATGCAGACCCTTTAAAGCAATAATGCATGGCAAGCATTCCATGGGTCCCACATCTCCAGGTTGAAGGGAATATTACTACAGCTATAACATGTACGGGAAACCTACAGAATGGACACACTGTGAATACGAAAGGTTTCTAAAACTCAACGAAGAGTCCCTCTCCTGGTGCTCCGGTTTGACTTTCCAACAGCTTAACTATCAATCTCCCAACTTGGAGAGACAGGCCCTTTAAGCTCCTGGTTCACACATGTTGCCCATTTGGCAGAGGAGGAAAGGGAAGAGGGAGAACCAATGAGAGAGTAGCTGTTAGGCATTTGGATGGGCACATGTCACTCTAATTTCCCGGCAGGAAGAAGAATTAACCAAAGTCTCAGCCACCCACCGGGAACCAGTATAGGTCCTGAACCAAATGTTTGGACTTGCGTTCAGCTCACAAAAAACGAGTTGAAAAATGGAGCTCAGGGGCACAGCAATTCACAAACTGGCAGAGTAATCAAGGCCAACTATCGTCCAAAAATCTGTTGAGGGAAGGCAACGAGGCGGACTTGAATGCGAGGCAGAACAGCAGGAAACAGATTTCAAGAGGTACGTTAGAATCGCCTGTAAAGCACAGGAAGAGGGGCACAACTTCGACAATGATGCACTTGGCCAAAAAGGGCGTATGCGTTTTCTCCTGAATATATTCAGGAGAAAACGCATACGCCCTTTTTGGCCAAGCAAGCAAGCGGGCAATGCAAATCTGCACTACAAAGAAGTATCACTTCCCACCGGTCAAAAGGGACATCCACAAAATGTGTAAAAACCAGAAAGGCAAGACAGGCCCTGGAGAACAGGGAGCCTTGTTATGCTGATGGGCGGGATGTAAGTTGCCAACTGCCTCACTGGAGGAGTGCATTGTGTTCCCTAAAACAAGTAAACAACAGAGCTACAGAGCCAAGGGCACTTCCAGTCTAGGGAATATACCTTGGGAAAACTGAAAATCCATAAGACAGAGCCACCCCCAAATTGAGGGCTGCACTGCTTACAAGAACCTCAACCTGGGTACACCTGAAATATCCCAGGAAATATAAAAATGGTTCAAAACATTGTGGAACTTACGTACGATGGAATATCCCTCAGCCATGAAATCAATGTCATAAGACCAGTAGCAGCAAAATGAGTGGATTCAGGTACGATGATTCTAAGGGAAAGAAGTCACACAGGAAAAGAAACTTATCATAAGATATCACTTAGGAAGATCCTGTAAACATGGCTACACATGAACTGAGTTAGGAAAGAGAACAGAGTCTCACATTTAGAAAACACTCTTATGCCTGCTTAAGGGGGAAGGAGAGGTGGGGTGATGCATCAAACCAGAGTTTGATATAAGCACAGGTACTGTTCCAAAAACCAACTATGGAATAGACAAGACCTACACCTTCCTCAGTGAAAGGGACTCAAAACCCCATATTTCCCGCAGAGGAATAGATGTGCCTAGTAAGAATCTTAAAACCTATGTATTGATATGTCTCCGTAAGGGAATCAAGTGTGTCTAGACTGGCATAAACATGGCAGCGAGAATCAGCTCAAACCCACTCTAAAAAGGAATTTCAAAAACAGAACAAAGAAACAGGGAAATTCTTTACAATTCCTTCAGGGTCTCTGATGCAACCTGGAATGACCCTATCTACGATGACAGCTGGATGTGGCATGAGGCTGGACACTTGGGACTGAGAGGATTGGTGAGATTGGGTGAGCAAATGCAGACCCTTTAAAGCAATAATGCATGGCAACCATTCCATGGGTCCCACCTCTCCAGGTTGAAGGGAATATTACTACAGCTATAACATGTACGGGAAACCTAGAGAATGGACACACTGTGAATACGAAAGGTTTCTAAAACTCAACGAAGAGTCCCTCTCCTGGTGCTCCGGTTTGACTTTCCAACAGCTTTACTATCAATCTCCCAACTTGGAGAGACAGGCCCTTTAAGCTCCTGGTTCACACAGGTTGCCCATTTGGCAGAGGAGGAAAGGGAAGAGGGAGAACCAATGAGAGAGTAGCTGTTAGGCATTTGGATGGGCACATGTCACTCTAATTTCCCGGCAGGAAGAAGAATTAACCAAAGTCTCAGCCACCCACCGGGAACCAGTATAGGTCCTGAACCAAATGTTTGGACTTGCGTTCAGCTCACAAAAAACGAGTTGAAAAATGGAGCTCAGGGGCACAGCAATTCACAAACTGGCAGAGTAATCAAGGCCAACTATCGTCCAAAAATCTGTTGAGGGAAGGCAACGAGGCGGACTTGAATGCGAGGCAGAATAGCAGGAAACAGATTTCAAGAGGTACGTTAGAATCGCCTGTAAAGCACAGGAAGAGGGGCACAACTTCGACAATGATGCACTTGGCCAAAAAGGGCGTATGCGTTTTCTCCTGAATATATTCAGGAGAAAACGCATACGCCCTTTTTGGCCAAGCAAGCAAGCGGGCAATGCAAATCTGCACTACAAAGAAGTATCACTTCCCACCGGTCAAAAGGGACATCCACAAAATGTGTAAAAACCAGAAAGGCAAGACAGGCCCTGGAGAACAGGGAGCCTTGTTATGCTGATGGGCGGGATGTAAGTTGCCAACTGCCTCACTGGAGGAGTGCATTGTGTTCCCTAAAACAAGTAAACAACAGAGCTACAGAGCCAAGGGCACTTCCAGTCTAGGGAATATACCTTGGGAAAACTGAAAATCCATAAGACAGAGCCACCCCCAAATTGAGGGCTGCACTGCTTACAAGAACCTCAACCTGGGTACACCTGAAATATCCCAGGAAATATAAAAATGGTTCAAAACATTGTGGAACTTACGTACGATGGAATATCCCTCAGCCATGAAATCAATGTCATAAGACCAGTAGCAGCAAAATGAGTGGATTCAGGTACGATGATTCTAAGGGAAAGAAGTCACACAGGAAAAGAAACTTATCATAAGATATCACTTAGGAAGATCCTGTAAACATGGCTACACATGAACTGAGTTAGGAAAGAGAACAGAGTCTCACATTTAGAAAACACTCTTATGCCTGCTTAAGGGGGAAGGAGAGGTGGGGTGATGCATCAAACCAGAGTTTGATATAAGCACAGGTACTGTTCCAAAAACCAACTATGGAATAGACAAGACCTACACCTTCCTCAGTGAAAGGGACTCAAAACCCCATATTTCCCGCAGAGGAATAGATCTGACTAGTAAGAATCTTAAAACCTATGTATTGATATGTCTCCGTAAGGGAATCAAGTGTGTCTAGACTGGCATAAACATGGCAGCGAGAATCAGCTCAAACCCACTCTAAAAAGGAATTTCAAAAACAGAACAAAGAAACAGGGAAATTCTTTACAATTCCTTCAGGGTCTCTGATGCAACCTGGAATGACCCTATCTACGATGACAGCTGGATGTGGCATGAGGCTGGACACTTGGGACTGAGAGGATTGGTGAGATTGGGTGAGCAAATGCAGACCCTTTAAAGCAATAATGCATGGCAAGCATTCCATGGGTCCCACCTCTCCAGGTTGAAGGGAATATTACTACAGCTATAACATGTACGGGAAACCTAGAGAATGGACACACTGTGAATACGAAAGGTTTCTAAAACTCAACGAAGAGTCCCTCTCCTGGTGCTCCGGTTTGACTTTCCAACAGCTTTACTATCAATCTCCCAACTTGGAGAGACAGGCCCTTTAAGCTCCTGGTTCACACAGGTTGCCCATTTGGCAGAGGAAGAAAGGGAAGAGGGAGAACCAATGAGAGAGTAGCTGTTAGGCATTTGGATGGGCACATGTCACTCTAATTTCCCGGCAGGAAGAAGAATTAACCAAAGTCTCAGCCACCCACCGGGAACCAGTATAGGTCCTGAACCAAATGTTTGGACTTGCGTTCAGCTCACAAAAAACGAGTTGAAAAATGGAGCTCAGGGGCACAGCAATTCACAAACTGGCAGAGTAATCAAGGCCAACTATCGTCCAAAAATCTGTTGAGGGAAGGCAACGAGGTGGACTTGAATGCGAGGCAGAATAGCAGGAAACAGATTTCAAGAGGTACGTTAGAATCGCCTGTAAAGCACAGGAAGAGGGGCACAACTTCGACAATGATGCACTTGGCCAAAAAGGGCGTATGCGTTTTCTCCTGAATATATTCAGGAGAAAACGCATACGCCCTTTTTGGCCAAGCAAGCAAGCGGGCAATGCAAATCTGCACTACAAAGAAGTATCACTTCCCACCGGTCAAAAGGGACATCCACAAAATGTGTAAAAACCAGAAAGGCAAGACAGGCCCTGGAGAACAGGGAGCCTTGTTATGCTGATGGGCGGGATGTAAGTTGCCAACTGCCTCACTGGAGGAGTGCATTGTGTTCCCTAAAACAAGTAAACAACAGAGCTACAGAGCCAAGGGCACTTCCAGTCTAGGGAATATACCTTGGGAAAACTGAAAATCCATAAGACAGAGCCACCCCCAAATTGAGGGCTGCACTGCTTACAAGAACCTCAACCTGGGTACACCTGAAATATCCCAGGAAATATAAAAATGGTTCAAAACATTGTGGAAATTACGTACGATGGAATATCCCTCAGCCATGAAATCAATGTCATAAGACCAGTAGCAGCAAAATGAGTGGATTCAGGTACGATGATTCTAAGTGAAAGAAGTCACACAGAAAAAGAAACTTATCATAAGATATCACTTAGGAAGATCCTGTAAACATGGCTACACATGAACTGAGTTAGGCAAGAGAACAGAGTCTCACATTTAGAAAACACTCTTATGCCTGCTTAAGGGGGAAGGAGAGGTGGGGTGATGCATCAAACCAGAGTTTGATATAAGCACAGGTACTGTTCCAAAAACCAACTATGGAATAGACAAGACCTACACCTTCCTCAGTGAAAGGGACTCAAAACCCCATATTTCCCGCAGAGGAATAGATCTGACTAGTAAGAATCTTAAAACCTATGTATTGATATGTCTCCGTAAGGGAATCAAGTGTGTCTAGACTGGCATAAACATGGCAGCGAGAATCAGCTCAAACCCACTCTAAAAAGGAATTTCAAAAACAGAACAAAGAAAGAGGGAAATTCTTTACAATTCCTTCAGGGTCTCTGATGCAACCTGGAATGACCCTATCTACGATGACAGCTGGATGTGGCATGAGGCTGGACACTTGGGACTGAGAGGATTGGTGAGATTGGGTGAGCAAATGCAGACCCTTTAAAGCAATAATGCATGGCAAGCATTCCAAGGGTCCCACCTCTCCAGGTTGAAGGGAATATTACTACAGCTATAACATATACGGGAAACCTAGAGAATGGACACACTGTGAATACGAAAGGTTTCTAAAACTCAACGAAGAGTCCCTCTCCTGGTGCTCCGGTTTGACTTTCCAACAGCTTAACTATCAATCTCCCAACTTGGAGAGACAGCCCCTTTAAGCTCCTGGTTCACACAGGTTGCCCATTTGGCAGAGGAAGAAAGGGAAGAGGGAGAACCAATGAGAGAGTAGCTGTTAGGCATTTGGATGGGCACATGTCACTCTAATTTCCCGGCAGGAAGAAGAATTAACCAAAGTCTCAGCCACCCACCGGGAACCAGTATAGGTCCTGAACCAAATGTTTGGACTTGCGTTCAGCTCACAAAAAACGAGTTGAAAAATGGAGCTCAGGGGCACAGCAATTCACAAACTGGCAGAGTAATCAAGGCCAACTATCGTCCAAAAATCTGTTGAGGGAAGGCAACGAGGCGGACTTGAATGCGAGGCAGAATAGCAGGAAACAGATTTCAAGAGGTACGTTAGAATCGCCTGTAAAGCACAGGAAGAGGGGCACAACTTCGACAATGATGCACTTGGCCAAAAAGGGCGTATGCGTTTTCTCCTGAATATATTCAGGAGAAAACGCATACGCCCTTTTTGGCCAAGCAAGCAAGCGGGCAATGCAAATCTGCACTACAAAGAAGTATCACTTCCCACCGGTCAAAAGGGACATCCACAAAATGTGTAAAAACCAGAAAGGCAAGACAGGCCCTGGAGAACAGGGAGCTTTGTTATGCTGATGGGCGGGATGTAAGTTGCCAACTGCCTCACTGGAGGAGTGCATTGTGTTCCCTAAAACAAGTAAACAACAGAGCTACAGAGCCAAGGGCACTTCCAGTCTAGGGAATATACCTTGGGAAAACTGAAAATCCATAAGACAGAGCCACCCCCAAATTGAGGGCTGCACTGCTTACAAGAACCTCAACCTGGGTACACCTGAAATATCCCAGGAAATATAAAAATGGTTCAAAACATTGTGGAACTTACGTACGATGGAATATCCCTCAGCCATGAAATCAATGTCATAAGACCAGTAGCAGCAAAATGAGTGGATTCAGGTACGATGATTCTAAGGGAAAGAAGTCACACAGGAAAAGAAACTTATCATAAGATATCACTTAGGAAGATCCTGTAAACATGGCAACACATGAACTGAGTTAGGAAAGAGAACAGAGTCTCACATTTAGAAAACACTCTTATGCCTGCTTAAGGGGGAAGGAGAGGTGGGGTGATGCATCAAACCAGAGTTTGATATAAGCACAGGTACTGTTCCAAAAACCAACTATGGAATAGACAAGACCTACACCTTCCTCAGTGAAAGGGACTCAAAACCCCATATTTCCCGCAGAGGAATAGATGTGCCTAGTAAGAATCTTAAAACCTATGTATTGATATGTCTCCGTAAGGGAATCAAGTGTGTCTAGACTGGCATAAACATGGCAGCGAGAATCAGCTCA
The DNA here is from genome assembly GCF_964341445.2 of Mesoplodon mirus. Taxonomy (NCBI): domain Eukaryota; kingdom Metazoa; phylum Chordata; class Mammalia; order Artiodactyla; family Ziphiidae; genus Mesoplodon; species Mesoplodon mirus. Next base: position 97,258 of record NW_028295680.1, on the reverse strand, counting down.
AACCCACTCTAAAAAGGAATTTCAAAAACAGAACAAAGAAACAGGGAAATTCTTTACAATTCCTTCAGGGTCTCTGATGCAACCTGGAATGACCCTATCTACGATGACAGCTGGATGTGGCATGAGGCTGGACACTTGGGACTGAGAGGATTGGTGAGATTGGGTGAGCAAATGCAGACCCTTTAAAGCAATAATGCATGGCAACCATTCCATGGGTCCCACCTCTCCAGGTTGAAGGGAATATTACTACAGCTATAACATGTACGGGAAACCTAGAGAATGGACACACTGTGAATACGAAAGGTTTCTAAAACTCAACGAAGAGTCCCTCTCCTGGTGCTCCGGTTTGACTTTCCAACAGCTTTACTATCAATCTCCCAACTTGGAGAGACAGCCCCTTTAAGCTCCTGGTTCACACAGGTTGCCCATTTGGCAGAGGAGGAAAGGGAAGAGGGAGAACCAATGAGAGAGTAGCTGTTAGGCATTTGGATGGGCACATGTCACTCTAATTTCCCGGCAGGAAGAAGAATTAACCAAAGTCTCAGCCACCCACCGGGAACCAGTATAGGTCCTGAACCAAATGTTTGGACTTGCGTTCAGCTCACAAAAAACGAGTTGAAAAATGGAGCTCAGGGGCACAGCAATTCACAAACTGGCAGAGTAATCAAGGCCAACTATCGTCCAAAAATCTGTTGAGGGAAGGCAACGAGGCGGACTTGAATGCGAGGCAGAATAGCAGGAAACAGATTTCAAGAGGTACGTTAGAATCACCTGTAAAGCACAGGAAGAGGGGCACAACTTCGACAATGATGCACTTGGCCAAAAAGGGCGTATGCGTTTTCTCCTGAATATATTCAGGAGAAAACGCATACGCCCTTTTTGGCCAAGCAAGCAAGCGGGCAATGCAAATCTGCACTACAAAGAAGTATCACTTCCCACCGGTCAAAAGGGACATCCACAAAATGTGTAAAAACCAGAAAGGCAAGACAGGCCCTGGAGAACAGGGAGCTTTGTTATGCTGATGGGCGGGATGTAAGTTGCCAACTGCCTCACTGGAGGAGTGCATTGTGTTCCCTAAAACAAGTAAACAACAGAGCTACAGAGCCAAGGGCACTTCCAGTCTAGGGAATATACCTTGGGAAAACTGAAAATCCATAAGACAGAGCCACCCCCAAATTGAGGGCTGCACTGCTTACAAGAACCTCAACCTGGGTACACCTGAAATATCCCAGGAAATATAAAAATGGTTCAAAACATTGTGGAACTTACGTACGATGGAATATCCCTCAGCCATGAAATCAATGTCATAAGACCAGTAGCAGCAAAATGAGTGGATTCAGGTACGATGATTCTAAGTGAAAGAAGTCACACAGAAAAAGAAACTTATCATAAGATATCACTTAGGAAGATCCTGTAAACATGGCAACACATGAACTGAGTTAGGAAAGAGAACAGAGTCTCACATTTAGAAAACACTCTTATGCCTGCTTAAGGGGGAAGGAGAGGTGGGGTGATGCATCAAACCAGAGTTTGATATAAGCACAGGTACTGTTCCAAAAACCAACTATGGAATAGACAAGACCTACACCTTCCTCAGTGAAAGGGACTCAAAACCCCATATTTCCCGCAGAGGAATAGATCTGACTAGTAAGAATCTTAAAACCTATGTATTGATATGTCTCCGTAAGGGAATCAAGTGTGTCTAGACTGGCATAAACATGGCAGCGAGAATCAGCTCAAACCCACTCTAAAAAGGAATTTCAAAAACAGAACAAAGAAACAGGGAAATTCTTTACAATTCCTTCAGGGTCTCTGATGCAACCTGGAATGACCCTATCTACGATGACAGCTGGATGTGGCATGAGGCTGGACACTTGGGACTGAGAGGATTGGTGAGATTGGGTGAGCAAATGCAGACCCTTTAAAGCAATAATGCATGGCAACCATTCCATGGGTCCCACCTCTCCAGGTTGAAGGGAATATTACTACAGCTATAACATGTACGGGAAACCTAGAGAATGAACACACTGTGAATACGAAAGGTTTCTAAAACTCAACGAAGAGTCCCTCTCCTGGTGCTCCGGTTTGACTTTCCAACAGCTTTACTATCAATCTCCCAACTTGGAGAGACAGCCCCTTTAAGCTCCTGGTTCACACAGGTTGCCCATTTGGCAGAGGAGGAAAGGGAAGAGGGAGAACCAATGAGAGAGTAGCTGTTAGGCATTTGGATGGGCACATGTCACTCTAATTTCCCGGCAGGAAGAAGAATTAACCAAAGTCTCAGCCACCCACCGGGAACCAGTATAGGTCCTGAACCAAATGTTTGGACTTGCGTTCAGCTCACAAAAAACGAGTTGAAAAATGGAGCTCAGGGGCACAGCAATTCACAAACTGGCAGAGTAATCAAGGCCAACTATCGTCCAAAAATCTGTTGAGGGAAGGCAACGAGGCGGACTTGAATGCGAGGCAGAATAGCAGGAAACAGATTTCAAGAGGTACGTTAGAATCGCCTGTAAAGCACAGGAAGAGGGGCACAACTTCGACAATGATGCACTTGGCCAAAAAGGGCGTATGCGTTTTCTCCTGAATATATTCAGGAGAAAACGCATACGCCCTTTTTGGCCAAGCAAGCAAGCGGGCAATGCAAATCTGCACTACAAAGAAGTATCACTTCCCAACGGTCAAAAGGGACATCCACAAAATGTGTAAAAACCAGAAAGGCAAGACAGGCCCTGGAGAACAGGGAGCCTTGTTATGCTGATGGGCGGGATGTAAGTTGCCAACTGCCTCACTGGAGGAGTGCATTGTGTTCCCTAAAACAAGTAAGCAACCGAGCTACAGAGCCAAGGGCACTTCCAGTCTAGGGAATATACCTTGGGAAAACTGAAAATCCATAAGACAGAGCCACCCCCAAATTGAGGGCTGCACTGCTTACAAGAACCTCAACCTGGGTACACCTGAGATATCCCAGGAAATATAAAAATGGTTCCAAACATTGTGGAACTTACGTACGATGGAATATCCCTCAGCCACGAAATCAATGTCATAAGACCAGTAGCAGCAAAATGAGTGGATTCAGGTACGATGATTCTAAGGGAAAGAAGTCACACAGGAAAAGAAACTTATCATAAGATATCACTTAGGAAGATCCTGTAAACATGGCTACACATGAACTGAGTTAGGAAAGAGAACAGAGTCTCACATTTAGAAAACACTCTTATGCCTGCTTAAGGGGGAAGGAGAGGTGGGGTGATGCATCAAACCAGAGTTTGATATAAGCACAGGTACTGTTCCAAAAACCAACTATGGAATAGACAAGACCTACACATTCCTCAGTGAAAGGGACTTAAAACCCCATATTTCCCGCAGAGGAATAGATCTGACTAGTAAGAATCTTAAAACCTATGTATTGATATGTCTCCGTAAGGGAATCAAGTGTGTCTAGACTGGCATAAACATGGCAGCGAGAATCAGCTCAAACCCACTCTAAAAAGGAATTTCAAAAACAGAACAAAGAAACAGGGAAATTCTTTACAATTCCTTCAGGGTCTCTGATGCAACCTGGAATGACCCTATCTACGATGACAGCTGGATGTGGCATGAGGCTGGACACTTGGGACTGAGAGGATTGGTGAGATTGGGTGAGCAAATGCAGACCCTTTAAAGCAATAATGCATGGCAACCATTCCATGGGTCCCAACTCTCCAGGTTGAAGGGAATATTACTACAGCTATAACATGTACGGGAAACCTAGAGAATGGACACACTGTGAATATGAAAGGTTTCTAAAACTCAACGAAGAGTCCCTCTCCTGGTGCTCCGGTTTGACTTTCCAACAGCTTTACTATCAATCTCCCAACTTGGAGAGACAGCCCCTTTAAGCTCCTGGTTCACACAGGTTGCCCATTTGGCAGAGGAGGAAAGGGAAGAGGGAGAACCAATGAGAGAGTAGCTGTTAGGCATTTGGATGGGCACATGTCACTCTAATTTCCCGGCAGGAAGAAGAATTCACCAAAGTCTCAGCCACCCACCGGGAACCAGTATAGGTCCTGAACCAAATGTTTGGACTTGCGTTCAGCTCACAAAAAACGAGTTGAAAAATGGAGCTCAGGGGCACAGCAATTCACAAACTGGCAGAGTAATCAAGGCCAACTATCGTCCAAAAATCTGTTGAGGGAAGGCAACGAGGCGGACTTGAATGCGAGGCAGAATAGCAGGAAACAGATTTCAAGAGGTACGTTAGAATCGCCTGTAAAGCACAGGAAGAGGGGCACAACTTCGACAATGATGCACTTGGCCAAAAAGGGCGTATGCGTTTTCTCCTGAATATATTCAGGAGAGAACGCATACGCCCTTTTTGGCCAAGCAAGCAAGCGGGCAATGCAAATCTGCACTACAAAGAAGTATCACTTCCCACCGGTCAAAAGGGACATCCACAAAATGTGTAAAAACCAGAAAGGCAAGACAGGCCCTGGAGAACAGGGAGCCTTGTTATGCTGATGGGCGGGATGTAAGTTGCCAACTGCCTCACTGGAGGAGTGCATTGTGTTCCCTAAAACAAGTAAACAACAGAGCTACAGAGCCAAGGGCACTTCCAGTCTAGGGAATATACCTTGGGAAAACTGAAAATCCATAAGACAGAGCCACCCCCAAATTGAGGGCTGCACTGCTTACAAGAACCTCAACCTGGGTACACCTGAAATATCCCAGGAAATATAAAAATGGTTCAAAACATTGTGGAAATTACGTACGATGGAATATCCCTCAGCCATGAAATCAATGTCATAAGACCAGTAGCAGCAAAATGAGTGGATTCAGGTACGATGATTCTAAGTGAAAGAAGTCACACAGAAAAAGAAACTTATCATAAGATATCACTTAGGAAGATCCTGTAAACATGGCTACACATGAACTGAGTTAGGAAAGAGAACAGAGTCTCACATTTAGAAAACACTCTTATGCCTGCTTAAGGGGGAAGGAGAGGTGGGGTGATGCATCAAACCAGAGTTTGATATAAGCACAGGTACTGTTCCAAAAACCAACTATGGAATAGACAAGACCTACACCTTCCTCAGTGAAAGGGACTCAAAACCCCATATTTCCCGCAGAGGAATAGATGTGCCTAGTAAGAATCTTAAAACCTATGTATTGATATGTCTCCGTAAGGGAATCAAGTGTGTCTAGACTGGCATAAACATGGCAGCGAGAATCAGCTCAAACCCACTCTAAAAAGGAATTTCAAAAACAGAACAAAGAAACAGGGAAATTCTTTACAATTCCTTCAGGGTCTCTGATGCAACCTGGAATGACCCTATCTACGATGACAGCTGGATGTGGCATGAGGCTGGACACTTGGGACTGAGAGGATTGGTGAGATTGGGTGAGCAAATGCAGACCCTTTAAAGCAATAATGCATGGCAAGCATTCCATGGGTCCCACCTCTCCAGGTTGAAGGGAATATTACTACAGCTATAACATGTACGGGAAACCTAGAGAATGGACACACTGTGAATACGAAAGGTTTCTAAAACTCAACGAAGAGTCCCTCTCCTGGTGCTCCGGTTTGACTTTCCAACAGCTTTACTATCAATCTCCCAACTTGGAGAGACAGCCCCTTTAAGCTCCTGGTTCACACAGGTTGCCCATTTGGCAGAGGAGGAAAGGGAAGAGGGAGAACCAATGAGAGAGTAGCTGTTAGGCATTTGGATGGGCACATGTCACTCTAATTTCCCGGCAGGAAGAAGAATTAACCAAAGTCTCAGCCACCCACCGGGAACCAGTATAGGTCCTGAACCAAATGTTTGGACTTGCGTTCAGCTCACAAAAAACGAGTTGAAAAATGGAGCTCAGGGGCACAGCAATTCACAAACTGGCAGAGTAATCAAGGCCAACTCTCGTCCAAAAATCTGTTGAGGGAAGGCAACGAGGCGGACTTGAATGCGAGGCAGAATAGCAGGAAACAGATTTCAAGAGGTACGTTAGAATCGCCTGTAAAGCACAGGAAGAGGGGCACAACTTCGACAATGATGCACTTGGCCAAAAAGGGCGTATGCGTTTTCTCCTGAATATATTCAGGAGAAAACGCATACGCCCTTTTTGGCCAAGCAAGCAAGCGGGCAATGCAAATCTGCACTACAAAGAAGTATCACTTCCCACCGGTCAAAAGGGACATCCACAAAATGTGTAAAAACCAGAAAGGCAAGACAGGCCCTGGAGAACAGGGAGCCTTGTTATGCTGATGGGCGGGATGTAAGTTGCCAACTGCCTCACTGGAGGAGTGCATTGTGTTCCCTAAAACAAGTAAACAACAGAGCTACAGAGCCAAGGGCACTTCCAGTCTAGGGAATATACCTTGGGAAAACTGAAAATCCATAAGACAGAGCCACCCCCAAATTGAGGGCTGCACTGCTTACAAGAACCTCAACCTGGGTACACCTGAGATATCCCAGGAAATATAAAAATGGTTCCAAACATTGTGGAACTTACGTACGATGGAATATCCCTCAGCCATGAAATCAATGTCATAAGACCAGTAGCAGCAAAATGAGTGGATTCAGGTACGATGATTCTAAGTGAAAGAAGTCACACAGAAAAAGAAACTTATCATAAGATATCACTTAGGAAGATCCTGTAAACATGGCTACACATGAACTGAGTTAGGAAAGAGAACAGAGTCTCACATTTAGAAAACACTCTTATGCCTGCTTAAGGGGGAAGGAGAGGTGGGGTGATGCATCAAACCAGAGTTTGATATAAGCACAGGTACTGTTCCAAAAACCAACTATGGAATAGACAAGACCTACACCTTCCTCAGTGAAAGGGACTCAAAACCCCATATTTCCCGCAGAGGAATAGATCTGACTAGTAAGAATCTTAAAACCTATGTATTGATATGTCTCCGTAAGGGAATCAAGTGTGTCTAGACTGGCATAAACATGGCAGCGAGAATCAGCTCAAACCCACTCTAAAAAGGAATTTCAAAAACAGAACAAAGAAACAGGGAAATTCTTTACAATTCCTTCAGGGTCTCTGATGCAACCTGGAATGACCCTATCTACGATGACAGCTGGATGTGGCATGAGGCTGGACACTTGGGACTGAGAGGATTGGTGAGATTGGGTGAGCAAATGCAGACCCTTTAAAGCAATAATGCATGGCAAGCATTCCATGGGTCCCACCTCTCCAGGTTGAAGGGAATATTACTACAGCTATAACATGTACGGGAAACCTAGAGAATGGACACACTGTGAATACGAAAGGTTTCTAAAACTCAACGAAGAGTCCCTCTCCTGGTGCTCCGGTTTGACTTTCCAACAGCTTTACTATCAATCTCCCAACTTGGAGAGACAGCCCCTTTAAGCTCCTGGTTCACACAGGTTGCCCATTTGGCAGAGGAGGAAAGGGAAGAGGGAGAACCAATGAGAGAGTAGCTGTTAGGCATTTGGATGGGCACATGTCACTCTAATTTCCCGGCAGGAAGAAGAATTAACCAAAGTCTCAGCCACCCACCGGGAACCAGTATAGGTCCTGAACCAAATGTTTGGACTTGCGTTCAGCTCACAAAAAACGAGTTGAAAAATGGAGCTCAGGGGCACAGCAATTCACAAACTGGCAGAGTAATCAAGGCCAACTATTGTCCAAAAATCTGTTGAGGGAAGGCAACGAGGCGGACTTGAATGCGAGGCAGAATAGCAGGAAACAGATTTCAAGAGGTACGTTAGAATCGCCTGTAAAGCACAGGAAGAGGGGCACAACTTTGACAATGATGTACTTGGCCAAAAAGGGCGTATGCGTTTTCTCCTGAATATATTCAGGAGAAAACGCATACGCCCTTTTTGGCCAAGCAAGCAAGCGGGCAATGCAAATCTGCACTACAAAGAAGTATCACTTCCCACCGGTCAAAAGGGACATCCACAAAATGTGTAAAAACCAGAAAGGCAAGACAGGCCCTGGAGAACAGGGAGCCTTGTTATGCTGATGGGCGGGATGTAAGTTGCCAACTGCCTCACTGGAGGAGTGCATTGTGTTCCCTAAAACAAGTAAACAACAGAGCTACAGAGCCAAGGGCACTTCCAGTCTAGGGAATATACCTTGGGAAAACTGAAAATCCATAAGACAGAGCCACCCCCAAATTGAGGGCTGCACTGCTTATAAGAACCTCAACCTGGGTACACCTGAAATATCCCAGGAAATATAAAAATGGTTCAAAACATTGTGGAACTTACGTACGATGGAATATCCCTCAGCCATGAAATCAATGTCATAAGACCAGTAGTAGCAAAATGAGTGGATTCAGGTACGATGATTCTAAGGGAAAGAAGTCACACAGGAAAAGAAACTTATCATAAGATATCACTTAGGAAGATCCTGTAAACATGGCTACACATGAACTGAGTTAGGAAAGAGAACAGAGTCTCACATTTAGAAAACACTCTTATGCCTGCTTAAGGGGGAAGGAGAGGTGGGGTGATGCATCAAACCAGAGTTTGATATAAGCACAGGTACTGTTCCAAAAACCAACTATGGAATAGACAAGACCTACACCTTCCTCAGTGAAAGGGACTCAAAACCCCATATTTCCCGCAGAGGAATAGATGTGCCTAGTAAGAATCTTAAAACCTATGTATTGATATGTCTCCGTAAGGGAATCAAGTGTGTCTAGACTGGCATAAACATGGCAGCGAGAATCAGCTCAAACCCACTCTAAAAAGGAATTTCAAAAACAGAACAAAGAAACAGGGAAATTCTTTACAATTCCTTCAGGGTCTCTGATGCAACCTGGAATGACCCTATCTACGATGACAGCTGGATGTGGCATGAGGCTGGACACTTGGGACTGAGAGGATTGGTGAGATTGGGTGAGCAAATGCAGACCCTTTAAAGCAATAATGCATGGCAAGCATTCCATGGGTCCCACCTCTCCAGGTTGAAGGGAATATTACTACAGCTATAACATGTACAGGAAACCTAGAGAATGGACACACTGTGAATACGAAAGGTTTCTAAAACTCAACGAAGAGTCCCTCTCCTGGTGCTCCGGTTTGACTTTCCAACAGCTTTACTATCAATCTCCCAACTTGGAGAGACAGCCCCTTTAAGCTCCTGGTTCACACAGGTTGCCCATTTGGCAGAGGAGGAAAGGGAAGAGGGAGAACCAATGAGAGAGTAGCTGTTAGGCATTTGGATGGGCACATGTCACTCTAATTTCCCGGCAGGAAGAAGAATTAACCAAAGTCTCAGCCACCCACCGGGAACCAGTATAGGTCCTGAACCAAATGTTTGGACTTGCGTTCAGCTCACAAAAAACGAGTTGAAAAATGGAGCTCAGGGGCACAGCAATTCACAAACTGGCAGAGTAATCAAGGCCAACTATCGTCCAAAAATCTGTTGAGGGAAGGCAACGAGGCGGACTTGAATGCGAGGCAGAATAGCAGGAAACAGATTTCAAGAGGTACGTTAGAATCGCCTGTAAAGCACAGGAAGAGGGGCACAACTTCGACAATGATGCACTTGGCCAAAAAGGGCGTATGCGTTTTCTCCTGAATATATTCAGGAGAAAACGCATACGCCCTTTTTGGCCAAGCAAGCAAGCGGGCAATGCAAATCTGCACTACAAAGAAGTATCACTTCCCACCGGTCAAAAGGGACATCCACAAAATGTGTAAAAACCAGAAAGGCAAGACAGGCCCTGGAGAACAGGGAGCCTTGTTATGCTGATGGGCGGGATGTAAGTTGCCAACTGCCTCACTGGAGGAGTGCATTGTGTTCCCTAAAACAAGTAAACAACAGAGCTACAGAGCCAAGGGCACTTCCAGTCTAGGGAATATACCTTGGGAAAACTGAAAATCCATAAGACAGAGCCACCCCCAAATTGAGGGCTGCACTGCTTACAAGAACCTCAACCTGGGTACACCTGAAATATCCCAGGAAATATAAAAATGGTTCAAAACATTGTGGAACTTACGTACGATGGAATATCCCTCAGCCATGAAATCAATGTCATAAGACCAGTAGCAGCAAAATGAGTGGATTCAGGTACGATGATTCTAAGGGAAAGAAGTCACACAGGAAAAGAAACTTATCATAAGATATCACTTAGGAAGATCCTGTAAACATGGCTACACATGAACTGAGTTAGGAAAGAGAACAGAGTCTCACATTTAGAAAACACTCTTATGCCTGCTTAAGGGGGAAGGAGAGGTGGGGTGATGCATCAAACCAGAGTTTGATATAAGCACAGGTACTGTTCCAAAAACCAACTATGGAATAGACAAGACCTACACCTTCCTCAGTGAAAGGGACTCAAAACCCCATATTTCCCGCAGAGGAATAGATGTGCCTAGTAAGAATCTTAAAACCTATGTATTGATATGTCTCCGTAAGGGAATCAAGTGTGTCTAGACTGGCATAAACATGGCAGCGAGAATCAGCTCAAACCCACTCTAAAAAGGAATTTCAAAAACAGAACAAAGAAACAGGGAAATTCTTTACAATTCCTTCAGGGTCTCTGATGCAACCTGGAATGACCCTATCTACGATGACAGCTGGATGTGGCATGAGGCTGGACACTTGGGACTGAGAGGATTGGTGAGATTGGGTGAGCAAATGCAGACCCTTTAAAGCAATAATGCATGGCAAGCATTCCATGGGTCCCACCTCTCCAGGTTGAAGGGAATATTACTACAGCTATAACATGTACGGGAAACCTAGAGAATGGACACACTGTGAATACGAAAGGTTTCTAAAACTCAACGAAGAGTCCCTCTCCTGGTGCTCCGGTTTGACTTTCCAACAGCTTTACTATCAATCTCCCAACTTGGAGAGACAGCCCCTTTAAGCTCCTGGTTCACACAGGTTGCCCATTTGGCAGAGGAGGAAAGGGAAGAGGGAGAACCAATGAGAGAGTAGCTGTTAGGCATTTGGATGGGCACATGTCACTCTAATTTCCCGGCAGGAAGAAGAATTAACCAAAGTCTCAGCCACCCACCGGGAACCAGTATAGGTCCTGAACCAAATGTTTGGACTTGCGTTCAGCTCACAAAAAACGAGTTGAAAAATGGAGCTCAGGGGCACAGCAATTCACAAACTGGCAGAGTAATCAAGGCCAACTATCGTCCAAAAATCTGTTGAGGGAAGGCAACGAGGCGGACTTGAATGCGAGGCAGAATAGCAGGAAACAGATTTCAAGAGGTACGTTAGAATCGCCTGTAAAGCACAGGAAGAGGGGCACAACTTCGACAATGATGCACTTGGCCAAAAAGGGCGTATGCGTTTTCTCCTGAATATATTCAGGAGAAAACGCATACGCCCTTTTTGGCCAAGCAAGCAAGCGGGCAATGCAAATCTGCACTACAAAGAAGTATCACTTCCCACCGGTCAAAAGGGACATCCACAAAATGTGTAAAAACCAGAAAGGCAAGACAGGCCCTGGAGAACAGGGAGCCTTGTTATGCTGATGGGCGGGATGTAAGTTGCCAACTGCCTCACTGGAGGAGTGCATTGTGTTCCCTAAAACAAGTAAACAACAGAGCTACAGAGCCAAGGGCACTTCCAGTCTAGGGAATATACCTTGGGAAAACTGAAAATCCATAAGACAGAGCCACCCCCAAATTGAGGGCTGCACTGCTTACAAGAACCTCAACCTGGGTACACCTGAAATATCCCAGGAAATATAAAAATGGTTCCAAACATTGTGGAACTTACGTACGATGGAATATCCCTCAGCCATGAAATCAATGTCATAAGACCAGTAGCAGCAAAATGAGTGGATTCAGGTACGATGATTCTAAGGGAAAGAAGTCACACAGGAAAAGAAACTTATCATAAGATATCACTTAGGAAGATCCTGTAAACATGGCTACACATGAACTGAGTTAGGAAAGAGAACAGAGTCTCACATTTAGAAAACACTCTTATGCCTGCTTAAGGGGGAAGGAGAGGTGGGGTGATGCATCAAACCAGAGTTTGATATAAGCACAGGTACTGTTCCAAAAACCAACTATGGAATAGACAAGACCTACACCTTCCTCAGTGAAAGGGACTCAAAACCCCATATTTCCCGCAGAGGAATAGATCTGACTAGTAAGAATCTTAAAACCTATGTATTGATATGTCTCCGTAAGGGAATCAAGTGTGTCTAGACTGGCATAAACATGGCAGCGAGAATCAGCTCAAACCCACTCTAAAAAGGAATTTCAAAAACAGAACAAAGAAACAGGGAAATTCTTTACAATTCCTTCAGGGTCTCTGATGCAACCTGGAATGACCCTATCTACGATGACAGCTGGATGTGGCATGAGGCTGGACACTTGGGACTGAGAGGATTGGTGAGATTGGGTGAGCAAATGCAGACCCTTTAAAGCAATAATGCATGGCAAGCATTCCATGGGTCCCACCTCTCCAGGTTGAAGGGAATATTACTACAGCTATAACATGTACGGGAAACCTAGAGAATGGACACACTGTGAATACGAAAGGTTTCTAAAACTCAACGAAGAGTCCCTCTCCTGGTGCTCCGGTTTGACTTTCCAACAGCTTTACTATCAATCTCCCAACTTGGAGAGACAGCCCCTTTAAGCTCCTGGTTCACACAGGTTGCCCATTTGGCAGAGGAGGAAAGGGAAGAGGGAGAACCAATGAGAGAGTAGCTGTTAGGCATTTGGATGGGCACATGTCACTCTAATTTCCCGGCAGGAAGAAGAATTAACCAAAGTCTCAGCCACCCACCGGGAACCAGTATAGGTCCTGAACCAAATGTTTGGACTTGCGTTCAGCTCACAAAAAACGAGTTGAAAAATGGAGCTCAGGGGCACAGCAATTCACAAACTGGCAGAGTAATCAAGGCCAACTATCGTCCAAAAATCTGTTGAGGGAAGGCAACGAGGCGGACTTGAATGCGAGGCAGAATAGCAGGAAACAGATTTCAAGAGGTACGTTAGAATCGCCTGTAAAGCACAGGAAGAGGGGCACAACTTCGACAATGATGCACTTGGCCAAAAAGGGCGTATGCGTTTTCTCCTGAATATATTCAGGAGAAAACGCATACGCCCTTTTTGGCCAAGCAAGCAAGCGGGCAATGCAAATCTGCACTACAAAGAAGTATCACTTCCCAACGGTCAAAAGGGACATCCACAAAATGTGTAAAAACCAGAAAGGCAAGACAGGCCCTGGAGAACAGGGAGCCTTGTTATGCTGATGGGCGGGATGTAAGTTGCCAACTGCCTCACTGGAGGAGTGCATTGTGTTCCCTAAAACAAGTAAGCAACCGAGCTACAGAGCCAAGGGCACTTCCAGTCTAGGGAATATACCTTGGGAAAACTGAAAATCCATAAGACAGAGCCACCCCCAAATTGAGGGCTGCACTGCTTACAAGAACCTCAACCTGGGTACACCTGAGATATCCCAGGAAATATAAAAATGGTTCCAAACATTGTGGAACTTACGTACGATGGAATATCCCTCAGCCACGAAATCAATGTCATAAGACCAGTAGCAGCAAAATGAGTGGATTCAGGTACGATGATTCTAAGGGAAAGAAGTCACACAGGAAAAGAAACTTATCATAAGATATCACTTAGGAAGATCCTGTAAACATGGCTACACATGAACTGAGTTAGGAAAGAGAACAGAGTCTCACATTTAGAAAACACTCTTATGCCTGCTTAAGGGGGAAGGAGAGGTGGGGTGATGCATCAAACCAGAGTTTGATATAAGCACAGGTACTGTTCCAAAAACCAACTATGGAATAGACAAGACCTACACCTTCCTCAGTGAAAGGGACTTAAAACCCCATATTTCCCGCAGAGGAATAGATCTGACTAGTAAGAATCTTAAAACCTATGTATTGATATGTCTCCGTAAGGGAATCAAGTGTGTCTAGACTGGCATAAACATGGCAGCGAGAATCAGCTCAAACCCACTCTAAAAAGGAATTTCAAAAACAGAACAAAGAAACAGGGAAATTCTTTACAATTCCTTCAGGGTCTCTGATGCAACCTGGAATGACCCTATCTACGATGACAGCTGGATGTGGCATGAGGCTGGACACTTGGGACTGAGAGGATTGGTGAGATTGGGTGAGCAAATGCAGACCCTTTAAAGCAATAATGCATGGCAACCATTCCATGGGTCCCAACTCTCCAGGTTGAAGGGAATATTACTACAGCTATAACATGTACGGGAAACCTAGAGAATGGACACACTGTGAATATGAAAGGTTTCTAAAACTCAACGAAGAGTCCCTCTCCTGGTGCTCCGGTTTGACTTTCCAACAGCTTTACTATCAATCTCCCAACTTGGAGAGACAGCCCCTTTAAGCTCCTGGTTCACACAGGTTGCCCATTTGGCAGAGGAGGAAAGGGAAGAGGGAGAACCAATGAGAGAGTAGCTGTTAGGCATTTGGATGGGCACATGTCACTCTAATTTCCCGGCAGGAAGAAGAATTCACCAAAGTCTCAGCCACCCACCGGGAACCAGTATAGGTCCTGAACCAAATGTTTGGACTTGCGTTCAGCTCACAAAAAACGAGTTGAAAAATGGAGCTCAGGGGCACAGCAATTCACAAACTGGCAGAGTAATCAAGGCCAACTATCGTCCAAAAATCTGTTGAGGGAAGGCAACGAGGCGGACTTGAATGCGAGGCAGAATAGCAGGAAACAGATTTCAAGAGGTACGTTAGAATCGCCTGTAAAGCACAGGAAGAGGGGCACAACTTCGACAATGATGCACTTGGCCAAAAAGGGCGTATGCGTTTTCTCCTGAATATATTCAGGAGAGAACGCATATGCCCTTTTTGGCCAAGCAAGCAAGCGGGCAATGCAAATCTGCACTACAAAGAAGTATCACTTCCCACCGGTCAAAAGGGACATCCACAAAATGTGTAAAAACCAGAAAGGCAAGACAGGCCCTGGAGAACAGGGAGCCTTGTTATGCTGATGGGCGGGATGTAAGTTGCCAACTGCCTCACTGGAGGAGTGCATTGTGTTCCCTAAAACAAGTAAACAACCGAGCTACAGAGCCAAGGGCACTTCCAGTCTAGGGAATATACCTTGGGAAAACTGAAAATCCATAAGACAGAGCCACCCCCAAATTGAGGGCTGCACTGCTTACAAGAACCTCAACCTGGGTACACCTGAAATATCCCAGGAAATATAAAAATGGTTCCAAACATTGTGGAACTTACGTACGATGGAATATCCCTCAGCCACGAAATCAATGTCATAAGACCAGTAGCAGCAAAATGAGTGGATTCAGGTACGATGATTCTAAGGGAAAGAAGTCACACAGGAAAAGAAACTTATCATAAGATATCACTTAGGAAGATCCTGTAAACATGGCTACACATGAACTGAGTTAGGAAAGAGAACAGAGTCTCACATTTAGAAAACACTCTTATGCCTGCTTAAGGGGGAAGGAGAGGTGGGGTGATGCATCAAACCAGAGTTTGATATAAGCACAGGTACTGTTCCAAAAACCAACTATGGAATAGACAAGACCTACACCTTCCTCAGTGAAAGGGACTCAAAACCCCATATTTCCCGCAGAGGAATAGATCTGACTAGTAAGAATCTTAAAACCTATGTATTGATATGTCTCCGTAAGGGAATCAAGTGTGTCTAGACTGGCATAAACATGGCAGCGAGAATCAGCTCAAACCCACTCTAAAAAGGAATTTCATAAACAGAACAAAGAAACAGGGAAATTCTTTACAATTCCTTCAGGGTCTCTGATGCAACCTGGAATGACCATATCTACGACGACAGCTGGATGTGGCATGAGGCTGGACACTTGGGACTGAGAGGATTGGTGAGATTGGGTGAGCAAATGCAGACCCTTTAAAGCAATAATGCATGGCAAGCATTCCATGGGTCCCACCTCTCCAGGTTGAAGGGAATATTACTACAGCTATAACATGTACGGGAAACCTAGAGAATGGACACACTGTGAATACGAAAGGTTTCTAAAACTCAACGAAGAGTCCCTCTCCTGGTGCTCCGGTTTGACTTTCCAACAGCTTTACTATCAATCTCCCAACTTGGAGAGACAGCCCCTTTAAGCTCCTGGTTCACACAGGTTGCCCATTTGGCAGAGGAGGAAAGGGAAGAGGGAGAACCAATGAGAGAGTAGCTGTTAGGCATTTGGATGGGCACATGTCACTCTAATTTCCCGGCAGGAAGAAGAATTCACCAAAGTCTCAGCCACCCACCGGGAACCAGTATAGGTCCTGAACCAAATGTTTGGACTTGCGTTCAGCTCACAAAAAACGAGTTGAAAAATGGAGCTCAGGGGCACAGCAATTCACAAACTGGCAGAGTAATCAAGGCCAACTATCGTCCAAAAATCTGTTGAGGGAAGGCAACGAGGCGGACTTGAATGCGAGGCAGAATAGCAGGAAACAGATTTCAAGAGGTACGTTAGAATCGCCTGTAAAGCACAGGAAGAGGGGCACAACTTCGACAATGATGCACTTGGCCAAAAAGGGCGTATGCGTTTTCTCCTGAATATATTCAGGAGAAAACGCATACGCCCTTTTTGGCCAAGCAAGCAAGCGGGCAATGCAAATCTGCACTACAAAGAAGTATCACTTCCCACCGGTCAAAAGGGACATCCACAAAATGTGTAAAAACCAGAAAGGCAAGACAGGCCCTGGAGAACAGGGAGCCTTGTTATGCTGATGGGCGGGATGTAAGTTGCCAACTGCCTCACTGGAGGAGTGCATTGTGTTCCCTAAAACAAGTAAACAACAGAGCTACAGAGCCAAGGGCACTTCCAGTCTAGGGAATATACCTTGGGAAAACTGAAAATCCATAAGACAGAGCCACCCCCAAATTGAGGGCTGCACTGCTTACAAGAACCTCAACCTGGGTACACCTGAAATATCCCAGGAAATATAAAAATGGTTCAAAACATTGTGGAAATTACGTACGATGGAATATCCCTCAGCCATGAAATCAATGTCATAAGACCAGTAGCAGCAAAATGAGTGGATTCAGGTACGATGATTCTAAGTGAAAGAAGTCACACAGAAAAAGAAACTTATCATAAGATATCACTTAGGAAGATCCTGTAAACATGGCTACACATGAACTGAGTTAGGAAAGAGAACAGAGTCTCACATTTAGAAAACACTCTTATGCCTGCTTAAGGGGGAAGGAGAGGTGGGGTGATGCATCAAACCAGAGTTTGATATAAGCACAGGTACTGTTCCAAAAACCAACTATGGAATAGACAAGACCTACACCTTCCTCAGTGAAAGGGACTCAAAACCCCATATTTCCCGCAGAGGAATAGATGTGCCTAGTAAGAATCTTAAAACCTATGTATTGATATGTCTCCGTAAGGGAATCAAGTGTGTCTAGACTGGCATAAACATGGCAGCGAGAATCAGCTCAAACCCACTCTAAAAAGGAATTTCAAAAACAGAACAAAGAAACAGGGAAATTCTTTACAATTCCTTCAGGGTCTCTGATGCAACCTGGAATGACCCTATCTACGATGACAGCTGGATGTGGCATGAGGCTGGACACTTGGGACTGAGAGGATTGGTGAGATTGGGTGAGCAAATGCAGACCCTTTAAAGCAATAATGCATGGCAACCATTCCATGGGTCCCACCTCTCCAGGTTGAAGGGAATATTACTACAGCTATAACATGTACGGGAAACCTAGAGAATGGACACACTGTGAATACGAAAGGTTTCTAAAACTCAACGAAGAGTCCCTCTCCTGGTGCTCCGGTTTGACTTTCCAACAGCTTTACTATCAATCTCCCAACTTGGAGAGACAGCCCCTTTAAGCTCCTGGTTCACACAGGTTGCCCATTTGGCAGAGGAGGAAAGGGAAGAGGGAGAACCAATGAGAGAGTAGCTGTTAGGCATTTGGATGGGCACATGTCACTCTAATTTCCCGGCAGGAAGAAGAATTCACCAAAGTCTCAGCCACCCACCGGGAACCAGTATAGGTCCTGAACCAAATGTTTGGACTTGCGTTCAGCTCACAAAAAACGAGTTGAAAAATGGAGCTCAGGGGCACAGCAATTCACAAACTGGCAGAGTAATCAAGGCCAACTATCGTCCAAAAATCTGTTGAGGGAAGGCAACGAGGCGGACTTGAATGCGAGGCAGAATAGCAGGAAACAGATTTCAAGAGGTACGTTAGAATCGCCTGTAAAGCACAGGAAGAGGGGCACAACTTCGACAATGATGCACTTGGCCAAAAAGGGCGTATGCGTTTTCTCCTGAATATATTCAGGAGAAAACGCATACGCCCTTTTTGGCCAAGCAAGCAAGCGGGCAATGCAAATCTGCACTACAAAGAAGTATCACTTCCCACCGGTCAAAAGGGACATCCACAAAATGTGTAAAAACCAGAAAGGCAAGACAGGCCCTGGAGAACAGGGAGCCTTGTTATGCTGATGGGCGGGATGTAAGTTGCCAACTGCCTCACTGGAGGAGTGCATTGTGTTCCCTAAAACAAGTAAACAACAGAGCTACAGAGCCAAGGGCACTTCCAGTCTAGGGAATATACCTTGGGAAAACTGAAAATCCATAAGACAGAGCCACCCCCAAATTGAGGGCTGCACTGCTTACAAGAACCTCAACCTGGGTACACCTGAAATATCCCAGGAAATATAAAAATGGTTCAAAACATTGTGGAACTTACGTACGATGGAATATCCCTCAGCCATGAAATCAATGTCATAAGACCAGTAGCAGCAAAATGAGTGGATTCAGGTACGATGATTCTAAGTGAAAGAAGTCACACAGAAAAAGAAACTTATCATAAGATATCACTTAGGAAGATCCTGTAAACATGGCTACACATGAACTGAGTTAGGAAAGAGAACAGAGTCTCACATTTAGAAAACACTCTTATGCCTGCTTAAGGGGGAAGGAGAGGTGGGGTGATGCATCAAACCAGAGTTTGATATAAGCACAGGTACTGTTCCAAAAACCAACTATGGAATAGACAAGACCTACACCTTCCTCAGTGAAAGGGACTCAAAACCCCATATTTCCCGCAGAGGAATAGATCTGACTAGTAAGAATCTTAAAACCTATGTATTGATATGTCTCCGTAAGGGAATCAAGTGTGTCTAGACTGGCATAAACATGGCAGCGAGAATCAGCTCAAACCCACTCTAAAAAGGAATTTCAAAAACAGAACAAAGAAACAGGGAAATTCTTTACAATTCCTTCAGGGTCTCTGATGCAACCTGGAATGACCCTATCTACGATGACAGCTGGATGTGGCATGAGGCTGGACACTTGGGACTGAGAGGATTGGTGAGATTGGGTGAGCAAATGCAGACCCTTTAAAGCAATAATGCATGGCAAGCATTCCATGGGTCCCACCTCTCCAGGTTGAAGGGAATATTACTACAGCTATAACATGTACGGGAAACCTAGAGAATGGACACACTGTGAATACGAAAGGTTTCTAAAACTCAACGAAGAGTCCCTCTCCTGGTGCTCCGGTTTGACTTTCCAACAGCTTTACTATCAATCTCCCAACTTGGAGAGACAGCCCCTTTAAGCTCCTGGTTCACACAGGTTGCCCATTTGGCAGAGGAGGAAAGGGAAGAGGGAGAACCAATGAGAGAGTAGCTGTTAGGCATTTGGATGGGCACATGTCACTCTAATTTCCCGGCAGGAAGAAGAATTAACCAAAGTCTCAGCCACCCACCGGGAACCAGTATAGGTCCTGAACCAAATGTTTGGACTTGCGTTCAGCTCACAAAAAACGAGTTGAAAAATGGAGCTCAGGGGCACAGCAATTCACAAACTGGCAGAGTAATCAAGGCCAACTATTGTCCAAAAATCTGTTGAGGGAAGGCAACGAGGCGGACTTGAATGCGAGGCAGAATAGCAGGAAACAGATTTCAAGAGGTACGTTAGAATCGCCTGTAAAGCACAGGAAGAGGGGCACAACTTTGACAATGATGTACTTGGCCAAAAAGGGCGTATGCGTTTTCTCCTGAATATATTCAGGAGAAAACGCATACGCCCTTTTTGGCCAAGCAAGCAAGCGGGCAATGCAAATCTGCACTACAAAGAAGTATCACTTCCCACCGGTCAAAAGGGACATCCACAAAATGTGTAAAAACCAGAAAGGCAAGACAGGCCCTGGAGAACAGGGAGCCTTGTTATGCTGATGGGCGGGATGTAAGTTGCCAACTGCCTCACTGGAGGAGTGCATTGTGTTCCCTAAAACAAGTAAACAACAGAGCTACAGAGCCAAGGGCACTTCCAGTCTAGGGAATATACCTTGGGAAAACTGAAAATCCATAAGACAGAGCCACCCCCAAATTGAGGGCTGCACTGCTTATAAGAACCTCAACCTGGGTACACCTGAAATATCCCAGGAAATATAAAAATGGTTCAAAACATTGTGGAACTTACGTACGATGGAATATCCCTCAGCCATGAAATCAATGTCATAAGACCAGTAGTAGCAAAATGAGTGGATTCAGGTACGATGATTCTAAGGGAAAGAAGTCACACAGGAAAAGAAACTTATCATAAGATATCACTTAGGAAGATCCTGTAAACATGGCTACACATGAACTGAGTTAGGAAAGAGAACAGAGTCTCACATTTAGAAAACACTCTTATGCCTGCTTAAGGGGGAAGGAGAGGTGGGGTGATGCATCAAACCAGAGTTTGATATAAGCACAGGTACTGTTCCAAAAAACAACTATGGAATAGACAAGACCTACACCTTCCTCAGTGAAAGGGACTCAAAACCCCATATTTCCCGCAGAGGAATAGATGTGCCTAGTAAGAATCTTAAAACCTATGTATTGATATGTCTCCGTAAGGGAATCAAGTGTGTCTAGACTGGCATAAACATGGCAGCGAGAATCAGCTCAAACCCACTCTAAAAAGGAATTTCAAAAACAGAACAAAGAAACAGGGAAATTCTTTACAATTCCTTCAGGGTCTCTGATGCAACCTGGAATGACCCTATCTACGATGACAGCTGGATGTGGCATGAGGCTGGACACTTGGGACTGAGAGGATTGGTGAGATTGGGTGAGCAAATGCAGACCCTTTAAAGCAATAATGCATGGCAAGCATTCCATGGGTCCCACCTCTCCAGGTTGAAGGGAATATTACTACAGCTATAACATGTACGGGAAACCTAGAGAATGGACACACTGTGAATACGAAAGGTTTCTAAAACTCAACGAAGAGTCCCTCTCCTGGTGCTCCGGTTTGACTTTCCAACAGCTTTACTATCAATCTCCCAACTTGGAGAGACAGCCCCTTTAAGCTCCTGGTTCACACAGGTTGCCCATTTGGCAGAGGAGGAAAGGGAAGAGGGAGAACCAATGAGAGAGTAGCTGTTAGGCATTTGGATGGGCACATGTCACTCTAATTTCCCGGCAGGAAGAAGAATTCACCAAAGTCTCAGCCACCCACCGGGAACCAGTATAGGTCCTGAACCAAATGTTTGGACTTGCGTTCAGCTCACAAAAAACGAGTTGAAAAATGGAGCTCAGGGGCACAGCAATTCACAAACTGGCAGAGTAATCAAGGCCAACTATCGTCCAAAAATCTGTTGAGGGAAGGCAACGAGGCGGACTTGAATGCGAGGCAGAATAGCAGGAAACAGATTTCAAGAGGTACGTTAGAATCGCCTGTAAAGCACAGGAAGAGGGGCACAACTTCGACAATGATGCACTTGGCCAAAAAGGGCGTATGCGTTTTCTCCTGAATATATTCAGGAGAAAACGCATACGCCCTTTTTGGCCAAGCAAGCAAGCGGGCAATGCAAATCTGCACTACAAAGAAGTATCACTTCCCAACGGTCAAAAGGGACATCCACAAAATGTGTAAAAACCAGAAAGGCAAGACAGGCCCTGGAGAACAGGGAGCCTTGTTATGCTGATGGGCGGGATGTAAGTTGCCAACTGCCTCACTGGAAGAGTGCATTGTGTTCCCTAAAACAAGTAAACAACAGAGCTACAGAGCCAAGGGCACTTCCAGTCTAGGGAATATACCTTGGGAAAACTGAAAATCCATAAGACAGAGCCACCCCCAAATTGAGGGCTGCACTGCTTACAAGAACCTCAACCTGGGTACACCTGAAATATCCCAGGAAATATAAAAATGGTTCAAAACATTGTGGAACTTACGTACGATGGAATATCCCTCAGCCATGAAATCAATGTCATAAGACCAGTAGCAGCAAAATGAGTGGATTCAGGTACGATGATTCTAAGTGAAAGAAGTCACACAGAAAAAGAAACTTATCATAAGATATCACTTAGGAAGATCCTGTAAACATGGCTACACATGAACTGAGTTATGAAAGAGAACAGAGTCTCACATTAAAAAACACTCTTATGCCTGCTTAAGGGGGAAGGAGAGGTGGGGTGATGCATCAAACCAGAGTTTGATATAAGCACAGGTACTGTTCCAAAAACCAACTATGGAATAGACAAGACCTACACCTTCCTCAGTGAAAGGGACTCAAAACCCCATATTTCCCACAGAGGAATAGATCTGACT
This sequence comes from Mesoplodon mirus, assembly GCF_964341445.2. Taxonomy (NCBI): domain Eukaryota; kingdom Metazoa; phylum Chordata; class Mammalia; order Artiodactyla; family Ziphiidae; genus Mesoplodon; species Mesoplodon mirus. The sequence continues at coordinate 74,745 of NW_028295680.1, read as the reverse complement.
AGTAAGAATCTTAAAACCTATGTATTGATATGTCTCCTTAAGGGAATCAAGTGTGTCTAGACTGGCATAAACATGGCAGCGAGAATCAGCTCAAACCCACTCTAAAAAGGAATTTCAAAAACAGAACAAAGAAACAGGGAAATTCTTTACAATTCCTTCAGGGTCTCTGATGCAACCTGGAATGACCCTATCTACGATGACAGCTGGATGTGGCATGAGGCTGGACACTTGGGACTGAGAGGATTGGTGAGATTGGGTGAGCAAATGCAGACCCTTTAAAGCAATAATGCATGGCAAGCATTCCATGGGTCCCACCTCTCCAGGTTGAAGGGAATATTACTACAGCTATAACATGTACGGGAAACCTAGAGAATGGACACACTGTGAATACGAAAGGTTTCTAAAACTCAACGAAGAGTCCCTCTCCTGGTGCTCCGGTTTGACTTTCCAACAGCTTTACTATCAATCTCCCAACTTGGAGAGACAGCCCCTTTAAGCTCCTGGTTCACACAGGTTGCCCATTTGGCAGAGGAGGAAAGGGAAGAGGGAGAACCAATGAGAGAGTAGCTGTTAGGCATTTGGATGGGCACATGTCACTCTAATTTCCCGGCAGGAAGAAGAATTCACCAAAGTCTCAGCCACCCACCGGGAACCAGTATAGGTCCTGAACCAAATGTTTGGACTTGCGTTCAGCTCACAAAAAACGAGTTGAAAAATGGAGCTCAGGGGCACAGCAATTCACAAACTGGCAGAGTAATCAAGGCCAACTATCGTCCAAAAATCTGTTGAGGGAAGGCAACGAGGCGGACTTGAATGCGAGGCAGAATAGCAGGAAACAGATTTCAAGAGGTACGTTAGAATCGCCTGTAAAGCACAGGAAGAGGGGCACAACTTCGACAATGATGCACTTGGCCAAAAAGGGCGTATGCGTTTTCTCCTGAATATATTCAGGAGAAAACGCATACGCCCTTTTTGGCCAAGCAAGCAAGCGGGCAATGCAAATCTGCACTACAAAGAAGTATCACTTCCCAACGGTCAAAAGGGACATCCACAAAATGTGTAAAAACCAGAAAGGCAAGACAGGCCCTGGAGAACAGGGAGCCTTGTTATGCTGATGGGCGGGATGTAAGTTGCCAACTGCCTCACTGGAGGAGTGCATTGTGTTCCCTAAAACAAGTAAACAACAGAGCTACAGAGCCAAGGGCACTTCCAGTCTAGGGAATATACCTTGGGAAAACTGAAAATCCATAAGACAGAGCCACCCCCAAATTGAGGGCTGCACTGCTTACAAGAACCTCAACCTGGGTACACCTGAAATATCCCAGGAAATATAAAAATGGTTCAAAACATTGTGGAACTTACGTACGATGGAATATCCCTCAGCCATGAAATCAATGTCATAAGACCAGTAGCAGCAAAATGAGTGGATTCAGGTACGATGATTCTAAGTGAAAGAAGTCACACAGAAAAAGAAACTTATCATAAGATATCACTTAGGAAGATCCTGTAAACATGGCAACACATGAACTGAGTTAGGAAAGAGAACAGAGTCTCACATTTAGAAAACACTCTTATGCCTGCTTAAGGGGGAAGGAGAGGTGGGGTGATGCATCAAACCAGAGTTTGATATAAGCACAGGTACTGTTCCAAAAACCAACTATGGAATAGACAAGACCTACACCTTCCTCAGTGAAAGGGACTCAAAACCCCATATTTCCCGCAGAGGAATAGATCTGACTAGTAAGAATCTTAAAACCTATGTATTGATATGTCTCCGTAAGGGAATCAAGTGTGTCTAGACTGGCATAAACATGGCAGCGAGAATCAGCTCAAACCCACTCTAAAAAGGAATTTCAAAAACAGAACAAAGAAACAGGGAAATTCTTTACAATTCCTTCAGGGTCTCTGATGCAACCTGGAATGACCGTATCTACGATGACAGCTGGATGTGGCATGAGGCTGGACACTTGGGACTGAGAGGATTGGAGAGATTGGGTGAGCAAATGCAGACCCTTTATAGCAATAATGCATGGCACCCATTCCATGATTCCCAACTCTCCAGGTTGAAGGGAATATTACTACAGCTTTAGCATGTACGGGAAACCTAGAGAATGGACACACTGTGAATACGAAAGGTTTCTAAAACTCAACGAAGTGTCCCTCTCCTGGTGCTCCGGTTTGACTTTCCAACAGCTTTACTATCAATCTCCCAACTTGGAGAGACAGCCCCTTTAAGCTCCTGGTTCACACAAGTTGCCCATTTGGCAGAGGAGGAAAGGGAAGAGGGAGAACCAATGAGAGAGTAGCTGTTAGGCATTTGGATGGGCACATGTCACTCTAATTTCCCGGCAGGAAGAAGAATTAACCAAAGTCTCAGCCACCCACCGGGAACCAGTATAGGTCCTGAACCAAATGTTTGGACTTGCGTTCAGCTCACAAAAAACGAGTTGAAAAATGGAGCTCAGGGGCACAGCAATTCACAAACTGGCAGAGTAATCAAGGCCAACTATCGTCCAAAAATCTGTTGAGGGAAGGCAACGAGGCGGACTTGAATGCGAGGCAGAATAGCAGGAAACAGATTTCAAGAGGTACGTTAGAATCGCCTGTAAAGCACAGGAAGAGGGGCACAACTTCGACAATGATGCACTTGGCCAAAAAGGGCGTATGCGTTTTCTCCTGAATATATTCAGGAGAAAACGCATACGCCCTTTTTGGCCAAGCAAGCAAGCGGGCAATGCAAATCTGCACTACAAAGAAGTATCACTTCCCACCGGTCAAAAGGGACATCCACAAAATGTGTAAAGACCAGAAAGGCAAGACAGGCCCTGGAGAACAGGGAGCCTTGTTATGCTGATGGGCGGGATGTAAGTTGCCAACTGCCTCACTGGAGGAGTGCATTGTGTTCCCTAAAACAAGTAAACAACAGAGCTACAGAGCCAAGGGCACTTCCAGTCTAGGGAATATACCTTGGGAAAACTGAAAATCCATAAGACAGAGCCACCCCCAAATTGAGGGCTGCACTGCTTACAAGAACCTCAACCTGGGTACACCTGAAATATCCCAGGAAATATAAAAATGGTTCAAAACATTGTGGAACTTACGTACGATGGAATATCCCTCAGCCATGAAATCAATGTCATAAGACCAGTAGCAGCAAAATGAGTGGATTCAGGTACGATGATTCTAAGTGAAAGAAGTCACACAGAAAAAGAAACTTATCATAAGATATCACTTAGGAAGATCCTGTAAACATGGCTACACATGAACTGAGTTAGGAAAGAGAACAGAGTCTCACATTTAGAAAACACTCTTATGCCTGCTTAAGGGGGAAGGAGAGGTGGGGTGATGCATCAAACCAGAGTTTGATATAAGCACAGGTACTGTTCCAAAAACCAACTACGGAATAGACAAGACCTACACCTTCCTCAGTGAAAGGGACTCAAAACCCCATATTTCCCGCAGAGGAATAGATCTGACTAGTAAGAATCTTAAAACCTATGTATTGATATGTCTCCGTAAGGGAATCAAGTGTGTCTAGACTGGCATAAACATGGCAGCGAGAATCAGCTCAAACCCACTCTAAAAAGGAATTTCAAAAACAGAACAAAGAAACAGGGAAATTCTTTACAATTCCTTCAGGGTCTCTGATGCAACCTGGAATGACCCTATCTACGATGACAGCTGGATGTGGCATGAGGCTGGACACTTGGGACTGAGAGGATTGGTGAGATTGGGTGAGCAAATGCAGACCCTTTAAAGCAATAATGCATGGCAACCATTCCATGGGTCCCACCTCTCCAGGTTGAAGGGAATATTACTACAGCTATAACATGTACGGGAAACCTAGAGAATGGACACACTGTGAATACGAAAGGTTTCTAAAACTCAACGTAGAGTCCCTCTCCTGGTGCTCCGGTTTGACTTTCCAACAGCTTTACTATCAATCTCCCAACTTGGAGAGACAGCCCCTTTAAGCTCCTGGTTCACACAGGTTGCCCATTTGGCAGAGGAGGAAAGGGAAGAGGGAGAACCAATGAGAGAGTAGCTGTTAGGCATTTGGATGGGCACATGTCACTCTAATTTCCCGGCAGGAAGAAGAATTCACCAAAGTCTCAGCCACCCACCGGGAACCAGTATAGGTCCTGAACCAAATGTTTGGACTTGCGTTCAGCTCACAAAAAACGAGTTGAAAAATGGAGCTCAGGGGCACAGCAATTCACAAACTGGCAGAGTAATCAAGGCCAACTATCGTCCAAAAATCTGTTGAGGGAAGGCAACGAGGCGGACTTGAATGCGAGGCAGAATAGCAGGAAACAGATTTCAAGAGGTACGTTAGAATCGCCTGTAAAGCACAGGAAGAGGGGCACAACTTCGACAATGATGCACTTGGCCAAAAAGGGCGTATGCGTTTTCTCCTGAATATATTCAGGAGAAAACGCATACGCCCTTTTTGGCCAAGCAAGCAAGCGGGCAATGCAAATCTGCACTACAAAGAAGTATCACTTCCCAACGGTCAAAAGGGACATCCACAAAATGTGTAAAAACCAGAAAGGCAAGACAGGCCCTGGAGAACAGGGAGCCTTGTTATGCTGATGGGCGGGATGTAAGTTGCCAACTGCCTCACTGGAGGAGTGCATTGTGTTCCCTAAAACAAGTAAACAACAGAGCTACAGAGCCAAGGGCACTTCCAGTCTAGGGAATATACCTTGGGAAAACTGAAAATCCATAAGACAGAGCCACCCCCAAATTGAGGGCTGCACTGCTTACAAGAACCTCAACCTGGGTACACCTGAAATATCCCAGGAAATATAAAAATGGTTCAAAACATTGTGGAACTTACGTACGATGGAATATCCCTCAGCCATGAAATCAATGTCATAAGACCAGTAGCAGCAAAATGAGTGGATTCAGGTACGATGATTCTAAGTGAAAGAAGTCACACAGAAAAAGAAACTTATCATAAGATATCACTTAGGAAGATCCTGTAAACATGGCAACACATGAACTGAGTTAGGAAAGAGAACAGAGTCTCACATTTAGAAAACACTCTTATGCCTGCTTAAGGGGGAAGGAGAGGTGGGGTGATGCATCAAACCAGAGTTTGATATAAGCACAGGTACTGTTCCAAAAACCAACTATGGAATAGACAAGACCTACACCTTCCTCAGTGAAAGGGACTCAAAACCCCATATTTCCCGCAGAGGAATAGATCTGACTAGTAAGAATCTTAAAACCTATGTATTGATATGTCTCCGTAAGGGAATCAAGTGTGTCTAGACTGGCATAAACATGGCAGCGAGAATCAGCTCAAACCCACTCTAAAAAGGAATTTCAAAAACAGAACAAAGAAACAGGGAAATTCTTTACAATTCCTTCAGGGTCTCTGATGCAACCTGGAATGACCGTATCTACGATGACAGCTGGATGTGGCATGAGGCTGGACACTTGGGACTGAGAGGATTGGAGAGATTGGGTGAGCAAATGCAGACCCTTTATAGCAATAATGCATGGCACCCATTCCATGATTCCCAACTCTCCAGGTTGAAGGGAATATTACTACAGCTTTAACATGTACGGGAAACCTAGAGAATGGACACACTGTGAATACGAAAGGTTTCTAAAACTCAACGAAGTGTCCCTCTCCTGGTGCTCCGGTTTGACTTTCCAACAGCTTTACTATCAATCTCCCAACTTGGAGAGACAGCCCCTTTAAGCTCCTGGTTCACACAAGTTGCCCATTTGGCAGAGGAGGAAAGGGAAGAGGGAGAACCAATGAGAGAGTAGCTGTTAGGCATTTGGATGGGCACATGTCACTCTAATTTCCCGGCAGGAAGAAGAATTAACCAAAGTCTCAGCCACCCACCGGGAACCAGTATAGGTCCTGAACCAAATGTTTGGACTTGCGTTCAGCTCACAAAAAACGAGTTGAAAAATGGAGCTCAGGGGCACAGCAATTCACAAACTGGCAGAGTAATCAAGGCCAACTATCGTCCAAAAATCTGTTGAGGGAAGGCAACGAGGCGGACTTGAATGCGAGGCAGAATAGCAGGAAACAGATTTCAAGAGGTACGTTAGAATCGCCTGTAAAGCACAGGAAGAGGGGCACAACTTCGACAATGATGCACTTGGCCAAAAAGGGCGTATGCGTTTTCTCCTGAATATATTCAGGAGAAAACGCATACGCCCTTTTTGGCCAAGCAAGCAAGCGGGCAATGCAAATCTGCACTACAAAGAAGTATCACTTCCCACCGGTCAAAAGGGACATCCACAAAATGTGTAAAGACCAGAAAGGCAAGACAGGCCCTGGAGAACAGGGAGCCTTGTTATGCTGATGGGCGGGATGTAAGTTGCCAACTGCCTCACTGGAGGAGTGCATTGTGTTCCCTAAAACAAGTAAACAACAGAGCTACAGAGCCAAGGGCACTTCCAGTCTAGGGAATATACCTTGGGAAAACTGAAAATCCATAAGACAGAGCCACCCCCAAATTGAGGGCTGCACTGCTTACAAGAACCTCAACCTGGGTACACCTGAAATATCCCAGGAAATATAAAAATGGTTCAAAACATTGTGGAACTTACGTACGATGGAATATCCCTCAGCCATGAAATCAATGTCATAAGACCAGTAGCAGCAAAATGAGTGGATTCAGGTACGATGATTCTAAGTGAAAGAAGTCACACAGAAAAAGAAACTTATCATAAGATATCACTTAGGAAGATCCTGTAAACATGGCTACACATGAACTGAGTTAGGAAAGAGAACAGAGTCTCACATTTAGAAAACACTCTTATGCCTGCTTAAGGGGGAAGGAGAGGTGGGGTGATGCATCAAACCAGAGTTTGATATAAGCACAGGTACTGTTCCAAAAACCAACTACGGAATAGACAAGACCTACACCTTCCTCAGTGAAAGGGACTCAAAACCCCATATTTCCCGCAGAGGAATAGATCTGACTAGTAAGAATCTTAAAACCTATGTATTGATATGTCTCCGTAAGGGAATCAAGTGTGTCTAGACTGGCATAAACATGGCAGCGAGAATCAGCTCAAACCCACTCTAAAAAGGAATTTCAAAAACAGAACAAAGAAACAGGGAAATTCTTTACAATTCCTTCAGGGTCTCTGATGCAACCTGGAATGACCCTATCTACGATGACAGCTGGATGTGGCATGAGGCTGGACACTTGGGACTGAGAGGATTGGTGAGATTGGGTGAGCAAATGCAGACCCTTTAAAGCAATAATGCATGGCAACCATTCCATGGGTCCCACCTCTCCAGGTTGAAGGGAATATTACTACAGCTATAACATGTACGGGAAACCTAGAGAATGGACACACTGTGAATATGAATGGTTTCTAAAACTCAACGAAGAGTCCCTCTCCTGGTGCTCCGGTTTGACTTTCCAACAGCTTAACTATCAATCTCCCAACTTAGAGAGACAGACCCTTTAAGCTCCTGGTTCACACAGGTTGCCCATTTGGCAGAGGAAGAAAGGGAAGAGGGAGAACCAATGAGAGAGTAGCTGTTAGGCATTTGGATGGGCACATGTCACTCTAATTTCCCGGCAGGAAGAAGAATTAACCAAAGTCTCAGCCACCCACCGGGAACCAGTATAGGTCCTGAACCAAATGTTTGGACTTGCGTTCAGCTCACAAAAAACGAGTTGAAAAATGGAGCTCAGGGGCACAGCAATTCACAAACTGGCAGAGTAATCAAGGCCAACTATCATCCAAAAATCTGTTGAGGGAAGGCAACGAGGCGGACTTGAATGCGAGGCAGAATAGCAGGAAACAGATTTCAAGAGGTACGTTAGAATCGCCTGTAAAGCACAGGAAGAGGGGCACAACTTCGACAATGATGCACTTGGCCAAAAAGGGCGTATGCGTTTTCTCCTGAATATATTCAGGAGAAAACGCATACGCCCTTTTTGGCCAAGCAAGCAAGCGGGCAATGCAAATCTGCACTACAAAGAAGTATCACTTCCCAACGGTCAAAAGGGACATCCACAAAATGTGTAAAAACCAGAAAGGCAAGACAGGCCCTGGAGAACAGGGAGCCTTGTTATGCTGATGGGCGGGATGTAAGTTGCCAACTGCCTCACTGGAGGAGTGCATTGTGTTCCCTAAAACAAGTAAACAACAGAGCTACAGAGCCAAGGGCACTTCCGGTCTAGGGAATATACCTTGGGAAAACTGAAAATCCATAAGACAGAGCCACCCCCAAATTGAGGGCTGCACTGCTTACAAGAACCTCAACCTGGGTACACCTGAAATATCCCAGGAAATATAAAAATGGTTCAAAACATTGTGGAACTTACGTACGATGGAATATCCCTCAGCCATGAAATCAATGTCATAAGACCAGTAGCAGCAAAATGAGTGGATTCAGGTACGATGATTCTAAGTGAAAGAAGTCACACAGAAAAAGAAACTTATCATAAGATATCACTTAGGAAGATCCTGTAAACATGGCTACACATGAACTGAGTTAGGAAAGAGAACAGAGTCTCACATTTAGAAAACACTCTTATGCCTGCTTAAGGGGGAAGGAGAGGTGGGGTGATGCATCAAACCAGAATTTGATATAAGCACAGGTACTGTTCCAAATACCAACTATGGAATAGACAAGACCTACACCTTCCTCAGTGAAAGGGACTCAAAACCCCATATTTCCCGCAGAGGAATAGATCTGACTAGTAAGAATCTTAAAACCTATGTATTGATATGTCTCCGTAAGGGAATCAAGTGTGTCTAGACTGGCATAAACATGGCAGCGAGAATCAGCTCAAACCCACTCTAAAAAGGAATTTCAAAAACAGAACAAAGAAACAGGGAAAATCTTTACAATTCCTTCAGGGTCTCTGATGCAACCTGGAATGACCCTATCTACGATGACAGCTGGATGTGGCATGAGGCTGGACACTTGGGACTGAGAGGATTGGTGAGATTGGGTGAGCAAATGCAGACCCTTTAAAGCAATAATGCATGGCAACCATTCCATGGGTCCCACCTCTCCAGGTTGAAGGGAATATTACTACAGCTATAACATGTACGGGAACCCTAGAGAATGGACACACTGTGAATACGAAAGGTTTCTAAAACTCAACGAAGAGTCCCTCTCCTGGTGCTCCGGTTTGACTTTCCAACAGCTTTACTATCAATCTCCCAACTTGGAGAGACAGCCCCTTTAAGCTCCTGGTTCACACAGGTTGCCCATTTGGCAGAGGAGGAAAGGGAAGAGGGAGAACCAATGAGAGAGTAGCTGTTAGGCATTTGGATGGGCACATGTCACTCTAATTTCCCGGCAGGAAGAAGAATTAACCAAAGTCTCAGCCACCCACCGGGAACCAGTATAGGTCCTGAACCAAATGTTTGGACTTGCGTTCAGCTCACAAAAAACGAGTTGAAAAATGGAGCTCAGGGGCACAGCAATTCACAAACTGGCAGAGTAATCAAGGCCAACTATCGTCCAAAAATCTGTTGAGGGAAGGCAACGAGGCGGACTTGAATGCGAGGCAGAATAGCAGGAAACAGATTTCAAGAGGTACGTTAGAATTGCCTGTAAAGCATAGGAAGAGGGGCACAACTTCGACAATGATGCACTTGGCCAAAAAGGGCGTATGCGTTTTCTCCTGAATATATTCAGGAGAAAACGCATACGCCCTTTTTGGCCAAGCAAGCAAGCGGGCAATGCAAATCTGCACTACAAAGAAGTATCACTTCCCACCGGTCAAAAGGGACATCCACAAAATGTGTAAAAACCAGAAAGGCAAGACAGGCCCTGGAGAACAGGGAGCCTTGTTATGCTGATGGGCGGGATGTAAGTTGCCAACTGCCTCACTGGAGGAGTGCATTGTGTTCCCTAAAACAAGTAAACAACCGAGCTACAGAGCCAAGGGCACTTCCAGTCTAGGGAATATACCTTGGGAAAACTGAAAATCCATAAGACAGAGCCACCCCCAAATTGAGGGCTGCACTGCTTACAAGAACCTCAACCTGGGTACACCTGAAATATCCCAGGAAATATAAAAATGGTTCCAAACATTGTGGAACTTACGTACGATGGAATATCCCTCAGCCACGAAATCAATGTCATAAGACCAGTAGCAGCAAAATGAGTGGATTCAGGTACGATGATTCTAAGGGAAAGAAGTCACACAGGAAAAGAAACTTATCATAAGATATCACTTAGGAAGATCCTGTAAACATGGCTACACCTGAACTGAGTTAGGAAAGAGAACAGAGTCTCACATTTAGAAAACACTCTTATGCCTGCTTAAGGGGGAAGGAGAGGTGGGGTGATGCATCAAACCAGAGTTTGATATAAGCACAGGTACTGTTCCAAAAACCAACTATGGAATAGACAAGACCTACACCTTCCTCAGTGAAAGGGACTCAAAACCCCATATTTCCCGCAGAGGAATAGATCTGACTAGTAAGAATCTTAAAACCTATGTATTGATATGTCTCCGTAAGGGAATCAAGTGTGTCTAGACTGGCATAAACATGGCAGCGAGAATCAGCTCAAACCCACTCTAAAAAGGAATTTCAAAAACAGAACAAAGAAACAGGGAAAATCTTTACAATTCCTTCAGGGTCTCTGATGCAACCTGGAATGACCCTATCTACGATGACAGCTGGATGTGGCATGAGGCTGGACACTTGGGACTGAGAGGATTGGTGAGATTGGGTGAGCAAATGCAGACCCTTTAAAGCAATAATGCATGGCAACCATTCCATGGGTCCCACCTCTCCAGGTTGAAGGGAATATTACTACAGCTATAACATGTACGGGAACCCTAGAGAATGGACACACTGTGAATACGAAAGGTTTCTAAAACTCAACGAAGAGTCCCTCTCCTGGTGCTCCGGTTTGACTTTCCAACAGCTTTACTATCAATCTCCCAACTTGGAGAGACAGCCCCTTTAAGCTCCTGGTTCACACAGGTTGCCCATTTGGCAGAGGAGGAAAGGGAAGAGGGAGAACCAATGAGAGAGTAGCTGTTAGGCATTTGGATGGGCACATGTCACTCTAATTTCCCGGCAGGAAGAAGAATTCACCAAAGTCTCAGCCACCCACCGGGAACCAGTATAGGTCCTGAACCAAATGTTTGGACTTGCGTTCAGCTCACAAAAAACGAGTTGAAAAATGGAGCTCAGGGGCACAGCAATTCACAAACTGGCAGAGTAATCAAGGCCAACTATCGTCCAAAAATCTGTTGAGGGAAGGCAACGAGGCGGACTTGAATGCGAGGCAGAATAGCAGGAAACAGATTTCAAGAGGTACGTTAGAATTGCCTGTAAAGCATAGGAAGAGGGGCACAACTTCGACAATGATGCACTTGGCCAAAAAGGGCGTATGCGTTTTCTCCTGAATATATTCAGGAGAAAACGCATACGCCCTTTTTGGCCAAGCAAGCAAGCAGGCAATGCAAATCTGCACTACAAAGAAGTATCACTTCCCACCGGTCAAAAGGGACATCCACAAAATGTGTAAAAACCAGAAAGGCAAGACAGGCCCTGGAGAACAGGGAGCCTTGTTATGCTGATGGGCGGGATGTAAGTTGCCAACTGCCTCACTGGAGGAGTGCATTGTGTTCCCTAAAACAAGTAAACAACCGAGCTACAGAGCCAAGGGCACTTCCAGTCTAGGGAATATACCTTGGGAAAACTGAAAATCCATAAGACAGAGCCACCCCCAAATTGAGGGCTGCACTGCTTACAAGAACCTCAACCTGGGTACACCTGAAATATCCCAGGAAATATAAAAATGGTTCCAAACATTGTGGAACTTACGTACGATGGAATATCCCTCAGCCACGAAATCAATGTCATAAGACCAGTAGCAGCAAAATGAGTGGATTCAGGTACGATGATTCTAAGGGAAAGAAGTCACACAGGAAAAGAAACTTATCATAAGATATCACTTAGGAAGATCCTGTAAACATGGCTACACATGAACTGAGTTAGGAAAGAGAACAGAGTCTCACATTTAGAAAACACTCTTATGCCTGCTTAAGGGGGAAGGAGAGGTGGGGTGATGCATCAAACCAGAGTTTGATATAAGCACAGGTACTGTTCCAAAAACCAACTATGGAATAGACAAGACCTACACCTTCCTCAGTGAAAGGGACTCAAAACCCCATATTTCCCGCAGAGGAATAGATCTGACTAGTAAGAATCTTAAAACCTATGTATTGATATGTCTCCGTAAGGGAATCAAGTGTGTCTAGACTGGCATAAACATGGCAGCGAGAATCAGCTCAAACCCACTCTAAAAAGGAATTTCAAAAACAGAACAAAGAAACAGGGAAAATCTTTACAATTCCTTCAGGGTCTCTGATGCAACCTGGAATGACCCTATCTACGATGACAGCTGGATGTGGCATGAGGCTGGACACTTGGGACTGAGAGGATTGGTGAGATTGGGTGAGCAAATGCAGACCCTTTAAAGCAATAATGCATGGCAACCATTCCATGGGTCCCACCTCTCCAGGTTGAAGGGAATATTACTACAGCTATAACATGTACGGGAACCCTAGAGAATGGACACACTGTGAATACGAAAGGTTTCTAAAACTCAACGAAGAGTCCCTCTCCTGGTGCTCCGGTTTGACTTTCCAACAGCTTTACTATCAATCTCCCAACTTGGAGAGACAGCCCCTTTAAGCTCCTGGTTCACACAGGTTGCCCATTTGGCAGAGGAGGAAAGGGAAGAGGGAGAACCAATGAGAGAGTAGCTGTTAGGCATTTGGATGGGCACATGTCACTCTAATTTCCCGGCAGGAAGAAGAATTCACCAAAGTCTCAGCCACCCACCGGGAACCAGTATAGGTCCTGAACCAAATGTTTGGACTTGCGTTCAGCTCACAAAAAACGAGTTGAAAAATGGAGCTCAGGGGCACAGCAATTCACAAACTGGCAGAGTAATCAAGGCCAACTATCGTCCAAAAATCTGTTGAGGGAAGGCAACGAGGCGGACTTGAATGCGAGGCAGAATAGCAGGAAACAGATTTCAAGAGGTACGTTAGAATTGCCTGTAAAGCATAGGAAGAGGGGCACAACTTCGACAATGATGCACTTGGCCAAAAAGGGCGTATGCGTTTTCTCCTGAATATATTCAGGAGAAAACGCATACGCCCTTTTTGGCCAAGCAAGCAAGCAGGCAATGCAAATCTGCACTACAAAGAAGTATCACTTCCCACCGGTCAAAAGGGACATCCACAAAATGTGTAAAAACCAGAAAGGCAAGACAGGCCCTGGAGAACAGGGAGCCTTGTTATGCTGATGGGCGGGATGTAAGTTGCCAACTGCCTCACTGGAGGAGTGCATTGTGTTCCCTAAAACAAGTAAACAACCGAGCTACAGAGCCAAGGGCACTTCCAGTCTAGGGAATATACCTTGGGAAAACTGAAAATCCATAAGACAGAGCCACCCCCAAATTGAGGGCTGCACTGCTTACAAGAACCTCAACCTGGGTACACCTGAAATATCCCAGGAAATATAAAAATGGTTCCAAACATTGTGGAACTTACGTACGATGGAATATCCCTCAGCCACGAAATCAATGTCATAAGACCAGTAGCAGCAAAATGAGTGGATTCAGGTACGATGATTCTAAGGGAAAGAAGTCACACAGGAAAAGAAACTTATCATAAGATATCACTTAGGAAGATCCTGTAAACATGGCTACACATGAACTGAGTTAGGAAAGAGAACAGAGTCTCACATTTAGAAAACACTCTTATGCCTGCTTAAGGGGGAAGGAGAGGTGGGGTGATGCATCAAACCAGAGTTTGATATAAGCACAGGTACTGTTCCAAAAACCAACTATGGAATAGACAAGACCTACACCTTCCTCAGTGAAAGGGACTCAAAACCCCATATTTCCCGCAGAGGAATAGATCTGACTAGTAAGAATCTTAAAACCTATGTATTGATATGTCTCCGTAAGGGAATCAAGTGTGTCTAGACTGGCATAAACATGGCAGCGAGAATCAGCTCAAACCCACTCTAAAAAGGAATTTCAAAAACAGAACAAAGAAACAGGGAAAATCTTTACAATTCCTTCAGGGTCTCTGATGCAACCTGGAATGACCCTATCTACGATGACAGCTGGATGTGGCATGAGGCTGGACACTTGGGACTGAGAGGATTGGTGAGATTGGGTGAGCAAATGCAGACCCTTTAAAGCAATAATGCATGGCAACCATTCCATGGGTCCCACCTCTCCAGGTTGAAGGGAATATTACTACAGCTATAACATGTACGGGAACCCTAGAGAATGGACACACTGTGAATACGAAAGGTTTCTAAAACTCAACGAAGAGTCCCTCTCCTGGTGCTCCGGTTTGACTTTCCAACAGCTTTACTATCAATCTCCCAACTTGGAGAGACAGCCCCTTTAAGCTCCTGGTTCACACAGGTTGCCCATTTGGCAGAGGAGGAAAGGGAAGAGGGAGAACCAATGAGAGAGTAGCTGTTAGGCATTTGGATGGGCACATGTCACTCTAATTTCCCGGCAGGAAGAAGAATTCACCAAAGTCTCAGCCACCCACCGGGAACCAGTATAGGTCCTGAACCAAATGTTTGGACTTGCGTTCAGCTCACAAAAAACGAGTTGAAAAATGGAGCTCAGGGGCACAGCAATTCACAAACTGGCAGAGTAATCAAGGCCAACTATCGTCCAAAAATCTGTTGAGGGAAGGCAACGAGGCGGACTTGAATGCGAGGCAGAACAGCAGGAAACAGATTTCAAGAGGTACGTTAGAATCGCCTGTAAAGCACAGGAAGAGGGGCACAACTTCGACAATGATGCACTTGGCCAAAAAGGGCGTATGCGTTTTCTCCTGAATATATTCAGGAGAAAACGCATACGCCCTTTTTGGCCAAGCAAGCAAGCGGGCAATGCAAATCTGCACTACAAAGAAGTATCACTTCCCACCGGTCAAAAGGGACATCCACAAAATGTGTAAAAACCAGAAAGGCAAGACAGGCCCTGGAGAACAGGGAGCCTTGTTATGCTGATGGGCGGGATGTAAGTTGCCAACTGCCTCACTGGAGGAGTGCATTGTGTTCCCTAAAACAAGTAAACAACCGAGCTACAGAGCCAAGGGCACTTCCAGTCTAGGGAATATACCTTGGGAAAACTGAAAATCCATAAGACAGAGCCACCCCCAAATTGAGGGCTGCACTGCTTACAAGAACCTCAACCTGGGTACACCTGAGATATCCCAGGAAATATAAAAATGGTTCAAAACATTGTGGAACTTACGTACGATGGAATATCCCTCAGCCACGAAATCAATGTCATAAGACCAGTAGCAGCAAAATGAGTGGATTCAGGTACGATGATTCTAAGGGAAAGAAGTCACACAGGAAAAGAAACTTATCATAAGATATCACTTAGGAAGATCCTGTAAACATGGCAACACATGAACTGAGTTAGGAAAGAGAACAGAGTCTCACATTTAGAAAACACTCTTATGCCTGCTTAAGGGGGAAGGAGAGGTGGGGTGATGCATCAAACCAGAGTTTGATATAAGCACAGGTACTGTTCCAAAAACCAACTATGGAATAGACAAGACCTACACCTTCCTCAGTGAAAGGGACTCAAAACCCCATATTTCCCGCAGAGGAATAGATCTGACTAGTAAGAATCTTAAAACCTATGTATTGATATGTCTCCGTAAGGGAATCAAGTGTGTCTAGACTGGCATAAACATGGCAGCGAGAATCAGCTCAAACCCACTCTAAAAAGGAATTTCAAAAACAGAACAAAGAAACAGGGAAATTCTTTACAATTCCTTCAGGGTCTCTGATGCAACCTGGAATGACCCTATCTACGATGACAGCTGGATGTGGCATGAGGCTGGACACTTGGGACTGAGAGGATTGGTGAGATTGGGTGAGCAAATGCAGACCCTTTAAAGCAATAATGCATGGCAACCATTCCATGGGTCCCACCTCTCCAGGTTGAAGGGAATATTACTACAGCTATAACATGTACGGGAACCCTAGAGAATGGACACACTGTGAATACGAAAGGTTTCTAAAACTCAACGAAGAGTCCCTCTCCTGGTGCTCCGGTTTGACTTTCCAACAGCTTTACTATCAATCTCCCAACTTGGAGAGACAGCCCCTTTAAGCTCCTGGTTCACACAGGTTGCCCATTTGGCAGAGGAGGAAAGGGAAGAGGGAGAACCAATGAGAGAGTAGCTGTTAGGCATTTGGATGGGCACATGTCACTCTAATTTCCCGGCAGGAAGAAGAATTCACCAAAGTCTCAGCCACCCACCGGGAACCAGTATAGGTCCTGAACCAAATGTTTGGACTTGCGTTCAGCTCACAAAAAACGAGTTGAAAAATGGAGCTCAGGGGCACAGCAATTCACAAACTGGCAGAGTAATCAAGGCCAACTATCGTCCAAAAATCTGTTGAGGGAAGGCAACGAGGCGGACTTGAATGCGAGGCAGAACAGCAGGAAACAGATTTCAAGAGGTACGTTAGAATCGCCTGTAAAGCACAGGAAGAGGGGCACAACTTCGACAATGATGCACTTGGCCAAAAAGGGCGTATGCGTTTTCTCCTGAATATATTCAGGAGAAAACGCATACGCCCTTTTTGGCCAAGCAAGCAAGCGGGCAATGCAAATCTGCACTACAAAGAAGTATCACTTCCCACCGGTCAAAAGGGACATCCACAAAATGTGTAAAAACCAGAAAGGCAAGACAGGCCCTGGAGAACAGGGAGCCTTGTTATGCTGATGGGCGGGATGTAAGTTGCCAACTGCCTCACTGGAGGAGTGCATTGTGTTCCCTAAAACAAGTAAACAACCGAGCTACAGAGCCAAGGGCACTTCCAGTCTAGGGAATATACCTTGGGAAAACTGAAAATCCATAAGACAGAGCCACCCCCAAATTGAGGGCTGCACTGCTTACAAGAACCTCAACCTGGGTACACCTGAGATATCCCAGGAAATATAAAAATGGTTCAAAACATTGTGGAACTTACGTACGATGGAATATCCCTCAGCCACGAAATCAATGTCATAAGACCAGTAGCAGCAAAATGAGTGGATTCAGGTACGATGATTCTAAGGGAAAGAAGTCACACAGGAAAAGAAACTTATCATAAGATATCACTTAGGAAGATCCTGTAAACATGGCAACACATGAACTGAGTTAGGAAAGAGAACAGAGTCTCACATTTAGAAAACACTCTTATGCCTGCTTAAGGGGGAAGGAGAGGTGGGGTGATGCATCAAACCAGAGTTTGATATAAGCACAGGTACTGTTCCAAAAACCAACTATGGAATAGACAAGACCTACACCTTCCTCAGTGAAAGGGACTCAAAACCCCATATTTCCCGCAGAGGAATAGATCTGACTAGTAAGAATCTTAAAACCTATGTATTGATATGTCTCCGTAAGGGAATCAAGTGTGTCTAGACTGGCATAAACATGGCAGCGAGAATCAGCTCAAACCCACTCTAAAAAGGAATTTCAAAAACAGAACAAAGAAACAGGGAAATTCTTTACAATTCCTTCAGGGTCTCTGATGCAACCTGGAATGACCCTATCTACGATGACAGCTGGATGTGGCATGAGGCTGGACACTTGGGACTGAGAGGATTGGTGAGATTGGGTGAGCAAATGCAGACCCTTTAAAGCAATAATGCATGGCAACCATTCCATGGGTCCCACCTCTCCAGGTTGAAGGGAATATTACTACAGCTATAACATGTACGGGAACCCTAGAGAATGGACACACTGTGAATACGAAAGGTTTCTAAAACTCAACGAAGAGTCCCTCTCCTGGTGCTCCGGTTTGACTTTCCAACAGCTTTACTATCAATCTCCCAACTTGGAGAGACAGCCCCTTTAAGCTCCTGGTTCACACAGGTTGCCCATTTGGCAGAGGAGGAAAGGGAAGAGGGAGAACCAATGAGAGAGTAGCTGTTAGGCATTTGGATGGGCACATGTCACTCTAATTTCCCGGCAGGAAGAAGAATTCACCAAAGTCTCAGCCACCCACCGGGAACCAGTATAGGTCCTGAACCAAATGTTTGGACTTGCGTTCAGCTCACAAAAAACGAGTTGAAAAATGGAGCTCAGGGGCACAGCAATTCACAAACTGGCAGAGTAATCAAGGCCAACTATCGTCCAAAAATCTGTTGAGGGAAGGCAACGAGGCGGACTTGAATGCGAGGCAGAACAGCAGGAAACAGATTTCAAGAGGTACGTTAGAATCGCCTGTAAAGCACAGGAAGAGGGGCACAACTTCGACAATGATGCACTTGGCCAAAAAGGGCGTATGCGTTTTCTCCTGAATATATTCAGGAGAAAACGCATACGCCCTTTTTGGCCAAGCAAGCAAGCGGGCAATGCAAATCTGCACTACAAAGAAGTATCACTTCCCACCGGTCAAAAGGGACATCCACAAAATGTGTAAAAACCAGAAAGGCAAGACAGGCCCTGGAGAACAGGGAGCCTTGTTATGCTGATGGGCGGGATGTAAGTTGCCAACTGCCTCACTGGAGGAGTGCATTGTGTTCCCTAAAACAAGTAAACAACCGAGCTACAGAGCCAAGGGCACTTCCAGTCTAGGGAATATACCTTGGGAAAACTGAAAATCCATAAGACAGAGCCACCCCCAAATTGAGGGCTGCACTGCTTACAAGAACCTCAACCTGGGTACACCTGAGATATCCCAGGAAATATAAAAATGGTTCCAAACATTGTGGAACTTACGTACGATGGAATATCCCTCAGCCACGAAATCAATGTCATAAGACCAGTAGCAGCAAAATGAGTGGATTCAGGTACGATGATTCTAAGGGAAAGAAGTCACACAGGAAAAGAAACTTATCATAAGATATCACTTAGGAAGATCCTGTAAACATGGCAACACATGAACTGAGTTAGGAAAGAGAACAGAGTCTCACATTTAGAAAACACTCTTATGCCTGCTTAAGGGGGAAGGAGAGGTGGGGTGATGCATCAAACCAGAGTTTGATATAAGCACAGGTACTGTTCCAAAAACCAACTATGGAATAGACAAGACCTACACCTTCCTCAGTGAAAGGGACTCAAAACCCCATATTTCCCGCAGAGGAATAGATCTGACTAGTAAGAATCTTAAAACCTATGTATTGATATGTCTCCGTAAGGGAATCAAGTGTGTCTAGACTGGCATAAACATGGCAGCGAGAATCAGCTCAAACCCACTCTAAAAAGGAATTTCAAAAACAGAACAAAGAAACAGGGAAAATCTTTACAATTCCTTCAGGGTCTCTGATGCAACCTGGAATGACCCTATCTACGATGACAGCTGGATGTGGCATGAGGCTGGACACTTGGGACTGAGAGGATTGGTGAGATTGGGTGAGCAAATGCAGACCCTTTAAAGCAATAATGCATGGCAACCATTCCATGGGTCCCACCTCTCCAGGTTGAAGGGAATATTACTACAGCTATAACATGTACGGGAACCCTAGAGAATGGACACACTGTGAATACGAAAGGTTTCTAAAACTCAACGAAGAGTCCCTCTCCTGGTGCTCCGGTTTGACTTTCCAACAGCTTTACTATCAATCTCCCAACTTGGAGAGACAGCCCCTTTAAGCTCCTGGTTCACACAGGTTGCCCATTTGGCAGAGGAGGAAAGGGAAGAGGGAGAACCAATGAGAGAGTAGCTGTTAGGCATTTGGATGGGCACATGTCACTCTAATTTCCCGGCAGGAAGAAGAATTCACCAAAGTCTCAGCCACCCACCGGGAACCAGTATAGGTCCTGAACCAAATGTTTGGACTTGCGTTCAGCTCACAAAAAACGAGTTGAAAAATGGAGCTCAGGGGCACAGCAATTCACAAACTGGCAGAGTAATCAAGGCCAACTATCGTCCAAAAATCTGTTGAGGAAAGGCAACGAGGCGGACTTGAATGCGAGGCAGAATAGCAGGAAACAGATTTCAAGAGGTACGTTAGAATCGCCTGTAAAGCACAGGAAGAGGGGCACAACTTCGACAATGATGCACTTGGCCAAAAAGGGCGTATGCGTTTTCTCCTGAATATATTCAGGAGAAAACGCATACGCCCTTTTTGGCCAAGCAAGCAAGCGGGCAATGCAAATCTGCACTACAAAGAAGTATCACTTCCCACCGGTCAAAAGGGACATCCACAAAATGTGTAAAAACCAGAAAGGCAAGACAGGCCCTGGAGAACAGGGAGCCTTGTTATGCTGATGGGCGGGATGTAAGTTGCCAACTGCCTCACTGGAGGAGTGCATTGTGTTCCCTAAAACAAGTAAACAACAGAGCTACAGAGCCAAGGGCACTTCCAGGCTAGGGAATATACCTTGGGAAAACTGAAAATCCATAAGACAGAGCCACCCCCAAATTGAGGGCTGCACTGCTTACAAGAACCTCAACCTGGGTACACCTGAAATATCCCAGGAAATATAAAAATGGTTCAAAACATTGTGGAACTTACGTACGATGGAATATCCCTCAGCCATGAAATCAATGTCATAAGACCAGTAGCAGCAAAATGAGTGGATTCAGGTACGATGATTCTAAGTGAAAGAAGTCACACAGAAAAAGAAACTTATCATAAGATATCACTTAGGAAGATCCTGTAAACATGGCTACACATGAACTGAGTTAGGAAAGAGAACAGAGTCTCACATTTAGAAAACACTCTTATGCCTGCTTAAGGGGGAAGGAGAGGTGGGGTGATGCATCAAACCAGAGTTTGATATAAGCACAGGTACTGTTCCAAAAACCAACTACGGAATAGACAAGACCTACACCTTCCTCAGTGAAAGGGACTCAAAACCCCATATTTCCCGCAGAGGAATAGATCTGACTAGTAAGAATCTTAAAACCTATGTATTGATATGTCTCCGTAAGGGAATCAAGTGTGTCTAGACTGGCATAAACATGGCAGCGAGAATCAGCTCAAACCCACTCTAAAAAGGAATTTCAAAAACAGAACAAAGAAACAGGGAAATTCTTTACAATTCCTTCAGGGTCTCTGATGCAACCTGGAATGACCCTATCTACGATGACAGCTGGATGTGGCATGAGGCTGGACACTTGGGACTGAGAGGATTGGTGAGATTGGGTGAGCAAATGCAGACCCTTTAAAGCAATAATGCATGGCAACCATTCCATGGGTCCCAACTCTCCAGGTTGAAGGGAATATTACTACAGCTATAACATGTACGGGAAACCTAGAGAATGGACACACTGTGAATATGAATGGTTTCTAAAACTCAACGAAGAGTCCCTCTCCTGGTGCTCCGGTTTGACTTTCCAACAGCTTAACTATCAATCTCCCAACTTAGAGAGACAGACCCTTTAAGCTCCTGGTTCACACAGGTTGCCCATTTGGCAGAGGAAGAAAGGGAAGAGGGAGAACCAATGAGAGAGTAGCTGTTAGGCATTTGGATGGGCACATATCACTCTAATTTCCCGGCAGGAAGAAGAATTAACCAAAGTCTCAGCCACCCACCGGGAACCAGTATAGGTCCTGAACCAAATGTTTGGACTTGCGTTCAGCTCACAAAAAACGAGTTGAAAAATGGAGCTCAGGGGCACAGCAATTCACAAACTGGCAGAGTAATCAAGGCCAACTATCATCCAAAAATCTGTTGAGGGAAGGCAACGAGGCGGACTTGAATGCGAGGCAGAATAGCAGGAAACAGATTTCAAGAGGTACATTAGAATCGCCTGTAAAGCACAGGAAGAGGGGCACAACTTCGACAATGATGCACTTGGCCAAAAAGGGCGTATGCGTTTTCTCCTGAATATATTCAGGAGAAAACGCATACGCCCTTTTTGGCCAAGCAAGCAAGCGGGCAATGCAAATCTGCACTACAAAGAAGTATCACTTCCCAACGGTCAAAAGGGACATCCACAAAATGTGTAAAAACCAGAAAGGCAAGACAGGCCCTGGAGAACAGGGAGCCTTGTTATGCTGATGGGCGGGATGTAAGTTGCCAACTGCCTCACTGGAGGAGTGCATTGTGTTCCCTAAAACAAGTAAACAACAGAGCTACAGAGCCAAGGGCACTTCCGGTCTAGGGAATATACCTTGGGAATACTGAAAATCCATAAGACAGAGCCACCCCCAAATTGAGGGCTGCACTGCTTACAAGAACCTCAACCTGGGTACACCTGAAATATCCCAGGAAATATAAAAATGGTTCAAAACATTGTGGAACTTACGTACGATGGAATATCCCTCAGCCATGAAATCAATGTCATAAGACCAGTAGCAGCAAAATGAGTGGATTCAGGTACGATGATTCTAAGTGAAAGAAGTCACACAGAAAAAGAAACTTATCATAAGATATCACTTAGGAAGATCCTGTAAACATGGCTACACATGAACTGAGTTAGGAAAGAGAACAGAGTCTCACATTTAGAAAACACTCTTATGCCTGCTTAAGGGGGAAGGAGAGGTGGGGTGATGCATCAAACCAGAGTTTGATATAAGCACAGGTACTGTTCCAAAAACCAACTATGGAATAGACAAGACCTACACCTTCCTCAGTGAAAGGGACTCAAAACCCCATATTTCCCGCAGAGGAATAGATCTGACTAGTAAGAATCTTAAAACCTATGTATTGATATGTCTCCGTAAGGGAATCAAGTGTGTCTAGACTGGCATAAACATGGCAGCGAGAATCAGCTCAAACCCACTCTAAAAAGGAATTTCAAAAACAGAACAAAGAAACAGGGAAATTCTTTACAATTCCTTCAGGGTCTCTGATGCAACCTGGAATGACCCTATCTACGATGACAGCTGGATGTGGCATGAGGCTGGACACTTGGGACTGAGAGGATTGGTGAGATTGGGTGAGCAAATGCAGACCCTTTAAAGCAATAATGCATGGCAACCATTCCATGGGTCCCACCTCTCCAGGTTGAAGGGAATATTACTACAGCTATAACATGTACGGGAACCCTAGAGAATGGACACACTGTGAATACGAAAGGTTTCTAAAACTCAACGAAGAGTCCCTCTCCTGGTGCTCCGGTTTGACTTTCCAACAGCTTTACTATCAATCTCCCAACTTGGAGAGACAGCCCCTTTAAGCTCCTGGTTCACACAGGTTGCCCATTTGGCAGAGGAGGAAAGGGAAGAGGGAGAACCAATGAGAGAGTAGCTGTTAGGCATTTGGATGGGCACATGTCACTCTAATTTCCCGGCAGGAAGAAGAATTCACCAAAGTCTCAGCCACCCACCGGGAACCAGTATAGGTCCTGAACCAAATGTTTGGACTTGCGTTCAGCTCACAAAAAACGAGTTGAAAAATGGAGCTCAGGGGCACAGCAATTCACAAACTGGCAGAGTAATCAAGGCCAACTATCGTCCAAAAATCTGTTGAGGGAAGGCAACGAGGCGGACTTGAATGCGAGGCAGAACAGCAGGAAACAGATTTCAAGAGGTACGTTAGAATCGCCTGTAAAGCACAGGAAGAGGGGCACAACTTCGACAATGATGCACTTGGCCAAAAAGGGCGTATGCGTTTTCTCCTGAATATATTCAGGAGAAAACGCATACGCCCTTTTTGGCCAAGCAAGCAAGCGGGCAATGCAAATCTGCACTACAAAGAAGTATCACTTCCCACCGGTCAAAAGGGACATCCACAAAATGTGTAAAAACCAGAAAGGCAAGACAGGCCCTGGAGAACAGGGAGCCTTGTTATGCTGATGGGCGGGATGTAAGTTGCCAACTGCCTCACTGGAGGAGTGCATTGTGTTCCCTAAAACAAGTAAACAACCGAGCTACAGAGCCAAGGGCACTTCCAGTCTAGGGAATATACCTTGGGAAAACTGAAAATCCATAAGACAGAGCCACCCCCAAATTGAGGGCTGCACTGCTTACAAGAACCTCAACCTGGGTACACCTGAGATATCCCAGGAAATATAAAAATGGTTCCAAACATTGTGGAACTTACGTACGATGGAATATCCCTCAGCCACGAAATCAATGTCATAAGACCAGTAGCAGCAAAATGAGTGGATTCAGGTACGATGATTCTAAGGGAAAGAAGTCACACAGGAAAAGAAACTTATCATAAGATATCACTTAGGAAGATCCTGTAAACATGGCAACACATGAACTGAGTTAGGAAAGAGAACAGAGTCTCACATTTAGAAAACACTCTTATGCCTGCTTAAGGGGGAAGGAGAGGTGGGGTGATGCATCAAACCAGAGTTTGATATAAGCACAGGTACTGTTCCAAAAACCAACTATGGAATAGACAAGACCTACACCTTCCTCAGTGAAAGGGACTCAAAACCCCATATTTCCCGCAGAGGAATAGATCTGACTAGTAAGAATCTTAAAACCTATGTATTGATATGTCTCCGTAAGGGAATCAAGTGTGTCTAGACTGGCATAAACATGGCAGCGAGAATCAGCTCAAACCCACTCTAAAAAGGAATTTCAAAAACAGAACAAAGAAACAGGGAAAATCTTTACAATTCCTTCAGGGTCTCTGATGCAACCTGGAATGACCCTATCTACGATGACAGCTGGATGTGGCATGAGGCTGGACACTTGGGACTGAGAGGATTGGTGAGATTGGGTGAGCAAATGCAGACCCTTTAAAGCAATAATGCATGGCAACCATTCCATGGGTCCCACCTCTCCAGGTTGAAGGGAATATTACTACAGCTATAACATGTACGGGAACCCTAGAGAATGGACACACTGTGAATACGAAAGGTTTCTAAAACTCAACGAAGAGTCCCTCTCCTGGTGCTCCGGTTTGACTTTCCAACAGCTTTACTATCAATCTCCCAACTTGGAGAGACAGCCCCTTTAAGCTCCTGGTTCACACAGGTTGCCCATTTGGCAGAGGAGGAAAGGGAAGAGGGAGAACCAATGAGAGAGTAGCTGTTAGGCATTTGGATGGGCACATGTCACTCTAATTTCCCGGCAGGAAGAAGAATTCACCAAAGTCTCAGCCACCCACCGGGAACCAGTATAGGTCCTGAACCAAATGTTTGGACTTGCGTTCAGCTCACAAAAAACGAGTTGAAAAATGGAGCTCAGGGGCACAGCAATTCACAAACTGGCAGAGTAATCAAGGCCAACTATCGTCCAAAAATCTGTTGAGGGAAGGCAACGAGGCGGACTTGAATGCGAGGCAGAACAGCAGGAAACAGATTTCAAGAGGTACGTTAGAATCGCCTGTAAAGCACAGGAAGAGGGGCACAACTTCGACAATGATGCACTTGGCCAAAAAGGGCGTATGCGTTTTCTCCTGAATATATTCAGGAGAAAACGCATACGCCCTTTTTGGCCAAGCAAGCAAGCGGGCAATGCAAATCTGCACTACAAAGAAGTATCACTTCCCACCGGTCAAAAGGGACATCCACAAAATGTGTAAAAACCAGAAAGGCAAGACAGGCCCTGGAGAACAGGGAGCCTTGTTATGCTGATGGGCGGGATGTAAGTTGCCAACTGCCTCACTGGAGGAGTGCATTGTGTTCCCTAAAACAAGTAAACAACAGAGCTACAGAGCCAAGGGCACTTCCAGTCTAGGGAATATACCTTGGGAAAACTGAAAATCCATAAGACAGAGCCACCCCCAAATTGAGGGCTGCACTGCTTACAAGAACCTCAACCTGGGTACACCTGAGATATCCCAGGAAATATAAAAATGGTTCAAAACATTGTGGAACTTACGTACGATGGAATATCCCTCAGCCACGAAATCAATGTCATAAGACCAGTAGCAGCAAAATGAGTGGATTCAGGTACGATGATTCTAAGGGAAAGAAGTCACACAGGAAAAGAAACTTATCATAAGATATCACTTAGGAAGATCCTGTAAACATGGCAACACATGAACTGAGTTAGGAAAGAGAACAGAGTCTCACATTTAGAAAACACTCTTATGCCTGCTTAAGGGGGAAGGAGAGGTGGGGTGATGCATCAAACCAGAGTTTGATATAAGCACAGGTACTGTTCCAAAAACCAACTACGGAATAGACAAGACCTACACCTTCCTCAGTGAAAGGGACTCAAAACCCCATATTTCCCGCAGAGGAATAGATCTGACTAGTAAGAATCTTAAAACCTATGTATTGATATGTCTCCGTAAGGGAATCAAGTGTGTCTAGACTGGCATAAACATGGCAGCGAGAATCAGCTCAAACCCACTCTAAAAAGGAATTTCAAAAACAGAACAAAGAAACAGGGAAATTCTTTACAATTCCTTCAGGGTCTCTGATGCAACCTGGAATGACCCTATCTACGATGACAGCTGGATGTGGCATGAGGCTGGACACTTGGGACTGAGAGGATTGGTGAGATTGGGTGAGCAAATGCAGACCCTTTAAAGCAATAATGCATGGCAACCATTCCATGGGTCCCAACTCTCCAGGTTGAAGGGAATATTACTACAGCTATAACATGTACGGGAAACCTAGAGAATGGACACACTGTGAATATGAATGGTTTCTAAAACTCAACGAAGAGTCCCTCTCCTGGTGCTCCGGTTTGACTTTCCAACAGCTTAACTATCAATCTCCCAACTTAGAGAGACAGACCCTTTAAGCTCCTGGTTCACACAGGTTGCCCATTTGGCAGAGGAAGAAAGGGAAGAGGGAGAACCAATGAGAGAGTAGCTGTTAGGCATTTGGATGGGCACATATCACTCTAATTTCCCGGCAGGAAGAAGAATTAACCAAAGTCTCAGCCACCCACCGGGAACCAGTATAGGTCCTGAACCAAATGTTTGGACTTGCGTTCAGCTCACAAAAAACGAGTTGAAAAATGGAGCTCAGGGGCACAGCAATTCACAAACTGGCAGAGTAATCAAGGCCAACTATCATCCAAAAATCTGTTGAGGGAAGGCAACGAGGCGGACTTGAATGCGAGGCAGAATAGCAGGAAACAGATTTCAAGAGGTACATTAGAATCGCCTGTAAAGCACAGGAAGAGGGGCACAACTTCGACAATGATGCACTTGGCCAAAAAGGGCGTATGCGTTTTCTCCTGAATATATTCAGGAGAAAACGCATACGCCCTTTTTGGCCAAGCAAGCAAGCGGGCAATGCAAATCTGCACTACAAAGAAGTATCACTTCCCAACGGTCAAAAGGGACATCCACAAAATGTGTAAAAACCAGAAAGGCAAGACAGGCCCTGGAGAACAGGGAGCCTTGTTATGCTGATGGGCGGGATGTAAGTTGCCAACTGCCTCACTGGAGGAGTGCATTGTGTTCCCTAAAACAAGTAAACAACAGAGCTACAGAGCCAAGGGCACTTCCGGTCTAGGGAATATACCTTGGGAATACTGAAAATCCATAAGACAGAGCCACCCCCAAATTGAGGGCTGCACTGCTTACAAGAACCTCAACCTGGGTACACCTGAAATATCCCAGGAAATATAAAAATGGTTCAAAACATTGTGGAACTTACGTACGATGGAATATCCCTCAGCCATGAAATCAATGTCATAAGACCAGTAGCAGCAAAATGAGTGGATTCAGGTACGATGATTCTAAGTGAAAGAAGTCACACAGAAAAAGAAACTTATCATAAGATATCACTTAGGAAGATCCTGTAAACATGGCTACACATGAACTGAGTTAGGAAAGAGAACAGAGTCTCACATTTAGAAAACACTCTTATGCCTGCTTAAGGGGGAAGGAGAGGTGGGGTGATGCATCAAACCAGAGTTTGATATAAGCACAGGTACTGTTCCAAAAACCAACTATGGAATAGACAAGACCTACACCTTCCTCAGTGAAAGGGACTCAAAACCCCATATTTCCCGCAGAGGAATAGATCTGACTAGTAAGAATCTTAAAACCTATGTATTGATATGTCTCCGTAAGGGAATCAAGTGTGTCTAGACTGGCATAAACATGGCAGCGAGAATCAGCTCAAACCCACTCTAAAAAGGAATTTCAAAAACAGAACAAAGAAACAGGGAAAATCTTTACAATTCCTTCAGGGTCTCTGATGCAACCTGGAATGACCCTATCTACGATGACAGCTGGATGTGGCATGAGGCTGGACACTTGGGACTGAGAGGATTGGTGAGATTGGGTGAGCAAATGCAGACCCTTTAAAGCAATAATGCATGGCAACCATTCCATGGGTCCCACCTCTCCAGGTTGAAGGGAATATTACTACAGCTATAACATGTACGGGAACCCTAGAGAATGGACACACTGTGAATACGAAAGGTTTCTAAAACTCAACGAAGAGTCCCTCTCCTGGTGCTCCGGTTTGACTTTCCAACAGCTTTACTATCAATCTCCCAACTTGGAGAGACAGCCCCTTTAAGCTCCTGGTTCACACAGGTTGCCCATTTGGCAGAGGAGGAAAGGGAAGAGGGAGAACCAATGAGAGAGTAGCTGTTAGGCATTTGGATGGGCACATGTCACTCTAATTTCCCGGCAGGAAGAAGAATTAACCAAAGTCTCAGCCACCCACCGGGAACCAGTATAGGTCCTGAACCAAATGTTTGGACTTGCGTTCAGCTCACAAAAAACGAGTTGAAAAATGGAGCTCAGGGGCACAGCAATTCACAAACTGGCAGAGTAATCAAGGCCAACTATCGTCCAAAAATCTGTTGAGGGAAGGCAACGAGGCGGACTTGAATGCGAGGCAGAATAGCAGGAAACAGATTTCAAGAGGTACGTTAGAATTGCCTGTAAAGCATAGGAAGAGGGGCACAACTTCGACAATGATGCACTTGGCCAAAAAGGGCGTATGCGTTTTCTCCTGAATATATTCAGGAGAAAACGCATACGCCCTTTTTGGCCAAGCAAGCAAGCGGGCAATGCAAATCTGCACTACAAAGAAGTATCACTTCCCACCGGTCAAAAGGGACATCCACAAAATGTGTAAAAACCAGAAAGGCAAGACAGGCCCTGGAGAACAGGGAGCCTTGTTATGCTGATGGGCGGGATGTAAGTTGCCAACTGCCTCACTGGAGGAGTGCATTGTGTTCCCTAAAACAAGTAAACAACCGAGCTACAGAGCCAAGGGCACTTCCAGTCTAGGGAATATACCTTGGGAAAACTGAAAATCCATAAGACAGAGCCACCCCCAAATTGAGGGCTGCACTGCTTACAAGAACCTCAACCTGTGTACACCTGAAATATCCCAGGAAATATAAAAATGGTTCCAAACATTGTGGAACTTACGTACGATGGAATATCCCTCAGCCACGAAATCAATGTCATAAGACCAGTAGCAGCAAAATGAGTGGATTCAGGTACGATGATTCTAAGGGAAAGAAGTCACACAGGAAAAGAAACTTATCATAAGATATCACTTAGGAAGATCCTGTAAACATGGCTACACATGAACTGAGTTAGGAAAGAGAACAGAGTCTCACATTTAGAAAACACTCTTATGCCTGCTTAAGGGGGAAGGAGAGGTGGGGTGATGCATCAAACCAGAGTTTGATATAAGCACAGGTACTGTTCCAAAAACCAACTATGGAATAGACAAGACCTACACCTTCCTCAGTGAAAGGGACTCAAAACCCCATATTTCCCGCAGAGGAATAGATCTGACTAGTAAGAATCTTAAAACCTATGTATTGATATGTCTCCGTAAGGGAATCAAGTGTGTCTAGACTGGCATAAACATGGCAGCGAGAATCAGCTCAAACCCACTCTAAAAAGGAATTTCAAAAACAGAACAAAGAAACAGGGAAAATCTTTACAATTCCTTCAGGGTCTCTGATGCAACCTGGAATGACCCTATCTACGATGACAGCTGGATGTGGCATGAGGCTGGACACTTGGGACTGAGAGGATTGGTGAGATTGGGTGAGCAAATGCAGACCCTTTAAAGCAATAATGCATGGCAACCATTCCATGGGTCCCACCTCTCCAGGTTGAAGGGAATATTACTACAGCTATAACATGTACGGGAACCCTAGAGAATGGACACACTGTGAATACGAAAGGTTTCTAAAACTCAACGAAGAGTCCCTCTCCTGGTGCTCCGGTTTGACTTTCCAACAGCTTTACTATCAATCTCCCAACTTGGAGAGACAGCCCCTTTAAGCTCCTGGTTCACACAGGTTGCCCATTTGGCAGAGGAGGAAAGGGAAGAGGGAGAACCAATGAGAGAGTAGCTGTTAGGCATTTGGATGGGCACATGTCACTCTAATTTCCCGGCAGGAAGAAGAATTAACCAAAGTCTCAGCCACCCACCGGGAACCAGTATAGGTCCTGAACCAAATGTTTGGACTTGCGTTCAGCTCACAAAAAACGAGTTGAAAAATGGAGCTCAGGGGCACAGCAATTCACAAACTGGCAGAGTAATCAAGGGCAACTATCGTCCAAAAATCTGTTGAGGGAAGGCAACGAGGCGGACTTGAATGCGAGGCAGAACAGCAGGAAACAGATTTCAAGAGGTACGTTAGAATCGCCTGTAAAGCACAGGAAGAGGGGCACAACTTCGACAATGATGCACTTGGCCAAAAAGGGTGTATGCGTTTTCTCCTGAATATATTCAGGAGAAAACGCATACGCCCTTTTTGGCCAAGCAAGCAAGCGGGCAATGCAAATCTGCACTACAAAGAAGTATCACTTCCCACCGGTCAAAAGGGACATCCACAAAATGTGTAAAAACCAGAAAGGCAAGACAGGCCCTGGAGAACAGGGAGCCTTGTTATGCTGATGGGCGGGATGTAAGTTGCCAACTGCCTCACTGGAGGAGTGCATTGTGTTCCCTAAAACAAGTAAACAACCGAGCTACAGAGCCAAGGGCACTTCCAGTCTAGGGAATATACCTTGGGAAAACTGAAAATCCATAAGACAGAGCCACCCCCAAATTGAGGGCTGCACTGCTTACAAGAACCTCAACCTGGGTACACCTGAGATATCCCAGGAAATATAAAAATGGTTCCAAACATTGTGGAACTTACGTACGATTGAATATCCCTCAGCCACGAAATCAATGTCATAAGACCAGTAGCAGCAAAATGAGTGGATTCAGGTACGATGATTCTAAGGGAAAGAAGTCACACAGGAAAAGAAACTTATCATAAGATATCACTTAGGAAGATCCTGTAAACATGGCAACACATGAACTGAGTTAGGAAAGAGAACAGAGTCTCACATTTAGAAAACACTCTTATGCCTGCTTAAGGGGGAAGGAGAGGTGGGGTGATGCATCAAACCAGAGTTTGATATAAGCACAGGTACTGTTCCAAAAACCAACTACGGAATAGACAAGACCTACACCTTCCTCAGTGAAAGGGACTCAAAACCCCATATTTCCTGCAGAGGAATAGATCTGACTAGTAAGAATCTTAAAACCTATGTATTGATATGTCTCCGTAAGGGAATCAAGTGTGTCTAGACTGGCATAAACATGGCAGCGAGAATCAGCTCAAACCCACTCTAAAAAGGAATTTCAAAAACAGAACAAAGAAACAGGGAAATTCTTTACAATTCCTTCAGGGTCTCTGATGCAACCTGGAATGACCCTATCTACGATGACAGCTGGATGTGGCATGAGGCTGGACACTTGGGACTGAGAGGATTGGTGAGATTGGGTGAGCAAATGCAGACCCTTTAAAGCAATAATGCATGGCAACCATTCCATGGGTCCCACCTCTCCAGGTTGAAGGGAATATTACTACAGCTATAACATGTACGGGAACCCTAGAGAATGGACACACTGTGAATACGAAAGGTTTCTAAAACTCAACGAAGAGTCCCTCTCCTGGTGCTCCGGTTTGACTTTCCAACAGCTTTACTATCAATCTCCCAACTTGGAGAGACAGCCCCTTTAAGCTCCTGGTTCACACAGGTTGCCCATTTGGCAGAGGAGGAAAGGGAAGAGGGAGAACCAATGAGAGAGTAGCTGTTAGGCATTTGGATGGGCACATGTCACTCTAATTTCCCGGCAGGAAGAAGAATTCACCAAAGTCTCAGCCACCCACCGGGAACCAGTATAGGTCCTGAACCAAATGTTTGGACTTGCGTTCAGCTCACAAAAAACGAGTTGAAAAATGGAGCTCAGGGGCACAGCAATTCACAAACTGGCAGAGTAATCAAGGCCAACTATCGTCCAAAAATCTGTTGAGGGAAGGCAACGAGGCGGACTTGAATGCGAGGCAGAACAGCAGGAAACAGATTTCAAGAGGTACGTTAGAATCGCCTGTAAAGCACAGGAAGAGGGGCACAACTTCGACAATGATGCACTTGGCCAAAAAGGGCGTATGCGTTTTCTCCTGAATATATTCAGGAGAAAACGCATACGCCCTTTTTGGCCAAGCAAGCAAGCGGGCAATGCAAATCTGCACTACAAAGAAGTATCACTTCCCACCGGTCAAAAGGGACATCCACAAAATGTGTAAAAACCAGAAAGGCAAGACAGGCCCTGGAGAACAGGGAGCCTTGTTATGCTGATGGGCGGGATGTAAGTTGCCAACTGCCTCACTGGAGGAGTGCATTGTGTTCCCTAAAACAAGTAAACAACCGAGCTACAGAGCCAAGGGCACTTCCAGTCTAGGGAATATACCTTGGGAAAACTGAAAATCCATAAGACAGAGCCACCCCCAAATTGAGGGCTGCACTGCTTACAAGAACCTCAACCTGGGTACACCTGAGATATCCCAGGAAATATAAAAATGGTTCCAAACATTGTGGAACTTACGTACGATGGAATATCCCTCAGCCACGAAATCAATGTCATAAGACCAGTAGCAGCAAAATGAGTGGATTCAGGTACGATGATTCTAAGGGAAAGAAGTCACACAGGAAAAGAAACTTATCATAAGATATCACTTAGGAAGATCCTGTAAACATGGCAACACATGAACTGAGTTAGGAAAGAGAACAGAGTCTCACATTTAGAAAACACTCTTATGCCTGCTTAAGGGGGAAGGAGAGGTGGGGTGATGCATCAAACCAGAGTTTGATATAAGCACAGGTACTGTTCCAAAAACCAACTATGGAATAGACAAGACCTACACCTTCCTCAGTGAAAGGGACGCAAAACCCCATATTTCCCGCAGAGGAATAGATCTGACTAGTAAGAATCTTAAAACCTATGTATTGATATGTCTCCGTAAGGGAATCAAGTGTGTCTAGACTGGCATAAACATGGCAGCGAGAATCAGCTCAAACCCACTCTAAAAAGGAATTTCAAAAACAGAACAAAGAAACAGGGAAATTCTTTACAATTCCTTCAGGGTCTCTGATGCAACCTGGAATGACCCTATCTACGATGACAGCTGGATGTGGCATGAGGCTGGACACTTGGGACTGAGAGGATTGGTGAGATTGGGTGAGCAAATGCAGACCCTTTAAAGCAATAATGCATGGCAACCATTCCATGGGTCCCACCTCTCCAGGTTGAAGGGAATATTACTACAGCTATAACATGTACGGGAAACCTAGAGAATGGACACACTGTGAATACGAAACGTTTCTAAAACTCAACGAAGAGTCCCTCTCCTGGTGCTCCGGTTTGACTTTCCAACAGCTTTACTATCAATCTCCCAACTTGGAGAGACAGCCCCTTTAAGCTCCTGGTTCACACAGGTTGCCCATTTGGCAGAGGAGGAAAGGGAAGAGGGAGAACCAATGAGAGAGTAGCTGTTAGGCATTTGGATGGGCACATGTCACTCTAATTTCCCGGCAGGAAGAAGAATTCACCAAAGTCTCAGCCACCCACCGGGAACCAGTATAGGTCCTGAACCAAATGTTTGGACTTGCGTTCAGCTCACAAAAAACGAGTTGAAAAATGGAGCTCAGGGGCACAGCAATTCACAAACTGGCAGAGTAATCAAGGCCAACTATCGTCCAAAAATCTGTTGAGGGAAGGCAACGAGGCGGACTTGAATGCGAGGCAGAACAGCAGGAAACAGATTTCAAGAGGTACGTTAGAATCGCCTGTAAAGCACAGGAAGAGGGGCACAACTTCGACAATGATGCACTTGGCCAAAAAGGGCGTATGCGTTTTCTCCTGAATATATTCAGGAGAAAACGCATACGCCCTTTTTGGCCAAGCAAGCAAGCGGGCAATGCAAATCTGCACTACAAAGAAGTATCACTTCCCACCGGTCAAAAGGGACATCCACAAAATGTGTAAAAACCAGAAAGGCAAGACAGGCCCTGGAGAACAGGGAGCCTTGTTATGCTGATGGGCGGGATGTAAGTTGCCAACTGCCTCACTGGAGGAGTGCATTGTGTTCCCTAAAACAAGTAAACAACCGAGCTACAGAGCCAAGGGCACTTCCAGTCTAGGGAATATACCTTGGGAAAACTGAAAATCCATAAGACAGAGCCACCCCCAAATTGAGGGCTGCACTGCTTACAAGAACCTCAACCTGGGTACACCTGAGATATCCCAGGAAATATAAAAATGGTTCAAAACATTGTGGAACTTACGTACGATGGAATATCCCTCAGCCACGAAATCAATGTCATAAGACCAGTAGCAGCAAAATGAGTGGATTCAGGTACGATGATTCTAAGGGAAAGAAGTCACACAGGAAAAGAAACTTATCATAAGATATCACTTAGGAAGATCCTGTAAACATGGCAACACATGAACTGAGTTAGGAAAGAGAACAGAGTCTCACATTTAGAAAACACTCTTATGCCTGCTTAAGGGGGAAGGAGAGGTGGGGTGATGCATCAAACCAGAGTTTGATATAAGCACAGGTACTGTTCCAAAAACCAACTATGGAATAGACAAGACCTACACCTTCCTCAGTGAAAGGGACTCAAAACCCCATATTTCCCGCAGAGGAATAGATCTGACTAGTAAGAATCTTAAAACCTATGTATTGATATGTCTCCGTAAGGGAATCAAGTGTGTCTAGACTGGCATAAACATGGCAGCGAGAATCAGCTCAAACCCACTCTAAAAAGGAATTTCAAAAACAGAACAAAGAAACAGGGAAATTCTTTACAATTCCTTCAGGGTCTCTGATGCAACCTGGAATGACCCTATCTACGATGACAGCTGGATATGGCATGAGGCTGGACACTTGGGACTGAGAGGATTGGTGAGATTGGGTGAGCAAATGCAGACCCTTTAAAGCAATAATGCATGGCAACCATTCCATGGGTCCCACCTCTCCAGGTTGAAGGGAATATTACTACAGCTATAACATGTACGGGAAACCTAGAGAATGGACACACTGTGAATACGAAACGTTTCTAAAACTCAACGAAGAGTCCCTCTCCTGGTGCTCCGGTTTGACTTTCCAACAGCTTTACTATCAATCTCCCAACTTGGAGAGACAGCCCCTTTAAGCTCCTGGTTCACACAGGTTGCCCATTTGGCAGAGGAGGAAAGGGAAGAGGGAGAACCAATGAGAGAGTAGCTGTTAGGCATTTGGATGGGCACATGTCACTCTAATTTCCCGGCAGGAAGAAGAATTCACCAAAGTCTCAGCCACCCACCGGGAACCAGTATAGGTCCTGAACCAAATGTTTGGACTTGCGTTCAGCTCACAAAAAACGAGTTGAAAAATGGAGCTCAGGGGCACAGCAATTCACAAACTGGCAGAGTAATCAAGGCCAACTATCGTCCAAAAATCTGTTGAGGGAAGGCAACGAGGCGGACTTGAATGCGAGGCAGAACAGCAGGAAACAGATTTCAAGAGGTACGTTAGAATCGCCTGTAAAGCACAGGAAGAGGGGCACAACTTCGACAATGATGCACTTGGCCAAAAAGGGCGTATGCGTTTTCTCCTGAATATATTCAGGAGAAAACGCATACGCCCTTTTTGGCCAAGCAAGCAAGCGGGCAATGCAAATCTGCACTACAAAGAAGTATCACTTCCCACCGGTCAAAAGGGACATCCACAAAATGTGTAAAAACCAGAAAGGCAAGACAGGCCCTGGAGAACAGGGAGCCTTGTTATGCTGATGGGCGGGATGTAAGTTGCCAACTGCCTCACTGGAGGAGTGCATTGTGTTCCCTAAAACAAGTAAACAACAGAGCTACAGAGCCAAGGGCACTTCCAGTCTAGGGAATATACCTTGGGAAAACTGAAAATCCATAAGACAGAGCCACCCCCAAATTGAGGGCTGCACTGCTTACAAGAACCTCAACCTGGGTACACCTGAGATATCCCAGGAAATATAAAAATGGTTCAAAACATTGTGGAACTTACGTACGATGGAATATCCCTCAGCCACGAAATCAATGTCATAAGACCAGTAGCAGCAAAATGAGTGGATTCAGGTACGATGATTCTAAGGGAAAGAAGTCACACAGGAAAAGAAACTTATCATAAGATATCACTTAGGAAGATCCTGTAAACATGGCAACACATGAACTGAGTTAGGAAAGAGAACAGAGTCTCACATTTAGAAAACACTCTTATGCCTGCTTAAGGGGGAAGGAGAGGTGGGGTGATGCATCAAACCAGAGTTTGATATAAGCACAGGTACTGTTCCAAAAACCAACTACGGAATAGACAAGACCTACACCTTCCTCAGTGAAAGGGACTCAAAACCCCATATTTCCCGCAGAGGAATAGATCTGACTAGTAAGAATCTTAAAACCTATGTATTGATATGTCTCCGTAAGGGAATCAAGTGTGTCTAGACTGGCATAAACATGGCAGCGAGAATCAGCTCAAACCCACTCTAAAAAGGAATTTCAAAAACAGAACAAAGAAACAGGGAAATTCTTTACAATTCCTTCAGGGTCTCTGATGCAACCTGGAATGACCCTATCTACGATGACAGCTGGATGTGGCATGAGGCTGGACACTTGGGACTGAGAGGATTGGTGAGATTGGGTGAGCAAATGCAGACCCTTTAAAGCAATAATGCATGGCAACCATTCCATGGGTCCCACCTCTCCAGGTTGAAGGGAATATTACTACAGCTATAACATGTACGGGAACCCTAGAGAATGGACACACTGTGAATACGAAAGGTTTCTAAAACTCAACGAAGAGTCCCTCTCCTGGTGCTCCGGTTTGACTTTCCAACAGCTTTACTATCAATCTCCCAACTTGGAGAGACAGCCCCTTTAAGCTCCTGGTTCACACAGGTTGCCCATTTGGCAGAGGAGGAAAGGGAAGAGGGAGAACCAATGAGAGAGTAGCTGTTAGGCATTTGGATGGGCACATGTCACTCTAATTTCCCGGCAGGAAGAAGAATTCACCAAAGTCTCAGCCACCCACCGGGAACCAGTATAGGTCCTGAACCAAATGTTTGGACTTGCGTTCAGCTCACAAAAAACGAGTTGAAAAATGGAGCTCAGGGGCACAGCAATTCACAAACTGGCAGAGTAATCAAGGCCAACTATCGTCCAAAAATCTGTTGAGGGAAGGCAACGAGGCGGACTTGAATGCGAGGCAGAACAGCAGGAAACAGATTTCAAGAGGTACGTTAGAATCGCCTGTAAAGCACAGGAAGAGGGGCACAACTTCGACAATGATGCACTTGGCCAAAAAGGGCGTATGCGTTTTCTCCTGAATATATTCAGGAGAAAACGCATACGCCCTTTTTGGCCAAGCAAGCAAGCGGGCAATGCAAATCTGCACTACAAAGAAGTATCACTTCCCACCGGTCAAAAGGGACATCCACAAAATGTGTAAAAACCAGAAAGGCAAGACAGGCCCTGGAGAACAGGGAGCCTTGTTATGCTGATGGGCGGGATGTAAGTTGCCAACTGCCTCACTGGAGGAGTGCATTGTGTTCCCTAAAACAAGTAAACAACAGAGCTACAGAGCCAAGGGCACTTCCGGTCTAGGGAATATACCTTGGGAATACTGAAAATCCATAAGACAGAGCCACCCCCAAATTGAGGGCTGCACTGCTTACAAGAACCTCAACCTGGGTACACCTGAAATATCCCAGGAAATATAAAAATGGTTCAAAACATTGTGGAACTTACGTACGATGGAATATCCCTCAGCCATGAAATCAATGTCATAAGACCAGTAGCAGCAAAATGAGTGGATTCAGGTACGATGATTCTAAGTGAAAGAAGTCACACAGAAAAAGAAACTTATCATAAGATATCACTTAGGAAGATCCTGTAAACATGGCTACACATGAACTGAGTTAGGAAAGAGAACAGAGTCTCACATTTAGAAAACACTCTTATGCCTGCTTAAGGGGGAAGGAGAGGTGGGGTGATGCATCAAACCAGAGTTTGATATAAGCACAGGTACTGTTCCAAAAACCAACTATGGAATAGACAAGACCTACACCTTCCTCAGTGAAAGGGACTCAAAACCCCATATTTCCCGCAGAGGAATAGATCTGACTAGTAAGAATCTTAAAACCTATGTATTGATATGTCTCCGTAAGGGAATCAAGTGTGTCTAGACTGGCATAAACATGGCAGCGAGAATCAGCTCAAACCCACTCTAAAAAGGAATTTCAAAAACAGAACAAAGAAACAGGGAAAATCTTTACAATTCCTTCAGGGTCTCTGATGCAACCTGGAATGACCCTATCTACGATGACAGCTGGATGTGGCATGAGGCTGGACACTTGGGACTGAGAGGATTGGTGAGATTGGGTGAGCAAATGCAGACCCTTTAAAGCAATAATGCATGGCAACCATTCCATGGGTCCCACCTCTCCAGGTTGAAGGGAATATTACTACAGCTATAACATGTACGGGAACCCTAGAGAATGGACACACTGTGAATACGAAAGGTTTCTAAAACTCAACGAAGAGTCCCTCTCCTGGTGCTCCGGTTTGACTTTCCAACAGCTTTACTATCAATCTCCCAACTTGGAGAGACAGCCCCTTTAAGCTCCTGGTTCACACAGGTTGCCCATTTGGCAGAGGAGGAAAGGGAAGAGGGAGAACCAATGAGAGAGTAGCTGTTAGGCATTTGGATGGGCACATGTCACTCTAATTTCCCGGCAGGAAGAAGAATTAACCAAAGTCTCAGCCACCCACCGGGAACCAGTATAGGTCCTGAACCAAATGTTTGGACTTGCGTTCAGCTCACAAAAAACGAGTTGAAAAATGGAGCTCAGGGGCACAGCAATTCACAAACTGGCAGAGTAATCAAGGCCAACTATCGTCCAAAAATCTGTTGAGGGAAGGCAACGAGGCGGACTTGAATGCGAGGCAGAATAGCAGGAAACAGATTTCAAGAGGTACGTTAGAATTGCCTGTAAAGCATAGGAAGAGGGGCACAACTTCGACAATGATGCACTTGGCCAAAAAGGGCGTATGCGTTTTCTCCTGAATATATTCAGGAGAAAACGCATACGCCCTTTTTGGCCAAGCAAGCAAGCGGGCAATGCAAATCTGCACTACAAAGAAGTATCACTTCCCACCGGTCAAAAGGGACATCCACAAAATGTGTAAAAACCAGAAAGGCAAGACAGGCCCTGGAGAACAGGGAGCCTTGTTATGCTGATGGGCGGGATGTAAGTTGCCAACTGCCTCACTGGAGGAGTGCATTGTGTTCCCTAAAACAAGTAAACAACCGAGCTACAGAGCCAAGGGCACTTCCAGTCTAGGGAATATACCTTGGGAAAACTGAAAATCCATAAGACAGAGCCACCCCCAAATTGAGGGCTGCACTGCTTACAAGAACCTCAACCTGTGTACACCTGAAATATCCCAGGAAATATAAAAATGGTTCCAAACATTGTGGAACTTACGTACGATGGAATATCCCTCAGCCACGAAATCAATGTCATAAGACCAGTAGCAGCAAAATGAGTGGATTCAGGTACGATGATTCTAAGGGAAAGAAGTCACACAGGAAAAGAAACTTATCATAAGATATCACTTAGGAAGATCCTGTAAACATGGCTACACATGAACTGAGTTAGGAAAGAGAACAGAGTCTCACATTTAGAAAACACTCTTATGCCTGCTTAAGGGGGAAGGAGAGGTGGGGTGATGCATCAAACCAGAGTTTGATATAAGCACAGGTACTGTTCCAAAAACCAACTATGGAATAGACAAGACCTACACCTTCCTCAGTGAAAGGGACTCAAAACCCCATATTTCCCGCAGAGGAATAGATCTGACTAGTAAGAATCTTAAAACCTATGTATTGATATGTCTCCGTAAGGGAATCAAGTGTGTCTAGACTGGCATAAACATGGCAGCGAGAATCAGCTCAAACCCACTCTAAAAAGGAATTTCAAAAACAGAACAAAGAAACAGGGAAAATCTTTACAATTCCTTCAGGGTCTCTGATGCAACCTGGAATGACCCTATCTACGATGACAGCTGGATGTGGCATGAGGCTGGACACTTGGGACTGAGAGGATTGGTGAGATTGGGTGAGCAAATGCAGACCCTTTAAAGCAATAATGCATGGCAACCATTCCATGGGTCCCACCTCTCCAGGTTGAAGGGAATATTACT
Source organism: Mesoplodon mirus (assembly GCF_964341445.2). Taxonomy (NCBI): domain Eukaryota; kingdom Metazoa; phylum Chordata; class Mammalia; order Artiodactyla; family Ziphiidae; genus Mesoplodon; species Mesoplodon mirus. The sequence continues at coordinate 34,407 of NW_028295680.1, read as the reverse complement.
ACAGCTATAACATGTACGGGAACCCTAGAGAATGGACACACTGTGAATACGAAAGGTTTCTAAAACTCAACGAAGAGTCCCTCTCCTGGTGCTCCGGTTTGACTTTCCAACAGCTTTACTATCAATCTCCCAACTTGGAGAGACAGCCCCTTTAAGCTCCTGGTTCACACAGGTTGCCCATTTGGCAGAGGAGGAAAGGGAAGAGGGAGAACCAATGAGAGAGTAGCTGTTAGGCATTTGGATGGGCACATGTCACTCTAATTTCCCGGCAGGAAGAAGAATTCACCAAAGTCTCAGCCACCCACCGGGAACCAGTATAGGTCCTGAACCAAATGTTTGGACTTGCGTTCAGCTCACAAAAAACGAGTTGAAAAATGGAGCTCAGGGGCACAGCAATTCACAAACTGGCAGAGTAATCAAGGCCAACTATCGTCCAAAAATCTGTTGAGGGAAGGCAACGAGGCGGACTTGAATGCGAGGCAGAACAGCAGGAAACAGATTTCAAGAGGTACGTTAGAATCGCCTGTAAAGCACAGGAAGAGGGGCACAACTTCGACAATGATGCACTTGGCCAAAAAGGGCATATGCGTTTTCTCCTGAATATATTCAGGAGAAAACGCATACGCCCTTTTTGGCCAAGCAAGCAAGCGGGCAATGCAAATCTGCACTACAAAGAAGTATCACTTCCCACCGGTCAAAAGGGACATCCACAAAATGTGTAAAAACCAGAAAGGCAAGACAGGCCCTGGAGAACAGGGAGCCTTGTTATGCTGATGGGCGGGATGTAAGTTGCCAACTGCCTCACTGGAGGAGTGCATTGTGTTCCCTAAAACAAGTAAACAACCGAGCTACAGAGCCAAGGGCACTTCCAGTCTAGGGAATATACCTTGGGAAAACTGAAAATCCATAAGACAGAGCCACCCCCAAATTGAGGGCTGCACTGCTTACAAGAACCTCAACCTGGGTACACCTGAGATATCCCAGGAAATATAAAAATGGTTCCAAACATTGTGGAACTTACGTACGATGGAATATCCCTCAGCCACGAAATCAATGTCATAAGACCAGTAGCAGCAAAATGAGTGGATTCAGGTACGATGATTCTAAGGGAAAGAAGTCACACAGGAAAAGAAACTTATCATAAGATATCACTTAGGAAGATCCTGTAAACATGGCAACACATGAACTGAGTTAGGAAAGAGAACAGAGTCTCACATTTAGAAAACACTCTTATGCCTGCTTAAGGGGGAAGGAGAGGTGGGGTGATGCATCAAACCAGAGTTTGATATAAGCACAGGTACTGTTCCAAAAACCAACTATGGAATAGACAAGACCTACACCTTCCTCAGTGAAAGGGACTCAAAACCCCATATTTCCCGCAGAGGAATAGATCTGACTAGTAAGAATCTTAAAACCTATGTATTGATATGTCTCCGTAAGGGAATCAAGTGTGTCTAGACTGGCATAAACATGGCAGCGAGAATCAGCTCAAACCCACTCTAAAAAGGAATTTCAAAAACAGAACAAAGAAACAGGGAAATTCTTTACAATTCCTTCAGGGTCTCTGATGCAACCTGGAATGACCCTATCTACGATGACAGCTGGATGTGGCATGAGGCTGGACACTTGGGACTGAGAGGATTGGTGAGATTGGGTGAGCAAATGCAGACCCTTTAAAGCAATAATGCATGGCAACCATTCCATGGGTCCCACCTCTCCAGGTTGAAGGGAATATTACTACAGCTATAACATGTACGGGAACCCTAGAGAATGGACACACTGTGAATACGAAAGGTTTCTAAAACTCAACGAAGAGTCCCTCTCCTGGTGCTCCGGTTTGACTTTCCAACAGCTTTACTATCAATCTCCCAACTTGGAGAGACAGCCCCTTTAAGCTCCTGGTTCACACAGGTTGCCCATTTGGCAGAGGAGGAAAGGGAAGAGGGAGAACCAATGAGAGAGTAGCTGTTAGGCATTTGGATGGGCACATGTCACTCTAATTTCCCGGCAGGAAGAAGAATTCACCAAAGTCTCAGCCACCCACCGGGAACCAGTATAGGTCCTGAACCAAATGTTTGGACTTGCGTTCAGCTCACAAAAAACGAGTTGAAAAATGGAGCTCAGGGGCACAGCAATTCACAAACTGGCAGAGTAATCAAGGCCAACTATCGTCCAAAAATCTGTTGAGGGAAGGCAACGAGGCGGACTTGAATGCGAGGCAGAACAGCAGGAAACAGATTTCAAGAGGTACGTTAGAATCGCCTGTAAAGCACAGGAAGAGGGGCACAACTTCGACAATGATGCACTTGGCCAAAAAGGGCGTATGCGTTTTCTCCTGAATATATTCAGGAGAAAACGCATACGCCCTTTTTGGCCAAGCAAGCAAGCGGGCAATGCAAATCTGCACTACAAAGAAGTATCACTTCCCACCGGTCAAAAGGGACATCCACAAAATGTGTAAAAACCAGAAAGGCAAGACAGGCCCTGGAGAACAGGGAGCCTTGTTATGCTGATGGGCGGGATGTAAGTTGCCAACTGCCTCACTGGAGGAGTGCATTGTGTTCCCTAAAACAAGTAAACAACCGAGCTACAGAGCCAAGGGCACTTCCAGTCTAGGGAATATACCTTGGGAAAACTGAAAATCCATAAGACAGAGCCACCCCCAAATTGAGGGCTGCACTGCTTACAAGAACCTCAACCTGGGTACACCTGAGATATCCCAGGAAATATAAAAATGGTTCCAAACATTGTGGAACTTACGTACGATGGAATATCCCTCAGCCACGAAATCAATGTCATAAGACCAGTAGCAGCAAAATGAGTGGATTCAGGTACGATGATTCTAAGGGAAAGAAGTCACACAGGAAAAGAAACTTATCATAAGATATCACTTAGGAAGATCCTGTAAACATGGCAACACATGAACTGAGTTAGGAAAGAGAACAGAGTCTCACATTTAGAAAACACTCTTATGCCTGCTTAAGGGGGAAGGAGAGGTGGGGTGATGCATCAAACCAGAGTTTGATATAAGCACAGGTACTGTTCCAAAAACCAACTATGGAATAGACAAGACCTACACCTTCCTCAGTGAAAGGGACGCAAAACCCCATATTTCCCGCAGAGGAATAGATCTGACTAGTAAGAATCTTAAAACCTATGTATTGATATGTCTCCATAAGGGAATCAAGTGTGTCTAGACTGGCATAAACATGGCAGCGAGAATCAGCTCAAACCCACTCTAAAAAGGAATTTCAAAAACAGAACAAAGAAACAGGGAAATTCTTTACAATTCCTTCAGGGTCTCTGATGCAACCTGGAATGACCCTATCTACGATGACAGCTGGATGTGGCATGAGGCTGGACACTTGGGACTGAGAGGATTGGTGAGATTGGGTGAGCAAATGCAGACCCTTTAAAGCAATAATGCATGGCAACCATTCCATGGGTCCCACCTCTCCAGGTTGAAGGGAATATTACTACAGCTATAACATGTACGGGAACCCTAGAGAATGGACACACTGTGAATACGAAAGGTTTCTAAAACTCAACGAAGAGTCCCTCTCCTGGTGCTCCGGTTTGACTTTCCAACAGCTTTACTATCAATCTCCCAACTTGGAGAGACAGCCCCTTTAAGCTCCTGGTTCACACAGGTTGCCCATTTGGCAGAGGAGGAAAGGGAAGAGGGAGAACCAATGAGAGAGTAGCTGTTAGGCATTTGGATGGGCACATGTCACTCTAATTTCCCGGCAGGAAGAAGAATTCACCAAAGTCTCAGCCACCCACCGGGAACCAGTATAGGTCCTGAACCAAATGTTTGGACTTGCGTTCAGCTCACAAAAAACGAGTTGAAAAATGGAGCTCAGGGGCACAGCAATTCACAAACTGGCAGAGTAATCAAGGCCAACTATCGTCCAAAAATCTGTTGAGGGAAGGCAACGAGGCGGACTTGAATGCGAGGCAGAACAGCAGGAAACAGATTTCAAGAGGTACGTTAGAATCGCCTGTAAAGCACAGGAAGAGGGGCACAACTTCGACAATGATGCACTTGGCCAAAAAGGGCGTATGCGTTTTCTCCTGAATATATTCAGGAGAAAACGCATACGCCCTTTTTGGCCAAGCAAGCAAGCGGGCAATGCAAATCTGCACTACAAAGAAGTATCACTTCCCACCGGTCAAAAGGGACATCCACAAAATGTGTAAAAACCAGAAAGGCAAGACAGGCCCTGGAGAACAGGGAGCCTTGTTATGCTGATGGGCGGGATGTAAGTTGCCAACTGCCTCACTGGAGGAGTGCATTGTGTTCCCTAAAACAAGTAAACAACAGAGCTACAGAGCCAAGGGCACTTCCAGTCTAGGGAATATACCTTGGGAAAACTGAAAATCCATAAGACAGAGCCACCCCCAAATTGAGGGCTGCACTGCTTACAAGAACCTCAACCTGGGTACACCTGAGATATCCCAGGAAATATAAAAATGGTTCCAAACATTGTGGAACTTACGTACGATGGAATATCCCTCAGCCACGAAATCAATGTCATAAGACCAGTAGCAGCAAAATGAGTGGATTCAGGTACGATGATTCTAAGGGAAAGAAGTCACACAGGAAAAGAAACTTATCATAAGATATCACTTAGGAAGATCCTGTAAACATGGCTACACATGAACTGAGTTAGGAAAGAGAACAGAGTCTCACATTTAGAAAACACTCTTATGCCTGCTTAAGGGGGAAGGAGAGGTGGGGTGATGCATCAAACCAGAGTTTGATATAAGCACAGGTACCGTTCCAAAAACCAACTATGGAATAGACAAGACCTACACCTTCCTCAGTGAAAGGGACTCAAAACCCCATATTTCCCGCAGAGGAATAGATCTGACTAGTAAGAATCTTAAAACCTATGTATTGATATGTCTCCGTAAGGGAATCAAGTGTGTCTAGACTGGCATAAACATGGCAGCGAGAATCAGCTCAAACCCACTCTAAAAAGGAATTTCAAAAACAGAACAAAGAAACAGGGAAATTCTTTACAATTCCTTCAGGGTCTCTGATGCAACCTGGAATGACCCTATCTACGATGACAGCTGGATGTGGCATGAGGCTGGACACTTGGGACTGAGAGGATTGGTGAGATTGGGTGAGCAAATGCAGACCCTTTAAAGCAATAATGCATGGCAACCATTCCATGGGTCCCACCTCTCCAGGTTGAAGGGAATATTACTACAGCTATAACATGTACGGGAACCCTAGAGAATGGACACACTGTGAATACGAAAGGTTTCTAAAACTCAACGAAGAGTCCCTCTCCTGGTGCTCCGGTTTGACTTTCCAACAGCTTTACTATCAATCTCCCAACTTGGAGAGACAGCCCCTTTAAGCTCCTGGTTCACACAGGTTGCCCATTTGGCAGAGGAGGAAAGGGAAGAGGGAGAACCAATGAGAGAGTAGCTGTTAGGCATTTGGATGGGCACATGTCACTCTAATTTCCCGGCAGGAAGAAGAATTCACCAAAGTCTCAGCCACCCACCGGGAACCAGTATAGGTCCTGAACCAAATGTTTGGACTTGCGTTCAGCTCACAAAAAACGAGTTGAAAAATGGAGCTCAGGGGCACAGCAATTCACAAACTGGCAGAGTAATCAAGGCCAACTATCGTCCAAAAATCTGTTGAGGGAAGGCAACGAGGCGGACTTGAATGCGAGGCAGAACAGCAGGAAACAGATTTCAAGAGGTACGTTAGAATCGCCTGTAAAGCACAGGAAGAGGGGCACAACTTCGACAATGATGCACTTGGCCAAAAAGGGCGTATGCGTTTTCTCCTGAATATATTCAGGAGAAAACGCATACGCCCTTTTTGGCCAAGCAAGCAAGCGGGCAATGCAAATCTGCACTACAAAGAAGTATCACTTCCCACCGGTCAAAAGGGACATCCACAAAATGTGTAAAAACCAGAAAGGCAAGACAGGCCCTGGAGAACAGGGAGCCTTGTTATGCTGATGGGCGGGATGTAAGTTGCCAACTGCCTCACTGGAGGAGTGCATTGTGTTCCCTAAAACAAGTAAACAACCGAGCTACAGAGCCAAGGGCACTTCCAGTCTAGGGAATATACCTTGGGAAAACTGAAAATCCATAAGACAGAGCCACCCCCAAATTGAGGGCTGCACTGCTTACAAGAACCTCAACCTGGGTACACCTGAGATATCCCAGGAAATATAAAAATGGTTCCAAACATTGTGGAACTTACGTACGATGGAATATCCCTCAGCCACGAAATCAATGTCATAAGACCAGTAGCAGCAAAATGAGTGGATTCAGGTACGATGATTCTAAGGGAAAGAAGTCACACAGGAAAAGAAACTTATCATAAGATATCACTTAGGAAGATCCTGTAAACATGGCAACACATGAACTGAGTTAGGAAAGAGAACAGAGTCTCACATTTAGAAAACACTCTTATGCCTGCTTAAGGGGGAAGGAGAGGTGGGGTGATGCATCAAACCAGAGTTTGATATAAGCACAGGTACTGTTCCAAAAACCAACTATGGAATAGACAAGACCTACACCTTCCTCAGTGAAAGGGACTCAAAACCCCATATTTCCCGCAGAGGAATAGATCTGACTAGTAAGAATCTTAAAACCTATGTATTGATATGTCTCCGTAAGGGAATCAAGTGTGTCTAGACTGGCATAAACATGGCAGCGAGAATCAGCTCAAACCCACTCTAAAAAGGAATTTCAAAAACAGAACAAAGAAACAGGGAAATTCTTTACAATTCCTTCAGGGTCTCTGATGCAACCTGGAATGACCCTATCTACGATGACAGCTGGATGTGGCATGAGGCTGGACACTTGGGACTGAGAGGATTGGTGAGATTGGGTGAGCAAATGCAGACCCTTTAAAGCAATAATGCATGGCAACCATTCCATGGGTCCCACCTCTCCAGGTTGAAGGGAATATTACTACAGCTATAACATGTACGGGAACCCTAGAGAATGGACACACTGTGAATACGAAAGGTTTCTAAAACTCAACGAAGAGTCCCTCTCCTGGTGCTCCGGTTTGACTTTCCAACAGCTTTACTATCAATCTCCCAACTTGGAGAGACAGCCCCTTTAAGCTCCTGGTTCACACAGGTTGCCCATTTGGCAGAGGAGGAAAGGGAAGAGGGAGAACCAATGAGAGAGTAGCTGTTAGGCATTTGGATGGGCACATGTCACTCTAATTTCCCGGCAGGAAGAAGAATTCACCAAAGTCTCAGCCACCCACCGGGAACCAGTATAGGTCCTGAACCAAATGTTTGGACTTGCGTTCAGCTCACAAAAAACGAGTTGAAAAATGGAGCTCAGGGGCACAGCAATTCACAAACTGGCAGAGTAATCAAGGCCAACTATCGTCCAAAAATCTGTTGAGGGAAGGCAACGAGGCGGACTTGAATGCGAGGCAGAACAGCAGGAAACAGATTTCAAGAGGTACGTTAGAATCGCCTGTAAAGCACAGGAAGAGGGGCACAACTTCGACAATGATGCACTTGGCCAAAAAGGGCGTATGCGTTTTCTCCTGAATATATTCAGGAGAAAACGCATACGCCCTTTTTGGCCAAGCAAGCAAGCGGGCAATGCAAATCTGCACTACAAAGAAGTATCACTTCCCACCGGTCAAAAGGGACATCCACAAAATGTGTAAAAACCAGAAAGGCAAGACAGGCCCTGGAGAACAGGGAGCCTTGTTATGCTGATGGGCGGGATGTAAGTTGCCAACTGCCTCACTGGAGGAGTGCATTGTGTTCCCTAAAACAAGTAAACAACCGAGCTACAGAGCCAAGGGCACTTCCAGTCTAGGGAATATACCTTGGGAAAACTGAAAATCCATAAGACAGAGCCACCCCCAAATTGAGGGCTGCACTGCTTACAAGAACCTCAACCTGGGTACACCTGAGATATCCCAGGAAATATAAAAATGGTTCCAAACATTGTGGAACTTACGTACGATGGAATATCCCTCAGCCACGAAATCAATGTCATAAGACCAGTAGCAGCAAAATGAGTGGATTCAGGTACGATGATTCTAAGGGAAAGAAGTCACACAGGAAAAGAAACTTATCATAAGATATCACTTAGGAAGATCCTGTAAACATGGCAACACATGAACTGAGTTAGGAAAGAGAACAGAGTCTCACATTTAGAAAACACTCTTATGCCTGCTTAAGGGGGAAGGAGAGGTGGGGTGATGCATCAAACCAGAGTTTGATATAAGCACAGGTACTGTTCCAAAAACCAACTATGGAATAGACAAGACCTACACCTTCCTCAGTGAAAGGGACGCAAAACCCCATATTTCCCGCAGAGGAATAGATCTGACTAGTAAGAATCTTAAAACCTATGTATTGATATGTCTCCGTAAGGGAATCAAGTGTGTCTAGACTGGCATAAACATGGCAGCGAGAATCAGCTCAAACCCACTCTAAAAAGGAATTTCAAAAACAGAACAAAGAAACAGGGAAATTCTTTACAATTCCTTCAGGGTCTCTGATGCAACCTGGAATGACCCTATCTACGATGACAGCTGGATGTGGCATGAGGCTGGACACTTGGGACTGAGAGGATTGGTGAGATTGGGTGAGCAAATGCAGACCCTTTAAAGCAATAATGCATGGCAACCATTCCATGGGTCCCACCTCTCCAGGTTGAAGGGAATATTACTACAGCTATAACATGTACGGGAACCCTAGAGAATGGACACACTGTGAATACGAAAGGTTTCTAAAACTCAACGAAGAGTCCCTCTCCTGGTGCTCCGGTTTGACTTTCCAACAGCTTTACTATCAATCTCCCAACTTGGAGAGACAGCCCCTTTAAGCTCCTGGTTCACACAGGTTGCCCATTTGGCAGAGGAGGAAAGGGAAGAGGGAGAACCAATGAGAGAGTAGCTGTTAGGCATTTGGATGGGCACATGTCACTCTAATTTCCCGGCAGGAAGAAGAATTCACCAAAGTCTCAGCCACCCACCGGGAACCAGTATAGGTCCTGAACCAAATGTTTGGACTTGCGTTCAGCTCACAAAAAACGAGTTGAAAAATGGAGCTCAGGGGCACAGCAATTCACAAACTGGCAGAGTAATCAAGGCCAACTATCGTCCAAAAATCTGTTGAGGGAAGGCAACGAGGCGGACTTGAATGCGAGGCAGAACAGCAGGAAACAGATTTCAAGAGGTACGTTAGAATCGCCTGTAAAGCACAGGAAGAGGGGCACAACTTCGACAATGATGCACTTGGCCAAAAAGGGCGTATGCGTTTTCTCCTGAATATATTCAGGAGAAAACGCATACGCCCTTTTTGGCCAAGCAAGCAAGCGGGCAATGCAAATCTGCACTACAAAGAAGTATCACTTCCCACCGGTCAAAAGGGACATCCACAAAATGTGTAAAAACCAGAAAGGCAAGACAGGCCCTGGAGAACAGGGAGCCTTGTTATGCTGATGGGCGGGATGTAAGTTGCCAACTGCCTCACTGGAGGAGTGCATTGTGTTCCCTAAAACAAGTAAACAACCGAGCTACAGAGCCAAGGGCACTTCCAGTCTAGGGAATATACCTTGGGAAAACTGAAAATCCATAAGACAGAGCCACCCCCAAATTGAGGGCTGCACTGCTTACAAGAACCTCAACCTGGGTACACCTGAGATATCCCAGGAAATATAAAAATGGTTCCAAACATTGTGGAACTTACGTACGATGGAATATCCCTCAGCCACGAAATCAATGTCATAAGACCAGTAGCAGCAAAATGAGTGGATTCAGGTACGATGATTCTAAGGGAAAGAAGTCACACAGGAAAAGAAACTTATCATAAGATATCACTTAGGAAGATCCTGTAAACATGGCAACACATGAACTGAGTTAGGAAAGAGAACAGAGTCTCACATTTAGAAAACACTCTTATGCCTGCTTAAGGGGGAAGGAGAGGTGGGGTGATGCATCAAACCAGAGTTTGATATAAGCACAGGTACTGTTCCAAAAACCAACTATGGAATAGACAAGACCTACACCTTCCTCAGTGAAAGGGACTCAAAACCCCATATTTCCCGCAGAGGAATAGATCTGACTAGTAAGAATCTTAAAACCTATGTATTGATATGTCTCCGTAAGGGAATCAAGTGTGTCTAGACTGGCATAAACATGGCAGCGAGAATCAGCTCAAACCCACTCTAAAAAGGAATTTCAAAAACAGAACAAAGAAACAGGGAAATTCTTTACAATTCCTTCAGGGTCTCTGATGCAACCTGGAATGACCCTATCTACGATGACAGCTGGATGTGGCATGAGGCTGGACACTTGGGACTGAGAGGATTGGTGAGATTGGGTGAGCAAATGCAGACCCTTTAAAGCAATAATGCATGGCAACCATTCCATGGGTCCCACCTCTCCAGGTTGAAGGGAATATTACTACAGCTATAACATGTACGGGAACCCTAGAGAATGGACACACTGTGAATACGAAAGGTTTCTAAAACTCAACGAAGAGTCCCTCTCCTGGTGCTCCGGTTTGACTTTCCAACAGCTTTACTATCAATCTCCCAACTTGGAGAGACAGCCCCTTTAAGCTCCTGGTTCACACAGGTTGCCCATTTGGCAGAGGAGGAAAGGGAAGAGGGAGAACCAATGAGAGAGTAGCTGTTAGGCATTTGGATGGGCACATGTCACTCTAATTTCCCGGCAGGAAGAAGAATTCACCAAAGTCTCAGCCACCCACCGGGAACCAGTATAGGTCCTGAACCAAATGTTTGGACTTGCGTTCAGCTCACAAAAAACGAGTTGAAAAATGGAGCTCAGGGGCACAGCAATTCACAAACTGGCAGAGTAATCAAGGCCAACTATCGTCCAAAAATCTGTTGAGGGAAGGCAACGAGGCGGACTTGAATGCGAGGCAGAACAGCAGGAAACAGATTTCAAGAGGTACGTTAGAATCGCCTGTAAAGCACAGGAAGAGGGGCACAACTTCGACAATGATGCACTTGGCCAAAAAGGGCATATGCGTTTTCTCCTGAATATATTCAGGAGAAAACGCATACGCCCTTTTTGGCCAAGCAAGCAAGCGGGCAATGCAAATCTGCACTACAAAGAAGTATCACTTCCCACCGGTCAAAAGGGACATCCACAAAATGTGTAAAAACCAGAAAGGCAAGACAGGCCCTGGAGAACAGGGAGCCTTGTTATGCTGATGGGCGGGATGTAAGTTGCCAACTGCCTCACTGGAGGAGTGCATTGTGTTCCCTAAAACAAGTAAACAACCGAGCTACAGAGCCAAGGGCACTTCCAGTCTAGGGAATATACCTTGGGAAAACTGAAAATCCATAAGACAGAGCCACCCCCAAATTGAGGGCTGCACTGCTTACAAGAACCTCAACCTGGGTACACCTGAGATATCCCAGGAAATATAAAAATGGTTCCAAACATTGTGGAACTTACGTACGATTGAATATCCCTCAGCCACGAAATCAATGTCATAAGACCAGTAGCAGCAAAATGAGTGGATTCAGGTACGATGATTCTAAGGGAAAGAAGTCACACAGGAAAAGAAACTTATCATAAGATATCACTTAGGAAGATCCTGTAAACATGGCAACACATGAACTGAGTTAGGAAAGAGAACAGAGTCTCACATTTAGAAAACACTCTTATGCCTGCTTAAGGGGGAAGGAGAGGTGGGGTGATGCATCAAACCAGAGTTTGATATAAGCACAGGTACTGTTCCAAAAACCAACTATGGAATAGACAAGACCTACACCTTCCTCAGTGAAAGGGACTCAAAACCCCATATTTCCCGCAGAGGAATAGATCTGACTAGTAAGAATCTTAAAACCTATGTATTGATATGTCTCCGTAAGGGAATCAAGTGTGTCTAGACTGGCATAAACATGGCAGCGAGAATCAGCTCAAACCCACTCTAAAAAGGAATTTCAAAAACAGAACAAAGAAACAGGGAAATTCTTTACAATTCCTTCAGGGTCTCTGATGCAACCTGGAATGACCCTATCTACGATGACAGCTGGATGTGGCATGAGGCTGGACACTTGGGACTGAGAGGATTGGTGAGATTGGGTGAGCAAATGCAGACCCTTTAAAGCAATAATGCATGGCAACCATTCCATGGGTCCCACCTCTCCAGGTTGAAGGGAATATTACTACAGCTATAACATGTACGGGAACCCTAGAGAATGGACACACTGTGAATACGAAAGGTTTCTAAAACTCAACGAAGAGTCCCTCTCCTGGTGCTCCGGTTTGACTTTCCAACAGCTTTACTATCAATCTCCCAACTTGGAGAGACAGCCCCTTTAAGCTCCTGGTTCACACAGGTTGCCCATTTGGCAGAGGAGGAAAGGGAAGAGGGAGAACCAATGAGAGAGTAGCTGTTAGGCATTTGGATGGGCACATGTCACTCTAATTTCCCGGCAGGAAGAAGAATTCACCAAAGTCTCAGCCACCCACCGGGAACCAGTATAGGTCCTGAACCAAATGTTTGGACTTGCGTTCAGCTCACAAAAAACGAGTTGAAAAATGGAGCTCAGGGGCACAGCAATTCACAAACTGGCAGAGTAATCAAGGCCAACTATCGTCCAAAAATCTGTTGAGGGAAGGCAACGAGGCGGACTTGAATGCGAGGCAGAACAGCAGGAAACAGATTTCAAGAGGTACGTTAGAATCGCCTGTAAAGCACAGGAAGAGGGGCACAACTTCGACAATGATGCACTTGGCCAAAAAGGGCGTATGCGTTTTCTCCTGAATATATTCAGGAGAAAACGCATACGCCCTTTTTGGCCAAGCAAGCAAGCGGGCAATGCAAATCTGCACTACAAAGAAGTATCACTTCCCACCGGTCAAAAGGGACATCCACAAAATGTGTAAAAACCAGAAAGGCAAGACAGGCCCTGGAGAACAGGGAGCCTTGTTATGCTGATGGGCGGGATGTAAGTTGCCAACTGCCTCACTGGAGGAGTGCATTGTGTTCCCTAAAACAAGTAAACAACCGAGCTACAGAGCCAAGGGCACTTCCAGTCTAGGGAATATACCTTGGGAAAACTGAAAATCCATAAGACAGAGCCACCCCCAAATTGAGGGCTGCACTGCTTACAAGAACCTCAACCTGGGTACACCTGAGATATCCCAGGAAATATAAAAATGGTTCCAAACATTGTGGAACTTACGTACGATGGAATATCCCTCAGCCACGAAATCAATGTCATAAGACCAGTAGCAGCAAAATGAGTGGATTCAGGTACGATGATTCTAAGGGAAAGAAGTCACACAGGAAAAGAAACTTATCATAAGATATCACTTAGGAAGATCCTGTAAACATGGCAACACATGAACTGAGTTAGGAAAGAGAACAGAGTCTCACATTTAGAAAACACTCTTATGCCTGCTTAAGGGGGAAGGAGAGGTGGGGTGATGCATCAAACCAGAGTTTGATATAAGCACAGGTACTGTTCCAAAAACCAACTATGGAATAGACAAGACCTACACCTTCCTCAGTGAAAGGGACTCAAAACCCCATATTTCCCGCAGAGGAATAGATCTGACTAGTAAGAATCTTAAAACCTATGTATTGATATGTCTCCGTAAGGGAATCAAGTGTGTCTAGACTGGCATAAACATGGCAGCGAGAATCAGCTCAAACCCACTCTAAAAAGGAATTTCAAAAACAGAACAAAGAAACAGGGAAATTCTTTACAATTCCTTCAGGGTCTCTGATGCAACCTGGAATGACCCTATCTACGATGACAGCTGGATGTGGCATGAGGCTGGACACTTGGGACTGAGAGGATTGGTGAGATTGGGTGAGCAAATGCAGACCCTTTAAAGCAATAATGCATGGCAACCATTCCATGGGTCCCACCTCTCCAGGTTGAAGGGAATATTACTACAGCTATAACATGTACGGGAACCCTAGAGAATGGACACACTGTGAATACGAAAGGTTTCTAAAACTCAACGAAGAGTCCCTCTCCTGGTGCTCCGGTTTGACTTTCCAACAGCTTTACTATCAATCTCCCAACTTGGAGAGACAGCCCCTTTAAGCTCCTGGTTCACACAGGTTGCCCATTTGGCAGAGGAGGAAAGGGAAGAGGGAGAACCAATGAGAGAGTAGCTGTTAGGCATTTGGATGGGCACATGTCACTCTAATTTCCCGGCAGGAAGAAGAATTCACCAAAGTCTCAGCCACCCACCGGGAACCAGTATAGGTCCTGAACCAAATGTTTGGACTTGCGTTCAGCTCACAAAAAACGAGTTGAAAAATGGAGCTCAGGGGCACAGCAATTCACAAACTGGCAGAGTAATCAAGGCCAACTATCGTCCAAAAATCTGTTGAGGGAAGGCAACGAGGCGGACTTGAATGCGAGGCAGAACAGCAGGAAACAGATTTCAAGAGGTACGTTAGAATCGCCTGTAAAGCACAGGAAGAGGGGCACAACTTCGACAATGATGCACTTGGCCAAAAAGGGCGTATGCGTTTTCTCCTGAATATATTCAGGAGAAAACGCATACGCCCTTTTTGGCCAAGCAAGCAAGCGGGCAATGCAAATCTGCACTACAAAGAAGTATCACTTCCCACCGGTCAAAAGGGACATCCACAAAATGTGTAAAAACCAGAAAGGCAAGACAGGCCCTGGAGAACAGGGAGCCTTGTTATGCTGATGGGCGGGATGTAAGTTGCCAACTGCCTCACTGGAGGAGTGCATTGTGTTCCCTAAAACAAGTAAACAACAGAGCTACAGAGCCAAGGGCACTTCCAGTCTAGGGAATATACCTTGGGAAAACTGAAAATCCATAAGACAGAGCCACCCCCAAATTGAGGGCTGCACTGCTTACAAGAACCTCAACCTGGGTACACCTGAGATATCCCAGGAAATATAAAAATGGTTCCAAACATTGTGGAACTTACGTACGATGGAATATCCCTCAGCCACGAAATCAATGTCATAAGACCAGTAGCAGCAAAATGAGTGGATTCAGGTACGATGATTCTAAGGGAAAGAAGTCACACAGGAAAAGAAACTTATCATAAGATATCACTTAGGAAGATCCTGTAAACATGGCAACACATGAACTGAGTTAGGAAAGAGAACAGAGTCTCACATTTAGAAAACACTCTTATGCCTGCTTAAGGGGGAAGGAGAGGTGGGGTGATGCATCAAACCAGAGTTTGATATAAGCACAGGTACTGTTCCAAAAACCAACTATGGAATAGACAAGACCTACACCTTCCTCAGTGAAAGGGACTCAAAACCCCATATTTCCCGCAGAGGAATAGATCTGACTAGTAAGAATCTTAAAACCTATGTATTGATATGTCTCCGTAAGGGAATCAAGTGTGTCTAGACTGGCATAAACATGGCAGCGAGAATCAGCTCAAACCCACTCTAAAAAGGAATTTCAAAAACAGAACAAAGAAACAGGGAAATTCTTTACAATTCCTTCAGGGTCTCTGATGCAACCTGGAATGACCCTATCTACGATGACAGCTGGATGTGGCATGAGGCTGGACACTTGGGACTGAGAGGATTGGTGAGATTGGGTGAGCAAATGCAGACCCTTTAAAGCAATAATGCATGGCAACCATTCCATGGGTCCCACCTCTCCAGGTTGAAGGGAATATTACTACAGCTATAACATGTACGGGAAACCTAGAGAATGGACACACTGTGAATACGAAAGGTTTCTAAAACTCAACGAAGAGTCCCTCTCCTGGTGCTCCGGTTTGACTTTCCAACAGCTTTACTATCAATCTCCCAACTTGGAGAGACAGCCCCTTTAAGCTCCTGGTTCACACAGGTTGCCCATTTGGCAGAGGAGGAAAGGGAAGAGGGAGAACCAATGAGAGAGTAGCTGTTAGGCATTTGGATGGGCACATGTCACTCTAATTTCCCGGCAGGAAGAAGAATTCACCAAAGTCTCAGCCACCCACCGGGAACCAGTATAGGTCCTGAACCAAATGTTTGGACTTGCGTTCAGCTCACAAAAAACGAGTTGAAAAATGGAGCTCAGGGGCACAGCAATTCACAAACTGGCAGAGTAATCAAGGCCAACTATCGTCCAAAAATCTGTTGAGGGAAGGCAACGAGGCGGACTTGAATGCGAGGCAGAACAGCAGGAAACAGATTTCAAGAGGTACGTTAGAATCGCCTGTAAAGCACAGGAAGAGGGGCACAACTTCGACAATGATGCACTTGGCCAAAAAGGGCGTATGCGTTTTCTCCTGAATATATTCAGGAGAAAACGCATACGCCCTTTTTGGCCAAGCAAGCAAGCGGGCAATGCAAATCTGCACTACAAAGAAGTATCACTTCCCACCGGTCAAAAGGGACATCCACAAAATGTGTAAAAACCAGAAAGGCAAGACAGGCCCTGGAGAACAGGGAGCCTTGTTATGCTGATGGGCGGGATGTAAGTTGCCAACTGCCTCACTGGAGGAGTGCATTGTGTTCCCTAAAACAAGTAAACAACCGAGCTACAGAGCCAAGGGCACTTCCAGTCTAGGGAATATACCTTGGGAAAACTGAAAATCCATAAGACAGAGCCACCCCCAAATTGAGGGCTGCACTGCTTACAAGAACCTCAACCTTGGTACACCTGAGATATCCCAGGAAATATAAAAATGGTTCAAAACATTGTGGAACTTACGTACGATGGAATATCCCTCAGCCACGAAATCAATGTCATAAGACCAGTAGCAGCAAAATGAGTGGATTCAGGTACGATGATTCTAAGGGAAAGAAGTCACACAGGAAAAGAAACTTATCATAAGATATCACTTAGGAAGATCCTGTAAACATGGCAACACATGAACTGAGTTAGGAAAGAGAACAGAGTCTCACATTTAGAAAACACTCTTATGCCTGCTTAAGGGGGAAGGAGAGGTGGGGTGATGCATCAAACCAGAGTTTGATATAAGCACAGGTACTGTTCCAAAAACCAACTATGGAATAGACAAGACCTACACCTTCCTCAGTGAAAGGGACGCAAAACCCCATATTTCCCGCAGAGGAATAGATCTGACTAGTAAGAATCTTAAAACCTATGTATTGATATGTCTCCGTAAGGGAATCAAGTGTGTCTAGACTGGCATAAACATGGCAGCGAGAATCAGCTCAAACCCACTCTAAAAAGGAATTTCAAAAACAGAACAAAGAAACAGGGAAATTCTTTACAATTCCTTCAGGGTCTCTGATGCAACCTGGAATGACCCTATCTACGATGACAGCTGGATGTGGCATGAGGCTGGACACTTGGGACTGAGAGGATTGGTGAGATTGGGTGAGCAAATGCAGACCCTTTAAAGCAATAATGCATGGCAACCATTCCATGGGTCCCACCTCTCCAGGTTGAAGGGAATATTACTACAGCTATAACATGTACGGGAACCCTAGAGAATGGACACACTGTGAATACGAAAGGTTTCTAAAACTCAACGAAGAGTCCCTCTCCTGGTGCTCCGGTTTGACTTTCCAACAGCTTTACTATCAATCTCCCAACTTGGAGAGACAGCCCCTTTAAGCTCCTGGTTCACACAGGTTGCCCATTTGGCAGAGGAGGAAAGGGAAGAGGGAGAACCAATGAGAGAGTAGCTGTTAGGCATTTGGATGGGCACATGTCACTCTAATTTCCCGGCAGGAAGAAGAATTCACCAAAGTCTCAGCCACCCACCGGGAACCAGTATAGGTCCTGAACCAAATGTTTGGACTTGCGTTCAGCTCACAAAAAACGAGTTGAAAAATGGAGCTCAGGGGCACAGCAATTCACAAACTGGCAGAGTAATCAAGGCCAACTATCGTCCAAAAATCTGTTGAGGGAAGGCAACGAGGCGGACTTGAATGCGAGGCAGAACAGCAGGAAACAGATTTCAAGAGGTACGTTAGAATCGCCTGTAAAGCACAGGAAGAGGGGCACAACTTCGACAATGATGCACTTGGCCAAAAAGGGCGTATGCGTTTTCTCCTGAATATATTCAGGAGAAAACGCATACGCCCTTTTTGGCCAAGCAAGCAAGCGGGCAATGCAAATCTGCACTACAAAGAAGTATCACTTCCCACCGGTCAAAAGGGACATCCACAAAATGTGTAAAAACCAGAAAGGCAAGACAGGCCCTGGAGAACAGGGAGCCTTGTTATGCTGATGGGCGGGATGTAAGTTGCCAACTGCCTCACTGGAGGAGTGCATTGTGTTCCCTAAAACAAGTAAACAACCGAGCTACAGAGCCAAGGGCACTTCCAGTCTAGGGAATATACCTTGGGAAAACTGAAAATCCATAAGACAGAGCCACCCCCAAATTGAGGGCTGCACTGCTTACAAGAACCTCAACCTGGGTACACCTGAGATATCCCAGGAAATATAAAAATGGTTCAAAACATTGTGGAACTTACGTACGATGGAATATCCCTCAGCCACGAAATCAATGTCATAAGACCAGTAGCAGCAAAATGAGTGGATTCAGGTACGATGATTCTAAGGGAAAGAAGTCACACAGGAAAAGAAACTTATCATAAGATATCACTTAGGAAGATCCTGTAAACATGGCAACACATGAACTGAGTTAGGAAAGAGAACAGAGTCTCACATTTAGAAAACACTCTTATGCCTGCTTAAGGGGGAAGGAGAGGTGGGGTGATGCATCAAACCAGAGTTTGATATAAGCACAGGTACTGTTCCAAAAACCAACTATGGAATAGACAAGACCTACACCTTCCTCAGTGAAAGGGACTCAAAACCCCATATTTCCCGCAGAGGAATAGATCTGACTAGTAAGAATCTTAAAACCTATGTATTGATATGTCTCCGTAAGGGAATCAAGTGTGTCTAGACTGGCATAAACATGGCAGCGAGAATCAGCTCAAACCCACTCTAAAAAGGAATTTCAAAAACAGAACAAAGAAACAGGGAAATTCTTTACAATTCCTTCAGGGTCTCTGATGCAACCTGGAATGACCC
This sequence comes from Mesoplodon mirus, assembly GCF_964341445.2. NCBI lineage: Eukaryota > Metazoa > Chordata > Mammalia > Artiodactyla > Ziphiidae > Mesoplodon > Mesoplodon mirus. The sequence continues at coordinate 15,431 of NW_028295680.1, read as the reverse complement.
TATCTACGATGACAGCTGGATGTGGCATGAGGCTGGACACTTGGGACTGAGAGGATTGGTGAGATTGGGTGAGCAAATGCAGACCCTTTAAAGCAATAATGCATGGCAACCATTCCATGGGTCCCACCTCTCCAGGTTGAAGGGAATATTACTACAGCTATAACATGTACGGGAACCCTAGAGAATGGACACACTGTGAATACGAAAGGTTTCTAAAACTCAACGAAGAGTCCCTCTCCTGGTGCTCCGGTTTGACTTTCCAACAGCTTTACTATCAATCTCCCAACTTGGAGAGACAGCCCCTTTAAGCTCCTGGTTCACACAGGTTGCCCATTTGGCAGAGGAGGAAAGGGAAGAGGGAGAACCAATGAGAGAGTAGCTGTTAGGCATTTGGATGGGCACATGTCACTCTAATTTCCCGGCAGGAAGAAGAATTCACCAAAGTCTCAGCCACCCACCGGGAACCAGTATAGGTCCTGAACCAAATGTTTGGACTTGCGTTCAGCTCACAAAAAACGAGTTGAAAAATGGAGCTCAGGGGCACAGCAATTCACAAACTGGCAGAGTAATCAAGGCCAACTATCGTCCAAAAATCTGTTGAGGGAAGGCAACGAGGCGGACTTGAATGCGAGGCAGAACAGCAGGAAACAGATTTCAAGAGGTACGTTAGAATCGCCTGTAAAGCACAGGAAGAGGGGCACAACTTCGACAATGATGCACTTGGCCAAAAAGGGCGTATGCGTTTTCTCCTGAATATATTCAGGAGAAAACGCATACGCCCTTTTTGGCCAAGCAAGCAAGCGGGCAATGCAAATCTGCACTACAAAGAAGTATCACTTCCCACCGGTCAAAAGGGACATCCACAAAATGTGTAAAAACCAGAAAGGCAAGACAGGCCCTGGAGAACAGGGAGCCTTGTTATGCTGATGGGCGGGATGTAAGTTGCCAACTGCCTCACTGGAGGAGTGCATTGTGTTCCCTAAAACAAGTAAACAACCGAGCTACAGAGCCAAGGGCACTTCCAGTCTAGGGAATATACCTTGGGAAAACTGAAAATCCATAAGACAGAGCCACCCCCAAATTGAGGGCTGCACTGCTTACAAGAACCTCAACCTGGGTACACCTGAGATATCCCAGGAAATATAAAAATGGTTCCAAACATTGTGGAACTTACGTACGATGGAATATCCCTCAGCCACGAAATCAATGTCATAAGACCAGTAGCAGCAAAATGAGTGGATTCAGGTACGATGATTCTAAGGGAAAGAAGTCACACAGGAAAAGAAACTTATCATAAGATATCACTTAGGAAGATCCTGTAAACATGGCAACACATGAACTGAGTTAGGAAAGAGAACAGAGTCTCACATTTAGAAAACACTCTTATGCCTGCTTAAGGGGGAAGGAGAGGTGGGGTGATGCATCAAACCAGAGTTTGATATAAGCACAGGTACTGTTCCAAAAACCAACTATGGAATAGACAAGACCTACACCTTCCTCAGTGAAAGGGACTCAAAACCCCATATTTCCCGCAGAGGAATAGATCTGACTAGTAAGAATCTTAAAACCTATGTATTGATATGTCTCCGTAAGGGAATCAAGTGTGTCTAGACTGGCATAAACATGGCAGCGAGAATCAGCTCAAACCCACTCTAAAAAGGAATTTCAAAAACAGAACAAAGAAACAGGGAAATTCTTTACAATTCCTTCAGGGTCTCTGATGCAACCTGGAATGACCCTATCTACGATGACAGCTGGATGTGGCATGAGGCTGGACACTTGGGACTGAGAGGATTGGTGAGATTGGGTGAGCAAATGCAGACCCTTTAAAGCAATAATGCATGGCAACCATTCCATGGGTCCCACCTCTCCAGGTTGAAGGGAATATTACTACAGCTATAACATGTACGGGAAACCTAGAGAATGGACACACTGTGAATACGAAAGGTTTCTAAATCTCAACGAAGAGTCCCTCTCCTGGTGCTCCGGTTTGACTTTCCAACAGCTTTACTATCAATCTCCCAACTTGGAGAGACAGCCCCTTTAAGCTCCTGGTTCACACAGGTTGCCCATTTGGCAGAGGAGGAAAGGGAAGAGGGAGAACCAATGAGAGAGTAGCTGTTAGGCATTTGGATGGGCACATGTCACTCTAATTTCCCGGCAGGAAGAAGAATTCACCAAAGTCTCAGCCACCCACCGGGAACCAGTATAGGTCCTGAACCAAATGTTTGGACTTGCGTTCAGCTCACAAAAAAACGAGTTGAAAAATGGAGCTCAGGGGCACAGCAATTCACAAACTGGCAGAGTAATCAAGGCCAACTATCGTCCAAAAATCTGTTGAGGGAAGGCAACGAGGCGGACTTGAATGCGAGGCAGAACAGCAGGAAACAGATTTCAAGAGGTACGTTAGAATCGCCTGTAAAGCACAGGAAGAGGGGCACAACTTCGACAATGATGCACTTGGCCAAAAAGGGCGTATGCGTTTTCTCCTGAATATATTCAGGAGAAAACGCATACGCCCTTTTTGGCCAAGCAAGCAAGCGGGCAATGCAAATCTGCACTACAAAGAAGTATCACTTCCCACCGGTCAAAAGGGACATCCACAAAATGTGTAAAAACCAGAAAGGCAAGACAGGCCCTGGAGAACAGGGAGCCTTGTTATGCTGATGGGCGGGATGTAAGTTGCCAACTGCCTCACTGGAGGAGTGCATTGTGTTCCCTAAAACAAGTAAACAACCGAGCTACAGAGCCAAGGGCACTTCCAGTCTAGGGAATATACCTTGGGAAAACTGAAAATCCATAAGACAGAGCCACCCCCAAATTGAGGGCTGCACTGCTTACAAGAACCTCAACCTGGGTACACCTGAGATATCCCAGGAAATATAAAAATGGTTCCAAACATTGTGGAACTTACGTACGATGGAATATCCCTCAGCCACGAAATCAATGTCATAAGACCAGTAGCAGCAAAATGAGTGGATTCAGGTACGATGATTCTAAGGGAAAGAAGTCACACAGGAAAAGAAACTTATCATAAGATATCACTTAGGAAGATCCTGTAAACATGGCAACACATGAACTGAGTTAGGAAAGAGAACAGAGTCTCACATTTAGAAAACACTCTTATGCCTGCTTAAGGGGGAAGGAGAGGTGGGGTGATGCATCAAACCAGAGTTTGATATAAGCACAGGTACTGTTCCAAAAACCAACTATGGAATAGACAAGACCTACACCTTCCTCAGTGAAAGGGACTCAAAACCCCATATTTCCCGCAGAGGAATAGATCTGACTAGTAAGAATCTTAAAACCTATATATTGATATGTCTCCGTAAGGGAATCAAGTGTGTCTAGACTGGCATAAACATGGCAGCGAGAATCAGCTCAAACCCACTCTAAAAAGGAATTTCAAAAACAGAACAAAGAAACAGGGAAATTCTTTACAATTCCTTCAGGGTCTCTGATGCAACCTGGAATGACCCTATCTACGATGACAGCTGGATGTGGCATGAGGCTGGACACTTGGGACTGAGAGGATTGGTGAGATTGGGTGAGCAAATGCAGACCCTTTAAAGCAATAATGCATGGCAACCATTCCATGGGTCCCACCTCTCCAGGTTGAAGGGAATATTACTACAGCTATAACATGTACGGGAAACCTAGAGAATGGACACACTGTGAATACGAAAGGTTTCTAAATCTCAACGAAGAGTCCCTCTCCTGGTGCTCCGGTTTGACTTTCCAACAGCTTTACTATCAATCTCCCAACTTGGAGAGACAGCCCCTTTAAGCTCCTGGTTCACACAGGTTGCCCATTTGGCAGAGGAGGAAAGGGAAGAGGGAGAACCAATGAGAGAGTAGCTGTTAGGCATTTGGATGGGCACATGTCACTCTAATTTCCCGGCAGGAAGAAGAATTCACCAAAGTCTCAGCCACCCACCGGGAACCAGTATAGGTCCTGAACCAAATGTTTGGACTTGCGTTCAGCTCACAAAAAAACGAGTTGAAAAATGGAGCTCAGGGGCACAGCAATTCACAAACTGGCAGAGTAATCAAGGCCAACTATCGTCCAAAAATCTGTTGAGGGAAGGCAACGAGGCGGACTTGAATGCGAGGCAGAACAGCAGGAAACAGATTTCAAGAGGTACGTTAGAATCGCCTGTAAAGCACAGGAAGAGGGGCACAACTTCGACAATGATGCACTTGGCCAAAAAGGGCGTATGCGTTTTCTCCTGAATATATTCAGGAGAAAACGCATACGCCCTTTTTGGCCAAGCAAGCAAGCGGGCAATGCAAATCTGCACTACAAAGAAGTATCACTTCCCACCGGTCAAAAGGGACATCCACAAAATGTGTAAAAACCAGAAAGGCAAGACAGGCCCTGGAGAACAGGGAGCCTTGTTATGCTGATGGGCGGGATGTAAGTTGCCAACTGCCTCACTGGAGGAGTGCATTGTGTTCCCTAAAACAAGTAAACAACCGAGCTACAGAGCCAAGGGCACTTCCAGTCTAGGGAATATACCTTGGGAAAACTGAAAATCCATAAGACAGAGCCACCCCCAAATTGAGGGCTGCACTGCTTACAAGAACCTCAACCTGGGTACACCTGAGATATCCCAGGAAATATAAAAATGGTTCAAAACATTGTGGAACTTACGTACGATGGAATATCCCTCAGCCACGAAATCAATGTCATAAGACCAGTAGCAGCAAAATGAGTGGATTCAGGTACGATGATTCTAAGGGAAAGAAGTCACACAGGAAAAGAAACTTATCATAAGATATCACTTAGGAAGATCCTGTAAACATGGCAACACATGAACTGAGTTAGGAAAGAGAACAGAGTCTCACATTTAGAAAACACTCTTATGCCTGCTTAAGGGGGAAGGAGAGGTGGGGTGATGCATCAAACCAGAGTTTGATATAAGCACAGGTACTGTTCCAAAAACCAACTATGGAATAGACAAGACCTACACCTTCCTCAGTGCAAGGGACTCAAAACCCCATATTTCCCGCAGAGGAATAGATCTGACTAGTAAGAATCTTAAAACCTATGTATTGATATGTCTCCGTAAGGGAATCAAGTGTGTCTAGACTGGCATAAACATGGCAGCGAGAATCAGCTCAAACCCACTCTAAAAAGGAATTTCAAAAACAGAACAAAGAAACAGGGAAATTCTTTACAATTCCTTCAGGGTCTCTGATGCAACCTGGAATGACCCTATCTACGATGACAGCTGGATGTGGCATGAGGCTGGACACTTGGGACTGAGAGGATTGGTGAGATTGGGTGAGCAAATGCAGACCCTTTAAAGCAATAATGCATGGCAACCATTCCATGGGTCCCACCTCTCCAGGTTGAAGGGAATATTACTACAGCTATAACATGTACGGGAAACCTAGAGAATGGACACACTGTGAATACGAAAGGTTTCTAAATCTCAACGAAGAGTCCCTCTCCTGGTGCTCCGGTTTGACTTTCCAACAGCTTTACTATCAATCTCCCAACTTGGAGAGACAGCCCCTTTAAGCTCCTGGTTCACACAGGTTGCCCATTTGGCAGAGGAGGAAAGGGAAGAGGGAGAACCAATGAGAGAGTAGCTGTTAGGCATTTGGATGGGCACATGTCACTCTAATTTCCCGGCAGGAAGAAGAATTCACCAAAGTCTCAGCCACCCACCGGGAACCAGTATAGGTCCTGAACCAAATGTTTGGACTTGCGTTCAGCTCACAAAAAAACGAGTTGAAAAATGGAGCTCAGGGGCACAGCAATTCACAAACTGGCAGAGTAATCAAGGCCAACTATCGTCCAAAAATCTGTTGAGGGAAGGCAACGAGGCGGACTTGAATGCGAGGCAGAACAGCAGGAAACAGATTTCAAGAGGTACGTTAGAATCGCCTGTAAAGCACAGGAAGAGGGGCACAACTTCGACAATGATGCACTTGGCCAAAAAGGGCGTATGCGTTTTCTCCTGAATATATTCAGGAGAAAACGCATACGCCCTTTTTGGCCAAGCAAGCAAGCGGGCAATGCAAATCTGCACTACAAAGAAGTATCACTTCCCACCGGTCAAAAGGGACATCCACAAAATGTGTAAAAACCAGAAAGGCAAGACAGGCCCTGGAGAACAGGGAGCCTTGTTATGCTGATGGGCGGGATGTAAGTTGCCAACTGCCTCACTGGAGGAGTGCATTGTGTTCCCTAAAACAAGTAAACAACCGAGCTACAGAGCCAAGGGCACTTCCAGTCTAGGGAATATACCTTGGGAAAACTGAAAATCCATAAGACAGAGCCACCCCCAAATTGAGGGCTGCACTGCTTACAAGAACCTCAACCTGGGTACACCTGAGATATCCCAGGAAATATAAAAATGGTTCCAAACATTGTGGAACTTACGTACGATGGAATATCCCTCAGCCACGAAATCAATGTCATAAGACCAGTAGCAGCAAAATGAGTGGATTCAGGTACGATGATTCTAAGGGAAAGAAGTCACACAGGAAAAGAAACTTATCATAAGATATCACTTAGGAAGATCCTGTAAACATGGCAACACATGAACTGAGTTAGGAAAGAGAACAGAGTCTCACATTTAGAAAACACTCTTATGCCTGCTTAAGGGGGAAGGAGAGGTGGGGTGATGCATCAAACCAGAGTTTGATATAAGCACAGGTACTGTTCCAAAAACCAACTATGGAATAGACAAGACCTACACCTTCCTCAGTGAAAGGGACTCAAAACCCCATATTTCCCGCAGAGGAATAGATCTGACTAGTAAGAATCTTAAAACCTATGTATTGATATGTCTCCGTAAGGGAATCAAGTGTGTCTAGACTGGCATAAACATGGCAGCGAGAATCAGCTCAAACCCACTCTAAAAAGGAATTTCAAAAACAGAACAAAGAAACAGGGAAATTCTTTACAATTCCTTCAGGGTCTCTGATGCAACCTGGAATGACCCTATCTACGATGACAGCTGGATGTGGCATGAGGCTGGACACTTGGGACTGAGAGGATTGGTGAGATTGGGTGAGCAAATGCAGACCCTTTAAAGCAATAATGCATGGCAACCATTCCATGGGTCCCACCTCTCCAGGTTGAAGGGAATATTACTACAGCTATAACATGTACGGGAAACCTAGAGAATGGACACACTGTGAATACGAAAGGTTTCTAAATCTCAACGAAGAGTCCCTCTCCTGGTGCTCCGGTTTGACTTTCCAACAGCTTTACTATCAATCTCCCAACTTGGAGAGACAGCCCCTTTAAGCTCCTGGTTCACACAGGTTGCCCATTTGGCAGAGGAGGAAAGGGAAGAGGGAGAACCAATGAGAGAGTAGCTGTTAGGCATTTGGATGGGCACATGTCACTCTAATTTCCCGGCAGGAAGAAGAATTCACCAAAGTCTCAGCCACCCACCGGGAACCAGTATAGGTCCTGAACCAAATGTTTGGACTTGCGTTCAGCTCACAAAAAAACGAGTTGAAAAATGGAGCTCAGGGGCACAGCAATTCACAAACTGGCAGAGTAATCAAGGCCAACTATCGTCCAAAAATCTGTTGAGGGAAGGCAACGAGGCGGACTTGAATGCGAGGCAGAACAGCAGGAAACAGATTTCAAGAGGTACGTTAGAATCGCCTGTAAAGCACAGGAAGAGGGGCACAACTTCGACAATGATGCACTTGGCCAAAAAGGGCGTATGCGTTTTCTCCTGAATATATTCAGGAGAAAACGCATACGCCCTTTTTGGCCAAGCAAGCAAGCGGGCAATGCAAATCTGCACTACAAAGAAGTATCACTTCCCACCGGTCAAAAGGGACATCCACAAAATGTGTAAAAACCAGAAAGGCAAGACAGGCCCTGGAGAACAGGGAGCCTTGTTATGCTGATGGGCGGGATGTAAGTTGCCAACTGCCTCACTGGAGGAGTGCATTGTGTTCCCTAAAACAAGTAAACAACCGAGCTACAGAGCCAAGGGCACTTCCAGTCTAGGGAATATACCTTGGGAAAACTGAAAATCCATAAGACAGAGCCACCCCCAAATTGAGGGCTGCACTGCTTACAAGAACCTCAACCTGGGTACACCTGAGATATCCCAGGAAATATAAAAATGGTTCCAAACATTGTGGAACTTACGTACGATGGAATATCCCTCAGCCACGAAATCAATGTCATAAGACCAGTAGCAGCAAAATGAGTGGATTCAGGTACGATGATTCTAAGGGAAAGAAGTCACACAGGAAAAGAAACTTATCATAAGATATCACTTAGGAAGATCCTGTAAACATGGCAACACATGAACTGAGTTAGGAAAGAGAACAGAGTCTCACATTTAGAAAACACTCTTATGCCTGCTTAAGGGGGAAGGAGAGGTGGGGTGATGCATCAAACCAGAGTTTGATATAAGCACAGGTACTGTTCCAAAAACCAACTATGGAATAGACAAGACCTACACCTTCCTCAGTGAAAGGGACTCAAAACCCCATATTTCCCGCAGAGGAATAGATCTGACTAGTAAGAATCTTAAAACCTATGTATTGATATGTCTCCGTAAGGGAATCAAGTGTGTCTAGACTGGCATAAACATGGCAGCGAGAATCAGCTCAAACCCACTCTAAAAAGGAATTTCAAAAACAGAACAAAGAAACAGGGAAATTCTTTACAATTCCTTCAGGGTCTCTGATGCAACCTGGAATGACCCTATCTACGATGACAGCTGGATGTGGCATGAGGCTGGACACTTGGGACTGAGAGGATTGGTGAGATTGGGTGAGCAAATGCAGACCCTTTAAAGCAATAATGCATGGCAACCATTCCATGGGTCCCACCTCTCCAGGTTGAAGGGAATATTACTACAGCTATAACATGTACGGGAACCCTAGAGAATGGACACACTGTGAATACGAAAGGTTTCTAAATCTCAACGAAGAGTCCCTCTCCTGGTGCTCCGGTTTGACTTTCCAACAGCTTTACTATCAATCTCCCAACTTGGAGAGACAGCCCCTTTAAGCTCCTGGTTCACACAGGTTGCCCATTTGGCAGAGGAGGAAAGGGAAGAGGGAGAACCAATGAGAGAGTAGCTGTTAGGCATTTGGATGGGCACATGTCACTCTAATTTCCCGGCAGGAAGAAGAATTCACCAAAGTCTCAGCCACCCACCGGGAACCAGTATAGGTCCTGAACCAAATGTTTGGACTTGCGTTCAGCTCACAAAAAAACGAGTTGAAAAATGGAGCTCAGGGGCACAGCAATTCACAAACTGGCAGAGTAATCAAGGCCAACTATCGTCCAAAAATCTGTTGAGGGAAGGCAACGAGGCGGACTTGAATGCGAGGCAGAACAGCAGGAAACAGATTTCAAGAGGTACGTTAGAATCGCCTGTAAAGCACAGGAAGAGGGGCACAACTTCGACAATGATGCACTTGGCCAAAAAGGGCGTATGCGTTTTCTCCTGAATATATTCAGGAGAAAACGCATACGCCCTTTTTGGCCAAGCAAGCAAGCGGGCAATGCAAATCTGCACTACAAAGAAGTATCACTTCCCACCGGTCAAAAGGGACATCCACAAAATGTGTAAAAACCAGAAAGGCAAGACAGGCCCTGGAGAACAGGGAGCCTTGTTATGCTGATGGGCGGGATGTAAGTTGCCAACTGCCTCACTGGAGGAGTGCATTGTGTTCCCTAAAACAAGTAAACAACCGAGCTACAGAGCCAAGGGCACTTCCAGTCTAGGGAATATACCTTGGGAAAACTGAAAATCCATAAGACAGAGCCACCCCCAAATTGAGGGCTGCACTGCTTACAAGAACCTCAACCTGGGTACACCTGAGATATCCCAGGAAATATAAAAATGGTTCCAAACATTGTGGAACTTACGTACGATGGAATATCCCTCAGCCACGAAATCAATGTCATAAGACCAGTAGCAGCAAAATGAGTGGATTCAGGTACGATGATTCTAAGGGAAAGAAGTCACACAGGAAAAGAAACTTATCATAAGATATCACTTAGGAAGATCCTGTAAACATGGCAACACATGAACTGAGTTAGGAAAGAGAACAGAGTCTCACATTTAGAAAACACTCTTATGCCTGCTTAAGGGGGAAGGAGAGGTGGGGTGATGCATCAAACCAGAGTTTGATATAAGCACAGGTACTGTTCCAAAAACCAACTATGGAATAGACAAGACCTACACCTTCCTCAGTGAAAGGGACTCAAAACCCCATATTTCCCGCAGAGGAATAGATCTGACTAGTAAGAATCTTAAAACCTATGTATTGATATGTCTCCGTAAGGGAATCAAGTGTGTCTAGACTGGCATAAACATGGCAGCGAGAATCAGCTCAAACCCACTCTAAAAAGGAATTTCAAAAACAGAACAAAGAAACAGGGAAATTCTTTACAATTCCTTCAGGGTCTCTGATGCAACCTGGAATGACCCTATCTACGATGACAGCTGGATGTGGCATGAGGCTGGACACTTGGGACTGAGAGGATTGGTGAGATTGGGTGAGCAAATGCAGACCCTTTAAAGCAATAATGCATGGCAACCATTCCATGGGTCCCACCTCTCCAGGTTGAAGGGAATATTACTACAGCTATAACATGTACGGGAACCCTAGAGAATGGACACACTGTGAATACGAAAGGTTTCTAAATCTCAACGAAGAGTCCCTCTCCTGGTGCTCCGGTTTGACTTTCCAACAGCTTTACTATCAATCTCCCAACTTGGAGAGACAGCCCCTTTAAGCTCCTGGTTCACACAGGTTGCCCATTTGGCAGAGGAGGAAAGGGAAGAGGGAGAACCAATGAGAGAGTAGCTGTTAGGCATTTGGATGGGCACATGTCACTCTAATTTCCCGGCAGGAAGAAGAATTCACCAAAGTCTCAGCCACCCACCGGGAACCAGTATAGGTCCTGAACCAAATGTTTGGACTTGCGTTCAGCTCACAAAAAAACGAGTTGAAAAATGGAGCTCAGGGGCACAGCAATTCACAAACTGGCAGAGTAATCAAGGCCAACTATCGTCCAAAAATCTGTTGAGGGAAGGCAACGAGGCGGACTTGAATGCGAGGCAGAACAGCAGGAAACAGATTTCAAGAGGTACGTTAGAATCGCCTGTAAAGCACAGGAAGAGGGGCACAACTTCGACAATGATGCACTTGGCCAAAAAGGGCGTATGCGTTTTCTCCTGAATATATTCAGGAGAAAACGCATACGCCCTTTTTGGCCAAGCAAGCAAGCGGGCAATGCAAATCTGCACTACAAAGAAGTATCACTTCCCACCGGTCAAAAGGGACATCCACAAAATGTGTAAAAACCAGAAAGGCAAGACAGGCCCTGGAGAACAGGGAGCCTTGTTATGCTGATGGGCGGGATGTAAGTTGCCAACTGCCTCACTGGAGGAGTGCATTGTGTTCCCTAAAACAAGTAAACAACCGAGCTACAGAGCCAAGGGCACTTCCAGTCTAGGGAATATACCTTGGGAAAACTGAAAATCCATAAGACAGAGCCACCCCCAAATTGAGGGCTGCACTGCTTACAAGAACCTCAACCTGGGTACACCTGAGATATCCCAGGAAATATAAAAATGGTTCCAAACATTGTGGAACTTACGTACGATGGAATATCCCTCAGCCACGAAATCAATGTCATAAGACCAGTAGCAGCAAAATGAGTGGATTCAGGTACGATGATTCTAAGGGAAAGAAGTCACACAGGAAAAGAAACTTATCATAAGATATCACTTAGGAAGATCCTGTAAACATGGCAACACATGAACTGAGTTAGGAAAGAGAACAGAGTCTCACATTTAGAAAACACTCTTATGCCTGCTTAAGGGGGAAGGAGAGGTGGGGTGATGCATCAAACCAGAGTTTGATATAAGCACAGGTACTGTTCCAAAAACCAACTATGGAATAGACAAGACCTACACCTTCCTCAGTGAAAGGGACTCAAAACCCCATATTTCCCGCAGAGGAATAGATCTGACTAGTAAGAATCTTAAAACCTATGTATTGATATGTCTCCGTAAGGGAATCAAGTGTGTCTAGACTGGCATAAACATGGCAGCGAGAATCAGCTCAAACCCACTCTAAAAAGGAATTTCAAAAACAGAACAAAGAAACAGGGAAATTCTTTACAATTCCTTCAGGGTCTCTGATGCAACCTGGAATGACCCTATCTACGATGACAGCTGGATGTGGCATGAGGCTGGACACTTGGGACTGAGAGGATTGGTGAGATTGGGTGAGCAAATGCAGACCCTTTAAAGCAATAATGCATGGCAACCATTCCATGGGTCCCACCTCTCCAGGTTGAAGGGAATATTACTACAGCTATAACATGTACGGGAACCCTAGAGAATGGACACACTGTGAATACGAAAGGTTTCTAAATCTCAACGAAGAGTCCCTCTCCTGGTGCTCCGGTTTGACTTTCCAACAGCTTTACTATCAATCTCCCAACTTGGAGAGACAGCCCCTTTAAGCTCCTGGTTCACACAGGTTGCCCATTTGGCAGAGGAGGAAAGGGAAGAGGGAGAACCAATGAGAGAGTAGCTGTTAGGCATTTGGATGGGCACATGTCACTCTAATTTCCCGGCAGGAAGAAGAATTCACCAAAGTCTCAGCCACCCACCGGGAACCAGTATAGGTCCTGAACCAAATGTTTGGACTTGCGTTCAGCTCACAAAAAAACGAGTTGAAAAATGGAGCTCAGGGGCACAGCAATTCACAAACTGGCAGAGTAATCAAGGCCAACTATCGTCCAAAAATCTGTTGAGGGAAGGCAACGAGGCGGACTTGAATGCGAGGCAGAACAGCAGGAAACAGATTTCAAGAGGTACGTTAGAATCGCCTGTAAAGCACAGGAAGAGGGGCACAACTTCGACAATGATGCACTTGGCCAAAAAGGGCGTATGCGTTTTCTCCTGAATATATTCAGGAGAAAACGCATACGCCCTTTTTGGCCAAGCAAGCAAGCGGGCAATGCAAATCTGCACTACAAAGAAGTATCACTTCCCACCGGTCAAAAGGGACATCCACAAAATGTGTAAAAACCAGAAAGGCAAGACAGGCCCTGGAGAACAGGGAGCCTTGTTATGCTGATGGGCGGGATGTAAGTTGCCAACTGCCTCACTGGAGGAGTGCATTGTGTTCCCTAAAACAAGTAAACAACCGAGCTACAGAGCCAAGGGCACTTCCAGTCTAGGGAATATACCTTGGGAAAACTGAAAATCCATAAGACAGAGCCACCCCCAAATTGAGGGCTGCACTGCTTACAAGAACCTCAACCTGGGTACACCTGAGATATCCCAGGAAATATAAAAATGGTTCCAAACATTGTGGAACTTACGTACGATGGAATATCCCTCAGCCACGAAATCAATGTCATAAGACCAGTAGCAGCAAAATGAGTGGATTCAGGTACGATGATTCTAAGGGAAAGAAGTCACACAGGAAAAGAAACTTATCATAAGATATCACTTAGGAAGATCCTGTAAACATGGCAACACATGAACTGAGTTAGGAAAGAGAACAGAGTCTCACATTTAGAAAACACTCTTATGCCTGCTTAAGGGGGAAGGAGAGGTGGGGTGATGCATCAAACCAGAGTTTGATATAAGCACAGGTACTGTTCCAAAAACCAACTATGGAATAGACAAGACCTACACCTTCCTCAGTGAAAGGGACTCAAAACCCCATATTTCCCGCAGAGGAATAGATCTGACTAGTAAGAATCTTAAAACCTATGTATTGATATGTCTCCGTAAGGGAATCAAGTGTGTCTAGACTGGCATAAACATGGCAGCGAGAATCAGCTCAAACCCACTCTAAAAAGGAATTTCAAAAACAGAACAAAGAAACAGGGAAATTCTTTACAATTCCTTCAGGGTCTCTGATGCAACCTGGAATGACCCTATCTACGATGACAGCTGGATGTGGCATGAGGCTGGACACTTGGGACTGAGAGGATTGGTGAGATTGGGTGAGCAAATGCAGACCCTTTAAAGCAATAATGCATGGCAACCATTCCATGGGTCCCACCTCTCCAGGTTGAAGGGAATATTACTACAGCTATAACATGTACGGGAACCCTAGAGAATGGACACACTGTGAATACGAAAGGTTTCTAAAACTCAACGAAGAGTCCCTCTCCTGGTGCTCCGGTTTGACTTTCCAACAGCTTTACTATCAATCTCCCAACTTGGAGAGACAGCCCCTTTAAGCTCCTGGTTCACACAGGTTGCCCATTTGGCAGAGGAGGAAAGGGAAGAGGGAGAACCAATGAGAGAGTAGCTGTTAGGCATTTGGATGGGCACATGTCACTCTAATTTCCCGGCAGGAAGAAGAATTCACCAAAGTCTCAGCCACCCACCGGGAACCAGTATAGGTCCTGAACCAAATGTTTGGACTTGCGTTCAGCTCACAAAAAAACGAGTTGAAAAATGGAGCTCAGGGCACAGCAATTCACAAACTGGCAGAGTAATCAAGGCCAACTATCGTCCAAAAATCTGTTGAGGGAAGGCAACGAGGCGGACTTGAATGCGAGGCAGAACAGCAGGAAACAGATTTCAAGAGGTACGTTAGAATCGCCTGTAAAGCACAGGAAGAGGGGCACAACTTCGACAATGATGCACTTGGCCAAAAAGGGCGTATGCGTTTTCTCCTGAATATATTCAGGAGAAAACGCATACGCCCTTTTTGGCCAAGCAAGCAAGCGGGCAATGCAAATCTGCACTACAAAGAAGTATCACTTCCCACCGGTCAAAAGGGACATCCACAAAATGTGTAAAAACCAGAAAGGCAAGACAGGCCCTGGAGAACAGGGAGCCTTGTTATGCTGATGGGCGGGATGTAAGTTGCCAACTGCCTCACTGGAGGAGTGCATTGTGTTCCCTAAAACAAGTAAACAACCGAGCTACAGAGCCAAGGGCACTTCCAGTCTAGGGAATATACCTTGGGAAAACTGAAAATCCATAAGACAGAGCCACCCCCAAATTGAGGGCTGCACTGCTTACAAGAACCTCAACCTGGGTACACCTGAGATATCCCAGGAAATATAAAAATGGTTCCAAACATTGTGGAACTTACGTACGATGGAATATCCCTCAGCCACGAAATCAATGTCATAAGACCAGTAGCAGCAAAATGAGTGGATTCAGGTACGATGATTCTAAGGGAAAGAAGTCACACAGGAAAAGAAACTTATCATAAGATATCACTTAGGAAGATCCTGTAAACATGGCAACACATGAACTGAGTTAGGAAAGAGAACAGAGTCTCACATTTAGAAAACACTCTTATGCCTGCTTAAGGGGGAAGGAGAGGTGGGGTGATGCATCAAACCAGAGTTTGATATAAGCACAGGTACTGTTCCAAAAACCAACTATGGAATAGACAAGACCTACACCTTCCTCAGTGAAAGGGAC